>NW_027362767.1:148150001-149378146 GCF_046119375.1 Phyllobates terribilis
TGTCTGGCAGAGAGTGTCGCCATAAACAGTCCCAATCAGGCAGTGCCCCCATTAGCAGGGTGTGACAGAGAGTGCACAAGCAAGAAGTTGCCCCCAAACAGTTTTAGCCATAGAGTACCTCTCTGATAGGGTGTCAACCTCAGACCCCCATCCAAGTGCCAACCACTCTCCCTATGAACAATGCTAGACAAAAACTGCACTTTTTTTGCACTTGGGTGAAGAACGTCACAACCTCGCTGATTTTTAGAGCGATGGATCGATGTTAACCTTGTGAACTTATGTTTTGCTCTTGGATGAAAAGTCAACTTCTTGGGGTTTCATAAAATTCATTTTCGAAGAGAGGGATTGCCACTCTGCACCTGGCTGCAAAAAGTTCTGTTCTTGGGCTTTGCAATAGACGGCATCCTTGTGCCCTTCTTGGCTCATGAGTAAGTGGGCTTTCGAGAACCTTTGGACGCGAGCTTCTGTGCACCACATCCTTGTGCACTCTGTTTTGCACTTAGGTGAAGAAAGTCACGTTTTCGTACTTTATTCTTGCCGAGGGCTCATGACAGACTGCATCCTTGTACGTTTTTGGAGACGAGCTTGTGATAACTGCATGCTCGTTGCACTTTTTCTTGCACTTGGGTGAAGAGAATGACATTCCAGGCTGTGCCTTCCTGTGGTGCTGACTGCCGCAGTCTGGAGGCTGCAGTTGGGTAACTTGCTGCGGCGGATAGTGTGTCCAGTGCAGACTATCAGCAGGTGCGGGTGAGTAAGTCGGTGACTCAGGTACACTCCATGTGTATGACAACACGTGGGCCAAGTCCTGAGTGCAATCCCAGCATGCACGGCGGCAGGAATGTGTTCACAAATCAGCGAGCACAGAGGACGCATTGTACAGAACACAAGGTGCTCGTCTCACAAATCAGCACTAATTGCCGAGAACTTGGCTCGGAGCGGGAGATCGTCAGAAAATCCCTCCTTGGCGCTGTCCAAAGAACGGTCCTGGACATCTGCTGCATTGCTGGCCAAATATATAGAGATTTCAGTCCAGGATCTCGAGAACGGGGGTCCCACATCCCCTGAGTGATGGACCATATAGTGACCTCCGCTCGGTTCACACTGATGGAGTGTGACTGTAGGATTCAGCCTCATACAAGTGCATGGAGCCGTGTCCCAGCGTGCGCACTAACACTTCATCACAAGGGACCCCTGTTCTCATAATCAGTGGGGGTCCCAATGGTCGGCCCGCCCGCGATCTTACATTTATCACACAACAGCAGTATCACTGGTGAGATAAGCGGCTGTCATACACTGCTTATCTGCTTATCTCCGGAGAGCAGCAGCATTGTCAGGCTCTCCACTACACATTATTGCTAGGTCCCAATGTAAATATTGTACCCCAAATATGTCTATATCGAGGGACCCCATAGGTGCATTGCAACTATAGATAGCACAATTAATGTTTAGAGCAAAGATAAGGACTGAGGGGCTTAGAAGATCTCCAGGAACCCGTCATCCTAATTAGTGGGGGTCCCACATCAGTAACCACCCACCAGTGAAAATATGTCCATCAAGTCAGTTTTAAAGGCCAGGGATAGAAATATACAGCTCTGTGGCTCCATCTACTGGTCAAGAGGGATATTGCAGAAGCTCATAAAAAATAATAATGATAATAAGAATAACACGGAGCCAACCTGTAATGTGCCCACAACAAGCGCCATCAACTGTGGATATCACTGTTATTATGGGAGCACTGTGGATATCACTGTTATTATGGGGGCACTGTGGATATCACTGTTATTATGGGAGCACTGTGGATATCACTGTTATTATGGGGGCACTGTGGATATCACTGTTATTATGGGAGCACTGTGGATATCACTGTTATTATGGGGGCACTGTGGATATCACTGTTATTATGGGGGCACTGTGGATATCACTGTTATTATGGGAGCACTGTGGATATCACTGTTATTATGGGGGCACTGTGGATGTCACTGTTATTATAGGAGCACTGTGGATATCGCTGTTATTATGGGGGCACTGTGGATATCACTGTTATTATGGAGGCACTGTGGATATCACTGTTATTATGGGGCACTGTGGATATCACTGTTATTATGGGGGCACTGTGGATATCACTGTTATTATGGGAGCACTGTGGATATCACTGTTATTATGGGGGCACTGTGGATATCACTGTTATTATGGAGGCACTGTGGATATCACTGTTATTATGGGGGCACTGTGGATATCACTGTTATTATGGGAGCACTGTGGATATCACTGTTATTATGGGGGCACTGTGGATGTCACTGTTATTATGGGAGCACTGTGGATATCACTGTTATTATGGGAGCACTGTGGATATCACTGTTATTATGGGAGCACTGTGGATATCACTGTTATTATGGGAGCACTGTGGATATCACTGTTATTATGGGGGCACTGTGGATATCACTGTTATTATGGGGGCACTGTGGATATCACTGTTATTATGGGAGCACTGTGGATATCACTGTTATTATGGGAGCACTATGGATATCACTGTTATTATGGGAGCACTGTGGATATCACTGTTATTATGGGAGCACTGTGGATATCACTGTTATTATGGGAGCACTGTGGATATCACTGTTATTATGGGGGCACTGTGGATATCACTGTTATTATGGGAGCACTGTGGATATCACTGTTATTATGGGAGCACTATGGATATCACTGTTATTATGGGAGCACTGTGGATATCACTGTTATTATGGGGGCACTGTGGATATCACTGTTATTATGGGGGCACTGTGGATGTCACTGTTATTATGGGGGGCACTGTGGATATCACTGTTATTATGGGGGCACTGTGGATATCACTGTTATTATGGGGGCACTGTGGATATCACTGTTATTATGGGAGCACTGTGGATATCACTGTTATTATGGGAGCACTATGGATATCACTGTTATTATGGGAGCACTGTGGATATCACTGTTATTATGGGAGCACTGTGGATGTCACTGTTATTATGGGAGCACTGTGGATATCACTGTTATTATGGGGGCACTGTGGATATCACTGTTATTATGGAGGCACTGTGGATATCACTGTTATTATGGAGGCACTGTGGATATCACTGTTATTATGGAGGCACTGTGGATATCACTGTTATTATGGGGGCACTGTGGATATCACTGTTATTATGGAGGCACTGTGGATATCACTGTTATTATGGAGGCACTGTGGATATCACTGTTATTATGGGGGCACTGTGGATGTCACTGTTATTATGGGAGCACTGTGGATATCACTGTTATTATGGGAGCACTGTGGATATCACTGTTATTATGGGGGCACTGTGGATATCACTGTTATTATGGAGGCACTGTGGATGTCACTGTTATTATGGGAGCACTGTGGATATCACTGTTATTATGGAGGCACTGTGGATATCACTGTTATTATGGAGGCACTGTGGATATCACTGTTATTATGGGGGCACTGTGGATGTCACTGTTATTATGGAGGCACTGTGGATATCACTGTTATTATGGGGGCACTGTGGATGTCACTGTTATTATGGGAGCACTGTGGATATCACTGTTATTATGGAGGCACTGTGGATATCACTGTTATTATGGGGGCACTGTGGATGTCACTGTTATTATGGGGGCACTGTGGATATCACTGTTATTATGGGAGCACTGTGGATATCACTGTTATTATGGGAGCACTGTGGATATCACTGTTATTATGGGGGCACTGTGGATATCACTGTTATTATGGAGGCACTGTGGATATCACTGTTATTATGGGGGCACTGTGGATGTCACTGTTATTATGGGAGCACTGTGGATATCACTGTTATTATGGGAGCACTGTGGATATCACTGTTATTATGGGAGCACTGTGGATATCACTGTTATTATGGAGGCACTGTGGATATCACTGTTATTATGGGGGCACTGTGGATGTCACTGTTATTATGGGGGCACTGTGGATATCACTGTTATTATGGGAGCACTGTGGATATCACTGTTATTATGGGAGTACTGTGGATATCACTGTTATTATGGGGGCACTGTGGATATCACTGTTATTATGGGGGCACTGTAGATATCACTGTTATTATGGGGCACTGTGGATATCACTGTTATTATGGGGGCACTGTGGATATCACTGTTATTATGGGAGTACTGTGGATATCACTGTTATTATGGGAGCACTGTGGATATCACTGTTATTATGGGTGCACTGTGGATGTCACTGTTGTTATGGGGGCACTGTGGATATCACTGTTATTATGGGAGCACTGTGGATATCACTGTTATTATGGGGCACTGTGGATATCACTGTTATTATGGGAGCACTGTGGATATCACTGTTATTATGGGGGCACTGTGGATATCACTGTTATTATGGGGGCACTGTGGATATCACTGTTATTATGGGGGCACTGTGGATATCACTGTTATTATGGGAGCACTGTGGATATCACTGTTATTATGGGAGCACTGTGGATGTCACTGTTGTTATGGGGGCACTGTGGATGTCACTGTTATTATGGGAGCACTGTGGATGTCACTGTTGTTATGGGGGCACTGTGGATATCACTGTTATTATGGGAGCACTCTGGATATCACTGTTATTATGGGGGCACTGTGGATATCACTGTTATTATGGGACACTGTGGATATCACTGTTATTATGGGGGCACTGTGGATATCACTGTTATTATGGGGGCACTGTGGATATCACTGTTATTATGGGACACTGTGGATATCACTGTTATTATGGGGGCACTGTGGATATCACTGTTATTATGGGGGCACTGTGGATGTCACTGTTATTATGGGGGCACTGTGGATATCACTGTTATTATGGGAGCACTGTGGATATCACTGTTATTATGGGGGCACTGTGGATGTCACTGTTATTATGGGGGCACTGTGGATATCACTGTTATTATGGGAGAACTGTGGATATCACTGTTATTATGGGGGCACTGTGGATGTCACTGTTATTATGGGGGCACTGTGGATGTCACTGTTGTTATGGGAGCACTGTGGATATCACTGTTATTATGGGGGCACTGTGGATATCACTGTTATTATGGGGGCACTGTGGATGTCACTGTTATTATGGGGGCACTGTGGATATCACTGTTATTATGGGGGCACTGTGGATGTCACTGTTGTTATGGGGGCACTGTGGATATCGCTGTTATTATGGGGGCACTGTGGATGTCACTGTTGTTATGGGGGCACTGTGGATATCGCTGTTATTATGGGGCACTGTGGATATCGCTGTTATTATGGGGGCACTGTGGATATCACTGTTATTATGGGGGCACTGTGGATGTCACTGTTGTTATGGGGGCACTGTGGATATCGCTGTTATTATGGGGCACTGTGGATATCACTGTTATTATGGGACACTGTGGATATCACTGTTATTATGGGGGCACTGTGGATATCACTGTTATTATGGGGGCACTGTGGATATCACTGTTATTATGGGGGCACTGTGGATATCGCTGTTATTATGGGGCACTGTGGATATCGCTGTTATTATGGGGGCACTGTGGATATCACTGTTATTATGGGGGCACTGTGGATATCACTGTTATTATGGGAGCACTGTGGATATCACTGTTATTATGGGGGCACTGTGGATATCACTGTTATTATGGGAGCACTGTGGATATCACTGTTATTATGGGGGCACTGTGGATATCACTGTTATTATGGGAGCACTGTGGATATCACTGTTATTATGGGGGCACTGTGGATATCACTGTTATTATGGGGGCACTGTGGATATCACTGTTATTATGGGAGCACTGTGGATATCACAGTTATTATGGGGGCACTGTGGATGTCACTGTTATTATAGGAGCACTGTGGATATCGCTGTTATTATGGGGGCACTGTGGATATCACTGTTATTATGGAGGCACTGTGGATATCACTGTTATTATGGGGCACTGTGGATATCACTGTTATTATGGGGGCACTGTGGATATCACTGTTATTATGGGAGCACTGTGGATATCACTGTTATTATGGGGGCACTGTGGATATCACTGTTATTATGGAGGCACTGTGGATATCACTGTTATTATGGGGGCACTGTGGATATCACTGTTATTATGGGAGCACTGTGGATATCACTGTTATTATGGGGGCACTGTGGATGTCACTGTTATTATGGGAGCACTGTGGATATCGCTGTTATTATGGGGCACTGTGGATATCACTGTTATTATGGGGGCACTGTGGATATCACTGTTATTATGGGAGCACTGTGGATATCACTGTTATTATGGGGGCACTGTGGATGTCACTGTTATTATGGGGGCACTGTGGATGTCACTGTTGTTATGGGAGCACTGTGGATATCACTGTTGTTATGGGGGCACTGTGGATATCACTGTTATTATGGGGGCACTGTGGATGTCACTGTTATTATGGGGGCACTGTGGATATCACTGTTATTATGGGAGCACTGTGGATATCACTGTTATTATGGGGCACTGTGGATGTCACTGTTATTATGGGGGCACTGTGGATATCACTGTTATTATGGGGGCACTGTGGATATCACTATTATTATGGGGGCACTGTGGATGTCACTGTTATTATCGGGGCACTGTGGATATCACTGTTATTATGGGAGCACTGTGGATATCACTGTTATTATGGGGGCACTGTGGATATCACTGTTATTATGAGGCACTGTGGATATCACTGTTATTATGGGGGCACTGTGGATGTCACTGTTATTATGGGAGCACTGTGGATATCACTGTTATTATGGGGGCACTGTGGATATCGCTGTTATTATGGGAGCACTGTGGATATCACTGTTATTATGGGAGCACTGTGGATATCACTGTTATTATGGGGGCACTGTGGATGTCACTGTTATTATGGGAGCACTGTGGATATCACTGTTATTATGGGAGCACTGTGGATATCACTGTTATTATGGGGGCACTGTGGATATCACTGTTATTATGGGGCACTGTGGATATCACTGTTATTATGGGAGCACTGTGGATGTCACTGTTATTATCGGGGCACTGTGGATATCACTGTTATTATGGGAGCACTGTGGATATCACTGTTATTATGGGGGCACTGTGGATATCACTGTTATTATGGGGCACTGTGGATATCACTGTTATTATGGGAGCACTGAGGATATCGCTGTTATTATGGGAGCACTGTGGATATCACTGTTATTATGGGAGCACTGTGGATGTCACTGTTATTATGGGGGCACTGTGGATATCACTGTTATTATGGGGGCACTGTGGATATCACTGTTATTATGGAAGCACTGTGGATATCACTGTTATTATGGGAGCACTGTGGATGTCACTGTTATTATGGGGGCACTGTGGATATCACTGTTATTATGGGGGCACTGTGGATATCACTGTTATTATGGGGGCACTGTGGATATCACTGTTATTATGGGGGCACTGTGGATATCGCTGTTATTATGGGGGCACTGTGGATATCACTGTTATTATGGGGCACTGTGGATATCACTGTTATTATGGGGCACTGTGGATGTCACTGTTATTATGGGGCACTGTGGATATCACTGTTATTATGGGGCTCTGTGGATGTCACTGTTATTATGGGAGCACTGTGGATATCACTGTTATTATGGGGGCACTGTGGATATCACTGTTATTATGGGGGCACTGTGGATGTCACTGTTATTATGGGGGCACTGTGGATATCACTGTTATTATGGAGGCACTGTGGATGTCACTGTTGTTATGGGGGCACTGTGGATATCACTGTTATTATGGGGGCACTGTGGATGTCACTGTTGTTATGGGGGCACTGTGGATATCACTGTTATTATGGGAGCACTGTGGATGTCACTGTTGTTATGGGGGCACTGTGGATATCACTGTTATTATGGGAGCACTCTGGATATCACTGTTATTATGGGGGCACTGTGGATATCACTGTTATTATGGGAGCACTGTGGATATCACTGTTATTATGGGGGCACTGTGGATATCACTGTTATTATGGGGGCACTGTGGATGTCACTGTTATTATGGGGGCACTGTGGATATCACTGTTATTATGGGAGCACTGTGGATATCACTGTTATTATGGGGGCACTGTGGATGTCACTGTTATTATGGGGGCACTGTGGATATCACTGTTATTATGGGAGCACTGTGGATATCACTGTTATTATGGGGGCACTGTGGATGTCACTGTTATTATGGGGGCACTGTGGATGTCACTGTTGTTATGGGAGCACTGTGGATATCACTGTTATTATGGGGGCACTGTGGATATCACTGTTATTATGGGGGCACTGTGGATGTCACTGTTATTATGGGGGCACTGTGGATATCACTGTTATTATGGGGGCACTGTGGATGTCACTGTTGTTATGGGGGCACTGTGGATATCGCTGTTATTATGGGGGCACTGTGGATGTCACTGTTGTTATGGGGGCACTGTGGATATCGCTGTTATTATGGGGCACTGTGGATATCACTGTTATTATGGGGGCACTGTGGATATCACTGTTATTATGGGGGCACTGTGGATGTCACTGTTGTTATGGGGGCACTGTGGATATCGCTGTTATTATGGGGCACTGTGGATATCACTGTTATTATGGGGGCACTGTGGATATCACTGTTATTATGGGGGCACTGTGGATATCACTGTTATTATGGGGGCACTGTGGATGTCACTGTTGTTATGGGGGCACTGTGGATATCGCTGTTATTATGGGGCACTGTGGATATCACTGTTATTATGGGGGCACTGTGGATATCACTGTTATTATGGGAGCACTGTGGATATCACTGTTATTATGGGGGCACTGTGGATGTCACTGTTATTATGGGGTACTGTGGATGTCACTGTTGTTATGGGAGCACTGTGGATATCACTGTTATTATGGGAGCACTGTGGATATCACTGTTATTATGGAGGCACTGTGGATATCACTGTTATTATGGGAGCACTGTGGATATCACTGTTATTATGGGGGCACTGTGGATGTCACTGTTATTATAGGAGCACTGTGGATATCACTGTTATTATGGGGGCACTGTGGATATCACTGTTATTATGGAGGCACTGTGGATATCACTGTTATTATGGGGCACTGTGGATATCACTGTTATTATGGGGGCACTGTGGATATCACTGTTATTATGGGAGCACTGTGGATATCACTGTTATTATGGGGGCACTGTGGATATCACTGTTATTATGGGAGCACTGTGGATATCACTGTTATTATGGGAGCACTGTGGATGTCACTGTTATTATGGGAGCACTGTGGATATCACTGTTATTATGGGGGCACTGTGGATATCACTGTTATTATGGAGGCACTGTGGATATCACTGTTATTATGGAGGCACTGTGGATATCACTGTTATTATGGAGGCACTGTGGATATCACTGTTATTATGGGGGCACTGTGGATATCACTGTTATTATGGAGGCACTGTGGATATCACTGTTATTATGGAGGCACTGTGGATATCACTGTTATTATGGGAGCACTGTGGATATCACTGTTATTATGGGAGCACTGTGGATATCACTGTTATTATGGGAGCACTGTGGATATCACTGTTATTATGGGAGCACTGTGGATGTCACTGTTATTATGGGAGCACTGTGGATATCACTGTTATTATGGGAGCACTGTGGATATCACTGTTATTATGGGGGCACTGTGGATATCACTGTTATTATGGGGGCACTGTGGATGTCACTGTTATTATGGGAGCACTGTGGATATCACTGTTATTATGGAGGCACTGTGGATATCACTGTTATTATGGGGGCACTGTGGATGTCACTGTTATTATGGGGGCACTGTGGATATCACTGTTATTATGGGAGCACTGTGGATATCACTGTTATTATGGGAGCACTGTGGATATCACTGTTATTATGGGGGCACTGTGGATATCACTGTTATTATGGAGGCAGTGTGGATATCACTGTTATTATGGGGGCACTGTAGATGTCACTGTTATTATGGGAGCACTGTGGATATCACTGTTATTATGGGAGCACTGTGGATATCACTGTTATTATGGGAGCACTGTGGATATCACTGTTATTATGGAGGCACTGTGGATATCACTGTTATTATGGGGGCACTGTGGATGTCACTGTTATTATGGGGGCACTGTGGATATCACTGTTATTATGGGAGCACTGTGGATATCACTGTTATTATGGGAGTACTGTGGATATCACTGTTATTATGGGGGCACTGTGGATATCACTGTTATTATGGGGGCACTGTGGATATCACTGTTATTATGGGGCACTGTGGATATCACTGTTATTATGGGGGCACTGTGGATATCACTGTTATTATGGGAGTACTGTGGATATCACTGTTATTATGGGAGCACTGTGGATATCACTGTTATTATGGGTGCACTGTGGATGTCACTGTTGTTATGGGGGCACTGTGGATATCACTGTTATTATGGGAGCACTGTGGATATCACTGTTATTATGGGGCACTGTGGATATCACTGTTATTATGGGAGCACTGTGGATATCACTGTTATTATGGGAGCACTGTGGATGTCACTGTTGTTATGGGGGCACTGTGGATATCACTGTTATTATGGGAGCACTGTGGATGTCACTGTTGTTATGGGGGCACTGTGGATATCACTGTTATTATGGGAGCACTCTGGATATCACTGTTATTATGGGGGCACTGTGGATATCACTGTTATTATGGGAGCACTGTGGATATCACTGTTATTATGGGGGCACTGTGGATATCACTGTTATTATGGGGGCACTGTGGATGTCACTGTTATTATGGGGGCACTGTGGATATCACTGTTATTATGGGAGCACTGTGGATATCACTGTTATTATGGGAGCACTGTGGATGTCACTGTTATTATGGGAGCACTGTGGATATCACTGTTATTATGGGGGCACTGTGGATGTCACTGTTATTATGGGGGCACTGTGGATGTCACTGTTGTTATGGGAGCACTGTGGATATCACTGTTATTATGGGGGCACTGTGGATATCACTGTTATTATGGGGGCACTGTGGATGTCACTGTTATTATGGGGGCACTGTGGATATCACTGTTGTTATGGGGGCACTGTGGATGTCACTGTTGTTATGGGGGCACTGTGGATATCGCTGTTATTATGGGGGCACTGTGGATGTCACTGTTGTTATGGGGGCACTGTGGATATCGCTGTTATTATGGGGCACTGTGGATATCACTGTTATTATGGGGGCACTGTGGATATCACTGTTATTATGGGGGCACTGTGGATGTCACTGTTGTTATGGGGGCACTGTGGATATCGCTGTTGTTATGGGGCACTGTGGATATCGCTGTTATTATGGGGGCACTGTGGATATCACTGTTATTATGGGGGCACTGTGGATATCACTGTTATTATGGGGGCACTGTGGATGTCACTGTTGTTATGGGGGCACTGTGGATATCGCTGTTATTATGGGGCACTGTGGATATCACTGTTATTATGGGGGCACTGTGGATATCACTGTTATTATGGGAGCACTGTGGATATCACTGTTATTATGGGGGCACTGTGGATGTCACTGTTATTATGGGGGCACTGTGGATGTCACTGTTGTTATGGGAGCACTGTGGATATCACTGTTATTATGGGGGCACTGTGGATATCACTGTTATTATGGGGGCACTGTGGATGTCACTGTTATTATGGGGGCACTGTGGATATCACTGTTATTATGGGAGCACTGTGGATATCACTGTTATTATGGGGCACTGTGGATGTCACTGTTATTATGGGGGCACTGTGGATATCACTGTTATTATGGGCGCACTGTGGATATCACTGTTATTATGGGGGCACTGTGGATGTCACTGTTATTATCGGGGCACTGTGGATATCACTGTTATTATGGGAGCACTGTGGATATCACTGTTATTATGGGGGCACTGTGGATATCACTGTTATTATGGGGCACTGTGGATATCACTGTTATTATGGGGGCACTGTGGATGTCACTGTTATTATGGGAGCACTGTGGATATCACTGTTATTATGGGGGCACTGTGGATATCGCTGTTATTATGGGAGCACTGTGGATATCACTGTTATTATGGGAGCACTGTGGATATCACTGTTATTATGGGGGCACTGTGGATGTCACTGTTATTATGGGAGCACTGTGGATATCACTGTTATTATGGGAGCACTGTGGATATCACTGTTATTATGGGGGCACTGTGGATATCACTGTTATTATGGGGCACTGTGGATATCACTGTTATTATGGGAGCACTGTGGATGTCACTGTTATTATCGGGGCACTGTGGATATCACTGTTATTATGGGAGCACTGTGGATATCACTGTTATTATGGGGGCACTGTGGATATCACTGTTATTATGGGGCACTGTGGATATCACTGTTATTATGGGAGCACTGAGGATATCGCTGTTATTATGGGAGCACTGTGGATATCACTGTTATTATGGGGGCACTGTGGATATCACTGTTATTATGGGGGCACTGTGGATATCACTGTTATTATGGGGGCACTGTGGATATCGCTGTTATTATGGGGGCACTGTGGATATCACTGTTATTATGGGGCACTGTGGATATCACTGTTATTATGGGGCACTGTGGATGTCACTGTTATTATGGGGCACTGTGGATATCACTGTTATTATGGGGCTCTGTGGATGTCACTGTTATTATGGGAGCACTGTGGATATCACTGTTATTATGGGGGCACTGTGGATATCACTGTTATTATGGGGGCACTGTGGATGTCACTGTTATTATGGGGGCACTGTGGATATCACTGTTATTATGGGGGCACTGTGGATATCACTGTTATTATGGAGGCACTGTGGATATCACTGTTATTATGGGAGCACTGTGGATGTCACTGTTGTTATGGGGGCACTGTGGATATCACTGTTATTATGGGAGCACTGTGGATGTCACTGTTGTTATGGGGGCACTGTGGATATCACTGTTATTATGGGAGCACTCTGGATATCACTGTTATTATGGGGGCACTGTGGATATCACTGTTATTATGGGAGCACTGTGGATATCACTGTTATTATGGGGGCACTGTGGATATCACTGTTATTATGGGGGCACTGTGGATGTCACTGTTATTATGGGGGCACTGTGGATATCACTGTTATTATGGGAGCACTGTGGATATCACTGTTATTATGGGGGCACTGTGGATGTCACTGTTATTATGGGGGCACTGTGGATATCACTGTTATTATGGGAGCACTGTGGATATCACTGTTATTATGGGGGCACTGTGGATGTCACTGTTATTATGGGGGCACTGTGGATGTCACTGTTGTTATGGGAGCACTGTGGATATCACTGTTATTATGGGGGCACTGTGGATATCACTGTTATTATGGGGGCACTGTGGATGTCACTGTTATTATGGGGGCACTGTGGATATCACTGTTATTATGGGGGCACTGTGGATGTCACTGTTGTTATGGGGGCACTGTGGATATCGCTGTTATTATGGGGGCACTGTGGATGTCACTGTTGTTATGGGGGCACTGTGGATATCGCTGTTATTATGGGGCACTGTGGATATCACTGTTATTATGGGGGCACTGTGGATATCACTGTTATTATGGGGGCACTGTGGATGTCACTGTTGTTATGGGGGCACTGTGGATATCGCTGTTATTATGGGGCACTGTGGATATCACTGTTATTATGGGGGCACTGTGGATATCACTGTTATTATGGGGGCACTGTGGATATCACTGTTATTATGGGGGCACTGTGGATGTCACTGTTGTTATGGGGGCACTGTGGATATCGCTGTTATTATGGGGCACTGTGGATATCACTGTTATTATGGGGGCACTGTGGATATCACTGTTATTATGGGAGCACTGTGGATATCACTGTTATTATGGGGGCACTGTGGATGTCACTGTTATTATGGGGTACTGTGGATGTCACTGTTGTTATGGGAGCACTGTGGATATCACTGTTATTATGGGGGCACTGTGGATATCACTGTTATTATGGGGGCACTGTGGATGTCACTGTTATTATGGGGGCACTGTGGATATCACTGTTATTATGGGAGCACTGTGGATATCACTGTTATTATGGGGCACTGTGGATGTCACTGTTATTATGGGGGCACTGTGGATATCACTGTTATTATGGGGGCACTGTGGATATCACTGTTATTATGGGGGCACTGTGGATGTCACTGTTATTATCGGGGCATTGTGGATATCACTGTTATTATGGGAGCACTGTGGATATCACTGTTATTATGGGGGCACTGTGGATATCACTGTTATTATGGGGCACTGTGGATATCACTGTTATTATGGGGGCACTGTGGATGTCACTGTTATTATGGGAGCACTGTGGATATCACTGTTATTATGGGGGCACTGTGGATATCACTGTTATTATGGGAGCACTGTGGATATCACTGTTATTATGGGAGCACTGTGGATATCACTGTTATTATGGGGGCACTGTGGATGTCACTGTTATTATGGGAGCACTGTGGATATCACTGTTATTATGGGAGCACTGGGGATATCACTGTTATTATGGGGGCACTGTGGATATCACTGTTATTATGGGGCACTGTGGATATCACTGTTATTATGGGAGCACTGTGGATGTCACTGTTATTATCGGGGCACTGTGGATATCACTGTTATTATGGGAGCACTGTGGATATCACTGTTATTATGGGGGCACTGTGGATATCACTGTTATTATGGGGCACTGTGGATATCACTGTTATTATGGGAGCACTGAGGATATCGCTGTTATTATGGGAGCACTGTGGATATCACTGTTATTATGGGGGCACTGTGGATATCACTGTTATTATGGGGGCACTGTGGATATCACTGTTATTATGGGGGCACTGTGGATATCGCTGTTATTATGGGGGCACTGTGGATATCACTGTTATTATGGGGCACTGTGGATATCACTGTTATTATGGGGCACTGTGGATGTCACTGTTATTATGGGGCACTGTGGATATCACTGTTATTATGGGGCTCTGTGGATGTCACTGTTATTATGGGAGCACTGTGGATATCACTGTTATTATGGGGGCACTGTGGATATCACTGTTATTATGGGAGCACTGTGGATATCACTGTTATTATGGGGGCACTGTGGATATCACTGTTATTATGGGGGCACTGTGGATATCACTGTTATTATGGGGGCACTGTGGATGTCACTGTTATTATGGGGCACTGTGGATGTCACTGTTATTATGGAGGCACTGTGGATATCGCTGTTATTATGGGGGCACTGTGGATGTCGCTGTTATTATGGGGGCACTGTGGATATCACTGTTATTATGGAGGCACTGTGGATATCACTGTTATTATGGGGGCACTGTGGATGTCACTGTTATTATGGGGGCACTGTGGATATCACTGTTATTATGGGGGCACTGTGGATGTCACTGTTATTATGGGGGCACTGTGGATATCACTGTTATTATGGGGACACTGTGGATATCACTGTTATTATGGAGGCACTGTGGATATCACTGTTATTATGGGGGCACTGTGGATGTCACTGTTATTATGGGGACACTGTGGATATCACTGTTATTATGGGGGCACTGTGGATATCACTGTTATTATGGGGGCACTGTGGATATCACTGTTATTATGGGGGCACTGTGGATATCACTGTTATTATGGAGGCACTGTGGATATCACTGTTATTATGGGGGCACTGTGGATGTCACTGTTATTATGGGGACACTGTGGATATCACTGTTATTATGGGGGCACTGTGGATGTCACTGTTATTATGGGGGCACTGTGGATGTCACTGTTATTATGGCTGCACTGTGGATATCACTGTTATTATGGGGGCACTGTGGATATCACTGTTATTATGGGTAACTGTGGATGTCACTGTTATTATGGGGGCACTGTGGATATCACTGTTATTATGGGGGCACTGTGGATATCACTGTTATTATGGGTAACTGTGGATATCACTGTTATTATGGGAGCACTGTGGATATCACTGTTATTATGGGGGCACTGTGGATATCACTGTTATTATGGGGGCACTGTGGATATCACTGTTATTATGGGGGCACTGTGGATATCACTGTTATTATGGAGGCACTGTGGATATCACTGTTATTATGGGGCACTGTGGATGTCACTGTTATTATGGGGGCACTGTGGATATCACTGTTATTATGGGTAACTGTGGATATCACTGTTATTATGGGAGCACTGTGGATATCACTGTTATTATGGGGGCACTGTGGATATCACTGTTATTATGGGGGCACTGTGGATATCACTGTTATTATGGGGTCACTGTGGATATCACTGTTATTATGGGGCACTGTGGATATCACTGTTATTATGGGGGCACTGTGGATATCACTGTTATTATGGGGCACTGTGGATATCACTGTTATTATGGGGGCACTGTGGATATCACTGTTATTATGGGGGCACTGTGGATATCACAGTTATTATGGTGGCACTGTGGATGTCACTGTTATTATGGGGGCACTGTGGATATCACTGTTATTATGGGGGCACTGTGGATATCACTATTATGGGGGCACTGTGGATATCACTGTTATTATGGGGGCACTGTGGATATCACTGTTATTATGGGGGCACTGTGGATATCACTGTTATTATGGGAGCACTGTGGATATCACTGTTATTATGGGGGCACTGTGGATGTCACTGTTATTATGGGGGCACTGTGGATATCACTGTTATTATGGGTAACTGTGGATATCACTGTTATTATGGGGGCACTGTGGATATCACTGTTATTATGGGGGCACTGTGGATATCACTGTTATTATGGGGGCACTGTGGATATCACTGTTATTATGGGGAACTGTGGATATCACTGTTATTATGGGGGCACTGTGGATATCACTGTTATTATGGGGGCACTGTGGATATCACTGTTATTATGGGGCACTGTGGATATCACTGTTATTATGGGGGCACTGTGGATACCACTGTTATTATGGGGGCACTGTGGATATCACTGTTATTATGGGGGCACTGTGGATATCACTGTTATTATGGGGGCACTGTGGATGTCACTGTTATTATGGAGGCACTGTGGATGTCACTGTTATTATGGGGGCACTGTGGATGTCACTGTTATTATGGGGGCACTGTGGATATCACTGTTATTATGGGGGCACTGTGGATATCACTGTTATTATGGGGGCACTGTGGATATCACTGTTATTATGGGGGCACTGTGGATATCACTGTTATTATGGGAGCACTGTGGATATCACTGTTATTATGGGGGCACTGTGGATGTCACTGTTATTATGGGGGCACTGTGGATATCACTGTTATTATGGGGGCACTGTGGATATCACTGTTATTATGGGGGCACTGTGGATGTCACTGTTATTATGGGACACTGTGGATATCACTGTTATTATGGGGGCACTGTGGATATCACTGTTATTATGGGAGTACTGTGGATATCACTGTTATTATGGAGGCACTGTGGATATCACTGTTATTATGGGGGCACTGTGGATATCACTGTTATTATGGGGCACTGTGGATATCACTGTTATTATGGGTGCACTGTGGATGTCACTGTTGTTATGGGGGCACTGTGGATATCACTGTTATTATGGGAGCACTGTGGATATCACTGTTATTATGGGGCACTGTGGATATCACTGTTATTATGGGAGCACTGTGGATATCACTGTTATTATGGGAGCACTGTGGATGTCACTGTTGTTATGGGGGCACTGTGGATATCACTGTTATTATGGGAGCACTCTGGATATCACTGTTATTATGGGGCACTGTGGATATCACTGTTATTATGGAGGCACTGTGGATATCACTGTTATTATGGGAGCACTGTGGATATCACTGTTATTATGGGGGCACTGTGGATATCACTGTTATTATGGGGGCACTGTGGATGTCACTGTTATTATGGGGGCACTGTGGATATCACTGTTATTATGGGAGCACTGTGGATATCACTGTTATTATGGGGGCACTGTGGATGTCACTGTTATTATGGAGGCACTGTGGATATCACTGTTATTATGGGAGCACTGTGGATATCACTGTTATTATGGGGGCACTGTGGATGTCACTGTTATTATGGGGGCACTGTGGATATCACTGTTATTATGGGGGCACTGTGGATGTCACTGTTGTTATGGGGGCACTGTGGATATCGCTGTTATTATGGGGGCACTGTGGATGTCACTGTTGTTATGGGGGCACTGTGGATATCGCTGTTATTATGGGGCACTGTGGATATCACTGTTATTATGGGGGCACTGTGGATATCACTGTTATTATGGGGGCACTGTGGATGTCACTGTTGTTATGGGGGCACTGTGGATATCGCTGTTATTATGGGGCACTGTGGATATCACTGTTATTATGGGGGCACTGTGGATATCACTGTTATTATGGGGGCACTGTGGATATCACTGTTATTATGGGGGCACTGTGGATGTCACTGTTGTTATGGGGGCACTGTGGATATCGCTGTTATTATGGGGCACTGTGGATATCACTGTTATTATGGGGGCACTGTGGATATCACTGTTATTATGGGAGCACTGTGGATATCACTGTTATTATGGGGGCACTGTGGATGTCACTGTTGTTATGGGAGCACTGTGGATGTCACTGTTATTATGGGGGCACTGTGGATATCACTGTTATTATGGGGGCACTGTGGATGTCACTGTTATTATGGGGGCACTGTGGATATCACTGTTATTATGGGAGCACTGTGGATATCACTGTTATTATGGGGCACTGTGGATGTCACTGTTATTATGGGGGCACTGTGGATATCACTGTTATTATGGGGGCACTGTGGATATCACTGTTATTATGGGGGCACTGTGGATGTCACTGTTATTATCGGGGCACTCTGGATATCACTGTTATTATGGGAGCACTGTGGATATCACTGTTATTATGGGGGCACTGTGGATATCACTGTTATTATGGGGCACTTTGGATATCACTGTTATTATGGGGGCACTGTGGATGTCACTGTTATTATGGGAGCACTGTGGATATCACTGTTATTATGGGAGCACTGTGGATATCACTGTTATTATGGGGGCACTGTGGATGTCACTGTTATTATGGGAGCACTGTGGATATCACTGTTATTATGGGAGCACTGTGGATATCGCTGTTATTATGGGAGCACTGAGGATATCGCTGTTATTATGGGAGCACTGTGGATATCGCTGTTATTATGGGGGCACTGTGGATATCACTGTTATTATGGGGGCACTGTGGATATCACTGTTATTATGGGGGCACTGTGGATATCGCTGTTATTATGGGGGCACTGTGGATATCACTGTTATTATGGGGCACTGTGGATATCACTGTTATTATGGGGCACTGTGGATGTCACTGTTATTATGGGGCACTGTGGATATCACTGTTATTATGGGGCTCTGTGGATGTCACTGTTATTATGGGAGCACTGTGGATATCACTGTTATTATGGGGGCACTGTGGATATCACTGTTATTATGGGGGCACTGTGGATATCACTGTTATTATGGGAGCACTGTGGATATCACTGTTATTATGGGGGCACTGTGGATATCACTGTTATTATGGGGGCACTGTGGATATCACTGTTATTATGGGGGCACTGTGGATGTCACTGTTATTATGGGGCACTGTGGATGTCACTGTTATTATGGAGGCACTGTGGATATCGCTGTTATTATGGGGGCACTGTGGATGTCGCTGTTATTATGGGGGCACTGTGGATATCACTGTTATTATGGAGGCACTGTGGATATCACTGTTATTATGGGGGCACTGTGGATGTCACTGTTATTATGGGGGCACTGTGGATATCACTGTTATTATGGGGGCACTGTGGATGTCACTGTTATTATGGGGGCACTGTGGATATCACTGTTATTATGGGGACACTGAGGATATCACTGTTATTATGGAGGCACTGTGGATGTCACTGTTATTATGGGGGCACTGTGGATGTCACTGTTATTATGGGGACACTGTGGATATCACTGTTATTATGGGGGCACTGTGGATATCACTGTTATTATGGGGGCACTGTGGATATCACTGTTATTATGGGGGCACTGTGGATATCACTGTTATTATGGAGGCACTGTGGATATCACTGTTATTATGGGGGCACTGTGGATGTCACTGTTATTATGGGGACACTGTGGATATCACTGTTATTATGGGGGCACTGTGGATGTCACTGTTATTATGGGGGCACTGTGGATGTCACTGTTATTATGGGGGCACTGTGGATATCACTGTTATTATGGGGGCACTGTGGATATCACTGTTATTATGGGTAACTGTGGATATCACTGTTATTATGGGAGCACTGTGGATATCACTGTTATTATGGGGGCACTGTGGATATCACTGTTATTATGGGGGCACTGTGGATATCACTGTTATTATGGGGGCACTGTGGATATCACTGTTATTATGGAGGCACTGTGGATGTCACTGTTATTATGGGGGCACTGTGGATATCACTGTTATTATGGGTAACTGTGGATATCACTGTTATTATGGGAGCACTGTGGATATCACTGTTATTATGGGGGCACTGTGGATATCACTGTTATTATGGGGGCACTGTGGATATCACTGTTATTATGAGGGCACTGTGGATATCACTGTTATTATGGGGGCACTGTGGATATCACTGTTATTATGGGGCACTGTGGATATCACTGTTATTATGGGGGCACTGTGGATATCACTGTTATTATGGGGCACTGTGGATATCACTGTTATTATGGGGGCACTGTGGATATCACTGTTATTATGGGGGCACTGTGGATATCACTGTTATTATGGGGGCACTGTGGATGTCACTGTTATTATGGGGGCACTGTGGATATCACTGTTATTATGGGGGCACTGTGGATATCACTATTATGGGGGCACTGTGGATATCACTGTTATTATGGGGGCACTGTGGATATCACTGTTATTATGGGGGCACTGTGGATATCACTGTTATTATGGGAGCACTGTGGATATCACTGTTATTATGGGGGCACTGTGGATGTCACTGTTATTATGGGGGCACTGTGGATATCACTGTTATTATGGGTAACTGTGGATATCACTGTTATTATGGGGGCACTGTGGATATCACTGTTATTATGGGGGCACTGTGGATATCACTGTTATTATGGGGGCACTGTGGATATCACTGTTATTATGGGGGCACTGTGGATATCACTGTTATTATGGGGAACTGTGGATATCACTGTTATTATGGGGGCACTGTGGATATCACTGTTATTATGGGGGCACTGTGGATATCACTGTTATTATGGGGCACTGTGGATATCACTGTTATTATGGGGGCACTGTGGATACCACTGTTATTATGGGGGCACTGTGGATATCACTGTTATTATGGGGGCACTGTGGATATCACTGTTATTATGGGGGCACTGTGGATGTCACTGTTATTATGGAGGCACTGTGGATGTCACTGTTATTATGGGGGCACTGTGGATGTCACTGTTATTATGGGGGCACTGTGGATATCACTGTTATTATGGGGGCACTGTGGATATCACTGTTATTATGGGGGCACTGTGGATATCACTGTTATTATGGGGGCACTGTGGATATCACTGTTATTATGGGAGCACTGTGGATATCACTGTTATTATGGGGGCACTGTGGATGTCACTGTTATTATGGGGGCACTGTGGATATCACTGTTATTATGGGGGCACTGTGGATATCACTGTTATTATGGGGGCACTGTGGATGTCACTGTTATTATGGGACACTGTGGATATCACTGTTATTATGGGGGCACTGTGGATATCACTGTTATTATGGGGGCACTGTGGATATCACTGTTATTATGGGACACTGTGGATATCACTGTTATTATGGGGGCACTGTGGATATCACTGTTATTATGGGGGCACTGTGGATATCACTGTTATTATAGGGGCACTGTAGATATCACTGTTATTATGGGGGCACTGTGGATATCACTGTTATTATGGGGCACTGTGGATGTCACTGTTATTATAGGGGCACTGTAGATATCACTGTTATTATGGGAGCACTGTGGATATCACTGTTATTATGGGGACACTGTGGATATCACTGTTATTATGGGGGCACTGTGGATATCACTGTTATTATGGGGCACTGTAGATATCACTGTTATTATGGGAGCACTGTGGATGTCAGTGTTATTATGGGGGCACTGTGGATGTCACTGTTATTATGGGGCACTGTGGATATCACTGTTATTATGGGGCACTGTGGATATCACTGTTATTATGGGGCACTGTGGATATCACTGTTATTATGGGGGCACTGTGGATGTCACTGTTATTATGGGGGCACTGTGGATATCACTGTTATTATGGGGCACTGTAGATATCACTGTTATTATGGGAGCACTGTGGATGTCAGTGTTATTATGGGGGCACTGTGGATGTCACTGTTATTATGGGGGCACTGTGGATATCACTGTTATTATGGGGACACTGTGGATATCACTGTTATTATGGGGGCACTGTGGATATCACTGTTATTATGGGGCACTGTAGATATCACTGTTATTATGGGAGCACTGTGGATGTCAGTGTTATTATGGGGGCACTGTGGATGTCACTGTTATTATGGGGGCACTGTGGATATCACTGTTATTATGGGGACACTGTGGATATCACTGTTATTATGGGGGCACTGTAGATATCACTGTTATTATGGGGGCACTGTGGATATCACTGTTATTATGGAGGCACTGTGGATATCACTGTTATTATGGGGGCACTGTGGATATCACTGTTATTATGGGGGCACTGTGGATATCACTGTTATTATGGAGGCACTGTGGATATCACTGTTATTATGGAGGCACTGTGGATATCACTGTTATTATGGGGGCACTGTGGATATCACTGTTATTATGGGAGCACTGTGGATATCACTGTTATTATGGGGGCACTGTGGATATCACTGTTATTATGGGGGCACTGTGGATATCACTGTTATTATGGAGGCACTGTGGATATCACTGTTATTATGGGAGCACTGTGGATATCGCTGTTATTATGGGGGCACTGTGGATATCGCTGTTATTATGGGGGCACTGTGGATATCGCTGTTATTATGGGAGCACTGTGGATATCGCTGTTATTATGGGAGCACTGTGGATGTCACTGTTATTATGGGGGCACTGTGGATGTCACTGTTATTATGGGGCACTGTGGATGTCACTGTTATTATGGGAGCACTGTGGATGTCACTGTTATTATGGGGGCACTGTGGATGTCACTGTTATTATGGGGGCACTGTGGATGTCACTGTTATTATGGGAGCACTGTGGATGTCACTGTTATTATGGGGGCACTGTGGATGTCACTGTTATTATGGGGGCACTGTGGATGTCACTGTTATTATGGAGGCACTGTGGATGTCACTGTTATTATGGGGGCACTGTGGATATCACTGTTATTATGGGGGCACTGTGAATATCACTGTTATTATGGGGGCACTGTGGATATCACTGTTATTATGGGGGCACTGTGGATGTCACTGTTATTATGGGGCACTGTGGATGTCACTGTTATTATGGAGGCACTGTGGATATCGCTGTTATTATGGGGGCACTGTGGATGTCGCTGTTATTATGGGGGCACTGTGGATATCACTGTTATTATGGAGGCACTGTGGATATCACTGTTATTATGGGGGCACTGTGGATGTCACTGTTATTATGGGGGCACTGTGGATATCACTGTTATTATGGGGGCACTGTGGATGTCACTGTTATTATGGGGGCACTGTGGATATCACTGTTATTATGGGGGCACTGTGGATGTCACTGTTATTATGGGGGCACTGTGGATGTCACTGTTATTATGGGGGCACTGTGGATATCACTGTTATTATGGGTAACTGTGGATATCACTGTTATTATGGGAGCACTGTGGATATCACTGTTATTATGGGGGCACTGTGGATATCACTGTTATTATGGGGGCACTGTGGATATCACTGTTATTATGGGGGCACTGTGGATATCACTGTTATTATGGGGGCACTGTGGATATCACTGTTATTATGGAGGCACTGTGGATATCACTTTTATTATGGGGCACTGTGGATGTCACTGTTATTATGGGGGCACTGTGGATATCACTGTTATTATGGGTAACTGTGGATATCACTGTTATTATGGGAGCACTGTGGATATCACTGTTATTATGGGGGCACTGTGGATATCACTGTTATTATGGGGGCACTGTGGATATCACTGTTATTATGGGGGCACTGTGGATATCACTGTTATTATGGGGCACTGTGGATATCACTGTTATTATGGGGGCACTGTGGATATCACTGTTATTATGGGGCACTGTGGATATCACTGTTATTATGGGGGCACTGTGGATATCACTGTTATTATGGGGGCACTGTGGATATCACTGTTATTATGGGGGCACTGTGGATGTCACTGTTATTATGGGGGCACTGTGGTTATCACTGTTATTATGGGGGCACTGTGGATATCACTGTTATTATGGGGGCACTGTGGATATCACTGTTATTATGGGAGCACTGTGGATATCACTGTTATTATGGGGGCACTGTGGATGTCACTGTTATTATGGGGGCACTGTGGATATCACTGTTATTATGGGTAACTGTGGATATCACTGTTATTATGGGGGCACTGTGGATATCACTGTTATTATGGGGGCACTGTGGATATCACTGTTATTATGGGGGCACTGTGGATATCACTGTTATTATGGGGGCACTGTGGATATCACTGTTATTATGGGGAACTGTGGATATCACTGTTATTATGGGGGCACTGTGGATATCACTGTTATTATGGGGGCACTGTGGATATCACTGTTATTATGGGGCACTGTGGATATCACTGTTATTATGGGGGCACTGTGGATATCACTGTTATTATGGGGGCACTGTGGATATCACTGTTATTATGGGGGCACTGTGGATATCACTGTTATTATGGGGGCACTGTGGATGTCACTGTTATTATGGAGGCACTGTGGATGTCACTGTTATTATGGGGGCACTGTGGATGTCACTGTTATTATGGGGGCACTGTGGATATCACTGTTATTATGGGGGCACTGTGGATATCACTGTTATTATGGGGGCACTGTGGATATCACTGTTATTATGGGGGCACTGTGGATATCACTGTTATTATGGGAGCACTGTGGATGTCACTGTTATTATGGGGGCACTGTGGATGTCACTGTTATTATGGGGGCACTGTGGATGTCACTGTTATTATGGGGGCACTGTGGATATCACTGTTATTATGGGGGCACTGTGGATGTCACTGTTATTATGGGACACTGTGGATATCACTGTTATTATGGGGGCACTGTGGATATCACTGTTATTATGGGGGCACTGTGGATATCACTGTTATTATGGGACACTGTGGATATCACTGTTATTATGGGGGCACTGTGGATATCACTGTTATTATGGGGGCACTGTGGATATCACTGTTATTATGGGGGCACTGTAGATATCACTGTTATTATGGGGGCACTGTGGATATCACTGTTATTATGGGGCACTGTGGATGTCACTGTTATTATAGGGGCACTGTGGATATCACTGTTATTATGGGGGCACTGTGGATATCACTGTTATTATGGGGGCACTGTGGATATCACTGTTATTATGGGACACTGTGGATATCACTGTTATTATGGGGGCACTGTGGATATCACTGTTATTATGGGGGCACTGTGGATATCACTGTTATTATAGGGGCACTGTAGATATCACTGTTATTATGGGGGCACTGTGGATATCACTGTTATTATGGGAGCACTGTGGATATCACTGTTATTATGGAGGCACTGTGGATATCACTGTTATTATGGGGGCACTGTGGATATCACTGTTATTATGGGGGCACTGTGGATATCACTGTTATTATGGGGGCACTGTGGATATCACTGTTATTATGGGAGCACTGTGGATGTCACTGTTATTATGGGGGCACTGTGGATATCACTGTTATTATGGGGGCACTGTGGATATCACTGTTATTATGGGGGCACTGTGGATGTCACTGTTATTATGGGGGCACTGTGGATGTCACTGTTATTATGGGGGCACTGTGGATATCACTGTTATTATGGGTGCACTGTGGATATCACTGTTATTATGGGGGCACTGTGGATGTCACTGTTATTATGGGACACTGTGGATATCACTGTTATTATGGGGGCACTGTGGATATCACTGTTATTATGGGGGCACTGTGGATATCACTGTTATTATGGGACACTGTGGATATCACTGTTATTATGGGGGCACTGTGGATATCACTGTTATTATGGGGGCACTGTGGATATCACTGTTATTATAGGGGCACTGTAGATATCACTGTTATTATGGGGGCACTGTGGATATCACTGTTATTATGGGGCACTGTGGATGTCACTGTTATTATAGGGGCACTGTGGATATCACTGTTATTATGGGGGCACTGTGGATATCACTGTTATTATGGGGGCACTGTGGATATCACTGTTATTATGGGACACTGTGGATATCACTGTTATTATGGGGGCACTGTGGATATCACTGTTATTATGGGGGCACTGTGGATATCACTGTTATTATGGGAGCACTGTGGATGTCACTGTTATTATGGGGGCACTGTGGATGTCACTGTTATTATGGGGGCACTGTGGATATCACTGTTATTATGGGGGCACTGTGGATATCACTGTTATTATGGGGGCACTGTGGATGTCACTGTTATTATGGGACACTGTGGATATCACTGTTATTATGGGGGCACTGTGGATATCACTGTTATTATGGGGGCACTGTGGATATCACTGTTATTATGGGACACTGTGGATATCACTGTTATTATGGGGGCACTGTGGATATCACTGTTATTATGGGGGCACTGTGGATATCACTGTTATTATAGGGGCACTGTAGATATCACTGTTATTATGGGGGCACTGTGGATATCACTGTTATTATGGGGCACTGTGGATGTCACTGTTATTATAGGGGCACTGTGGATATCACTGTTATTATGGGGGCACTGTGGATATCACTGTTATTATGGGGGCACTGTGGATATCACTGTTATTATGGGACACTGTGGATATCACTGTTATTATGGGGGCACTGTGGATATCACTGTTATTATGGGGGCACTGTGGATATCACTGTTATTATAGGGGCACTGTAGATATCACTGTTATTATGGGGGCACTGTGGATATCACTGTTATTATGGGAGCACTGTGGATATCACTGTTATTATGGAGGCACTGTGGATATCACTGTTATTATGGGGGCACTGTGGATATCACTGTTATTATGGGGGCACTGTGGATATCACTGTTATTATGGAGGCACTGTGGATATCACTGTTATTATGGGGGCACTGTGGATATCACTGTTATTATGGGAGCACTGTGGATATCACTGTTATTATGGGGGCACTGTGGATATCACTGTTATTATGGGGGCACTGTGGATATCACTGTTATTATGGAGGCACTGTGGATATCACTGTTATTATGGGGGCACTGTGGATATCGCTGTTATTATGGGAGCACTGTGGATATCGCTGTTATTATGGGGGCACTGTGGATATCGCTGTTATTATGGGAGCACTGTGGATGTCGCTGTTATTATGGGGGCACTGTGGATGTCACTGTTATTATGGGGCACTGTGGATGTCACTGTTATTATGGGAGCACTGTGGATATCACTGTTATTATGGGGACACTGTGGATGTCACTGTTATTATGGGGCACTGTGGATGTCACTGTTATTATGGGGCACTGTGGATGTCACTGTTATTATGGGGGCACTGTGGATATCGCTGTTATTATGGGAGCACTGTGGATATCGCTGTTATTATGGGAGCACTGTGGATGTCACTGTTATTATGGGGGCACTGTGGATGTCACTGTTATTATGGGGCACTGTGGATGTCACTGTTATTATGGGAGCACTGTGGATGTCACTGTTATTATGGGGGCACTGTGGATATCACTGTTATTATGGGGACACTGTGGATGTCACTGTTATTATGGGGCACTGTGGATATCACTGTTATTATGGGGACACTGTGGATGTCACTGTTATTATGGGGGCACTGTGGATATCACTGTTATTATGGGGACACTGTGGATGTCACTGTTATTATGGGGCACTGTGGATATCACTGTTATTATGGGGGCACTGTGGATATCGCTGTTATTATGGGAGCACTGTGGATATCACTGTTATTATGGGAGCACTGTGGATGTCACTGTTATTATGGGGGCACTGTGGATGTCACTGTTATTATGGGGCACTGTGGATGTCACTGTTATTATGGGAGCACTGTGGATGTCACTGTTATTATGGGGGCACTGTGGATATCACTGTTATTATGGGGACACTGTGGATGTCACTGTTATTATGGGGCACTGTGGATGTCACTGTTATTATGGGGCACTGTGGATGTCACTGTTATTATGGGAGCACTGTGGATGTCACTGTTATTATGGGGGCACTGTGGATGTCACTGTTATTATGGGGCACTGTGGATGTCACTGTTATTATGGGAGCACTGTGGATGTCACTGTTATTATGGGGGCACTGTGGATATCACTGTTATTATGGGAGCACTGTGGATGTCACTGTTATTATGGGGGCACTGTGGATGTCACTGTTATTATGGGGCACTGTGGATGTCACTGTTATTATGGGAGCACTGTGGATGTCACTGTTATTATGGGGGCACTGTGGATATCACTGTTATTATGGGGGCACTGTGGATATCACTGTTATTATGGGGCACTGTGGATATCACTGTTATTATGGGGGCACTGTGGATGTCACTGTTATTATGGGGGCACTGTGGATATCACTGTTATTATGGGAGCACTGTGGATGTCACTGTTATTATGGGAGCACTGTGGATATCACTGTTATTATGGGGCACTGTGGATATCACTGTTATTATGGGGGCACTGTGGATGTCACTGTTATTATGGGAGCACTGTGGATGTCACTGTTATTATGGGGGCACTGTGGATGTCACTGTTATTATGGGGGCACTGTGGATATCACTGTTATTATGGGAGCACTGTGGATGTCACTGTTATTATGGGAGCACTGTGGATATCACTGTTATTATGGGGCACTGTGGATATCGCTGTTATGGGAGCACTGTGGATATCACTGTTATTATGGGGGCACTGTGGATATCACTGTTATTATGGGGCACTGTGGATATCACTGTTATTATGGGGGCACTGTGGATGTCACTGTTATTATGGGAGCACTGTGGATGTCACTGTTATTATGGGGGCACTGTGGATATCACTGTTATTATGGGAGCACTGTGGATGTCACTGTTATTATGGGAGCACTGTGGATATCACTGTTATTATGGGAGCACTGTGGATATCACTGTTATTATGGGAGCACTGTGGATATCACTGTTCTTATGGGGCACTGTGGATATCACTGTTGTTATGGGGCACTGTGGATATCACTGTTATTATGGGGGCACTGTGGATATCGCTGTTATTATGGGGGCACTGTGGATGTCGCTGTTATTATGGGGGCACTGTGGATATCACTGTTATTATGGAGGCACTGTGGATATCACTGTTATTATGGGGGCACTGTGGATGTCACTGTTATTATGGGGGCACTGTGGATATCACTGTTATTATGGGGGCACTGTGGATGTCACTGTTATTATGGGGGCACTGTGGATATCACTGTTATTATGGGGGCACTGTGGATGTCACTGTTATCATGGGGGCACTGTGGATGTCACTGTTATTATGGGGGCACTGTGGATATCACTGTTATTATGGGGGCACTGTGGATATCACTGTTATTATGGGTAACTGTGGATATCACTGTTATTATGGGAGCACTGTGGATATCACTGTTATTATGGGGGCACTGTGGATATCACTGTTATTATGGGGGCACTGTGGATATCACTGTTATTATGGGGGCACTGTGGATATCACTGTTATTATGGGGGCACTGTGGATATCACTGTTATTATGGGGGCACTGTGGATATCACTGTTATTATGGAGGCACTGTGGATATCACTTTTATTATGGGGCACTGTGGATGTCACTGTTATTATGGGGGCACTGTGGATATCACTGTTATTATGGGTAACTGTGGATATCACTGTTATTATGGGAGCACTGTGGATATCACTGTTATTATGGGAGCACTGTGGATATCACTGTTATTATGGGGGCACTGTGGATATCACTGTTATTATGGGGGCACTGTGGATATCACTGTTATTATGGGGGCACTGTGGATATCACTGTTATTATGGGGGCACTGTGGATATCACTGTTATTATGGGGCACTGTGGATATCACTGTTATTATGGGGGCACTGTGGATATCACTGTTATTATGGGGCACTGTGGATATCACTGTTATTATGGGGGCACTGTGGATATCACTGTTATTATGGGGCACTGTGGATATCACTGTTATTATGGGGGCACTGTGGATATCACTGTTATTATGGGGCACTGTGGATATCACTGTTATTATGGGGGCACTGTGGATATCACTGTTATTATGGGGCACTGTGGATATCACTGTTATTATGGGGGCACTGTGGATATCACTGTTATTATGGGGGCACTGTGGATATCACTGTTATTATGGGGGCACTGTGGATGTCACTGTTATTATGGGGGCACTGTGGATATCACTGTTATTATGGGGGCACTGTGGATATCACTGTTATTATGGGGGCACTGTGGATATCACTGTTATTATGGGAGCACTGTGGATATCACTGTTATTATGGGGGCACTGTGGATGTCACTGTTATTATGGGGGCACTGTGGATATCACTGTTATTATGGGTAACTGTGGATATCACTGTTATTATGGGGGCACTGTGGATATCACTGTTATTATGGGGGCACTGTGGATATCACTGTTATTATGGGGGCACTGTGGATATCACTGTTATTATGGGGAACTGTGGATATCACTGTTATTATGGGGGCACTGTGGATATCACTGTTATTATGGGGGCACTGTGGATATCACTGTTATTATGGGGCACTGTGGATATAACTGTTATTATGGGGGCACTGTGGATATCACTGTTATTATGGGGGCACTGTGGATATCACTGTTATTATGGGGGCACTGTGGATATCACTGTTATTATGGGGGCACTGTGGATGTCACTGTTATTATGGAGGCACTGTGGATGTCACTGTTATTATGGGGGCACTGTGGATGTCACTGTTATTATGGGGGCACTGTGGATATCACTGTTATTATGGGGGCACTGTGGATATCACTGTTATTATGGGGGCACTGTGGATATCACTGTTATTATGGGGGCACTGTGGATATCACTGTTATTATGGGAGCACTGTGGATGTCACTGTTATTATGGGGGCACTGTGGATGTCACTGTTATTATGGGGGCACTGTGGATATCACTGTTATTATGGGGGCACTGTGGATATCACTGTTATTATGGGGGCACTGTGGATGTCACTGTTATTATGGGACACTGTGGATATCACTGTTATTATGGGGGCACTGTGGATATCACTGTTATTATGGGGGCACTGTGGATATCACTGTTATTATGGGACACTGTGGATATCACTGTTATTATGGGGGCACTGTGGATATCACTGTTATTATGGGGGCACTGTGGATATCACTGTTATTATAGGGGCACTGTAGATATCACTGTTATTATGGGGGCACTGTGGATATCACTGTTATTATGGGGCACTGTGGATGTCACTGTTATTATAGGGGCACTGTGGATATCACTGTTATTATGGGGGCACTGTGGATATCACTGTTATTATGGGGGCACTGTGGATATCACTGTTATTATGGGACACTGTGGATATCACTGTTATTATGGGGGCACTGTGGATATCACTGTTATTATAGGGGCACTGTAGATATCACTGTTATTATAGGGGCACTGTGGATATCACTGTTATTATGGGGGCACTGTGGATATCACTGTTATTATGGAGGCACTGTGGATATCACTGTTATTATGGAGGCACTGTGGATATCACTGTTATTATGGGGGCACTGTGGATATCACTGTTATTATGGGGGCACTGTGGATATCACTGTTATTATGGAGGCACTGTGGATATCACTGTTATTATGGGGGCACTGTGGATATCACTGTTATTATGGGAGCACTGTGGATATCACTGTTATTATGGGGGCACTGTGGATATCACTGTTATTATGGGGGCACTGTGGATATCACTGTTATTATGGAGGCACTGTGGATATCACTGTTATTATGGGGGCACTGTGGATGTCACTGTTATTATGGGAGCACTGTGGATATCACTGTTATTATGGGAGCACTGTGGATATCACTGTTATTATGGGAGCACTGTGGATATCACTGTTATTATGGGAGCACTGTGGATATCACTGTTATTATGGGGGCACTGTGGATATCACTGTTATTATGGGAGCACTGTGGATATCACTGTTATTATGGGAGCACTGTGGATATCACTGTTATTATGGGAGCACTGTGGATATCACTGTTATTATGGGAGCACTGTGGATATCACTGTTATTATGGGAGCACTGTGGATGTCACTGTTATTATGGGAGCACTGTGGATGTCACTGTTATTATGGGGGCACTGTGGATATCACTGTTATTATGGAGGCACTGTGGATATCACTGTTATTATGGGAGCACTGTGGATATCACTGTTATTATGGGAGCACTGTGGATATCACTGTTATTATGGGAGCACTGTGGATGTCACTGTTATTATGGGAGCACTGTGGATGTCACTGTTATTATGGGGGCACTGTGGATATCACTGTTATTATGGAGGCACTGTGGATATCACTGTTATTATGGGAGCACTGTGGATATCACTGTTATTATGGGGGCACTGTGGATATCACTGTTATTATGGGGCACTGTGGATATCACTGTTATTATGGGGGCACTGTGGATGTCACTGTTATTATGGGAGCACTGTGGATATCACTGTTATTATGGGGGCACTGTGGATATCGCTGTTATTATGGGAGCACTGTGGATATCACTGTTATTATGGGGACACTGTGGATATCACTGTTATTATGGGGGCACTGTGGATATCACTGTTATTATGGGGGCACTGTGGATGTCACTGTTATTATGGGGACACTGTGGATATCACTGTTATTATGGGGGCACTGTGGATATCACTGTTATTATGGGGGCACTGTGGATATCACTGTTATTATGGGGGCACTGTGGATATCACTGTTATTATGGAGGCACTGTGGATATCACTGTTATTATGGGGGCACTGTGGATGTCACTGTTATTATGGGGACACTGTGGATATCACTGTTATTATGGGGGCACTGTGGATGTCACTGTTATTATGGGGGCACTGTGGATGTCACTGTTATTATGGGGGCACTGTGGATATCACTGTTATTATGGGGGCACTGTGGATATCACTGTTATTATGGGGGCACTGTGGATATCACTGTTATTATGGGTAACTGTGGATGTCACTGTTATTATGGGGGCACTGTGGATATCACTGTTATTATGGGTAACTGTGGATATCACTGTTATTATGGGTAACTGTGGATATCACTGTTATTATGGGAGCACTGTGGATATCACTGTTATTATGGGGGCACTGTGGATATCACTGTTATTATGGGGGCACTGTGGATATCACTGTTATTATGGGGGCACTGTGGATATCACTGTTATTATGGAGGCACTGTGGATATCACTGTTATTATGGGGCACTGTGGATGTCACTGTTATTATGGGGGCACTGTGGATATCACTGTTATTATGGGTAACTGTGGATATCACTGTTATTATGGGAGCACTGTGGATATCACTGTTATTATGGGGGCACTGTGGATATCACTGTTATTATGGGGGCACTGTGGATATCACTGTTATTATGGGGGCACTGTGGATATCACTGTTATTATGGGGCACTGTGGATATCACTGTTATTATGGGGGCACTGTGGATATCACTGTTATTATGGGGCACTGTGGATATCACTGTTATTATGGGGGCACTGTGGATATCACTGTTATTATGGGGCACTGTGGATATCACTGTTATTATGGGGGCACTGTGGATGTCACTGTTATTATGGGGGCACTGTGGATATCACTGTTATTATGGGGGCACTGTGGATATCACTATTATGGGGGCACTGTGGATATCACTGTTATTATGGGGGCACTGTGGATATCACTGTTATTATGGGGGCACTGTGGATATCACTGTTATTATGGGAGCACTGTGGATATCACTGTTATTATGGGGGCACTGTGGATGTCACTGTTATTATGGGGGCACTGTGGATATCACTGTTATTATGGGGGCACTGTGGATATCACTGTTATTATGGGGGCACTGTGGATATCACTGTTATTATGGGGGCACTGTGGATATCACTGTTATTATGGGGGCACTGTGGATATCACTGTTATTATGGGGAACTGTGGATATCACTGTTATTATGGGGGCACTGTGGATATCACTGTTATTATGGGGGCACTGTGGATATCACTGTTATTATGGGGCACTGTGGATATCACTGTTATTATGGGGGCACTGTGGATACCACTGTTATTATGGGGGCACTGTGGATATCACTGTTATTATGGGGGCACTGTGGATATCACTGTTATTATGGGGGCACTGTGGATGTCACTGTTATTATGGAGGCACTGTGGATGTCACTGTTATTATGGGGGCACTGTGGATGTCACTGTTATTATGGGGGCACTGTGGATATCACTGTTATTATGGGGGCACTGTGGATATCACTGTTATTATGGGGGCACTGTGAATATCACTGTTATTATGGGGGCACTGTGGATATCACTGTTATTATGGGAGCACTGTGGATATCACTGTTATTATGGGGGCACTGTGGATGTCACTGTTATTATGGGGGCACTGTGGATATCACTGTTATTATGGGGGCACTGTGGATATCACTGTTATTATGGGGGCACTGTGGATGTCACTGTTATTATGGGACACTGTGGATATCACTGTTATTATGGGGGCACTGTGGATATCACTGTTATTATGGGAGTACTGTGGATATCACTGTTATTATGGAGGCACTGTGGATATCACTGTTATTATGGGGGCACTGTGGATATCACTGTTATTATGGGGCACTGTGGATATCACTGTTATTATGGGTGCACTGTGGATGTCACTGTTGTTATGGGGGCACTGTGGATATCACTGTTATTATGGGGCACTGTGGATATCACTGTTATTATGGGAGCACTGTGGATGTCACTGTTATTATGGGAGCACTGTGGATGTCACTGTTGTTATGGGGGCACTGTGGATATCACTGTTATTATGGGAGCACTGTGGATGTCACTGTTGTTATGGGGGCACTGTGGATATCACTGTTATTATGGGAGCACTCTGGATATCACTGTTATTATGGGGGCACTGTGGATATCACTGTTATTATGGGAGCACTGTGGATATCACTGTTATTATGGGGGCACTGTGGATATCACTGTTATTATGGGGGCACTGTGGATGTCACTGTTATTATGGGGGCACTGTGGATATCACTGTTATTATGGGAGCACTGTGGATATCACTGTTATTATGAGGGCACTGTGGATGTCACTGTTATTATGGGGGCACTGTGGATATCACTGTTATTATGGGAGCACTGTGGATATCACTGTTATTATGGGGGCACTGTGGATGTCACTGTTATTATGGGGGCACTGTGGATGTCACTGTTGTTATGGGAGCACTGTGGATATCACTGTTATTATGGGGGCACTGTGGATATCACTGTTATTATGGGGGCACTGTGGATGTCACTGTTATTATGGGGGCACTGTGGATATCACTGTTATTATGGGGGCACTGTGGATGTCACTGTTGTTATGGGGGCACTGTGGATATCGCTGTTATTATGGGGGCACTGTGGATGTCACTGTTGTTATGGGGGCACTGTGGATATCGCTGTTATTATGGGGCACTGTGGATATCACTGTTATTATGGGGGCACTGTGGATATCACTGTTATTATGGGGGCACTGTGGATGTCACTGTTGTTATGGGGGCACTGTGGATATCGCTGTTATTATGGGGCACTGTGGATATCACTGTTATTATGGGGGCACTGTGGATATCACTGTTATTATGGGGGCACTGTGGATATCACTGTTATTATGGGGGCACTGTGGATGTCACTGTTGTTATGGGGGCACTGTGGATATCGCTGTTATTATGGGGCACTGTGGATATCACTGTTATTATGGGGGCACTGTGGATATCACTGTTATTATAGGAGCACTGTGGATATCACTGTTATTATGGGGGCACTGTGGATATCACTGTTATTATGGGGGCACTGTGGATGTCACTGTTGTTATGGGAGCACTGTGGATGTCACTGTTATTATGGGGGCACTGTGGATATCACTGTTATTATGGGGGCACTGTGGATGTCACTGTTATTATGGGGGCACTGTGGATATCACTGTTATTATGGGAGCACTGTGGATATCACTGTTATTATGGGGCACTGTGGATGTCACTGTTATTATGGGGGCACTGTGGATATCACTGTTATTATGGGGGCACTGTGGATATCACTGTTATTATGGGGGCACTGTGGATGTCACTGTTATTATCGGGGCACTGTGGATATCACTGTTATTATGGGAGCACTGTGGATATCACTGTTATTATGGGGGCACTGTGGATATCACTGTTATTATGGGGCACTTTGGATATCACTGTTATTATGGGGGCACTGTGGATGTCACTGTTATTATGGGAGCACTGTGGATATCACTGTTATTATGGGAGCACTGTGGATATCACTGTTATTATGGGGGCACTGTGGATGTCACTGTTATTATGGGAGCACTGTGGATATCACTGTTATTATGAGAGCACTGTGGATATCGCTGTTATTATGGGAGCACTGAGGATATCGCTGTTATTATGGGAGCACTGTGGATATCACTGTTATTATGGGGGCACTGTGGATATCACTGTTATTATGGGGGCACTGTGGATATCACTGTTATTATGGGGGCACTGTGGATATCGCTGTTATTATGGGGGCACTGTGGATATCACTGTTATTATGGGGCACTGTGGATATCACTGTTATTATGGGGCACTGTGGATGTCACTGTTATTATGGGAGCACTGTGGATATCGCTGTTATTATGGGGGCACTGTGGATATCGCTGTTATTATGGGGGCACTGTGGATATCACTGTTATTATGGGGCACTGTGGATATCACTGTTATTATGGGGGCACTGTGGATATCACTGTTATTATGGGGGCACTGTGGATATCACTGTTATTATGGGGGCACTGTGGATATCGCTGTTATTATGGGGGCACTGTGGATATCACTGTTATTATGGGGCACTGTGGATATCACTGTTATTATGGGAGCACTGTGGATATCACTGTTATTATGGGGGCACTGTGGATATCGCTGTTATTATGGGGGCACTGTGGATATCACTGTTATTATGGGGCACTGTGGATATCACTGTTATTATGGGAGCACTGTGGATATCACTGTTATTATGGGGGCACTGTGGATATCACTGTTATTATGGGGGCACTGTGGATATCACTGTTATTATGGGGGCACTGTGGATATCGCTGTTATTATGGGGGCACTGTGGATATCACTGTTATTATGGGGCACTGTGGATATCACTGTTATTATGGGGCTCTGTGGATGTCACTGTTATTATGGGGGCACTGTGGATATCACTGTTATTATGGGGGCACTGTGGATATCACTGTTATTATGGGGGCACTGTGGATATCACTGTTATTATGGGAGCACTGTGGATATCACTGTTATTATGGGGGCACTGTGGATATCACTGTTATTATGGGGGCACTGTGGATATCACTGTTATTATGGGGGCACTGTGGATGTCACTGTTATTATGGGGCACTGTGGATGTCACTGTTATTATGGAGGCACTGTGGATATCGCTGTTATTATGGGGGCACTGTGGATGTCGCTGTTATTATGGGGGCACTGTGGATATCACTGTTATTATGGAGGCACTGTGGATATCACTGTTATTATGGGGGCACTGTGGATGTCACTGTTATTATGGGGGCACTGTGGATATCACTGTTATTATGGGGGCACTGTGGATGTCACTGTTATTATGGGGGCACTGTGGATGTCACTGTTATTATGGGGACACTGTGGATATCACTGTTATTATGGAGGCACTGTGGATATCACTGTTATTATGGGGGCACTGTGGATGTCACTGTTATTATGGGGACACTGTGGATATCACTGTTATTATGGGGGCACTGTGGATATCACTGTTATTATGGGGGCACTGTGGATATCACTGTTATTATGGGGGCACTGTGGATATCACTGTTATTATGGAGGCACTGTGGATATCACTGTTATTATGGGGGCACTGTGGATGTCACTGTTATTATGGGGACACTGTGGATATCACTGTTATTATGGGGGCACTGTGGATGTCACTGTTATTATGGGGGCACTGTGGATGTCACTGTTATTATGGGGGCACTGTGGATATCACTGTTATTATGGGGGCACTGTGGATATCACTGTTATTATGGGTAACTGTGGATATCACTGTTATTATGGGAGCACTGTGGATATCACTGTTATTATGAGGGCACTGTGGATATCACTGTTATTATGGGGGCACTGTGGATATCACTGTTATTATGGGGGCACTGTGGATATCACTGTTATTATGGAGGCACTGTGGATATCACTGTTATTATGGGGCACTGTGGATGTCACTGTTATTATGGGGGCACTGTGGATATCACTGTTATTATGGGTAACTGTGGATATCACTGTTATTATGGGAGCACTGTGGATATCACTGTTATTATGGGGGCACTGTGGATATCACTGTTATTATGGGGGCACTGTGGATATCACTGTTATTATGGGGCACTGTGGATATCACTGTTATTATGGGGGCACTGTGGATATCACTGTTATTATGGGGCACTGTGGATATCACTGTTATTATGGGGGCACTGTGGATATCACTGTTATTATGGGGGCACTGTGGATATCACTGTTATTATGGGGGCACTGTGGATGTCACTGTTATTATGGGGGCACTGTGGATGTCACTATTATGGGGGCACTGTGGATATCACTGTTATTATGGGGGCACTGTGGATATCACTGTTATTATGGGGGCACTGTGGATATCACTGTTATTATGGGAGCACTGTGGATATCACTGTTATTATGGGGGCACTGTGGATGTCACTGTTATTATGGGGGCACTGTGGATATCACTGTTATTATGGGTAACTGTGGATATCACTGTTATTATGGGGGCACTGTGGATATCACTGTTATTATGGGGGCACTGTGGATATCACTGTTATTATGGGGGCACTGTGGATATCACTGTTATTATGGGGAACTGTGGATATCACTGTTATTATGGGGGCACTGTGGATATCACTGTTATTATGGGGGCACTGTGGATATCACTGTTATTATGGGGCACTGTGGATATCACTGTTATTATGGGGGCACTGTGGATACCACTGTTATTATGGGGGCACTGTGGATATCACTGTTATTATGGGGGCACTGTGGATATCACTGTTATTATGGGGGCACTGTGGATGTCACTGTTATTATGGAGGCACTGTGGATGTCACTGTTATTATGGGGGCACTGTGGATGTCACTGTTATTATGGGGGCACTGTGGATATCACTGTTATTATGGGGGCACTGTGGATATCACTGTTATTATGGGGGCACTGTGGATATCACTGTTATTATGGGGGCACTGTGGATATCACTGTTATTATGGGAGCACTGTGGATATCACTGTTATTATGGGGGCACTGTGGATGTCACTGTTATTATGGGGGCACTGTGGATATCACTGTTATTATGGGGGCACTGTGGATATCACTGTTATTATGGGGGCACTGTGGATGTCACTGTTATTATGGGGGCACTGTGGATATCACTGTTATTATGGGGGCACTGTGGATATCACTGTTATTATGGGGGCACTGTGGATATCACTGTTATTATGGGACACTGTGGATATCACTGTTATTATGGGGGCACTGTGGATATCACTGTTATTATGGGGGCACTGTGGATATCACTGTTATTATAGGGGCACTGTAGATATCACTGTTATTATGGGGGCACTGTGGATATCACTGTTATTATGGGGCACTGTGGATGTCACTGTTATTATAGGGGCACTGTAGATATCACTGTTATTATGGGAGCACTGTGGATATCACTGTTATTATGGGGACACTGTGGATATCACTGTTATTATGGGGGCACTGTGGATATCACTGTTATTATGGGGCACTGTAGATATCACTGTTATTATGGGAGCACTGTGGATGTCAGTGTTATTATGGGGGCACTGTGGATGTCACTGTTATTATGGGGCACTGTGGATATCACTGTTATTATGGGGCACTGTGGATATCACTGTTATTATGGGGCACTGTGGATATCACTGTTATTATGGGGGCACTGTGGATATCACTGTTATTATGGGGCACTGTAGATATCAATGTTATTATGGGAGCACTGTGGATGTCACTGTTATTATGGGGGCACTGTGGATGTCACTGTTATTATGGGGGCACTGTGGATATCACTGTTATTATGGGGACACTGTGGATATCACTGTTATTATGGGGGCACTGTGGATATCACTGTTATTATGGGGCACTGTAGATATCACTGTTATTATGGGAGCACTGTGGATGTCAGTGTTATTATGGGGGCACTGTGGATGTCACTGTTATTATGGGGGCACTGTGGATATCACTGTTATTATGGGGACACTGTGGATATCACTGTTATTATGGGGGCACTGTAGATATCACTGTTATTATGGAGGCACTGTGGATATCACTGTTATTATGGAGGCACTGTGGATATCACTGTTATTATGGGGGCACTGTGGATATCACTGTTATTATGGGGGCACTGTGGATATCACTGTTATTATGGAGGCACTGTGGATATCACTGTTATTATGGAGGCACTGTGGATATCACTGTTATTATGGGGGCACTGTGGATATCACTGTTATTATGGGGGCACTGTGGATATCACTGTTATTATGGGGGCACTGTGGATATCACTGTTATTATGGGGGCACTGTGGATATCACTGTTATTATGGAGGCACTGTGGATATCACTGTTATTATGGGAGCACTGTGGATATCGCTGTTATTATGGGGGCACTGTGGATATCACTGTTATTATGGGGGCACTGTGGATATCGCTGTTATTATGGGGGCACTGTGGATATCGCTGTTATTATGGGAGCACTGTGGATATCGCTGTTATTATGGGAGCACTGTGGATGTCACTGTTATTATGGAGGCACTGTGGATGTCACTGTTATTATGGGGGCACTGTGGATGTCACTGTTATTATGGGGCACTGTGGATGTCACTGTTATTATGGGGCACTGTGGATGTCACTGTTATTATGGGAGCACTGTGGATGTCACTGTTATTATGGGGGCACTGTGGATGTCACTGTTATTATGGGGGCACTGTGGATGTCACTGTTATTATGGGAGCACTGTGGATGTCACTGTTATTATGGGGGCACTGTGGATGTCACTGTTATTATGGGGGCACTGTGGATATCACTGTAATTATGGGGGCACTGTGAATATCACTGTTATTATGGGGGCACTGTGGATATCACTGTTATTATGGAGGCACTGTGGATGTCACTGTTATTATGGGGGCACTGTGGATATCACTGTTATTATGGAGGCACTGTGGATGTCACTGTTATTATGGGGGCACTGTGGATATCACTGTTATTATGGAGGCACTGTGGATGTCACTGTTATTATGGGGGCACTGTGGATATCACTGTTATTATGGGGGCACTGTGAATATCACTGTTATTATGGGGGCACTGTGGATATCACTGTTATTATGGAGGCACTGTGGATGTCACTGTTATTATGGGGGCACTGTGGATATCACTGTTATTATGGGGGCACTGTGGATGTCACTGTTATTATGGGGGCACTGTGGATATCACTGTTATTATGGGAGCACTGTGGATGTCACTGTTATTATGGGAGCACTGTGGATGTCACTGTTATTATGGGGCACTGTGGATATCGCTGTTATTATGGGAGCACTGTGGATATCACTGTTATTATGGGGGCACTGTGGATATCACTGTTATTATGGGGCACTGTGGATATCACTGTTATTATGGGGGCACTGTGGATGTCACTGTTATTATGGGAGCACTGTGGATGTCACTGTTATTATGGGGGCACTGTGGATATCACTGTTATTATGGGAGCACTGTGGATGTCACTGTTATTATGGGAGCACTGTGGATATCACTGTTATTATGGGGCACTGTGGATATCACTGTTCTTATGGGAGCACTGTGGATATCACTGTTCTTATGGGGCACTGTGGATATCACTGTTGTTATGGGGCACTGTGGATATCGCTGTTATTATGGGGGCACTGTGGATATCGCTGTTATTATGGGGGCACTGTGGATGTCGCTGTTATTATGGGGGCACTGTGGATATCACTGTTATTATGGAGGCACTGTGGATATCACTGTTATTATGGGGGCACTGTGGATGTCACTGTTATTATGGGGGCACTGTGGATGTCACTGTTATTATGGGGGCACTGTGGATGTCACTGTTATTATGGGGGCACTGTGGATATCACTGTTATTATGGGGGCACTGTGGATGTCACTGTTATTATGGGGGCACTGTGGATGTCACTGTTATTATGGGGGCACTGTGGATGTCACTGTTATTATGGGGGCACTGTGGATATCACTGTTATTATGGGGGCACTGTGGATATCACTGTTATTATGGGTAACTGTGGATATCACTGTTATTATGGGAGCACTGTGGATATCACTGTTATTATGGGGGCACTGTGGATATCACTGTTATTATGGGGGCACTGTGGATATCACTGTTATTATGGGGGCACTGTGGATATCACTGTTATTATGGGGGCACTGTGGATATCACTGTTATTATGGGGGCACTGTGGATATCACTGTTATTATGGGGGCACTGTGGATATCACTGTTATTATGGGGGCACTGTGGATATCACTTTTATTATGGGGCACTGTGGATGTCACTGTTATTATGGGGGCACTGTGGATATCACTGTTATTATTTGTAACTGTGGATATCACTGTTATTATGGGAGCACTGTGGATATCACTGTTATTATGGGGGCACTGTGGATATCACTGTTATTATGGGGGCACTGTGGATATCACTGTTATTATGGGGGCACTGTGGATATCACTGTTATTATGGGTAACTGTGGATATCACTGTTATTATGGGAGCACTGTGGATATCACTGTTATTATGGGGGCACTGTGGATATCACTGTTATTATGGGGGCACTGTGGATATCACTGTTATTATGGGGCACTGTGGATATCACTGTTATTATGGGGGCACTGTGGATATCACTGTTATTATGGGGCACTGTGGATATCACTGTTATTATGGGGGCACTGTGGATATCACTATTATGGGGGCACTGTGGATATCACTGTTATTATGGGGGCACTGTGGATGTCACTGTTATTATGGGGGCACTGTGGATATCACTATTATGGGGGCACTGTGGATATCACTGTTATTATGGGGGCACTGTGGATATCACTGTTATTATGGGGGCACTGTGGATATCACTGTTATTATGGGGGCACTGTGGATATCACTGTTATTATGGGGGCACTGTGGATGTCACTGTTATTATGGGGGCACTGTGGATATCACTGTTATTATGGGGGCACTGTGGATATCACTGTTATTATGGGGGCACTGTGGATATCACTGTTATTATGGGGGCACTGTGGATATCACTGTTATTATGGGGGCACTGTGGATATCACTGTTATTATGGGGAACTGTGGATATCACTGTTATTATGGAGGCACTGTGGATATCACTGTTATTATGGGGGCACTGTGGATATCACTGTTATTATGGGGCACTGTGGATATCACTGTTATTAAGGGGGCACTGTGGATACCACTGTTATTATGGGGGCACTGTGGATATCACTGTTATTATGGGGGCACTGTGGATATCACTGTTATTATGGGGGCACTGTGGATGTCACTGTTATTATGGAGGCACTGTGGATGTCACTGTTATTATGGGGGCACTGTGGATATCACTGTTATTATGGGGGCACTGTGGATATCACTGTTATTATGGGGGCACTGTGGATATCACTGTTATTATGGGGGCACTGTGGATATGACTGTTATTATGGGAGCACTGTGGATATCACTGTTATTATGGGGGCACTGTGGATGTCACTGTTATTATGGGGGCACTGTGGATATCACTGTTATTATGGGGGCACTGTGGATATCACTGTTATTATGGGGGCACTGTGGATGTCACTGTTATTATGGGGGCACTGTGGATATCACTGTTATTATGGGGGCACTGTGGATATCACTGTTATTATGGGGGCACTGTGGATATCACTGTTATTATGGGACACTGTGGATATCACTGTTATTATGGGGGCACTGTGGATATCACTGTTATTATGGGGGCACTGTGGATATCACTGTTATTATAGGGGCACTGTAGATATCACTGTTATTATGGGGGCACTGTGGATATCACTGTTATTATGGGGCACTGTGGATGTCACTGTTATTATAGGGGCACTGTAGATATCACTGTTATTATGGGAGCACTGTGGATATCACTGTTATTATGGGGACACTGTGGATATCACTATTATGGGGGCACTGTGGATATCACTGTTATTATGGGGCACTGTAGATATCACTGTTATTATGGGAGCACTGTGGATGTCAGTGTTATTATGGGGGCACTGTGGATGTCACTGTTATTATGGGGCACTGTGGATATCACTGTTATTATGGGGCACTGTGGATATCACTGTTATTATGGGGCACTGTGGATATCACTGTTATTATGGGGGCACTGTGGATATCACTGTTATTATGGGGCACTGTAGATATCACTGTTATTATGGGAGCACTGTGGATGTCACTGTTATTATGGGGGCACTGTGGATGTCACTGTTATTATGGGGGCACTGTGGATATCACTGTTATTATGGGGGCACTGTGGATATCACTGTTATTATGGGGACACTGTGGATATCACTGTTATTATGGGGGCACTGTGGATATCACTGTTATTATGGGGCACTGTAGATATCACTGTTATTATGGGAGCACTGTGGATGTCAGTGTTATTATGGGGGCACTGTGGATGTCACTGTTATTATGGGGGCACTGTGGATATCACTGTTATTATGGGGGCACTGTAGATATCACTGTTATTATGGGGGCACTGTGGATATCACTGTTATTATGGGGGCACTGTGGATATCACTGTTATTATGGGGGCACTGTGGATATCACTGTTATTATGGAGGCACTGTGGATATCACTGTTATTATGGAGGCACTGTGGATATCACTGTTATTATGGGGGCACTGTGGATATCACTGTTATTATGGGAGCACTGTGGATATCACTGTTATTATGGGGGCACTGTGGATATCACTGTTATTATGGGGGCACTGTGGATATCACTGTTATTATGGAGGCACTGTGGATATCACTTATTATGGGAGCACTGTGGATATCGCTGTTATTATGGGGGCACTGTGGATATCACTGTTATTATGGGGGCACTGTGGATATCGCTGTTATTATGGGGGCACTGTGGATATCGCTGTTATTATGGGGGCACTGTGGATATCGCTGTTATTATGGGAGCACTGTGGATGTCACTGTTATTATGGAGGCACTGTGGATGTCACTGTTATTATGGGGGCACTGTGGATGTCACTGTTATTATGGGGCACTGTGGATGTCACTGTTATTATGGGGCACTGTGGATGTCACTGTTATTATGGGAGCACTGTGGATGTCACTGTTATTATGGGGGCACTGTGGATGTCACTGTTATTATGGGGGCACTGTGGATGTCACTGTTATTATGGGAGCACTGTGGATGTCACTGTTATTATGGGGGCACTGTGGATGTCACTGTTATTATGGGGGCACTGTGGATATCACTGTTATTATGGAGGCACTGTGGATGTCACTGTTATTATGGGGGCACTGTGGATATCACTGTTATTATGGGGGCACTGTGAATATCACTGTTATTATGGGGGCACTGTGGATATCACTGTTATTATGGAGGCACTGTGGATGTCACTGTTATTATGGGGGCACTGTGGATATCACTGTTATTATGGAGGCACTGTGGATGTCACTGTTATTATGGGGGCACTGTGGATATCACTGTTATTATGGAGGCACTGTGGATGTCACTGTTATTATGGGGGCACTGTGGATGTCACTGTTATTATGGGGGCACTGTGAATATCACTGTTATTATGGGGGCACTGTGGATATCACTGTTATTATGGAGGCACTGTGGATGTCACTGTTATTATGGGGGCACTGTGGATATCACTGTTATTATGGGGGCACTGTGGATGTCACTGTTATTATGGGGGCACTGTGGATATCACTGTTATTATGGGAGCACTGTGGATGTCACTGTTATTATGGGAGCACTGTGGATGTCACTGTTATTATGGGGCACTGTGGATATCGCTGTTATTATGGGAGCACTGTGGATATCACTGTTATTATGGGGGCACTGTGGATATCACTGTTATTATGGGGCACTGTGGATATCACTGTTATTATGGGGGCACTGTGGATGTCACTGTTATTATGGGAGCACTGTGGATGTCACTGTTATTATGGGGGCACTGTGGATATCACTGTTATTATGGGAGCACTGTGGATGTCACTGTTATTATGGGAGCACTGTGGATATCACTGTTATTATGGGGCACTGTGGATATCACTGTTATTATGGGAGCACTGTGGATATCACTGTTCTTATGGGGCACTGTGGATATCACTGTTGTTATGGGGCACTGTGGATATCACTGTTATTATGGGGGCACTGTGGATATCGCTGTTATTATGGGGGCACTGTGGATGTCGCTGTTATTATGGGGGCACTGTGGATATCACTGTTATTATGGAGGCACTGTGGATATCACTGTTATTATGGGGGCACTGTGGATGTCACTGTTATTATGGGGGCACTGTGGATATCACTGTTATTATGGGGGCACTGTGGATGTCACTGTTATTATGGGGGCACTGTGGATGTCACTGTTATTATGGGGGCACTGTGGATGTCACTGTTATTATGGGGGCACTGTGGATGTCACTGTTATTATGGGGGCACTGTGGATGTCACTGTTATTATGGGGGCACTGTGGATGTCACTGTTATTATGGGGGCACTGTGGATGTCACTGTTATTATGGGGGCACTGTGGATATCACTGTTATTATGGGGGCACTGTGGATATCACTGTTATTATGGGTAACTGTGGATATCACTGTTATTATGGGAGCACTGTGGATATCACTGTTATTATGGGGGCACTGTGGATATCACTGTTATTATGGGGGCACTGTGGATATCACTGTTATTATGGGGGCACTGTGGATATCACTGTTATTATGGGGGCACTGTGGATATCACTGTTATTATGGGGCACTGTGGATATCACTGTTATTATGGGGGCACTGTGGATATCACTGTTATTATGGGTAACTGTGGATATCACTGTTATTATGGGAGCACTGTGGATATCACTGTTATTATGGGGGCACTGTGGATATCACTGTTATTATGGGGGCACTGTGGATATCACTGTTATTATGGGGGCACTGTGGATATCACTGTTATTATGGGGGCACTGTGGATATCACTGTTATTATGGGGGCACTGTGGATATCACTGTTATTATGGGGCACTGTGGATATCACTGTTATTATGGGGGCACTGTGGATATCACTGTTATTATGGGGGCACTGTGGATATCACTGTTATTATGGGGGCACTGTGGATGTCACTGTTATTATGGGGGCACTGTGGATATCACTGTTATTATGGGGGCACTGTGGATATCACTGTTATTATGGGGGCACTGTGGATATCACTGTTATTATGGGGGCACTGTGGATATCACTGTTATTATGGGAGCACTGTGGATATCACTGTTATTATGGGGGCACTGTGGATGTCACTGTTATTATGGGGGCACTGTGGATATCACTGTTATTATGGGTAACTGTGGATATCACTGTTATTATGGGGGCACTGTGGATGTCACTGTTATTATGGGGGCACTGTGGATATCACTGTTATTATGGGTAACTGTGGATATCACTGTTATTATGGGGGCACTGTGGATATCACTGTTATTATGGGAGCACTGTGGATATCACTGTTCTTATGGGGCACTGTGGATATCACTGTTGTTATGGGGCACTGTGGATATCACTGTTATTATGGGGGCACTGTGGATATCGCTGTTATTATGGGGGCACTGTGGATGTCGCTGTTATTATGGGGGTACTGTGGATGTCGCTGTTATTATGGGGGCACTGTGGATATCACTGTTATTATGGAGGCACTGTGGATATCACTGTTATTATGGAGGCACTGTGGATGTCACTGTTATTATGGGGGCACTGTGGATATCACTGTTATTATGGGGGCACTGTGGATGTCACTGTTATTATGGGGGCACTGTGGATATCACTGTTATTATGGGGGCACTGTGGATGTCACTGTTATTATGGGGGCACTGTGGATGTCACTGTTATTATGGGGGCACTGTGGATATCACTGTTATTATGGGGGCACTGTGGATATCACTGTTATTATGGGGGCACTGTGGATATCACTGTTATTATGGGGGCACTGTGGATATCACTGTTATTATGGGGGCACTGTGGATATCACTGTTATTATGGGGTGTGATGAAAGCCGGCCGGTGGGTGCAGCTCTCTGGCGCCCCCTTACCTCTCAGGTCAGTCAAGGTACTGCACCTAGAGAAAGTAGTGCCAGGAAGCTGCAACCAGCGCAGGGAACACGGTAGTGTGTTATCCCTTCAACGTCACTAAACCGTAACGTCACTACACAGCACAACTCGCTAGCGCCCTCTTAGCCTCAGGTCAGTCAAGGAACTGCACCTAGGATAAGCGGTCGCCAGGGAGACTGTCCTGTAACCTACTGGGTATCGGGGCCCTCTGTAGTGAGGGCGGTATATATATCTTCCTTGGCCGCGCCAGGAATATATATATCTGAACCTCCGACCGTCACTACCAGCCTTCCCCAATCCCCAGTTGGTATGCTGCCACCAGTCCCTATTTTAGATATACGCCCAGTCCGTGAATGGGCCTATATCGGGTCAGGAACCAACCCTGGGTAGCGTTTTTGGCTTGAGCCGAGCTCACACGGACGTGCGTTCGTTATGCAGAATAAAAGGCAGGCCCACAATTACTTGAGGTAATTGATTATAATAATACACTAGATACACGATATACAACTAAATATACACAGGTATAAGGTCAGGCTAAACTATACAACAATGGAATACAACACACAGAATCACCACAGCATATCAGTTACCGGTTTCTTGATTTTCTTGTGACGCAGGGAGAGGATTCTGCGGTCGCAGGCACGGTTCTTTGTTACAGGCTGAGGCCTACCACCGCATGGTCAAACTGCTCCTCCCCTTGGTGGCCTCAGCTGGTGCTCAGATGTTCAGCACCCCACTCTTGGGTCAAGACTGACTTGTCTCTTGTCTGTCCTGCTATCTTACCTGCCCCGTCCCGCCCACTGCTGGTGAGGTCAGCTGGCTCAGTCTCCACCCTCAGGTCTAACTTCGATCAGAAGCCCAAATTCTATGGAACCCAATAACTTCTTCTGGGATGGTCTCATGATACCCCCAGGGGTTCCCATGGATTCGGGCCGCCGTAACCGACCTTTTGATATCAATTATGATACCATACGGTCCTCAGGAATGGCTCCGCGCTATATCTTGGCTTCCAGAGCACGTACAAACGTCTACCGCGGAGGCTTGTGTGCGCAATGGCTCCGGGACGCCGTGATATTTTTTTATTGGCCCATCCCACGCAACATGCGTGTACTATTCATGTTTCTATATCTTATGCCTCCATGCTTGTGACAGACAAAGAAACTAGTCCTATGGGACAAATGGTCAGGTACAGATAGACGAAGCACCCCCCCCTGCTGGCTGTGTTTCCTCTCGAAGTCTTTGAAGCTCCTAGCATTCAAGTGTTAAGTAGGCTTCTTATCTTACAGGAGCCTGGATGGGGGGAAACTATCTAGTTGACGTTTTAACAGAAGGTCCCAAGGGTGGGGGCTGCTGAAGTGTGGCCATCCCTGGATATGATTTATCATTACCAAGATGGCGGCTACAGGTTCATCACACCTCCCCCTATACGAGGGCGCGAGGGGGTAGCACATTCCTGTGTTCCCCCGTGCGTCCTTCTGCACCCTCCCCTTGCCGGGATAACCCGTCAGCGTTACCGTGGTCACGGCCTCTTCTGTGGCGAATGGAGAAGTGGTACTGCTGGAGAGCGAGGCTCCAGTGTAGCAACCTGCCATTCGACCCAGAGACCGTGTGTAACCAGCTGAGGGGGTTGTGGTCCGTCTCCACGGTGAAATGGCTCCCGTACAAGTAGGGCTGCAGACGCTGCAGGGCCCATACAATTGCCAGGCATTCTTTTTCCACCGTGGAGTAAGCCACCTCCCGGGGCAGTAGCTTCCTGCTCAGGTACAAGACAGGATGTTCCTGGCCTGTCGTGTTGACCTGACTTAGCACAGCACCGAGGCCAAAGTCACTGGCGTCGGTCTGTACCACAAACGGCCGGTCGAAGTCGGCAGCTTGCAGTACAGGGGAGCTACTTAGGGCGGCCTTGAGTGCCCCGAAAGCTGTCTCGCAGGCGACTGTCCAGTCGACTGCGACGGGCAGCTTCTTCTTGGTGAGGTCCGTCAGGGGCTTGGCCAGGGTGCTATAGTGTGGGACGAACCTCCTATAGTACCCGGCGGTCCCCAAGAAGGACATCACCTGCTTTTTGGTCCTAGGAGTGGGCCAGGATGCGATGGCATCCACTTTCCCCGGTTCTGGCTTCAGAACCCCCCCGCCTACCCGGTGACCCAGGTAGAGGACCTCACTCATGCCCAGCTGGCACTTTTCCGGCTTGATGGTCAAGCCTGCCCGGTGGATCCGACCGAGCACCTGCCGCAGGTGCTCTAGGTGATCCTCCCAAGTGGGACTGAAGACTGCAATATCGTCCAAGTACGCAGCCGCGTACCCTTCAAGTCCCTCAAGCAGCGTATTGACCATCCGCTGAAAAGTGGCAGGGGCATTCTTCATGCCGAATGGCATCACTGTGGACTCGTACAGTCCAAAAGGGGTGATAAAGGCAGAGCGTTCCCTTGCCGCGGGGGTCAGAGGAATCTGCCAGTACCCCCGGCTCAGATCCATGATGGTCAGGTACTTAGCCCCGGCCATCCGATCGAGCAGGTCATCGATGCGTGGTATGGGGAACGCATCGGTGGCCGTTACAGCGTTGAGCCCCCGGTAGTCCACGCAGAACCGTGTAGTTCGGTCCTTCTTTGGTACGAGGACTACAGGCGAGGCCCACGCGCTGCTGGATGCCTGGATCACCCCCAGCTTCAGCATCTCGTCTATCTCTTGGCGCATGTTTCCCTGCACCTCGAAAGAGACCCGATATGCTGAACGCCGGATCGGCGGGTGATCGCCAGTGTCCACGTCGTGGACAGCCATCTCAGTCCTTCCGGGCAGGCTGCTGAACAGCCCCCGGAAGGGGTGCAGGGTGGTCCCCAGCTGGGACCGTTGGTCCTCCGTGAGCTGGTGGCCAACCCCCACATCCTCGATGGACCCACCCGCCTTGGCTTGGGTGAGCAGATCCAGGAGGGTTTCTACCTCTCCTTCCTCGGGAAGGTTGCACACTGGGTGGGCAGTCGCTTCCCGCTCATGATGAGCCTTCATCATGTTCACGTGGAAGGCCTTCCTCCTTCCACGGGCGTGATCCAGGGTGACCAGATAGGTGACGGCATTGAGTTTCTGGTGCACGAAGTAGGGACCTTCCCAGGCTGCCTGAAGCTTGTTCTGTGGTACGGGGACCAGTACCCACACCTTTTGACCCACCTGGTAGGTCCTCTCACAAGCATTCTGGTCGTACCACCGCTTCTGGTCGGCCTGGGCCTGGGCCATATTGTCCTGCACCAGCTTTGCCAAGGCCATCATCCTGTCCCGGTGGCGCACGACATACTCGATGACCGACACCTCGGGGGTGGCCAAATCCCCTTCCCATGCTTCCTTCACCAGAGCCAGGGGGCCCCGTACCCGTCGCCCGTACAGGAGCTCAAAGGGGGAGAACCCCGTTGAGGCCTGCGGAACCTCCCGGTAAGCAAATAGGAGGTGTGGGAGGTAACGCTCCCAGTCTCTCCCGTGGGAGTCGACCAACATCTTAAGCATCTGCTTTAAGGTGCCATTGAACCGCTCACACAGGCCATTAGTCTGTGGGTGATACGGGCTGGCCACCAGATGTTGCACCTGCATTTGCTTACAGAGGGACTCCATCAGCCGCGACATGAACTGGGTCCCTCGGTCGGTGAGCATTTCTTGGGGGAAACCCACTCTGGAGAAGATCTCCAGTAAGGCGGTAGCCACCTTGTCGGCCCGAATGGACGACAAAGCTACCGCTTCCGGGTACCGGGTGGCATAGTCCACTACCGTGAGTATGAAGCATTTCCCGGAGTGGCTGGGAGTGGACAGAGGTCCAATAAGATCCACAGCGACCCTCGAGAAAGGCTCTTCGATGATTGGCAGAGTTACCAGTGGGGCTTTGGGGAGCGGCCCCGCCTTCCCCACCCTCTGACAGGTGTCACACGAACGGCAGTAGGCACCCACCGCGGCTCCCATCCCAGGCCAGTAGAAATGCTGAGCTATCCTGGCCTTGGTTTTAGCGATCCCTAGGTGTCCGGCCATCGGAATCTCGTGTGCGATCCGCAACAATTCCGCCCTGAACGGATAGGGTACCACTAACTGTCGGTCCCTGGGCCACGCCTCCGGTGAACCCTGCTGGACCGTTACCCGGTACAGCCGTCCCTGGTCCCAGACCACACGCTCGCAGTCTGACTCCATGGGAGGCTGTGCCGCCTGTTCCTTGAGAGCTTTCAGGCTGTCGTCTGCTTCCAACGCAGCCTGAAATTCCTGACTTGATGTGGCCAGAATCGACGAAACTGCCACATCCTCTGTCAGCCCCTCCGGGCATGTCACCTGGCCGCTGTCTGACCCGGCAGACACTTGGTCAGAAGTGGGGAAGCCGTCGGACCTCTGCAAGGCTCCTTGGGCTCCGGCGCTCCCACTCCTGGTGACAGCGGCTATGACCGCTGTGACCGTGGGTAGTGCCCGCTTCCCCTCTGTTTCTGACCAAGCCGCCCGATCAGGCAGGCTTCCTAGGCCTTTGGACATCTCGGATGTGGGGAACTCCTGCCCTGGGGTCTTACCTGGCGGCTCCTCTCTTGGGACACCCCCACCCCCCATGGCCTGTTCCTCCCCCTGCAGTGGGCCTATACTCAGCAGCCTGGATACCCCTGGGAGCCCTACACTGCCGGTAGCTGCCCCCCTCTCCATCCCTGAGCTTCCCTCTACAGAATCCTGCCCGCCCCCTCCCTCACCGGAGGACAAGAGGTCACGGCACGCCGGCTGAGCACCTCTGCGGGCATCCCCACACTCCCCACCTGCTTTCACTAACCCTGTTTGTGTTGTGTCTGTGCAGGTGTTACCCTCAGGTTTCACTCCCTCCTCCTCAGCAGGACGCACACTACATACAACATGGTTGGCATTAGCAGCAGACAAATCAATACACTCTTGGGGGGCCGAACTTGGGGGTTCAGAGGGTACATACTGCGATACTAGACGCCCCAAGTCGGTCCCTAATAAAACATTTGCGGGAATATTTGGCGTTACTCCCACCTCCCGCATCCCCCTCCCGGCACCCCAGTCCAAATACACCATGGCAACGGGAAGTGCCGGCTCCACGCCTCCAACCCCGGAGACGGAAAGAGTCTTTCCTGGTACCAAGTCCTGGGGGGACACCACCTCAGGCCGTACCAGTGTTCGTTCAGCGCCCGTGTCCCGCAGTCCCATGACCGCAGAACGGCCTATGGTGACGGGTTGGATGTTGTCCAGGGACCTACCACCACCCCCTCCCACACACAAAACATTGGGCGCTCTCTGGGACTGGGATGGGGTCTTTTGGCGCTGGGGACACTCAGCCCTAAAGTGTCCTGGTTTGTTGCATAGATGACAACGTCTTACGTCTGGTCCTTGCCTGGAGAGGGCAACAGGGGGATACACCCCTTGTGTTCTAGGGGCCGGGGAAACAGGGGCATGACTGGGCTTACCCCCTCTCCAGGTGCTGCTGGCAGACTTCTTCAGCTCAGGCGCCCTGTTATTGGCATACTCGTCTGCCAGGGCGGCTGTAGCAGAAGCCCCTGTTGGTTTTCGGTCACGGAGGAACTGTCGGAGGTCCTCTGGGCAGTTCCACAAGAACTGCTCCGTGACGAACAGTTCCTGGACCTCCTGGCGGGTAGTAAGCGCTAGACCCGAGGTCCAGTGCTCTGCGGCTCTCAACAGCGCCCGCATATGATCGGTCCAGGTGTCCTTGGGGCCACGCAGCAGGCTCCGGAACTTCTGGCGGTACGACTCGGGAGTGAGGTTGTACTGCCGGATCAGGGCCCGCTTGATGCAGTCGTAGTTCTGTACCTCCCCGGCAGGTAAGTCCCCCAAGGCATCCAGGGACTTACCCCTCAAACGGGGGGTCAGGTATCTGGCCCACTGATCCCGGGCCAGATGGTGCTGAAGACAGGTCCGTTCAAATGCCACCAGAAAGGAGTCCAGGTCCCCATCCTTCTCCAGTAGAGGGAAGTCCTCAGCTCGGACTTTGGACGACTTGGTCTCCTGATGGGTTGGTTGCTCTAGCGGAAGCCCCCGCTGGGCCAGGTCCAGTTGGTGCTGGCGCTCCGCAGCTCGCTCTGCACGCTCCGCAACCTCCCGGCGCTCTGCAGCTTCACGCTCCGCAGCCCGCTCCGCAGCCCGCTCTGCACGCTCCTCCTCCGCTGCCTTCTCTGATGCTGCCAGGAGGGTTTTGTAGACGGCATCGCCATGAGACTGGAGACTTGCCATAGCCGCTTGTAAAAGGGCTTGTGATCTGGACAGGCTGGGCTGGGTAGGTGGTGGGCAGCCCACTGCGGGACCGTATACTGGGGACTGGCTCCCTGAGGTGCCCGGGCTGGACTCCTCCTCGCCATGAGTAACAATGTCCTCCCCTCCTGCCACACGGACCGTAGCATTAGCCTCCTGCAGGGTCTTGCTCCTGGTGCCGTCTGCCATCTTGGTAACCGACACCGCTGCAACCCTGAGTTTGCACACACCTTGTTATACTTTTAGCCTGACCGTCTAATGTTGGGCTGACCTTAAGACTCCAGCAGTGGAAGTTACCACTGGCAGTCTTTAGTGCCTGGGAGTAGGGGTCCCACAACACTATTATTCTGCAATCCCACCGCTCTGCCACCAATGTGATGAAAGCCGGCCGGTGGGTGCAGCTCTCTGGCGCCCCCTTACCTCTCAGGTCAGTCAAGGTACTGCACCTAGAGAAAGTAGTGCCAGGAAGCTGCAACCAGCGCAGGGAACACGGTAGTGTGTTATCCCTTCAACGTCACTAAACCGTAACGTCACTACACAGCACAACTCGCTAGCGCCCTCTTAGCCTCAGGTCAGTCAAGGAACTGCACCTAGGATAAGCGGTCGCCAGGGAGACTGTCCTGTAACCTACTGGGTATCGGGGCCCTCTGTAGTGAGGGCGGTATATATATCTTCCTTGGCCGCGCCAGGAATATATATATCTGAACCTCCGACCGTCACTACCAGCCTTCCCCAATCCCCAGTTGGTATGCTGCCACCAGTCCCTATTTTAGATATACGCCCAGTCCGTGAATGGGCCTATATCGGGTCAGGAACCAACCCTGGGTAGCGTTTTTGGCTTGAGCCGAGCTCACACGGACGTGCGTTCGTTATGCAGAATAAAAGGCAGGCCCACAATTACTTGAGGTAATTGATTATAATAATACACTAGATACACGATATACAACTAAATATACACAGGTATAAGGTCAGGCTAAACTATACAACAATGGAATACAACACACAGAATCACCACAGCATATCAGTTACCGGTTTCTTGATTTTCTTGTGACGCAGGGAGAGGATTCTGCGGTCGCAGGCACGGTTCTTTGTTACAGGCTGAGGCCTACCACCGCATGGTCAAACTGCTCCTCCCCTTGGTGGCCTCAGCTGGTGCTCAGATGTTCAGCACACCACTCTTGGGTCAAGACTGACTTGTCTCTTGTCTGTCCTGCTATCTTACCTGCCCCGTCCCGCCCACTGCTGGTGAGGTCAGCTGGCTCAGTCTCCACCCTCAGGTCTAACTTCGATCAGAAGCCCAAATTCTATGGAACCCAATAACTTCTTCTGGGATGGTCTCATGATACCCCCAGGGGTTCCCATGGATTCGGGCCGCCGTAACCGACCTTTTGATATCAATTATGATACCATACGGTCCTCAGGAATGGCTCCGCGCTATATCTTGGCTTCCAGAGCACGTACAAACGTCTACCGCGGAGGCTTGTGTGCGCAATGGCTCCGGGACGCCGTGATATTTTTTTATTGGCCCATCCCACGCAACATGCGTGTACTATTCATGTTTCTATATCTTATGCCTCCATGCTTGTGACAGACAAGGAAACTACTCCTATGGGACAAATGGTCAGGTACAGATAGACGAAGCACCCCCCCCTGCTGGCTGTGTTTCCTCTCGAAGTCTTTGAAGCTCCTAGCATTCAAGTGTTAAGTAGGCTTCTTATCTTACAGGAGCCTGGATGGGGGGAAACTATCTAGTTGACGTTTTAACAGAAGGTCCCAAGGGTGGGGGCTGCTGAAGTGTGGCCATCCCTGGATATGATTTATCATTACCAAGATGGCGGCTACAGGTTCATCACATGGGGGCACTGTGGATATCACTGTTATTATGGGGCACTGTGGATATCACTGTTATTATGGGGGCACTGTGGATATCACTGTTATTATGGGGGCACTGTGGATATCACTGTTATTATGGGGGCACTGTGGATATCACTGTTATTATGGGGGCACTGTGGATGTCACTGTTATTATGGAGGCACTGTGGATGTCACTGTTATTATGGGGGCACTGTGGATGTCACTGTTATTATGGGGGCACTGTGGATATCACTGTTATTATGGGGGCACTGTGGATATCACTGTTATTATGGGGGCACTGTGGATATCACTGTTATTATGGGGGCACTGTGGATATCACTGTTATTATGGGAGCACTGTGGATGTCACTGTTATTATGGGGGCACTGTGGATGTCACTGTTATTATGGGGGCACTGTGGATATCACTGTTATTATGGGGGCACTGTGGATATCACTGTTATTATGGGGGCACTGTGGATGTCACTGTTATTATGGGACACTGTGGATATCACTGTTATTATGGGGGCACTGTGGATATCACTGTTATTATGGGGGCACTGTGGATATCACTGTTATTATGGGACACTGTGGATATCACTGTTATTATGGGGGCACTGTGGATATCACTGTTATTATGGGGGCACTGTGGATATCACTGTTATTATAGGGGCACTGTAGATATCACTGTTATTATGGGGGCACTGTGGATATCACTGTTATTATGGGGCACTGTGGATGTCACTGTTATTATAGGGGCACTGTGGATATCACTGTTATTATGGGGGCACTGTGGATATCACTGTTATTATGGGGGCACTGTGGATATCACTGTTATTATGGGGGCACTGTGGATATCACTGTTATTATGGGACACTGTGGATATCACTGTTATTATGGGGGCACTGTGGATATCACTGTTATTATGGGGGCACTGTGGATATCACTGTTATTATGGGGGCACTGTGGATATCACTGTTATTATGGGAGCACTGTGGATGTCACTGTTATTATGGGGGCACTGTGGATGTCACTGTTATTATGGGGGCACTGTGGATATCACTGTTATTATGGGGGCACTGTGGATATCACTGTTATTATGGGGGCACTGTGGATGTCACTGTTATTATGGGACACTGTGGATATCACTGTTATTATGGGGGCACTGTGGATATCACTGTTATTATGGGGGCACTGTGGATATCACTGTTATTATGGGACACTGTGGATATCACTGTTATTATGGGGGCACTGTGGATATCACTGTTATTATGGGGGCACTGTGGATATCACTGTTATTATAGGGGCACTGTAGATATCACTGTTATTATGGGGGCACTGTGGATATCACTGTTATTATGGGGCACTGTGGATGTCACTGTTATTATAGGGGCACTGTGGATATCACTGTTATTATGGGGGCACTGTGGATATCACTGTTATTATGGGGGCACTGTGGATATCACTGTTATTATGGGACACTGTGGATATCACTGTTATTATGGGGGCACTGTGGATATCACTGTTATTATAGGGGCACTGTAGATATCACTGTTATTATGGGGGCACTGTGGATATCACTGTTATTATGGGGGCACTGTGGATATCACTGTTATTATGGAGGCACTGTGGATATCACTGTTATTATGGAGGCACTGTGGATATCACTGTTATTATGGGGGCACTGTGGATATCACTGTTATTATGGGGGCACTGTGGATATCACTGTTATTATGGAGGCACTGTGGATATCACTGTTATTATGGGGGCACTGTGGATATCACTGTTATTATGGGAGCACTGTGGATATCACTGTTATTATGGGGGCACTGTGGATATCACTGTTATTATGGGGGCACTGTGGATATCACTGTTATTATGGAGGCACTGTGGATATCACTGTTATTATGGGGGCACTGTGGATATCACTGTTATTATGGAGGCACTGTGGATATCACTGTTATTATGGGAGCACTGTGGATATCGCTGTTATTATGGGAGCACTGTGGATATCACTGTTATTATGGGAGCACTGTGGATGTCACTGTTATTATGGGGGCACTGTGGATGTCACTGTTATTATGGGGCACTGTGGATGTCACTGTTATTATGGGAGCACTGTGGATGTCACTGTTATTATGGGGGCACTGTGGATATCACTGTTATTATGGGGACACTGTGGATGTCACTGTTATTATGGGGCACTGTGGATGTCACTGTTATTATGGGGCACTGTGGATGTCACTGTTATTATGGGAGCACTGTGGATGTCACTGTTATTATGGGGGCACTGTGGATGTCACTGTTATTATGGGGGCACTGTGGATATCACTGTTATTATGGGAGCACTGTGGATGTCACTGTTATTATGGGAGCACTGTGGATATCACTGTTATTATGGGGCACTGTGGATATCACTGTTATTATGGGGGCACTGTGGATGTCACTGTTATTATGGGAGCACTGTGGATATCACTGTTATTATGGGGGCACTGTGGATATCACTGTTATTATGGGGCACTGTGGATATCACTGTTATTATGGGGGCACTGTGGATGTCACTGTTATTATGGGAGCACTGTGGATGTCACTGTTATTATGGGGGCACTGTGGATATCACTGTTATTATGGGAGCACTGTGGATGTCACTGTTATTATGGGAGCACTGTGGATATCACTGTTATTATGGGGCACTGTGGATATCACTGTTATTATGGGAGCACTGTGGATATCACTGTTATTATGGGAGCACTGTGGATATCACTGTTATTATGGGAGCACTGTGGATATCACTGTTCTTATGGGGCACTGTGGATATCACTGTTGTTATGGGGCACTGTGGATATCACTGTTATTATGGGGGCACTGTGGATATCACTGTTATTATGGGAGCACTGTGGATATCACTGTTATTATGGGGCACTGTGGATATCACTGTTGTTATGGGGCACTGTGGATATCACTGTTATTATGGGAGCACTGTGGATATCACTGTTATTATGGGAGCACTGTGGATATCACTGTTATTATGGGGCACTGTGGATATCACTGTTGTTATGGGGCACTGTGGATATCACTGTTATTATGGGAGCACTGTGGATATCACTATTTTTATGGGAGCACTGTGGATATCACTGTTATTATGGGGCACTGTGGATATCACTGTTGTTATGGGGCACTGTGGATATCACTGTTATTATGGGGGCACTGTGGATATCACTGTTATTATGGGAGCACTGTGGATATCACTGTTATTATGGGGCACTGTGGATATCACTGTTATTATGGGGGCACTGTGGATGTCACTGTTATTATGGGGGCACTGTGGATATCACTGTTATTATGGGAGCACTGTGGATGTCACTGTTATTATGGGAGCACTGTGGATATCACTGTTATTATGGGGCACTGTGGATATCACTGTTATTATGGGGGCACTGTGGATATCACTGTTATTATGGGGCACTGTGGATGTCACTGTTATTATGGGAGCACTGTGGATATCACTGTTATTATGGGGGCACTGTGGATATCACTGTTATTATGGGGCACTGTGGATATCACTGTTATTATGGGGGCACTGTGGATATCACTGTTATTATGGGGGCACTGTGGATATCACTGTTACTATGGGAGCACTGTGGATGTCACTGTTATTATGGGGCACTGTGGATATCACTGTTATTATGGGGGCACTGTGGATGTCACTGTTATTATGGGAGCACTGTGGATCTCACTGTTATTATGGGGGCACTGTGGATATCACTGTTATTATGGGAGCACTGTGGATATCACTGTTATTATGGGGGCACTGTGGATGTCACTGTTATTATGGGGGCACTGTGGATATCACTGTTATTATGGGAGCACTGTGGATATCACTGTTATTATGGGGGCACTGTGGATGTCACTGTTATTATGGGAGCACTGTGGATCTCACTGTTATTATGGGGGCACTGTGGATATCACTGTTATTATGGGGGCACTGTGGATATCACTGTTATTATGGGGGCACTGTGGATATCACTGTTATGGGGGCACTGTGGATATCACTGTTATTATGGGGCACTGTGGATATAACTGTTATTATGGGGGCACTGTGGCTATCACTGTTATTATGGGGGCACTGTGGCTATCACTGTTATTATGGGGGCACTGTGGCTATCACTGTTATTATGGGGGCACTGTGGATATCACTGTTATTATGGGGGCACTGTGGATATCACTGTTATTATGGGGGCACTGTAGATGTCACTGTTATTATGGGGGCACTGTGGATATCAATGTTATTATGGGGGCACTGTGGATATCACTGTTATTATGGGACACTGTGGATATCACTGTTATTATGGGGGCACTGTGGATATCACTGTTATTATGGGAGCACTGTGGATGTCACTGTTATTATGGGAGCACTGTGGATATCACTGTTATTATGGGGGCACTGTGGATATCACTGTTATTATGGAGGCACTGTGGATATCACTGTTATTATGGGAGCACTGTGGATATCGCTGTTATTATGGGGGCACTGTGGATGTCGCTGTTATTATGGGAGCACTGTGGATATCACTGTTATTATGGGGGCACTGTGGATATCACTGTTATTATGGGGGCACTGTGGATATCACTGTTATTATGGGACACTGTGGATATCACTGTTATTATGGGGGCACTGTGAATATCACTGTTATTATGGGGGCACTGTGGATATCACTGTTATTATAGGGGCACTGTAGATATCACTGTTATTATGGGGGCACTGTGGATATCACTGTTATTATGGGGCACTGTGGATGTCACTGTTATTATAGGGGCACTGTGGATATCACTGTTATTATGGGGGCACTGTGGATATCACTGTTATTATGGGGGCACTGTGGATATCACTGTTATTATGGGGGCACTGTGGATATCGCTGTTATTATGGGAGCACTGTGGATATCACTGTTATTATGGGAGCACTGTGGATGTCACTGTTATTATGGGGGCACTGTGGATGTCACTGTTATTATGGGGCACTGTGGATGTCACTGTTATTATGGGAGCACTGTGGATGTCACTGTTATTATGGGGGCACTGTGGATATCACTGTTATTATGGGGACACTGTGGATGTCACTGTTATTATGGGGCACTGTGGATGTCACTGTTATTATGGGGCACTGTGGATGTCACTGTTATTATGGGAGCACTGTGGATGTCACTGTTATTATGGGGGCACTGTGGATGTCACTGTTATTATGGGGGCACTGTGGATATCACTGTTATTATGGGAGCACTGTGGATGTCACTGTTATTATGGGAGCACTGTGGATATCACTGTTATTATGGGGCACTGTGGATATCACTGTTATTATGGGGGCACTGTGGATGTCACTGTTATTATGGGAGCACTGTGGATATCACTGTTATTATGGGGGCACTGTGGATATCACTGTTATTATGGGGCACTGTGGATATCACTGTTATTATGGGGGCACTGTGGATATCACTGTTATTATGGGGGCACTGTGGATATCACTGTTATTATAGGAGCACTGTGGATATCACTGTTATTATGGGGGCACTGTGGATGTCACTGTTATTATGGGGGCACTGTGGATATCACTGTTATTATGGGAGCACTGTGGATGTCACTGTTATTATGGGGGCACTGTGGATGTCACTGTTATTATGGGAGCACTGTGGATATCACTGTTATTATGGGGCACTGTGGATATCACTGTTATTATGGGAGCACTGTGGATATCACTGTTATTATGGGAGCACTGTGGATATCACTGTTATTATGGGAGCACTGTGGATATCACTGTTCTTATGGGAGCACTGTGGATATCACTGTTGTTATGGGGCACTGTGGATATCACTGTTATTATGGGGGCACTGTGGATATCACTGTTATTATGGGAGCACTGTGGATATCACTGTTATTATGGGGCACTGTGGATATCACTGTTGTTATGGGGCACTGTGGATATCACTGTTATTATGGGAGCACTGTGGATATCACTGTTATTATGGGAGCACTGTGGATATCACTGTTATTATGGGGCACTGTGGATATCACTGTTGTTATGGGGCACTGTGGATATCACTGTTATTATGGGAGCACTGTGGATATCACTATTTTTATGGGAGCACTGTGGATATCACTGTTATTATGGGGCACTGTGGATATCACTGTTGTTATGGGGCACTGTGGATATCACTGTTATTATGGGGGCACTGTGGATATCACTGTTATTATGGGAGCACTGTGGATATCACTGTTATTATGGGGCACTGTGGATATCACTGTTATTATGGGGGCACTGTGGATGTCACTGTTATTATGGGGGCACTGTGGATATCACTGTTATTATGGGAGCACTGTGGATGTCACTGTTATTATGGGAGCACTGTGGATATCACTGTTATTATGGGGCACTGTGGATATCACTGTTATTATGGGGGCACTGTGGATATCACTGTTATTATGGGGACACTGTGGATATCACTGTTATTATGGGGCACTGTGGATGTCACTGTTATTATGGGAGCACTGTGGATATCACTGTTATTATGGGGGCACTGTGGATATCACTGTTATTATGGGGCACTGTGGATGTCACTGTTATTATGGGAGCACTGTGGATATCACTGTTATTATGGGGGCACTGTGGATATCACTGTTATTATGGGGCACTGTGGATATCACTGTTATTATGGGGGCACTGTGGATATCACTGTTATTATGGGGGCACTGTGGATATCACTGTTATTATGGGAGCACTGTGGATGTCACTGTTATTATGGGGCACTGTGGATATCACTGTTATTATGGGGGCACTGTGGATGTCACTGTTATTATGGGAGCACTGTGGATCTCACTGTTATTATGGGGGCACTGTGGATATCACTGTTATTATGGGAGCACTGTGGATATCACTGTTATTATGGGGGCACTGTGGATGTCACTGTTATTATGGGGGCACTGTGGATATCACTGTTATTATGGGAGCACTGTGGATATCACTGTTATTATGGGGGCACTGTGGATGTCACTGTTATTATGGGAGCACTGTGGATCTCACTGTTATTATGGGGGCACTGTGGATATCACTGTTATTATGGGGGCACTGTGGATATCACTGTTATTATGGGGGCACTGTGGATATCACTGTTATGGGGGCACTGTGGATATCACTGTTATTATGGGGCACTGTGGATATAACTGTTATTATGGGGGCACTGTGGCTATCACTGTTATTATGGGGGCACTGTGGCTATCACTGTTATTATGGGGGCACTGTGGCTATCACTGTTATTATGGGGGCACTGTGGATATCACTGTTATTATGGGGGCACTGTGGATATCACTGTTATTATGGGGGCACTGTAGATGTCACTGTTATTATGGGGGCACTGTGGATATCAATGTTATTATGGGGGCACTGTGGATATCACTGTTATTATGGGACACTGTGGATATCACTGTTATTATGGGGGCACTGTGGATATCACTGTTATTATGGGAGCACTGTGGATGTCACTGTTATTATGGGAGCACTGTGGATATCACTGTTATTATGGGGGCACTGTGGATATCACTGTTATTATGGAGGCACTGTGGATATCACTGTTATTATGGGAGCACTGTGGATATCGCTGTTATTATGGGGGCACTGTGGATGTCGCTGTTATTATGGGAGCACTGTGGATATCACTGTTATTATGGGAGCACTGTGGATGTCACTGTTATTATGGGGGCACTGTGGATGTCACTGTTATTATGGGGGCACTGTGGATATCACTGTTATTATGGGAGCACTGTGGATATCACTGTTATTATGGGGGCACTGTGGATATCACTGTTATTATGGGGCACTGTGGATATCACTGTTATTATGGGGGCACTGTGGATATCACTGTTATTATGGGGGCACTGTGGATATCACTGTTATGGGGGCACTGTGGATATCACTGTTATGGGGGCACTGTGGATATCACTGTTATGGGGGCACTGTGGATATCACTGTTATTATGGGGCACTGTGGATATCACTGTTATTATGGGGGCACTGTGGCTATCACTGTTATTATGGGGGCACTGTGGCTATCACTGTTATTATGGGGGCACTGTGGATATCACTGTTATTATGGGGGCACTGTGGATATCACTGTTATTATGGGGGCACTGTGGATATCACTGTTATTATGGGGGCACTGTAGATGTCACTGTTATTATGGGGGCACTGTGGATATCACTGTTATTATGGGGGCACTGTGGATATCACTGTTATTATGGGGGCACTGTGGATATCACTGTTATTATGGGGGCACTGTGGATGTCACTGTTATTATAGTCGCACTGTAGATATCACTGTTATTATGGGAGCACTGTGGATATCGCTGTTATTATGGAGGCACTGTGGATATCACTGTTATTATGGGGGCACTGTGGATATCACTGTTATTATGGGGGCACTGTGGATATCACTGTTATTATGGAGGCACTGTGGATATCACTGTTATTATGGGGGCACTGTGGATATCATTGTTATTATGGGGGCACTGTGGATATCACTGTTATTATGGAGGCACTGTGGATATCACTGTTATTATGGGGGCACTGTGGATGTCACTGTTATTATGGGGGCACTGTGGATGTCACTGTTATTATGGGGGCACTGTGGATATCACTGTTATTATGGGAGCACTGTGGATATCACTGTTATTATGGGGGCACTGTGGATATCACTGTTATTATGGGGCACTGTGGATATCACTGTTATTATGGGGGCACTGTGGATATCACTGTTATTATGGGGGCACTGTGGATATCACTGTTATGGGGGCACTGTGGATATCACTGTTATTATGGGGCACTGTGGATATCACTGTTATTATGGGGGCACTGTGGCTATCACTGTTATTATGGGGGCACTGTGGCTATCACTGTTATTATGGGGGCACTGTGGCTATCACTGTTATTATGGGGGCACTGTGGCTATCACTGTTATTATGGGGGCACTGTGGATATCACTGTTATTATGGGGGCACTGTGGATGTCACTGTTATTATGGGGGCACTGTAGATGTCACTGTTATTATGGGGGCACTGTGGATATCAATGATATTATGGGGGCACTGTGGATATCACTGTTATTATGGGACACTGTGGATATCACTGTTATTATGGGGGCACTGTGGATATCATTGTTATTATGGGGGCACTGTGGATATCACTGTTATTATGGGGCACTGTGGATATCACTGTTATTATGGAGGCACTGTGGATATCGCTGTTATTATGGAGGCACTGTGGATATCACTGTTATTATGGGGGCACTGTGGATATCACTGTTATTATGGGGGCACTGTGGATATCCCTGTTATGGGGGCACTGTGGATATCACTGTTATTATGGGGGCACTGTGGATATCACTGTTATTATGGGGGCACTGTGGATGTCACTGTTATTATGGGGCACTGTGGATATCACTGTTATTATGGAGGCACTGTGGATATCGCTGTTATTATGGAGGCACTGTGGATATCCCTGTTATGGGGGCACTGTGGATATCACTGGTATTATGGGGGCACTGTGGATATCACTGTTATTATGGGGGCACTGTGGATATCACTGTTATTATGGGGGCACTGTGGATATCACTGTTATTATGCGGGCACTGTGGATATCACTGTTATTATGGGGGCACTGTGGATATCACTGTTATTATGGGGGCACTGTGGATGTCACTGTTATTATGGGGCACTGTGGATATCACTGTTATTATGGAGGCACTGTGGATATCGCTGTTATTATGGAGGCACTGTGGATATCCCTGTTATGGGGGCACTGTGGATATCACTGGTATTATGGGGGCACTGTGGATATCACTGTTATTATGGGGGCACTGTGGATATCACTGTTATTATGGGGGCACTGTGGATATCACTGGTATTATGGGGGCACTGTGGATGTCACTGTTATTATGGGGGCACTGTAGATATCTCTGTTATTATGGAGGCACTGTGGATATCACTGTTATTATGGGGGCACTGTGGATGTCACTGTTATTATGGGGGCACTGTGGATATCACTGCTATTATGGAGGCACTGTGGATATCGCTGTTATTATGGGGCACTGTGGATATCACTGTTATTATGGGGCACTGTGGATATCACTGTTATTATGGAGGCACTGTGGATATCACTGTTATTATGGGGGCACTGTGGATATCACTGTTATTATGGGGGCACTGTGCACTGTGGATATCACTGTTATTATGGGGCACTGTGGATATCACTGTTATTATGGGGGCACTGTGGATATCACTGTTATTATGGAGGCACTGTGGATATCGCTGTTATTATGGGGCACTGTGGATATCACTGTTATTATGGGGGCACTGTGGATATCACTGTTATTATGGGGGCACTGTGGATATCACTGCTATTATGGAGGCACTGTGGATATCACTGTTATTATGGGGCACTGTGGATATCACTGTTATTATGGGGCACTGTGGATATCACTGTTATTGTGGAGGCACTGTGGATATCACTGTTATTATGGGGGCACTGTGCACTGTGGATATCACTGTTATTATGGGGCACTGTGGATATCACTGTTATTATGGGAGCACTGTGGATATCACTGTTATTATGGGGGCACTGTGGATATCACTGTTATTATGGGGGCACTGTGGATATCACTGTTATTATGGGGCACTGTGGATATCACTGTTATTATGGGGGCACTGTGGATATCACTGTTATTATGGGGGCACTGTGGATATCACTGTTATGGGGGCACTGTGGATATCACTGTTATGGGGGCACTGTGGATATCACTGTTATGGGGGCACTGTGGATATCACTGTTATTATGGGGCACTGTGGATATCACTGTTATTATGGGGGCACTGTGGCTATCACTGTTATTATGGGGGCACTGTGGCTATCACTGTTATTATGGGGGCACTGTGGATATCACTGTTATTATGGGGGCACTGTGGATATCACTGTTATTATGGGGGCACTGTGGATATCACTGTTATTATGGGGGCACTGTAGATGTCACTGTTATTATGGGGGCACTGTGGATATCACTGTTATTATGGGGGCACTGTGGATATCACTGTTATTATGGGGGCACTGTGGATATCACTGTTATTATGGGGGCACTGTGGATGTCACTGTTATTATAGTCGCACTGTAGATATCACTGTTATTATGGGAGCACTGTGGATATCGCTGTTATTATGGAGGCACTGTGGATATCACTGTTATTATGGGGGCACTGTGGATATCACTGTTATTATGGGGGCACTGTGGATATCACTGTTATTATGGAGGCACTGTGGATATCACTGTTATTATGGGGGCACTGTGGATATCATTGTTATTATGGGGGCACTGTGGATATCACTGTTATTATGGAGGCACTGTGGATATCACTGTTATTATGGGGGCACTGTGGATGTCACTGTTATTATGGGGGCACTGTGGATGTCACTGTTATTATGGGGGCACTGTGGATATCACTGTTATTATGGGAGCACTGTGGATATCACTGTTATTATGGGGGCACTGTGGATATCACTGTTATTATGGGGCACTGTGGATATCACTGTTATTATGGGGGCACTGTGGATATCACTGTTATTATGGGGGCACTGTGGATATCACTGTTATGGGGGCACTGTGGATATCACTGTTATTATGGGGCACTGTGGATATCACTGTTATTATGGGGGCACTGTGGCTATCACTGTTATTATGGGGGCACTGTGGCTATCACTGTTATTATGGGGGCACTGTGGCTATCACTGTTATTATGGGGGCACTGTGGCTATCACTGTTATTATGGGGGCACTGTGGATATCACTGTTATTATGGGGGCACTGTGGATGTCACTGTTATTATGGGGGCACTGTAGATGTCACTGTTATTATGGGGGCACTGTGGATATCAATGATATTATGGGGGCACTGTGGATATCACTGTTATTATGGGACACTGTGGATATCACTGTTATTATGGGGGCACTGTGGATATCATTGTTATTATGGGGGCACTGTGGATATCACTGTTATTATGGGGCACTGTGGATATCACTGTTATTATGGAGGCACTGTGGATATCGCTGTTATTATGGAGGCACTGTGGATATCACTGTTATTATGGGGGCACTGTGGATATCACTGTTATTATGGGGGCACTGTGGATATCCCTGTTATGGGGGCACTGTGGATATCACTGTTATTATGGGGGCACTGTGGATATCACTGTTATTATGGGGGCACTGTGGATGTCACTGTTATTATGGGGCACTGTGGATATCACTGTTATTATGGAGGCACTGTGGATATCGCTGTTATTATGGAGGCACTGTGGATATCCCTGTTATGGGGGCACTGTGGATATCACTGGTATTATGGGGGCACTGTGGATATCACTGTTATTATGGGGGCACTGTGGATATCACTGTTATTATGGGGGCACTGTGGATATCACTGTTATTATGCGGGCACTGTGGATATCACTGTTATTATGGGGGCACTGTGGATATCACTGTTATTATGGGGGCACTGTGGATGTCACTGTTATTATGGGGCACTGTGGATATCACTGTTATTATGGAGGCACTGTGGATATCGCTGTTATTATGGAGGCACTGTGGATATCCCTGTTATGGGGGCACTGTGGATATCACTGGTATTATGGGGGCACTGTGGATATCACTGTTATTATGGGGGCACTGTGGATATCACTGTTATTATGGGGGCACTGTGGATATCACTGGTATTATGGGGGCACTGTGGATGTCACTGTTATTATGGGGGCACTGTAGATATCTCTGTTATTATGGAGGCACTGTGGATATCACTGTTATTATGGGGGCACTGTGGATGTCACTGTTATTATGGGGGCACTGTGGATATCACTGCTATTATGGAGGCACTGTGGATATCGCTGTTATTATGGGGCACTGTGGATATCACTGTTATTATGGGGCACTGTGGATATCACTGTTATTATGGAGGCACTGTGGATATCACTGTTATTATGGGGGCACTGTGGATATCACTGTTATTATGGGGGCACTGTGCACTGTGGATATCACTGTTATTATGGGGCACTGTGGATATCACTGTTATTATGGGGGCACTGTGGATATCACTGTTATTATGGAGGCACTGTGGATATCGCTGTTATTATGGGGCACTGTGGATATCACTGTTATTATGGGGGCACTGTGGATATCACTGTTATTATGGGGGCACTGTGGATATCACTGCTATTATGGAGGCACTGTGGATATCACTGTTATTATGGGGCACTGTGGATATCACTGTTATTATGGGGCACTGTGGATATCACTGTTATTGTGGAGGCACTGTGGATATCACTGTTATTATGGGGGCACTGTGCACTGTGGATATCACTGTTATTATGGGGCACTGTGGATATCACTGTTATTATGGGAGCACTGTGGATATCACTGTTATTATGGGGGCACTGTGGATATCACTGTTATTATGGGGGCACTGTGGATATCACTGTTATTATGGGGGCACTGTGCACTGTGGATATCACTGTTATTATGGGGCACTGTGGATATCACTGTTATTATGGGGGCACTGTGGATATCACTGTTATTATGGGGGCACTGTGGATATCACTGTTATTATGGGAGCACTGTGGATATCACTGTTATTATGGGAGCACTGTGGATATCACTGTTATTATGGGGCACTGTGGCTATCACTGTTATTATGGGAGCACTGTGGATATCGCTGTTATTATGGGGGCACTGTGGATATCACTGTTATTATGGGGGCACTGTGGATGTCACTGTTATTATGGGGGCACTGTGGATATCACTGTTATTATGGGGGCACTGTGGATATCACTGTTATTATGGGGGCACTGTGGATATCACTGTTATTATGGGGGCACTGTGCACTGTGGATATCACTGTTATTATGGGGCACTGTGGATATCACTGTTATTATGGGGGCACTGTGGATATCACTGTTATTATGGAGGCACTGTGGATATCGCTGTTATTATGGGGCACTGTGGATATCACTGTTATTATGGGGGCACTGTGGATATCACTGTTATTATGGGGGCACTGTGGATATCACTGTTATTATGGGGGCACTGTGGATATCACTGTTATTATGGGGCACTGTGGATATCGCTGTTATTATGGGGCACTGTGGATATCACTTATTATGGGGGGCACTGTGGATGTCACTGTTATTATGGGGCACTGTGGATATCACTGTTATTACGGGGGCACTGTGGATGTCACTGTTATTATGGGGACACTGTGGATGTCACTGTTATTATGGGGGCAGTGTGGATGTCACTGTTATTATGGGGCACTGCGGATATCACTGTTATTATGGGGCACTGTGGATATCACTGTTATTATGGGGCACTGTGGATATCACTGTTATTATGGGAGCACTGTGGATATCACTGTTATTATGGGGTACTGTGGATATCACTGTTATTATGGGGGCACTGTGGATATCACTGTTATTATGGGGGCACTGTGGATATCACTGTTATTATGGGGGTACTGTGGATGTCACTGTTATTATGGGGGCACTGTGGATGTCACTGTTATTATGGGGGCACTGTGGATATCACTGTTATTATGGGGCACTGTGGATATCGCTGTTATTATGGGGACACTGTGGATATCACTGTTATTATGGGGGAACTGTGGATATCACTGTTATTATGGGAGCACTGTGGATATCACTGTTATTATGAGGCACTGTGGATATCACTGTTATTATGGGAGCACTGTGGCTATCACTGTTATTATGAGGCACTGTGGATATCACTGTTATTATGGGAGTGACGCGCCCCTGGGCCTGTGTCGCGCTGCGTTGCGCACGCGGGAGCTTACCCGGAGCCGGATCTCTTGAGGGTTGTAGTCTCGTGGCGGTGATCCGGTCCGTGCCCAGGGAGTCAGACTAAGTGGCGCTGTATCAGCGGTAGATGTTGGACGACTACGCCACCCGTTGAGTACAGCTAAGGAGCTGCTGCTGCAGGGCAGACCGCTGAGGCCGGTGGTAGGATTGTGCAGCGTGATAGCATAACCCCCAACGGGAGGGGTATGGCCTCAGGGCAGCCGACGTGGACGATGGGGGTAGCAGGAACCACTCGGAGACGGTACGGTGTAGTTCAGGGTCTTTACTGGTGACAAAGATAGACCCTCCTGGAGTACTGGCTAGCGATTGGGGCCTGGTCAGTCCTTGAGCAGATGGGATCTCCCCTGGCCAGGCGGAGTTGTAGGCCTCCCAAACTAACTGTACTCTTCTGGCTACCTTGCTAGAGGCGGGTATAAGTAGCCCACGTCCCTGAGTGTACCGTGTGGTGCTCACCCGTATGGCCGGTGACTCGGGGCCTTCTAGTAGCTTCCGCTCCACGACAGCGGTGCTGGTCCCACGCGTGTGACCGTGCCTTCGGGTTTCTGGGCCAGAGGACCTGCAATCCCCTGCCGGTCGGTTTCTGCTGCTGGATAGGAGTTAGTCCCCACAGCCTCGGACTCCGGGTCCGGAGAGAAATCTTCTCAGTCAGGGCGAGCTCTGCAGCTGCCAGCCCCTGACTCCTTGTTGCACTGCTCCTACAGAGCTCCTGTAGTTTCTTCCTATGCTGCTTCTCTTCTCTACCTCTTCTCTACTCACTAACCCTGCCTCAGCCCTAGGTTTATATAGGGGAAGTTCTTCCCCTCCCAGGACTGGGCAGGAGGTGTGGCATGCATAGGATCCCTGACCAAGAGACCTCCCACCTGCTCTCAGACGTAATATCTCTATCACTGTGGCAACCAGACCCCTGGGGTGTCACATTCCCCCCTAGTGAAATCTAGTACTCCGGGACTAAACATATTTTTGGAAAAACATAACAAGGTATAACAATAATGATACAATAAGAAAAACACATAAAGGTGGTCACGGCTTGTCCGTAACCGGGTGCAGTCTTTGAAGAAAAGCAAGGTGTCCATTTCACCAAAACAGGGAGACGTAACCAGGTAGGGGTCTGTCCTGCCCCGAGTCCTTAACAGTCTTTAGTCCGTCCTGGGTTACGCTCCAACTATGTACACAGGATTCCCGGTAAATCCACCAAAGACTCCTATAAACAACTAGAAACACATAATTATACACAAGCAACAAGAAAAACAGGTAACCACAAATAAAACAATTTATACACTTCAAATCCTCCAACGTGCGGTAACTGGCCTCTAGTGGCCCTAGTGGACCTACGGAGCTGACTGTCTAGCCCTGAACTACAGGGTGTAGGAGCTGTCAAGGGTAAACTGGGCAGCTGCCTACCGGCTCCTTGGCTCACTAGGGGTACGGCAGGCTCACTATAAGCAGAGGGTTGATCCTCCTGTTCTGCTTGTGTGGAGTCTTCTGCCTCCTGGACCGGCTGCTCTTCCAGCTCTACCTGTCGCTCCGTAGGTGCTTGGGATGCTGGTTGGAGGAAGGTGAGTACGGGTACCACAACTGCGCCATTGACTTGAGTCCAAGACCGAGGGAAGTCTCCGAGCACAGTACTAACCATGTCTTCCCTTTCCTCTACGGGTCGAGGGTCTTCTTGTTCCTCTTCAGGGTTCCGTAGCTGTTCGGGACACTTCTTCAGGTGATCCCGGGATACAATGGTCGTGGTTTCCCCTCCGTCTTTACTGATGGTACAGACCTTTGGGTTGTCGTGGCTTGAGGGCAGTACGGTGTACGGGTCCTTCTCCCACTGGTCGTCCAACTTGTGGAGCCGTCTTTTTCTCTTCAAGACCTGCTCTCCGGGTACCAGGGGAACAGCGGGAGCATACTGGTTGTAAGTTTTCTCTTGTCTTTCCCTAGCCTGACAGAGACTTCGCTCCACACTCTCCTGTACTCTCCGGTACTGCTGCTGCCTCTCTGTGTCCCAGTCTGCTTCTGGTGAAGTGTCCTCGGGTGTCAGGACTCCCATTTCCAGGTCAACAGGTAACTTACCAGGTCTCGCCCTCATTAGGTAAGCCGGGGTACAGTTGGTGGAACCTACCGTGATGTGGTTGTATAGGTCCACCAGATCGGGCAGCTTCTCAGGCCACAGACTGCGTTCTTCCAGGGGCAACGTTTTCAGAAGATCCATTACCACCTGGTTCATTTTCTCACAAAGTCCATTAGTTTGCGGATGATTGGCTGCCGGAAGATAAGGACAACACCCTTACAGAGTGCAGAATTCTTGGAAGACCTCCGCTTCAAAGGCAGGTCCCTGGTCTGTCAACACTTGGTCCGGGTACCCGTGTGGACGGCAGAAATGCTGCTGGAAGGCTCTAGCTGCTGTTCGAGCTGTTAAGTCCTTGACGGGGACGACAACCAAGAACCGGGAGTAGTGATCCACGATGGTTAGTGCGTAGACGTAGCCACTTCTGCTTGGGGTCAGTTTTACATGATCCAAGGCTACCAGTTCCAACGGCTGCCGGGTGACGATGGACTGCAGGGGAGTCTTCTGGCTGGCACGGTCCTTCCTTCTTAGGTTGCACGGGCCACAGTCTCTGCACCACCTCTCGATGGTTCCCCTCATGCCTACCCAGTGGAACCGCTCGCGCAGCAGGAACTCCAGCTTCTTCCATCCGAAGTGTCCAGCCCCGTCGTGGTATGCCTCCATCACCATGGCTTCGTCTCTTCGTGGCACCACTACTTGCCAGATTAGTTCATGCGTCCGGGAGTTAACCATTCTGCGGCACAACTTCCCCTTGTAAAGGAACAGTCGACTCTTCTCAGCCCATAGTTGCTTGGCTTCCTCCGGAGCGTCTGGGTCAAGGCGAGCCTCTGGCCGAGTCAGCATCTCCTTCACCAGTCGGACGGCAGGGTCACTGTCTTGCGTTTCCTCCCAGTTGTAGTGAGGCAAGGGGTTAAACGTAGCGGCTTGCTTACTCTTTACCCGATGGGAATACTGGATAGTCCCATGACGGTGGAACGCGGGGAGTTCAACTTCTTCCAGTCCCTCTGGATCTTCTCCTACGTCCGGTAGGTTTGGCATCCTGGACAGGGCGTCCGCGTTGGTATTGGAGCGTCCTGCCCGGTATTTGATTGTGAACTCGTAGTTGGACAGACGGGCCATCCATCTCTGCTCTAGGGCACCGAGTCTTGCCGTGTCCAGGTGTGTCAACGGGTTGTTATCCGTGTACACGATGAACCGGGAAGAAGCGAGGTAGTGCTTAAAGCGTTCGGTGACTGCCCACACCACTGCCAGGAACTCTAGCTTAAATGAGCTATAATTCTCAGGGTTTCTCTCGGTGGGTCGCAGTTTTCGGTTGGCGTAAGCGATTACTCGTTCTTTCCCCTGCTGGATCTGGGACAGCACGGCTCCTAGCCCGATGTTACTTGCGTCGGTGTAGAGGATAAAGGGCTGGCTGTAATCAGGGTACGCCAGGATTTCATCCCCCGTGAGGGCCATCTTCAGCTGGCGGAAGGACTCTTCTTCTAACTTCTCCCATCTGAAGGGTAGCTTCTGGTTCTTGGCCTTCCGGGACTGGCCTATCAGGAGGTCCTGCATAGGAGCTGCCTTTTTGGTGAAACCGGGGATGAATCTGCGGTAATAGCCTACCAACCCGAGGAACTGCCGCACTTCTTTTACACTGGAGGGACTTGGCCATTCCTTAATTGCGGTGATCTTATCAGGGTCGGGAGCCACTCCGTCAGCGCTCACCACGTGTCCCAGATACTGCACCTTTGGTTTCAGGAGGTGACACTTGGAGGGTTTCACCTTTAGGCCATAGCTTGCCAGAGCTTCGAACACTTCCGCCAGGTGTTTCAGGTGGTCCTCATACGTCTTGGAATATACGATGACATCGTCCAGGTACAACAAGACCGTCTCGAAGTTTCTGTGGCCCAGACAGCACTCCATTAATCGTTGGAAGGTTCCTGGTGCGTTGCAGAGTCCGAACGGCATGCAGGTAAACTCGCTAAGTCCCATCGGGGTGGTGAATGCAGTCTTCTCCCGGTCCGCCTCTGCTACAGGAACCTGCCAGTACCCACTAGTGAGATCCAAGGTAGAGAAGAAGTTAGCAGATCTTAAAGCAGCCAAAGACTCCTCTATCCTTGGTAAGGGGTACGCATCCTTGTGTGTGATACGGTTGATTTTCCGGTAATCTACAAACATCCTCATGGTGTTGTCTTTCTTTTTGACTAAGACTAGTGGAGCTGCCCAGGGGCTACAGCTATCCCTGATCACCCCAGCCTCCTTCATGTCTCTAAGCATCCCCTTGGAGTGTTGGTAGTGTGCAGGGGGTACGGGTCGATACCTCTCTTTTATGGGAGGATGGTCTCCCGTGGGGATGTGGTGTTCTACCCCCTTGACTCGCCCGAAGTCTAACGGGTGTTTACTAAACACTCTCTCGTACTCTTGAACCACCCGATAGACTCCCTGTTTCTGGTGTGAGGGAGTGGAGTCAGTACCCAAATGTAGTTGCTGACACCAGTCCTCCATCGTTTTCTTAGAGCCGTTACCTTCCTCCGGGGAAGATGGAGGCAAGGGTTCTACGGACTGTATGGAATCTTGATTGATGGTATACAATTTGGCTAGCGTGGCATACCGGGGCAGGTACACTTCCCTCTTCCCGATATTTATTATGCGAACGGGCACCCTCCCATGGCGTACATTGACCACCCCCCGTGCTGTCAAAATGGTGGGCCTACTGTCTGAGTAAACTGGTTCTACCATTGCCTGGTAATGTCTACCTCTCAGACCAATAGCTGCCCGGCACCAAATAATCATTTCACTTTTTGGGGGCATGGCAATAGGGAAAGGGTCACACATTCGCACGCTACCAATCTCACCACCGGAGAGTTCTAGCTGTTGCCGTCGCATCAGTGCCCGGATCTCTTTCTGGAGCACTCGCTGCTGGCCGGAGCTGGCGTTCTTGGCAACCTGCTGTAAAAGGAAAATCACCTCTGCAAGACAATTTTCAATTACATTAGTTCCTAGAGTTATCTTTGGGTGACTCTCGTGTTTGTCAATGTCTACAATGATCAGTCCCTCTGCTGCCAATTCGACTCTACCGATTTTAATGGTCACCTCTTTAAATCCAATCTGTGGCACGGGCTGACCATTGCTGGCGATGATACTCAAGTCGTCGTCAGGGTAGCGGGTAATATCCGAGTCATTCCAGTACTGCTTGAAGAGCACGTACGGGATGGTGGTGACCTGTGACCCGGTGTCCAGCAGGGCACTCATAGGAATGCCATCCAGTACCACGGGTAAGACTGGACGTCCTCCCACATATTTGTCGCGCCAGTTCGATGGGCCTGGTGATCTTTTTCCTGGGGGTTGGCCCTCTACCCCAGGTTGTGCCAGTTTAAAGGACAGTACCTTGCCATATGTCCGGGTTGATTGCAGCGGCGGCAGATGGGTCGTCCGTCCTCGTTGTATCGGTCGCTGGGTCTTCCTCTGGCCGGTGGGGTCCTCCTTGGTCGACGCCACGGGATGTCCTCCGGTCCGGATGCCAGCTGGATCTTCCCTGGAGTGGAAACCTGTAAAGACTGCACAGTTCGGGTTAGCGCAGCAACGCTTTTAGCTAGCTCTTGGACCTGATGGTGCAGGTCTGGAGCCGGGTCATTGTTCAAAGCCTGCGCATCAGCTCCCACAGGCCCTGCCGACAAGGGCGCCGCCTCCTGGTGGTAAGTGGTAGTGGGGCGTCTGTGGGTCACAACGCCACCTGGTGCCGGTTCTCGAAGCACCCGGATGGCTCTGTCCTTGAACTGTGCAAATCCCAGATGAGGGTCCTGTAAGGCCATTGCCCGCAACTGGGTTCGGTGGGCATTGCAATATAAACCCTCTATAAATTGTTCAGTCAACAGCCTGTCCTCGTCTCCCACGCCGTCAGGGTCGGTCTGCTTAATGGCTCTCAGGGCCTCTTGTAGGTTTAGGGCATAGTCCCTTATACTCTCATGTGCCCGCTGTTTGCACCCGTAGAATCTAAGCTTAATCTCGGCTGAGGTGCGGGTATCAAAGGTGTCCCTCAGCCGGGTTAGTATCCCTGCGACAGTCCTCCCCCCAGGTGGCCAGGACTTTACCTCCCTTTGGGCTGCCCCGGTTAATTGGGCCACCAGGATGCTCACTTTTTGCTCCTCTGTGAGGGGGTACACCTGGAAGAGGCTATCCAGCTTTTCTCTAAAGTCATGCAGGGTATGTGACTCCCCCGAGTACTGGGGTAGCCAGGCTGCCCCCGGGATATAGGGCATGGTGAAAGGCATGACCGCCACAGCGGTGGCGCTGGCGGGGGTTGAAGCGGTGAAGCTCTCCTCCGTATCCGACATCCTTCTCCCCCCTAGTGGACCGTGGCCTACCTTGCGATGATCCTCTGCCGTAGGCCGCGGCTCCGCAGTGGATCGTCAGGGTTGAGGACCTTCCGTCGCGCTCCTGTGACGTCGGCGTCTGCTGGGCTCCTTCCAGGACCTTACGCAACGTCCGGACGTGAGGCGGGGCTTCAGTTCTCGCGCGCTTTCGGAGTCCACGCCCCTCTTCTTCCCGCGCGGCGTCCTCAAGATGGCGTCCAATGGCGGGAAAACTCCACGTATGGCGGGAAGAAGGCTGAAGATGGCGCCGGATGGCGGGAAAACTCCACCGATGGCGGGAAGGAAACGGGAGATGGCGCCGGATGGCGGGAATCTTCACCACAGGTAAGTTTGAACAGTCTTTTTCAGGCACGCAGTACCCGGTGGTTGCGGGCACGAGATCCTGCCGACTACGCCAAAAGTTGACGCGCCCCTGGGCCTGTGTCGCGCTGCGTTGCGCACGCGGGAGCTTACCCGGAGCCGGATCTCTTGAGGGTTGTAGTCTCGTGGCGGTGATCCGGTCCGTGCCCAGGGAGTCAGACTAAGTGGCGCTGTATCAGCGGTAGATGTTGGACGACTACGCCACCCGTTGAGTACAGCTAAGGAGCTGCTGCTGCAGGGCAGACCGCTGAGGCCGGTGGTAGGATTGTGCAGCGTGATAGCATAACCCCCAACGGGAGGGGTATGGCCTCAGGGCAGCCGACGTGGACGATGGGGGTAGCAGGAACCACTCGGAGACGGTACGGTGTAGTTCAGGGTCTTTACTGGTGACAAAGATAGACCCTCCCGGAGGACTGGCTAGCGATTGGGGCCTGGTCAGTCCTTGAGCAGATGGGATCTCCCCTGGCCAGGCGGAGTTGTAGGCCTCCCAAACTGACTGTACTCTTCTGGCTACCTTGCTAGAGGCGGGTATAAGTAGCCCACGTCCCTGAGTGTACCGTGTGGTGCTCACCCGTATGGCCGGTGACTCGGGGCCTTCTAGTAGCTTCCGCTCCACGACGGCGGTGCTGGTCCCACGCGTGTGACCGTGCCTTCGGGTTTCTGGGCCAGAGGACCTGCAATCCCCTGCCGGTCGGTTTCTGCTGCTGGATAGGAGTTAGTCCCCACAGCCTCGGACTCCGGGTCCGGAGAGAAATCTTCTCCGTCAGGGCGAGCTCTGCAGCTGCCAGCCCCTGACTCCTTGTTGCACTGCTCCTACAGAGCTCCTGTAGTTTCTTCCTATGCTGCTTCTCTTCTCTACTCACTAACCATGCCTCAGCCCTAGGTTTATATAGGGGAGGACTGGGCAGGAGGTGTGGCATGCATAGGATCCCTGACCAAGAGACCTCCCAACTGCTCTCAGACGTAATATCTCTATCACTGTGGCAACCAGACCCCTGGGGTGTCACAGGAGCACTGTGGATATCACTGTTATTATGGGGGCACTATGGATGTCGCTTTTATTATGGGAGCACTGTGGATATCACTGTTATTATGGGGCACTGTGGATATCACTGTTATTATGGGGCACTGTGGATATCACTGTTATGGGAGCAATGTGGATGTCACTGTTATTATGGGGGCACTGTGGATATCACTGTTATTATGGGGGCACTGTGGATATCACTGTTATTATGGGGGGCACTGTGGATATCACTGTTATTATGGGGGGCACTGTGGATATCGCTGTTACTATGGGGGCACTGTGGATATCACTGTCATTATCGGGGCACTGTGGATGTCACTGTTATTATGGGAGCACTGTGGATGTCGCTGTTATTATGGGAGCACTGTGGATGTCGCTGTTATTATGGGGGCACTGTGGATGTCGCTGTTATTATGGGGGCACTGTGGATATCGCTGTTATTATGGGGGCACTGTGGATGTCGCTGTTATTATGGGGGCACTGTGGATGTCACTGTTATTATGGGGGCACTGTGGATGATACTGTTATTATGGGGGCACTGTGGATATCACTGTTATTATTTGGGCACTGTGGATATCACTGTTATTATGGGGGCACTGTGGATGTCGCTGTTATTATGGGGGCACTGTGGATGTCGCTGTTATTATGGGGGCACTGTGGATGTCGCTGTTATTATGGGGGCACTGTGGATGTCGCTGTTATTATGGGGGCACTGTGGATATCGCTGTTATTATGGGGGCACTGTGGATATCGCTGTTATTATGGGGGCACTGTGGATATCGCTGTTATTATGGGGGCACTGTGGATATCGCTGTTATTATGGGGGCACTGTGGATATCACTATTATGGGGGCACTGGATATCACTGTTATTATGGAGGCACTGTGGATATCACTGTTATTATGGGGCACTGTGGATATCACTGTTATTATGGGGGTACTGTGGATGTCACTGTTATTTTGGGGGCACTGTGGATGTCACTGTTATCATGGGGGCACTGTGGATGTCACTGTTATTATGGGGGCACTGTGGATGTCACTGTTATTATGGGGGCACTGGATATCACTGTTATTATGGGAGCACTGTGGATATCACTATTATGGGGGCACTGTGGATATCACTATTATGGGGGCACTGGATATCACTGTTATGGGGCACTGTGGATATCACTGTTATTATGGGGGCACTGTGGATGTCACTGTTATTATGGGGGCACTGTGGATGTCACTGTTATTATGGGGGCACTGTGGATGTCACTGTTATTATGGGGGCACTGTGGATGTCACTGTTATTATGGGGGCACTGTGGATGTCACTGTTATTATGGGGGCACTGTGGATATCACTGTTATTATGGGGGCACTGTGGATGTCACTGTTATTATGGGGGCACTGTGGATGTCACTGTTATTATGGGGGCACTGTGGATGTCACTGTTATTATGGGGGCACTGTGGATGTCACTGTTATTATGGGGGCACTGTGGATATCACTGTTATTATGGGACACTGTGGATATCACTGTTATTATGGGACACTGTGGATATCACTGTTATTATGGGACACTGTGGATATCACTGTTATTATGGGACACTGTGGATATCACTGTTATTATGGGGCACTGTGGATGTCACTGTTATTATGGGGACACTGTGGATGTCACTGTTATTATGGGGACACTGTGGATGTCACTGTTATTATGGGGGCACTGTGGATGTCACTGTTATTATGGGGGCACTGTGGATATCACTGTTATTATGGGGGCACTGTGGATATCACTGTTATTATGGGGGCACTGTGGATATCACTGTTATTATGGGGGCACTGTGGATATCACTGTTATTATGGGACACTGTGGATATCGCTGTTATTATGGGGCACTGTGGATATCGCTGTTATTATGGGGCACTGTGGATATCGCTGTTATTATGGGGCACTGTGGATATCGCTGTTATTATGGGGCACTGTGGATATCGCTGTTATTATGGGTAACTGTGGATATCACTGTTATTATGGGGACACTGGATATCACTGTTATTATGGGGGCACTGTGGATATCACTGTTATTATGGGACACTGGATATCGCTGTTATTATGGGGCACTGTGGACGTCACTGTTATTATGGGAGCACTGTGGATATCACTGTTATTATGGGGGCACTGTGGATGTCACTGTTATTATGGGAGCACTGTGGATATCACTGTTATTATGGAGGCACTGTGGATATCACTGTTATTATGGGGCACTGTGGATATCACTGTTATTATGGGAGCACTGTGGATATCGCTGTTATTATGGGAGCACTGTGGATATCGCTGTTATTATGGAGGCACTGTAGATATCACTGTTATTATGGGGGCACTGTAGATATCACTGTTATTATGGGGGCCCTGTAGATATCAATGTTATTATGGGGCACTGTGGATATCACTGTTATTATGGGGCACTGTGGATATCACTGTTATTATGGGGCAATGTGGAGATCACTGTTATTATGGAAGCACTGTGGAGATCACTGTTATTATGGGAGTACTGTGGATATCACTGTTATTATGGGGGCACTGTGGATATCACTATTATGGGGGCACTGTGGATATCACTGTTATTATGGGAGCACTGTGGATATCACTGTTATTATGGGAGCACTGTGGATATCACTGTTATTATGGGAGCACTGTGGATATCACTGTTATTATGGGAGCACTGTGGATATCGCTGTTATTATGGGGCACTGTGGATATCGCTGTTATTATGGGGGCACTGTGGATATCACAGTTACTATGGGGGCACTGTGGATATCACTGTTACTATGGGAGCACTGTGGATATCACTGTTACTATGGGAGCACTGTGAATATCACTGTTATTGTGGGGCACTGTGGATATTGTTATGTTCTGCTACCAGAGCTAAGGAAAGAGAGGAGATCTGTCCCTACGATAGAACTCAGCTGAATCCCTACGATGTAACAGGGAACCTGATCCTGCGATCAGACCTGCTAAAGTCCTAATCTAGTCTGTACGGAGACCTATAGATGTGGGGAAGGAATCCCTACAAGTACTAAGGACTGGGAGGAATATGGGACACCTCCTAACAGAAATAGTAGCAGACAGACGAACAAACAAAATATAAAGAACATAGAGGTCAGTAGACCAAGCAAACTAACAGAGCAAGACACAGAGCACAGGCTAGCTAGAAAGTAGATATACAATGAAGTCCAGCAAAGCCAGAAGGGCGGAGCAGGATTAAATAGGCCAACAAGGTCATGTGACCAGCAAAGGAAAAAAAAACCTAAGAGCAAGGTTCTAACAGTACCCCCCCTTCTAAGAGGATCCTCCGGATCTCCTAGGACCAGGCTTATCAGGAAATCTCCTGTGAAACGCTCTGATAAGTCTGGACGCGGAAACATCATCCGACCTCACCCAAGAGTTATCCTCGGGACCGAAACCTTTCCAGGCCACAAGATACTGCAAACTACCTCTATACCGTCTAGAGTTAAGGATGCGAGAAATTTCATATTCCCCGTCCTCCACCACCGGAGGAACAGAGGCAGAGGCGTCACAATCCGATACAACAGCTTTTTTCAACAGAGAGACATGAAATACCGGATTAATTCTCCAGGAGGTAGGAACCTCCAACCTAACAGCAGATTGGTTGACAACCTGAAGCACCTTAAAGGGCCCTACAAACTTGGGACCCAATTTCTTTGAAGGAATCCTCAACCGCAGATTCCTAGAGGACAACCAAACCATGTCACCAACAGCGAACAAAACCTCCTGTCGTTTCCTATCAAAGTAGTCTTTAGATTTTCTGTTGGCCTCCTGAAGATTACCACGCACATCCGTCCAAACTCTCTCCAAATCACCGGAAAAATTCTCCTCCTCAGGCACGGCAGATCCCAACTTGGAGAACGACCCAAACGACGGATGTCTCCCAGAACAACAAAAAAAAGGCGAACAACCAGCAGAAGAAGATGTATGATTGTTCAGAGCAAATTCAGCAAGTGGCAGAAACTCAGACCACCCCTCTTGATTGTCTGCCACAAAACAACGCAAGAACTGCTCAACATCCTGGTTTTTCCTTTCTGTCTGGCCATTAGATTCAGGATGATATCCGGACGAGAACGACAAATGAACTCCCAACCTATCACAAAAGGCACGCCAAAAACGAGCCACGAACTGAGGACCCCTATCAGAAACAATGTCAGTAGGAACGCCATGAAGTCTGACAATTTCCTTGACAAAGGCCTTAGCGAGAGTTTTAGCGCAGGGCAGTTTGATGAAAGGAACCAAGTGACACATCTTGCTAAAACGGTCCACGACCACCCAGATGACAGTAAAACCCTCAGAGGGGGGAAGGTCAGTTATAAAGTCCATAGCCAAATGTGTCCAAGGAGCACTGGGAACCTCCAAAGGACAAAGCAACCCCGCAGCAGGAGTATGTGAGGACTTAGATCTAGCACATATAGTACATTGACGCACCCACTTAATGACTTCCTTCTGCCATCCAGGCCACCAAAAACTGCGACCCACCAGTCTCTTGGTCTCAGAGATTCCGGGATGACCTGCCAACCGAGATTCGTGACACTCAAACAAATCTCTCCTAAAGGTCCCAGGCACAAACAACCTCCCATGAGGAGTGTTAGAAGGGGCATTCTCCTGTGCTTTAAGAATCTCATTTTCCAAAACGGAGTCCAAAGCAGCTATCACAACACCTTCTTGTAAAATGTTCTCCTCTTTCTCAGCACCGACTATGGGAGAAAAACTGCGAGACAAGGCATCCGCCTTAACATTCTTAGTACCAGGGATGTAAGTAACGGAGAAATTAAACCGCGAGAAAAACAGTGCCCACCTAGCCTGACGGGCATTCAGGCGCTTGGCAGCATCAAGATAAATCAGATTTTTATGATCCGTAAGAACCTGAACGGGAAATTCCGCACCTTCCAAGAAGTGGCGCCAGTGTTCAAATGCGAGTTTAATAGCCAATAATTCCCGATTACCAATATGTTAATTCAGTTCAGTCTCCGAAAATTTTTTTGAAAAAAAGGCACAGGGATGTAATCCATCCCCGCTATCCTGAGACAATACTGCGCCAACCCCCACAGAGGAAGCATCAACCTCAACCAAAAACGGCCTAGTCACATCAGGCTGCATAAGGATGGGAGCAGAGGTGAACCTCTCCTTGAGATACACAAAAGCTTCAATGGCCTCAGAAGACCATTGAACCGCATCAGCACCTTTCCTGGTGAGATCAGTCAGAGGTTTGACAATACTAGAAAAATTTTTTATGAATTTTCTATAGTAATTGGCGAAACCCAAAAACCTCTGTATCGATTTCAAACCAATAGGCCTAGGCCATTCCTGTACAGCTTGAACTTTAACCGGGTCCATCTCAAAACCTTCACTGGAGATAATGTAGCCCAAAAAACTAATTCTCTGTACAGCGAACTCACATTTCTCCAGCTTAGCAAAAAGCGAATTGTCCATTAATAACTGTAATACCTCACGTACGCTCCGCCAATAAGACTCCAGATCAGGCGAATAAATCAGAATGTCATCCAAATACACAACCACATTTTTGCCGATCAAAGGTCTAAGGATGTCATTAATCAGATTCTGAAAAAATGCAGGAGCATTAGTAAGACCAAAAGGCATAACCAGATTCTCAAAATGACCCACAGGAGTGTTAAAAGCAGTCTTCCATTCGTCACCCTCCTTCATGCGCAACAGATTGTATGCCCCCTTAAGGTCAATTTTAGAGAACCACTTGGCCCCCATTAACTGGTTAAACAGATCAGGAATCAATGGCAGTGGGTAAGGATTGCGTACCGTAATTTTGTTAATCTCACGAAAATCCAGACAAGGACGTAAACCGCCGTCCTTTTTTTTTACAAAAAAAAATCCAACCGCCACAGGAGACTTAGAGGGCCTAATGTGACCGGCGGCCAAACTTGTCTGTATGTATTCCTCCAAAGCCTTCCTCTCAGGAATAGTAAGGTTAAATAAACGACTTTTAGGAAGAGTCGCTCCAGGGACAAATTCAATAGAACAATCATAGTCTCTATGGGGAGGCAAAACCTGCGATTCCTTCTCAGAAAAAACTCTCCAAAAATCCTGAATAGGAACAGGCAATTCTCCCCTATCCAAAGCTGCAATACGCCCGTTACAACACTTGTCATAACATTTATGGCTCCAGGATTTAATTTCACTGGTAGACCAATCCAGTACAGGATTGTGAAATTTTAACCAGGGCAATCCCAATATTACTGGAGAAGGCAAGTTATTCAACACTACCAAATCCAATTTCTCATGGTGAACACCATTAATAGTGAGAGGAAATTCACAGACCTTGAGAGTAATATTCTTCAAAGGGGAACCATCCACAGAAACCACAGCAATGGGGGATGATAAAGGTTCAGGTTTTAAATTGAGTCTTTCCACGAATCCCCCATCAATTACATTCAGAGTAGACCCGCAATCAACAAACACCCGAAATTCCATTAATTTTTCCTGAGCAATCGTGGAAGCAGCTAAAAAATATACCCTTGGAATTTAAACAGGCAATACGGGCGTGACTGACCATTTTTTTTTCTTTCTTGATACGAAGCTCACAACCTTTAATCAAATGACCAGATTTTCCGCAATAGAAACACAAGCCTTCAAAAAATCGACGGTCTTTTTCTTGAGAGCGAGGTGCCACCGATCCAATCTCCATCGGTTCACCACTGTTAGTACACACATTATCATAACCAGAAACTGACATAGCAGAGGATTTGCTCTCATTAACCCTTGCACGCAGTCTTCTATCCACCCGTATAGCTAATTGCATAGCCTGTTGCAAATCTTCAGGTGTAGGATAAGCAATTAGCAGGTCTTTAACCCTTTCACTGAGCCCAGCAAGAAATAGACTTTTCAGAGCAGAATCGTTCCACCCTGTTTGAGTAGACCAACGACGGAAATAAGTACAATATTTTTCCACATTACCTGATCCTTGTTTTAAACATCTCAACTCAGTCTCAGCTGATGCGACACGGTCAGGATCATCATATAATAGTCCCAAAGCAGAAAAAAAACTATCCACTGATCTGAAGCATGTATCACTAGGTTGCAAAGAAAAGGCCCACTCCTGAGGCTCTTTGCGCAAAAGTGACATTATGAACCCTACGCGCTGGGATTCATCCCCAGAGGACTTAGGTCTCAAACGAAAATACAATAAGCAAGCATTTTTGAATGAAAAAAATTCTCGGTGTTCACCAAAAAATAAATCCGGCAAACATACCTTAGGCTCCAAGAAATGTGCTCCAGGACAGTTACTCAGGTGCTGACGGAGCTCGGCCACCTCCAGAGAGAGTCCCTGCAGGCGATGAACCAAATCCTGAACCGACACCATGATGGAACAGAAAAATCTTTCCTTAGAGAATTTGCAGGCTGGACTTACTGTTATATTCTGCTACCAGAGCTAAGGAAAGAGAGGAGATCTGTCCCTACGATAGAACTCAGCTTAATCCCTACGATGTAACAGGGAACCTGATCCTGCGATCAGACCTGCTAAAGTCCTAAGCTAGTCTGTACGGAGACCTACAGATGTGGGGAAGGAATCCCTACAAGTAATAAGGACTGGGAGGAATATGGGACACCTCCTAACAGAAATAGTAGCAGACAGACGAACAAACAAAATATATAGAACATAGAGGTCCGTAGACCAAGCAAACTAACAGAGCAAGACACAGAGCACAGGCTAGCTAGAAAGTAGATATACAATGAAGTCCAGCAAAGCCAGAAGGGCGGAGCAGGATTAAATAGGCCAGCAAGGTCATGTGACCAGCAAAGGAAAAAAAACCTAAGAGCAAGGTTCTAACAGATATCACTGTTATTATGGGGGCACTGTGGATATCACTGTTATTATGGGGGCACTGTGGATATCACTGTTATTATGGGGGCACTGTGGATATCACTGTTATTATGGGGGCACTGTGGATATCACTGTTATTATGGGGGCACTGTGGATGTCACTGTTATTATGGGAGCACTGTGGATGTCACTGTTATTATGGGAGCACTGTGGATATCACTGTTATTATGGGGGCACTGTGGATATCACTGTTATTATGGGGGCACTGTGGATATCACTGTTATTATGGGGCACTGTGGATATCACTGTTATTATGGGGGCACTGTGGATATCACTGTTATTATGGGGCACTGTGGATATCACTGTTATTATGGGGGCACTGTGGATATCACTGTTATTATGGGGCACTGTGGATATCACTGTTATTATGGGGCACTGTGGATATCACTGTTATTATGGGGGCACTGTGGATATCACTGTTATTATGGAGGCACTGTGGATATCACTGTTATTATAGGAGCACTGTGGATATCACTGTTATTATGGGGGCACTGTGGATATCAGTGTTATTATGGGGGCACTGTGGATATCACTGTTATTATGGGAGCACTGTGGATATCACTGTTATTATGGGAGCACTGTGGATATCGCTGTTATTTTGGGGGCACTGTGGATATCACTGTTATTATGGGGGCACTGTGGATATCAGTGTTATTATGGGGGCACTGTGGATATCACTGTTATTATGGGAGCACTGTGGATATCACTGTTATTATGGGAGCACTGTGGATATCGCTGTTATTTTGGGGGCACTGTGGATATCACTGTTATTATGGGGGCACTGTGGATATCGCTGTTATTATGGGGGCACTGTGGATATCACTGTTATTATGGGAGCACTGTGGATATCACTGTTATTATGGGAGCACTGTGGATATCACTGTTATTATGGGAGCACTGTGGATATCGCTGTTATTTTGGGGGCACTGTGGATATCACTGTTATTATGGGGCACTGTGGATGTCGCTGTTATTATGGGGACACTGTGAATATCACTGTTATTATGGGAGCACTGTGGATATCACTGTTATTATGGGGGCACTGTGGATGTCACTGTTATTATGGGGGCACTGTGGATATCACTGTTATTATGGAGGCACTGTGGATATCACTGTTATTATAGGAGCACTGTGGATATCACTGTTCTTATGGGAGCACTGTGGATATCACTGTTATTATGGAGGCACTGTGGATGTCACTGTTATTATGGGGGCACTGTGGATATCACTGTTATTATGGGGCACTGTGGATATCACTGTTATTATGGGGCACTGTGGATATCACTGTTATTATGGGGATACTGTGGATGTCACTGTTATTATGGGGGCACTGTGGATGTCACTGTTATTATGGGGGCACTGTGGATATCACTGTTATTATGGGGCACTGTGGATATCACTGTTATTATGGGGCACTGTGGATATCACTGTTATTATGGAGGCACTGTGGATGTCACTGTTATTATGGGGGCACTGTGGATGTCACTGTTATTATGGGGCACTGTGGATATCACTGTTATTATGGGAGCACTGTGGATATCACTGTTATTATGGGGGCACTGTGGATATCACTGTTATTATGGGAGCACTATGGATATCACTGTTATTATGGGAGCACTGTGGATATCACTGTTATTATGGGAGCACTGTGGATATCACTGTTATTATGGGGGCACTGTGGATATCACTGTTATTATGGGGGCACTGTGGATATCACTGTTATTATGGGAGCACTGTGGATGTCACTGTTATTATGGGGCACTGTGGATATCACTGTTATTATGGGGGCACTGTGGATATCACTGTTATTATGGGGGCACTGTGGATATCACTTATTATGGGGCACTGTGGATATCACTGTTATTATGGAGGCACTGTGGATGTCACTGTTATTATGGGGGCGCTGTGGATATCACTGTTATTATGGGAGCACTGTGAATATCACTGTTATTATGGAGGCACTGTGGATATCACTGCTATTATGGGGGCACTGTGGATGTCACTGTTATTATGGGGGCACTGTGGATATCAGTGTTATTATGGGGGCACTGTGGATATCGCTGTTATTATGGAGGCACTGTGGATGTCGCTGTTATTATTGGGGCACTGTGTATGTCGCTGTTATTATGGGGGCACTGTGGATATCAGTGTTATTATGGGGGCACTGTGGATATCGCTGTGATTATGGGGGCACTGTGGATGTCACTGTTATTATGGGGGCACTGTGGATATCACTGTTGTTATGGGGGCACTGTGGATATCGCTGTTATTATGGGGGCACTGTGGATATCACTGTTATTATGGGGGCACTGTGGATATCACTGTTGTTATGGGGGCACTGTGGATATCGCTGTTATTATGGGGGCACTGTGGATATCACTGTTATTATGGGAGCACTGTGGATATCACTCTTATTATGGAGGCACTGTGGATATCACTGCTATTATGGGGGCACTGTGGATGTCACTGTTATTATGGGGGCACTGTGGATATCACTGTTATTATGGGAGCACTGTGGATATCACTGTTATTATGGGGGCACTGTGGATATCAGTGTTATTATGGGGGCACTGTGGATATCACTGTTATTATGGGAGCACTGTGGATATCACTGTTATTATGGGAGCACTGTGGATATCACTGTTATTATGGGAGCACTGTGGATATCACTGTTATTATGGGGCACTGTGGATGTCACTGTTATTATGGAGGCACTGTGGATGTCACTGTTATTATGGGGGCACTGTGGATATCACTGTTATTATGGGAGCACTGTGGATATCACTGTTATTATGGAGGCACTGTGGATATCACTATTATTATGGGGCACTGTGGATGTCACTGTTATTATGAGAGCACTGTGGATATCACTGTTATTATGGGGGCACTGTGGATGTCACTGTTATTATGGGGGCACTGTGGATATCACTGTTATTATGGGAGCACTGTGGATATCACTGTTATTATGGAGCACTGTGGATATCACTGTTATTATGGAGGCACTGTGGATGTCACTGTTATTATGGGAGCACTGTGGATATCACTGTTATTATGGGGGCACTGTGGATATCACTGTTATTATGGGGGCACTGTGGATATCACTGTTATTATGGGAGCACTGTGGATATCACTGTTATTATGGGGGCACTGTGGATATCACTGTTATTATGGGGGCACTGTGGATATCACTGTTATTATGGGGGCACTGTGGATGTCACTGTTATTATGGGGGCACTGTGGATGTCACTGTTATTATGGGAGCACTGTGGATATCACTGTTATTATGGGGGCACTGTGGATATCAGTGTTATTATGGGGGCACTGTGGATATCACTGTTATTATGGGAGCACTGTGAATATCACTGTTATTATGGGAGCACTGTGGATATCACTGTTATTATGGGGGCACTGTGGATGTCACTGTTATTATGGGGGCACTGTGGATATCACTGTTATTATGGAGGCACTGTGGATATCACTGTTATTATAGGAGCACTGTGGATATCACTGTTATTATGGGAGCACTGTGGATATCACTGTTATTATGGAGGCACTGTGGATGTCACTGTTATTATGGGGGCACTGTGGATATCACTGTTATTATGGGAGCACTGTGGATGTCACTGTTATTATGGGGGCACTGTGGATATCACTGTTATTATGGGGGCACTGTGGATATCACTGTTATTATGGGAGCACTGTGGATATCACTGTTATTATGGGAGCACTGTGGATATCACTGTTATTATGGGAACACTGTGGATATCACTGTTATTATGGGGGCACTGTGGATATCACTGTTATTATGGGGCACTGTGGATATCACTGTTATTATGGAGGCACTGTGGATGTCACTGTTATTATGGGGGCAATGTGGATATCACTGTTATTATGGGGGCAATGTGGATATCACTGTTATTATGGAGGCACTGTGGATATCACTGTTATTATGGGGCACTGTGGAGATCACTGTTATTATGGGGGCAATGTGGATATCACTGTTATTATGGAGGCACTGTGGATATCACTGTTATTATGGGGCACTGTGGAGATCACTGTTATTATGGGGGCAATGTGGATATCACTGTTATTATGGGGGCAATGTGGATATCACTGTTATTATGGAGGCACTGTGGATATCACTGTTATTATGGGAGCACTGTGGATATCACTGTTATTATGGAGGCACTGTGGATATCACTGTTATTATGGGGACACTGTGGATATCACTGTTATTATGGGGACACTGTGGATATCACTGTTATTATGGGGGTACTGTGGATATCACTGTTATTATGGGGCACTGTGGATATCACTGTTATTATGGGGGCACTGTGGTTATCACTGTTATTATGGAGGAACTGTGGATATCACTGTTATTATGGGGCACTGTGGAGATCACTGTTATTATGGGGGCAATGTGGATATCACTGTTATTATGGGGACAATGTGGATATCACTGTTATTATGGAGGCACTGTGGATATCACTGTTATTATGGGGCACTGTGGAGATCACTGTTATTATGGGGGCAATGTGGATATCACTGTTATTATGGGGGCAATGTGGATATCACTGTTATTATGGAGGCACTGTGGATATCACTGTTATTATGGGAGCACTGTGGATATCACTGTTATTATGGAGGCACTGTGGATATCACTGTTATTATGGGGACACTGTGGATATCACTGTTATTATGGGGACACTGTGGATATCACTGTTATTATGGGGGTACTGTGGATATCACTGTTATTATGGGGCACTGTGGATATCACTGTTATTATGGGGGCACTGTGGTTATCACTGTTATTATGGAGGAACTGTGGATATCACTGTTATTATGGGAGCACTGTGGATATCACTGTTATTATGGGAGCACTGTGGATATCACTGTTATTATGGGGGCACTGTGGATATCACTGTTATTATGGGGGCACTGTGGTTATCACTGTTATTATGGAGGAACTGTGGATATCACTGTTATTATGGGAGCACTGTGGATATCACTGTTATTATGGGAGCACTGTGGATGTCACTGTTATTATGGGAGCACTGTGGATATCGCTGTTATTATGGGTGCACTGTGGATATCACTGTTATTATGGGGGCACTGTGGATATCGCTGTTATTATGGAGGCACTGTGGATGTCGCTGTTATTATGGGGGCACTGTGGATGTCGCTGTTATTATGGGGGCACTGTGGATATCAGTGTTATTATGGGGGCACTGTGGATATCACTGTTATTATGGGGCACTGTGGATATCACTGTTATTATGGGAGCACTGTGGATATCACTGTTATTATGGGGGCACTGTGGATGTCACTGTTATTATGGGGGCACTGTGGATGTCACTGTTATTATGGGGCACTGTGGATATCACTGTTATTATGGGAGCACTGTGGATATCACTGTTATTATGGGGGCACTGTGGATATCACTGTTATTATGGGAGCACTATGGATATCACTGTTATTATGGGAGCACTGTGGATATCACTGTTATTATGGGAGCACTGTGGATATCACTGTTATTATGGGGGCACTGTGGATATCACTGTTATTATGGGGGCACTGTGGATATCACTGTTATTATGGGAGCACTGTGGATGTCACTGTTATTATGGGGCACTGTGGATATCACTGTTATTATGGGGGCACTGTGGATATCACTGTTATTATGGGGGCACTGTGGATATCACTTATTATGGGGCACTGTGGATATCACTGTTATTATGGAGGCACTGTGGATGTCACTGTTATTATGGGGGCGCTGTGGATATCACTGTTATTATGGGAGCACTGTGAATATCACTGTTATTATGGAGGCACTGTGGATATCACTGCTATTATGGGGGCACTGTGGATGTCACTGTTATTATGGGGGCACTGTGGATATCAGTGTTATTATGGGGGCACTGTGGATATCGCTGTTATTATGGAGGCACTGTGGATGTCGCTGTTATTATTGGGGCACTGTGTATGTCGCTGTTATTATGGGGGCACTGTGGATATCAGTGTTATTATGGGGGCACTGTGGATATCGCTGTGATTATGGGGGCACTGTGGATGTCACTGTTATTATGGGAGCACTGTGGATATCACTGTTGTTATGGGGGCACTGTGGATATCGCTGTTATTATGGGGGCACTGTGGATATCACTGTTATTATGGGAGCACTGTGGATATCACTCTTATTATGGAGGCACTGTGGATATCACTGCTATTATGGGGGCACTGTGGATGTCACTGTTATTATGGGGGCACTGTGGATATCACTGTTATTATGGGAGCACTGTGGATATCACTGTTATTATGGGGGCACTGTGGATATCAGTGTTATTATGGGGGCACTGTGGATATCACTGTTATTATGGGAGCACTGTGGATATCACTGTTATTATGGGAGCACTGTGGATATCACTGTTATTATGGGAGCACTGTGGATATCACTGTTATTATGGGGCACTGTGGATGTCACTGTTATTATGGAGGCACTGTGGATGTCACTGTTATTATGGGGGCACTGTGGATATCACTGTTATTATGGGAGCACTGTGGATATCACTGTTATTATGGAGGCACTGTGGATATCACTATTATTATGGGGCACTGTGGATGTCACTGTTATTATGAGAGCACTGTGGATATCACTGTTATTATGGGGGCACTGTGGATGTCACTGTTATTATGGGGGCACTGTGGATATCACTGTTATTATGGGAGCACTGTGGATATCACTGTTATTATGGAGCACTGTGGATATCACTGTTATTATGGAGGCACTGTGGATGTCACTGTTATTATGGGAGCACTGTGGATATCACTGTTATTATGGGGGCACTGTGGATATCACTGTTATTATGGGGGCACTGTGGATATCACTGTTATTATGGGAGCACTGTGGATATCACTGTTATTATGGGGGCACTGTGGATATCACTGTTATTATGGGGGCACTGTGGATATCACTGTTATTATGGGGGCACTGTGGATGTCACTGTTATTATGGGGGCACTGTGGATGTCACTGTTATTATGGGAGCACTGTGGATATCACTGTTATTATGGGGGCACTGTGGATATCAGTGTTATTATGGGGGCACTGTGGATATCACTGTTATTATGGGAGCACTGTGAATATCACTGTTATTATGGGAGCACTGTGGATATCACTGTTATTATGGGGGCACTGTGGATGTCACTGTTATTATGGGGGCACTGTGGATATCACTGTTATTATGGAGGCACTGTGGATATCACTGTTATTATAGGAGCACTGTGGATATCACTGTTATTATGGGAGCACTGTGGATATCACTGTTATTATGGAGGCACTGTGGATGTCACTGTTATTATGGGGGCACTGTGGATATCACTGTTATTATGGGAGCACTGTGGATGTCACTGTTATTATGGGGGCACTGTGGATATCACTGTTATTATGGGGGCACTGTGGATATCACTGTTATTATGGGAGCACTGTGGATATCACTGTTATTATGGGAGCACTGTGGATATCACTGTTATTATGGGAACACTGTGGATATCACTGTTATTATGGGGGCACTGTGGATATCACTGTTATTATGGGGCACTGTGGATATCACTGTTATTATGGAGGCACTGTGGATGTCACTGTTATTATGGGGGCAATGTGGATATCACTGTTATTATGGGGGCAATGTGGATATCACTGTTATTATGGAGGCACTGTGGATATCACTGTTATTATGGGGCACTGTGGAGATCACTGTTATTATGGGGGCAATGTGGATATCACTGTTATTATGGAGGCACTGTGGATATCACTGTTATTATGGGGCACTGTGGAGATCACTGTTATTATGGGGGCAATGTGGATATCACTGTTATTATGGGGGCAATGTGGATATCACTGTTATTATGGAGGCACTGTGGATATCACTGTTATTATGGGGGCAATGTGGATGTCGCTGTTATTATGGGGCACTGTGGATATCACTGTTATTATGGGAGCACTGTGGATATCACTGTTATTATGGAGGCACTGTGGATATCACTGTTATTATGGGGACACTGTGGATATCACTGTTATTATGGGGACACTGTGGATATCACTGTTATTATGGGGGTACTGTGGATATCACTGTTATTATGGGGCACTGTGGATATCACTGTTATTATGGGGGCACTGTGGTTATCACTGTTATTATGGAGGAACTGTGGATATCACTGTTATTATGGGGCACTGTGGAGATCACTGTTATTATGGGGGCAATGTGGATATCACTGTTATTATGGGGACAATGTGGATATCACTGTTATTATGGAGGCACTGTGGATATCACTGTTATTATGGGGCACTGTGGAGATCACTGTTATTATGGGGGCAATGTGGATATCACTGTTATTATGGGGGCAATGTGGATATCACTGTTATTATGGAGGCACTGTGGATATCACTGTTATTATGGGAGCACTGTGGATATCACTGTTATTATGGAGGCACTGTGGATATCACTGTTATTATGGGGACACTGTGGATATCACTGTTATTATGGGGACACTGTGGATATCACTGTTATTATGGGGGTACTGTGGATATCACTGTTATTATGGGGCACTGTGGATATCACTGTTATTATGGGGGCACTGTGGTTATCACTGTTATTATGGAGGAACTGTGGATATCACTGTTATTATGGGAGCACTGTGGATATCACTGTTATTATGGGAGCACTGTGGATATCACTGTTATTATGGGGGCACTGTGGATATCACTGTTATTATGGGGGCACTGTGGTTATCACTGTTATTATGGAGGAACTGTGGATATCACTGTTATTATGGGAGCACTGTGGATATCACTGTTATTATGGGAGCACTGTGGATGTCACTGTTATTATGGGAGCACTGTGGATATCGCTGTTATTATGGGTGCACTGTGGATATCACTGTTATTATGGGGGCACTGTGGATATCGCTGTTATTATGGAGGCACTGTGGATGTCGCTGTTATTATGGGGGCACTGTGGATGTCGCTGTTATTATGGGGGCACTGTGGATATCAGTGTTATTATGGGGGCACTGTGGATATCACTGTTATTATGGGGCACTGTGGATATCACTGCTATTATGGGAGCACTGTGGATATCACTGTTATTATGGGGGCACTGTGGATATCACTGTTATTATGGGGGCACTGTGGATGTCACTGTTATTATGGGGGCACTGTGGCTATCACTGTTATTATGGGAGCACTGAGGATATCACTATTATTACGGGGGCATTGTGGATATCACTGTTATTATGGGGGCACTGTGGATATCACTGTTATTATGGGGGCACTGTGGATATCACTGTTATTATGGGGGCACTGTGGATATCGCTGTTATTATGGGGGCACTGTGGATGTCGCTGTTAATATGGGAGCACTGTGGATATCGCTGTTATTATGGGGGCATTGTGGATATCACTGTTATTATGGGGGCACTGTGGATGTCACTGTTATTATGGGGGCACTGTGGATATCACTGTTATTATGGGGCACTGTGGATGTCACTGTTATTATGGGGGCACTGTGGATATCGCTGTTATTATGGGGGCAGTGTGGATATCACTGTTATTATGGGGGCACTGTGGATATCACTGTTATTATGGGGGCACTGTGGATATCGCTGTTATTATGGGGGCACTGTGGATATCACTGTTATTATGAGGGCACTGTGGATATCACTGTTATTATGGGGGCACTGTGGATATCACTGTTATTATGGGAGCACTGTGGATATCACTGTTATTATGGGGGCACTGTGGATATCACTGTTATTATGGGGGCACTGTGGATATCGCTGTTATTATGGGGGCACTGTGGATATCACTGTTATTATGGGGGCACTGTGGATATCACTGTTATTATGGGAGCACTGTGGATTTCACTGTTATTATGGGGGCACTGTGGATATCACTGTTATTATGAGGGCACTGTGGATATCACTGTTATTATGGGGGCACTGTGGATATCACTGTTATTATGGGAGCACTGTGGATATCATTGTTATTATGGGGGCACTGTGGATATCACTGTTATTATGGGGGCACTGTGGATATCACTGTTATTATGGAGGCACTGTGGATGTCACTGTTATTATGGGGGCACTGTGGATATCACTGTAATTATGGGGCACTGTGGATGTCACTGTTATTATGGGGGCACTGTGGATGTCACTGTTATTATGGGGGCACTGTGGATATCATTGTTATTATGGGGGCACTGTGGATATCACTGTTATTATGGGGGCACTGTGGATATCACTGTAATTATGGGGCACTGTGGATGTCACTGTTATTATGGGGGCACTGTGGATGTCACTGTTATTATGGGGGCACTGTGGATATCGCTGTTATTATGGGGCACTGTGGATATCACTGTTATTATGGGGGCACTGTGGATGTCACTGTTATTATGGGGGCACTGTGGATATCGCTGTTATTATGGGGCACTGTGGATGTCACTGTTATTATGGGGGCACTGTGGATATCGCTGTTATTATGGGGCACTGTGGATGTCACTGTTATTATGGGGGCACTGTGGATGTCACTGTTATTATGGGGGCACTGTGGATATCGCTGTTATTATGGAGGCACTGTGGATATCACTGTTATTATGGGGGCACTGTGGATGTCACTGTTATTATGGGGGCACTGTGGATATCGCTGTTATTATGGGGCACTGTGGATGTCACTGTTATTATGGGGGCACTGTGGATATCGCTGTTATTATGGGGCACTGTGGATGTCACTGTTATTATGGGGGCACTGTGGATATCAGTGTTATTATGGGGGCACTGTGGATATCACTGTTATTATGGGAGCACTGTGGATATCACTGTTATTATGGGAGCACTGTGGATATCGCTGTTATTTTGGGGGCACTGTGGATATCACTGTTATTATGGGGGCACTGTGGATATCGCTGTTATTATGGGGGCACTGTGGATATCACTGTTATTATGGGAGCACTGTGGATATCACTGTTATTATGGGAGCACTGTGGATATCACTGTTATTATGGGAGCACTGTGGATATCGCTGTTATTTTGGGGGCACTGTGGATATCACTGTTATTATGGGGCACTGTGGATGTCGCTGTTATTATGGGGACACTGTGAATATCACTGTTATTATGGGAGCACTGTGGATATCACTGTTATTATGGGGGCACTGTGGATGTCACTGTTATTATGGGGGCACTGTGGATATCACTGTTATTATGGAGGCACTGTGGATATCACTGTTATTATAGGAGCACTGTGGATATCACTGTTCTTATGGGAGCACTGTGGATATCACTGTTATTATGGAGGCACTGTGGATGTCACTGTTATTATGGGGGCACTGTGGATATCACTGTTATTATGGGGCACTGTGGATATCACTGTTATTATGGGGCACTGTGGATATCACTGTTATTATGGGGATACTGTGGATGTCACTGTTATTATGGGGGCACTGTGGATGTCACTGTTATTATGGGGGCACTGTGGATATCACTGTTATTATGGGGCACTGTGGATATCACTGTTATTATGGGGCACTGTGGATATCACTGTTATTATGGAGGCACTGTGGATGTCACTGTTATTATGGGGGCACTGTGGATGTCACTGTTATTATGGGGCACTGTGGATATCACTGTTATTATGGGAGCACTGTGGATATCACTGTTATTATGGGGGCACTGTGGATATCACTGTTATTATGGGAGCACTATGGATATCACTGTTATTATGGGAGCACTGTGGATATCACTGTTATTATGGGAGCACTGTGGATATCACTGTTATTATGGGGGCACTGTGGATATCACTGTTATTATGGGGGCTCTGTGGATATCACTGTTATTATGGGAGCACTGTGGATGTCACTGTTATTATGGGGCACTGTGGATATCACTGTTATTATGGGGGCACTGTGGATATCACTGTTATTATGGGGGCACTGTGGATATCACTTATTATGGGGCACTGTGGATATCACTGTTATTATGGAGGCACTGTGGATGTCACTGTTATTATGGGGGCGCTGTGGATATCACTGTTATTATGGGAGCACTGTGAATATCACTGTTATTATGGAGGCACTGTGGATATCACTGCTATTATGGGGGCACTGTGGATGTCACTGTTATTATGGGGGCACTGTGGATATCAGTGTTATTATGGGGGCACTGTGGATATCGCTGTTATTATGGAGGCACTGTGGATGTCGCTGTTATTATTGGGGCACTGTGTATGTCGCTGTTATTATGGGGGCACTGTGGATATCAGTGTTATTATGGGGGCACTGTGGATATCGCTGTGATTATGGGGGCACTGTGGATGTCACTGTTATTATGGGGGCACTGTGGATATCACTGTTGTTATGGGGGCACTGTGGATATCGCTGTTATTATGGGGGCACTGTGGATATCACTGTTATTATGGGGGCACTGTGGATATCACTGTTGTTATGGGGGCACTGTGGATATCGCTGTTATTATGGGGGCACTGTGGATATCACTGTTATTATGGGAGCACTGTGGATATCACTCTTATTATGGAGGCACTGTGGATATCACTGCTATTATGGGGGCACTGTGGATGTCACTGTTATTATGGGGGCACTGTGGATATCACTGTTATTATGGGAGCACTGTGGATATCACTGTTATTATGGGGGCACTGTGGATATCAGTGTTATTATGGGGGCACTGTGGATATCACTGTTATTATGGGAGCACTGTGGATATCACTGTTATTATGGGAGCACTGTGGATATCACTGTTATTATGGGAGCACTGTGGATATCACTGTTATTATGGGGCACTGTGGATGTCACTGTTATTATGGAGGCACTGTGGATGTCACTGTTATTATGGGGGCACTGTGGATATCACTGTTATTATGGGAGCACTGTGGATATCACTGTTATTATGGAGGCACTGTGGATATCACTATTATTATGGGGCACTGTGGATGTCACTGTTATTATGAGAGCACTGTGGATATCACTGTTATTATGGGGGCACTGTGGATGTCACTGTTATTATGGGGGCACTGTGGATATCACTGTTATTATGGGAGCACTGTGGATATCACTGTTATTATGGAGCACTGTGGATATCACTGTTATTATGGAGGCACTGTGGATGTCACTGTTATTATGGGAGCACTGTGGATATCACTGTTATTATGGGGGCACTGTGGATATCACTGTTATTATGGGGGCACTGTGGATATCACTGTTATTATGGGAGCACTGTGGATATCACTGTTATTATGGGGGCACTGTGGATATCACTGTTATTATGGGGGCACTGTGGATATCACTGTTATTATGGGGGCACTGTGGATGTCACTGTTATTATGGGGGCACTGTGGATGTCACTGTTATTATGGGAGCACTGTGGATATCACTGTTATTATGGGGGCACTGTGGATATCAGTGTTATTATGGGGGCACTGTGGATATCACTGTTATTATGGGAGCACTGTGAATATCACTGTTATTATGGGAGCACTGTGGATATCACTGTTATTATGGGGGCACTGTGGATGTCACTGTTATTATGGGGGCACTGTGGATATCACTGTTATTATGGAGGCACTGTGGATATCACTGTTATTATAGGAGCACTGTGGATATCACTGTTATTATGGGAGCACTGTGGATATCACTGTTATTATGGAGGCACTGTGGATGTCACTGTTATTATGGGGGCACTGTGGATATCACTGTTATTATGGGAGCACTGTGGATGTCACTGTTATTATGGGGGCACTGTGGATATCACTGTTATTATGGGGGCACTGTGGATATCACTGTTATTATGGGAGCACTGTGGATATCACTGTTATTATGGGAGCACTGTGGATATCACTGTTATTATGGGAACACTGTGGATATCACTGTTATTATGGGGGCACTGTGGATATCACTGTTATTATGGGGCACTGTGGATATCACTGTTATTATGGAGGCACTGTGGATGTCACTGTTATTATGGGGGCAATGTGGATATCACTGTTATTATGGGGGCAATGTGGATATCACTGTTATTATGGAGGCACTGTGGATATCACTGTTATTATGGGGCACTGTGGAGATCACTGTTATTATGGGGGCAATGTGGATATCACTGTTATTATGGAGGCACTGTGGATATCACTGTTATTATGGGGCACTGTGGAGATCACTGTTATTATGGGGGCAATGTGGATATCACTGTTATTATGGGGGCAATGTGGATATCACTGTTATTATGGAGGCACTGTGGATATCACTGTTATTATGGGAGCACTGTGGATATCACTGTTATTATGGAGGCACTGTGGATATCACTGTTATTATGGGGACACTGTGGATATCACTGTTATTATGGGGACACTGTGGATATCACTGTTATTATGGGGGTACTGTGGATATCACTGTTATTATGGGGCACTGTGGATATCACTGTTATTATGGGGGCACTGTGGTTATCACTGTTATTATGGAGGAACTGTGGATATCACTGTTATTATGGGGCACTGTGGAGATCACTGTTATTATGGGGGCAATGTGGATATCACTGTTATTATGGGGACAATGTGGATATCACTGTTATTATGGAGGCACTGTGGATATCACTGTTATTATGGGGCACTGTGGAGATCACTGTTATTATGGGGGCAATGTGGATATCACTGTTATTATGGGGGCAATGTGGATATCACTGTTATTATGGAGGCACTGTGGATATCACTGTTATTATGGGAGCACTGTGGATATCACTGTTATTATGGAGGCACTGTGGATATCACTGTTATTATGGGGACACTGTGGATATCACTGTTATTATGGGGACACTGTGGATATCACTGTTATTATGGGGGTACTGTGGATATCACTGTTATTATGGGGCACTGTGGATATCACTGTTATTATGGGGGCACTGTGGTTATCACTGTTATTATGGAGGAACTGTGGATATCACTGTTATTATGGGAGCACTGTGGATATCACTGTTATTATGGGAGCACTGTGGATATCACTGTTATTATGGGGGCACTGTGGATATCACTGTTATTATGGGGGCACTGTGGTTATCACTGTTATTATGGAGGAACTGTGGATATCACTGTTATTATGGGAGCACTGTGGATATCACTGTTATTATGGGAGCACTGTGGATGTCACTGTTATTATGGGAGCACTGTGGATATCGCTGTTATTATGGGTGCACTGTGGATATCACTGTTATTATGGGGGCACTGTGGATATCGCTGTTATTATGGAGGCACTGTGGATGTCGCTGTTATTATGGGGGCACTGTGGATGTCGCTGTTATTATGGGGGCACTGTGGATATCAGTGTTATTATGGGGGCACTGTGGATATCACTGTTATTATGGGGCACTGTGGATATCACTGTTATTATGGGAGCACTGTGGATATCACTGTTATTATGGGGGCACTGTGGATGTCACTGTTATTATGGGGGCACTGTGGATGTCACTGTTATTATGGGGCACTGTGGATATCACTGTTATTATGGGAGCACTGTGGATATCACTGTTATTATGGGGGCACTGTGGATATCACTGTTATTATGGGAGCACTATGGATATCACTGTTATTATGGGAGCACTGTGGATATCACTGTTATTATGGGAGCACTGTGGATATCACTGTTATTATGGGGGCACTGTGGATATCACTGTTATTATGGGGGCACTGTGGATATCACTGTTATTATGGGAGCACTGTGGATGTCACTGTTATTATGGGGCACTGTGGATATCACTGTTATTATGGGGGCACTGTGGATATCACTGTTATTATGGGGGCACTGTGGATATCACTTATTATGGGGCACTGTGGATATCACTGTTATTATGGAGGCACTGTGGATGTCACTGTTATTATGGGGGCGCTGTGGATATCACTGTTATTATGGGAGCACTGTGAATATCACTGTTATTATGGAGGCACTGTGGATATCACTGCTATTATGGGGGCACTGTGGATGTCACTGTTATTATGGGGGCACTGTGGATATCAGTGTTATTATGGGGGCACTGTGGATATCGCTGTTATTATGGAGGCACTGTGGATGTCGCTGTTATTATTGGGGCACTGTGTATGTCGCTGTTATTATGGGGGCACTGTGGATATCAGTGTTATTATGGGGGCACTGTGGATATCGCTGTGATTATGGGGGCACTGTGGATGTCACTGTTATTATGGGAGCACTGTGGATATCACTGTTGTTATGGGGGCACTGTGGATATCGCTGTTATTATGGGGGCACTGTGGATATCACTGTTATTATGGGAGCACTGTGGATATCACTCTTATTATGGAGGCACTGTGGATATCACTGCTATTATGGGGGCACTGTGGATGTCACTGTTATTATGGGGGCACTGTGGATATCACTGTTATTATGGGAGCACTGTGGATATCACTGTTATTATGGGGGCACTGTGGATATCAGTGTTATTATGGGGGCACTGTGGATATCACTGTTATTATGGGAGCACTGTGGATATCACTGTTATTATGGGAGCACTGTGGATATCACTGTTATTATGGGAGCACTGTGGATATCACTGTTATTATGGGGCACTGTGGATGTCACTGTTATTATGGAGGCACTGTGGATGTCACTGTTATTATGGGGGCACTGTGGATATCACTGTTATTATGGGAGCACTGTGGATATCACTGTTATTATGGAGGCACTGTGGATATCACTATTATTATGGGGCACTGTGGATGTCACTGTTATTATGAGAGCACTGTGGATATCACTGTTATTATGGGGGCACTGTGGATGTCACTGTTATTATGGGGGCACTGTGGATATCACTGTTATTATGGGAGCACTGTGGATATCACTGTTATTATGGAGCACTGTGGATATCACTGTTATTATGGAGGCACTGTGGATGTCACTGTTATTATGGGAGCACTGTGGATATCACTGTTATTATGGGGGCACTGTGGATATCACTGTTATTATGGGGGCACTGTGGATATCACTGTTATTATGGGAGCACTGTGGATATCACTGTTATTATGGGGGCACTGTGGATATCACTGTTATTATGGGGGCACTGTGGATATCACTGTTATTATGGGGGCACTGTGGATGTCACTGTTATTATGGGGGCACTGTGGATGTCACTGTTATTATGGGAGCACTGTGGATATCACTGTTATTATGGGGGCACTGTGGATATCAGTGTTATTATGGGGGCACTGTGGATATCACTGTTATTATGGGAGCACTGTGAATATCACTGTTATTATGGGAGCACTGTGGATATCACTGTTATTATGGGGGCACTGTGGATGTCACTGTTATTATGGGGGCACTGTGGATATCACTGTTATTATGGAGGCACTGTGGATATCACTGTTATTATAGGAGCACTGTGGATATCACTGTTATTATGGGAGCACTGTGGATATCACTGTTATTATGGAGGCACTGTGGATGTCACTGTTATTATGGGGGCACTGTGGATATCACTGTTATTATGGGAGCACTGTGGATGTCACTGTTATTATGGGGGCACTGTGGATATCACTGTTATTATGGGGGCACTGTGGATATCACTGTTATTATGGGAGCACTGTGGATATCACTGTTATTATGGGAGCACTGTGGATATCACTGTTATTATGGGAACACTGTGGATATCACTGTTATTATGGGGGCACTGTGGATATCACTGTTATTATGGGGCACTGTGGATATCACTGTTATTATGGAGGCACTGTGGATGTCACTGTTATTATGGGGGCAATGTGGATATCACTGTTATTATGGGGGCAATGTGGATATCACTGTTATTATGGAGGCACTGTGGATATCACTGTTATTATGGGGCACTGTGGAGATCACTGTTATTATGGGGGCAATGTGGATATCACTGTTATTATGGAGGCACTGTGGATATCACTGTTATTATGGGGCACTGTGGAGATCACTGTTATTATGGGGGCAATGTGGATATCACTGTTATTATGGGGGCAATGTGGATATCACTGTTATTATGGAGGCACTGTGGATATCACTGTTATTATGGGGGCAATGTGGATGTCGCTGTTATTATGGGGCACTGTGGATATCACTGTTATTATGGGAGCACTGTGGATATCACTGTTATTATGGAGGCACTGTGGATATCACTGTTATTATGGGGACACTGTGGATATCACTGTTATTATGGGGACACTGTGGATATCACTGTTATTATGGGGGTACTGTGGATATCACTGTTATTATGGGGCACTGTGGATATCACTGTTATTATGGGGGCACTGTGGTTATCACTGTTATTATGGAGGAACTGTGGATATCACTGTTATTATGGGGCACTGTGGAGATCACTGTTATTATGGGGGCAATGTGGATATCACTGTTATTATGGGGACAATGTGGATATCACTGTTATTATGGAGGCACTGTGGATATCACTGTTATTATGGGGCACTGTGGAGATCACTGTTATTATGGGGGCAATGTGGATATCACTGTTATTATGGGGGCAATGTGGATATCACTGTTATTATGGAGGCACTGTGGATATCACTGTTATTATGGGAGCACTGTGGATATCACTGTTATTATGGAGGCACTGTGGATATCACTGTTATTATGGGGACACTGTGGATATCACTGTTATTATGGGGACACTGTGGATATCACTGTTATTATGGGGGTACTGTGGATATCACTGTTATTATGGGGCACTGTGGATATCACTGTTATTATGGGGGCACTGTGGTTATCACTGTTATTATGGAGGAACTGTGGATATCACTGTTATTATGGGAGCACTGTGGATATCACTGTTATTATGGGAGCACTGTGGATATCACTGTTATTATGGGGGCACTGTGGATATCACTGTTATTATGGGGGCACTGTGGTTATCACTGTTATTATGGAGGAACTGTGGATATCACTGTTATTATGGGAGCACTGTGGATATCACTGTTATTATGGGAGCACTGTGGATGTCACTGTTATTATGGGAGCACTGTGGATATCGCTGTTATTATGGGTGCACTGTGGATATCACTGTTATTATGGGGGCACTGTGGATATCGCTGTTATTATGGAGGCACTGTGGATGTCGCTGTTATTATGGGGGCACTGTGGATGTCGCTGTTATTATGGGGGCACTGTGGATATCAGTGTTATTATGGGGGCACTGTGGATATCACTGTTATTATGGGGCACTGTGGATATCACTGCTATTATGGGAGCACTGTGGATATCACTGTTATTATGGGGGCACTGTGGATATCACTGTTATTATGGGGGCACTGTGGATGTCACTGTTATTATGGGGGCACTGTGGCTATCACTGTTATTATGGGAGCACTGAGGATATCACTATTATTACGGGGGCATTGTGGATATCACTGTTATTATGGGGGCACTGTGGATATCACTGTTATTATGGGGGCACTGTGGATATCACTGTTATTATGGGGGCACTGTGGATATCGCTGTTATTATGGGGGCACTGTGGATGTCGCTGTTAATATGGGAGCACTGTGGATATCGCTGTTATTATGGGGGCATTGTGGATATCACTGTTATTATGGGGGCACTGTGGATGTCACTGTTATTATGGGGGCACTGTGGATATCACTGTTATTATGGGGCACTGTGGATGTCACTGTTATTATGGGGGCACTGTGGATATCGCTGTTATTATGGGGGCAGTGTGGATATCACTGTTATTATGGGGGCACTGTGGATATCACTGTTATTATGGGGGCACTGTGGATATCGCTGTTATTATGGGGGCACTGTGGATATCACTGTTATTATGAGGGCACTGTGGATATCACTGTTATTATGGGGGCACTGTGGATATCACTGTTATTATGGGAGCACTGTGGATATCACTGTTATTATGGGGGCACTGTGGATATCACTGTTATTATGGGGGCACTGTGGATATCGCTGTTATTATGGGGGCACTGTGGATATCACTGTTATTATGGGGGCACTGTGGATATCACTGTTATTATGGGAGCACTGTGGATTTCACTGTTATTATGGGGGCACTGTGGATATCACTGTTATTATGAGGGCACTGTGGATATCACTGTTATTATGGGGGCACTGTGGATATCACTGTTATTATGGGAGCACTGTGGATATCATTGTTATTATGGGGGCACTGTGGATATCACTGTTATTATGGGGGCACTGTGGATATCACTGTTATTATGGAGGCACTGTGGATGTCACTGTTATTATGGGGGCACTGTGGATATCACTGTAATTATGGGGCACTGTGGATGTCACTGTTATTATGGGGGCACTGTGGATGTCACTGTTATTATGGGGGCACTGTGGATATCATTGTTATTATGGGGGCACTGTGGATATCACTGTTATTATGGGGGCACTGTGGATATCACTGTAATTATGGGGCACTGTGGATGTCACTGTTATTATGGGGGCACTGTGGATGTCACTGTTATTATGGGGGCACTGTGGATATCGCTGTTATTATGGGGCACTGTGGATATCACTGTTATTATGGGGGCACTGTGGATGTCACTGTTATTATGGGGGCACTGTGGATATCGCTGTTATTATGGGGCACTGTGGATGTCACTGTTATTATGGGGGCACTGTGGATATCGCTGTTATTATGGGGCACTGTGGATGTCACTGTTATTATGGGGGCACTGTGGATGTCACTGTTATTATGGGGGCACTGTGGATATCGCTGTTATTATGGAGGCACTGTGGATATCACTGTTATTATGGGGGCACTGTGGATGTCACTGTTATTATGGGGGCACTGTGGATATCGCTGTTATTATGGGGCACTGTGGATGTCACTGTTATTATGGGGGCACTGTGGATATCGCTGTTATTATGGGGCACTGTGGATGTCACTGTTATTATGGGGGCACTGTGGATATCACTGTTATTATGGAGGCACTGTGGATATCACTGTTATTATGGAGGCACTGTGGATATCATTGATATTATGGGGGCACTGTGGATGTCACTGTTATTATGGAGGCACTGTGGATATCATTGATATTATGGGGGCACTGTGGATGTCACTGTTATTATGGGGGCACTGTGGATGTCACTGTTATTATGGGGGCACTGTGGATATCACTGTTATTATGGGGGCACTGTGGATATCACTGTTATTATGGGAGCACTGTGGATATCACTGTTATTATGGAGGCACTGTGGATATCATTGATATTATGGGGGCACTGTGGATATCACTGTTATTATGGGGGCACTGTGGATATAATTGATATTATGGGGGCACTGTGGATGTCACTGTTATTATGGGGGCACTGTGGATATCACTGTTATTATGGGGGCACTGTGGATATCACTGTTATTATGGGAGCACTGTGGATATCACTGTTATTATGGAGGCACTGTGGATATCACTGTTATTATGGGGCACTGTGGATATCACTGTTATTATGGGGCACTGTGGATATCACTGTTATTATGGGGGCACTGTGGATATCACTGTTATTATGGGGGCACTGTGGATATCACTGTTATTATGGAGGCACTGTGGATATCACTGTAATTATGGGGCACTGTGGATTTCACTGTTATTATGGGGGCACTGTGGATGTCACTGTTATTATGGGGGCACTGTGGATATCACTGTTTTTATGGGGCACTGTGGATATCACTGTTATTATGGAGGCACTGTGGATTTCACTGTTTTTATGGGGCACTGTGGATTTCACTGTTATTATGGGGGCACTGTGGATGTCACTGTTATTATGGAGGCACTGTGGATATCACTGTTTTTATGGGGCACTGTGGATATCACTGTTATTATGGAGGCACTGTGGATATCACTGTTATTATGGAGGCACTGTGGATATCACTGTTATTATGGGGCACTGTGGATATCACTGTTATTATGGGGGCACTGTGGATATCACTGTTATTATGGGGACACTGTGGATATCACTGTTAATATGGGGGCACTGTGGATATCACTGTTATTATGGGGGCACTGTGGATATCACTGCTATTATGGGGGCACTGTGGATATCACTGTTATTATGGGGCACTGTGGATATCACTGTTATTATGGGGGCACTGTGGATGTCACTGTTATTATGGGGGCACTGTAGATATCACTGTTATTATGGGGGCACTGTGGATATCACTGTTATTATCGGGCACTGTGGATATCACTGTTATTATGGGGGCACTGTGGATGTCACTGTTATTATGGGGGCACTGTGGATATCACTGTTATTATGGAGGCACTGTAGATATCACTGTTATTATGGGGGCACTGTGGATATCACTGTTATTATGGGGACACTGTGGATATCACTGTTATTATGGGAGCACTGTGGATGTCACTGTTATTATGGGGGCACTGTAGATATCACTGTTATTATGGGGGCACTGTGGATATCACTGTTATTATCGGGCACTGTGGATATCACTGTTATTATGGGGGCACTGTGGATGTCACTGTTATTATGGGGGCACTGTGGATATCACTGTTATTATGGAGGCACTGTGGATATCACTGTTATTATGGGGGCACTGTGGATATCACTGTTATTATGCGGGCTCTGTGGATATCACTGTTATTATGGAGGCACTGTGGATATCACTGTTATTATGGGAGCACTGTGGATATCACTGTTATTATGGGGGCACTGTGGATATCGCTGTTATTATGGGGCACTGTGGATATCAGTGTTATTATGGGAGCACTGTGGATATCACTGTTATTATGGGGCACTGTGGATATCACTGTTATTATGGGGGCACTGTGGATATCACTGTTATTATGGGAGCACTGTGGATATCACTGTTATTATGGGAGCACTGTGGATATCGCTGTTATTATGGGGCACTGTGGATATCACTGTTATTATGGGGGCACTGTGGATATCACTGTTATTATGGGAGCACTGTGGATATCACTGTTATTATGGGAGCACTGAGGATATCACTGTTATTATGGGAGCACTGTGGATATCACTGTTATTATGGGGGCACTGTGGATGTCACTGTTATTATGGGGGCACTGTGGATATCACTGTTATTATGGGGGCACTGTGGATGTCACTGTTATTATGGGAGCACTGTGGATATCACTGTTATTATGGGGGCACTGTGGATATCACTGTTATTATGGGGGCACTGTGGATATCACTGTTATTATGGGAGCACTGTGGATATCACTGTTATTATGGGAGCACTGTGGATATCACTGTTATTATGGGAGCACTGTGGATGTCACTGTTATTATGGGGGCACTGTGGATATCACTGTTATTATGGGGGCACTGTGGATATCACTGTTATTATGGGGGCACTGTGGATATCACTGTTATTATGGGGGCACTGTGGATATCACTGTTATTATGGGGCACTGTGGATATCACTGTTATTATGGGGGCACTGTGGATATCACTGTTATTATGGGAGCACTGTGGATATCACTGTTATTATGGAGGCACTGTGGATATCACTGTTATTATGGAGGCACTGTGGATATCATTGATATTATGGGGGCACTGTGGATATCACTGTTATTATGGGGGCACTGTGGATATCACTGTTATTATGGAGGCACTGTGGATATCATTGATATTATGGGGGCACTGTGGATGTCACTGTTATTATGGGAGCACTGTGGATATCACTGTTATTATGGGAGCACTGTGGATATCACTGTTATTATGGGGGCACTGTGGATGTCACTGTTATTATGGGAGCACTGTGGATGTCACTGTTATTATGGGGGCACTGTGGATGTCACTGTTATTATGGAGGCACTGTGAATATCACTGTTATTATGGGGGCACTGTGGATGTCACTGTTATTATGGAGGCACTGTGGATATCACTGTTATTATGGGAGCACTGTGGATATCACTGTTATTATGGGGGCACTGTGGATATCACTGTTATTATGGGGGCACTGTGGATATCACTGTTATTATGGAGGCACTGTGGATATCACTGTAATTATGGGGCACTGTGGATTTCACTGTTATTATGGGGTCACTGTGGATGTCACTGTTATTATGGGGGCACTGTGGATATCACTGTTTTTATGGGGCACTGTGGATATCACTGTTATTATGGAGGCACTGTGGATTTCACTGTTTTTATGGGGCACTGTGGATTTCACTGTTATTATGGGGGCACTGTGGATGTCACTGTTATTATGGAGGCACTGTGGATATCACTGTTTTTATGGGGCACTGTGGATATCACTGTTATTATGGAGGCACTGTGGATATCACTGTTATTATGGAGGCACTGTGGATATCACTGTTATTATGGGGGCACTGTGGATATCACTGTTATTATGGGGACACTGTGGATATCACTGTTAATATGGGGGCACTGTGGATATCACTGTTATTATGGGGGCACTGTGGATATCACTGCTATTATGGGGGCACTGTGGATATCACTGTTATTATGGGGCACTGTGGATATCACTGTTATTATGGGGGCACTGTGGATGTCACTGTTATTATGGGGGCACTGTAGATATCACTGTTATTATGGGGGCACTGTGGATATCACTGTTATTATCGGGCACTGTGGATATCACTGTTATTATGGGGGCACTGTGGATGTCACTGTTATTATTGGGGCACTGTGGATATCACTGTTATTATGGAGGCACTGTAGATATCACTGTTATTATGGGGGCACTGTGGATATCACTGTTATTATGGGGACACTGTGGATATCACTGTTATTATGGGAGCACTGTGGATGTCACTGTTATTATGGGGGCACTGTAGATATCACTGTTATTATGGGGGCACTGTGGATATCACTATTATTATCGGGCACTGTGGATATCACTGTTATTATGGGGGCACTGTGGATGTCACTGTTATTATGGGGGCACTGTGGATATCACTGTTATTATGGAGGCACTGTGGATATCACTGTTATTATGGGGGCACTGTGGATGTCACTGTTATTATGGGGGCATTGTGGATATCACTGTTATTATGCGGGCTCTGTGGATATCACTGTTATTATGGAGGCACTGTGGATATCACTGTTATTATGGGAGCACTGTGGATATCACTGTTATTATGGGGGCACTGTGGATATCGCTGTTATTATGGGGCACTGTGGATATCAGTGTTATTATGGGAGCACTGTGGATATCACTGTTATTATGGGGCACTGTGGATATCGCTGTTATTATGGGGGCACTGTGGATATCACTGTTATTATGGGAGCACTGTGGATATCACTGTTATTATGGGGCACTGTGGATATCACTGTTATTATGGGAGCACTGTGGATATCACTGTTATTATGGGAGCACTGTGGATATCACTGTTATTATGGGAGCACTGTGGATATCGCTGTTATTATGCGGCACTGTGGATATCACTGTTATTATGGGGGCACTGTGAATATCACTGTTATTATGGGAGCACTGTGGATATCACTGTTATTATGGGAGCACTGAGGATATCACTGTTATTATGGGGGCACTGTGGATGTCACTGTTATTATGGGGCACTGTGGATATCACTGTTATTATGGGAGCACTGTGGATGTCACTGTTATTATGGGGGCACTGTGGATATCACTGTTATTATGGGGGCACTGTGGATATCACTGTTATTATGGGGGCACTGTGGATATCACTGTTATTATGGGGGCACTGTGGATATCACTGTTATTATGGGGGCACTGTGGATATCACTGTTATTATGGGGGCACTGTGGATATCACTGTTATTATGGGAACACTGTGGATATCACTGTTATTATGGAGGCACTGTGGATATCACTGTTATTATGGGAGCACTGTGGATATCGCTGTTATTATGGGAGCACTGTGGATATCACTGTTATTATGGGAGCACTGTGGATATCACTGTTATTATGGAGGCACTGTGGATATCGCTGTTATTATGGGAGCACTGTGGATATCGCTGTTATTATGGGAGCACTGTGGATATCACTGTTATTATGGGAGCACTGTGGATATCACTGTTATTATGGAGGCACTGTGGATATCACTGTTATTATGGGAGCACTGTGGATATCGCTGTTATTATGGGAGCACTGTGGATGTCACTGTTATTATGGGGGCACTGTGGATATCGCTGTTATTATGGGGGCACTGTGGATATCGCTGTTATTTTGGGAGCACTGTGGATATCGCTGTTATTATGGAGGCACTGTGGATATCACTGTTATTATGGGGCACTGTGGATATCGCTGTTATTATGGGGGCACTGTGGATATCGCTGTTATTATGGGGGCACTGTGGATGTCACTGTTATTATGGGGGCACTGTGGATATCGCTGTTATTATGGGGGCACTGTGGATATCGCTGTTATTATGGAGGCACTGTGGATGTCACTGTTATTATGGAGGCACTGTGGATATCGCTGTTATTATGGGGGCACTGTGGATATCGCTGTTATTATGGAGGCACTGTGGATATCACTGTTATTATGGGGGCACTGTGGATATCGCTGTTATTATGGGGGCACTGTGGATATCGCTGTTATTATGGGGGCACTGTGGATATCGCTGTTATTATGGAGGCACTGTGGATATCACTGTTATTATGGGAGCACTGTGGATATCACTGTTATTATGGAAGCACTGTGGATATCACTGTTATTATGGGGCACTGTGGATATCGCTGTTATTATGGGGGCACTGTGGATATCGCTGTTATTATGGAGGCACTGTGGATATCGCTGTTATTATGGGGGCACTGTGGATATCACTGTTGTTATGGGGGCACTGTGGATATCACTGTTATTATGGGAGCACTGTGGATATCACTGTTATTATGGAGGCACTGTGGATATCACTGTTATTATGGGGGCACTGTGGATATCACTGTTATTATGGGAACACTGTGGATATCACTGTTATTATGGGGGCACTGTGGATATCACTGTTATTATGGGGGCACTGTGGATATCACTGTTATTATGGGGGCACTGTGGATGTCACTGTTATTATGGGAGCACTGTGGATATCACTGTTATTATGGGGCACTGTGGATATCACTGTTATTATGGGGGCACTGTGGATATCACTGTTATTATGGGGCACTGTGGATATCACTGTTATTATGGGGGCACTGTGGATATCACTGTTATTATGGGGCACTGTGGATATCACTGTTATTATGGGGGCACAGTGGATATCACTGTTATTATGGGAGCACTGTGGATATCACTGTTATTATGGTGGCACTGTGGATATAACTGTTATTATGGGGGCACTGTGGATATCACTGTTATTATGGGGGCATTGTGGATATCACTGTTATTATGGGGGCACTGTGGATGTCACTGTTATTATGGGAGCACTGTGGATATCACTGTTATTATGGGGGCACTGTGGATATCACTGTTATTATGGGGGTACTGTGGATATCGCTGTTATGATGGGGGCACTGTGGATGTCACTGTTATTATGGGGGCACTGTGGATATCACTGTTTTTATGGGGGCACTGTGGATATCACTGTTATTATGGGGGCACTGTGGATATCACTGTTATTATGGGGGCACTGTGGATATCACTGTTATTATGGGGGCACTGTGGATATCACTGTTATTATGGGGGCACTGTGGATATCACTGTTATTATGGGGGTACTGTGGATATCACTGTTATTATGGGAGCACTGTGGATGTCACTGTTATTATGGGGGAACTGTGGATGTCACTTTTATTATGGGGGCACTGTGGATATCACTGTTATTATGGGGGCACTGTGGATGTCACTTTTATTATGGGGGCACTGTGGATATCACTGTTATTATGGGGGCACTGTGGATATCACTGTCATTATAGGGCACTGTGGATGTCACTGTTATTATGGGGGCACTGTGGATGTCACTGTTATTATGGAGGCACTGTGGATATCACTGTTATTATGGGGGCACTGTGGATATCACTGTTATTATAGGGCACTGTGGATGTCACTGTTATTATGGGGGCACTGTGGATATCACTGTTATTATGGAGGCACTGTGGATATCACAGTTATTATGGGGGCACTGTGGATATCACTGTTATTATGGGGGCACTGTGGATGTCGCTGTTATTATGGGGGCACTGTGGATATCAGTGTTATTATGGGGGCACTGTGGATATCACTGTTATTATGGGGCACTGTGGATGTCACTGTTATTATGGGGGCAGTGTGGATATCACTGTTATCATGGGGGCACTGTGGATGTCACTGTTATTATGGGGGCAGTGTGGATATCACTGTTATTATGGGGGCACTGTGGATGTCACTGTTATTATGGGGGCAGTGTGGATATCACTGTTATTATGGGGGCACTGTGGATGTCACTGTTATTATGGGGGCAGTGTGGATATCACTGTTATTATGGGGGCACTGTGGATATCACTGTTATTATGGGGACACTGTGGATATCACTGTTATTATGGGGGCACTGTGGATATCACTGTTATTATGGGGCACTGTGGATGTCACTTTTATTATGGGGGCACTGTGGATATCACTGTTATTATGGGGGCACTGTGGATATCACTGTTATTATAGGGCACTGTGGATGTCACTGTTATTATGGGGGAACTGTGGATGTCACTGTTATTATGGAGGCACTGTGGATATCACTGTTATTATGGGAACACTGTGGATATCACTGTTATTATGGGGGCACTGTGGATATCACTGTTATTATGGGGGCACTGTGGATATCACTGTTATTATGGGGGCACTGTGGATGTCACTGTTATTATGGGAGCACTGTGGATATCACTGTTATTATGGGGCACTGTGGATATCACTGTTATTATGGGGGCACTGTGGATATCACTGTTATTATGGGGACACTGTGGATATCACTGTTATTATGGGGGCACTGTGGATATCACTGTTATTATGGGGCACTGTGGATATCACTGTTATTATGGGGCACTGTGGATATCACTGTTTTTATGGGGCACTGTGGATATCACTGTTATTATGGAGCACTGTGGATATCACTGTTATTATGGGGCACTGTGGATATCACTGTTATTATGGGGGCACAGTGGATATCACTGTTATTATGGTGGCACTGTGGATATAACTGTTATTATGGGGGCACTGTGGATGTCACTGTTATTATGGGGGCATTGTGGATATCACTGTTATTATGGGGGCACTGTGGATATCGCTGTTATTATGGGGACACTGTGGATATCGCTGTTATTATGGGAGCACTGTGGATATCGCTGTTATTATGGGGGCACTGTGGATATCACTGTTATTATGGGGGTACTGTGGATATCGCTGTCATTATGGGGGCACTATGGATGTCGCTGTTATTATGGGGGCACTGTGGATGTCACTGTTATTATGGGGGCACTGTGGATATCACTGTTTTTATGGGGGCACTGTGGATATCACTGTTATTATGGGGGCACTGTGGATATCACTGTTATTATGGGGGCACTGTGGATGTCACAGTTATTATGGCGGCACTGTGGATATCACTGTTTTTTGGGGGCACTGTGGATATCACTGTTATTATGGGGGTACTGTGGATATCGCTGTCATTATGGGGGCACTGTGGATGTCGCTGTTATTATGGGGGCACTGTGGATATCAGTGTTATTATGGAGGCACTGTGGATATCACTGTTATTATGGGGGCACTGTGGATGTCACTGTTATTATGGGAGCACTGTGGATATCACTGTTATTATGGGGCACTGTGGATATCACTGTTATTATGGGGGCACTGTGGATGTCACTGTTATTATCGGGGCACTGTGGATATCACTGTTTTTTTGGGGGCACTGTGGATATCACTGTTATTATGGGGGTACTGTGGATATCGCTGTCATTATGGGGGCACTGTGGATGTCGCTGTTATTATGGGGGCACTGTGGATATCAGTGTTATTATGGAGGCACTGTGGATATCACTGTTATTATGGGGGCACTGTGGATATCACTGTTATTATGGGGCACTGTGGATGTCGCTGTTATTATGGGGGCACTCTGGATATCACTGTTATTATGGGAGCACTGTGGATGTCACTGTTATTATGGGGGCACTGTGGATATCACTGTTATTATGGGGGCACTGTGGATGTCACTGTTATTATGGGGGCACTGTGGATATCACTGTTATTATGGGGGCACTGTGGATGTCACTGTTATTATGGGGGCACTGTGGATATCACTGTTATTATGGGGGCACTGTGGATATCACTGTTATTATGGGGGCACTGTGCATATCACTGTTATTATGGGAGCACTGTGGATGTCACTGTCATTATGGGGGCACTGTGGATATCACTGTTATTATGGGGGTACTGTGGATATCACTGTTATTATGGGAGCACTGTGGATGTCACTGTCATTATGGGGGCACTGTGGATATCACTGTTATTATGGGAGCACTGTGGATATCACTGTTATTATGGGGGCACTGTGGATATCACTGTTATTATGGAGGCACTGTGGATATCACTGTTATTATGGGGGCACTGTGGATATCACTGTTATTATGGGGGCACTGTGGATATCACTGTTATTATGGGGGTACTGTGGATATCACTGTTATTATGGGAGCACTGTGGATGTCACTGTCATTATGGGGGCACTGTGGATATCACTGTTATTATGGGAGCACTGTGGATATCGCTGTTATTATGGGGGCACTGTGGATATCGCTGTTATTATGGGGGCACTGTGGATGTCACTGTTATTATGGAGGCACTGTGGATATCGCTGTTATTATGGGGGAACTGTGGATATCGCTGTTATTATGGGGGCACTGTGGATATCACTGTTATTATGGGAGCACTGTGGATATCACTGTTATTATGGAGGCACTGTGGATATCGCTGTTATTATGGGGGCACTGTGGATATCACTGTTATTATGGGGGCACTGTGGATATCACTGTTATTATGGGAGCACTGTGGATGTCACTGTTATTATGGGGGCACTGTGGATATCACTGTTATTATGGGAGCACTGTGGATGTCACTGTTATTATGGGGCACTGTGGATATCGCTGTTATTATGGGGGAACTGTGGATATCGCTGTTATTATGGGGGCACTGTGGATATCACTGTTATTATGGGGCACTGTGGATATCACTGTTATTATGGGAGCACTGTGGATATCACTGTTATTATGGGGGCACTGTGGATATCACTGTTATTATGGGGGCACTGTGGATATCACTGTTATTATGGAGGCACTGTGGATATCACTGTTATTATGGGGGCACTGTGGATATCACTGTTATTATGGGGGCACTGTGGATGTCACTGTTATTATGGGGGCACTGTGGATATCACTGTTATTATGGGGGCACTGTGGATATCACTGTTATTATGGGGGCACTGTGGATATCACTGTTATTATGGGAGCACTGTGGATGTCACTGTTATTATGGGGGCACTGTGGATATCACTGTTATTATGGGAGCACTGTGGATATCACTGTTATTATGGAGGCACTGTGGATATCACTGTTATTTTGGGGGCACTGTGGATATCACTGTTATTATGGGGGCACTGTGGATATCACTGTTATTATGGGAGCACTTTGGATGTCACTGTTATTATGGGGGAACTGTGGGTGTCACTTTTATTATGGGGGCACTGTGGATATCACTGTTATTATGGGGGCACTGTGGATGTCACTGTTATTATGGGGGCACTGTGGATATCACTGTTATTATGGGGGCACTGTGGATATCACTGTTATTATGGGGGCACTGTGGATATCACTGTTATTATAGGGCACTGTGGATGTCATTGTTATTATGGGGGCACTGTGGATGTCACTGTTATTATGGAGGCACTGTGGATATCACTGTTATTATGGGGGCACTGTTGATATCACTGTTATTATAGGGCACTGTGGATGTCACTGTTATTATGGGGGCACTGTGGATATCACTGTTATTATGGAGGCACTGTGGATATCACAGTTATTATGGGGGCACTGTGGATATCACTGTTATTATGGGGGCACTGTGGATGTCGCTGTTATTATGGGGGCACTGTGGATATCAGTGTTATTATGGGGGTACTGTGGATATCACTGTTATTATGGGGCACTGTGGATGTCACTGTTATTATGGGGGCAGTGTGGATATCACTGTTATTATGGGGGCACTGTGGATGTCACTGTTATTATGGGGCACTGTGGATGTCACTGTTATTATGGGAGCACTGTGGATATCACTGTTATTATGGGAGCACTGTGGATATCAGTGTTATTATGGGGGCACTGTGGATATCACTGTTATTATGGGGCACTGTGGATATCACTGTTATTATGGGGGCACTGTGGATATCACTGTTATTATGGGGGCACTGTGGATGTCGCTGTTATTATGGGGGCACTGTGAATATCAGTGTTATTATGGAGGCACTGTGGATATCACTGTTATTATGGGGCACTGTGGATGTCGCTGTTATTATGGGGGCACTGTGGATATCACTGTTATTATGGGAGCACTGTGGATATCACTGTTATTATGGGAGCACTGTGGATATCACTGTTATTATGGGGGCACTGTGGATGTCACTGTTATTATGGGGGCACTGTGGATATCACTGTTATTATGGGGGCAATGTGGATGTCACTGTTATTATGGGGGCACTGTGGATGTCACTGTTATTATGGGGGCACTGTGGTTATCACTGTTATTATGGGGCACTGTGGATATCACTGTTATTATGGGGGCACTGTGGATATCACTGTTATTATGGGGCACTGTGGATATCACTGTTATTATGGGGCACTGTGGATGTCACTGTTATTATGGGGGCACTGTGGATATCACTGTTATTATGGGGCACTGTGGATATCACTGTTATTATGGGGCACTGTGGATATCACTGTTATTATGGGGGCACTGTGGATATCACTGTTATTATGGGGGCACTGTGGATGTCACTGTTATTATGGGGGCACTGTGGATATCACTGTTATTATGGGGGCAATGTGGATGTCACTGTTATTATGGGGGCACTGTGGATGTCACTGTTATTATGGGGGCACTGTGGTTATCACTGTTATTATGGGGCACTGTGGATATCACTGTTATTATGGGGGCACTGTGGATATCACTGTTATTATGGGGCACTGTGGATATCACTGTTATTATGGGGCACTGTGGATGTCACTGTTATTATGGGGGCACTGTGGATATCACTGTTATTATGGGGCACTGTGGATGTCGCTGTTATTATGGGGCACTGTGGATGTCGCTGTTATTATGGAGGCACTGTGGATGTCACTGTTATTATGGAGGCACTGTGGATGTCACTGTTATTATGGGGGCACTGTGGATATCGCTGTTATTATGGGGCACTGTGGATGTCGCTGTTATTATGGAGGCACTGTGGATGTCACTGTTATTATGGGAGCACTGTGGATATCACTGTTATTATGGGGGCACTGTGGATATCACTGGTATTATGGGGGCACTGTGGATATCACTGTTATTATGAGGGCACTGTGGATATCGCTGTTATTATGGGGCACTGTGGATGTCGCTGTTATTATGGAGGCACTGTGGATGTCACTGTTATTATGGAGGCACTGTGGATATCACTGTTATTATGGAGGCACTGTGGATGTCACTGTTATTATGGAGGCACTGTGGATATCACTGTTATTATGGGGGCACTGTGGATATCACTGTTATTATGGGGGCACTGTGGATATCACTGTTATTATGGAGGCACTGTGGATGTCACTGTTATTATGGAGGCACTGTGGATATCGCTGTTATTATGGGGCACTGTGGATGTCACTGTTATTATGGGGACACTGTGGATATCACTGTTATTATGGGGACACTGTGGATGTCACTGTTATTATGGGGACACTGTGGATATCACTGTTATTATGGGGGCACTGTGGATATCACTGTTATTATGGGGGCACTGTGGATATCACTGTTATTATGGAGGCACTGTGGATGTCACTGTTATTATGGAGGCACTGTGGATATCGCTGTTATTATGGGGCACTGTGGATGTCACTGTTATTATGGAGGCACTGTGGATGTCACTGTTATTATGGAGGCACTGTGGATGTCACTGTTATTATGGGGGCACTGTGGATATCGCTGTTATTATGGGGCACTGTGGATGTTGCTGTTATTATGGAGGCACTGTGGATATCACTGTTATTATGGAGGCACTGTGGATGTCACTGTTATTATGGGGGCACTGTGGATATCACTGTTATTATGGGGCACTGTGGATATCGCTGTTATTATGGGGCACTGTGGATGTCGCTGTTATTATGGAGGCACTGTGGATATCACTGTTATTATGGAGGCACTGTGGATGTCACTGTTATTATGGGGGCACTGTGGATGTCACTGTTATTATGGGGGCACTGTGGATGTCACTGTTATTATGGAGGCACTGTGGATATCACTGTTATTATGGAGGCACTGTGGATGTCACTGTTATTATGGGAGCACTGTGGATGTCACTGTTATTATGGAGGCACTGTGGATATCGCTGTTATTATGGGGCACTGTGGATATCACTGTTATTATGGGGCACTGTGGATGTCACTGTTATTATGGGGGCACTGTGGATATCACTGTTATTATGGGGGCACTGTGGATGTCACTGTTATTATGGGGGCACTGTGGATGTCACTGTTATTATGGGAGCACTGTGGATGTCACTGTTATTATGGGGGCACTGTGGATATCACTGTTATTATGGGGGCACTGTGGATGTCACTGTTATTATGGGGCACTGTGGATGTCACTGTTATTATGGGGGCACTGTGGATGTCACTGTTATTATGGGGGCACTGTGGATGTCACTGTTATTATGGGGGCCTTGTGGTTGTCACTGTTATTATGGGGGCACTGTGGATATCGCTGTTATTATGGAGGCACTGTGGATGTCGCTGTTATTATGGAGGCACTGTGGATATCACTGTTATTATGGAGGCACTGTGGATATCACTGTTATTATGGGGGCACTGTGGATATCACTGTCATTATGGGGGCACTGTGGATATCGCTGTTATTATGGGGGCACTGTGGATATCACTGTTATTATGGGGGCACTGTGGATATCACTGTTATTATGGGGGCACTGTGGATATCACTGTTATTATGGGGGCACTGTGGATATCACTGTCATTATGGGGGCACTGTGGATATCGCTGTTATTATGGGGGCACTGTGGATATCGCTGTTATTATGGGAGCACTGTGGATATCACTGTTATTATGGGGGCACTGTGGATATCACTGTTATTATGGAGGCACTGTGGATATCACTGTTATTATGGGGGTCCTGTGGTTGTCACTGTTATTATGGAGGCACTGTGGATATCACTGTTATTATGGGAGCACTGTGGATATCACTGTTATTATGGGGGCACTGTGGATATCACTGTTATTATGGGGACACTGTGGATATCACTGTTATTATGGAGGCACTGTGGATATCACTGTTATTATGGGAGCACTGTGGATATCACTGTTATTATGGGGGCACTGTGGTTGTCACTGTTATTATGGAGGCACTGTGGATATCACTGTTATTATGGGAGCACTGTGGATATCACTGTCATTATGGGGGCACTGTGGATATCGCTGTTATTATGGGGGCACTGTGGATATCGCTGTTATTATGAGGCACTGTGGATATCGCTGTTATTATGGGGGCACTGTGGATATCACTGTTATTATGGGGGCACTGTGGATATCACTGTTATTATGGGGGTCCTGTGGTTGTCACTGTTATTATGGGGGCACTGTGGATATCACTGTTATTATGGGGGCACTGTGGATATCACTGTTATTATGGGGGCACTGTGGATATCACTGTTATTATGGGGGTCCTGTGGTTGTCACTGTTATTATGGAGGCACTGTGGATATCACTGTTATTATGGGAGCACTGTGGATATCACTGTTATTATGGGGGCACTGTGGTTGTCACTGTTATTATGGAGGCACTGTGGATATCACTGTTATTATGGGAGCACTGTGGATATCACTGTCATTATGGGGGCACTGTGGATATCGCTGTTATTATGGGGGCACTGTGGATATCACTGTTATTATGGGAGCACTGTGGATATCACTGTTATTATGGAGGCACTGTGGATGTCGCTGTTATTATGGGGGCACTGTGGATATCACTGTTATTATGGGGGCACTGTGGATATCACTGTTATTATGGGGGCACTGTGGATATCGCTGTTATTATGGGGGCACTGTGGATATCGCTGTTATTATGGGGGCACTGTGGATATCGCTGTTATTATGGGAGCACTGTGGATATCACTGTTATTATGGGGGCACTGTGGATATCGCTGTTATTATGGGGGCACTGTGGATATCGCTGTTATTATGGGGGCACTGTGGATATCGCTGTTATTATGAGGCACTGTGGATATCACTATTATTATGGGGGCACTGTGGATATCACTGTTATTATGGGGGCACTGTGGATATCACTGTTATTATGGGGGCCCTGTGGTTGTCACTGTTATTATGGAGGCACTGTGGATATCACTGTTATTATGGGGGCACTGTGGATATCACTGTTATTATGGGGGCACTGTGGATGTCACTGTTATTATGGAGGCCCTGTGGATGTCACTGTTATTATGGGGGCACTGTGGATATCACTGTTATTATGGGAGCACTGTGGATATCACTGTTATTATGGGGGCACTGTGGATATCGCTGTTATTATGGGGGCACTGTGGATACCGCTGTTGTTATGGGGGCACTGTGGATATCACTGTTATTATGGGAGCACTGTGGATGTCACTGTTATTATGGGAGCACTGTGGATATCACTGTTATTATGGGGGCACTGTGGATGTCACTGTTATTATGGGGCACTGTGGATGTCACTGTTATTATGGGGGCACTGTGGATGTCACTGTTATTATGGGGGCACTGTGGATGTCACTGTTATTATGGGGGCCCTGTGGTTGTCACTGTTATTATGGGGGCACTGTGGATATCGCTGTTATTATGGAGGCACTGTGGATGTCGCTGTTATTATGGAGGCACTGTGGATATCACTGTTATTATGGAGGCACTGTGGATATCACTGTTATTATGGGGGCACTGTGGATATCACTGTCATTATGGGGGCACTGTGGATATCGCTGTTATTATGGGGGCACTGTGGATATCACTGTTATTATGGGGGCACTGTGGATATCACTGTTATTATGGGGGCACTGTGGATATCACTGTCATTATGGGGGCACTGTGGATATCGCTGTTATTATGGGGGCACTGTGGATATCGCTGTTATTATGGGAGCACTGTGGATATCACTGTTATTATGGGGGCACTGTGGATATCACTGTTATTATGGGGGTCCTGTGGTTGTCACTGTTATTATGGAGGCACTGTGGATATCACTGTTATTATGGGAGCACTGTGGATATCACTGTTATTATGGGGGTCCTGTGGTTGTCACTGTTATTATGGAGGCACTGTGGATATCACTGTTATTATGGGAGCACTGTGGATATCACTGTTATTATGGGGGCACTGTGGATATCACTGTTATTATGGGGGCACTGTGGATATCGCTGTTATTATGGGGGCACTGTGGATATCGCTGTTATTATGAGGCACTGTGGATATCGCTGTTATTATGGGGGCACTGTGGATATCACTGTTATTATGGGGGCACTGTGGATATCACTGTTATTATGGGGGTCCTGTGGTTGTCACTGTTATTATGGGGGCACTGTGGATATCACTGTTATTATGGGGGCACTGTGGATATCACTGTTATTATGGGGGCACTGTGGATATCACTGTTATTATGGGGGTCCTGTGGTTGTCACTGTTATTATGGGAGCACTGTGGATATCACTGTTATTATGGGGGCACTGTGGATATCACTGTTATTATGGGGGCACTGTGGATATCACTGTTATTATGGGGGTCCTGTGGTTGTCACTGTTATTATGGGGCACTGTGGATATCACTGTTATTATGGGGACACTGTGGATATCACTGTTATTATGGGGGCACTGTGGATATCACTGTTATTATGGGAGCACTGTGGATATCACTGTTATTATGGGGGCACTGTGGTTGTCACTGTTATTATGGAGGCACTGTGGATATCACTGTTATTATGGGAGCACTGTGGATATCACTGTCATTATGGGGGCACTGTGGATATCGCTGTTATTATGGGGGCACTGTGGATATCGCTGTTATTATGAGGCACTGTGGATATCGCTGTTATTATGGGGGCACTGTGGATATCACTGTTATTATGGGGGCACTGTGGATATCACTGTTATTATGGGGCACTGTGGATATCACTGTTATTATGGAGGCACTGTGGATATCACTGTTATTATGGGGGCACTGTGGATATCACTGTCATTATGGGGGCACTGTGGATATAGCTGTTATTATGGGGGCACTGTGGATATCGCTGTTATTATGGGAGCACTGTGGATATCACTGTTATTATGGGGGCACTGTGGATATCACTGTTATTATGGAGGCACTGTGGATATCACTGTTATTATGGGGGTCCTGTGGTTGTCACTGTTATTATGGAGGCACTGTGGATATCACTGTTATTATGGGAGCACTGTGGATATCACTGTTATTATGGGGGCACTGTGGATATCACTGTTATTATGGGGGCACTGTGGATATCACTGTTATTATGGAGGCACTGTGGATATCACTGTTATTATGGGGGTCCTGTGGTTGTCACTGTTATTATGGAGGCACTGTGGATATCACTGTTATTATGGGACACTGTGGATATCACTGTTATTATGGGGGCACTGTGGCTATCACTGTTAATATGGGGGCACTGCACTGTGGATATCACTGTTATTATGGGGGCACTGTGGATATCACTGTTATTATGGGAGCACTGTGGATATCACTGTCATTATGGGGGCACTGTGGATATCGCTGTTATTATGGGGGCACTGTGGATATCGCTGTTATTATGAGGCACTGTGGATATCGCTGTTATTATGGGGGCACTGTGGATATCACTGTTATTATGGGGGCACTGTGGATATCACTGTTATTATGGGGGTCCTGTGGTTGTCACTGTTATTATGGGGGCACTGTGGATATCACTGTTATTATGGGGGCACTGTGGATATCACTGTTATTATGGGGGCACTGTGGATATCACTGTTATTATGGGGGTCCTGTGGTTGTCACTGTTATTATGGAGGCACTGTGGATATCACTGTTATTATGGGAGCACTGTGGATATCACTGTTATTATGGGGGCACTGTGGTTGTCACTGTTATTATGGAGGCACTGTGGATATCACTGTTATTATGGGAGCACTGTGGATATCACTGTCATTATGGGGGCACTGTGGATATCGCTGTTATTATGGGGGCACTGTGGATATCGCTGTTATTATGAGGCACTGTGGATATCGCTGTTATTATGGGGGCACTGTGGATATCACTGTTATTATGGGGGCACTGTGGATATCACTGTTATTATGGGGGTCCTGTGGTTGTCACTGTTATTATGGGGGCACTGTGGATATCACTGTTATTATGGGGGCACTGTGGATATCACTGTTATTATGGGGGCACTGTGGTTGTCACTGTTATTATGGAGGCACTGTGGATATCACTGTTATTATGGGAGCACTGTGGATATCACTGTTATTATGGGGGCACTGTGGTTGTCACTGTTATTATGGGGGCACTGTGGATATCACTGTTATTATGGGGGCACTGTGGATGTCACTGTTATTATGGGGGCACTGTGGATATCACTGTTATTATGGGAGCACTGTGAATGTCACTGTTATTATGGGGGCACTGTGGATATCACTGTTATTATGGGGGCACTGTGGATATCACTGTTATTATGGGGGCACTGTGGATATCGCTGTTATTATGGGGGCACTGTGGATATCGCTGTTATTATGGGGGCACTGTGGATATCGCTGTTATTATGGGAGCACTGTGGATATCACTGTTATTATGGGGGCACTGTGGATATCGCTGTTATTATGGGGGCACTGTGGATATCGCTGTTATTATGGGGGCACTGTGGATATCGCTGTTATTATGAGGCACTGTGGATATCACTATTATTATGGGGGCACTGTGGATATCACTGTTATTATGGGGGCACTGTGGATATCACTGTTATTATGGGGGCCCTGTGGTTGTCACTGTTATTATGGAGGCACTGTGGATATCACTGTTATTATGGGGGCACTGTGGATATCACTGTTATTATGGGGGCACTGTGGATGTCACTGTTATTATGGTGGCCCTGTGGATGTCACTGTTATTATGGGGGCACTGTGGATATCACTGTTATTATGGGAGCACTGTGGATATCACTGTTATTATGGGGGCACTGTGGATATCGCTGTTATTATGGGGGCACTGTGGATACCGCTGTTGTTATGGGGGCACTGTGGATATCACTGTTATTATGGGAGCACTGTGGATGTCACTGTTATTATGGGAGCACTGTGGATATCACTGTTATTATGGGGGCACTGTGGATGTCACTGTTATTATGGGGCACTGTGGATGTCACTGTTATTATGGGGGCACTGTGGATGTCACTGTTATTATGGGGGCACTGTGGATGTCACTGTTATTATGGGGGCCCTGTGGTTGTCACTGTTATTATGGGGGCACTGTGGATATCGCTGTTATTATGGAGGCACTGTGGATGTCGCTGTTATTATGGAGGCACTGTGGATATCACTGTTATTATGGAGGCACTGTGGATATCACTGTTATTATGGGGGCACTGTGGATATCACTGTCATTATGGGGGCACTGTGGATATCGCTGTTATTATGGGGGCACTGTGGATATCACTGTTATTATGGGGGCACTGTGGATATCACTGTTATTATGGGGGCACTGTGGATATCACTGTCATTATGGGGGCACTGTGGATATCGCTGTTATTATGGGGGCACTGTGGATATCGCTGTTATTATGGGAGCACTGTGGATATCACTGTTATTATGGGGGCACTGTGGATATCACTGTTATTATGGGGGTCCTGTGGTTGTCACTGTTATTATGGAGGCACTGTGGATATCACTGTTATTATGGGAGCACTGTGGATATCACTGTTATTATGGGGGTCCTGTGGTTGTCACTGTTATTATGGAGGCACTGTGGATATCACTGTTATTATGGGAGCACTGTGGATATCACTGTTATTATGGGGGCACTGTGGATATCACTGTTATTATGGGGGCACTGTGGATATCACTGTTATTATGGGGGCACTGTGGATATCGCTGTTATTATGAGGCACTGTGGATATCGCTGTTATTATGGGGGCACTGTGGATATCACTGTTATTATGGGGGCACTGTGGATATCACTGTTATTATGGGGGTCCTGTGGTTGTCACTGTTATTATGGGGGCACTGTGGATATCACTGTTATTATGGGGGCACTGTGGATATCACTGTTATTATGGGGGCACTGTGGATATCACTGTTATTATGGGGGTCCTGTGGTTGTCACTGTTATTATGGGAGCACTGTGGATATCACTGTTATTATGGGGGCACTGTGGATATCACTGTTATTATGGGGGCACTGTGGATATCACTGTTATTATGGGGGTCCTGTGGTTGTCACTGTTATTATGGGGCACTGTGGATATCACTGTTATTATGGGGACACTGTGGATATCACTGTTATTATGGGGGCACTGTGGATATCACTGTTATTATGGGAGCACTGTGGATATCACTGTTATTATGGGGGCACTGTGGTTGTCACTGTTATTATGGAGGCACTGTGGATATCACTGTTATTATGGGAGCACTGTGGATATCACTGTCATTATGGGGGCACTGTGGATATCGCTGTTATTATGGGGGCACTGTGGATATCGCTGTTATTATGAGGCACTGTGGATATCGCTGTTATTATGGGGGCACTGTGGATATCACTGTTATTATGGGGGCACTGTGGATATCACTGTTATTATGGGGGTCCTGTGGTTGTCACTGTTATTATGGGGGCACTGTGGATATCACTGTTATTATGGGGGCACTGTGGATATCACTGTTATTATGGGGGCACTGTGGTTGTCACTGTTATTATGGAGGCACTGTGGATATCACTGTTATTATGGGAGCACTGTGGATATCACTGTTATTATGGGGGCACTGTGGTTGTCACTGTTATTATGGGGGCACTGTGGATATCACTGTTATTATGGGGGCACTGTGGATGTCACTGTTATTATGGGGGCACTGTGGATATCACTGTTATTATGGGAGCACTGTGGATGTCACTGTTATTATGGGGGCACTGTGGATATCACTGTTATTATGGGGGCACTGTGGATATTACTGTTATTATGGGGGCACTGTGGATATCGCTGTTATTATGGGGGCACTGTGGATATCGCTGTTATTATGGGGGCACTGTGGATATCGCTGTTATTATGGGAGCACTGTGGATATCACTGTTATTATGGGGGCACTGTGGATATCGCTGTTATTATGGGGGCACTGTGGATATCGCTGTTATTATGGGGGCACTGTGGATATCGCTGTTATTATGGGAGCACTGTGGATATCGCTGTTATTATGAGGCACTGTGGATATCACTATTATTATGGGAGCACTGTGGATATCACTGTTATTATGGGGGCACTGTGGATATCGCTGTTATTATGGGGGCACTGTGGATGTCACTGTTATTATGGGAGCACTGTGGATATCACTGTTATTATGGGAGCACTGTGGATATCACTGTTATTATGGGGGCACTGTGGATATCGCTGTTATTATGAGGCACTGTGGATATCACTATTATTATGGGGGCACTGTGGATATCACTGTTATTATGGGGGCACTGTGGATATCACTGTTATTATGGGGGCACTGTGGATATCGCTGTTATTATGAGGCACTGTGGATATCACTATTATTATGGGGGCACTGTGGATATCACTGTTATTATGGGGGCACTGTGGATATCACTGTTATTATGGGGGCCCTGTGGTTGTCACTGTTATTATGGAGGCACTGTGGATATCACTGTTATTATGGGGGAACTGTGGATATCACTGTTATTATGGGGGCACTGTGGATGTCACTGTTATTATGGAGGCCCTGTGGATGTCACTGTTATTATGGGGGCACTGTGGATATCACTGTTATTATGGGAGCACTGTGGATATCACTGTTATTATGGGGGCACTGTGGATATCGCTGTTATTATGGGGGCACTGTGGATATCGCTGTTATTATGAAGCACTGTGGATATCACTGTTATTATGGGGGCACTGTGGATATCGCTGTTGTTATGAGGCACTGTGGATATCGCTGTTATTATGGGGCACTGTGGATATCGCTGTTATTATGGGGCACTGTGGATATCGCTGTTATTATGGGGGCACTGTGGATATCACTGTTATTATGGGGGCACTGTGGATATCACTGTTATTATGGGGGCACTGTGGATATCACTGTTATTATGGGAGCACTGTGGATATCACTGTTATTATGGGAGCACTGTGGATATCACTGTTATTATGGAGGCACTGTGGATATCACTGTTATTATGGGGGCACTGTGGATATCACTGTTATTATGGGAGCACTGTGGATATCACTGTTATTATGGGGCACTGTGGATATCACTGTTATTATGGAGGCACTGTGGATGTCACTGTTATTATGGGGGCACTGTGGATGTCACTGTTATTATGGGGGCACTGTGGATATCACTGTTATTATGGGGCACTGTGGATATCACTGTTATTATGGGAGCACTGTGGATATCACTGTTATTATGGGGCACTGTGGATGTCACTGTTATTATGGGAGCACTGTGGATATCACTGTTATTATGGGGACAATGTGGATATCACTGTTATTATGGGGGCACTGTGGATGTCGCTGTTATTATGGGGCACTGTGGATGTCACTGTTATTATGGGGCACTGTGGATATCACTGTTATTATGGAGGCACTGTGGATATCACTGTTATTATGGGGGCACTGTGGATGTCACTGTAATTATGGAGGCACTGTGGATATCACTGTTATTATGGGGGCACTGTGGATGTCACTGTTATTATGGAGGCACTGTGGATATCACTGTTATTATGGGGGCACTGTGGATGTCACTGTTATTATGGAGGCACTGTGGATATCACTGTTATTATGGAGGCATTGTGGATATCACTATTATGGAGGCACTGTGGATATCACTGTTATTATGGGGGCACTGTGGATGTCACTGTTATTATGGGAGCACTGTGGATATCACTGTTATTATGGGGGCACTGTGGATATCGCTGTTATTATGGGGGCACTGTGGATATCGCTGTTATTATGGGGGCACTGTGGATATCGCTGTTATTATGGGAGCACTGTGGATATCGCTGTTATTATGGGAGCACTGTGGATATCGCTGTTATTATGGGAGCACTGTGGATATCACTGTTATTATGGGGGCACTGTGGATGTCACTGTTATTATGGGAGCACTGTGGATGTCACTGTTATTATGGGGGCACTGTGGATATCACTGTTATTATGGGGGCACTGTGGATGTCACTGTTATTATGGGAGCACTGTGGATATCACTGTTATTATGGGGGCACTGTGGATATCGCTGTTATTATGGGGGCACTGTGGATATCGCTGTTATTATGGGGGCACTGTGGATATCGCTGTTATTATGGGAGCACTGTGGATATCGCTGTTATTATGGGAGCACTGTGGATATCGCTGTTATTATGGGAGCACTGTGGATATCACTGTTATTATGGGGGCACTGTGGATGTCACTGTTATTATGGGAGCACTGTGGATATCACTGTTATTATGGGGGCACTGTGGATATCACTGTTATTATGGGAGCTCTGTGGATGTCACTGTTATTATGGGGGCACTGTGGATGTCACTGTTATTATGGAGGCACTGTGGATATCACTGCTATTATGGGGGCACTGTGGATGTCACTGTTATTATGGAGGCACTGTGGATATCACTGTTATTATGGGGGCACTGTGGATGTCACTGTTATTATGGAGGCACTGTGGATATCACTGTTATTATGGAGGCATTGTGGATATCACTATTATGGAGGCACTGTGGATATCACTGTTATTATGGGGGCACTGTGGATATCACTGTTATTATGGGAGCACTGTGGATATCACTGTTATTATGGGGGCACTGTGGATATCGCTGTTATTATGGGGGCACTGTGGATATCGCTGTTATTATGGGGGCACTGTGGATATCGCTGTTATTATGGGAGCACTGTGGATATCGCTGTTATTATGGGAGCACTGTGGATATCACTGTTATTATGGGGGCACTGTGGATGTCACTGTTATTATGGAGGCACTGTGGATATCACTGTTATTATGGGGGCACTGTGGATGTCACTTATTATGGGAGCACTGTGGATATCACTGTTATTATGGGGGCACTGTGGATGTCACTGTTATTATGGGAGTACTGTGGATATCACTGTTATTATGGGAGCACTGTGGATATCACTGTTATTATGGGGGCACTGTGGATATCACTGTTATTATGGAGGCACTGTGGATATCACTGTTATTATGGGGGCACTGTGGATATCACTGTTATTATGGGGGCAATGTGGATGTCACTGTTATTATGGGAGCACTGTGGATATCACTGTTATTATGGAGGCACTGTGGATATCACTGTTATTATGGGGCACTGTGGATATCACTGTTATTATGGGGGCACTGTGGATATCACTGTTATTATGGGGGCACTGTGGATATCACTGTTATTATGGGGCACTGTGGATATCAGTGTTATTATGGGGGCACTGTGGATATCAGTGTTATTATGGGGGCACTGTGGATGTCACTGTTATTATGGAGGCACTGTGGATATCACTGTTATTATGGGAGCATTGTGGATATCACTGTTATTATGGGGACAATGTGGATATCACTGTTATTATGGAGGCACTGTGGATGTCGCTGTTATTATGGGGCACTGTGGATGTCACTGTTATTATGGGGCACTGTGGATATCACTGTTATTATGGGGGCACTGTGGATGTCGCTGTTATTATGGGGCACTGTGGATGTCACTGTTATTATGGGGCACTGTGGATATCACTGTTATTAAGGAGGCACTGTGGATATCACTGTTATTATGGGGGCACTGTGGATATCACTGTTATTATGGGGGCACTGTGGATATCACTGTTATTATGGGGGCACTGTGGATGTCACTGTTATTATGGAGGCACTGTGGATATCACTGTTATTATGGAGGCACTGTGGATATCACTGTTATTATGGGGGCACTGTGGATATCACTGTTATTATCGGGGCACTGTGGATATCACTGTTATTATGGGGGCACTGTGGATGTCACTGTTATAATGGGAGCACTGTGGATATCACTGTTATTATGGGAGCACTGTGGATGTCACTGTTATTATGGGGGCACTGTGGATGTCACTGTTATTATGGAGGCACTGTGGATATCACTGTTATTATGGGGGCACTGTGGATGTCACTGTTATTATCGGGGCACTGTGGATATCACTGTTATTATGGGGGCACTGTGGATGTCACTGTTATAATGGGAGCACTGTGGATATCACTGTTATTATGGGGGCACTGTGGATATCGCTGTTATTATGGGGGCACTGTGGATATCGCTGTTATTATGGGGGCACTGTGGATATCACTGTTATTATGGGAGCACTGTGGATATCGCTGTTATTATGGGGGCACTGTGGATATTCCTGTTATTATGGGGGCACTGTGGATATCGCTGTTATTATGGGGGCACTGTGGATATCGCTGTTATTATGGGGGCACTGTGGATATCGCTGTTATTATGGGGGCACTGTGGATATCGCTGTTATTATGGGAGCACTGTGGATATCACTGTTTTTATGGGGGCACTGGGGATATCGCTGTTATTATGGGGGCACTGTGGATATCACTGTTATTATGGGGGCACTGTGGATATCACTGTTATTATGGGGGCACTGTGGATATCACTGTTATTATGGGGGCACTGTGGTTGTCACTGTTATTATGGAGGCACTGTGGATATCACTGTTATTATGGCAGCACTGTGGATATCACTGTTATTATGGGGGCACTGTGGTTGTCACTGTTATTATGGGGGCACTGTGGATATCACTGTTATTATGGGGGCACTGTGGATGTCACTGTTATTATGGGGGCACTGTGGATATCACTGTTATTATGGGAGCACTGTGGATGTCACTGTTATTATGGGGGCACTGTGGATATCACTGTTATTATGGGGGCACTGTGGATATTACTGTTATTATGGGGGCACTGTGGATATCGCTGTTATTATGGGGGCACTGTGGTTATCGCTGTTATTATGGGGGCACTGTGGATATCGCTGTTATTATGGGAGCACTGTGGATATCACTGTTATTATGGGGGCACTGTGGATATTGCTGTTATTATGGGGGCACTGTGGATATCGCTGTTATTATGGGGGCACTGTGGATATCGCTGTTATTATGAGGCACTGTGGATATCACTATTATTATGGGGGCACTGTGGATATCACTGTTATTATGGGGGCACTGTGGATATCACTGTTATTATGGGGGCCCTGTGGTTGTCACTGTTATTATGGAGGCACTGTGGATATCACTGTTATTATGGGGGCACTGTGGATATCACTGTTATTATGGGGGCACTGTGGATGTCACTGTTATTATGGAGGCCCTGTGGATGTCACTGTTATTATGGGGGCACTGTGGATATCACTGTTATTATGGGAGCACTGTGGATATCACTGTTATTATGGGGGCACTGTGGATATCGCTGTTATTATGGGGCACTGTGGATATCGCTGTTATTATGAAGCACTGTGGATATCACTGTTATTATGGGGGCACTGTGGATATCGCTGTTGTTATGAGGCACTGTGGATATCGCTGTTATTATGGGGCACTGTGGATATCGCTGTTATTATGGGGCACTGTGGATATCGCTGTTATTATGGGGGCACTGTGGATATCACTGTTATTATGGGGGCACTGTGGATATCACTGTTATTATGGGGGCACTGTGGATATCACTGTTATTATGGGAGCACTGTGGATATCACTGTTATTATGGGAGCACTGTGGATATCACTGTTATTATGGAGGCACTGTGGATATCACTGTTATTATGGGGGCACTGTGGATATCACTGTTATTATGGGAGCACTGTGGATATCACTGTTATTATGGGGCACTGTGGATATCACTGTTATTATGGAGGCACTGTGGATGTCACTGTTATTATGGGGGCACTGTGGATATCACTGTTATTATGGAGGCACTGTGGATGTCACTGTTATTATGGGGGCACTGTGGATGTCACTGTTATTATGGGGGCACTGTGGATATCACTGTTATTATGGGGCACTGTGGATATCACTGTTACTATGGGAGCACTGTGGATATCACTGTTATTATGGGGCACTGTGGATGTCACTGTTATTATGGGAGCACTGTGGATATCACTGTTATTATGGGGACAATGTGGATATCACTGTTATTATGGGGGCACTGTGGATGTCGCTGTTATTATGGGGCACTGTGGATGTCACTGTTATTATGGGGCACTGTGGATATCACTGTTATTATGGAGGCACTGTGGATATCACTGTTATTATGGGGGCACTGTGGATGTCACTGTTATTATGGAGGCACTGTGGATATCACTGTTATTATGGGGGCACTGTGGATGTCACTGTTATTATGGAGGCACTGTGGATATCACTGTTATTATGGGGGCACTGTGGATGTCACTGTTATTATCAGGGCACTGTGGATATCACTGTTATTATGGGGGCACTGTGGATGTCACTGTTATTATGGGAGCACTGTGGATATCACTGTTATTATGGGGGCACTGTGGATATCGCTGTTATTATGGGGGCACTGTGGATATCGCTGTTATTATGGGGGCACTGTGGATATCGCTGTTATTATGGGAGCACTGTGGATATCGCTGTTATTATGGGAGCACTGTGGATATCACTGTTATTATGGGGGCACTGTGAATGTCACTGTTATTATGGGAGCACTGTGGATGTCACTGTTATTATGGAGGCACTGTGGATATCACTGTTATTATGGGGGCACTGTGGATGTCACTGTTATTATGGAGGCACTGTGGATGTCACTTATTATGGGAGCACTGTGGATATCACTGTTATTATGGGGGCACTGTGGATGTCACTGTTATTATGGGAGTACTGTGGATATCACTGTTATTATGGGAGCACTGTGGATATCACTGTTATTATGGGGGCACTGTGGATATCACTGTTATTATGGGGGCACTGTGGATGTCACTTATTATGGGAGCACTGTGGATATCACTGTTATTATGGGGGCACTGTGGATGTCACTGTTATAATGGGAGCACTGTGGATATCACTGTTATTATGGGGGCACTGTGGATATCGCTGTTATTATGGGGGCACTGTGGATATCGCTGTTATTATGGGGGCACTGTGGATATCACTGTTATTATGGGAGCACTGTGGATATCGCTGTTATTATGGGGGCACTGTGGATATTCCTGTTATTATGGGGGCACTGTGGATATCGCTGTTATTATGGGGGCACTGTGGATATCGCTGTTATTATGGGGGCACTGTGGATATCGCTGTTATTATGGGGGCACTGTGGATATCGCTGTTATTATGGGAGCACTGTGGATATCACTGTTTTTATGGGGGCACTGTGGATATCGCTGTTATTATGGGGGCACTGTGGATATCACTGTTATTATGGGGGCACTGTGGATATCACTGTTATTATGGGGGCACTGTGGATATCACTGTTATTATGGGGGCACTGTGGTTGTCACTGTTATTATGGAGGCACTGTGGATATCACTGTTATTATGGCAGCACTGTGGATATCACTGTTATTATGGGGGCACTGTGGTTGTCACTGTTATTATGGGGGCACTGTGGATATCACTGTTATTATGGGGGCACTGTGGATGTCACTGTTATTATGGGGGCACTGTGGATATCACTGTTATTATGGGAGCACTGTGGATGTCACTGTTATTATGGGGGCACTGTGGATATCACTGTTATTATGGGGGCACTGTGGATATTACTGTTATTATGGGGGCACTGTGGATATCGCTGTTATTATGGGGGCACTGTGGTTATCGCTGTTATTATGGGGGCACTGTGGATATCGCTGTTATTATGGGAGCACTGTGGATATCACTGTTATTATGGGGGCACTGTGGATATTGCTGTTATTATGGGGGCACTGTGGATATCGCTGTTATTATGGGGGCACTGTGGATATCGCTGTTATTATGAGGCACTGTGGATATCACTATTATTATGGGGGCACTGTGGATATCACTGTTATTATGGGGGCACTGTGGATATCACTGTTATTATGGGGGCCCTGTGGTTGTCACTGTTATTATGGAGGCACTGTGGATATCACTGTTATTATGGGGGCACTGTGGATATCACTGTTATTATGGGGGCACTGTGGATGTCACTGTTATTATGGAGGCCCTGTGGATGTCACTGTTATTATGGGGGCACTGTGGATATCACTGTTATTATGGGAGCACTGTGGATATCACTGTTATTATGGGGGCACTGTGGATATCGCTGTTATTATGGGGCACTGTGGATATCGCTGTTATTATGAAGCACTGTGGATATCACTGTTATTATGGGGGCACTGTGGATATCGCTGTTGTTATGAGGCACTGTGGATATCGCTGTTATTATGAGGCACTGTGGATATCACTGTTATTATGGGGGCACTGTGCTTGTCACTGTTATTATGGAGGCACTGTGGATATCACTGTTATTATGGGAGCATTGTGGATATCACTGTCATTATGGGGGCACTGTGGATATCGCTGTTATTATGGGGGCACTGTGGATATCGCTGTTATTATGAGGCACTGTGGATATCGCTGTTATTATGGGGGCACTGTGGATATCACTGTTATTATGGGGGCACTGTGGATATCACTGTTATTATGGGGGTCCTGTGGTTGTCACTGTTATTATGGGGGCACTGTGGATATCACTGTTATTATGGGGGCACTGTGGATATCACTGTTATTATGGGGGCACTGTGGTTGTCACTGTTATTATGGAGGCACTGTGGATATCACTGTTATTATGGGAGCACTGTGGATATCACTGTTATTATGGGGGCACTGTGGTTGTCACTGTTATTATGGGGGCACTGTGGATATCACTGTTATTATGGGGGCACTGTGGATGTCACTGTTATTATGGGGGCACTGTGGATATCACTGTTATTATGGGAGCACTGTGGATGTCACTGTTATTATGGGGGCACTGTGGATATCACTGTTATTATGGGAGCACTGTGGATATCACTGTTATTATGGGGGCACTGTGGTTGTCACTGTTATTATGGGGGCACTGTGGATATCACTGTTATTATGGGGGCACTGTGGATGTCACTGTTATTATGGGGGCACTGTGGATATCACTGTTATTATGGGAGCACTGTGGATGTCACTGTTATTATGGGGGCACTGTGGATATCACTGTTATTATCGGGGCACTGTGGATATTACTGTTATTATGGGGGCACTGTGGATATCGCTGTTATTATGGGGGCACTGTGGATATCGCTGTTATTATGGGGGCACTGTGGATATCGCTGTTATTATGGGAGCACTGTGGATATCACTGTTATTATGGGGGCACTGTGGATATCGCTGTTATTATGGGGGCACTGTGGATATCGCTGTTATTATGGGGGCACTGTGGATATCGCTGTTATTATGGGAGCACTGTGGATATCGCTGTTATTATGAGGCACTGTGGATATCACTATTATTATGGGAGCACTGTGGATATCACTGTTATTATGGGGGCACTGTGGATATCGCTGTTATTATGGGGGCACTGTGGATGTCACTGTTATTATGGGAGCACTGTGGATATCACTGTTATTATGGGAGCACTGTGGATATCACTGTTATTATGGGGGCACTGTGGATATCGCTGTTATTATGAGGCACTGTGGATATCACTATTATTATGGGGGCACTGTGGATATCACTGTTATTATGGGGGCACTGTGGATATCACTGTTATTATGGGGGCACTGTGGATATCGCTGTTATTATGAGGCACTGTGGATATCACTATTATTATGGGGGCACTGTGGATATCACTGTTATTATGGGGGCACTGTGGATATCACTGTTATTATGGGGGCCCTGTGGTTGTCACTGTTATTATGGAGGCACTGTGGATATCACTGTTATTATGGGGGAACTGTGGATATCACTGTTATTATGGGGGCACTGTGGATGTCACTGTTATTATGGAGGCCCTGTGGATGTCACTGTTATTATGGGGGCACTGTGGATATCACTGTTATTATGGGAGCACTGTGGATATCACTGTTATTATGGGGGCACTGTGGATATCGCTGTTATTATGGGGGCACTGTGGATATCGCTGTTATTATGAAGCACTGTGGATATCACTGTTATTATGGGGGCACTGTGGATATCGCTGTTGTTATGAGGCACTGTGGATATCGCTGTTATTATGGGGCACTGTGGATATCGCTGTTATTATGGGGCACTGTGGATATCGCTGTTATTATGGGGGCACTGTGGATATCACTGTTATTATGGGGGCACTGTGGATATCACTGTTATTATGGGGGCACTGTGGATATCACTGTTATTATGGGAGCACTGTGGATATCACTGTTATTATGGGAGCACTGTGGATATCACTGTTATTATGGAGGCACTGTGGATATCACTGTTATTATGGGGGCACTGTGGATATCACTGTTATTATGGGAGCACTGTGGATATCACTGTTATTATGGGGCACTGTGGATATCACTGTTATTATGGAGGCACTGTGGATGTCACTGTTATTATGGGGGCACTGTGGATGTCACTGTTATTATGGGGGCACTGTGGATATCACTGTTATTATGGGGCACTGTGGATATCACTGTTATTATGGGAGCACTGTGGATATCACTGTTATTATGGGGCACTGTGGATGTCACTGTTATTATGGGAGCACTGTGGATATCACTGTTATTATGGGGACAATGTGGATATCACTGTTATTATGGGGGCACTGTGGATGTCGCTGTTATTATGGGGCACTGTGGATGTCACTGTTATTATGGGGCACTGTGGATATCACTGTTATTATGGAGGCACTGTGGATATCACTGTTATTATGGGGGCACTGTGGATGTCACTGTTATTATGGAGGCACTGTGGATATCACTGTTATTATGGGGGCACTGTGGATGTCACTGTTATTATGGAGGCACTGTGGATATCACTGTTATTATGGGGGCACTGTGGATGTCACTGTTATTATGGAGGCACTGTGGATATCACTGTTATTATGGAGGCATTGTGGATATCACTATTATGGAGGCACTGTGGATATCACTGTTATTATGGGGGCACTGTGGATGTCACTGTTATTATGGGAGCACTGTGGATATCACTGTTATTATGGGGGCACTGTGGATATCGCTGTTATTATGGGGGCACTGTGGATATCGCTGTTATTATGGGGGCACTGTGGATATCGCTGTTATTATGGGAGCACTGTGGATATCGCTGTTATTATGGGAGCACTGTGGATATCGCTGTTATTATGGGAGCACTGTGGATATCACTGTTATTATGGGGGCACTGTGGATGTCACTGTTATTATGGGAGCACTGTGGATGTCACTGTTATTATGGGGGCACTGTGGATATCACTGTTATTATGGGGGCACTGTGGATGTCACTGTTATTATGGGAGCACTGTGGATATCACTGTTATTATGGGGGCACTGTGGATATCGCTGTTATTATGGGGGCACTGTGGATATCGCTGTTATTATGGGGGCACTGTGGATATCGCTGTTATTATGGGAGCACTGTGGATATCGCTGTTATTATGGGAGCACTGTGGATATCGCTGTTATTATGGGAGCACTGTGGATATCACTGTTATTATGGGGGCACTGTGGATGTCACTGTTATTATGGGAGCACTGTGGATATCACTGTTATTATGGGGGCACTGTGGATATCACTGTTATTATGGGAGCTCTGTGGATGTCACTGTTATTATGGGGGCACTGTGGATGTCACTGTTATTATGGAGGCACTGTGGATATCACTGCTATTATGGGGGCACTGTGGATGTCACTGTTATTATGGAGGCACTGTGGATATCACTGTTATTATGGGGGCACTGTGGATGTCACTGTTATTATGGAGGCACTGTGGATATCACTGTTATTATGGAGGCATTGTGGATATCACTATTATGGAGGCACTGTGGATATCACTGTTATTATGGGGGCACTGTGGATATCACTGTTATTATGGGAGCACTGTGGATATCACTGTTATTATGGGGGCACTGTGGATATCGCTGTTATTATGGGGGCACTGTGGATATCGCTGTTATTATGGGGGCACTGTGGATATCGCTGTTATTATGGGAGCACTGTGGATATCGCTGTTATTATGGGAGCACTGTGGATATCACTGTTATTATGGGGGCACTGTGGATGTCACTGTTATTATGGAGGCACTGTGGATATCACTGTTATTATGGGGGCACTGTGGATGTCACTTATTATGGGAGCACTGTGGATATCACTGTTATTATGGGGGCACTGTGGATGTCACTGTTATTATGGGAGTACTGTGGATATCACTGTTATTATGGGAGCACTGTGGATATCACTGTTATTATGGGGGCACTGTGGATATCACTGTTATTATGGAGGCACTGTGGATATCACTGTTATTATGGGGGCACTGTGGATATCACTGTTATTATGGGGGCAATGTGGATGTCACTGTTATTATGGGAGCACTGTGGATATCACTGTTATTATGGAGGCACTGTGGATATCACTGTTATTATGGGGCACTGTGGATATCACTGTTATTATGGGGGCACTGTGGATATCACTGTTATTATGGGGGCACTGTGGATATCACTGTTATTATGGGGCACTGTGGATATCAGTGTTATTATGGGGGCACTGTGGATATCACTGTTATTATGGGGGCACTGTGGATGTCACTGTTATTATGGAGGCACTGTGGATATCACTGTTATTATGGGAGCATTGTGGATATCACTGTTATTATGGGGACAATGTGGATATCACTGTTATTATGGAGGCACTGTGGATGTCGCTGTTATTATGGGGCACTGTGGATGTCACTGTTATTATGGGGCACTGTGGATATCACTGTTATTATGGGGGCACTGTGGATGTCGCTGTTATTATGGGGCACTGTGGATGTCACTGTTATTATGGGGCACTGTGGATATCACTGTTATTAAGGAGGCACTGTGGATATCACTGTTATTATGGGGGCACTGTGGATATCACTGTTATTATGGGGGCACTGTGGATATCACTGTTATTATGGGGGCACTGTGGATGTCACTGTTATTATGGAGGCACTGTGGATATCACTGTTATTATGGAGGCACTGTGGATATCACTGTTATTATGGGGGCACTGTGGATATCACTGTTATTATCGGGGCACTGTGGATATCACTGTTATTATGGGGGCACTGTGGATGTCACTGTTATAATGGGAGCACTGTGGATATCACTGTTATTATGGGGGCACTGTGGATATCGCTGTTATTATGGGGGCACTGTGGATATCGCTGTTATTATGGGGGCACTGTGGATATCACTGTTATTATGGGAGCACTGTGGATATCGCTGTTATTATGGGGGCACTGTGGATATTCCTGTTATTATGGGGGCACTGTGGATATCGCTGTTATTATGGGGGCACTGTGGATATCGCTGTTATTATGGGGGCACTGTGGATATCGCTGTTATTATGGGGGCACTGTGGATATCGCTGTTATTATGGGAGCACTGTGGATATCACTGTTTTTATGGGGGCACTGGGGATATCGCTGTTATTATGGGGGCACTGTGGATATCACTGTTATTATGGGGGCACTGTGGATATCACTGTTATTATGGGGGCACTGTGGATATCACTGTTATTATGGGGGCACTGTGGTTGTCACTGTTATTATGGAGGCACTGTGGATATCACTGTTATTATGGCAGCACTGTGGATATCACTGTTATTATGGGGGCACTGTGGTTGTCACTGTTATTATGGGGGCACTGTGGATATCACTGTTATTATGGGGGCACTGTGGATGTCACTGTTATTATGGGGGCACTGTGGATATCACTGTTATTATGGGAGCACTGTGGATGTCACTGTTATTATGGGGGCACTGTGGATATCACTGTTATTATGGGGGCACTGTGGATATTACTGTTATTATGGGGGCACTGTGGATATCGCTGTTATTATGGGGGCACTGTGGTTATCGCTGTTATTATGGGGGCACTGTGGATATCGCTGTTATTATGGGAGCACTGTGGATATCACTGTTATTATGGGGGCACTGTGGATATTGCTGTTATTATGGGGGCACTGTGGATATCGCTGTTATTATGGGGGCACTGTGGATATCGCTGTTATTATGAGGCACTGTGGATATCACTATTATTATGGGGGCACTGTGGATATCACTGTTATTATGGGGGCACTGTGGATATCACTGTTATTATGGGGGCCCTGTGGTTGTCACTGTTATTATGGAGGCACTGTGGATATCACTGTTATTATGGGGGCACTGTGGATATCACTGTTATTATGGGGGCACTGTGGATGTCACTGTTATTATGGAGGCCCTGTGGATGTCACTGTTATTATGGGGGCACTGTGGATATCACTGTTATTATGGGAGCACTGTGGATATCACTGTTATTATGGGGGCACTGTGGATATCGCTGTTATTATGGGGCACTGTGGATATCGCTGTTATTATGAAGCACTGTGGATATCACTGTTATTATGGGGGCACTGTGGATATCGCTGTTGTTATGAGGCACTGTGGATATCGCTGTTATTATGGGGCACTGTGGATATCGCTGTTATTATGGGGCACTGTGGATATCGCTGTTATTATGGGGGCACTGTGGATATCACTGTTATTATGGGGGCACTGTGGATATCACTGTTATTATGGGGGCACTGTGGATATCACTGTTATTATGGGAGCACTGTGGATATCACTGTTATTATGGGAGCACTGTGGATATCACTGTTATTATGGAGGCACTGTGGATATCACTGTTATTATGGGGGCACTGTGGATATCACTGTTATTATGGGAGCACTGTGGATATCACTGTTATTATGGGGCACTGTGGATATCACTGTTATTATGGAGGCACTGTGGATGTCACTGTTATTATGGGGGCACTGTGGATATCACTGTTATTATGGAGGCACTGTGGATGTCACTGTTATTATGGGGGCACTGTGGATGTCACTGTTATTATGGGGGCACTGTGGATATCACTGTTATTATGGGGCACTGTGGATATCACTGTTATTATGGGAGCACTGTGGATATCACTGTTATTATGGGGCACTGTGGATGTCACTGTTATTATGGGAGCACTGTGGATATCACTGTTATTATGGGGACAATGTGGATATCACTGTTATTATGGGGGCACTGTGGATGTCGCTGTTATTATGGGGCACTGTGGATGTCACTGTTATTATGGGGCACTGTGGATATCACTGTTATTATGGAGGCACTGTGGATATCACTGTTATTATGGGGGCACTGTGGATGTCACTGTTATTATGGAGGCACTGTGGATATCACTGTTATTATGGGGGCACTGTGGATGTCACTGTTATTATGGAGGCACTGTGGATATCACTGTTATTATGGGGGCACTGTGGATGTCACTGTTATTATCAGGGCACTGTGGATATCACTGTTATTATGGGGGCACTGTGGATGTCACTGTTATTATGGGAGCACTGTGGATATCACTGTTATTATGGGGGCACTGTGGATATCGCTGTTATTATGGGGGCACTGTGGATATCGCTGTTATTATGGGGGCACTGTGGATATCGCTGTTATTATGGGAGCACTGTGGATATCGCTGTTATTATGGGAGCACTGTGGATATCGCTGTTATTATGGGAGCACTGTGGATATCACTGTTATTATGGGGGCACTGTGAATGTCACTGTTATTATGGGAGCACTGTGGATGTCACTGTTATTATGGAGGCACTGTGGATATCACTGTTATTATGGGGGCACTGTGGATGTCACTGTTATTATGGAGGCACTGTGGATGTCACTTATTATGGGAGCACTGTGGATATCACTGTTATTATGGGGGCACTGTGGATGTCACTGTTATTATGGGAGTACTGTGGATATCACTGTTATTATGGGAGCACTGTGGATATCACTGTTATTATGGGGGCACTGTGGATATCACTGTTATTATGGGGGCACTGTGGATGTCACTTATTATGGGAGCACTGTGGATATCACTGTTATTATGGGGGCACTGTGGATGTCACTGTTATAATGGGAGCACTGTGGATATCACTGTTATTATGGGGGCACTGTGGATATCGCTGTTATTATGGGGGCACTGTGGATATCGCTGTTATTATGGGGGCACTGTGGATATCACTGTTATTATGGGAGCACTGTGGATATCGCTGTTATTATGGGGGCACTGTGGATATTCCTGTTATTATGGGGGCACTGTGGATATCGCTGTTATTATGGGGGCACTGTGGATATCGCTGTTATTATGGGGGCACTGTGGATATCGCTGTTATTATGGGGGCACTGTGGATATCGCTGTTATTATGGGAGCACTGTGGATATCACTGTTTTTATGGGGGCACTGTGGATATCGCTGTTATTATGGGGGCACTGTGGATATCACTGTTATTATGGGGGCACTGTGGATATCACTGTTATTATGGGGGCACTGTGGATATCACTGTTATTATGGGGGCACTGTGGTTGTCACTGTTATTATGGAGGCACTGTGGATATCACTGTTATTATGGCAGCACTGTGGATATCACTGTTATTATGGGGGCACTGTGGTTGTCACTGTTATTATGGGGGCACTGTGGATATCACTGTTATTATGGGGGCACTGTGGATGTCACTGTTATTATGGGGGCACTGTGGATATCACTGTTATTATGGGAGCACTGTGGATGTCACTGTTATTATGGGGGCACTGTGGATATCACTGTTATTATGGGGGCACTGTGGATATTACTGTTATTATGGGGGCACTGTGGATATCGCTGTTATTATGGGGGCACTGTGGTTATCGCTGTTATTATGGGGGCACTGTGGATATCGCTGTTATTATGGGAGCACTGTGGATATCACTGTTATTATGGGGGCACTGTGGATATTGCTGTTATTATGGGGGCACTGTGGATATCGCTGTTATTATGGGGGCACTGTGGATATCGCTGTTATTATGAGGCACTGTGGATATCACTATTATTATGGGGGCACTGTGGATATCACTGTTATTATGGGGGCACTGTGGATATCACTGTTATTATGGGGGCCCTGTGGTTGTCACTGTTATTATGGAGGCACTGTGGATATCACTGTTATTATGGGGGCACTGTGGATATCACTGTTATTATGGGCTCACTGTGGATGTCACTGTTATTATGGAGGCCCTGTGGATGTCACTGTTATTATGGGGGCACTGTGGATATCACTGTTATTATGGGAGCACTGTGGATATCACTGTTATTATGGGGGCACTGTGGATATCGCTGTTATTATGGGGCACTGTGGATATCGCTGTTATTATGAAGCACTGTGGATATCACTGTTATTATGGGGGCACTGTGGATATCGCTGTTGTTATGAGGCACTGTGGATATCGCTGTTATTATGGGGCACTGTGGATATCGCTGTTATTATGGGGCACTGTGGATATCGCTGTTATTATGGGGGCACTGTGGATATCACTGTTATTATGGGGGCACTGTGGATATCACTGTTATTATGGGGGCACTGTGGATATCACTGTTATTATGGGAGCACTGTGGATATCACTGTTATTATGGGAGCACTGTGGATATCACTGTTATTATGGAGGCACTGTGGATATCACTGTTATTATGGGGGCACTGTGGATATCACTGTTATTATGGGAGCACTGTGGATATCACTGTTATTATGGGGCACTGTGGATATCACTGTTATTATGGAGGCACTGTGGATGTCACTGTTATTATGGGGGCACTGTGGATATCACTGTTATTATGGAGGCACTGTGGATGTCACTGTTATTATGGGGGCACTGTGGATGTCACTGTTATTATGGGGGCACTGTGGATATCACTGTTATTATGGGGCACTGTGGATATCACTGTTATTATGGGAGCACTGTGGATATCACTGTTATTATGGGGCACTGTGGATGTCACTGTTATTATGGGAGCACTGTGGATATCACTGTTATTATGGGGACAATGTGGATATCACTGTTATTATGGGGGCACTGTGGATGTCGCTGTTATTATGGGGCACTGTGGATGTCACTGTTATTATGGGGCACTGTGGATATCACTGTTATTATGGAGGCACTGTGGATATCACTGTTATTATGGGGGCACTGTGGATGTCACTGTTATTATGGAGGCACTGTGGATATCACTGTTATTATGGGGGCACTGTGGATGTCACTGTTATTATGGAGGCACTGTGGATATCACTGTTATTATGGGGGCACTGTGGATGTCACTGTTATTATCAGGGCACTGTGGATATCACTGTTATTATGGGGGCACTGTGGATGTCACTGTTATTATGGGAGCACTGTGGATATCACTGTTATTATGGGGGCACTGTGGATATCGCTGTTATTATGGGGGCACTGTGGATATCGCTGTTATTATGGGGGCACTGTGGATATCGCTGTTATTATGGGAGCACTGTGGATATCGCTGTTATTATGGGAGCACTGTGGATATCGCTGTTATTATGGGAGCACTGTGGATATCGCTGTTATTATGGGAGCACTGTGAATGTCACTGTTATTATGGGAGCACTGTGGATGTCACTGTTATTATGGAGGCACTGTGGATATCACTGTTATTATGGGGGCACTGTGGATGTCACTGTTATTATGGAGGCACTGTGGATGTCACTTATTATGGGAGCACTGTGGATATCACTGTTATTATGGGGGCACTGTGGATGTCACTGTTATTATGGGAGTACTGTGGATATCACTGTTATTATGGGAGCACTGTGGATATCACTGTTATTATGGGGGCACTGTGGATATCACTGTTATTATGGGGGCACTGTGGATGTCACTTATTATGGGAGCACTGTGGATATCACTGTTATTATGGGGGCACTGTGGATGTCACTGTTATTATGGGAGCACTGTGGATATCACTGTTATTATGGGGGCACTGTGGATGTCACTGTTATTATGGGAGCACTGTGGATATCACTGTTATTATGGAGGCACTGTGGATATCACTGTTATTATGGGGCACTGTGGATATCACTGTTATTATGGGGGCACTGTGGATATCACTGTTATTATGGAGGCACTGTGGATATCACTGTTATTATGGGGGCACTGTGGATATCACTGTTATTATGGAGGCACTGTGGATATCACTGTTATTATGGAGGCACTGTGGTTATCACTGTTATTATGGGGCACTGTGGATGTCACTGTTATTATGGGAGCACTGTGGATATCACTGTTATTATGGGGACAATGTGGATATCACTGTTATTATGGGGGCACTGTGGATGTCGCTGTTATTATGGGGCACTGTGGATGTCACTGTTATTATGGGGCACTGTGGATATCACTGTTATTATGGAGGCACTGTGGATATCACTGTTATTATGGGGGCACTGTGGATGTCACTGTTATTATGGAGGCACTGTGGATATCACTGTTATTATGGGGGCACTGTGGATGTCACTGTTATTATGGAGGCACTGTGGATATCACTGTTATTATGGGGGCACTGTGGATGTCACTGTTATTATGGAGGCACTGTGGATATCACTGTTATTATGGAGGCATTGTGGATATCACTATTATGGAGGCACTGTGGATATCACTGTTATTATGGGGGCACTGTGGATGTCACTGTTATTATGGGAGCACTGTGGATATCACTGTTATTATGGGGGCACTGTGGATATCGCTGTTATTATGGGGGCACTGTGGATATCGCTGTTATTATGGGGGCACTGTGGATATCGCTGTTATTATGGGAGCACTGTGGATATCGCTGTTATTATGGGAGCACTGTGGATATCGCTGTTATTATGGGAGCACTGTGGATATCACTGTTATTATGGGGGCACTGTGGATGTCACTGTTATTATGGGAGCACTGTGGATGTCACTGTTATTATGGAGGCACTGTGGATATCACTGCTATTATGGGGGCACTGTGGATGTCACTGTTATTATGGAGGCACTGTGGATATCACTGTTATTATGGGGGCACTGTGGATGTCACTGTTATTATGGAGGCACTGTGGATATCACTGTTATTATGGAGGCATTGTGGATATCACTATTATGGAGGCACTGTGGATATCACTGTTATTATGGGGGCACTGTGGATGTCACTGTTATTATGGGAGCACTGTGGATATCACTGTTATTATGGGGGCACTGTGGATATCGCTGTTATTATGGGGGCACTGTGGATATCGCTGTTATTATGGGGGCACTGTGGATATCGCTGTTATTATGGGAGCACTGTGGATATCGCTGTTATTATGGGAGCACTGTGGATATCACTGTTATTATGGGGGCACTGTGGATGTCACTGTTATTATGGAGGCACTGTGGATATCACTGTTATTATGGGGGCACTGTGGATGTCACTTATTATGGGAGCACTGTGGATATCACTGTTATTATGGGGGCACTGTGGATGTCACTGTTATTATGGGAGCACTGTGGATATCACTGTTATTATGGGAGCACTATGGATATCACTGTTATTATGGGAGCACTGTGGATATCACTGTTATTTTGGAGGCACTGTGGATATCACTGTTATTATGGGGGCACTGTGGATATCACTGTTATTATGGGAGCACTGTGGATATCACTGTTATTATGGGAGCACTATGGATATCACTGTTATTATGGGAGCACTGTGGATATCACTGTTATTATGGGAGCACTGTGGATATCACTGTTATTATGGGGGCACTGTGGATATCACTGTTATTATGGAGGCACTGTGGATATCACTGTTATTATGGGGGCACTGTGGATATCACTGTTATTATGGGGGCAATGTGGATGTCACTGTTATTATGGGAGCACTGTGGATATCACTGTTATTATGGAGGCACTGTGGATATCACTGTTATTATGGGGCACTGTGGATATCACTGTTATTATGGGGGCACTGTGGATATCACTGTTATTATGGGGGCACTGTGGATATCACTGTTATTATGGGGCACTGTGGATATCAGTGTTATTATGGGGGCACTGTGGATATCACTGTTATTATGGGGGCACTGTGGATGTCACTGTTATTATGGAGGCACTGTGGATATCACTGTTATTATGGGGGCACTGTGGATGTCACTGTTATTATGGGGACAATGTGGATATCACTGTTATTATGGAGGCATTGTGGATATCACTGTTATTATGGGGACAATGTGGATATCACTGTTATTATGGAGGCACTGTGGTTGTCGCTGTTATTATGGGGCACTGTGGATGTCACTGTTATTATGGGGCACTGTGGATATCACTGTTATTATGGGGGCACTGTGGATGTCGCTGTTATTATGGGGCACTGTGGATGTCACTGTTATTATGGGGCACTGTGGATATCACTGTTATTAAGGAGGCACTGTGGATATCACTGTTATTATGGGGGCACTGTGGATATCACTGTTATTATGGGGGCACTGTGGATATCACTGTTATTATGGGGGCACTGTGGATGTCACTGTTATTATGGAGGCACTGTGGATATCACTGTTATTATGGAGGCACTGTGGATATCACTGTTATTATGGGGGCACTGTGGATGTCACTGTTATTATGGAGGCACTGTGGATATCACTGTTATTATGGGGGCACTGTGGATGTCACTGTTATTATCGGGGCACTGTGGATATCACTGTTATTATGGGGGCACTGTGGATGTCACTGTTATTATGGGAGAACTGTGGATATCACTGTTATTATGGGGGCACTGTGGATATCGTTGTTATTATGGGGGCACTGTGGATATCGCTGTTATTATGGGGGCACTGTGGATATCACTGTTATTATGGGAGCACTGTGGATATCGCTGTTATTATGGGGGCACTGTGGATATTCCTGTTATTATGGGGGCACTGTGGATATCGCTGTTATTATGGGGGCACTGTGGATATCGCTGTTATTATGGGGGCACTGTGGATATCGCTGTTATTATGGGGGCACTGTGGATATCGCTGTTATTATGGGAGCACTGTGGATATCACTGTTTTTATGGGGGCACTGTGGATATCGCTGTTATTATGGGGGCACTGTGGATATCACTGTTATTATGGGGGCACTGTGGATATCACTGTTATTATGGGGGCACTGTGGATATCACTGTTATTATGGGGGCACTGTGGTTGTCACTGTTATTATGGAGGCACTGTGGATATCACTGTTATTATGGGAGCACTGTGGATATCACTGTTATTATGGGGGCACTGTGGTTGTCACTGTTATTATGGGGGCACTGTGGATATCACTGTTATTATGGGGGCACTGTGGATGTCACTGTTATTATGGGGGCACTGTGGATATCACTGTTATTATGGGAGCACTGTGGATGTCACTGTTATTATGGGGGCACTGTGGATATCACTGTTATTATGGGGGCACTGTGGATATTACTGTTATTATGGGGGCACTGTGGATATCGCTGTTATTATGGGGGCACTGTGGATGTCACTGTTATTATGGGGGCACTGTGGATATCACTGTTATTATGGGGGCACTGTGGATATTACTGTTATTATGGGGGCACTGTGGATATCGCTGTTATTATGGGGGCACTGTGGTTATCGCTGTTATTATGGGGGCACTGTGGATATCGCTGTTATTATGGGAGCACTGTGGATATCACTGTTATTATGGGGGCACTGTGGATATCGCTGTTATTATGGGGGCACTGTGGATATCGCTGTTATTATGGGGGCACTGTGGATATCGCTGTTATTATGAGGCACTGTGGATATCACTATTATTATGGGGGCACTGTGGATATCACTCTTATTATGGGGGCACTGTGGATATCACTGTTATTATGGGGGCCCTGTGGTTGTCACTGTTATTAGGGAGGCACTGTGGATATCACTGTTATTATGGGGGCACTGTGGATATCACTGTTATTATGGGGGCACTGTGGATGTCACTGTTATTATGGAGGCCCTGTGGATGTCACTGTTATTATGGGGGCACTGTGGATATCACTGTTATTATGGGAGCACTGTGGATATCACTGTTATTATGGGGGCACTGTGGATATCGCTGTTATTATGGGGCACTGTGGATATCGCTGTTATTATGAAGCACTGTGGATATCACTGTTATTATGGGGGCACTGTGGATATCGCTGTTGTTATGAGGCACTGTGGATATCGCTGTTATTATGGGGCACTGTGGATATCGCTGTTATTATGGGGCACTGTGGATATCGCTGTTATTATGGGGGCACTGTGGATATCACTGTTATTATGGGGGCACTGTGGATATCACTGTTATTATGGGGGCACTGTGGATATCACTGTTATTATGGGAGCACTGTGGATATCACTGTTATTATGGGAGCACTGTGGATATCACTGTTATTATGGAGGCACTGTGGATATCACTGTTATTATGGGGGCACTGTGGATATCACTGTTATTATGGGAGCACTGTGGATATCACTGTTATTATGGGGCACTGTGGATATCACTGTTATTATGGAGGCACTGTGGATGTCACTGTTATTATGGGGGCACTGTGGATGTCACTGTTATTATGGGGGCACTGTGGATATCACTGTTATTATGGGGCACTGTGGATATCACTGTTATTATGGGAGCACTGTGGATATCACTGTTATTATGGGGCACTGTGGATGTCACTGTTATTATGGGAGCACTGTGGATATCACTGTTATTATGGGGACAATGTGGATATCACTGTTATTATGGGGGCACTGTGGATGTCGCTGTTATTATGGGGCACTGTGGATGTCACTGTTATTATGGGGCACTGTGGATATCACTGTTATTATGGAGGCACTGTGGATATCACTGTTATTATGGGGGCACTGTGGATGTCACTGTTATTATGGAGGCACTGTGGATATCACTGTTATTATGGGGGCACTGTGGATGTCACTGTTATTATGGAGGCACTGTGGATATCACTGTTATTATGGGGGCACTGTGGATGTCACTGTTATTATCAGGGCACTGTGGATATCACTGTTATTATGGGGGCACTGTGGATGTCACTGTTATTATGGGGGCACTGTGGATATCGCTGTTATTATGGGAGCACTGTGGATATCGCTGTTATTATGGGAGCACTGTGGATATCACTGTTATTATGGGGGCACTGTGGATGTCACTGTTATTATGGGAGCACTGTGGATGTCACTGTTATTATGGAGGCACTGTGGATATCACTGTTATTATGGGGGCACTGTGGATGTCACTGTTATTATGGAGGCACTGTGGATGTCACTTATTATGGGAGCACTGTGGATATCACTGTTATTATGGGGGCACTGTGGATGTCACTGTTATTATGGGAGTACTGTGGATATCACTGTTATTATGGGAGCACTGTGGATATCACTGTTATTATGGGGGCACTGTGGATATCACTGTTATTATGGGGGCACTGTGGATGTCACTTATTATGGGAGCACTGTGGATATCACTGTTATTATGGGGGCACTGTGGATGTCACTGTTATTATGGGAGTACTGTGGATATCACTGTTATTATGGGAGCACTGTGGATATCACTGTTATTATGGGGGCACTGTGGATATCACTGTTATTATGGAGGCACTGTGGATATCACTGTTATTATGGGGGCACTGTGGATATCACTGTTATTATGGAGGCACTGTGGATATCACTGTTATTATGGAGGCACTGTGGATATCACTGTTATTATGGGGGCACTGTGGATGTCACTGTTATTATGGGGCACTGTGGATATCACTGTTATTATGGGGGCAATGTGGATGTCACTGTTATTATGGGAGCACTGTGGATATCACTGTTATTATGGAGGCACTGTGGATATCACTGTTATTATGGGGCACTGTGGATATCACTGTTATTATGGGGGCACTGTGGATATCACTGTTATTATGGGGGCACTGTGGATATCACTGTTATTATGGGGCACTGTGGATATCAGTGTTATTATGGGGGCACTGTGGATATCACTGTTATTATGGGGGCACTGTGGATGTCACTGTTATTATGGGAGCACTGTGGATATCACTGTTATTATGGAGGCATTGTGGATATCACTGTTATTATGGGGACAATGTGGATATCACTGTTATTATGGAGGCATTGTGGATATCACTGTTATTATGGGGACAATGTGGATATCACTGTTATTATGGGGCACTGTGGATGTCACTGTTATTATGGGGCACTGTGGATATCACTGTTATTATGGGGGCACTGTGGATGTCGCTGTTATTATGGGGCACTGTGGATGTCACTGTTATTATGGGGCACTGTGGATATCACTGTTATTAAGGAGGCACTGTGGATATCACTGTTATTATGGGGGCACTGTGGATATCACTGTTATTATGGGGGCACTGTGGATGTCACTGTTATTATGGAGGCACTGTGGATATCACTGTTATTATGGAGGCACTGTGGATATCACTGTTATTATGGGGGCACTGTGGATATCACTGTTATTATGGGGCACTGTGGATATCACTGTTATTATGGGGGCACTGTGGATATCACAGTTATTATGGGGGCACTGTGGATGTCACTGTTATTATGGAGGCACTGTGGATATCACTGTTATTATGGGGGCACTGTGGATGTCACTGTTATTATGGAGGCACTGTGGATATCACTGTTATTATGGAGGCACTGTGGATATCACTGTTATTATGGGAGCACTGTGGATATCACTGTTATTATGGGGCACTGTGGATATCACTGTTATTATGGGGGCACTGTGGATATCACAGTTATTATGGGGGCACTGTGGATGTCACTGTTATTATGGAGGCACTGTGGATATCACTGTTATTATGGGGGCACTGTGGATGTCACTGTTATTATCGGGGCACTGTGGATATCACTGTTATTATGGGGGCACTGTGGATGTCACTGTTATTATGGGAGCACTGTGGATATCACTGTTATTGTGGGGGCACTGTGGATATCGCTGTTATTATGGGGGCACTGTGGATATCGCTGTTATTATGGGGGCACTGTGGATATCACTGTTATTATGGGAGCACTGTGGATATCGCTGTTATTATGGGGGCACTGTGGATATTCCTGTTATTATGGGGGCACTGTGGATATCGCTGTTATTATGGGGGCACTGTGGATATCGCTGTTATTATGGGGGCACTGTGGATATCGCTGTTATTATGGGGCACTGTGGATATCGCTGTTATTATGGGAGCACTGTGGATATCACTGTTATTATGGGAGCACTGTGGATATCACTGTTATTATGGGGGCACTGTGGATATCACTGTTATTATGGGGGCACTGTGGATGTCACTGTTATTATGGGAGCACTGTGGATATCACTGGTATTATGGAGGCACTGTGGATATCACTGTTATTATGGGAGCACTGTGGATGTCACTGTTATTATGGAGGCACTGTGGATATCACTGTTATTATGGGGGCACTGTGGATATCGCTGTTATTATGGGGCACTGTGGATATCACTGTTATTATGGAGGCACTGTGGATGTCACTGTTATTATGGGGGCACTGTGGATGTCACTGTTATTATGGGAGCACTGTGGATATCACTGTTATTATGGAGGCACTGTGGATATCACTGTTATTATGGGGGCACTGTGGATATCACTGTTATTATGGGGCACTGTGGATATCACTGTTATTATGGGAGCACTGTGGATGTCACTGTTATTATGGAGGCACTGTGGATATCACTGTTATTATGGGGGCACTGTGGATGTCACTGTTATTATGGGGGCACTGTGGATGTCACTGTTATTATGGAGGCACTGTGGATATCACTGTTATTATGGAGGCACTGTGGATATCACTGTTATTATGGGGGCATTGTGGATGTCACTGTTATTATGGAGGCACTGTGGATGTCACTGTTATTATGGGGGCACTGTGGATATCACTGTTATTATGGGGGCACTGTGGATGTCACTGTTATTATGGGGGCACTGTGGATATCACTGTTATTATTGGGGCACTGTGGATATCACTGTTATTATGGGGGCACTGTGGATGTCACTGTTATTATGAGAGCACTGTGGATATCACTGTTATTATGGGGGCACTGTGGATATCACTGTTATTATGGGGGCACTGTGGATGTCACTGTTATTATGGAGGCACTGTGGATGTCACTGTTATTATGGGGGCACTGTGGATATCACTGTTATTATGGGGGCACTGTGGATATCACTGTTATTATGGGGGCACTGTGGATGTCACTGTTATTATGGGGGCACTGTGGATATCACTGTTATTATGGAGGCACTGTGGATGTCACTGTTATTATGGGGGCACTGTGGATATCACTGTTATTATGGGAGCACTGTGGATGTCACTGTTATTATGGGGGCACTGTGGATGTCACTGTTATTATGGGGGCACTGTGGATATCACTGTTATTATTGGGGCACTGTGGATATCACTGTTATTATGGGGGCACTGTGGATGTCACTGTTATTATGGGAGCACTGTGGATATCACTGTTATTATGGGGGCACTGTGGATATCACTGTTATTATGGGGGCACTGTGGATGTCACTGTTATTATGGAGGCACTGTGGATGTCACTGTTATTATGGGGGCACTGTGGATATCACTGTTATTATGGGGGCACTGTGGATATCACTGTTATTATGGGGGCACTGTGGATGTCACTGTTATTATGGGAGCACTGTGGATATCACTGTTATTATGGAGCACTGTGGATATCACTGTTATTATGGGGGCACTGTGGATGTCACTGTTATTATGGGGCACTGTGGATATCACTGTTATTATGGGGGCACTGTGGATGTCACTGTTATTATGGAGGCACTGTAGATATCACTGTTATTATGGGGGCACTGTGGATGTCACTTATTATTGGAGCACTGTGGATATCACTGTTATTATGGGAGCACTGTGGATATCACTGTTATTATGGGAGCACTGTGGATATCACTGTTATTATGGAGGCACTGTGGATATCACTGTTATTATGGAGGCACTGTGGATATCACTGTTATTATGGAGGCACTGTGGATGTCACTGTTATTATGGGGGCACTGTGGATATCACTGTTATTATGGGGCACTGTGGATGTCACTGTTATTATGGAGGCACTGTGGATATCACTGTTATTATGGGGGCACTGTGGATATCACTGTTATTATGGAGGCACTGTGGATATCACTGTTATTATGGAGGCACTGTGGATATCACTGTTATTATGGGGGCACTGTGGATATCACTGTTATTATGGAGGCACTGTGGATATCACTGTTATTATGGAGGCACTGTGGATATCACTGTTATTATGGAGGCACTGTGGATATCACTGTTATTATGGGGGCACTGTGGATATCACTGTTATTATGGAGGCACTGTGGATATCACTGTTATTATGGAGGCACTGTGGATATCACTGTTATTATGGGAGCACTGTGGATATCACTGTTATTATGGAGGCACTGTGGATATCACTGTTATTATGGAGGCACTGTGGATGTCACTGTTATTATGGGGGCACTGTGGATATCACTGTTATTATGGGGCACTGTGGATGTCACTGTTATTATGGGGACACTGTGGATATCACTGTTATTATGGAGGCACTGTGGATATCACTGTTATTATGGAGGCACTGTGGATATCACTGTTATTATGGGGGCACTGTGGTATCATTATTATTATGGGGCACTGTGGATATCACTGTTATTATGGGGGCACTGTGGATATCGCTGTTATTATGGGGGCACTGTGGATATCACTGTTATTATGGGGGCACTGTGGATATCACTGTTATTATGGGGGCACTGTGGATATCACTGTTATTATGGGAGCACTGTGGATGTCACTGTTATTATGGGGGCACTGTGGATATCAGTGTTATTATGGGGGCACTGTGGATATCAGTGTTACTATGGGGGCACTGTGGATGTCACTGTTATTATGGGAGCACTGTGGATGTCACTGTTATTATAGGGGCACTGTGGATGTCACTGTTATTATGGGGGCACTGTGGATGTCACTGTTATTATGGGGGCACTGTGGATGTCACTGTTATTATGGGGGCCCTGTGGTTGTCACTGTTATTATGGGGGCACTGTGGATATCGCTGTTATTATGGAGGAACTGTGGATATCACTGTTATTATGGAGGCACTGTGGATATCACTGTTATGATGGGGCACTGTGGATATCACTGTCATTATGGGGGCACTGTGGATATCGCTGTTATTATGGGGGCACTGTGGATATCGCTGTTATTATGAGGCACTGTGGATATCACTGTCATTATGGGGGCACTGTGGATATCGCTGTTATTATGGGGGCACTGTGGATATCACTGTTATTATGGGGGCACTGTGGATATCACTGTTATTATGGGGGCACTGTGGTTGTCACTGTTATTATGGAGGCACTGTGGATATCACTGTTATTATGGGAGCACTGTGGATATCACTGTTATTATGGGGGCACTGTGGTTGTCACTGTTATTATGGGGGCACTGTGGATATCACTGTTATTATGGGGGCACTGTGGATGTCACTGTTATTATGGAGGCACTGTGGATATCACTGTTATTATGGGAGCAGTGTGGATGTCACTGTTATTATGGGGGCACTGTGGATATCACTGTTATTATGGGGGCACTGTGGATATCACTGTTATTATGGGAGCACTGTGGATATCACTGTTATTATGGGGGCACTGTGGATATCGCTGTTATTATGGGGGCACTGTGGATATCGCTGTTATTATGGGGGCACTGTGGATATCGCTGTTATTATGAGGCACTGTGGATATCACTATTATTATGGGGGCACTGTGGATATCACTTTTATTATGGGGGCACTGTGGATATCACTGTTATTATTGGGGCCCTGTGGTTGTCACTGTTATTATGGAGGCACTGTGGATATCACTGTTATTATGGGGGCACTGTGGATATCACTGTTATTATGGGGGCACTGTGGATGTCACTGTTATTATGGAGGCCCTGTGGATGTCACTGTTATTATGGGGGCACTGTGGATATCACTGTTATTATGGGAGCACTGTGGATATCACTGTTATTATGGGGGCACTGTGGATATCGCTGTTATTATGGGGGCACTGTGGATATCGCTGTTATTATGAAGCACTGTGGATATCACTGTTATTATGGGGGCACTGTGGATGTCACTGTTATTATGGGGCACTGTGGATATCACTGTTATTATGGGGGCACTGTGGATGTCACTGTTATTATGGAGGCACTGTAGATATCACTGTTATTATGGGGGCACTGTGGATGTCACTTATTATTGGAGCACTGTGGATATCACTGTTATTATGGGGGCACTGTGGATGTCACTGTTATTATGGGGGCACTGTGGATATCACTGTTATTATGGGGGCACTGTGGATGTCACTGTTATTATGGGAGCACTGTGGATATCACTGTTATTATGGGGGCACTGTGGATATCACTGTTATTATGGAGGCACTGTGGATATCACTGTTATTATGGAGGCACTGTGGATATCACTGTTATTATGGGGGCACTGTGGTATCATTATTATTATGGGGCACTGTGGATATCACTGTTATTATGGGGGCACTGTGGATATCGCTGTTATTATGGGGGCACTGTGGATATCACTGTTATTATGGGGGCACTGTGGATATCACTGTTATTATGGGGGCACTGTGGATATCACTGTTATTATGGGAGCACTGTGGATGTCACTGTTATTATGGGGGCACTGTGGATATCAGTGTTATTATGGGGGCACTGTGGATATCAGTGTTACTATGGGGGCACTGTGGATGTCACTGTTATTATGGGAGCACTGTGGATGTCACTGTTATTATGGGGGCACTGTGGATGTCACTGTTATTATGGGGGCACTGTGGATGTCACTGTTATTATGGGGGCACTGTGGATGTCACTGTTATTATGGGGGCCCTGTGGTTGTCACTGTTATTATGGGGGCACTGTGGATATCGCTGTTATTATGGAGGCACTGTGGATATCACTGTTATTATGGAGGCACTGTGGATATCACTGTTATTATGGGGCACTGTGGATATCACTGTCATTATGGGGGCACTGTGGATATCGCTGTTATTATGGGGGCACTGTGGATATCGCTGTTATTATGGGGGCACTGTGGATATTCCTGTTATTATGGGGGCACTGTGGATATCGCTGTTATTATGGGAGCACTGTGGATATCACTGTTTTTATGGGGGCACTGGGGATATCGCTGTTATTATGGGGGCACTGTGGATATCACTGTTATTATGGGGGCACTGTGGATATCACTGTTATTATGGGGGCACTGTGGATATCACTGTTATTATGGGGGCACTGTGGTTGTCACTGTTATTATGGAGGCACTGTGGATATCACTGTTATTATGGCAGCACTGTGGATATCACTGTTATTATGGGGGCACTGTGGTTGTCACTGTTATTATGGGGGCACTGTGGATATCACTGTTATTATGGGGGCACTGTGGATGTCACTGTTATTATGGGGGCACTGTGGATATCACTGTTATTATGGGAGCACTGTGGATGTCACTGTTATTATGGGGGCACTGTGGATATCACTGTTATTATGGGGGCACTGTGGATATTACTGTTATTATGGGGGCACTGTGGATATCGCTGTTATTATGGGGGCACTGTGGTTATCGCTGTTATTATGGGGGCACTGTGGATATCGCTGTTATTATGGGAGCACTGTGGATATCACTGTTATTATGGGGGCACTGTGGATATTGCTGTTATTATGGGGGCACTGTGGATATCGCTGTTATTATGGGGGCACTGTGGATATCGCTGTTATTATGAGGCACTGTGGATATCACTATTATTATGGGGGCACTGTGGATATCACTGTTATTATGGGGGCACTGTGGATATCACTGTTATTATGGGGGCCCTGTGGTTGTCACTGTTATTATGGAGGCACTGTGGATATCACTGTTATTATGGGGGCACTGTGGATATCACTGTTATTATGGGGGCACTGTGGATGTCACTGTTATTATGGAGGCCCTGTGGATGTCACTGTTATTATGGGGGCACTGTGGATATCACTGTTATTATGGGAGCACTGTGGATATCACTGTTATTATGGGGGCACTGTGGATATCGCTGTTATTATGGGGCACTGTGGATATCGCTGTTATTATGAAGCACTGTGGATATCACTGTTATTATGGGGGCACTGTGGATATCGCTGTTGTTATGAGGCACTGTGGATATCGCTGTTATTATGGGGCACTGTGGATATCGCTGTTATTATGGGGCACTGTGGATATCGCTGTTATTATGGGGGCACTGTGGATATCACTGTTATTATGGGGGCACTGTGGATATCACTGTTATTATGGGGGCACTGTGGATATCACTGTTATTATGGGAGCACTGTGGATATCACTGTTATTATGGGAGCACTGTGGATATCACTGTTATTATGGAGGCACTGTGGATATCACTGTTATTATGGGGGCACTGTGGATATCACTGTTATTATGGGAGCACTGTGGATATCACTGTTATTATGGGGCACTGTGGATATCACTGTTATTATGGAGGCACTGTGGATGTCACTGTTATTATGGGGGCACTGTGGATATCACTGTTATTATGGAGGCACTGTGGATGTCACTGTTATTATGGGGGCACTGTGGATGTCACTGTTATTATGGGGGCACTGTGGATATCACTGTTATTATGGGGCACTGTGGATATCACTGTTATTATGGGAGCACTGTGGATATCACTGTTATTATGGGGCACTGTGGATGTCACTGTTATTATGGGAGCACTGTGGATATCACTGTTATTATGGGGACAATGTGGATATCACTGTTATTATGGGGGCACTGTGGATGTCGCTGTTATTATGGGGCACTGTGGATGTCACTGTTATTATGGGGCACTGTGGATATCACTGTTATTATGGAGGCACTGTGGATATCACTGTTATTATGGGGGCACTGTGGATGTCACTGTTATTATGGAGGCACTGTGGATATCACTGTTATTATGGGGGCACTGTGGATGTCACTGTTATTATGGAGGCACTGTGGATATCACTGTTATTATGGGGGCACTGTGGATGTCACTGTTATTATCAGGGCACTGTGGATATCACTGTTATTATGGGGGCACTGTGGATGTCACTGTTATTATGGGAGCACTGTGGATATCACTGTTATTATGGGGGCACTGTGGATATCGCTGTTATTATGGGGGCACTGTGGATATCGCTGTTATTATGGGGGCACTGTGGATATCGCTGTTATTATGGGAGCACTGTGGATATCGCTGTTATTATGGGAGCACTGTGGATATCGCTGTTATTATGGGAGCACTGTGGATATCACTGTTATTATGGGGGCACTGTGAATGTCACTGTTATTATGGGAGCACTGTGGATGTCACTGTTATTATGGAGGCACTGTGGATATCACTGTTATTATGGGGGCACTGTGGATGTCACTGTTATTATGGAGGCACTGTGGATGTCACTTATTATGGGAGCACTGTGGATATCACTGTTATTATGGGGGCACTGTGGATGTCACTGTTATTATGGGAGTACTGTGGATATCACTGTTATTATGGGAGCACTGTGGATATCACTGTTATTATGGGGGCACTGTGGATATCACTGTTATTATGGGGGCACTGTGGATGTCACTTATTATGGGAGCACTGTGGATATCACTGTTATTATGGGGGCACTGTGGATGTCACTGTTATAATGGGAGCACTGTGGATATCACTGTTATTATGGGGGCACTGTGGATATCGCTGTTATTATGGGGGCACTGTGGATATCGCTGTTATTATGGGGGCACTGTGGATATCACTGTTATTATGGGAGCACTGTGGATATCGCTGTTATTATGGGGGCACTGTGGATATTCCTGTTATTATGGGGGCACTGTGGATATCGCTGTTATTATGGGGGCACTGTGGATATCGCTGTTATTATGGGGGCACTGTGGATATCGCTGTTATTATGGGGGCACTGTGGATATCGCTGTTATTATGGGAGCACTGTGGATATCACTGTTTTTATGGGGGCACTGTGGATATCGCTGTTATTATGGGGGCACTGTGGATATCACTGTTATTATGGGGGCACTGTGGATATCACTGTTATTATGGGGGCACTGTGGATATCACTGTTATTATGGGGGCACTGTGGTTGTCACTGTTATTATGGAGGCACTGTGGATATCACTGTTATTATGGCAGCACTGTGGATATCACTGTTATTATGGGGGCACTGTGGTTGTCACTGTTATTATGGGGGCACTGTGGATATCACTGTTATTATGGGGGCACTGTGGATGTCACTGTTATTATGGGGGCACTGTGGATATCACTGTTATTATGGGAGCACTGTGGATGTCACTGTTATTATGGGGGCACTGTGGATATCACTGTTATTATGGGGGCACTGTGGATATTACTGTTATTATGGGGGCACTGTGGATATCGCTGTTATTATGGGGGCACTGTGGTTATCGCTGTTATTATGGGGGCACTGTGGATATCGCTGTTATTATGGGAGCACTGTGGATATCACTGTTATTATGGGGGCACTGTGGATATTGCTGTTATTATGGGGGCACTGTGGATATCGCTGTTATTATGGGGGCACTGTGGATATCGCTGTTATTATGAGGCACTGTGGATATCACTATTATTATGGGGGCACTGTGGATATCACTGTTATTATGGGGGCCCTGTGGTTGTCACTGTTATTATGGAGGCACTGTGGATATCACTGTTATTATGGGGGCACTGTGGATATCACTGTTATTATGGGGGCACTGTGGATGTCACTGTTATTATGGAGGCCCTGTGGATGTCACTGTTATTATGGGGGCACTGTGGATATCACTGTTATTATGGGAGCACTGTGGATATCACTGTTATTATGGGGGCACTGTGGATATCGCTGTTATTATGGGGCACTGTGGATATCGCTGTTATTATGAAGCACTGTGGATATCACTGTTATTATGGGGGCACTGTGGATATCGCTGTTGTTATGAGGCACTGTGGATATCGCTGTTATTATGGGGCACTGTGGATATCGCTGTTATTATGGGGCACTGTGGATATCGCTGTTATTATGGGGGCACTGTGGATATCACTGTTATTATGGGGGCACTGTGGATATCACTGTTATTATGGGGGCACTGTGGATATCACTGTTATTATGGGAGCACTGTGGATATCACTGTTATTATGGGAGCACTGTGGATATCACTGTTATTATGGAGGCACTGTGGATATCACTGTTATTATGGGGGCACTGTGGATATCACTGTTATTATGGGAGCACTGTGGATATCACTGTTATTATGGGGCACTGTGGATATCACTGTTATTATGGAGGCACTGTGGATGTCACTGTTATTATGGGGGCACTGTGGATATCACTGTTATTATGGAGGCACTGTGGATGTCACTGTTATTATGGGGGCACTGTGGATGTCACTGTTATTATGGGGGCACTGTGGATATCACTGTTATTATGGGGCACTGTGGATATCACTGTTATTATGGGAGCACTGTGGATATCACTGTTATTATGGGGCACTGTGGATGTCACTGTTATTATGGGAGCACTGTGGATATCACTGTTATTATGGGGACAATGTGGATATCACTGTTATTATGGGGGCACTGTGGATGTCGCTGTTATTATGGGGCACTGTGGATGTCACTGTTATTATGGGGCACTGTGGATATCACTGTTATTATGGAGGCACTGTGGATATCACTGTTATTATGGGGGCACTGTGGATGTCACTGTTATTATGGAGGCACTGTGGATATCACTGTTATTATGGGGGCACTGTGGATGTCACTGTTATTATGGAGGCACTGTGGATATCACTGTTATTATGGGGGCACTGTGGATGTCACTGTTATTATCAGGGCACTGTGGATATCACTGTTATTATGGGGGCACTGTGGATGTCACTGTTATTATGGGAGCACTGTGGATATCACTGTTATTATGGGGGCACTGTGGATATCGCTGTTATTATGGGGGCACTGTGGATATCGCTGTTATTATGGGGGCACTGTGGATATCGCTGTTATTATGGGAGCACTGTGGATATCGCTGTTATTATGGGAGCACTGTGGATATCGCTGTTATTATGGGGGCACTGTGAATGTCACTGTTATTATGGGAGCACTGTGGATGTCACTGTTATTATGGAGGCACTGTGGATATCACTGTTATTATGGGGGCACTGTGGATGTCACTGTTATTATGGAGGCACTGTGGATGTCACTTATTATGGGAGCACTGTGGATATCACTGTTATTATGGGGGCACTGTGGATGTCACTGTTATTATGGGAGTACTGTGGATATCACTGTTATTATGGGAGCACTGTGGATATCACTGTTATTATGGGGGCACTGTGGATATCACTGTTATTATGGGGGCACTGTGGATGTCACTTATTATGGGAGCACTGTGGATATCACTGTTATTATGGGGGCACTGTGGATGTCACTGTTATTATGGGAGTACTGTGGATGTCACTGTTATTATGGGAGCACTGTGGATATCACTGTTATTATGGAGGCACTGTGGATATCACTGTTATTATGGGGCACTGTGGATATCACTGTTATTATGGGGGCACTGTGGATATCACTGTTATTATGGAGGCACTGTGGATATCACTGTTATTATGGGGGCACTGTGGATATCACTGTTATTATGGAGGCACTGTGGATATCACTGTTATTATGGAGGCACTGTGGTTATCACTGTTATTATGGGGCACTGTGGATGTCACTGTTATTATGGGAGCACTGTGGATATCACTGTTATTATGGGGACAATGTGGATATCACTGTTATTATGGGGGCACTGTGGATGTCGCTGTTATTATGGGGCACTGTGGATGTCACTGTTATTATGGGGCACTGTGGATATCACTGTTATTATGGAGGCACTGTGGATATCACTGTTATTATGGGGGCACTGTGGATGTCACTGTTATTATGGAGGCACTGTGGATATCACTGTTATTATGGGGGCACTGTGGATGTCACTGTTATTATGGAGGCACTGTGGATATCACTGTTATTATGGGGGCACTGTGGATGTCACTGTTATTATGGAGGCACTGTGGATATCACTGTTATTATGGAGGCATTGTGGATATCACTATTATGGAGGCACTGTGGATATCACTGTTATTATGGGGGCACTGTGGATGTCACTGTTATTATGGGAGCACTGTGGATATCACTGTTATTATGGGGGCACTGTGGATATCGCTGTTATTATGGGGGCACTGTGGATATCGCTGTTATTATGGGGGCACTGTGGATATCGCTGTTATTATGGGAGCACTGTGGATATCGCTGTTATTATGGGAGCACTGTGGATATCGCTGTTATTATGGGAGCACTGTGGATATCACTGTTATTATGGGGGCACTGTGGATGTCACTGTTATTATGGGAGCACTGTGGATGTCACTGTTATTATGGAGGCACTGTGGATATCACTGCTATTATGGGGGCACTGTGGATGTCACTGTTATTATGGAGGCACTGTGGATATCACTGTTATTATGGGGGCACTGTGGATGTCACTGTTATTATGGAGGCACTGTGGATATCACTGTTATTATGGAGGCATTGTGGATATCACTATTATGGAGGCACTGTGGATATCACTGTTATTATGGGGGCACTGTGGATGTCACTGTTATTATGGGAGCACTGTGGATATCACTGTTATTATGGGGGCACTGTGGATATCGCTGTTATTATGGGGGCACTGTGGATATCGCTGTTATTATGGGGGCACTGTGGATATCGCTGTTATTATGGGAGCACTGTGGATATCGCTGTTATTATGGGAGCACTGTGGATATCACTGTTATTATGGGGGCACTGTGGATGTCACTGTTATTATGGAGGCACTGTGGATATCACTGTTATTATGGGGGCACTGTGGATGTCACTTATTATGGGAGCACTGTGGATATCACTGTTATTATGGGGGCACTGTGGATGTCACTGTTATTATGGTGCACTGTGGATATCACTGTTATTATGGGGCACTGTGGATATCACTGTTATTATGGGAGCACTATGGATATCACTGTTATTATGGGAGCACTGTGGATATCACTGTTATTTTGGAGGCACTGTGGATATCACTGTTATTATGGGGGCACTGTGGATATCACTGTTATTATGGGAGCACTGTGGATATCACTGTTATTATGGGAGCACTATGGATATCACTGTTATTATGGGAGCACTGTGGATATCACTGTTATTATGGGAGCACTGTGGATATCACTGTTATTATGGGGGCACTGTGGATATCACTGTTATTATGGAGGCACTGTGGATATCACTGTTATTATGGGGGCACTGTGGATATCACTGTTATTATGGGGGCAATGTGGATGTCACTGTTATTATGGGAGCACTGTGGATATCACTGTTATTATGGAGGCACTGTGGATATCACTGTTATTATGGGGCACTGTGGATATCACTGTTATTATGGGGGCACTGTGGATATCACTGTTATTATGGGGGCACTGTGGATATCACTGTTATTATGGGGAACTGTGGATATCAGTGTTATTATGGGGGCACTGTGGATATCACTGTTATTATGGGGGCACTGTGGATGTCACTGTTATTATGGAGGCACTGTGGATATCACTGTTATTATGGGGGCACTGTGGATGTCACTGTTATTATGGGGACAATGTGGATATCACTGTTATTATGGAGGCATTGTGGATATCACTGTTATTATGGGGACAATGTGGATATCACTGTTATTATGGAGGCACTGTGGTTGTCGCTGTTATTATGGGGCACTGTGGATGTCACTGTTATTATGGGGCACTGTGGATATCACTGTTATTATGGGGGCACTGTGGATGTCGCTGTTATTATGGGGCACTGTGGATGTCACTGTTATTATGGGGCACTGTGGATATCACTGTTATTAAGGAGGCACTGTGGATATCACTGTTATTATGGGGGCACTGTGGATATCACTGTTATTATGGGGGCACTGTGGATATCACTGTTATTATGGGGGCACTGTGGATGTCACTGTTATTATGGGAGCACTGTGGATATCACTGTTATTATGGGGGCACTGTGGATATCGCTGTTATTATGGGGGCACTGTGGATATCGCTGTTATTATGGGGGCACTGTGGATATCGCTGTTATTATGGGAGCACTGTGGATATCGCTGTTATTATGGGAGCACTGTGGATATCACTGTTATTATGGGGGCACTGTGGATGTCACTGTTATTATGGAGGCACTGTGGATATCACTGTTATTATGGGGGCACTGTGGATGTCACTTATTATGGGAGCACTGTGGATATCACTGTTATTATGGGGGCACTGTGGATGTCACTGTTATTATGGGAGCACTGTGGATATCACTGTTATTATGGGAGCACTATGGATATCACTGTTATTATGGGAGCACTGTGGATATCACTGTTATTTTGGAGGCACTGTGGATATCACTGTTATTATGGGGGCACTGTGGATATCACTGTTATTATGGGAGCACTGTGGATATCACTGTTATTATGGGAGCACTATGGATATCACTGTTATTATGGGAGCACTGTGGATATCACTGTTATTATGGGAGCACTGTGGATATCACTGTTATTATGGGGGCACTGTGGATATCACTGTTATTATGGAGGCACTGTGGATATCACTGTTATTATGGGGGCACTGTGGATATCACTGTTATTATGGGGGCAATGTGGATGTCACTGTTATTATGGGAGCACTGTGGATATCACTGTTATTATGGAGGCACTGTGGATATCACTGTTATTATGGGGCACTGTGGATATCACTGTTATTATGGGGGCACTGTGGATATCACTGTTATTATGGGGGCACTGTGGATATCACTGTTATTATGGGGCACTGTGGATATCAGTGTTATTATGGGGGCACTGTGGATATCACTGTTATTATGGGGGCACTGTGGATGTCACTGTTATTATGGAGGCACTGTGGATATCACTGTTATTATGGGGGCACTGTGGATGTCACTGTTATTATGGGGACAATGTGGATATCACTGTTATTATGGAGGCATTGTGGATATCACTGTTATTATGGGGACAATGTGGATATCACTGTTATTATGGAGGCACTGTGGTTGTCGCTGTTATTATGGGGCACTGTGGATGTCACTGTTATTATGGGGCACTGTGGATATCACTGTTATTATGGGGGCACTGTGGATGTCGCTGTTATTATGGGGCACTGTGGATGTCACTGTTATTATGGGGCACTGTGGATATCACTGTTATTAAGGAGGCACTGTGGATATCACTGTTATTATGGGGGCACTGTGGATATCACTGTTATTATGGGGGCACTGTGGATATCACTGTTATTATGGGGGCACTGTGGATGTCACTGTTATTATGGAGGCACTGTGGATATCACTGTTATTATGGAGGCACTGTGGATATCACTGTTATTATGGGGGCACTGTGGATGTCACTGTTATTATGGAGGCACTGTGGATATCACTGTTATTATGGGGGCACTGTGGATGTCACTGTTATTATCGGGGCACTGTGGATATCACTGTTATTATGGGGGCACTGTGGATGTCACTGTTATTATGGGAGAACTGTGGATATCACTGTTATTATGGGGGCACTGTGGATATCGCTGTTATTATGGGGGCACTGTGGATATCGCTGTTATTATGGGGGCACTGTGGATATCACTGTTATTATGGGAGCACTGTGGATATCGCTGTTATTATGGGGGCACTGTGGATATTCCTGTTATTATGGGGGCACTGTGGATATCGCTGTTATTATGGGGGCACTGTGGATATCGCTGTTATTATGGGGGCACTGTGGATATCGCTGTTATTATGGGGGCACTGTGGATATCGCTGTTATTATGGGAGCACTGTGGATATCACTGTTTTTATGGGGGCACTGTGGATATCGCTGTTATTATGGGGGCACTGTGGATATCACTGTTATTATGGGGGCACTGTGGATATCACTGTTATTATGGGGGCACTGTGGATATCACTGTTATTATGGGGGCACTGTGGTTGTCACTGTTATTATGGAGGCACTGTGGATATCACTGTTATTATGGGAGCACTGTGGATATCACTGTTATTATGGGGGCACTGTGGTTGTCACTGTTATTATGGGGGCACTGTGGATATCACTGTTATTATGGGGGCACTGTGGATGTCACTGTTATTATGGGGGCACTGTGGATATCACTGTTATTATGGGAGCACTGTGGATGTCACTGTTATTATGGGGGCACTGTGGATATCACTGTTATTATGGGGGCACTGTGGATATTACTGTTATTATGGGGGCACTGTGGATATCGCTGTTATTATGGGGGCACTGTGGATGTCACTGTTATTATGGGGGCACTGTGGATATCACTGTTATTATGGGGGCACTGTGGATATTACTGTTATTATGGGGGCACTGTGGATATCGCTGTTATTATGGGGGCACTGTGGTTATCGCTGTTATTATGGGGGCACTGTGGATATCGCTGTTATTATGGGAGCACTGTGGATATCACTGTTATTATGGGGGCACTGTGGATATCGCTGTTATTATGGGGGCACTGTGGATATCGCTGTTATTATGGGGGCACTGTGGATATCGCTGTTATTATGAGGCACTGTGGATATCACTATTATTATGGGGGCACTGTGGATATCACTCTTATTATGGGGGCACTGTGGATATCACTGTTATTATGGGGGCCCTGTGGTTGTCACTGTTATTAGGGAGGCACTGTGGATATCACTGTTATTATGGGGGCACTGTGGATATCACTGTTATTATGGGGGCACTGTGGATGTCACTGTTATTATGGAGGCCCTGTGGATGTCACTGTTATTATGGGGGCACTGTGGATATCACTGTTATTATGGGAGCACTGTGGATATCACTGTTATTATGGGGGCACTGTGGATATCGCTGTTATTATGGGGCACTGTGGATATCGCTGTTATTATGAAGCACTGTGGATATCACTGTTATTATGGGGGCACTGTGGATATCGCTGTTGTTATGAGGCACTGTGGATATCGCTGTTATTATGGGGCACTGTGGATATCGCTGTTATTATGGGGCACTGTGGATATCGCTGTTATTATGGGGGCACTGTGGATATCACTGTTATTATGGGGGCACTGTGGATATCACTGTTATTATGGGGGCACTGTGGATATCACTGTTATTATGGGAGCACTGTGGATATCACTGTTATTATGGGAGCACTGTGGATATCACTGTTATTATGGAGGCACTGTGGATATCACTGTTATTATGGGGGCACTGTGGATATCACTGTTATTATGGGAGCACTGTGGATATCACTGTTATTATGGGGCACTGTGGATATCACTGTTATTATGGAGGCACTGTGGATGTCACTGTTATTATGGGGGCACTGTGGATGTCACTGTTATTATGGGGGCACTGTGGATATCACTGTTATTATGGGGCACTGTGGATATCACTGTTATTATGGGAGCACTGTGGATATCACTGTTATTATGGGGCACTGTGGATGTCACTGTTATTATGGGAGCACTGTGGATATCACTGTTATTATGGGGACAATGTGGATATCACTGTTATTATGGGGGCACTGTGGATGTCGCTGTTATTATGGGGCACTGTGGATGTCACTGTTATTATGGGGCACTGTGGATATCACTGTTATTATGGAGGCACTGTGGATATCACTGTTATTATGGGGGCACTGTGGATGTCACTGTTATTATGGAGGCACTGTGGATATCACTGTTATTATGGGGGCACTGTGGATGTCACTGTTATTATGGAGGCACTGTGGATATCACTGTTATTATGGGGGCACTGTGGATGTCACTGTTATTATCAGGGCACTGTGGATATCACTGTTATTATGGGGGCACTGTGGATGTCACTGTTATTATGGGGGCACTGTGGATATCGCTGTTATTATGGGAGCACTGTGGATATCGCTGTTATTATGGGAGCACTGTGGATATCACTGTTATTATGGGGGCACTGTGGATGTCACTGTTATTATGGGAGCACTGTGGATGTCACTGTTATTATGGAGGCACTGTGGATATCACTGTTATTATGGGGGCACTGTGGATGTCACTGTTATTATGGAGGCACTGTGGATGTCACTTATTATGGGAGCACTGTGGATATCACTGTTATTATGGGGGCACTGTGGATGTCACTGTTATTATGGGAGTACTGTGGATATCACTGTTATTATGGGAGCACTGTGGATATCACTGTTATTATGGGGGCACTGTGGATATCACTGTTATTATGGGGGCACTGTGGATGTCACTTATTATGGGAGCACTGTGGATATCACTGTTATTATGGGGGCACTGTGGATGTCACTGTTATTATGGGAGTACTGTGGATATCACTGTTATTATGGGAGCACTGTGGATATCACTGTTATTATGGGGGCACTGTGGATATCACTGTTATTATGGAGGCACTGTGGATATCACTGTTATTATGGGGGCACTGTGGATATCACTGTTATTATGGAGGCACTGTGGATATCACTGTTATTATGGAGGCACTGTGGATATCACTGTTATTATGGGGGCACTGTGGATGTCACTGTTATTATGGGGCACTGTGGATATCACTGTTATTATGGGGGCAATGTGGATGTCACTGTTATTATGGGAGCACTGTGGATATCACTGTTATTATGGAGGCACTGTGGATATCACTGTTATTATGGGGCACTGTGGATATCACTGTTATTATGGGGGCACTGTGGATATCACTGTTATTATGGGGGCACTGTGGATATCACTGTTATTATGGGGCACTGTGGATATCAGTGTTATTATGGGGGCACTGTGGATATCACTGTTATTATGGGGGCACTGTGGATGTCACTGTTATTATGGGAGCACTGTGGATATCACTGTTATTATGGAGGCATTGTGGATATCACTGTTATTATGGGGACAATGTGGATATCACTGTTATTATGGAGGCATTGTGGATATCACTGTTATTATGGGGACAATGTGGATATCACTGTTATTATGGGGCACTGTGGATGTCACTGTTATTATGGGGCACTGTGGATATCACTGTTATTATGGGGGCACTGTGGATGTCGCTGTTATTATGGGGCACTGTGGATGTCACTGTTATTATGGGGCACTGTGGATATCACTGTTATTAAGGAGGCACTGTGGATATCACTGTTATTATGGGGGCACTGTGGATATCACTGTTATTATGGGGGCACTGTGGATGTCACTGTTATTATGGAGGCACTGTGGATATCACTGTTATTATGGAGGCACTGTGGATATCACTGTTATTATGGGGGCACTGTGGATATCACTGTTATTATGGGGCACTGTGGATATCACTGTTATTATGGGGGCACTGTGGATATCACAGTTATTATGGGGGCACTGTGGATGTCACTGTTATTATGGAGGCACTGTGGATATCACTGTTATTATGGGGGCACTGTGGATGTCACTGTTATTATGGAGGCACTGTGGATATCACTGTTATTATGGAGGCACTGTGGATATCACTGTTATTATGGGAGCACTGTGGATATCACTGTTATTATGGGGCACTGTGGATATCACTGTTATTATGGGGGCACTGTGGATATCACAGTTATTATGGGGGCACTGTGGATGTCACTGTTATTATGGAGGCACTGTGGATATCACTGTTATTATGGGGGCACTGTGGATGTCACTGTTATTATCGGGGCACTGTGGATATCACTGTTATTATGGGGGCACTGTGGATGTCACTGTTATTATGGGAGCACTGTGGATATCACTGTTATTGTGGGGGCACTGTGGATATCGCTGTTATTATGGGGGCACTGTGGATATCGCTGTTATTATGGGGGCACTGTGGATATCACTGTTATTATGGGAGCACTGTGGATATCGCTGTTATTATGGGGGCACTGTGGATATTCCTGTTATTATGGGGGCACTGTGGATATCGCTGTTATTATGGGGGCACTGTGGATATCGCTGTTATTATGGGGGCACTGTGGATATCGCTGTTATTATGGGGCACTGTGGATATCGCTGTTATTATGGGAGCACTGTGGATATCACTGTTATTATGGGAGCACTGTGGATATCACTGTTATTATGGGGGCACTGTGGATATCACTGTTATTATGGGGGCACTGTGGATGTCACTGTTATTATGGGAGCACTGTGGATATCACTGTTATTATGGAGGCACTGTGGATATCACTGTTATTATGGGAGCACTGTGGATGTCACTGTTATTATGGAGGCACTGTGGATATCACTGTTATTATGGGGGCACTGTGGATATCGCTGTTATTATGGGGCACTGTGGATATCACTGTTATTATGGAGGCACTGTGGATGTCACTGTTATTATGGGGGCACTGTGGATGTCACTGTTATTATGGGAGCACTGTGGATATCACTGTTATTATGGAGGCACTGTGGATATCACTGTTATTATGGGGGCACTGTGGATATCACTGTTATTATGGGGCACTGTGGATATCACTGTTATTATGGGAGCACTGTGGATGTCACTGTTATTATGGAGGCACTGTGGATATCACTGTTATTATGGGGGCACTGTGGATGTCACTGTTATTATGGGGGCACTGTGGATGTCACTGTTATTATGGAGGCACTGTGGATATCACTGTTATTATGGAGGCACTGTGGATATCACTGTTATTATGGGGGCACTGTGGATGTCACTGTTATTATGGAGGCACTGTGGATGTCACTGTTATTATGGGGGCACTGTGGATATCACTGTTATTATGGGGGCACTGTGGATGTCACTGTTATTATGGGGGCACTGTGGATATCACTGTTATTATTGGGGCACTGTGGATATCACTGTTATTATGGGGGCACTGTGGATGTCACTGTTATTATGGGAGCACTGTGGATATCACTGTTATTATGGGGGCACTGTGGATATCACTGTTATTATGGGGGCACTGTGGATGTCACTGTTATTATGGAGGCACTGTGGATGTCACTGTTATTATGGGGGCACTGTGGATATCACTGTTATTATGGGGGCACTGTGGATATCACTGTTATTATGGGGGCACTGTGGATGTCACTGTTATTATGGGGGCACTGTGGATATCACTGTTATTATGGAGGCACTGTGGATGTCACTGTTATTATGGGGGCACTGTGGATATCACTGTTATTATGGGAGCACTGTGGATGTCACTGTTATTATGGGGGCACTGTGGATGTCACTGTTATTATGGGGGCACTGTGGATATCACTGTTATTATTGGGGCACTGTGGATATCACTGTTATTATGGGGGCACTGTGGATGTCACTGTTATTATGGGAGCACTGTGGATATCACTGTTATTATGGGGGCACTGTGGATATCACTGTTATTATGGGGGCACTGTGGATGTCACTGTTATTATGGAGGCACTGTGGATGTCACTGTTATTATGGGGGCACTGTGGATATCACTGTTATTATGGGGGCACTGTGGATATCACTGTTATTATGGGGGCACTGTGGATGTCACTGTTATTATGGGAGCACTGTGGATATCACTGTTATTATGGAGCACTGTGGATATCACTGTTATTATGGGGGCACTGTGGATGTCACTGTTATTATGGGGCACTGTGGATATCACTGTTATTATGGGGGCACTGTGGATGTCACTGTTATTATGGAGGCACTGTAGATATCACTGTTATTATGGGGGCACTGTGGATGTCACTTATTATTGGAGCACTGTGGATATCACTGTTATTATGGGAGCACTGTGGATATCACTGTTATTATGGGAGCACTGTGGATATCACTGTTATTATGGAGGCACTGTGGATATCACTGTTATTATGGAGGCACTGTGGATATCACTGTTATTATGGAGGCACTGTGGATGTCACTGTTATTATGGGGGCACTGTGGATATCACTGTTATTATGGGGCACTGTGGATGTCACTGTTATTATGGAGGCACTGTGGATATCACTGTTATTATGGGGGCACTGTGGATATCACTGTTATTATGGAGGCACTGTGGATATCACTGTTATTATGGAGGCACTGTGGATATCACTGTTATTATGGGGGCACTGTGGATATCACTGTTATTATGGAGGCACTGTGGATATCACTGTTATTATGGAGGCACTGTGGATATCACTGTTATTATGGAGGCACTGTGGATATCACTGTTATTATGGGGGCACTGTGGATATCACTGTTATTATGGAGGCACTGTGGATATCACTGTTATTATGGAGGCACTGTGGATATCACTGTTATTATGGGAGCACTGTGGATATCACTGTTATTATGGAGGCACTGTGGATATCACTGTTATTATGGAGGCACTGTGGATGTCACTGTTATTATGGGGGCACTGTGGATATCACTGTTATTATGGGGCACTGTGGATGTCACTGTTATTATGGGGGCACTGTGGATATCACTGTTATTATGGAGGCACTGTGGATATCACTGTTATTATGGAGTCACTATGGATATCACTGTTATTATGGGGGCACTGTGGTATCATTATTATTATGGGGCACTGTGGATATCACTGTTATTATGGGGGCACTGTGGATATCGCTGTTATTATGGGGGCACTGTGGATATCACTGTTATTATGGGGGCACTGTGGATATCACTGTTATTATGGGGGCACTGTGGATATCACTGTTATTATGGGAGCACTGTGGATGTCACTGTTATTATGGGGGCACTGTGGATATCAGTGTTATTATGGGGGCACTGTGGATATCAGTGTTACTATGGGGGCACTGTGGATGTCACTGTTATTATGGGAGCACTGTGGATGTCACTGTTATTATAGGGGCACTGTGGATGTCACTGTTATTATGGGGGCACTGTGGATGTCACTGTTATTATGGGGGCACTGTGGATGTCACTGTTATTATGGGGGCCCTGTGGTTGTCACTGTTATTATGGGGGCACTGTGGATATCGCTGTTATTATGGAGGAACTGTGGATATCACTGTTATTATGGAGGCACTGTGGATATCACTGTTATTATGGGGCACTGTGGATATCACTGTCATTATGGGGGCACTGTGGATATCGCTGTTATTATGGGGGCACTGTGGATATCGCTGTTATTATGAGGCACTGTGGATATCACTGTCATTATGGGGGCACTGTGGATATCGCTGTTATTATGGGGGCACTGTGGATATCACTGTTATTATGGGGGCACTGTGGATATCACTGTTATTATGGGGGCACTGTGGTTGTCACTGTTATTATGGAGGCACTGTGGATATCACTGTTATTATGGGAGCACTGTGGATATCACTGTTATTATGGGGGCACTGTGGTTGTCACTGTTATTATGGGGGCACTGTGGATATCACTGTTATTATGGGGGCACTGTGGATGTCACTGTTATTATGGAGGCACTGTGGATATCACTGTTATTATGGGAGCACTGTGGATGTCACTGTTATTATGGGGGCACTGTGGATATCACTGTTATTATGGGGGCACTGTGGATATCACTGTTATTATGGGAGCACTGTGGATATCACTGTTATTATGGGGGCACTGTGGATATCGCTGTTATTATGGGGGCACTGTGGATATCGCTGTTATTATGGGGGCACTGTGGATATCGCTGTTATTATGAGGCACTGTGGATATCACTATTATTATGGGGGCACTGTGGATATCACTTTTATTATGGGGGCACTGTGGATATCACTGTTATTATTGGGGCCCTGTGGTTGTCACTGTTATTATGGAGGCACTGTGGATATCACTGTTATTATGGGGGCACTGTGGATATCACTGTTATTATGGGGGCACTGTGGATGTCACTGTTATTATGGAGGCCCTGTGGATGTCACTGTTATTATGGGGGCACTGTGGATATCACTGTTATTATGGGAGCACTGTGGATATCACTGTTATTATGGGGGCACTGTGGATATCGCTGTTATTATGGGGGCACTGTGGATATCGCTGTTATTATGAAGCACTGTGGATATCACTGTTATTATGGGGGCACTGTGGATGTCACTGTTATTATGGGGCACTGTGGATATCACTGTTATTATGGGGGCACTGTGGATGTCACTGTTATTATGGAGGCACTGTAGATATCACTGTTATTATGGGGGCACTGTGGATGTCACTTATTATTGGAGCACTGTGGATATCACTGTTATTATGGGGGCACTGTGGATGTCACTGTTATTATGGGGGCACTGTGGATATCACTGTTATTATGGGGGCACTGTGGATGTCACTGTTATTATGGGAGCACTGTGGATATCACTGTTATTATGGGGGCACTGTGGATATCACTGTTATTATGGAGGCACTGTGGATATCACTGTTATTATGGAGGCACTGTGGATATCACTGTTATTATGGGGGCACTGTGGTATCATTATTATTATGGGGCACTGTGGATATCACTGTTATTATGGGGGCACTGTGGATATCGCTGTTATTATGGGGGCACTGTGGATATCACTGTTATTATGGGGGCACTGTGGATATCACTGTTATTATGGGGGCACTGTGGATATCACTGTTATTATGGGAGCACTGTGGATGTCACTGTTATTATGGGGGCACTGTGGATATCAGTGTTATTATGGGGGCACTGTGGATATCAGTGTTACTATGGGGGCACTGTGGATGTCACTGTTATTATGGGAGCACTGTGGATGTCACTGTTATTATGGGGGCACTGTGGATGTCACTGTTATTATGGGGGCACTGTGGATGTCACTGTTATTATGGGGGCACTGTGGATGTCACTGTTATTATGGGGGCCCTGTGGTTGTCACTGTTATTATGGGGGCACTGTGGATATCGCTGTTATTATGGAGGCACTGTGGATATCACTGTTATTATGGAGGCACTGTGGATATCACTGTTATTATGGGGCACTGTGGATATCACTGTCATTATGGGGGCACTGTGGATATCGCTGTTATTATGGGGGCACTGTGGATATCGCTGTTATTATGGGGGCACTGTGGATATCACTGTTATTATGGGGGCACTGTGGATATCACTGTTATTATGGGGGCACTGTGGATGTCACTGTTATTATGGGGGCACTGTGGATATCACTGTTATTATGGGGGCACTGTGGATATCATTGATATTATGGGGACACTGTGGATATCACTGTTATTATGGGGGCACTGTGGATGTCACTGTTATTATGGGGGCACTGTGGATATCACTGTTATTATGGGGGCACTGTGGATATCACTGTTATTATGGGGGTCCTGTGGTTGTCACTGTTATTATGGAGGCACTGTGGATATCACTGTTATTATGGGGGCACTGTGGATATCACTGTTATTATGGGGGCACTGTGGTTGTCACTGTTATTATGGAGGCACTGTGGATATCACTGTTATTATGGGAGCACTGTGGATATCACTGTTATTATGGGGGCACTGTGGTTGTCACTGTTATTATGGAGGCACTGTGGATATCACTGTTATTATGGGAGCACTGTGGATATCACTGTTATTATGGGGGCACTGTGGTTGTCACTGTTATTATGGGGGCACTGTGGATATCACTGTTATTATGGGGGCACTGTGGATGTCACTGTTATTATGGGGGCACTGTGGATATCACTGTTATTATGGGAGCACTGTGGATGTCACTGTTATTATGGGGGCACTGTGGATATCACTGTTATTATGGGGGCACTGTGGATATCACTGTTATTATGGGAGCACTGTGGATGTCACTGTTATTATGGGGGCACTGTGGATATCACTGTTATTATGGGAGCACTGTGGATATCACTGTTATTATGGGGGCACTGTGGATATCGCTGTTATTATGGGGGCACTGTGGATATCGCTGTTATTATGGGGGCACTGTGGATATCACTGTTATTATGGGGGCACTGTGGATATCACTGTTATTATGGGGGCCCTGTGGTTGTCACTGTTATTATGGAGGCACTGTGGATATCACTGTTATTATGGGGGCACTGTGGATATCACTGTTATTATGGGGGCACTGTGGATGTCACTGTTATTATGGAGGCCCTGTGGATGTCACTGTTATTATGGGGGCACTGTGGATATCACTGTTATTATGGGAGCACTGTGGATATCACTGTTATTATGGGGGCACTGTGGATATCGCTGTTATTATGGGGGCACTGTGGATATCGCTGTTATTATGAAGCACTGTGGATATCACTGTTATTATGGGGGCACTGTGGATATCGCTGTTGTTATGAGGCACTGTGGATATCGCTGTTATTATGGGGCACTGTGGATATCGCTGTTATTATGGGGCACTGTGGATATCGCTGTTATTATGGGGCACTGTGGATGTCACTGTTATTATGGGGGCACTGTGGATATCACTGTTATTATGGGGGCACTGTGGATGTCACTGTTATTATGGGAGCACTGTGGATATCACTGTTATTATGGGGGCACTGTGGATATCACTGTTATTATGGAGGCACTGTGGATATCACTGTTATTATGGAGGCACTGTGGATATCACTGTTATTATGGGGGCACTGTGGTATCATTATTATTATGGGGCACTGTGGATATCACTGTTATTATGGGGGCACTGTGGATATCGCTGTTATTATGGGGGCACTGTGGATATCACTGTTATTATGGAGGCACTGTGGATATCACTGTTATTATGGGGGCACTGTGGTATCATTATTATTATGGGGCACTGTGGATATCACTGTTATTATGGGGGCACTGTGGATATCGCTGTTATTATGGGGGCACTGTGGATATCACTGTTATTATGGAGGCACTGTGGATATCACTGTTATTATGGGGGCACTGTGGTATCATTATTATTATGGGGCACTGTGGATATCGCTGTTATTATGGGGGCACTGTGGATATCACTGTTATTATGGGGGCACTGTGGATATCGCTGTTATTATGGGGACACTGTGGATATCACTGTTATTATGGGGGCACTGTGGATATCACTGTTATTATGGGAGCACTGTGGATATCACTGTTATTATGGGGGCACTGTGGATGTCACTGTTATTATGGGAGCACTGTGGATATCACTGTTATTATGGGGGCACTGTGGATATCACTGTTATTATGGAGGCACTGTGGATATCACTGTTATTATGGAGGCACTGTGGATATCACTGTTATTATGGGGGCACTGTGGTATCATTATTATTATGGGGCACTGTGGATATCACTGTTATTATGGGGGCACTGTGGATATCGCTGTTATTATGGGGCACTGTGGATATCGCTGTTATTATGGGGCACTGTGGATGTCACTGTTATTATGGGGGCACTGTGGATATCACTGTTATTATGGGGGCACTGTGGATGTCACTGTTATTATGGGAGCACTGTGGATATCACTGTTATTATGGGGGCACTGTGGATATCACTGTTATTATGGAGGCACTGTGGATATCACTGTTATTATGGAGGCACTGTGGATATCACTGTTATTATGGGGGCACTGTGGTATCATTATTATTATGGGGCACTGTGGATATCACTGTTATTATGGGGGCACTGTGGATATCGCTGTTATTATGGGGGCACTGTGGATATCACTGTTATTATGGAGGCACTGTGGATATCACTGTTATTATGGGGGCACTGTGGTATCATTATTATTATGGGGCACTGTGGATATCACTGTTATTATGGGGGCACTGTGGATATCGCTGTTATTATGGGGGCACTGTGGATATCACTGTTATTATGGAGGCACTGTGGATATCACTGTTATTATGGGGGCACTGTGGTATCATTATTATTATGGGGCACTGTGGATATCGCTGTTATTATGGGGGCACTGTGGATATCACTGTTATTATGGGGGCACTGTGGATATCGCTGTTATTATGGGGACACTGTGGATATCACTGTTATTATGGGGGCACTGTGGATATCACTGTTATTATGGGGGCACTGTGGATATCACTGTTATTATGGGAGCACTGTGGATGTCACTGTTATTATGGGGGCACTGTGGATATCACTGTTATTATGGGGGCACTGTGGATATCGCTGTTATTATGGGGGCACTGTGGATATCACTGTTATTATGGGGGCACTGTGGATATCACTGTTATTATGGGGGCACTGTGGATATCACTGTTATTATGGGAATACTGTGGATGTCACTGTTATTATGGGGACACTGTGGATATCACTGTTATTATGGGGCACTGTGGATATCACTGTTATTATGGAGGCACTGTGGATATCACTGTTATTATGGGGGCACTGTGGATGTCACTGTTATTATGGGGGCACTGTGGATGTCACTTATTATGGGGCACTGTGGATATCACTGTTATTATGGGGGGCACTGTGGATATCACTGTTATTATGGGGCACTGTGGATATCACTGTTATTATGGGGGCACTGTGGATGTCACTGTTATTATGGGGGCACTGTGGATATCACCGTTATTATGGGAGCACTCTGGATATCACTGTTATTATGGGGGCACTGTGGATATCACTGTTATTATGGGGCACTGTGGATATCACTGTTATTATGGGGGCACTGTGGATATCACTGTTATTATGGGGGCACTGTGGATATCACTGTTATTATGGAGGCACTGTGGATGTCACTGTTATTATGGGGGCACTGTGGATATCACTGTTATTATGGGAGCACTGTGGATGTCACTGTTATTATGGGGGCACTGTGGATGTCACTTATTATGGGGCACTGTGGATATCAGTGTTATTATGGGGGCACTCTGGATATCACTGTTATTATGGGGGCACTGTGGATATCACTGTTATTATGGGGCACTGTGGATATCACTGTTATTATGGGGGCACTGTGGATATCACTGTTATTATGGGGGCACTGTGGATATCGCTGTTATTATGGGGGCACTGTGGATATCACTGTTATTATGGGGGCACTGTGGATATCACTGTTATTATGGGGGCACTGTGGATATCACTGTTATTATGGGGGCACTGTGGATGTCGCTGTTATTATGGAGGCACTGTGGATATCACTGTTATTATGGGGGCACTGTGGATGTCACTGTTATTATGGGGGCACTGTGGATATCACTGTTATTATGGGAGCACTCTGGATATCACTGTTATTATGGGGGCACTGTGGATATCACTGTTATTATGGGGCACTGTGGATATCACTGTTATTATGGGGGCACTGTGGATATCACTGTTATTATGGGGGCACTGTGGATATCACTGTTATTATGGAGGCACTGTGGATATCACTGTTATTATGGGGGCACTGTGGATATCGCTGTTATTATGGGGGCACTGTGGATATCACTGTTATTATGGGGGCACTGTGGATATCAGTGTTATTATGGGGGCACTGTGGATATCACTGTTATTATGGGGCACTGTGGATATCACTGTTATTATGGGGGCACTGTGGATATCACTGTTATTATGGGGGCACTGTGGATATCGCTGTTATTATGGGGGCACTGTGGATATCACTGTTATTATGGGGGCACTGTGGATATCAGTGTTATTATGGGGGCACTGTGGATATCACTGTTATTATGGAGGCACTGTGGATATCACTGTTATTATGGGGGCACTGTGGATATCACTGTTATTATGGGGGCACTGTGGATGTCGCTGTTATTATGGAGGCACTGTGGATATCACTGTTATTATGGGGGCACTGTGGATGTCACTGTTATGGGGGCACTGTGGATATCACTGTTATTATGGGGCACTGTGGATATCACTGTTATTATGGGGGCACTGTGGATATCACTGTTATTATGGGGGCACTGTGGATATCACTGTTATTATGGAGGCACTGTGGATGTCACTGTTATTATGGGGCACTGTGGATATCACTGTTATTATGGGGGCACTGTGGATATCACTGTTATTATGGGGGCACTGTGGATATCACTGTTATTATGGAGGCACTGTGGATATCACTGTTATTATGGGGGCACTGTGGATGTCACTGTTATTATGGGGGCACTGTGGATGTCACTTATTATGGGGGCACTGTGGATATCACTGTTATTATGGAGCACTGTGGATATCACTGTTATTATGGGGGCACTGTGGATATCAGTGTTATTATGGGGGCACTGTGGATATCAGTGTTACTATGGGGGCAGTGTAGTGCTGACGTTGTCTGCCTCCTTCCATCCCTATGAGCCCCCCATACCCGCACGATGCCCCCTTGCCCTGTCCTTTCTCCTCCTCCTCGCCCTATGATGAGATTTCTCTGACTCAGTGTTTTCTTACTCGCACTCTCTCTCTCTCTCTCTCTCTCTCTCTCTCTCTCTATATCTATCTATCTCTATCTCTCTCTCTCTCTCTCTCTCTATCTCTCTCTCTCTCTCTCTCTCTCTCTCTCCCCCCTGTGTCGCCTGATCAGCATACATGACTACAATTCCCGGCATGCTTCACGTGACGCGGTGACGTCGGCGTGGTCCCCTTCCTAGTTTTCCACACAGCCCGGATTCCTACAACTCCCAGCTTCCTTTGCGGCCACACCCGGAAGAGAAGGTGTATGTGGCCGATCACAGCTGACATCGGGGCGCTGAGTGTGGCCGATCATGAACGTGGTGCTGGCAGTCAAGCAGTATGTGTCCAAGATGATCGAGGACAGCGGGCCGGGCATGAAGGTGCTGCTGATGGACAGGGAGACGGTGAGAGCGGGCACACAATGTGCCAGTGTACATGGGATTTGCATATTAGCCTTTAGTCATGTGGGGGTCACACATGGACTGCTGAGATCTTCAATCACTAATTGTTATCGGCACTTAAAAAGGTTTTGCAGGAGGAAAGGTTTCTGATTGGCTTATATGTCAGCTCTGCTCCTCGGGGGCGGGGCCAGTGTGCTCGTATACGCTCTTGAGGAGCTGATATAGTGTATTTCCTCATGAGACCCCACTGGCGAATGTGATCCAGTGATCTAACGTGTAGTGGTCCCACAAGCCAAATGGCAGACCAAACTGGCCACTGTTATGTGCAGCTTTAGCTGTGAGCTGTGTACAGAACTCTTATCATGTGACTGATCTCTACAGACCAGCGTGGTCAGCATGGTCTACACCCAGTCTGAGATCCTACAGAAGGAGGTCTACCTGTTCGAGCGCATCGACTCGGCCAACCGGGAGAGCATGAAGCACCTGAAGGCCATCTGTTTCCTGAGGCCCACCAAGGTAATGGGGTCACTGCTGCCACAGTCGGGGGTAGGGCTGATCAGTGAGGGGCTTCAGTTTGGCTACTAATAAAGAACTCTCTGAAGGTCTCAAGCCCTCCACTACTGTGTTTTTCTGGGAGTCCCTGCATAAGATAAAGTCCTGACTTCAGTCTAGTGCCTGGTGGTCACCCCCAGTTACTGACGCCATTAAAGGGAGTCTGTCGCCCCCTGGGAGTTATCAGACCTCTACTATGGGCATACAGGGTATAGAAGAGTGAATCTATACATACCTGTATGGCCCATAGTAGACGTCTGATTGCAGAGAAAAGCACTTTAATCAATTCTATTTTGTACAGGTTTGGCGTCCGGGGGACGGGAAGCAATCCCCGCCTATGCGCTTCTTATTCCCCCAAATCCCTCCTATATGCTTAATTATCATATCCCCCCCTCCCTTACACGTCACAGGGTCCTGTGATGTGCACTGTGCTCCTTGACTTCCTGGGCATGCGCAAAGTGCCGCTCACATAGAGTTCACATAGAGTTCACATAGAGTTCACATAGAGTTCACATAGAGTTCACATAGAGTTCACATAGAGTTCACATAGAGCTCACATAGAGTTCACATAGAGTTCACATAGAGCGCACTTTGTTCCCTCCCGGCCCCATCTCTCTGTGCTCTGCGCCGCAGGGTTCTTTTGCGCAGGGGCCGGCGAGTCACTGTCACTTCTCGGTGCCTGCGCAGTAGAAATCTGCGGTGAAGTGCACAGGCAGACGGGGCTGGGAGGGAACAAAGCGCGCTCTATGTGAGCTCTATGTGAGCTCTATGTGAGCTCTATGTGAGCTCTATGTGAGCTCTATGTGAGCTCTATGTGAGCTCTATGTGAGCGGCGCTCTGCGCATGCCCAGGAAGTCAGGGAGCACGGTGCACATCACAGGACCCTGTGACGTGCAGGGGAGGGGGGAATATGATAATAAAGTATATAGGCGGGGATTTGTGGGAATAATAAGCACATAGGCGGGGATTGCTTCACGTCCCCCGGATGCCAAACCTGTACAAAAAAGATTTGATTAAAGTGCTTTTCTCTGCAATCAAACCTCTACTATCGGCCATACAGGTATGTATAGATTTACTTTTCTATATCCTGTATGGCCATAGTAGAGGTCTGATATCTCCCAGGGGGGACAGATTCCCTTTAACTAATGTGACTATGGGGCACCATTACAACCCTCTAGAAATGAAAGCTGTATTCTGATTGGTTGTGAATGGTTTTAAACCACAGTTTCATTCCATTCTATTTAAAAGGAAAACGTTGACTACCTGATCAAGGAGTTACGGAGGCCGAAGTACAGCGTCTACTTTCTATGTGAGTATATGTCAGGATTCCCCACAGAATAGTGAGTGCAGCTCTGGAGTATAATACAGGATGTAACTCCGGATCAGTAATGTAATGTATGTACACAGTGACTGCACCAGCAGAATAGTGAGTGCAGCTCTGGAGTATAATACAGGATGTAACTCAGGATCAGTAATGTAATGTATGTACACAGTGACTGCTCCAGCAGAATAGTGAGTGCAGCTCTGGGGTATAATACAGGATGTAACTCAGGATCAGTAATGTAATGTATGTACACAGTGACTGCACCAGCAGAATAGTGAGTGCAGCTCTGGAGTATAATACAGGATGTAACTCAGGGTCAGTACAGGATCAGTAATATAATGTATGTACACAGTGACTCCACCAGCAGAATAGTGAGTGCAGCTCTGGGGTATAATACAGGATGTAACTCAGGATCAGTAATGTAATGTATGTACACAGTGACTCCACCAGCAGAATAGTGAGTGCAGCTCTGGAGTATAATACAGGATGTAACTCGGGTTCAGTACAGGATCAGTAATGCAATGTATGTACACAGTGACTGCACCAGCAGAATAGTGAGTGCAGCTCTGGAGTATAATACAGGATGTAACTCAGGATCAGTACAGGATCAGTAATATAATGTATGTACACAGTGACTCCACCAGCAGAATAGTGAGTGCAGCTCTGGGGTATAATACAGGAAGTAACTCAGGATCAGTACAGGATCAGTAATGTAATGTATGTACACAGTGACTGCACCAGCAGAATAGTGAGTGCAGCTCTGGAGTATAATACAGGATGTAACTGAGGATCAGTAATGTAATGTATGTGCACAGTGACTGCACCATTAGAATAGTGAGTGCAGCTCTGGAGTATAATACAGCATGTAACTCAGGATCAGTACTGGATCAGTAATGTAATGTATGTACACAGTGACTGCACCAGCAGAATAGTGAGTGCAGCTCTGGGGTATAATACAGGATGTAACTGAGGATCAGTAATGTAATGTATGTACACAGTGACTGCACCAGCAGAATAGTGAGTGCAGCTCTGGAGTATAATACAGGATCAGGGAGTCCTGTGACTCTTGTACAGTGCCGTTTCTATAATATAGGTTATAATGTATTTTATATTTCAGATTTTAGCAATGTAATCAGTAAGAGTGATGTGAAGTCTCTGGCTGAGGCGGATGAGCAGGAGGTGGTGGCAGAAGTGCAGGTCAGTGGACACCTGTGTCAGGTCCTGCAGTATATGGGGATTATGTTTATGGATGTATGGTGTATATATGCCGGTGTTAGTTATGTTAGGTTGTATTTTCTTGCTTCTTGATATTTTTTCTTGCAGGAGTTTTATGGAGATTACATTGCGGTGAACCCTCACGTCTTCTCTCTAAACATAGTCGGCTGCTACCAGGTAATATTAACCCTATGCGTATTGTAAACCGCAGTGAGGGTCTCCGTGGGTGTAACCCCCACCCCCCTCCCCTGTTATCTTCTTTGTTCTAGGGCAGGAACTGGGATCCCATCCAGCTATCCAGAACCACACAAGGACTGACCGCTCTGCTCCTCTCCCTGAAGAAATGTCCGATGATCCGATATCAGCTGTCATCAGACATGGCCAAGAGGCTGGCGGAGGGTGTGAAGGTGGGTGCCGGTCACTGCTGACTGATGTCCATGGCGCAGCTGACCCGCAGACTCACTTTTTGTTCCTTTTCTCTGCAGCAAGTCATTACTAAGGAGTATGAGCTGTTTGATTTCCGACGCACGGAGGTGCCACCTCTTCTTCTCATCCTGGAGCGCTCTGACGATGCCATTACGCCTCTACTCAACCAGGTGGGCACATGGCCAGGACGGAGCTTGAATACCAGTCTTCGAAAAGGGCTGAGCTGCTTGGCTTTTTCCTTTCTGCCCTCCACTAACGTAGAGAAAATGAATGGTGCCAGAAAACCCCACAATGCGTTACTTACAGATATATTTTCTCTGTGCTCGGACAGTGGACGTACCAGGCTATGGTCCATGAGTTACTGGGCATCAACAACAACCGTATCGACCTGTCGCGTGTGCCAGGAATCAGCAAGGATCTGAAGGAAGTGGTGCTGTCCGCGGAGAACGACGAGTTCTACGCCAACGTAAGCGGCGGAGTAAATCAGACCACGCCAACGGGTCTGATTGAGCCGTAACGAGATGCTCTTCTTTCCCTTTTTTCGCAGAACATGTACATGAATTTCGGAGAGATTGGGACCAACATTAAGAACCTGATGGAAGATTTCCAACGGAAGAAACCTAAGGAGCAGCAGAAGCTGGAGTCTATCTCTGACATGAAGGTAGGAGACTTTACATGACCCAAACTGATAATTTCCTGCGATGTGATCGGGCCGGTAATCACAAAATGCGGCAGCTGAATGTTCGCAGACACTCTGGCTTACTTACAAGGTTATTCCTGGTTTGTACCAATTCAAGGATCTATTCTGGACTGGATTGTATGTCATTGTGTCATGATGGGTTCTTCTGTGCTTCCATATTTTTGGAAATATTAAAATGTACTTTACTAATTGGCAATTTTAGTTCGTACTGCATTCTGCTATTCTACCACTAGGTGGCAGTCAGGTCCTTCATCTCTGCTTTGTGCAGATCTGGAGGGGAGGTCAGCGTGGTCTGCCGTACAGTTCTGTGGACGGCGCTATCTCTGGAGTTTAGCCCGTGCCATCGAGTATGTAAAAGCTTTATCCTGGTCCCTTAGGTGCCGTAACATTTAAGAGATTAGATAAAAGGATGCCTCATTGCTTTCCCACCAAGTGATCGCAGGGTGCTAATGGATCAACATGGCAGCCGGGGGCCCACTGAGGCCCTTGTTGCTACCTTTGTACTTACTACATACTGCAGTAATGGAGGACTTCTTTGTTGGTTGCTTCTCTTTCAGGCTTTTGTCGAAAACTACCCTCAGTTCAAGAAAATGTCCGGCACGGTGTCCAAACACGTGACTGTGGTGGGTGAACTGTCGCGGCTTGTGAGTGAGCGCCACCTAATGGAGGTCTCCGAAGTGGAGCAGGAGTTGGCCTGTCAGAACGACCATTCCAATGCCCTACAGGTGAGAGTCTTCCCCTTTTTAGGGAGAAAGGAGGCTGAAAGTTGTTCACAGCACCACGGCCATCCCTGAGGTGTGACGCCACCTATCATCACCTACACTAAATGGAAATACCCATTTAAAGTGTTTTTCCTGTCTTATAGATGGATATTGTTGGATAGAGCTTGTAAAAAGAATCACTTATGCAATTTACTCCTTGTTAAAATTTTCACCCGTTCTTGAGATATTAGCACTTTTTTTTTTTTGTTTGTTTACAACTTGTTGCCGAGGAAACCGACCACCACTGCTGTCTAACTTACAAGTCAGGCGATGAGGCTGGCTGGTATTAGGAGGGGACAGCATGTTCCAGTGATCCTGGCCAACTTCAAAACGGTGCTTACAAGCTTAATAGAAAAGAGCTTGTAAGCACTGCATGTGTTCTTCTGTCTAGCTGCGGTGGTCGGTCTCCAAGGCAACAAGCTGTAAACAAAACAAAAATGTTAATATCTCAAGAACGGCTGAAAATTTTAAGAAGTAGTAAGTTGCAAAATTGTTTGCATTTTCTAGCTCTATCCAACAATACCCTTTTTATGAACATGGGGAAAACCCCTTTAAGTAGACAAAAAATTTGATGGGAGGAGTTTGTGACTAAATAACAGCTCCGGAGCCTCTGAGAGCTGCTGCTGTAACTTGGTCACGTTTTGTACAGAGGGTCCAATTTGAGTGAAACCTCATTGAATCATTGACATATGCAGCTGAAAATGCCTCCAATCTGAGGTTCATACATGACTGTGAGAATACAGAAATCCCATACAGTACTTCAGTATGGCTATGTCCTAGCCCCCATGGAGGAGGCCGCACTATACGACTTCAAAGGGTAATTAATTATGGCCATTGCACTGGTGATTCAGTCGCCTTGTTCTCCGCACAAAGCTACAATTAAGAGACCATGTGCCCGGTCGTGGTAAGGTCATGCCAAGCCATCTTGCTTGCTCGGGAACCAGTGACACAGGCTTGTGTGTAGGTCTGGGCTGCAGAATGAGACGTAGTATTTGTACCGAGGGTCCCATCATAAGAATAATGAGCTGCAGACTCCATAAGAGTCATGCAGACAATGGGCCGGCTGTGCAGCGCTCACACAGACGTCACTGGCACACTGTGTCCTTTCCATCCAGCCAGTGTGATGTGCCCGCTGCATAGCCCTCTAAAGGTTACATACCAACAGGGTGATGGGGATGTGAGGACAAATGCATGAGTCTGTTCTTCTGACTCTAAGAAAGGTGGGTGACCTCTAGTACAACTGCCACTATACAGACACCCAGATTTCCTACACTCCTAATAGGCTAGAAGTTACACATTGCTATGAGACATAGAATATTTGGGAGTTTAAGAGCCTGGATTATACTCCAGAGCTGCGCTCACTATTCTGCTGGTGCAGTCACTGTGTACATACATTACATTACTGATCCTGAGTTACATCCTGTATTATACTCCAGAGCAGCACTCAATATTCTGCTGGTGGAGTCACTGTGTACCTACATTACATTACTGATCCTGAGTTACATCCTGTATTATACTCCAGAGCTGCACTCACTATTCTGCTGGTGCAGTCACTGTGTACATACATTACATTACTGATCCTGAGTTACATCCTGTATTATACTCCAGAGCTGCACTCACTATTCTGCTGGTGCAGTCACTGTGTACATACATTACATTACTGATCCTGAGTTACATCCTGTATTATACTCCAGAGCTGCTCTCACTATTCTGCTGGTGCAGTCACTGTGTACATACATTACATTACTGGTCCTGTACTGATCCCAGGTTACATCCTGTATTATACTCCAGAGCTGCACTTACTATTCTGCTGGTGCAGTCACTGTGTACATACATTACATTACTGATCCTGTACTGATCCTGAGTTACCTCCTGTATTATACTCCAGAGCTGCACTCACTATTCTGCTGGTGGAGTCACTGTGTACATACATTACATTACTGATCCTGAGTTACCTCCTGTATTATACTCCAGAGCTGCACTCACTATTCTGCTTGTGCAGTCACTGTGTACATACATTACATTACTGATCCTGAGTTACCTCCTGTATTATACTCCAGAGCTGCACTCAATATTCTGCTTGTGCAGTCACTGTGTACATACATTACATTACTGATCCTGTACTGATCCTGAGTTACATCCTGTATTATACTCCAGAGCTGCACTCACTATTCTGCTGGTGCAGTCACTGTGTACATACATTACTGATCCTGTACTGATCCTGAGTTACCTCCTGTATTATACTCCAGAGCTGCACTCACTATTCTGCTGGTGCAGTCACTGTGTACATACATTACATTACTGATCCTGAGTTACCTCCTGTATTATACTCCAGAGCAGCACTCAATATTCTGCTGGTGGAGTCACTGTGTACATACATTACATTACTGATCCTGAGTTACATCCTGTATTATACTCCAGAGCTGCACTCACTATTCTGCTGGTGCAGTCACTGTGTACATACATTACATTACTGATCCTGTACTGATCCTGAGTTACATCCTGTATTATACTCCAGAGCTGCACTCACTATTCTGCTTGTGGAGTCACTGTGTACACACATTACATTACTGATCCTGTACTGATCCTGAGTTACCTCCTGTATTATACTCCAGAGCTGCACTCACTATTCTGCTGGTGCAGTCACTGTGTACATACATTACATTACTGATCCTGAGTTACATCCTGTATTATACCCCAGAGCTGCACTCACTATTCTGCTGGTGCAGTCACTGTGTACATATATTACATTACTGATCCTGAGTTACATCCTGTATTATACCCCAGAGCTGCACTCACTATTCTGCAGGTGGAGTCACTGTGTACATACATTACATTACTGATCCTGAGTTACACCCTGTATTATACTCCAGAGCTGCACTCACTATTCTGCTGGTGCAGTCACTGTGTACATACATTACATTACTGATCCTGAGTTACATCCTGTATTATACTCCAGAGCTGCACTCACTATTCTGCTTGTGCAGTCACTGTGTACATACATTACATTACTGATCCTGAGTTACCTCCTGTATTATACTCCAGAGCTGCACTCAATATTCTGCTTGTGCAGTCACTGTGTACATACATTACATTACTGATCCTGTACTGATCCTGAGTTACATCCTGTATTATACTCCAGAGCTGCACTCACTATTCTGCTGGTGCAGTCACTGTGTACATACATTACTGATCCTGTACTGATCCTGAGTTACCTCCTGTATTATACTCCAGAGCTGCACTCACTATTCTGCTGGTGCAGTCACTGTGTACATACATTACATTACTGATCCTGAGTTACATCCTGTATTATACCCCAGAGCTGCACTCACTATTCTGCTGGTGCAGTCACTGTGTACATATATTACATTACTGATCCTGAGTTACATCCTGTATTATACCCCAGAGCTGCACTCACTATTTTGCAGGTGGAGTCACTGTGTACATACATTACATTACTGATCCTGAGTTACACCCTGTATTATACTCCAGAGCTGCACTCACTATTCTGCTGGTGCAGTCACTGTGTACATACATTACATTACTGATCCTGAGTTACATCCTGTATTATACTCCAGAGCTGCACTCACTATTCTGCTGGTGCAGTCACTGTGTACATACATTACATTACTGATCCTGTACTGATCCTGAGTTACATCCTGTATTATACTCCAGAGCTGCACTCACTATTCTGCTGGTGCAGTCACTGTGTACATACATTGCATTACTGATCCTGAGTTACATCCTGTATTATACCCCAGAGCTGCACTCACTATTCTGCTGGTGCAGTCACTGTGTACATACATTACATTACTGATCCTGAGTTACATCCTGTATTATACCCCAGAGCTGCACTCACTATTCTGCAGGTGGAGTCACTGTGTACATACATTACATTACTGATCCTGAGTTACATCCTGTATTATACTCCAGAGCTGCACTCACTATTCTGCTTGTGGAGTCACTGTGTACATACATTACATTACTGATCCTGTACTGATCCTGAGTTACCTCCTGTATTATACTCCAGAGCTGCACTCACTATTCTGCTGGTGCAGTCACTGTGTACATACATTACATTACTGATCCTGTACTGATCCTGGGTTACATCCTGTATTATACTCCAGAGCTGCACTCACTATTCTGCTGGTACAGTCACTGTGTACATACATTACATTACTGATCCTGAGTTACCTCCTGTATTATACTCCAGAGCAGCACTCAATATTCTGCTGGTGGAGTCACTGTGTACATACATTACATTACTGATCCTGTACTGATCCTGAGTTACCTCCTGTATTATACTCCAGAGCTGCACTCAATATTCTGCTTGTGCAGTCACTGTGTACATACATTACATTACTGATCCTGTACTGATCCTGAGTTACATCCTGTATTATACTCCAGAGCTGCACTCACTATTCTGCTGGTGCAGTCACTGTGTACATACATTACATTACTGATCCTGTACTGATCCTGAGTTACCTCCTGTATTATACTCCAGAGCAGCACTCAATATTCTGCTGGTGGAGTCACTGTGTACATACATTACATTACTGATCCTGAGTTACATCCTGTATTATACTCCAGAGCTGCACTCACTATTCTGCTTGTGCAGTCACTGTGTACATACATTACATTACTGATCCTGTACTGATCCTGAGTTACATCCTGTATTATACTCCAGAGCTGCACTCACTATTCTGCTTGTGGAGTCACTGTGTACATACATTACATTACTGATCCTGAGTTACCTCCTGTATTATACTCCAGAGCTGCACTCACTATTCTGCTGGTGCAGTCACTGTGTACATACATTACATTACTGATCCTGAGTTACCTCCTGTATTATACTCCAGAGCAGCACTCAATATTCTGCTGGTGGAGTCACTGTGTACATACATTACATTACTGATCCTGAGTTACATCCTATATTATACTCCAGAGCTGCACTCACTATTCTGCTTGTGCAGTCACTGTGTACATACATTACATTACTGATCCTGTACTGATCCTGAGTTACATCCTGTATTATACTCCAGAGCTGCACTCACTATTCTGCTTGTGGAGTCACTGTGTACATACATTACATTACTGATCCTGTACTGATCCTGAGTTACCTCCTGTATTATACTCCAGAGCTGCACTCACTATTCTGCTGGTGCAGTCACTGTGTACATACATTACATTACTGATCCTGAGTTACACCCTGTATTATACTCCAGAGCTGCACTCACTATTCTGCTGGTGCAGTCACTGTGTACATACATTACATTACTGATCCTGAGTTACATCCTGTATTATACTCCAGAGCTGCACTCACTATTCTGCTGGTGCAGTCACTGTGTACATACATTACATTACTGATCCTGTACTGATCCTGAGTTACATCCTGTATTATACTCCAGAGCTGCACTCACTATTCTGCTGGTGCAGTCACTGTGTACATACATTACATTACTGATCCTGAGTTACATCCTGTATTATACCCCAGAGCTGCACTCACTATTCTGCTGGTGCAGTCACTGTGTACATACATTACATTACTGATCCTGAGTTACACCCTGTATTATACTCCAGAGCTGCACTCACTATTCTGCTGGTGCAGTCACTGTGTACATACATTACATTACTGATCCTGTACTGATCCTGAGTTACATCCTGTATTATACTCCAGAGCTGCACTCACTATTCTGCTGGTGCAGTCACTGTGTACATACATTACATTACTGATCCTGTACTGATCCTGAGTTACATCCTGTATTATACTCCAGAGCTGCACTCACTATTCTGCTGGTACAGTCACTGTGTACATACATTACATTACTGATCCTGTACTGATCCTGAGTTACATCCTGTATTATACTCCAGAGCTGCACTCACTATTCTGCTGGTACAGTCACTGTGTACATACATTACATTACTGATCCTGTACTGATCCTGAGTTACATCCTGTATTATACTCCAGAGCTGCACTCACTATTCTGCTGGTGCAGTCACTGTGTACATACATTACATTACTGATCCTGAGTTACCTCCTGTATTATACTCCAGAGCTGCACTCACTATTCTGCTGGTGCAGTCACTGTGTACATACATTACATTACTGATCCTGAGTTACCTCCTGTATTATACTCCAGAGCAGCACTCAATATTCTGCTGGTGGAGTCACTGTGTACATACATTACATTACTGATCCTGAGTTACATCCTATATTATACTCCAGAGCTGCACTCACTATTCTGCTTGTGCAGTCACTGTGTACATACATTACATTACTGATCCTGTACTGATCCTGAGTTACATCCTGTATTATACTCCAGAGCTGCACTCACTATTCTGCTTGTGGAGTCACTGTGTACATACATTACATTACTGATCCTGTACTGATCCTGAGTTACCTCCTGTATTATACTCCAGAGCTGCACTCACTATTCTGCTGGTGCAGTCACTGTGTACATACATTACATTACTGATCCTGAGTTACATCCTGTATTATACCCCAGAGCTGCACTCACTATTCTGCTGGTGCAGTCACTGTGTACATATATTACATTACTGATCCTGAGTTACATCCTGTATTATACCCCAGAGCTGCACTCACTATTCTGCTGGTGCAGTCACTGTGTACATACATTACATTACTGATCCTGAGTTACATCCTGTATTATACCCCAGAGCTGCACTCACTATTCTGCAGGTGGAGTCACTGTGTACATACATTACATTACTGATCCTGAGTTACACCCTGTATTATACTCCAGAGCTGCACTCACTATTCTGCTGGTGCAGTCACTGTGTACATACATTACATTACTGATCCTGAGTTACATCCTGTATTATACTCCAGAGCTGCACTCACTATTCTGCTGGTGCAGTCACTGTGTACATACATTACATTACTGATCCTGTACTGATCCTGAGTTACATCCTGTATTATACTCCAGAGCTGCACTCACTATTCTGCTGGTGCAGTCACTGTGTACATACATTACATTACTGATCCTGAGTTACATCCTGTATTATACCCCAGAGCTGCACTCACTATTCTGCTGGTGCAGTCACTGTGTACATACATTACATTACTGATCCTGAGTTACATCCTGTATTATACTCCAGAGCTGCACTCACTATTCTGCAGGTGGAGTCACTGTGTACATACATTACATTACTGATCCTGAGTTACATCCTATATTATACCCCAGAGCTGCACTCACTATTCTGCAGGTGGAGTCACTGTGTACATACATTACATTACTGATCCTGAGTTACACCCTGTATTATACTCCAGAGCTGCACTCACTATTCTGCTGGTGCAGTCACTGTGTACATACATTACATTACTGATCCTGAGTTACATCCTGTATTATACTCCAGAGCTGCACTCACTATTCTGCTGGTGCAGTCACTGTGTACATACATTACATTACTGATCCTGTACTGATCCTGAGTTACATCCTGTATTATACTCCAGAGCTGCACTCACTATTCTGCTGGTGCAGTCACTGTGTACATACATTACATTACTGATCCTGTACTAATCCTGAGTTACATCCTGTATTATACTCCAGAGCTGCACTCACTATTCTGCTGGTACAGTCACTGTGTACATACATTACATTACTGATCCTGTACTGATCCTGAGTTACATCCTGTATTATACTCCAGAGCTGCACTCACTATTCTGCTGGTACAGTCACTGTGTACATACATTACATTACTGATCCTGTACTGATCCTGAGTTACATCCTGTATTATACTCCAGAGCTGCACTCACTATTCTGCTGGTGCAGTCACTGTGTACATACATTACATTACTGATCCTGAGTTACATCCTGTATTATACTCCAGAGCTGCACTCACTATTCTGCTTGTGGAGTCACTGTGTACATACATTACATTACTGATCCTGTACTGATCCTGAGTTACCTCCTGTATTATACTCCAGAGCTGCACTCACTATTCTGCTGGTACAGTCACTGTGTACATACATTACATTACTGATCCTGTACTGATCCTGAGTTACATCCTGTATTATACTCCAGAGCTGCACTCACTATTCTGCTGGTACAGTCACTGTGTACATACATTACATTACTGATCCTGAGTTACATCCTGTATTATACTCCAGAGCTGCACTCACTATTCTGCTGGTGCAGTCACTGTGTACATACATTACATTACTGATCCTGTACTGATCCTGAGTTACATCCTGTATTATACTCCAGAGCTGCACTCACTATTCTGCTGGTGCAGTCACTGTGTACATACATTACATTACTGATCCTGAGTTACATCCAGTATTATACCCCAGAGCTGCACTCACTATTCTGCTGGTGCAGTCACTGTGTACATACATTACATTACTGATCCTGAGTTACATCCTGTATTATACCCCAGAGCTGCACTCACTATTCTGCAGGTGGAGTCACTGTGTACATACATTACATTACTGATCCTGAGTTACACCCTGTATTATACTCCAGAGCTGCACTCACTATTCTGCTGGTGCAGTCACTGTGTACATACATTACATTACTGATCCTGAGTTACATCCTGTATTATACTCCAGAGCTGCACTCACTATTCTGCTTGTGGAGTCACTGTGTACATACATTACATTACTGATCCTGTACTGATCCTGAGTTACCTCCTGTATTATACTCCAGAGCTGCACTCACTATTCTGCTTGTGCAGTCACTGTGTACATACATTACATTACTGATCCTGTACTGATCCTGAGTTACATCCTGTATTATACTCCAGAGCTGCACTCACTATTCTGCTTGTGCAGTCACTGTGTACATACATTACATTACTGATCCTGTACTGATCCTGAGTTACCTCCTGTATTATACTCCAGAGCTGCACTCACTATTCTGCTGGTGCAGTCACTGTGTACATACATTACATTACTGATCCTGAGTTACATCCTGTATTATACTCCAGAGCTGCACTCACTATTCTGCTTGTGCAGTCACTGTGTACATACATTACATTACTGATCCTGTACTGATCCTGAGTTACATCCTGTATTATACTCCAGAGCTGCACTCACTATTCTGCTTGTGGAGTCACTGTGTACATACATTACATTACTGATCCTGAGTTACCTCCTGTATTATACTCCAGAGCTGCACTCACTATTCTGCTGGTGCAGTCACTGTGTACATACATTACATTACTGATCCTGAGTTACCTCCTGTATTATACTCCAGAGCAGCACTCAATATTCTGCTGGTGGAGTCACTGTGTACATACATTACATTACTGATCCTGAGTTACATCCTATATTATACTCCAGAGCTGCACTCACTATTCTGCTTGTGCAGTCACTGTGTACATACATTACATTACTGATCCTGTACTGATCCTGAGTTACATCCTGTATTATACTCCAGAGCTGCACTCACTATTCTGCTTGTGGAGTCACTGTGTACATACATTACATTACTGATCCTGTACTGATCCTGAGTTACCTCCTGTATTATACTCCAGAGCTGCACTCACTATTCTGCTGGTGCAGTCACTGTGTACATACATTACATTACTGATCCTGAGTTACATCCTGTATTATACCCCAGAGCTGCACTCACTATTCTGCTGGTGCAGTCACTGTGTACATATATTACATTACTGATCCTGAGTTACATCCTGTATTATACCCCAGAGCTGCACTCACTATTCTGCTGGTGCAGTCACTGTGTACATACATTACATTACTGATCCTGAGTTACACCCTGTATTATACTCCAGAGCTGCACTCACTATTCTGCTGGTGCAGTCACTGTGTACATACATTACATTACTGATCCTGAGTTACATCCTGTATTATACTCCAGAGCTGCACTCACTATTCTGCTGGTGCAGTCACTGTGTACATACATTACTGATCCTGTACTGATCCTGAGTTACATCCTGTATTATACTCCAGAGCTGCACTCACTATTCTGCTGGTGCAGTCACTGTGTACATACATTACTGATCCTGTACTGATCCTGAGTTACATCCTGTATTATACTCCAGAGCTGCACTCACTATTCTGCTGGTACAGTCACTGTGTACATACATTACATTACTGATCCTGTACTGATCCTGAGTTACATCCTGTATTATACTCCAGAGCTGCACTCACTATTCTGCTGGTACAGTCACTGTGTACATACATTACATTACTGATCCTGTACTGATCCTGAGTTACATCCTGTATTATACTCCAGAGCTGCACTCACTATTCTGCTGGTGCAGTCACTGTGTACATACATTACATTACTGATCCTGAGTTACATCCTGTATTATACTCCAGAGCTGCACTCACTATTCTGCTGGTGCAATCACTGTGTACATACATTACATTACTGATCCTGAGTTACATCCTGTATTATACTCCAGAGCTGCACTCACTATTCTGCTTGTGACGTCACTGTGTACATACATTACATTACTGATCCTGTACTGATCCTGAGTTACCTCCTGTATTATACTCCAGAGCTGCACTCACTATTCTGCTGGTACAGTCACTGTGTACATACATTACATTACTGATCCTGTACTGATCCTGAGTTACATCCTGTATTATACTCCAGAGCTGCACTCACTATTCTGCTGGTACAGTCACTGTGTACATACATTACATTACTGATCCTGAGTTACATCCTGTATTATACTCCAGAGCTGCACTCACTATTCTGCTGGTGCAGTCACTGTGTACATACATTACATTACTGATCCTGTACTGATCCTGAGTTACATCCTGTATTATACTCCAGAGCTGCACTCACTATTCTGCTTGTGGAGTCACTGTGTACATACATTACATTACTGATCCTGAGTTACATCCTATATTATACTCCAGAGCTGCACTCACTATTCTGCTTGTGCAGTCACTGTGTACATACATTACATTACTGATCCTGTACTGATCCTGAGTTACATCCTGTATTATACTCCAGAGCTGCACTCACTATTCTGCTTGTGGAGTCACTGTGTACATACATTACATTACTGATCCTGTACTGATCCTGAGTTACCTCCTGTATTATACTCCAGAGCTGCACTCACTATTCTGCTGGTGCAGTCACTGTGTACATACATTACATTACTGATCCTGAGTTACATCCTGTATTATACCCCAGAGCTGCACTCACTATTCTGCTGGTGCAGTCACTGTGTACATATATTACATTACTGATCCTGAGTTACATCCTGTATTATACCCCAGAGCTGCACTCACTATTCTGCTGGTGCAGTCACTGTGTACATACATTACATTACTGATCCTGAGTTACATCCTGTATTATACCCCAGAGCTGCACTCACTATTCTGCAGGTGGAGTCACTGTGTACATACATTACATTACTGATCCTGAGTTACACCCTGTATTATACTCCAGAGCTGCACTCACTATTCTGCTGGTGCAGTCACTGTGTACATACATTACATTACTGATCCTGAGTTACATCCTGTATTATACTCCAGAGCTGCACTCACTATTCTGCTGGTGCAGTCACTGTGTACATACATTACATTACTGATCCTGTACTGATCCTGAGTTACATCCTGTATTATACTCCAGAGCTGCACTCACTATTCTGCTGGTGCAGTCACTGTGTACATACATTACATTACTGATCCTGAGTTACATCCTGTATTATACCCCAGAGCTGCACTCACTATTCTGCTGGTGCAGTCACTGTGTACATACATTACATTACTGATCCTGAGTTACATCCTGTATTATACTCCAGAGCTGCACTCACTATTCTGCAGGTGGAGTCACTGTGTACATACATTACATTACTGATCCTGAGTTACATCCTATATTATACCCCAGAGCTGCACTCACTATTCTGCAGGTGGAGTCACTGTGTACACACATTACATTACTGATCCTGAGTTACATCCTGTATTATACTCCAGAGCTGCACTCACTATTCTGCTGGTGCAGTCACTGTGTACATACATTACATTACTGATCCTGAGTTACACCCTGTATTATACTCCAGAGCTGCACTCACTATTCTGCTGGTGCAGTCACTGTGTACATACATTACATTACTGATCCTGAGTTACATCCTGTATTATACTCCAGAGCTGCACTCACTATTCTGCTGGTGCAGTCACTGTGTGCATACATTACATTACTGATCCTGTACTGATCCTGAGTTACATCCTGTATTATACTCCAGAGCTGCACTCACTATTCTGCTGGTGCAGTCACTGTGTACATACATTACATTACTGATCCTGAGTTACATCCTGTATTATACTCCAGAGCTGCACTCACTATTCTGCTGGTGCAGTCACTGTGTGCATACATTACATTACTGATCCTGTACTGATCCTGAGTTACATCCTGTATTATACTCCAGAGCTGCACTCACTATTCTGCTGGTGCAGTCACTGTGTACATACATTACATTACTGATCCTGTACTAATCCTGAGTTACATCCTGTATTATACTCCAGAGCTGCACTCACTATTCTGCTGGTACAGTCACTGTGTACATACATTACATTACTGATCCTGTACTGATCCTGAGTTACATCCTGTATTATACTCCAGAGCTGCACTCACTATTCTGCTGGTACAGTCACTGTGTACATACATTACATTACTGATCCTGTACTGATCCTGAGTTACATCCTGTATTATACTCCAGAGCTGCACTCACTATTCTGCTGGTGCAGTCACTGTGTACATACATTACATTACTGATCCTGAGTTACATCCTGTATTATACTCCAGAGCTGCACTCACTATTCTGCTGGTGCAGTCACTGTGTACATACATTACATTACTGATCCTGAGTTACATCCTGTATTATACTCCAGAGCTGCACTCACTATTCTGCTTGTGGAGTCACTGTGTACATACATTACATTACTGATCCTGTACTGATCCTGAGTTACCTCCTGTATTATACTCCAGAGCTGCACTCACTATTCTGCTGGTACAGTCACTGTGTACATACATTACATTACTGATCCTGTACTGATCCTGAGTTACATCCTGTATTATACTCCAGAGCTGCACTCACTATTCTGCTGGTACAGTCACTGTGTACATACATTACATTACTGATCCTGTACTGATCCTGAGTTACATCCTGTATTATACTCCAGAGCTGCACTCACTATTCTGCTGGTGCAGTCACTGTGTACATACATTACATTACTGATCCTGAGTTACATCCTGTATTATACCCCAGAGCTGCACTCACTATTCTTCTGGTGCAGTCACTGTGTACATACATTACATTACTGATCCTGAGTTACATCCTGTATTATACTCCAGAGCTGCACTCACTATTCTGCTGGTGCAGTCACTGTGTACATACATTACATTACTGATCCTGTACTGATCCTGAGTTACATCCTGTATTATACTCCAGAGCTGCACTCACTATTCTGCTGGTGCAGTCACTGTGTACATACATTACATTACTGATCCTGAGTTACATCCTGTATTATACCCCAGAGCTGCACTCACTATTCTGCTGGTGCAGTCACTGTGTACATACATTACATTACTGATCCTGAGTTACATCCTGTATTATACCCCAGAGCTGCACTCACTATTCTGCAGGTGGAGTCACTGTGTACATACATTACATTACTGATCCTGAGTTACACCCTGTATTATACTCCAGAGCTGCACTCACTATTCTGCTGGTGCAGTCACTGTGTACATACATTACATTACTGATCCTGAGTTACATCCTGTATTATACTCCAGAGCTGCACTCACTATTCTGCTTGTGGAGTCACTGTGTACATACATTACATTACTGATCCTGTACTGATCCTGAGTTACCTCCTGTATTATACTCCAGAGCTGCACTCACTATTCTGCTTGTGCAGTCACTGTGTACATACATTACATTACTGATCCTGTACTGATCCTGAGTTACATCCTGTATTATACTCCAGAGCTGCACTCACTATTCTGCTTGTGCAGTCACTGTGTACATACATTACATTACTGATCCTGTACTGATCCTGAGTTACCTCCTGTATTATACTCCAGAGCTGCACTCACTATTCTGCTGGTGCAGTCACTGTGTACATACATTACATTACTGATCCTGAGTTACCTCCTGTATTATACTCCAGAGCAGCACTCAATATTCTGCTGGTGGAGTCACTGTGTACATACATTACATTACTGATCCTGAGTTACATCCTGTATTATACTCCAGAGCTGCACTCACTATTCTGCTTGTGCAGTCACTGTGTACATACATTACATTACTGATCCTGTACTGATCCTGAGTTACATCCTGTATTATACTCCAGAGCTCCACTCACTATTCTGCTTGTGGAGTCACTGTGTACATACATTACATTACTGATCCTGAGTTACCTCCTGTATTATACTCCAGAGCTGCACTCACTATTCTGCTGGTGGAGTCACTGTGTACATACATTACATTACTGATCCTGAGTTACATCCTATATTATACTCCAGAGCTGCACTCACTATTCTGCTGGTGCAGTCACTGTGTACATACATTACATTACTGATCCTGTACTGATCCTGAGTTACATCCTGTATTATACCCCAGAGCTTCACTCACTATTCTGCTGGTGCAGTCACTGTGTACATATATTACATTACTGATCCTGAGTTACATCCTGTATTATACCCCAGAGCTGCACTCACTATTCTGCTGGTGCAGTCACTGTGTACATACATTACATTACTGATCCTGAGTTACACCCTGTATTATACTCCAGAGCTGCACTCACTATTCTGCTGGTGCAGTCACTGTGTACATACATTACATTACTGATCCTGAGTTACATCCTGTATTATACTCCAGAGCTGCACTCACTATTCTGCTGGTGCAGTCACTGTGTACATACATTACTGATCCTGTACTGATCCTGAGTTACATCCTGTATTATACTCCAGAGCTGCACTCACTATTCTGCTGGTGCAGTCACTGTGTACATACATTACATTACTGATCCTGAGTTACACCCTGTATTATACTCCAGAGCTGCACTCACTATTCTGCTGGTGCAGTCACTGTGTACATACATTACATTACTGATCCTGAGTTACATCCTGTATTATACTCCAGAGCTGCACTCACTATTCTGCTGGTGCAGTCACTGTGTACATACATTACATTACTGATCCTGTACTGATCCTGAGTTACATCCTGTATTATACTCCAGAGCTGCACTCACTATTCTGCTGGTGCAGTCACTGTGTACATACATTACATTACTGATCCTGTACTAATCCTGAGTTACATCCTGTATTATACTCCAGAGCTGCACTCACTATTCTGCTGGTACAGTCACTGTGTACATACATTACATTACTGATCCTGTACTGATCCTGAGTTACATCCTGTATTATACTCCAGAGCTGCACTCACTATTCTGCTGGTACAGTCACTGTGTACATACATTACATTACTGATCCTGTACTGATCCTGAGTTACATCCTGTATTATACTCCAGAGCTGCACTCACTATTCTGCTGGTGCAGTCACTGTGTACATACATTACATTACTGATCCTGAGTTACATCCTGTATTATACTCCAGAGCTGCACTCACTATTCTGCTTGTGGAGTCACTGTGTACATACATTACATTACTGATCCTGTACTGATCCTGAGTTACCTCCTGTATTATACTCCAGAGCTGCACTCACTATTCTGCTGGTACAGTCACTGTGTACATACATTACATTACTGATCCTGTACTGATCCTGAGTTACATCCTGTATTATACTCCAGAGCTGCACTCACTATTCTGCTGGTACAGTCACTGTGTACATACATTACATTACTGATCCTGAGTTACATCCTGTATTATACTCCAGAGCTGCACTCACTATTCTGCTGGTGCAGTCACTGTGTACATACATTACATTACTGATCCTGTACTGATCCTGAGTTACATCCTGTATTATACTCCAGAGCTGCACTCACTATTCTGCTGGTGCAGTCACTGTGTACATACATTACATTACTGATCCTGAGTTACATCCAGTATTATACCCCAGAGCTGCACTCACTATTCTGCTGGTGCAGTCACTGTGTACATACATTACATTACTGATCCTGAGTTACATCCTGTATTATACCCCAGAGCTGCACTCACTATTCTGCAGGTGGAGTCACTGTGTACATACATTACATTACTGATCCTGAGTTACACCCTGTATTATACTCCAGAGCTGCACTCACTATTCTGCTGGTGCAGTCACTGTGTACATACATTACATTACTGATCCTGAGTTACATCCTGTATTATACTCCAGAGCTGCACTCACTATTCTGCTTGTGGAGTCACTGTGTACATACATTACATTACTGATCCTGTACTGATCCTGAGTTACCTCCTGTATTATACTCCAGAGCTGCACTCACTATTCTGCTTGTGCAGTCACTGTGTACATACATTACATTACTGATCCTGTACTGATCCTGAGTTACATCCTGTATTATACTCCAGAGCTGCACTCACTATTCTGCTTGTGCAGTCACTGTGTACATACATTACATTACTGATCCTGTACTGATCCTGAGTTACCTCCTGTATTATACTCCAGAGCTGCACTCACTATTCTGCTGGTGCAGTCACTGTGTACATACATTACATTACTGATCCTGAGTTACATCCTGTATTATACTCCAGAGCTGCACTCACTATTCTGCTTGTGCAGTCACTGTGTACATACATTACATTACTGATCCTGTACTGATCCTGAGTTACATCCTGTATTATACTCCAGAGCTGCACTCACTATTCTGCTTGTGGAGTCACTGTGTACATACATTACATTACTGATCCTGAGTTACCTCCTGTATTATACTCCAGAGCTGCACTCACTATTCTGCTGGTGCAGTCACTGTGTACATACATTACATTACTGATCCTGAGTTACCTCCTGTATTATACTCCAGAGCAGCACTCAATATTCTGCTGGTGGAGTCACTGTGTACATACATTACATTACTGATCCTGAGTTACATCCTATATTATACTCCAGAGCTGCACTCACTATTCTGCTTGTGCAGTCACTGTGTACATACATTACATTACTGATCCTGTACTGATCCTGAGTTACATCCTGTATTATACTCCAGAGCTGCACTCACTATTCTGCTTGTGGAGTCACTGTGTACATACATTACATTACTGATCCTGTACTGATCCTGAGTTACCTCCTGTATTATACTCCAGAGCTGCACTCACTATTCTGCTGGTGCAGTCACTGTGTACATACATTACATTACTGATCCTGAGTTACATCCTGTATTATACCCCAGAGCTGCACTCACTATTCTGCTGGTGCAGTCACTGTGTACATATATTACATTACTGATCCTGAGTTACATCCTGTATTATACCCCAGAGCTGCACTCACTATTCTGCTGGTGCAGTCACTGTGTACATACATTACATTACTGATCCTGAGTTACACCCTGTATTATACTCCAGAGCTGCACTCACTATTCTGCTGGTGCAGTCACTGTGTACATACATTACATTACTGATCCTGAGTTACATCCTGTATTATACTCCAGAGCTGCACTCACTATTCTGCTGGTGCAGTCACTGTGTACATACATTACTGATCCTGTACTGATCCTGAGTTACATCCTGTATTATACTCCAGAGCTGCACTCACTATTCTGCTGGTGCAGTCACTGTGTACATACATTACATTACTGATCCTGTACTGATCCTGAGTTACATCCTGTATTATACTCCAGAGCTGCACTCACTATTCTGCTGGTACAGTCACTGTGTACATACATTACATTACTGATCCTGTACTGATCCTGAGTTACATCCTGTATTATACTCCAGAGCTGCACTCACTATTCTGCTGGTACAGTCACTGTGTACATACATTACATTACTGATCCTGTACTGATCCTGAGTTACATCCTGTATTATACTCCAGAGCTGCACTCACTATTCTGCTGGTGCAGTCACTGTGTACATACATTACATTACTGATCCTGAGTTACATCCTGTATTATACTCCAGAGCTGCACTCACTATTCTGCTGGTGCAGTCACTGTGTACATACATTACATTACTGATCCTGAGTTACATCCTGTATTATACTCCAGAGCTGCACTCACTATTCTGCTTGTGACGTCACTGTGTACATACATTACATTACTGATCCTGTACTGATCCTGAGTTACCTCCTGTATTATACTCCAGAGCTGCACTCACTATTCTGCTGGTACAGTCACTGTGTACATACATTACATTACTGATCCTGTACTGATCCTGAGTTACATCCTGTATTATACTCCAGAGCTGCACTCACTATTCTGCTGGTACAGTCACTGTGTACATACATTACATTACTGATCCTGAGTTACATCCTGTATTATACTCCAGAGCTGCACTCACTATTCTGCTGGTGCAGTCACTGTGTACATACATTACATTACTGATCCTGTACTGATCCTGAGTTACATCCTGTATTATACTCCAGAGCTGCACTCACTATTCTGCTTGTGGAGTCACTGTGTACATACATTACATTACTGATCCTGAGTTACATCCTATATTATACTCCAGAGCTGCACTCACTATTCTGCTTGTGCAGTCACTGTGTACATACATTACATTACTGATCCTGTACTGATCCTGAGTTACATCCTGTATTATACTCCAGAGCTGCACTCACTATTCTGCTTGTGGAGTCACTGTGTACATACATTACATTACTGATCCTGTACTGATCCTGAGTTACCTCCTGTATTATACTCCAGAGCTGCACTCACTATTCTGCTGGTGCAGTCACTGTGTACATACATTACATTACTGATCCTGAGTTACATCCTGTATTATACCCCAGAGCTGCACTCACTATTCTGCTGGTGCAGTCACTGTGTACATATATTACATTACTGATCCTGAGTTACATCCTGTATTATACCCCAGAGCTGCACTCACTATTCTGCTGGTGCAGTCACTGTGTACATACATTACATTACTGATCCTGAGTTACATCCTGTATTATACCCCAGAGCTGCACTCACTATTCTGCAGGTGGAGTCACTGTGTACATACATTACATTACTGATCCTGAGTTACACCCTGTATTATACTCCAGAGCTGCACTCACTATTCTGCTGGTGCAGTCACTGTGTACATACATTACATTACTGATCCTGAGTTACATCCTGTATTATACTCCAGAGCTGCACTCACTATTCTGCTGGTGCAGTCACTGTGTACATACATTACATTACTGATCCTGTACTGATCCTGAGTTACATCCTGTATTATACTCCAGAGCTGCACTCACTATTCTGCTGGTGCAGTCACTGTGTACATACATTACATTACTGATCCTGAGTTACATCCTGTATTATACCCCAGAGCTGCACTCACTATTCTGCTGGTGCAGTCACTGTGTACATACATTACATTACTGATCCTGAGTTACATCCTGTATTATACTCCAGAGCTGCACTCACTATTCTGCAGGTGGAGTCACTGTGTACATACATTACATTACTGATCCTGAGTTACATCCTATATTATACCCCAGAGCTGCACTCACTATTCTGCAGGTGGAGTCACTGTGTACACACATTACATTACTGATCCTGAGTTACATCCTGTATTATACTCCAGAGCTGCACTCACTATTCTGCTGGTGCAGTCACTGTGTACATACATTACATTACTGATCCTGAGTTACACCCTGTATTATACTCCAGAGCTGCACTCACTATTCTGCTGGTGCAGTCACTGTGTACATACATTACATTACTGATCCTGAGTTACATCCTGTATTATACTCCAGAGCTGCACTCACTATTCTGCTGGTGCAGTCACTGTGTGCATACATTACATTACTGATCCTGTACTGATCCTGAGTTACATCCTGTATTATACTCCAGAGCTGCACTCACTATTCTGCTGGTGCAGTCACTGTGTACATACATTACATTACTGATCCTGAGTTACATCCTGTATTATACTCCAGAGCTGCACTCACTATTCTGCTGGTGCAGTCACTGTGTGCATACATTACATTACTGATCCTGTACTGATCCTGAGTTACATCCTGTATTATACTCCAGAGCTGCACTCACTATTCTGCTGGTGCAGTCACTGTGTACATACATTACATTACTGATCCTGTACTAATCCTGAGTTACATCCTGTATTATACTCCAGAGCTGCACTCACTATTCTGCTGGTACAGTCACTGTGTACATACATTACATTACTGATCCTGTACTGATCCTGAGTTACATCCTGTATTATACTCCAGAGCTGCACTCACTATTCTGCTGGTACAGTCACTGTGTACATACATTACATTACTGATCCTGTACTGATCCTGAGTTACATCCTGTATTATACTCCAGAGCTGCACTCACTATTCTGCTGGTGCAGTCACTGTGTACATACATTACATTACTGATCCTGAGTTACATCCTGTATTATACTCCAGAGCTGCACTCACTATTCTGCTGGTGCAGTCACTGTGTACATACATTACATTACTGATCCTGAGTTACATCCTGTATTATACTCCAGAGCTGCACTCACTATTCTGCTTGTGGAGTCACTGTGTACATACATTACATTACTGATCCTGTACTGATCCTGAGTTACCTCCTGTATTATACTCCAGAGCTGCACTCACTATTCTGCTGGTACAGTCACTGTGTACATACATTACATTACTGATCCTGTACTGATCCTGAGTTACATCCTGTATTATACTCCAGAGCTGCACTCACTATTCTGCTGGTACAGTCACTGTGTACATACATTACATTACTGATCCTGTACTGATCCTGAGTTACATCCTGTATTATACTCCAGAGCTGCACTCACTATTCTGCTGGTGCAGTCACTGTGTACATACATTACATTACTGATCCTGAGTTACATCCTGTATTATACCCCAGAGCTGCACTCACTATTCTTCTGGTGCAGTCACTGTGTACATACATTACATTACTGATCCTGAGTTACATCCTGTATTATACTCCAGAGCTGCACTCACTATTCTGCTGGTGCAGTCACTGTGTACATACATTACATTACTGATCCTGTACTGATCCTGAGTTACATCCTGTATTATACTCCAGAGCTGCACTCACTATTCTGCTGGTGCAGTCACTGTGTACATACATTACATTACTGATCCTGAGTTACATCCTGTATTATACCCCAGAGCTGCACTCACTATTCTGCTGGTGCAGTCACTGTGTACATACATTACATTACTGATCCTGAGTTACATCCTGTATTATACCCCAGAGCTGCACTCACTATTCTGCAGGTGGAGTCACTGTGTACATACATTACATTACTGATCCTGAGTTACACCCTGTATTATACTCCAGAGCTGCACTCACTATTCTGCTGGTGCAGTCACTGTGTACATACATTACATTACTGATCCTGAGTTACATCCTGTATTATACTCCAGAGCTGCACTCACTATTCTGCTTGTGGAGTCACTGTGTACATACATTACATTACTGATCCTGTACTGATCCTGAGTTACCTCCTGTATTATACTCCAGAGCTGCACTCACTATTCTGCTTGTGCAGTCACTGTGTACATACATTACATTACTGATCCTGTACTGATCCTGAGTTACATCCTGTATTATACTCCAGAGCTGCACTCACTATTCTGCTTGTGCAGTCACTGTGTACATACATTACATTACTGATCCTGTACTGATCCTGAGTTACCTCCTGTATTATACTCCAGAGCTGCACTCACTATTCTGCTGGTGCAGTCACTGTGTACATACATTACATTACTGATCCTGAGTTACCTCCTGTATTATACTCCAGAGCAGCACTCAATATTCTGCTGGTGGAGTCACTGTGTACATACATTACATTACTGATCCTGAGTTACATCCTGTATTATACTCCAGAGCTGCACTCACTATTCTGCTTGTGCAGTCACTGTGTACATACATTACATTACTGATCCTGTACTGATCCTGAGTTACATCCTGTATTATACTCCAGAGCTCCACTCACTATTCTGCTTGTGGAGTCACTGTGTACATACATTACATTACTGATCCTGAGTTACCTCCTGTATTATACTCCAGAGCTGCACTCACTATTCTGCTGGTGGAGTCACTGTGTACATACATTACATTACTGATCCTGAGTTACATCCTATATTATACTCCAGAGCTGCACTCACTATTCTGCTGGTGCAGTCACTGTGTACATACATTACATTACTGATCCTGTACTGATCCTGAGTTACATCCTGTATTATACCCCAGAGCTGCACTCACTATTCTGCTGGTGCAGTCACTGTGTACATATATTACATTACTGATCCTGAGTTACATCCTGTATTATACCCCAGAGCTGCACTCACTATTCTGCTGGTGCAGTCACTGTGTACATACATTACATTACTGATCCTGAGTTACACCCTGTATTATACTCCAGAGCTGCACTCACTATTCTGCTGGTGCAGTCACTGTGTACATACATTACATTACTGATCCTGAGTTACATCCTGTATTATACTCCAGAGCTGCACTCACTATTCTGCTGGTGCAGTCACTGTGTACATACATTACTGATCCTGTACTGATCCTGAGTTACATCCTGTATTATACTCCAGAGCTGCACTCACTATTCTGCTGGTGCAGTCACTGTGTACATACATTACATTACTGATCCTGAGTTACATCCTGTATTATACTCCAGAGCTGCACTCACTATTCTGCTGGTGCAGTCACTGTGTACATACATTACATTACTGATCCTGAGTTACATCCTGTATTATACTCCAGAGCTGCACTCACTATTCTGCTGGTACAGTCACTGTGTACATACATTACATTACTGATCCTGAGTTACATCCTGTATTATACTCCAGAGCTGCACTCACTATTCTGCTGGTGCAGTCACTGTGTACATACATTACATTACTGATCCTGTACTGATCCTGAGTTACATCCTGTATTATACTCCAGAGCTGCACTCACTATTCTGCTGGTACAGTCACTGTGTACATACATTACATTACTGATCCTGTACTGATCCTGAGTTACATCCTGTATTATACTCCAGAGCTGCACTCACTATTCTGCTGGTACAGTCACTGTGTACATACATTACATTACTGATCCTGTACTGATCCTGAGTTACATCCTGTATTATACTCCAGAGCTGCACTCACTATTCTGCTGGTGCAGTCACTGTGTACATACATTACATTACTGATCCTGAGTTACATCCTGTATTATACTCCAGAGCTGCACTCACTATTCTGCTGGTGCAGTCACTGTGTACATACATTACATTACTGATCCTGAGTTACATCCTGTATTATACTCCAGAGCTGCACTCACTATTCTGCTTGTGGCGTCACTGTGTACATACATTACATTACTGATCCTGTACTGATCCTGAGTTACCTCCTGTATTATACTCCAGAGCTGCACTCACTATTCTGCTGGTACAGTCACTGTGTACATACATTACATTACTGATCCTGTACTGATCCTGAGTTACATCCTGTATTATACTCCAGAGCTGCACTCACTATTCTGCTGGTACAGTCACTGTGTACATACATTACATTACTGATCCTGAGTTACATCCTGTATTATACTCCAGAGCTGCACTCACTATTCTGCTGGTGCAGTCACTGTGTACATACATTACATTACTGATCCTGTACTGATCCTGAGTTACATCCTGTATTATACTCCAGAGCTGCACTCACTATTCTGCTGGTACAGTCACTGTGTACATACATTACATTACTGATGCTGTACTGATCCTGAGTTACATCCTGTATTATACTCCAGAGCTGCACTCACTATTCTGCTGGTACAGTCACTGTGTACATACATTACATTACTGATCCTGTACTGATCCTGAGTTACATCCTGTATTATACTCCAGAGCTGCACTCACTATTCTGCTGGTGCAGTCACTGTGTACATACATTACATTACTGATCCTGAGTTACATCCTGTATTATACTCCAGAGCTGCACTCACTATTCTGCTGGTACAGTCACTGTGTACATACATTACATTACTGATCCTGTACTGATCCTGAGTTACATCCTGTATTATACTCCAGAGCTGCACTCACTATTCTGCTGGTACAGTCACTGTGTACATACATTACATTACTGATCCTGAGTTACATCCTGTATTATACTCCAGAGCTGCACTCACTATTCTGCTGGTGCAGTCACTGTGTACATACATTACATTACTGATCCTGAGTTACATCATGTATTATACTCCAGAGCTGCACTCACTATTCTGCTGGTACAGTCACTGTGTACATACATTACATTACTGATCCTGAGTTACATCCTGTATTATACTCCAGAGCTGCACTCACTATTCTGCTGGTGCAGTCACTGTGTACATACATTACATTACTGATCCTGAGTTACATCCTGTAGATCTTTTATTATAAAAATGAAAAACATAACAATAATAATAACAGAAACATAAAATTAATAACCAGAAAATAAACAATGTAATGAAACTGGTCCAGCCGCTCCCTCTCTCCTCACACACATATTATACATATATACACAATAATAACTACCTACACCATGACATCTGGTCCGGTTACCAAACAAATAATAATATAATAAACAATAACCGACAAATTATATACGAAATAATATATACATTCTTTTTTTTTTTTAAATAAATAAAATAAATACTAACTATACAAATATATACAAGACAAAACAAACCCCCCACACTCGAGCCCACCAGTCCCTCCCCGGCACTGACCTGAGAGCTGGTCCTGCGTCTCATGCCTCAGTCCATGTCCAACGTCCATAGGCCAGATCAGGCAGTGCCAGTTTTTCACCCAAATAACCAGTGTCCCACAAGATGAACCCACCTCCCCCCTTTTCCCTCCACCCAACCTAACACCTACACCCAAACCCATATATACAATATATACAGAAACAAACAATACAATAACCACAACTGACAAAGCCCAAGTTCGGCGCCTGCAGCCCTACATCACTGTCTACTGATCAATAAAACAAAAATCTATGGTGTCAGCAGCAGCCCACCACCAGGACAGGAGATGACCAGACTAGGGCACACTAAAAGAAAAGCCCCTCCAGAGGAGAGCGGCCCTCCGTGTACCCAGTCTCTCATACTCCAGAGAACGCACCTTCACCAGGTCACCGAGTATGGTCCTAAACACATCGTCCACTGGGAGGATTTTCCGCTGCGTTGATACTAAGCACCGTGCGTTCCACGTGTGATACCTAACCACTGCGCTAACTAGAAATAAGGTGCAGCGGTCCCGACCACCCAGGTCCCCGAATGCTCCATAGGCCCATTCCGCATAAGAGAGACCGGCCAGCCGGGGCCAGCCAATGGAGGCGCCCACCCTGTTGTACACCTCTGTGTTAAAGGGACAACGAAGCAGGAAGTGGTCCATGCTTTCAAGCATGGTACCACAATGCTCCCGAGGACAGTTCCAGTCCTCAGAGCTCCTACACTTCAGATTGTCCCTCACACACAGTTTCCCATGGAAGCAGCGCCAAGCCAAGTCCCAAACCTTCGAGGGGATCCTGATAGAATTCAAAAGATGCAGACCCACCCCAATATCCCGACTTGGGCAATCCCTGAGCGCCAGAGGCCTCTGAAAATGGGTCAACAGAACCCTTTTGTCAAGGAGCTTCCTTGGCAGAGTCCTGACCTCCCACATTCCCAGACCCCACCGGCGAATTACCTTCAGAACCACGGTAGCGTAAGCCGGGAGATGTCCATGCGGTGTGCGGAGATCCTTCACTTGCCCTCCTGTCTCCCATTCCTGGAAGAAAGGCTGAAACCATCCCTTACAGGAGAATACCCACGGAGGAGCCCTCTCTTTCCAGAGGTTTGCAATATTGATCTTAATGAAGGTATTCACAAGGAATACCACAGGGTTGACCATACCCAACCCTCCTAGTCTCCTCGTACGGTAAGTAACCTCCCTCTTGACCAGGTTCAGTCTATTCCCCCATAACAGTTGAAAGAACAAACTGTAGACCCGAGTCCAGAGAGGCTCTGGCAAGATGCACACACTGCCCAGATAGATCAGCAAAGGGAGCAGGTAAGTTTTGATCAGGTTTACCCTTTCCCTTAGGGTCAAAGACCAACCCTTCCATTGCTTCACCTTCTGAGTGGCGATCTCTAGCCCGCTGTCCCAATTTTGTTTGGGGTAATCCCCCTGGCCAAATTCGATGCCAAGAACTTTTGCAGAGACTTTGGGTTCTGGAAGGGTGTCCGGGAGATCAAAACCAGGATCTCCTCCTCCCAGCCAGAGACTCTCACACTTATCCCGGTTGATCTTAGACCCGGATGCCTCCGAGTAGCGATTTACCTCTGACATCAGCCATTCTGCCTCCCCATCAGAGGAAACAAAAACGGTGACGTCATCGGCATACGGCACCACTCTCAGAGTGGCTTCCGGTGCTGCCCGGTCCATCCCGATCCCAGCTAACGGTCCACGCTCCACCCTCCTAAGAAGTGGGTCAATCGAAAACGCGTACAGTAGCGGGCTCAAGGGACAACCCTGGCGAACACCACACCCAACCTCAAAAGAGCTGCCAATCCAACCTTTCACAAGCGGGAAACTCTCTGCCCCAGCGTACAGGGTCTTAAGCCAATCAACGAACCCCCCCGGCAGGCCATACCTCAGAAGGACAGACCAGAGGTACTCATGATTAACCCGATCAAACGCTTTTGCCTGGTCCAATGACAGCATGTACCCCTTCCAGTGGCCAGCCCTACCCTGCTCCACCGCCTCTCGGACACAGAGTACAGCACTAATTGTACTGCGGCCCGGAACAGAGCAATGCTGGGCCCCCGAAAGGAGCTGGGGTGCAAATTTCACCAGCCGATTAAACAGCACCTTTGCCAAAACCTTCCTGTCTGCATTGAGAAGCGCTATGGGACGCCAATTCTCAATGCAAGATGGGTCCTTACCCTTTGACAAGATGATCAGGGCAGACCTCCTCATTGACTTTGGCAGAGTGCCCGAGGAAAGACACTCATTGAATACCTCAGTCAAGAGGGGAACCAAGGCGTCCTTAAAGGTCTTATAGAATTCAGATGTTACGCCATCCGGACCGGGAGATTTCTTCAGGGCAAGCCCTTCAATCGCCAACTTAACTTCCTCTTCCCTGATCATCTCTGTCAAAACGCCAAGAGAGGGGTCTACCCCTGGTTCGGGGACGGCTTCAGCCAGAAAAGCCGACATCTCATCCCAATCCAGATCCCTCTTCCCCAAGAGGTGCGAGTAGAAGGATCTGACGACCTCCAGGATCCCCGATCTGGATCTTTTCAGGGACCCCGCAGTGTCAACCAGTCCTGTAACAACTTTACTATTCACTGACATCTTGCAGTTTCTGTAAGGGTCGGGCGAGCGGTACTTCCCGTAATCCCTCTCAAAAACCAAAGATGCGTGTCTATCATACTGACACCTCATTAGCAAAGATTTCACTCTGGAGATCTCCTCGCGGCTACCTCCAGTTGAGACAAGATGCTCGAGTTTCCTCCTCAGGCCCTGATACAGGCGATACCTGTCCAGGCTCCTGAGGCTCGAGAGCTGGCGGAAGAATCTCGCCACCCTTTTCTTGAACATCTCCCACCACTCTGACTTACTACTACAACGATCCAGTAAGGGTACCTGGCTCTGAAGAAAATCCTCAAAGGACTGTCTTATCTCCGCTTCTTCCAAGAGAGACGAATTGAGCCTCCAAAAGCCTCTTCCCATCCGGGGGGTCTCTGTAACATTCAGGGAAAACAAAATCATACAGTGATCGGAGAACTCCACCTCAACAACAGATACTGCTGAAGAGACTGCTTCCTCCTTTAAATAAAACCTGTCTATCCTGGACCTACAGTTACCTCTATGATAGGTGAACCCCTCGTGGCCTGGGGTGTGCCGGATGTGGACATCCACCAGGCGAGCCTCACTAGCTATACTATTAAGGGCGACGCTATCATAAGTCAGCTTGTCTCTGGAACCTCCTCTATCCCGGGGCCTCGTGACAGTGTTGAAGTCCCCTCCAAAGACGACCTGCCGACTCGTAAAAAGGTAGGGCTTGATCCTCATAAAGAGACACTTCCGGTCCCACTTAGATTGGGGACCATAAATGTTAATGAGCCGAAGCTCCTGTCCCTTCATAAGGACATCTAATATCAGGCACCTCCCCATTTCTAACTCAATAACCCGTCAGCATTCTACTGGTGCGGTAAAAAGGACCGCCACTCCGCTATACGGCTCGGCCGCAAGAGACCAATAGGAGGGCCCAAGTCTCCACTCCCTATTAGCTATAAACACCTCTGCCATATTTGGCAGCCTGGTCTCTTGCAAAAAGAAAATGTCAGCTTCAACCCGGCTGAGAAAATCAAAGGCCGCAAATCTAGCCATATTTGACTTAATGCTGGCGACATTAATGGACGCCAGCGTCAACGGAGTGGGTACCGCCATCATTGGTGATTGAGTTAGATGGCTTTCTTCATCCCACTCCCCTTATCCTCTGCCTCAGAGGAGGAATCCTTCCCCCTCTTTAATGACACAGAGGTGTCCATTCCCACATTTTTCCTTCTTTTTTCGTCCTCGTCTCCGGACTCTGGGCCAGTCCCTCCCCCCAAGGACCTTACATCCCCAAGTGAAGGAGACTCTGCGCCCCCTGTAAGCTCCGCTGAAGCCGGAACCTCACCCTCGGCCTCCTTCTCAGAGGAAGAGATGTTATCAAGGGCTTGGAACCGGTTAGAAAGACCAACTAGAGGGGAGTCAGTTTTACCTTCCTTAGGTACCTTGGTCAGAGCGGGAGAAGATGTTTTATCTCCCTTCTTTCTCTTCTTTTTTGTGCCGAGCTTACGCTTGTTCTCTAGCCACCGATTATTATCCTCATCCATACTTTCATAATGGGAGGATTCTGAGGCAGAGGCGGTTTCCTCCCTGTGGATCCTCCTGACCTCCTCATCCAACTCATCATCCCTCGGGGCCTCAGCAGCAAGACTGGCTTCCAGGACAGGGGCTGCCCCGGTAGTCTGGGGCTCGCCCCGCTCCCTCTCCTGTTTGCGCTTGTCTAGACGCCTCAGCTGGGCAGGCGTCTTTTTATTGCTTTTCTTCCCTGGCCCCTCGGCTCCCCCACCCCTGCTAGTCCCCTCCCCAGCAGAATCGGCCTCACGGCTTACTCCCACCGGGGTCTCGACTGCATTAGCAAAGGAGCGAGGACAACGGCTGAATGGGTGACCTAACTCACCACACAGGTGGCACCTAATCTCCACACAAGAGGCGGCAAGAGGGCCGACACCCCCACACAACGCACATTTCTGCACAGTGCAGTTTGCACTGAAGTGTGTGGGGTCGCCGCACCTGTGACAGAGCTTCGGTTGCCCCTGGTAGAAGACCAGGATACGATCCCTACCCAGGAAGGCAGACGATGGAATGTGGGCAACCGTACCACCTGAACGCTTAAGTTTTACCATAAACGTCCAGGCCCCTGACCAGATACCAAACTCGTCGCGGTTTTTCTTTGGCATCTCCACCACCTCTCCATACCGACCAAGCCACGTCATGATGTCATAGCAAGAAAGCGACTCGTTACGAGTCATCACGGTCACTTTCTTGATCTGGTTTTGGCGAGACACTGCCTGAACGGCAAAGTCTCGCCAGCCGGGCTCATTTTTTGCCAGCTCATAATTCGCCCAGAAGAGCTCAAGCCCCTCCGGCCGAACAAAGCTGATATCAAACTCAGGCGTGGAATAGGGATGTATCAAGGCGTAGATGTCAATCGCCTTGAAGCCCATCCTCAGCAGGAGCTCCACAACTTTAGACCTTGGAGGACATGCATCACTGCCCCTCCACCGAAGACGGACCACATTCCTACGCACACTGCCTGGCCCGGCTGTTGGGAGGGACCACACTGTATCCCCTCCTTTTTGCTCTCGGAAGGCCCCGAGGCCATGCCTCTCTATCCAGAAGGATAGATCAACCTCTCGACCCTCTACCATTAGTGATCTCTCCCCCTTCTTTAGAGCCTCCAGAAGGCGCCGTTGCAACATGCCGTCCCCAACGCCCGGAGACAAGGAGGATGCCCTATTTGCCCCGGAGGTGACACTGGCATAACTCTGGACAGGTGTTGCCACCCCCGGGGGGGCAACCGGACCAGTGACCACATCAGCCCCAACAGTATCACCATTACCCACCTCCATCTCACCCTCCACCAAACCAGCAACCACACCACTAGACAATGAATTATCCTCATTCACCTCCACCACCACATTCATTCCTGCTGGACCAGTAACAATGGCGGATGACATTTTGACCTCTGCATCAGGCACAAGGGGCTCAGTCACCTCCATAGAACTGGAGGCGACCTCACCTCCGGTCTTATGTGTGCCCTCCACATCATTGGTCGGTAATTTCCGCTGTTTGGCATTCGGAATAATGTGCCGCTGATCTTTAGATGCTGTTAGGCGCCGCTGATCTTTAGCATCAGGATCTTCCGGACCAGCGACGCCAACACAAAATAGCAGTTTCGTGGGAGGACCGGAACGCTCAGCCCCAACTGCCCCCTCACACTGCCGCCGCTTCTCAACTAAGTGATCAGCGGCAACAGCATTCAGAGGTGCCGAGGCTACCGGAGCTGTCCCCGACACCGGGCTGCTCCCCCCTCCCACTGAGGAGCGCACCACAGCATCGTGGCCTGATGGAACGCCCGCCGCCGGGCCGCCCTCACTGTCCAGCCTCTCAGCTGATGCACCTCCTGCTACGTCCCCGCTACTACAAGCAGAGACGGAGCTCTGCGCCTCACTACCGCGCTCTGTAATCTCCCCGCGCCTTTGCACCGGATCCACAGCAGAACCCGGGCTGGGCTGGGCAAAGGGGCTTATACAGCGAGCTGAGCCTGCCGCCGACTCAGGGGGTACAGGGAGGGGGGCATATACGTATCTTACCGCCTCCTGCAGCTTTGGCTTGGTCTTCTTTGCCTTTTTGTGGCCCCCAGGTGCCTCTTCTGGTGGATCGTCACCAAGATGGAAGTTTTGGAGGCACACTGGGGACTCCAGGAGCTTAATCTCCGCCATTAGCGCCCCTCCCTGGCCGCTGCTGTCACTGTCCTCCCCAGAGCCGGCAGAACTGCGACCGGATGTCACTGTCGCCTGTCCTGCAGGGAGCTCGCTGTACGTGGCCTGCGGGTGACTTTGCAGGCTGCCAGGTGGGGCTTCCTGCTGGTCATCATCACTCTCATCATCCACCTGGCTCTCAGGCTGCAGCCCCATCTGCCTTTGCTCTCTGGTATCAGCCATTTCTCTAAAGCGGTCTTCATTTATTAGTTTTTCTTTGAAATGACCACTCTGCTCCCTGATGTCAGCTTTCCTCAGTTCCAGCAGGTGAATCTCGCTGGTCAGTCGCTTTACCTCGGCCTGGAGTTTAGCCTTGCTCTGTTTGGAGGCCCCCGCAGCTTTGGCGCTTGTGCAGCGCAGCTCCTCCCGGAGCCTCCTGATGAGCTTACTGGCATCTTCATACTCACGGAGGCGGATCATGACCCGGGAGGCATAGGTGGACACAGACTCCCGGGGTCCCTGCAGCGCCCAACCCCCCTCAGGGAGGTCGGCCTCACCTCCGTGAGCACTCCGCTTTCCTCCGGAAGGAGCACCATCATGCACGCCGCTGTCAGGCTTTACCTCCATGCTGGAAGCCTTGCGGCTTCTAGGAGTCTCCACAATCCCGGGAGGAGTAGGAGCCACATTGCTGCGACTCCTGGTGCAGCGTCTCACCCCCGAGTCCTCTGATGTGCAGGCCGGTTGCTGGTTTCTTCTGCCCCCCGCTGGCCTGGTTCGGGAAGCAGAAGCCTGGGACTTGGCTCCTTCACTCATCCCAGAAACCAGCTCTCCCTCCGGGAAAGAGAGAGAGCAGGTCCACAGGTGGAGAGGTGTTGGTTCTCAGAGATCAGGAGCTCACAGCAGGATCTGCAGCCACCACACCCGTAATCACCACACTGACTAGCAGCTGATCAGAGCTGCACCCAGTATGATGCCGGTGCAGTCACTGTGCACATACATTACATTACTGATCCTGAGTTACATCCTGACTTATACCCCAGAGCTGCGCTCACTGTTCTGCTGGTGCAGTCACTGTGTGCACAAATTACATTACTGATCCTGAGTTACATCCTGTCTTATACCCCAGAGCTGCACTCACTATTCTGCTGGTGGAATTATTCCATAACTTATCCTGTATTACACTAGATCCTACAAGCTTCTGAGCAGAAATTGTTTTTATTTTTTTTCCTTCAGAATGTGAAGCGTGTTTTGCAGAACCAGCGCTTGTCTGAATTGGACGCCACACGTTTAGTCATGCTGTATGCTCTGCACTATGAGCGGCACAGCAACAACGCTCTGCAGAGTCTCCTCGCTGACCTCCGTAACCGGGGGGTATCTGAGAAGTATCGCAGGGTGAGACTTTTCCGTTACTCCTCCCCACCCCTATAAGGGTGTATGAGTGGAAGGTGACTGGCTCCTTTTGTTTTTTGTGCAGCTGGTGTCTTCCGTGGTGGAGTTTGGTGGGAAGAGAGTCCGAGGCAGCGATCTGTTCAGTCCTAAGGACGCCGTGGCCATCACCAAACAGTTTTTCAAAGGACTCAAGGTCAGTGACTTATGGTTGGAGGATTTAGACAAACTCCATATCTGCTGGCCGGGATAGATATATAACAATGAGCTCGTGTATTACGGGTGGGATGTATCATCAGCAGATGACCAGTCCTTTCTTGAAGTTGATGTGTCGGAAGCCGGAAAAATGGGAATTGTAAGGATCAAGGAGCAAACTGTTATGTCTAAATGATTGGTGGGGCGCTCCCGGGGTATGGTGGCTCTTTTGGGGCGCTCCCGGGGTACGGCGTCTCTTTTGGGGTGCTCCTGGGGTACGGTGTCTCTTTTGGGGCGCTCCTGGGGTACGGCGTCTCTTTTGGGGCGCTCCCGGGGTACGGCGTCTCTTTTGGGGCGCTCCCGGGGTACGGCGGCTCTTTTGGGGCGCTCCCGGGGTACGGCGTCTCTTTTGGGGCGCTCCCGGGGTACGGCGTCTCTTTTGGGGCGCTCCCGGGGTACGGCGTCTCTTTTGGGGTGCTCTCGGGGTACGGCGGCTCTTTTGGGGCGCTCCCGGGGTAAGGCGGCTTTTCTGTCACTGGTAAACTGATGTCTGGTCCAATCCCACAGAAGAGCAGTTGTGCTCCAAATTACTGGTAAATGTACTTCTGGCTATAGTAGAAAGGGTCTGGAACATGTAGATTGGAGGCCTATTCCCTAATAAACTGTTGCCCTGTTTGTTCTCGTGCAGGGAGTGGAGAACGTGTACACACAGCACCAGCCGTTCCTTCTTGATACCCTGGACCAGCTGATAAAAGGGAAGCTGAGGGACAACATGTACCCCTATGTGGGACCTAGCACCCTGCGGGACCGGTAAGACTTAGGCCATTCACAGCTATCACCTCTCTGAGGCTGGTCATGCACATGAGCTGTCCTGCTGACGGCTATGTGTACCGACTACCCTATATACATGCACGCTCCGGTCAGACATGTATGTAGTTGGAGTAAGCTGCCCAGTCCTCCTCTTCTCCATGAAGTATCTGTCAGCCCAGTCCTCACCCTTCATAAACTATTTTGTCCGCAGGCCTCAGGATATCATTGTCTTCATAGTTGGGGGAGCAACTTATGAAGAAGCACAGACTGTGTATAACTTGAACCGGACGACACCGGGGGTCCGCATTGTCCTTGGTGGGACCACCATTCATAATACTAAGAGGTAAGGTGTGAGGACTACTGGGTGCCCTGAAGGACATTCTTCCCAATCTCACTATACACGTGCATGCTCACTATCTCCGACGAGCCGCGTCCTTTCTCTCGTTCGTCCCCCGATGTGTCCTGTCCTTCTCTTTCACACGATCTCCTCCCCTGTCATCACCACCCTACAACAACCCATCTTACTACGGACCATCTCTGGGGTCCCGGGCATCCCATTACTGGTGCACAACATCTGAAACCCGAGCCAGGATTTTTCCTCCAGCCTCAGTCCAACTGGACAGACCCTCACGTGTAATGAACGCCGCTGCTCGGCTGTCATCGGAGCCAGGCTTAACCGTGTATTTTCCAGTCCTGTCATCAGGTGCCAGAGCTGAGCGAGGGGAATTGGGTTACAAGATCTGTGTAATGGGGTCAGTCCATAGAGAAGGTTAAGGCTGGGTGGAAATACCGCCACCACGACCCTATGTGATCGGTAACCCACCCTCCAGGGTGTCATTGTAGAAGAACTAGGCTGATCGGACAACTGTCTGTGCGCCCCTATTAGATCAAGTAAACGTCATAGGAGGACCCCTTCTTTGGGACCCCTCTCTGTGTGGCAGTACCCAGCATATGTTGCAGTGTAAATAAGCGAGAGGTGAGCTAAAGAAGATGTCCCGTATATTGCAGCTCAAGAGAAGGGCTGGATTGTCATATCGAAATGTTCTGCTAATTTCAAAAATACTTTGTATTCTGCATCATTGTCAAGACTTCTGCTTGCTGTATATGATAAGAAAATGTACATATTCCAAGGCTGAATACCATTAATATATCTGATGGTGGAGGGGTGGATATAGTTGTATCTAGTCGAGTCCCTCTGTAAGCAAAGCCGCCCGAGCTCCAGGCTGCATCCACACTGACACATTGAGACACGAATGTGGGGTGCGCAATGTTTAGCCACCCTGATAGCATTTGATTTTGCTGAGGAGATTGGCAACAAGTCGTTAACCATGCAATCAGTTGAATGGATGCCTTTTTTGGCAGCAGCAGCCCTCTGTTTGCCGCAGCAGCCCTCCTCTGTTTGCCGCAGCAGCCCTCCTCTGTTTGCCGCAGCAGCCCTCCTCTGTTTGCCGCAGCAGCCCTCCTCTGTTTGCCGCAGCAGCCCTCCTCTGTTTGCCGCAGCAGCCCCCCTCTGTTTGCCGCAACAGCCCCCCTCTGTTTGCCGCAGCAGCCCCCCTCTGTTTGCCGCAGCAGCCCCCCTCTGTTTGCCGCAGCAGCCCCCCTCTGTTTGCCGCAGCAGCCCCCCTCTGTTTGCCGCAGCAGCCGCCCTCTGTTTGCCGCAGCAGCCGCCCTCTGTTTGCCGCAGCAGCCGCCCTCTGTTTGCCGCAGCAGCCGCCCTCTGTTTGCCGCAGCAGCCGCCCTCTGTTTGCCGCAGCAGCCGCCCTCTGTTTGCCGCAGCAGCCGCCCTCTGTTTGCCGCAGCAGCCGCCCTCTGTTTGCCGCAGCAGCCGCCCTCTGTTTGCCGCAGCAGCCGCCCTCTGTTTGCCGCAGCAGCCGCCCTCTGTTTGCCGCAGCAGCCGCCCTCTGTTTGCCGCAGCAGCCGCCCTCTGTTTGCCGCAGCAGCCGCCCTCTGTTTGCAGCAGCAGCCGCCCTCTGTTTGCAGCAGCAGCCGCCCTCTGTTTGCCGCAGCAGCCCCCCTCTGTTTGCCGCAGCAGCCCCCCTCTGTTTGCCGCAGCAGCCCCCCTCTGTTTGCCGCAGCAGCCGCCCTCTGTTTGCCGCAGCAGCCGCCCTCTGTTTGCCGCAGCAGCCGCCCTCTGTTTGCCGCAGCAGCCGCCCTCTGTTTGCAGTAGCAGCAGCTTTTTTTATATATTTTTTTCAACAGCCCTTTTTGTAGCAACTTTCTTTCTTTCTTTCTTTTTTGTTGTTTTATTGCAGGAACTCTGCAGCAGCTTTCTTTTCTGCCTCATTGGATCTTAAGTCTATGACTTGAATGGGATTGTATTTATGGGATACCCACTTTATGGAGTAGTGGACACTAATAGCAAATCAATAGGGGTCAGTAAGTTCTGGTCACGTTGATTCTTACAGTCGGTCACTGATGACTATCTGTGAAGGTTTCAGTCTTCCCCAGCCATTTTGGTGACCATTTGAGCCGCTTCTCTATTAATGCTTAGCATGAGCTTGTTCAGTGGGAGGTCCAGACTTTATATCAGAGTTTTAAGATGCTCTTGTTTTATAAACCTTGCTGGAAAAACAGAACGTTTTCTTCAGCATCGGTTTATGAGACAAGGATTACCTACGGGGTCTTGTTAAGAAGGGATATGGATACTTGCAGTAGTTTCCACACCAGGAGTGGAAAAAATATCCAGTGTGTTTGACAGTGGAGCTCAGGTGATACATCAGGGGGTCCCATCCTCCGCAGCGCCCCCCTCCTGCCCCTCAGCACTTCTATTATTTACATGCACAGCGGGATTGGGTGACTGGATTTGCATAGAGAGTAGAAACACTAAACGCTCACACACAGACACCATTAGGGAGTGTGTGGCCGGATCACACCTCCTCCTTCCCAGGGGGCTCCTGAGGGTTCAGCATAATATCTTAACCCCTCATCAGCACAGGTGTTTGTATCTAGGGGATTATGCATGAATGGCAGCCTCCAGCTGGGTCTAGGAAGCACAGACATATTTTCTTTATGAAGTTCTGATAAATGTACTGTGATCACTACAGCATAGGCTGGGACATAATTGTGTATTTCTATTGATTGACAGCAAACAAATATTAAAAAAAACAAAATAAAAAAAACACAAAGATCATGCAATGTACAGATGCATAAATGTTCCTTCGATCTGCTCTATTTTGGCTTGGAACGGTAGAGGTGGGAGAGGCTCCTGCTGCAGACAGGGCAATGGGGGGGGGAGGCTCCTGCTGCAGACAGGGCAATGGGGGGGGGAGGCTCCTGCTGCAGACAGGGCAATGGGGGGGGGAGGCTCCTGCTGCAGACAGGGCAATGGGGGGGGGAGGCTCCTGCTGCAGACAGGGCAATGGGGGGGGGAGGCTCCTGCTGCAGACAGGGCAATGGGGGGGGGAGGCTCCTGCTGCAGACAGGGCAATGGGGGGGGGAGGCTCCTGCTGCAGACAGGGCAATGGGGGGGGGAGGCTCCTGCTGCAGACAGGGCAATGGGGGGGGGAGGCTCCTGCTGCAGACAGGGCAATGGGGGGGGGGAGGCTCCTGCTGCAGACAGGGCAATGGGGGGGGGGGAGGCTCCTGCTGCAGACAGGGCAATGGGGGGGGGGAGGCTCCTGCTGCAGACAGGGCAATGGGGGGGGGAGGCTCCTGCTGCAGACAGGGCAATGGGGGGGAGAGGCTCCTGCTGCAGACAGGGCAATGGGGGGAAGGCTCCTGCTGCAGACAGGGCAATGGGGGGGGGAGGCTCCTGCTGCAGACAGGTCAATGGGGGGGAAAGGCTCCTGCTGCAGACAGGGCAATGGGGGGGAAGGCTCCTGCTGCAGACAGGGCAATGGGGGGGGAAGCTCCTGCTGCAGACAGGGCAATGGGGGGGAAAGCTCCTGCTGCAGACAGGGCAATGGGGGGGAAAGCTCCTGCTGCAGACAGGGCAATGGGGGGGAAGGCTCCTGCTGCAGACAGGGCAATGGGGGGGAAGGCTCCTGCTGCAGACAGGGCAATGGGGGGAAGGCTCCTGCTGCAGACAGGGCAATGGGGGGGAAGGCTCCTGCTGCAGACAGGGCAATGGGGGGGAAGGGCTCCTGCTGCAGACAGGGCAATGGGGGGGGAAGGGCTCCTGCTGCAGACAGGGCAATGGGGGGAAAGCTCCTGTTGCAGACAGGGCAATGGGTGGGGGGGAAAGCTCCTGTTGCAGACAGGGCAATGGGTGGGGGGGAAAGCTCCTGCTGCAGACAAGGCAATGGGTGGGGGGGAAGCTCCTGCTGCAGACAGGGCAATGGGGGGGGAAGCTCCTGCTGCAGACAGGGCAATGGGGGGAAGCTCCTGCTGCAGACAGGGCAATGGGGGGGAAGGCTCCTGCTGCAGACAGGGCAATGGGGGGGAAGGCTCCTGCTGCAGACAGGGCAATGGGGGGGGAAGGGCTCCTGCTGCAGACAGGGCAATGGGGGGAAAGGCTCCTGTTGCAGACAGGGCAATGGGTGGGGGGGAAAGCTCCTGTTGCAGACAGGGCAATGGGTGGGGGGGAAAGCTCCTGCTGCAGACAAGGCAATGGGTGGGGGGGAAGCTCCTGCTGCAGACAGGGCAATGGGGGGGGGTTCCTGCTGCCGATAGGGCAATGGGGGGGGGAAGCTCCTGCTGCAGACAGGGCAATGGGGGGAGGGAGCTCCTGCTACAGGGCAATTGGGGGGGAAAGCTCCCTGCTACAGGGCAATTGGGGGGAAAGCTCCTGCTGCAGACAGGGCAATGGGGGGAGCTCCTGCTGCAGACAGGGCGATGGGGGGGAGGCTCCTGCTGCAGACAGGGCAATGGGGGGGAAGACTCCTGCTGCAGACAGGGCAATGGGGGGGGAGGCTCCTGCTGCAGACAGGGCAATGGGGGAAGGCTCCTGCTGCAGACAGGGCAATGGGGGGGAAGGCTCCTGCTGCAGACAGGGCAATGGGGGGGGGAAGGGCTCCTGCTGCAGACAGGGCAATGGGGGGAAAGCTCCTGTTGCAGACAGGGCAATGGGTGGGGGGGGAAGCTCCTGTTGCAGACAGGGCAATGGGTGGGGGGGAAAGCTCCTGCTGCAGACAAGGCAATGGGTGGGGGGGAAGCTCCTGCTGCAGACAGGGCAATGGGTGGGGGGGGAAAGCTCCTGCAGACAGGGCAATGGGTGGGGGGGGAAAGCTCCTGCAGACAGGGCAATGGGTGGGGGGGAAAGCTCCTGCAGACAGGGCAATGGGTGGGGGGGGGAAGCTCCTGCTGCAGACAGGGCAATGGGTGGGGGGGGGAAGCTCCTGCTGCAGACAAGGCAATGGGTGGGGGGGAAGCTCCTGCTGCAGACAGGGCAATGGGTGGGGGGGGGAAGCTCCTGCAGACAGGGCAATGGGTGGGGGGGGGAAGCTCCTGCTGCAGAGAGGGCAATGGGGGGGTGGAAGGGTCCTGCTGCAGACAGGGCAATGGGGGGGGTGGAAGGCTCCTGCTGCAGATAGGGCAATGTGGGGGGTGGAAGGCTCCTGCTGCAGACAGGGCAATGGGGGGGCGGAGGCTCCTGCTGCAGACAGGGCAATGGGGGGAAAGCTCCTGCTGCAGACAGGGCAATGGGGGGAAAGCTCCTGCTGCAGACAGGGCAATGGGGGGGAAAGCTCCTGCTGCAGACAGGGCAATGGGGGGGGGGGTTCCTGCTGCCGATAGGGCAATGGGGGGGGGGAAGCTCCTGCTGCAGACAGGGCAATGGGGGGAGGGAGCTCCTGCTACAGGGCAATTGGGGGGGAAAGCTCCCTGCTACATTGCAATTGGGGGGAAAGCTCCTGCTGCAGACAGGGCAATGGGGGGGAGCTCCTGCTGCAGACAGGGCGATGGGGGGGAGGCTCCTGCTGCAGACAGGGCAATGGGGGGAGGCTCCTGCTGCAGACAGGGCAATGGGGGGAAGGCTCCTGCTGCAGACAGGGCAATGGGGGGAAGGCTCCTGCTGTAGACAGGGCAATGGGGGGAAAGCTCCTGCTACAGGGCAATTGGGGGGAAAGCTCCTGCTGCAGACAGGGCAATGGGGGGGGAGCTCCTGCTGCAGACAGGGCAATGGGGGGGGAGGCTCCTGCTGCAGACAGGGCAATGGGGGGAGGCTCCTGCTGCAGACAGGGCAATGGGGGGAAAGCTCCTGCTGCAGACAGGGCAATGGAGAGGGAAATCTCCTGCTGCAGACAGGGCAATGGGGGGTGGGAGGCTCCTGCTTCAGACAGGGCAATGGGGGGAAAGCTCCTGCTGCAGACAGGGCAATGGGGGGGAAGCTCCTGCTGCAGACAGGGCAATGGGGGGGAAGCTCCTGCTGCAGACAGGGCAATGGGGGGGGTGCTCCTGCTGCAGACAGGGCAATGGGGGGAAAGCTCCTGCTGCAGACAGGGCAATGGGGGGGAAGCTCCTGCTGCAGACAGGGCAATTGGGGGAGAGAGCTCCTGCTACAGGGCAATTGGGGGAAAGCTCCTGCTGCAGACAGGGCAATGGGGGGGGGGGGCTCCTGCTGCAGACAGGGAAATGGGGGGGGGGGCTCCTGCTGCAGACAGGGCAATGGGGGGGGGGAGACTCCAGCTGCAGACAGGGCAATGGGGGGGAGGCTCCTGCTGCAGACAGGGCAATGGGGGGGAGGCTCCTGCTGCAGACAGGGCAATGGGGGGGAGGCTCCTGCTGCAGACAGGGCAATGGGGGGAAAGCTCCTGCTGCAGACAGGGCAATGGGGGGGGTGGGGGAGCTCCTGCTGCAGACCGGGCAATGGAGAGGGAAAGCTCCTGTTGCAGACAGGGCAATGGGGGGGAAAGCTCCTGCTGCAGACAGGGCAATCGGGGGGAAAGCTCCTGCTGCAGACAGGGCAATGGGGGGGAAAGCTCCTGCTGCAGACAGGGCAATGGGTGGGAAAGCTCTTGCTGCAGACAGGGCAATGGGGGGAGGCTCTTGCTGCAGACAGGGCAATGGGGGGGGAGGCTCCTGCTGCAGACAGGGCAATGGGGGGGGGGGGGGGGCTCTTGCTGCAGACAGGGCAATGGGGGTGGGTCTGCTGCTGCGGATTGGGAGAGGCTCCCGCTGCACACAGGGCAGGGGGGGTTCTGCTGCTTCGGAATGGGGGAGGCTCCCGTCGCAGACAGGGCAGGGGGGGCGGTCTGCTGCTGCGGATTGGGGGAGGCTCCCGCCGCAGGGGGGGCGATCTGCTGCTGCGGATTGGGGGAGGCTCCTGCCGCAGACAGGGCAGGGGGGGGTCTGCTGCTGCGGATTGGGAGAGGCTCCCGCCGCACACAGGGCAGGGGGGGTTCTGCTGCTTCGGATTGGGGGAGGCTCCCGTCGCAGACAGGGCAGGGGGGGCGGTCTGCTGCTGCGGATTGGGGGAGGCTCCCGCCGCAGGGGGGGCGATCTGCTGCTGCGGATTGGGGGAGGCTCCTGCCGCAGGCAGGGCAGGGGGGGACTGTCTGTTGCTGCGCTTTGGGGGAGGCTCCCGCCGCAGGCAGGGCAGAGTGGGGAAACTCTTCCTGCAGACAGTGGGAGAGTGAAGTGAAAACACGCTGTCCTCCCGAAACAAGCACAGAAGACTTCTTTTATAGATTTCTCAGTTCTAATTGTAATGTGTAACAAATGGCAATGTGAAAGGGAATGATCTGATTGGCACTGTACTTGCCATACCCAACTCTGTGTTTCAGACACAGCCAAGGAATACACTGCTCTGTTAACCCTTTTATGTCCCTGACAACTGTAATATATCTTTAGTGGGTTTCTCCTGTTTTGGGATTAATGACGGATCCCATAAAAAAACAAGGGGATTTTGGCTCTTAATACCTCAAGCTGCCGTCGTAAGAGTCATCTAATCGGCTGACCTAATTGTTATTTCCAGACCGGCTTACTGCATCCGTCTGACGCACACGAGACTCCCTGTCGCTGACCGCTCATCAGGGGACAGTAGATATCTGCTCTGGGCGCTGGGTAGTTGTGATGGCATCACATAGATGACGGGCACTGTCCTGTGGGCGCAGGTCGATGTAGTATACTTTGATGGAGACCAGTGTGCCAGTATTTAGAGCTGGGTTTAACCAAGGTGACTCTCCACCCCATATCAAAGCACAACATAAGAACCATTAATCTGCTAAAACCCTCTGTGCTGCTGAGATTCCCCTTCTGCTTTCACTTGTATGTGTGATTTCTCACTTTTCTGTTGTGTAGTATTACATTTGACCTTTCCATTACCAGTGTCTCTGGGATACCACGACAGAGAGGGGCCAGAAGATCGCAGCGTCTGGTCACACGAAATCCTGCACTGATTAGAACGGGTTGACCATCCTATTAAACAGTGCAGGTTTTTCCCTTACTTTGTCATAGCAAGGGTTAATCAGTTCAGTTGATCTCCTGGGGCTCTCCATCATGGATTACCTCAGCTGTTCTGTGTTGGCCACTCCCCTCTGGTATACATTATCACCTCTAGCACTTAGGAATTGCCAGTGATGGTTCTACTTCCTGGTTGGTTGTTGGAGGAGAAATTCAGTGTTTGGAGTAGGTGGTTGGAGAGTTGTTCAGGAGATTTCTGCTTCAAGTTGGTTTGAATGCTTATCCTCATCCTCTCCTATTTGGTTTCTTTTACCCATCCCTCCCCTGTGTTGTACTCTTTTTTTTTTTTTTTTCTTTTTTTGTGAGTATATTTGTATGATTGTAGTTTTCTTTCATCCCTGTCTGTCTTCCCTTGTTTGTCTGGTTAGTGTTTTCCTATACAGGTAAGCCTCACACCTCCCTGGGTGGGGGAGGGAGCAGATAAGGTATAAAATAGGAGCATAGCAAGGTGCAGGACCCCGGCGTCTCCACCTCCCGGGGTAATTCGGGGGACAGGGATGGACTAGGACGCCCTCTAGTTCGAGGGATCAGGTAGGTGCCCACCATCTCCAGTCACTACGTGACATTATCACTGGCCGTACCTTTTTTGATCCATTATGGATCCTGTGGCTGCTTTGGCAAGGAAATACAAACAGAGGGGGTGGAAAATTCCGCCTACTGCCTACATCTATGTTTGCCTCATCATCATACTCTTCTTTTTTAGAGGGCAGAGATGCGATGCCCTACGATCTGAGAGACAGATCCCATATAAATTATCAAACTAAATAAATCAGGAGAGGGTCTGTAATAGGGGGGGGGGGATGATATAAATCAGATCTATAATTTGTCATCTCAAACCCTCACAGAGGTGGAGAGGGATGTTCTTGCTTCAGGACTATCCTTCGTACCCACTACCAGATTTGACTCATTCATTTGGATAAAGGATATCAACCTGTTTGTATGCAAATTAAAATAACGGAAATTCTCTATACAAACTGATAGACAAAGATGTGAGGAATTGGGTATAACATCAGAAGAATTACTAGACATAAGAATACTAGTGGAGCTGTGGGACGAAGGACAAAGGGGCACTGGTGAGGGTCCATTTTTGGACCTAAACCCCAAAAGTACAAAAATGCACTCCCTTGGGGATTTCGGGAGGATGGATATCTTCTCTAAATTAGTCACTGAGGAAATTGCTAAAATTAACCCTAAAGGTGGGATGTCTCCAAATTTGTCTATCGAGGAGAAGGACACGATATTTGGTCTGGAGAAGAACACCCGGATTACTATTAAACCCTCTGATAAGGGTGGTAATATCGTAATCATGGATAATGATAGCATAACACATGGTAAGATATTTATCTTATCCAATAATGCCACCTATGAAATCCTCAAAACGAATCCAGGAGTGGAATATGCTGAGAATCTTTTACAAATTCTAGATGAGGCATTACATCTGGGTCTTAAACTGGATTTTTGATATAACTTCTTATATCCAAAACACTTGGTGACAGCTACTTTTTATTTATTACCCAAAATTCATAAAGGATTAAACCCTCTGAGTGGATGGACAATAGTGTCCGGTATTGAGGCCCTATGTCAGAACTCTAGTGTCTACCTGGACCAGATATTGCGTCCCTTTGTTACAGCATTGACCTCGTATTTAAGGGACACTATGGATTTGATCAACAAACTTGAGGGAATGGTGGTGGATAAGGAAGCCATATAAGCCTCAATCGATGTGGAATCGCTGTACAGCAGCATACCACATCGGTCAGGCATTAAAGCCGTGGAGTTTTATCTAAACACCAGATGCCTCCATTATGAACCACACAACAGGTTTATAGTCAAGTTACTTGAGTATAGCCCATGTCACAACTTTTTCATATTTAACGGAAAGTACTACCACCAGCTCAAAGGCATGGCAATGGGGAGCCCGTGTTCTCTCACCTATGTCAATATGCTCCTGGGCTGATGGGAGGACACCATAGTATTCAGGGATGAATACAAAATGTGGGGCCCCCAAATCATCTACTAGGGCAGATACATCGATGATGTATTTGTGATATGGGCCGGTAGAAAGACATCCTTTCAGTCCTTTGTGTCACATTTTAACTCCAACAATATAGGCCTTTCTTTTACTTATGAGATTGGGGGGAGACAAACTTCCCTTTCTGGATGTCTTAATTACGAAGGGTGAAGATGGCTCACATGGTACATCTATTTTCAGGAAACCTACTGCCACAAACAGTTTACTGCGTTGGGAGAACCGACACCACCCAACAAGTTTGAGAAAGGGTATCCCGAAGGGCGAGTTCCTTCGAAGTCCGTTTGGGAGACTGGGATAAGAAAATCTTACAACGGGGGGGGGGGCCAGATGGACTTTCTGGCTTGATACAGTGTTCCCTAAGGCATTAAATGAACATCTAAGTTTTGTCAGTTTTATTTAATCAGTAATTCTTCAGTCTTTTCTTTTACTTGTACATAACCCTGATTTTTGAGATTACAGCCAGAATAAAATAAAAAATGCGATAAGCTAGAAATTCTAGTGACACTAGTTTTTTTTTTTTTTTTTTTTTTACCAAGCAACTAAAATGTGATTACATGGATAAATAAAATATTCTATGTATGGTCCTTTACTTTCCATTCAATTCATGTGGTTCACGCCTCCATTCATACCGCTGTGCATTCCTTAATTCTGAGGTGCCTTCATTAGGAAACATACTGGTTAGTTTAGATCATGCCTTGATTGGTCTATAATTTCGATAGCCCATGATTGACATCATGATGGTACTGACATCCATGATATACACGCGTATTTTGTGTGGATTGTTTTTTGAATCCTTGATTAGTACCTTTGTTGGACTTTAACCCCGTGCCGTTCCTGTGGGCGGAGAACATTACCAATGGAGGCAGGACATAGATAATGCCCCAGTAATGATATATAATGCGGCACCCTTGGATGACATGGGATTAATGAATGGTGGAAGGCAGTTTGCCCATGGTATGGACAGTGTCCCTTCCGAGCGGAGAAATACGTAATTTCTGCCGTCGCGAGTAGGAGTAATGAGCTGGAACTCGCCATGCGTTCCAGCACTCGACTAGGATGCGCTCAACAGGAAGTGAGATCACTTCCTCTACTCTATTTAGAGTCCACACACGACTGGTGGAGCGCACGCAGCCTTCCACTGGGTCCGTTGCTGCACACTTGTTCCTATGTTACAAAAAGGGGTAGTTATTGCTGCTCTATGTTCTGATCTGGAGAAGGAGGTCATAGAGGCTCAGGCGGACGCTCCTGCTGCCTGTCCTTCAAGTAAACTGTTTGTTCCTGTGAACCATCTTAAAATTTTGAGTGAACATCATGATTCGCTCTTGGCTGGACATCCTGGTAGTAATTCCACCACAGATCTTACGCTATGCGTTGTTTTTGGTGGTCTGGGATGCACCAGGATGTTCGGGAGTATGTAGCTGCCTGCAGTCCTTGTATGCGTTCTAGGACCTCACATACTCGTCCGTCCGGGGCTCTTCAACCTTTGGCGATTCCCTGTAGACCATGGACTCATTTATCTGTAGATTGTATTACTGATCTAGCTGTATCAGCAGGTAACACTGTAATATTGGTGGTGGTGGACAGATTAAGCAAGATGTCTCATCTCACTTCGCTACCTGCTTTACCGAATGCCAAGACCTTGGCGCAAATTTTTATTAAATCGTGAAATTTTCATCTTTCATTCTCATCCGAATCTTGAGACCTATCTTAGATGCTTTGTGTCCGGGAATCAAGAGGATTGGGTTTCTTATTTACCTCTAGCTGAGTTCGCTGTTAATAACCGTTGTCATGAATCTACTAGCAAGTCCCTGTTCTTCGGGGCATGCGGTTTTCATCCTGAATTCTGATCCTTCAATAGGAATCGTTCTTCAGGAGTACCTGAAGAGGAACGGTTTTCTTTGTCTGTTACATTAGTGTGGCAAGATGCTCTTAATAATTTGAAGATGAGGTCCAAATATAAGAGTATGGCTGATCGGAGACGATTGGTGGGCATGGACCTGTGTGTTGGTGATTTGGTGTGGTTGTCCTCGAAGAACATTTAAGTTGAAGGTTCCTTCTTGGAAACTGAGACCCAGGTTCATCCGTCCCTATAAGATTGTGGTCGTCGTCAATCCAGTAGCGTCTCGCCTTGCTTTGCCACCTACTTTTAAAACTGATAATGTGTTTCACCGATCACTTCTCAAGAAATATATTGCTTCCTTTGAACCATCTCCACCACCTTCCCCAGTCATTGTTGGTGGGAATCTGGAATTCCAGATAGTGATCGCTTTGCACACCGGCCCCTTCAATATTTGGTACATTGGAAGGGTTACGGTCCTTAAGAGAGAATGTGAGTACCAGCATTTGACGTTCATGCGATCAGGTTTGGTCCAGTCTTATCACGCTTCACATCCACATAAACCTGGTTCTGAGGTTCCGGAGGTTCCGCTTAGGAGGGGGGGGTAGTGTCACAGGGATACCACGACTGAGAGGGGTCAGAAGATCGCAGCGATCGAAATCCTGCACTGATTAGAACTGCTTCACCATCCTATTAAACAGTGCAGGTTTTTCCCTTGCTCTTTCATGGCAAGGGTTAATCAGTTCAGTTGATCTCCTGGAGCTCTCCATCCTGAATTGCCTCAGCTGTTCTTTGTTGGCCACTCCCCTTTGCTATAAATGCTTGCCAATGGCACCTGGGAGTTGCCAGTGATAGTACTACTTCCTGGTTAGGTGTTGGTGGAGGAATTCAGTGTTTGGAGTAGGCGGTTGGAGAGTTCTTCAGGAGATTTCAGCTTGGAGTTGGTTTGCATGCTTATCCTCATCTTTTCCTATTTGGTCTCTCCTGCCTATCCCTCCCTTATGTTCTTCTGTTGTTTTATGAGTATATTTTGTATGCTTGTAGTTTTCTGCCATCCCTGTCTGTCTACCCATGTCTGTCTGGTTAGTGTAATCCTATACACTTCAGCCTCACACCTCCCTGGGTGGGTGAGGGAACCGTTAAGGTTTAAGATAGGAGCATGGCAAGGTATGTGACCCCGGCATCTCCACCTTCCGGGGGATAGGGTTAGACTAGCGCACCCCCTAGTTCGAGGTATCAGGTAGGCGCCCATTGTCCCTAGTCACTACGTGACAACCAGACAACTTTTTCGTTCTGGTTTTTTTTTCCCCCCTCCTTTTCTTCAAAGAGCCCATAACTTTTTATTTTGTCGTCCTCTTTCCTGTACGAGGCTTGTGTTCTACGGGGTGAGTTGTAGTATTGAATGACACCATTCATTTTATCATATAATGTACTTAAAAAATGTGGGAGAAAAAATCCCAAATGCAGATGAATTGGTGAAAAAGAACCCATGCCATTCTGACATTTGTTTTTTGCATTTAATTTTTATGGCAGTGAAATTTTACCCGGTATCATAGAAGTGGGCAATTACTTTTCCCAAGGGGTCACATGGCCCTTCCACACACCCAGTATGATGACCTTACAGCCCTCCCACACCCAGTATGATGACACCACAGCCCTCCCACACACAGTATGATGACACCACAGCGCTCCCACAAATAGTATGATGTTCCCACACATAGCATGATGTCCCCACAGCCCTCCCAAACAGTATTATACTCCCCACAGCCCTCCTACACACAGTATGATGTATCCACGGCCCCCCAAATAATGTGACCCCCCCCTTAGCTCCTTACACAGTGTGATGTCACCTTAGCCAGATAGATTATGATGCCTCCACAGTATCACTCCACAAGTTCTGACTGTCAAAAAAACCCCACAAATAATACTCCTCTTACCCCGTTCCACCGATGCACTGGTTCAGTCAGAGAAGCGTGTGGACTGAGGCTCTGCACAGTCTCATTATTGCGCCTGTCCCACTGAGACTCGGACACACAGGCTGAATGGTGGAGCATGAAGCGGACAGCCCCCTATTCCACCATTGTTCAAATTGAGACTCTGGGTGAGAGCATTGTGGTGCTGTTCAGCAACACTCTCTCCCAACTCACGGGCAGTACGTCACTGTCCATTGGCTGTCCTGATAGTGGGCTGCACAAGAATAGCCAAATGGCCGGATGTTCTCAGGTCTGCGGTAATATGCTTCTCCAAGTCAATACTGTTAGGACAATACCAAACTTGTGATATAATATATGTATGGATTGGTCACTCCCTCAGGAGCAGCACTCTTCTTTTGTAAAATTCTTTTTTTAAATGCATGTGCTATGTTTGCACTTAATTTTTGTACGTTATATAATTTTGGATTATAATGGAATTTAGTTCTTTACATTACATAATACAAATTCCATGCTAATCCTATTACGTAATGCTCAGGTTACTGTAGTCTGCCTCTGTATTATATGTATGTGCTGATCATATGTCTCTGCTTTCAGTTTCCTGGAAGAAGTCCAAGCAGCTGGCTTCCACGGCCGCCCTTCAGAAGCCTACCAGGGGGCCGCGCGCTCGTCAGTCAGGCGATGAGGACAGAAACGTGGCATTCCTGCCTGCGCTGGGGGTCCATTGTCATGGTGTGCACTATGTTCTCGCTCTCTCTCCTCCTGGAGACTCCTATTGTACAATGTCTGTGTCATCTTTGCAGGGATTAGGGGCATCTTACATCAGTTCTCATGGACGACCACAACTATAAGACTTCCGCCCGTCCTTGTGTACAGAGCTCTGCCTGGTTTGGGGGTTTCTGGCCCCTCGTGGAGGCAAAAGAATATACGTTGTACCCAGATGAGCAGGGACAATGCAGTGAAGGGATGACTTATTTAATATGGGGATAATTGTATATAGAATCCTGCTCCCTTGATATTCAATGGCACAAACCTAGGCACTGCCCTTTCATCCAGCTGACGTCCTGGCCTGGAGACGTCAAGTTTTGTCTTTGGTTTCAGGTAAAATGCGGTGTTCATAGGACGTAGATGTATTTAAAAGGGTTCTTGCATAGGACGGGTATCACAGATGTGGCCGATCTGCTCTAAGGCTTCGTGCCAGCTGCTATGACCTAAGGGGCCATTGTGGCTTGTTTTTTTGTAAGGCATCTAGTAGATATAGAATTTTTGCTTATTTGACAGTGGTGGGCACTATCAGGACCACCTCACATCAGCTGGTATAACTGGGCACATAATGTTGTAATGCATGGGAAAGCCAGGCCCCGGTGGTGGAGGGGAAAGGTATCTACTCCCTGATATTACTTACATGGGAAATGGGGTTGTCACAAAACATACCTCCTTTTAAAGCGGACCTGTCCTTTCTCACAAAACCTGTAGAAAAGCATAGTCTTGCAACCCTAATCTCTCACGATCGCAAAAACTACAAGGGCACCAAAAGTAGTATGTGCAGGAACGGTCTCATGGTCTAGTTTTCTGATATGCCATCCTCTCTTTATCAGCATTCTGCCAGCACTATAGGTGCTGGAACTTTCTCCCTCCTTACTTCCAAAGCTTTGCTCCTGCCATTATCCAATGGCTTATCTGTTCTAAACTGAAAATTTGTCTCTGTTATGCCTATATACAGTTTGCCAGAAATGCTAGGCAAAGGCTCCACCTCCCTGTAGAGGGGAGCAAACGCTCCGCCTCCCTGTAGAGGGGAGCAAAGGATCCGGCTCCCTGTAGAGGGGAGCAAAGGCTCCACCTCCCTGTAGAGGGGCAAAAGACCTCCTGCAATTTGCGGTTATCTATTTCTGCAGCTCTTCTGTTAGAGCCGGATTTTTGCAGCACGAGCTCCTGATTTTCCAAGCCCCTTTTTAATTAATTGGATATTTGCAGACATTTCTGCCCCAAATCTTCTGTGTGAACAAACCCCTAGGAGGACTGTTACATCTCTGTATAATTTTCTGTACTCACTCGCTTATGGTATCCGGTGCGAATACATGGACGGCCTTGACCTCGACAAAACTTCACACTACTTTTTTCATTTCAATAGGTGAGTTTTGGGTCCAAACTTAAACCTTTCAGTAAAGGTAAAAGTTTATGTTCTGTTTCCTGTGCGATGGAATTGTTCCCTGTTATCAGCCACTTAAGATATGGCGGTGGCTGTGCACGTGCAATATGTGATAATGTAAAGGATCTTCCACTCTTCAGGAGTAGTAGTAGGCAGCTTTTACGTAATGATGTTGCCATCTTCTAGCTTTAGGCTGCTGTTCTCCAAGATTTGGCCCCCTGCATTTTGCCCCTGCACCCCTCCTCCGGTGTCTCCTGCAGAGACTGTATTATGTGTCGTGTGTTCTTCATGTATTAAATGAAAGTTCAATTGTAGATAAATGCAATACCTTGGTGTCTCTACCACTCTGGTCTGTGAATATTTAATGTACAGTATTATGGATTTGGGTCTAATGGAAGAAGGGTTTTTTTTTGTTAAAAAAAAAAAAAAAGTCCGAGATCGTGCTCTCTCCATCCAAATGCTCTGAAAAATGTGATGGTGCCACTTTAAAAAAAAAACACAAAGAAAACAGTGCACAAAGATGTGGTCAATCGCAGGCCACTCCGAAAGGAGAAGGGCACTCACAAACCATCCCCTATCCCTCCGAGCCAGAAGGACATGGCAAGGAACTGGGACAAATGGCTCCCCTTTGCCGAAGCTCAGCAAAAGCCCAAATAGTCCTCCACACATCCACCTGGGCTGCCACCCGAGTGAAAGCGGGGGTCAATCTAGACTGGTTCCTCTCCAGAAGGAGGTGAGCCGGCGTGAAAAGAAGGTTCCCAACCCTGGGTATGTACTGGATTTAATATATGAAAAAAACGAAGAGGGCAAATGAGTATACTGGCATAAATAAGCTTTATTATTTAAAAATTATTTTAAACAGTATCAAAAATGTGAAGACAATATGTAGACTTGCGGATCATAAATCCCACCATATCCTTAGACCCATAAAAAGGTAAAGGACTAGGTACCTAAAGCAGTACATCACAGATTTGAGATGAAAAAATAGGCACAAAAAGAAATAGCTATAAATAGGCATAGGTCCCCTAAGGAATGGAGTCCTAGGGGGAACCATAAAGATACATTAACATCATAGGGTGGGCTCAGGTCAGTGACTATCGTATGACACTTCACCTAGAGATACCATCCAAAAAAAAAACTGGATAGAGAGTAGGTAAAAGGAAGGAGATGGGAAGAAGGAGAAGGCGGGAAAGGTGGTATAAGCAAACATTGAAAGTACTAGACAGTAAAATGGGGGTCAGGTCAATTAGGTAAAGAATGTATCATTGAATTCATCATATAATATATCACAAACATGACCAAAATGACTCGCCCACAAAGGTATAGAAAGTTGCTCTTAAGGGGGACAGAGGAGGGCTGGTTGCTCCCGTCAGAACGGGCCTCGACGCGCGTTTCGCGACTGCTTTATCAAGAGGCATTGGATTTAATATATACCTGTTGAGTCAACCAGCTGGCTTAGATAGACCTCTAAGCGAGGCCTGGGGTAAAGGGATGCAGATTACCTTTTCTCAAGGAGATAGAAAGTGGTGGATAGTGCCACCTATTGGAAGAATCTACCATATAATCCAATTTTTAATGAACTTTATAACATAAAAACATATCAAAAGATCCGGACCTTCCTCCAATGTGATATCAGGGTAGAGTGGAGTTTTGACATGCGCTGCTGATTTTAAACATAATCAAAATGATCTCAAAGGGTTTCAGAGTCCATCTGACTCCTTCCTCAGGACACCCACAAATTAAAATGACACCTGACAGACGTGTGGTTAAATACACAGAAAGTTCAAATAAAAGAGGCAAAAAAAAAAGGCGGAGGGGGATATACCTCTATATGTGACATACGCTGGTTTCAACATCCATTAAAGCATACAGTTCAATTAAATTGGATAAATATAGGTCCGTTGTCTTGTTTTTATTTAAAAACCTTGTGTTATTAAAATAAGAAAAAAACAAGATGTGTAAAGGGAGTGAGCGTGTATGACTTTAATAACAGAGCAATGATGGGGTTGAACTCCTTTGATAGGTGATATACTCACTTTTGGGGGGTTCATCTGACATCCGGAGCTATGTGTGCAGTTCAGACAGGGTCGCTGAAGATGGATCCAACGGCCTTAGCAGGAAGGGATAACGATTGAAATAAAAGGATCATGTGGTATATAGATTAATGTGTGATAGCGGTTAGTATGTAGGGAAAAGAAAATAGGGGGGGTGTACAAAGATAAAATGTGTACTCTTTGTATAAAGATTAAAGTGTTATTACACCACAGTGCATCGTGCTGGGAAATAGAATAGAAATTAATTCAACGAAGTCTAGAGATTTAAATTGCAAATATTATTGTATTTAAAATCCCAAAAAAAGAAAAGAAAAATGAGTGTTTGATCATACTCGTGTATACGAAGCTCAAAGCTGCATAAGAACAAGCTCCGTATAGTGGCATGCTCCCATCATTGCTCTTTTATTAAAGTCACACACAGTCACTCCCTTTGCACTTCTTGTTTTTTTTCTTTTCTAAAAGGTTTTAAAATAAAAACAAGACAACAGACCTATTTTTTATCCAACTTTATTTATTAAACTGTACGTTTTAATGGATGTTGAAACCAGCGTCTGTCACATATAAATATACCCCCTCCTCTTTTTTTTGGCGCTTGTATTTGACTTTTCTGTGTATTTAACCACATACCTGTCAGTTGTCATTTTCCTTTGTGGAAGGAGTCAGATGGACTCTGAAACGCGTTGACTTTAAGCAACTTTCTCCTGAGATCTTTTAAATTGTCTTTTAAATCATCAACGCATGTCGTAAATCCACTCTACCCTGGTATCAGTCTGAAAACACTCATGGATATTGCAGCAGCTGACCTCAATGGTTACCCCTTCAGGTGAGCATATACCTTTTTTATCCTCACTAATTTTCTTGGATAAGACCCTTTTCCGCTTTGCATTTTTTTTTTTTTTTATCTGATCTTCCTCCAATAAACTCCTTCTATATCGTTCCCTTTTAAAAGTGAAAAATATTTAAACAAATCATCTCCATGTTTTAGGCCCACCTCTTCCTCAATGTAAAAAAAACACAAAATTTGAGCTTGGTTTAAGTTGGTATAGATGCAGCGCATAAATGCATGTTTCACAATGGCCATAAATCAGAAAAACCTACAAGAAGCTAAATGAACATAAACCCTGCCGTAAATAAATAAAAAGCTAGTGCATTTACATAAAATAGGGTTCTTAACACTTGTTAGTATGAAAGCTATCCCACCACGACAAGGTGAACCCGTTCGGGATTGTTCTACTCTGCCTAATATTAAAAACCTTACCATGTGTCAAAATTCACCTCTGTGTGAATCTTCCTCAATGTCCAGTATGTGGATCTAAGACAAGGATGTCAAACTCAAACACACAGAGGGCAAAAATGAAAAACTTGGACAAAGTCGTGGGCCAACTAGTCAACAGAATAATGGGTCCCAAGCAGTCCTTCTTACAGAATAATGGATTCCACGTAGTCCTCCAAACAGTATAATGGCCCCACCTAGCTTTCCATACAGTATAATGGGCCCCACATAGTCCTCCATACAGTATAATGGGCCACACATAGTCCTCCATACAGTATAATGGGCCCCACATCGTCCTTCATACAGTATAATGGGCCCCACGTAGTCCTTCATACAGTATAATGGGCACCACGTAGTCCTCCATACAGTATAATGGCCCCCACGTAGTCCTCCATACAGTATGATGGGCCCCACGTAGTTCTCCATACAGAATAATGGCCCCACATAGTCCTCCATACAGAATAATGGCCCCACATAGTCCTCCATACAGTATAATGGGCCCCACATAGTTCTCCATACAGAATAATGGACCCACATAGTCCTCCATACAGTATAATGGGCCCCACATCATCCTCCATACAGTATAATGGGCCCCACATAGTCCTCCATACAGTATAATGGCCCCACATAGTCCTCCATACAGTATGATGGGCCCCACATAGTCCTCCATACAGTATAATGGGCCCCACATAGTCCTCCATACAGTATGATGGGCCCCACGTAGTTAACCATACAGAATAATGGCCCCACATAGTCCTCCATACAGTATAATGGCCTCCACGTAGTCCTCCATACAGTATGATGGGCCCCACGTAGTTCTCCATACAGAATAATGGCCCCACATAGTCCTCCATACAGTATGATGGGCCCCACGTAGTTCTCCATACAGTATAATGGCCCCACATAGTCCTCCATACAGTATGATGGGCCCCACATAGTCCTCCATACAGTATGATGTGCCCCACATAGTCCTCCATACAGTATGATGGGCCCCACGTAGTTAACCATGCAGAATAATGGCCCCACATAGTCCTCCATACAGTATAATGGCCTCCACGTAGTCCTCCATACAGTATGATGGGCCCCACGTAGTTCTCCATACAGAATAATGGCCCCACATAGTCCTCCATACAGTATAATGGGTTCCACGTAGTTCTCCATACAGTATAATGGCCCCACCTAGCTTTCCATACAGTATAATGGGCCCCACATAGTCCTCCATACAGTATAATGGGCCCCACATCGTCCTCCATACAGTATAATCGGCCCCTCATAGTCCTCCATACAGTATAATGGGCCCCACATAGTCCTCCATACAGTATAATGGGCCCCACATAGTCCTCCATACAGTATAATGGGCCCCACATAGTCCTCCATACAGTATGATGGGCCCCACGTAGTTCTCCATACAGTATAATGGGTCCCACATAGAGGTGGTAGTTCTGATGTTGCAGACCAAGTATAATCACCTTGCAGGCCAGATTTGGCCCACGGGCCAGAGTTTGACGTGTATGATCTAAGACAACTAACTTTAGCAGGAGCTTCTCCCATTCTGCCCTAAAGATCACTAAGCACCACCCACTTGACTTAAGGGATGAGATCTGAGTGGTCACAAGCCAAAGATGGAACTGGTCAGCAGAAGATTAAAAGGAAATGTGTCCTCAGTAAATGAACTATTGTTCAACTCAGGATTTTGTGTCTAAATATATATTTTTTTATATTTTTGGCAATGTTTTTCTCTTCTCATATCATTTTTTTTTTTTATTAAAAGTTAAAACATTGCAATTTTCACACTGACCACTGGGGCTTTTTCCTGTTGTTTAAGAAATTCACATGTACATTAGCAGCAATGAACAGACCACACCCTTCTTGTATTGAAGCATCTAATGAGCGTGTGCAAAGGTGATTGTGAAGGGAGGGGGAGCTGTGACAATGCCTATTGTGATTGGAATCCTGGCTCTGCTGCTTATGAAAACTGCTGAAACTCTTCCTTTTAATTTATTAAAAACTTTTATTTTTAATAAAAATTGTAAAATAAAAAATTGACACATTTTTAAAAAAAAAATACATGTAACACAATACCTGATATAAACCACAGGTCATTTTCTGATGACACGTTCCCTATAACCTCTGTGATCCAGTAAGACGGCTTCAGTTTTTGTAAAATGCTGCTGCCTAACCAAGGATTTGTCCAGTCACCTCCAACTCTCGATATTATAAATTGCCAAAAGCTTCTGACTTGACAGTTATCAGGCCTATTGTATCTTTGTACTTCTTACTAATAACCCCCACCTCAACATTTCTGGTTGGTGCGCTAACATGGTTTTGCTATCGGTCTGCTGATCTCGAGAGACACTTTGGCTGCCGTCAGACAGAAGGTTGCAGGATGTTGTAATAAAGGCCAGATGTTGGTCACCCTCCTATGAAACAAGACATCTTTCACAATAGCCGTCTATTTGTAGTTCCACCGATGTCATGATTACCAGTCATGATTACGTGACACCCGGATCTTCCTCTAATGTGAGGTGCTGGGTCAAATAATCATGGAAATTGTCAGTATTGGTTGTTATTCTTAGGATCAAGTTACTACACAGCTGAGCGGGTACTACAATGGGATGGGCAAGAACGCCTAAAATTGTGTTATACTCCCTTCTACCCTCAAAACAGCTTTAAGGCTTGGACACCACACAATCTCTGAAGGTGTCCTGTCCTCTCTGACATCAAACAGATCTAATATGTTCTGTAAGGCTGTGTGCCCACGATGCGTTTTTTAAGCGTTTCCGCAGCGGCAAAAACGCTGCAGTAACGCATAAAAACCGCATGGTAGAAGGTCTGCCGTGTTCCCCAATGATAATCTGCATGTGCTGTGCACATGCTGCGGAAATTTCCGCTGCGGGTTATCATTGCGGAAAAAAACGGAGTACTACCAATTATTTTGCGGCAGTGCTGCGTTTTCTCCGCCATTGACTTGCATTGAAACGCATGGATTACACATCACTGTATATGTAGATGCGCATTCCACGCGTTTCAATGTGTGGATGGTACCCGGGTCTAGAGGACAGGAGACTCTCCTCCGGACACGGGTACCATAGAACCTGTAAAAAAAAAAAAAAAGAATAAAATAAAAAATAAATATTATACTTACCTTCTGATGGCCCCCGCTGCGCTCGTCCTCCCTTGCCGGCAGATCGCGGTGGACTGAAGGACCTGCGCTGACGTCATAGTCATGTGACGGCAGGTGCTTCAGTGTACCGCGATCTGCCGGCAAGGGAGAACGGAGCGAAGCAAGACTCTGGGGGCCATCGGAAGGTAAGTATAGATTTATTTCTTTATATTTAAACATTCTTTAAGGTCACAGTATATAAATCCATGCTGTTTGCATGGATTTATATAGTGTGACCAAGTTGTCAAGCACTTTCTAAGTGATGCTAAAATCGCTTGGAAAGCGCTTGACACCCACATGCGGAAATGCATGTGAAGAACGCTTCACATCCGCATGTCCCTGGCAGGAAAAACACATGTACAATCCGCATGTACAATCCGCATGCGTTTTTTTCTGCCAGGAAGATGCAGAAACGCTCAGGAAAAAATCCTGAGCATTTCTGCATCGTGGGCACATAGCCTTAGACCTATTTTACAACTCAACCCACAAATGGCTCATCGTATAGAAATCTGGTGAACATGAAGACAAGTCATCGTCTTGACTGATAAGGATCGGTCAGGAAAGTTCCTCAGCTTTTTCCCAACTGTAACCTTGGTGGGTGTGACTAAGTGACTACATGGTTTTTGCTAGAGCCTCTGGTGGTGAGGTTAGGCCTGGCCGCAGGTAAACGCCAGGTACCACTCAAGGGCAGTCCCCGGGACTGCAGCTGCTGACCGCAGGGTCAGAAGCACGGGTACATGGTACAGGAGGGCTAAGACAAAACGTGGTTAGACAGTCCAGGGTCGGGGCAGGCGGCACAGGTTCAGCGTAGCCGAGGTCAGAAGCAGAGAGGTCAGGCATGATGGGAAAACTAGCCGGGTCGGTAGCGGAATATAGATTCAAACATAAACATGGACTAACAGTAGAAACCAACATTCAAGTGGGGAGTGGAAGGCGGAGTTGCCTAAATAAAGGCCCTGCTTGCACGGGATAGGTCAGGTAACCTAATCTCTGCAGGACCTAGCAGGGTTAAATTCCTACAGAGACCGGTCATGCCCCCCTAAAGCTAAATGAATAGAGCAAGCAGATGCTGCATGAGGTAGATTAGCGGAATGGCCTGACATGGCTAGAAACCACATGGTGAGTAGAGGGGCGCTGGGGAGGCATGCGAGTTACCACCATGACATGGCCATTATCGTGCAGAAACAAGCTCTGCTATAAATTGGTTATGCAAATACTAGATCCCAAGGTTTTTCGGCAGCATATTGCCCCATCACACTGCCTCTGCTGTGCATCCTGGTGCAGTCTCTTCCTCATATAATTCATGTATTCCGATGTGCACACAATGGAAAATGTGACTCAAAGGATCAGGCCACCTTCTTTCATGGTCTAGTTTTGATCCTTGTGCTCATTGTAGGAACTTATGGAGGTGGAAAGTCTGGTGCTCTCTCACCAGTCTGTGACTCGCAGCTATCTATGATGTTGTGCATATTCTGAAACCATTCAATTATAGCCAGTACTACATTTATCAATCATTTGGGGTAAAGTCGTTCATCTGTGGCATCAGTCCAGACAGACTAGTCTTCATTCCCCATGTGCATCACTGAGCCTTTGGCACCCACAACCTTGTCGCAGGTTCACCAGTTTCCCTTCCATGGATCATTTTTGGTAGGGGATAACCATTACAAGACTCTACATACCCCAAAAACACCCTACAAGACCCAACGTATACTGGGAACACTCCACAAGACAAACCAGGAAGAGCCTACAAGATCTACTGTATATTAGGAACACCACACAAGACCCGCCGTGTACCAGGAACACCCCACAAGACCTGCCATATACCAGGAACAACCCACACATTCTGCCATGTACAAGGAACACCCCACAAGACCTGCTGTGTACCAGGAACACCCCACAAGACCTGTGGTATACCGGGAACCCCCAGAAAGTCTGGTTGTGTATTGGGAACACCCCACAAGACCTGTGGTATACCGGGAACCCCCAGAAAGTCTGGTTGTGTATTGGGAACACCCCACAAGACCTGCTGTATACTTTAAACACCCCACAAGACCTGTCGTATATTGGGAACCCCAAAAAAGTCTGGTTGTATATTTGGAACACCCCACAAGACCCGCTGTATACTTGGAACACCCCTCAACACCTATCGTATTTCGGGAACACCCAAAAAGTCTGGTTGTATACTGTGAACAGCCTATGAGACCCGTTGTATACTTGGAACACCTCACACGACCTTCTGTATATTGCGAGCAATATATAGTGAGCAACTCACCACAACACTTGTTGTACATTGAGAACATGCAACATGACACTGAAAACCCCACAGGACCCACCATATATCTGGAACCCCCCCACAAGACCTGCTGTATGCCAGGAACACCCCCACAACATCCTCCGAATATTGAGAACACCCCACAAGATCTATTGTATATTGGGAACATGCAACAAGACCAGCTGTAAATTGGGAACTCTCCACAGCACACACCGTATATGTGAATATTCCACAAGACACGCAGTATATTGGGAACACCCCACAAAACCCACCGTGTACTGATGTCCTCCCAGAAAACCCGTCATATACCATGATAATGTCTGTAAAGCGCTGTGAAATTAATGGTGCTATATAAGTAAATAAAATAAATATACTGAGAATCTCTCACAAGATCCACCGTATAGTGAAACTCCTCAGAAGACCTGCCATATTGGAAATGCTCTGACCTAGTAATCTGGACATCACAATTTTGTCCTTGTCACAGTTGCTCAGCTATTTTCCACACTTAACAGGTATCATTGTCACAAGATAATCAATGTCATTCATGTCACCTACCAATGTTAATGTTCTACAGTGTATATAATGTATGGCAGAAGGTTTCAATGTACATTTTAAAATAAAAGCCAACGTGGCTCTCCGATCTGCAGAGTTCGTACTTAGGTCAACGTGACGTAGTTCCACCCCAGATAACTATTTTTATGTATCTCCAATCACATGTATATGAGTCGATCGCACATACTATACACCATGTGGTCGACTCTATTTCGTATGGAGCCCCCTCTTTTGGTCGGATGACATTTCTATACTTAGATGTAATATCTTGGTCAACTTCCCCAATATATCTCTTCACTTCCCCATTATCAGGAGTTCACCTCATTGTATTGATGATGAAATTAGTGGTGACTGTGAAGAGGTAGAAGACAGTGCAAAAGCCATTAAACTAAATGCCATATTGTACTAATTTTGACAATTTCTGGATACACACAGGGGCCACCAGGTATAACCCGATGACAGACGTCCATGTGCTTCCTGGAGGCCTTGCCAATTTACCCCTGTATCATCAGTCAAATTTACATAGTAACGGATAAAATATATTCCTTCCCAACTACCTGGCAATCGGGCATCTGTTTCACGTTTCAAATCTTTCACAACATATTCATATAGAGAGATCCATTGTCTTACTGCTCTTACAGTAAAGAATCCAATCTATATGATAAAGAAACCTCCTTTCCTTTAGATGTTGAGGATGCTCCCTTGTTATAATTACAGTCTTGGCCGTTGGTATGCTTGTAAGATTGTACATACTTAATAGGTCACGCATAAGCCTGCTATAAAGTCTCCCATACAATGCACACACAGATATGAGGGATTTCTGCTCTTCTGTCTCAATGTATCACATTTTAAAAAAGCAACAGTAGCATAGAGGAGATAACACAGCACTACTGAGCAGTGCAGCTGTGAATACAGCATTGGACAAGCTAAAACACACTAGAAATCAACACTGGGTGAGATAAACTTACTAGAAATCAAAAGTAGGGAGAACATTATACAGCAGCACTAAAGCTGTGTGCCCACTATGTGTTTTTTAAGCGTTTCCGCAGCGGCAGAAACGCTTAAAAAACGCTTGTTAGTAAGTCTGCTATGTTCCCCAATGATAATCCGCATGTGCTGTGTACATGCTGCGGAAATTTCCACTGCGGATTATCATTGCGGAAAAATCCGCAGCACTACTAATTATTTTGCGGAAGCGCTGCGTTTTCGCCGCCATTGACTTGCATTGGAACGCATGGATTACGCATCACTGCATCTGCAGATGCACATTCCACGCGTTTCAATGTGCGGATGGTACCCGGGTGTGGATGACAGGAGACTCTCCTCCGGACCCGGGTATCATAGTGCCTGTAAAAAAAAGAATAAAATAAAAACTAAATATTATACTTACCTTCTGATGGCCCCCGGTGCGCTTGTCTCGGCTTGCCGGCAGCTCGCGGTGGACTCAAGGACCTGCGGTGACGTCATTTAGTCATGTGACGGGTCACGCGACCGCTGATGTCGGCAGGTCCTTTAAGCTACCGCGAGCTGCCGGCAAGCCAGGACGCATCGGATAAAGACACCGGTAAGGTAAGTATATATTTTTTTATTTTTTACCATTCTTTCAGTCACAGTATATAAATCCATCCCGTTTGCATGGATTTATATAGTCTGACCAAGTTGTCAAGCACTTTCCAAGTGATGCTAAAATCGCTTGTCAACCCGTATGTGGAAATGCATGTGAAAAACGTTTCACATCCGCATGTCCCTGGCATTAAAAACGCATGTACAATCCGCATGTACAATCCACATGCATTTTTTCTGCCAGGGAGATGCAGAAACGCTCAGGAAAAATCCTGAGCATTTCTGCATTGTGGGCACATAGCCTAAGCAGTGAATGTGTGCATACAGCAATCTAGTGAGGTAAAACTCTATAAATTAAAAGTATTGAGAATATTATACAACAGTACTGAGTAATGTTGCTGTGAATCCAGCACTGTAGTGAGATAAAACAGTTACTAGACAGCAACTGCTTTGATGATATCATACTGCCATACTGACCAGTGTATATATGAATCCCTCTCTATGGTGAGATAAAACATTTGTAAATCAGCCACATGGATGACATAACATAGAAGTACTGAGCAGTGCAGCTGTGAATGCAGCAATGGGTAAGATGAGCAGCAAAATATGTCTGCCTGTTTCACCTTGCTCCTCCCTGATATACACTGATATATGGGAACCATATAATGCAGTTAAACTAAATCCAGGGGTTTGTTCACATGTCCTGGTGGTTATCTGAAAACTACCACATTAGGGGTGACCATGCACTTAGCAATTTGTGTCACAGAGCTTTGTGCTGCAGTTTTCAAGTCCCAGTTTGTACGGGTTAAGTATATTAAAACAATGTGTTCAATCTTTATGGCGGTTGGATCTACAAAACATTGCTGATCCTGTATTGTATGACGGCGCACAGTGGGGTTTTTATCACGTACTTGTACATAAGTTATTGGTGTGGCATTTGTGGCCACTTTCCATTTTCTCCCCCTGTGACTGAGCATCTTCTGAATGACATGTCCACAGACAGCAAAGAAACACAACCGTCCTGGCCATTGTTTCCTAAGAAAACTGAGCATTGTGTTGCCTCCAGATTCCCAGGGTCTATTATCTTGGAAAACAGCAGGGCTGCAGTGGGGATATGTGATGTGTGAAACTCCCTCCTATTGCAATAATGAGTTAAAGGGACAGCGCCATCAAGAACATTGCCTTTTAGTGTTCACTTATCGTGAGCTGTAGGTATAGGTCATATAAGGGGTATTCTGATTCTTCTTCGTATTATACATTTCTATTTTAACCCTTTAATCTTCACATTATATGTTTCTATTTTAACCCTTTTAAGCTTATTGGAGCTTAATGGCATGTAAACTTTTAATAGGTTTGCCTCATTGCTTTTCTTAACTTTTTTTTTTTTTTTTATTGACGTTACTGTATGAGGCTTTGTTTTAAGCAGGTGTAATTTATTATTTTCTACTGTTCGGTGATACATATACATATAGTATCATGTCAATTCATGTATGATGATGTGGCGGAACTACCGACCGTGCAGCCGGTTCATTGAACGGGGGCCCCGAGGGAGAGGGGGCCCCTCCAGCCTCCAGCAGGGCCGCCATCAGGGCATGACTGCCCTGACTCCAGTATGGGGCCCGGCCGGTAGGGGCCCCCTCGGAGCCCCCCCTCTTGTGCGTCTCTCTCCTCATGGGGCCCCCGGCCCCATGCTAAGCGCCGGGTCCGGGACATCAGCGCTGCGCTGCTCTGCTGAGGCAGCGCCTTTATGATTCCCCTGACTTCCGGTCATGTGACCGCGCCGTCACATGACCGGAAGTCAGGAGAACCTGGTGTCAGCGATTTGGACGAGCGCCAGGATTCTGCAGGGATCGCATGGGGGTAAGTATAACAAGTTTTATTTTTTTTTTTTAAATACAATTAACTAGGAGTGGGGGGAAATGGGAGATGCACATGGGGGGGAAGGGGAATGGGAGATGCACATATGGGGGGGGGGATGGGAGATGCACATGGGGGGGAAGGGGAATGGGAGATGCACATATGGGGGGGGGGATGGGAGATGCACATGGGGGGGAAGGGGAATGGGAGATGCACATATGGGGGGGGGAAATGGGAGATGCACATATGGGGGGGGGAAATGGGAGATGCACATATGGGGGGGGGAAATGGGAGATGCACATATGGGGGGGGGAAATGGGAGATGCACATATGGAGGGGGGGGGGGAAATGGGAGATGCACATATGGGGGGGGAATGGGAGATGAACATGGGGGGGGAATGGGAGATGCACATGGGGGTAGGGGGATGAGAGAGGTGCACATGGGGGGGGAATGGGAGATGCACATGGGGGGAGGGGGATGAGAGGTGCACATGTGGGGGAGGGGGATGAGAGAGGTGCACATGTGGGGGAGGGGGATGAGAGAGGTGCACATGTGGGGGATGAGAGAGCTGCACATGGGGGGGGTGGTGAGAGCTGCACATGTGGGGGGGATGAGAGATGCACATGGGGAGGGGGATGAGAGATGTGCACATGGGGGGGATGAGAGCTGCACATGGGGGAATTGGGAGAAAATGAGCTGCACATGGGGGAATTGGGAGTAGGGGGATAATGAGCTGCACATAATGAATGTGGGGTGGGGGAGAGTAAATGATGATGGGGTGGGGAGAGCACGGACATGATATAATGAATTGGGGCAGGGGGTGCATGTAAATAATGAATGCGGGGAGCAGGAAGTATAGAGTAGGGGGCGTTGCGGATGCAGGAGTGTAACTGGTAACAAATTGGTGGAAAGAGTAGAGGTTCTAATTAAATTATATATTAAGTGCCTATTTACAGTTAATGGAGGCACCGTGGTGGATTACAATTTATATTTGGAATGGTGGGTGGCATAATAACTATATATTAATGGTGGGTGCACGTCTGTATTCAGCTGCGTAATGTAGAAGTTGGGGAATGTGCTCTAGATAACTGTGTTATTTTATGCAGAGACGAGTCCTGGCTGGAAGACGTGATGGCGGTCTGTGCTGGATGAAGGAGAAAAGCGTAGCTGAAGGACTTCACCTAGAGACGTCACCAGTGAGTCAGTGTATTACATGTACACTTACACTATATACTATGTACCGGGCTCCTGTGTATAATGTCACTGGTGATCACTGTATTACCTGTACACTGACACTATATACAGAGCTCCTGTGTATAATGTCACTGGTGATCACTGTATTACCTGTACACTGACACTATATACAGAGCTCCTGTGTATAATGTCACTGGTGATCACTAGATTACCTGGACACTTAAATTATACATACCATGTATAGAGCTCCCGTGTATAATGACACTTATGGTAATATTAGTAATGTGGTGGTAATATGTGGTCTGGTCATGGTGTGGCAGTTTTTCTTCCTTCTGTGTGGTATTATTCGGTCACTATGTTGTGGTAATATGTGGTCTGGTCATGGTGTGGCGGTATTCCCTGTATGTGGTATTATTGGTCATTTAAAAAAAAATGTATATGACACATTCCCTTAAAGAAAACGAAATAAAAATATATCTAAAAAGAGTATTGGATGTTTTAAGAAAATTTTAATAGGTTAGAGTAGGGCCCGGCCAGAAGAGTCTACCTTATCGTGGTGGCGGCTTTAAAAATCTTTTGGCCAAAACAAAAGCTGCTGGCTATGTATGTGCCGCCGTCACATGGCCGAACGTCAGGAGAACCTGGTGGCAGCGACGTGGACGAGTGCCAGGATTCTGCAGGGATCGCATGGGGGTAAGTATAACAAGTTTTATTTTTTTTAAATACAATTAATTAACTAGGAACGGGGGGGATGAGATGCACGGGGGGGATGAGATGCACGGGGGGGATGAGAGATGCACATGGGGGGGGGGTGAGAGATGCACATGGGGGGGGATGAGAGATGCACATGGGGGGGGATGAGAGATGCACATGGGGGGGATGAGAGATGCACATGGGGGGCGATGAAAGATGCACATGGGGGGCGATGAAAGATGCACATGGGGGGCGATGAAAGATGCACATGGGGGGGGATGAGAGATGCACATGGGGGGCGATGAAAGATGCACATGGGGGGCGATGAAAGATGCACATGGGGGGGGATGAGAGATGCACATGGGGGGGTTATGTTTACATAACTTTGTTGCCTTATGAAGGGCAGGGGGGGGCCCCAAAAATTTCTTGCACAGGGGCCCACTACAGTCTGTGTCCGCCCCTGATGATGTGTGGGGGTAATTAGAAAGTAGCTGATTGATTTGCAGGTCTCTTGTCCAGTGGCCAAGTCAGTATTTCAGCTGGATGGCAGTAGTGTGAACTGCCTCCTAAATGCTGGCATCCCCATCTCTTCTTTTGATTGCATTGCGTGACGTCATTGTTACAGAATGGATCAATTGTTGAACCAGTGGTGCTGCCATTTCTCCAAAGTGCCCCAGAAGCTGTTTTTGAACACGACAACTGCAGGCCGCATGTTGCTGGTGCTACTGTGAGCAGCATGTGTGGCCTAAACCTGCTACCATGGCCTGCAGCGTCTCCAGACTTATCTCCCATTGGTCGGCAATTGTAGAGAGATCTGCCATCAGGGGATCTTGATGATTTGCCCAAGTGCATTCAGCGCACTCGAACCTTCCTCATAACCATTAATAACCTCAGTGATAGCAGCCGGGGCTGTAAGTGCGCGGATTTCTGCACGTGGCTCATACTCCAAACTGAATAAATTGAGATGTTTTGAAAAATTTTGTTCCCATTTTTTTCATCATTTGCAGATCAGTAACGTCTCCATCCTGTGATTTCCATCATTCCACAACTTTTCCTTCTTGGTGTTACAATATCACTCTTGAGAGGTTGATCTAAACACACGTAACACAGCATCGAGCAGAGCCTCAGCGCGTGGCCTGTCCTCCGTGCACATGTACAGGGTCTTGTTGTGTCCCTACATCAGCCGTGACGTGTAGTGTTGATGCTGATCTCTCAGACAACCCTCCATTACGATTGTTCACACAGACAGGAATCTGATAGATGTTTCCTGTTAGAACTTTCCCACGATTGTGACTCTTTTTATGGGAAAAACATCATAATCCTGTAACTGAAAGGGGTCATTTTTTCTCATTATTATATGTTCTAAATATTTATATTTTTGGTAAATTAGGCACAAGAATTTGTATACATACAGTATATATATATATATATATATATATATATATATATATATATATATATACACACTACCGTTCAAAAGTTTGGGGTCATTTAGAAATTTCATTATTTTTGAAAGAAAAGCACATTTTTTTTCAATGAAGCTAACATTAAATGAATCAGAAATCCACTCTATACATTGTTAATGTGGTAAATGACTATTCTAGCTGCAAACGTCTTGTTTTTACTGCAATATCTACATAGGTGTATAGAGGCCCATTTCCAACAACCACCACTCCAGTGTTTTAATGGTACACTGTGTTTGCTAACTGTGTAAGAAGGCTAATGGATGTTTAGAAAACCCTAGAAAACCCTTGCACAAGTATGTTAGCCCAGCTGAAAACGGTTTGGCTGATTTGAGAAGCTATAAAATCGACTTTTCTTTGAGCTAGTTGGGAATCTGGAGCATTACATTTGTTTGTTCTATGAAACTCTCAAAATGGCCAGAAAAAGAGAACTTTCATGTGAAACTCAACAGTCTATTCTTGTTCTTAGAAATGAAGGCTATTCCATGCGAGAATTTGCCAAGAAACTGAAGATTTCCTATAATGGTGTGTACTACTCCCTCCAGAGGAGAGCACAAACAGGCTCTAACCAGAGTAGAAAGAGAAGTGGGAGGCCCCGCTGCACAACTGAGCAACCAGACAAGTACATTAGAGTCTTTATTCTGAGAAATCGATGCCTCACAGCTCCTCAACTGGCAGCTTCATTAAATAGTACACGCAAAACGCCAGTGTCAACGTCTACAGTGAAGAGGCGACTCCGGGATGCTGGCCTTCAGGGCAAAGTGGCAAAGAAAAAGTCATATCTGAGACTGGCTAATAAAAGGAAAAGATTAATATGGGCAAAAGAACACAGACATTGGACAGAGGAAGATTGGAAAAAAGTTTTATGGACAGACGAATCAAAGTTTGAGGTGTTTGGATCACACAGAAGAACATTTGTGAGACGCAGAACAACTGAAAAGATGCTGGAAGAGTGCCTGACACCATCTGTCAAGCATGGTGGAGGTAATGTGGGGGTCTGGGGTTGCTTTGGTTCCGGCTAAAGTGGGAGATTTGTACAAGGTAAATGGTATTTTGAATAAGGAAGGCTATCACTCCATTTTGCAACGCCATGTCATACCTGTTATGATCTGCAACATGTACTAAGGCAAGATAGGGGAAGCTGTCCCTACAGTAAGACTAAGCTGAATCCCTACGATGTAGCGGGCTGCCTGTTCCTAGCGAACAGACCCGCCTTAGTCCTCGGCTAGTCTGAACGAAGACCTATAGCATAAGGGGAGGGGTCCCTAAAAGAACTAAGGACTGGAACAAAAATGGGACACCTCCTAAACAGAGAAGTTGTTGCAGAACACAAAAAGACAAACTGACAAAAAGGTACTAGAGGTCCCAGAAGGACCAAGCGAACTGACAGAGATAAGCACAGAAGCACCTGGCTAGAAAAACAGTCAAACACTGAAGTCCAGCACAGCCAGAAGGGCGGAGCTGGAATATAAAGGCAGGTGGTCACGTGACCGCAATACACAAGATAGTAAAAACAAACAGGAGGGTTCTAACAGTACCCTGTGGACAGCGCTTGATTGGAGCCAATTTCATCCTACAACAGGACAATGACCCAAAGCGCACCTCCAAATTATGCATGAACTATTTAGGGAAGAAGCAGGCAGCTAGTATTCTATCTGTAATGGAGTGGCCAGCGCAGTCACCAGATCTCAACCCCATTGAGCTGTTGTGGGAGCAGCTTGACCGTATGGTACGCAAAAAGTGCCCATCAAGCCAATCCAACTTGTGGGAGGGGTTTCAGGAAGCATGGGGGGAAATTTCTCAAGATTACCTCACCAAATTAACAGCTAGAATGCCAAAGGTCTGCAATGCTATAATTGCTGCAAAGGAGCATTCTTTGACGAAAGCAAAGTTTGAAGGAGAAAATTATTCTTTCAAATAAAAATCATTATTTCTAACCTTGTCAATGTCTGGACTATATTTTCTATTCATTTTGCAACTCATTTGATCAATAAAAGTATGAGTTTTCATGGAAAACACAAAATTGTCTGGGTGACCCCAAACTTTTGAACTGTAGTGTATATATATATATATACACTGCTCAAAAAAATAAAGGGAGCACTCAAATAACACATCCTAGATCTGAATGAATGAAATATTCTCATTGAATACTTTGTTCTGTATAAAGCTGAATGTGCTGACAACAAAATCACACAAAAATCATCAATGGAAATCACATTTATTAACCAATGGAGGCCTGGATTTGGAGTCACCCCCAAAATTAAAGTGGAAAAACACACTACTGGCTGATCCAACTTTGATGTAATGTCCTTAAAACAAGTCAAAATGAGGCTGAGTATTGTGTGTGGCCTCCACGTGCCTGTGTGACCTCCCTACAACGCCTGGGCATGCTCCTGATGAGGCTGAGTATTGTGTGTGGCCTCCACGTGTCTGTATGACCTCCCTACAACGCCTGGGTATGCTCCTGATGAGGCTGAGTATTGTGTGTGGCCTCCACGTTCCTGTATGACCTCCCTACAACGCCTGGGTATGCTCCTGATGAGGCTGAGTATTGTGTGTGGCCTCCACGTGCCTGTGTGACCTCCCTACAACGCCTGGACATGCTCCTGATGAGGCTGAGTATTGTGTGTGGCCTCCACGTGCCTGTATGACCTCCCTACAACGCCTGGACATGCTCCTGATGAGGCTGAGTATTGTGTGTGGCCTCCACGTGCCTGTATGACCTCCCTACAACGCCTGGGCATGCTCCTGATGAGGCTCAGTAGTGTGTGTGGCCTCCACGTGCCTGTATGACCTCCCTACAACGCCTGGGCATGCTCCTGATGAGGCTGAGTATTGTGTGTGGCCTCCACGTGCCTGTATGACCTCCCTACAATGCCTGGGCATGCTCCTGATGAGGCTGAGTATTGTGTGTGGCCTCCACGTGCCTGTATGACCTCCCTACAACGCCTGGGCATGCTCCTGATGAGGCTCAGTAGTGTGTGTGGCCTCCACGTGCCTGTATGACCTCCCTACAACGCCTGGGCATGCTCCTGATGAGGCTGATTATTGTGTGTGGCCTCCACGTACCTGTATGACCTCCCTACAACGCCTGGGCATGCTCCTGATGAGGTTGCGGATGGTCTCCTGAGGGATCTCATCCCAGACCTGGACTAAAGCATCCGCCAACTCCTGGACAGTCTGTGGTGCAACGTGACGTTGGTGGATGGAGCGAGACATGATGTCCCAGATGTGCTCAATCGGATTCAGGTCTGGGGAACGGGCGGCCAGTCCATAGCTTCAATGCCTTCATCTTGCAGGAACTGCTGACACACTCCAGCCACATGAGGTCTGGCATTGTCCTGCATTAGAAGGAACCCAGGGCCAACAGCACCAGCATATGGTGTCACAAGGGGGTCTGAGGATCTCATCTCGGAACCTAATGGCAGTCAGGTGCTCAGTGTGAACCTGCTTTCATCTGTGAAGAGCACAGGGCGCCAGTGGCGACTTTGCCAATCCTGGTGTTCTGTGGCAAATGCCAAGCATCCTGCACGGTGTTGGGCTGTGAGCACAACCCCCATCTGTGGACGTCGGGCCCTCATACCACCCTCATGGAGTTGGTTTCTAACCGTTTGTGCAGACACATGCACATATGTGGCCTGCTGGAGGTCCTTCCTAAGTGGACATGACGCACCCCTGGGCCTGTGTCGCGCAGCGTTGCGCACGCGGGAGCTTACCCGGAGCCGGATCTGTTGAGGGTTGTAGTCTCGTGGCGGTGACCCGGTCCGTGCCCAGGGAGTCAGACTAAGTGGCGCTGTATTAGTGGTAGATGTTGTACGACTACGCCACCCGTTGAATGCAGCGAAGGAGCTGCCGCTGCAGGGCAGACCGCTGAGGCCGGTGGTAGGATTGTGCAGCGTGATAGTATCACCCCCAACGGGAGGGGTATGGCCTCAGGGCAGCCGACGTGGATGATGGGGGTAGCAGGAACCACTCGGAGACGGTACGGTGTAGTTCAGGGTCTTTACTGGTGACAAAGATAGACCCTCCCGGAGTACTGGCTAGCGATTGGGGCCTGGTCAGTCCTTGAGCAGATGGGATCTCCCCTAGCCAGGCGGAGTTGTAGGCCTCCCAAACTAACTGTACTCTTCTGGCTACCTTGCTAGAGGCGGGTATAAGTAGCCCACGTCCCTGAGTGTACCGTGTGGTGCTCACCCGTATGGCCGGTGACTCGGGGCCTTCTAGTAGCTTCCGCTCCACGACGGCGGTGCTGGTCCCACGCGTGTGACCGTGCCTTCGGGTTTCTTGGCCAGAGGACCTGAAATCCCCTGCCGGTCGGTTTCTGCTGCTGGATAGGAGTTAGTCCCCACAGCCTCGGACTTCGGGTCCGGTGATAGCTTCTCAGTCAGGGCGAGTGTTATGCACACGCCCGGGCTAAGCGGCGTGTGCGTGTGATTGTAGTGATTCCACTGGACCGTGCCGGAGAGTGAATGCCTGGAGGGGCGTGACTAAGTATTCACCCGATCCGACCAGGGTCGCACGACGGCATACGACGCCAGTGCACCAAGGAGGAACCGAGCAGAGGGACCAGGTGCTACTCCAGGACAGACCCCGGACACGGCTGTTGACCCACACAGGGGAATACAGGAACAGGCTGGTAGGCTGGCACACAGACTGGTGGGTATAGGCAGGCACGACTGGTATGCAGGCAGGCGGGTATGCAGGCAGGGGGGTAAAGGCAAGCACAGCTAGAGTGCAGACAGGGAGGCACTAGCAGGTAGGAACACAGGCGGGATAGGACCCAGTACACACCGGGACTCAGGAACAATACAGGCAGAGGGTTACAGGCAAGCACAGCTAGAGTGCAGACAAGGCTGAGCAGGGAGGACAGGGCTCTGTTCACACGGAACAGACAGGAAGGGAAAGACAGAGCCAGATACTCACACAGTACTTGCAGAGACAACAAGCAGGAGTTAGGTACGAGTTCAGACTCTGCAGAAAAAGGAAGGGAACGGACATAGAGGCAAAACAGGTAAAGGACAGGAGAGAGTTCAGACTGGAACTGAGTGTACGGAGGAGACCGACACTGCAGAGGGATACAGGAGCGGGTCTGGGAATACGGCCCCCAGAGAGGCGGAACGAACAGGCAAGGAGCGTGTTCAGACAGGACAGACCAGACGCAGGAGCGGGTCTAGGAAATCGGCCACAAGAAGGCGGAACGAACAGGCAAGGAGCGTGTTCAGACAGGACAGACCAGAGAACACAAAAAGGACACAGTTCAGACACGGGAGCTGATACCGCAAAGCAGGAGACATACAGGACTCAGTTCAGACACGGGAGCTGAAACCGCAAAGCAGGAGACATACAGGACTCAGTTCAGACACGGGAGCTGATACCGCAAAGCAGGAGACATACAGGACACAGTTCAGACACGGGAGCTGATACCGCAAAGCAGGAGACATACAGGACTCAGTTCAGACACGGGAACTGATACAAAAAGCAGGAGACAAGAGACGGGACCTGGCACCTTCAGAGTGCAAGCATACACTGAAGGAAACACTATGCTCAGGCAGGGATAGAAGGGAGCTGCTGAGCTATATACCAAGTGACAGACAGCAATAGGCTGAGGACGCACAAGGGGTGTGACCCACAGCAGGTACAAAAGGCAGGAAGTGATCGGGCGCCGCCCTTAAGCAGCAGAAACAGACACAAACAGACAGCATGGAGGGAAGCCAGAGAGACATTCTGGACAGGAGATCAAGTGCGCCCTCTTGCACAGTGGGAGATGGACCACCATGCAAGGACGCCGCCAGGTATGTTACAGTACCTCCCCCCTTACGCCCCCTCTTCTTCAGGCCTGCCAGAATCTTCCGCAGGGAATTCGAGGGCCAGTCGTTCACTGGGTTGGAGGGGGACAGAGACTTAAGGGTAATCTCTGCTTCGAGGTACATCTTGTCAAGCTCACAGGAAGAAATAGACGGGTTATCAGGTACATAATGAGGAAAAGTCACTGTCTCTTTGTTATCTGGTGGTATCCCGGAGGATTCAGGAAACAACTGGAGGTCCTCCGCCGGGTCAGAAGAGTGCAGAGGCTCAGAGAAAACAACTGCTTCAGAGTACACTAGGTCGGACTCACTGGAGGAAGCAGGCGAGGTATCGGGTACCGAGTATAGGAAAGTCTCTGTCCATTCACCACCAGGTGGCACCCCGAAGGGTTCTGAACACAACTGGAGGTCCTCCGCCTGGTCGGAGGGGTGTAGAGACTCGGGAGTAACCTCTGCTTCGGAGTACACTAGGTCGGACTCACTGGACGAAGCGAGCGAGGTATCAGGTACAGGATATAGGAAAGTCTCTGTCCATTCACCACCAGGTGGCACCCCGAAGGATTCTGAACACAACTGGAGGTCCTCCGCCTGGTCGGAGGGGTGTAGAGACTCAGGAGTAACCTCTGCTTCGGAGTACACTAGGTTGGACTCACTGGACGAAGCGAGCGAGGTATCAGGTACAGAGTATAGGAAAGTCTCTGTCCATTCACCACCAGGTGGCACCCCGAAGGATTCTGAACACAACTGGAGGTCCTCCGCCTGGTCGGAGGGGTGTAGAGACTCAGGAATAACCTCTGCTTCGGAGTACACTAGGTTGGACTCACTGGACGAAGCGAGCGAGGTATCAGGTACAGAGTATAGGAGAGTCTCTGTCCTTTCGCTACCAGGTAGCACCCCGAAGGGTTCAGGAGACAACTGGAGATCCTCCGCCTGGTCGGAGGGGTGTAGAGACTCGGAGGTAACTACCACTTTGGGGTACCCATTGTCAGGCTCACAGGACGAAGCGGACAAAGTATTGTGTACCGGGTGTAGAGAAGTCTCTCTCCATTTGTCATCGAGTGGTATCCCGGAGGGTTCAGGAGGCAACAGGGGATCCTCCGCCAGGTAGTAGAGGTGCACAGACTCTGAGGTAACCACAGCTTTGGAGCATCCTTGGACATGCACACCGGTTAAAGAGAGAGAAGCATCTGATGCCGGGTGCAGGAAGTTCTCCTGTGTGGAGTCTGGATGGGCAGAAGTCTCTTCAGCCAGGAGAACTGGTGCACTACCCACGCACATTACCCATTGGGGTTTCTCCGGGATACAGGGAGATGAAGCTTCAGTAGGGACTTCAAGGTTGGGGTCAGGAGGTCTCAGGGAGGACAGACCCTGGCGTGACGACTTGCCTCTAAGTCTAGCACGTCTGGACTGCCTCTTGAGGTTGAGAGAAGTATTCCGGAAAGCGTAGTCACCCTGTGAGGATTCTGGGTGGGCAGTAGTCTCATTGGGCTGGAGGACTATTGCGCTACCCACACACATTACCCGTCGGGGCTGCTCCGGGATATTGGGAAGTGAAGCTTCAGCAGGGGCTTCAGAGTTAGGGTCCTCGAAGACCATACGAAAGGCCACCAGGAAGGCCTGCAGGTCAAGGATGACAGGATCCCATGCTTCCCATAGGGGGGTGACCCATTTCAAGGCATCACCCGCTAGGTAGTCAATCATAAAGGCCACTTTAGCCCAATCGGAAGGAAAATAGAGAGGGTAGGCCTTAAAGTGTAGCATGCATTGCTCCACAAATGCACGACACTGTCTTGGATCCCCATAGTAACGTGGCGGATCCGCAGGAACGAGAGCTGATAGATCCATCTGGACGGGTGCGTAATTCGCCTGGAACTCAGCTAAAGGGGGAAAAAAATTTATTTATTTATTTTAATGCATGTATTCGCTGGAAAAACTTCTCAAAGAGCGAAGGCCGTGGGGCTCAACGGGAACCATGGCCTGAGCATGCTGTTATGCACACGCCCGGGCTAAGCGGCGTGTGCGTGTGATTGTAGTGATTCCACTGGACCGTGCCGGAGAGTGAATGCCTGGAGGGGCGTGACTAAGTATTCACCCGATCCGACCAGGGTCGCACGACGGCATACGACGCCAGTGCACCAAGGAGGAACCGAGCAGAGGGACCAGGTGCTACTCCAGGACAGACCCCGGACACGGCTGTTGACCCACACAGGGGAATACAGGAACAGGCTGGTAGGCTGGCACACAGACTGGTGGGTATAGGCAGGCACGACTGGTATGCAGGCAGGCGGGTATGCAGGCAGGGGGGTAAAGGCAAGCACAGCTAGAGTGCAGACAGGGAGGCACTAGCAGGTAGGAACACAGGCGGGATAGGACCCAGTACACACCGGGACTCAGGAACAATACAGGCAGAGGGTTACAGGCAAGCACAGCTAGAGTGCAGACAAGGCTGAGCAGGGAGGACAGGGCTCTGTTCACACGGAACAGACAGGAAGGGAAAGACAGAGCCAGATACTCACACAGTACTTGCAGAGACAACAAGCAGGAGTTAGGTACGAGTTCAGACTCTGCAGAAAAAGGAAGGGAACGGACATAGAGGCAAAACAGATAAAGGACAGGAGAGAGTTCAGACTGGAACTGAGTGTACGGAGGAGACCGACACTGCAGAGGGATACAGGAGCGGGTCTGGGAATACGGCCCCCAGAGAGGCGGAACGAACAGGCAAGGAGCGTGTTCAGACAGGACAGACCAGACGCAGGAGCGGGTCTAGGAAATCGGCCACAAGAAGGCGGAATGAACAGGCAAGGAGCGTGTTCAGACAGGACAGACCAGAGAACACAAAAAGGACACAGTTCAGACACGGGAGCTGATACCGCAAAGCAGGAGACATACAGGACTCAGTTCAGACACGGGAGCTGAAACCGCAAAGCAGGAGACATACAGGACTCAGTTCAGACACGGGAGCTGATACCGCAAAGCAGGAGACATACAGGACACAGTTCAGACACGGGAGCTGATACCGCAAAGCAGGAGACATACAGGACTCAGTTCAGACACGGGAACTGATACAAAAAGCAGGAGACAAGAGACGGGACCTGGCACCTTCAGAGTGCAAGCACACACTGAAGGAAACACTATGCTCAGGCAGGGATAGAAGGGAGCTGCTGAGCTATATACCAAGTGACAGACAGCAATAGGCTGAGGACGCACAAGGGGTGTGACCCACAGCAGGTACAAAAGGCAGGAAGTGATCGGGCGCCGCCCTTAAGCAGCAGAAACAGACACAAACAGACAGCATGGAGGGAAGCCAGAGAGACATTCTGGACAGGAGATCAAGTGCGCCCTCTTGCACAGTGGGAGATGGACCACCATGCAAGGACGCCGCCAGGTATGTTACAGCGAGCTCTGCAGCTGCCAGCCCCTGACTCCTTATAGCACTGCTCCCACAGAGCTCCTGATGTTCTTTTCCTAGATCTGCTTCTCTTCTCTACTTCTTCTCTACTCACTAACCCTGCCTCAGCCCTAGGTTTATATAGGGGAAGTTCTTCCCCTCCCAGGACTGGGCAGGAGGTGTGGCATGCACAGGATCCCTGACCAAGAGACCTCCCACCTGCTCTCAGACATAACATTGCCGTTACTGTGGAAACCAGACCCCTGGGGTGCCACATTCCCCCCTAGTGAAATTTAGTACTCCGGGACTAAACATATTTTTAGAAAAACATAACAAGGTATAAACAATAATAATACAATAAGAAAAACACATAAAGATGGTTACGGCGTGTCCACAACCGGGTGCAGTCTTTGAAGAAAAGCAAGGTGTCCATTTCACCAAAACAGGGAGACGTAACCAGGTAGGGGTCTGTCCTGCCCCGAGTCCTTAACAGTCTTTAGTCCATTCCTAGGTTACGCTCCAACCATGTACAAGGATTCCCGGTAAATCCACCAAGGACTCCTATAAATAACTAGAAACACATAATTATACACAAGCAACAAGAAAAACAGGTAACCACAAATAAAACAATTTATACACTTCAAATCCTCCAACGTGCGGGTAACTGGCCTCTAGTGGCCCTAGTGGACCTACGGAGCTGACTGTCTAGCCCTGAACTACAGGGTGTAGGAGCTGTCAAGGGTAAACTGGGCAGCTGTCTACCGGCTCTTTGGCTCACTAGGGGTACGGCAGGCTCACTATAAGCAGAGGGTTGATCCTCCTGTTCTGCTCGTGTGGAGTCTTCTGCCTCCTGGACCGGCTGCTCTTCCAGCTCTACCTGTTGCTCCGTAGGCACTTGGGATGCTGGTTGGAGGAACGTGAGGATGGGTACCACAACTGCACCATTGACTTGAGTCCAGGACCGAGGGAAGTCTCCGAGCACAGTACTAACCATATCTTCCCTTTCCTCTACGGGTCGATGGTCTTCTTGTTCCTCTTCAGGGTTCCGTAGCTGTTCAGGACACTTCTTCAGGTGATCCCGGGATACAATGGCTATGGTCTCCCCTCCGTCTTTACTGATGGTACAGACTTTCGGGTTCTCGTGGCTTGAGGGCAGTACGGTGTACGGGTCCTTCTCCCACTGGTCGTCCAACTTGTGGAGCCGTCTTTTCCTCTTCAAGACCTGCTCTCCGGGTACCAGGGGAACAGCGGGAGCATACTGGTTGTAAGTTTTCTCTTGTCTTTCCCTAGCCTGACAGAGACTTCGCTCCACGCTCTCCTGTACTTTCCGGTACTGCTGCTGCCTCTCTGTGTCCCAGTCTGCTTCTGGTGAAGTGTCCTCGGGTGTCAGGACTCCCATTTCCAGGTCAACAGGTAACTTACCAGGTCTCGCCCTCATTAGGTAAGCCGGGGTACAGTTGGTGGAACCTACCGGGATGTGGTTGTATAGGTCCACCAGATCGGGCAGCTTCTCAGGCCACAGACTGCGTTCTTCCAGGGGCAACGTTTTCAGGAGATCCATTACCACCTGGTTCATTTTCTCACAAAGTCCATTAGTTTGCGGATGATAGGGTATCGTCCTTATCTTCCGGCAGCCATACAGATTGCAGAATTCCTGGAAGACCTCCGCTTCAAAGGCAGGTCCCTGGTCCGTCAGCACTTGGTCCGGGTACCCGTGTGGACGGCAGAAGTGCTGCTGGAAGGCTCTAGCTGCTGTTTGAGCCGTTAAGTCCTTAACGGGGACGACAACCAAGAACCGGGAGTAATGATCCACAATGGTTAACGCGTAGACGTAGCCACTTCTGCTTGGGGTCAGTTTTACATGATCCAAGGCTACCAGTTCCAACGGCTGCCGGGTGACGATGGACTGCAGGGGAGTCTTCTGGCTGGCACGGTCCTTCCTTCTTAGGTTGCACGGGCCACAGTCTCTGCACCACCTCTCGATGGTTCCCCTCATGCCTACCCAGTGGAACCGCCCACGCAGCAGGAACTCCAGCTTCTTCCATCCGAAGTGTCCAATAGGGCACTCATAGGGATGCCATCCAGTACCACAGGCAAGACTGGACGTCCTCCCACATATCTGTCGCGCCAGTTCGATGGGCCTGATGATCTTTTTCCTGGGGGTTGGCCCTCTACCCCAGGTTGTGCCAGTTTAAAGGACAGTACCTTGCCATATGTCCGGGTTGATTGCAGCGGCGGCAGATGGGTTGTCCGTCCTCGTTGTATCGGTCGCTGGGTCTTCCTCTGGCCGGTGGGGTCCTCCTTGGTCGACGCCACGGGATGTCCTCCGGTCCGGATGCCAGCTGGATCTTCCCTGGAGTGGAAACCTGTAAAGACTGCACAGTTCGGGTTAGCGCAGCAACGCTTTTAGCTAGCTCTTGGACCTGATGGTGCAGGTCTGGAGCCGGGTCATTGTTCAAAGCCTGCGCATCAGCTCCCACAGGCCCTGCCGACAAGGGCGCCGCCTCCTGGTGGTAAGTGGTAGTGGGGCGTCTGTGGGTCACAACGCCACCTGGTGCTGGTTCTCGGAGCACCCGGATGGCTCTGTCCTTGAACTGTGCAAATCCCAGATGAGGGTCCTGTAAGGCCATTGCCCGCAACTGGGTTCGGTGGGCATTGCAATATAAACCCTCTATAAATTGTTCAGTCAACAGCCTGTCCTCGTCTCCCACGCCGTCAGGGTCGGTCTGCTTAATGGCTCTCAGGGCCTCTTGTAGGTTCAGGGCATAGTCCCTTATACTCTCGTGTGCTCGCTGCTTGCACCCGTAGAATCTAAGCTTGATCTCGGCTGAGGTGCGGGTATCAAAGGTGTCCCTCAGCCGGGTTAGTATCCCCGCAACAGTCCTTCCCCCAGGTGGCCAGGACTTTACCTCCCTTTGGGCTGCCCCGCTTAATTGGGCCACCAGGATGCTCACTTTTTGCTCTTCTGTGAGGGGATACACCTGGAAGAGGCTATCCAGCTTTTCTCTAAAGTCATGCAGGGTATGTGACTCCCCTGAGTACTGGGGTAGCCAGGCTGCCCCCGGGATATAGGGCATGGTGAAAGGCATGACTGCAACAGCGGTGGCGCTGGCGGGGGTTGAAGCGGTGAAGCTCTCCTCCGTATCCGACATCCTTCTCCCCCCTAGTGGACCGTGGCCTACCTTGCGATGATCCTCTTCCGTAGGCCGCGGCTCCGCAGTGGATCGTCAGGGTTGAGGACCTTCCGTCGCGCTCCTGTGACGTCGGCGTCTGCTGGGCTCCTTCCAGGACCTTACGCAACGTCCGGATGTGAGGCGGGGCTTCAGTTTCTCGCGCGCTTTCGGAGTCCACGCCCCTCTTCTTCCCGCGCGGCGTCCTCAAGATGGCGTCCAATGGCGGGAAAACTCCACGGCTGGCGGGAAGAAGGCCGAAGATGGCGCCGAATGGCGGGAAAACTCCACCGATGGTGGGAAGGAAGCGGAAGATGGCGCCGGATGGCGGGAATCTTCACCACAGGTAAGTTTGAACAGTCTTTTTCAGGCACGCAGTACCCGGTGGTTGCGGGCACGAAATCCTGCCGACTACGCCAAAAGTTGACGCACCCCTGGGCCTGTGTCGCGCAGCGTTGCGCACACGGGAGCTTACCCGGAGCCGGATCTGTTGAGGGTTGAAGTCTCGTGGCGGTGACCCGGTCCGTGCCCAGGGAGTCAGACTAAGTGGCGCTGTATTAGTGGTAGATGTTGTACGACTACGCCACCCGTTGAATGCAGCGAAGGAGCTGCCGCTGCAGGGCAGACCGCTGAGGCCGGTGGTAGGATTGTGCAGCGTGATAGTATCACCCCCAACGGGAGGGGTATGGCCTCAGGGCAGCCGACGTGGATGATGGGGGTAGCAGGAACCACTCGGAGACGGTACGGTGTAGCTCAGGGTCTTTACTGGTGACAAAGATAGACCCTCCCGGAGTACTGGCTAGCGATTGGGGCCTGGTCAGTCCTTGAGCAGATGGGATCTCCCCTAGCCAGGCGGAGTTGTAGGCCTCCCAAACTAACTGTACTCTTCTGGCTACCTTGCTAGAGGCGGGTATAAGTAGCCCACGTCCCTGAGTGTACCGTGTGGTGCTCACCCGTATGGCCGGTGACTCGGGGCCTTCTAGTAGCTTCCGCTCCACGACGGCGGTGCTGGTCCCACGCGTGTGACCGTGCCTTCGGGTTTCTTGGCCAGAGGACCTGAAATCCCCTGCCGGTCGGTTTCTGCTGCTGGATAGGAGTTAGTCCCCACAGCCTCGGACTCCGGGTCCGGTGATAGCTTCTCAGTCAGGGCGAGCTCTGCAGCTGCCAGCCCCTGACTCCTTATAGCACTGCTCCCACAGAGCTCCTGATGTTCTTTTCCTAGATCTGCTTCTCTTCTCTACTTCTTCTCTACTCACTAACCCTGCCTCAGCCCTAGGTTTATATAGGGGAAGTTCTTCCCCTCCCAGGACTGGGCAGGAGGTGTGGCATGCACAGGATCCCTGACCAAGAGACCTCCCACCTGCTCTCAGACATAACATTGCCGTTACTGTGGAAACCAGACCCCTGGGGTGCCACAGACAGTTTGATTTCACAGAAGTTTGATGATTTACTTGGGAGTAATATTTTGTTGTTTAAGCGTTCCCTTTATTTTTTGAGCAGTGTATATATATATATATATGCACTTTACTAATAATATTTATGATTTTTCATGTAACATCACTAATGAGATGATGATATGTTGGATTGGCACAGCTATATATTCCCTTGTAAAACATTCATGTACTACTTGAAAAAGGTTCTGTGAAGCGAATTTTCGCCACATGGGCTAATTAAAGTCTGCTTTTCCTTCTGCACAGTTTATTGGAATGCTGCCTCTTTATCTTTTTATATAGATAGAATCCAAAATTAGACAGCACTCCAGAAAATATTTCCAACAGTAGCCAACTTTTATTAGCAAATATGTGGTGAAGTGATTAATAGGGTCCATTCTCGAGGACCTGAACATGTCTATGAATGGATCTATTTTGGAGGACCTGCACTTAGCTATGAAGAGGTCCATTTTCACGGACCTGTATTTATCTTTGAAGGCATCCATTCTCAAGGACCTGCACGTACCTTTGAAGGAGTCCATTCTGAAGGACATGCTCTTATGTTTGAAGGGGTCCATTCTCAAGGACCTACACGTACCGATGGAAGGGTCCATTCTTGAGGACCTGCACATACCTTTGAACGGATCCATTTTCAAGGACCTGCATGTACCTTTGAAGGTGTCCATTCTCGAGGACCTGCACGTACTTATGAAGGCGTCCATTCTCGAGGACCTGCACATACTTATGAAAGCGTCCATTCTCGAGGACCTGCACGTACCTATGAAGGTGTCCATTGTCGAGGACCTGCTCGTACCTATGAAGGAGTCCATTCTTGAGGACCTGCACATATCTATAAAGGGGTCTATTCTCAAGGACCTGCATGTACCTCTGAAGGGGTCCATTCTCGTGGACCTGCATGTACTTATGAAGGGGTCCATTCTCGAGGACCTGCATGTACCTATGAAGGTGTCCATCCTCAAGGACCTGCTCGTACCTATGAAAGTGTCCATTCTCAAGGACCTGCTCGTACCTATGAAGGAGTCAATTCCTAAGGACCTGCATGTACCTATGAAGGGGTCTATTCTCAAGGACCTGCACGTACCTATGAAAGGGTACATTCTCGAGGACCTGCACGTATCTATGAAGGGGTCCACTTTCAAAGACCTGCACGTACCTCTGAAGGGGTCCATTCTAGAGGATCTGCACATACCTATGAAGGGGTCCATTCCTGAGGACCTGTATGTACCTATGAAGGGGTCTATTCTCGAGGACCTGCACGTACCTATGAAAGGGTACATTCTCGAGGACCTGCATGTACCTATGAAGGTGTCCATCCGCAAGGACCTGCTCGTACCTATGAAAGTGTCCATTCTCAAGGACCTGCTCGTACCTATGAAGGGGTCTATTCTCGAGGACCTGCACGTACCTATGAAAGGGTACATTCTCGAGGACCTGCACGTATCTATGAAGGGGTCCACTTTCAAGGACCTGCATGTACCTTTGAAGGTGTCCATTCTCGAGGACCTGCATGTACTTATGAAGGCGTCCATTCTCCAGGACCTGCACATACGTATGAAAGCGTCCATTCTCGAGGACCTGCACGTACCTATGAAGGTGTCCATTCTCGAGGACCTGCTCGTACCTATGAAGGAGTCCATTCTTGAGGACCTGCATATATCTATAAAGGGGTCCATTCTCGAGGACCTACATGTACCTCTGAAGGGGTCCATTCTCGTGGACCTGCATGTACTTATGAAGGGGTCCATTCTCGAGGACCTGCATGTACCTATGAAGGTGTCCATCCTCAAGGACCTGCTCGTACCTATGAAAGTGTCCATCCTCAAGGACCTGCTCGTACCTATGAAAGTGTCCATTCTCAAGGACCTGCTCGTACCTATGAAGGAGTCAATTCCTGAGGACCTGCACGTACCTATGAAGGGGTCTATTCTCGAGGACCTGCACGTACCTATGAAAGGGTACATTCTCGAGGACCTGCACGTATCTATGAAGGGGTCCACTTTCAAGGACCTGCACGTACCTCTGAAGGGGTCCATTCTAGAGGATCTGCACATACTTATGAAGGGGTCCATTCCCGAGGACCTGTATGTACCTATGAAGGGGTCTATTCTCGAGGACCTGCACGTACCTATGAAGGGGTCCATTCTCGAGTATCTGCACGTACCTATGAAGGGATTCATTTTCGAGGATCTGCACGTACCCATGAAGGGGTCCATTCTTGAGGAAGAACAATTGCATTTGACACTAATCTGACATGTAAACAATAAAGTGCCGATTGCTGACGTTATTTTGGACAGTCTGAATATTTCTAGCCTCAACCTGAGGTTTATTGGGGGTATTCTTTCTCCCTACTGTATCTGCTGCTCTTTGTCTAGGGTCAGGGTCGTGTGTCTGTCAGGCGGGAATTATCCCTCGTTTGTTTCGTAGTCACCGTGTCCTTATGATCGATGGCATTCGTGGATGCTGAAGGGTTACATGGAGCAGGTTGGGGAGGAGGTTTCTTCTAGTGGTGGGGATGACTGAGAGTCTGAAGGCATGAGGGGGTCTCAGGATTACACAATCCCCACTCCTCTTCCAGGAGGAGGTTAAAATGAGAAACAAAGGAGGAAGCCTCCTCACTCTCTCACGTGTTGTCATGTAATGTGATGTGACATCAGAGCTGCCTTCCATAGATGGAGCTACTGCACAGCAGAGCAGAGAGGGGGCTGTGTGCTGGGGACAGCTCTGGATGCTGGAGAGGCTTGGCTGCACTCACTGAAACCAGATCCTCTGTCTGATCTGCACAATACCAGGAGCCAGGCTGCATTACACCCACTCTCTGCAGGAGCTCCTCACACCCTGCCCGCAGCCTGGCACTGAGAGCAGCAGCATGAAGAAGAACATCTCTGCAAAGAGGGTAAGAGGGGTGCACTGTTTTTAGGAGATGGGGGGGTCTTATACATGCACCCTAGCTATGGGGAGGGCATGCATAATATTATATGGGGCTCTTTGGCCTGGCACCAAGGGCTGAATACCTGCACCCAGTCTTGTATATTATGTAGCAGCAATAGAAACTATATCTGTGATCACTGCAAACAGCTGCACTGGGGAAGTCTGCAAATGATTGTGTGTAGGACTTGGGGGCAGAGCCGTGTATTATAGGGGTCCCTATGTCTCTAGAGAAGCAGATCCTTGTACTATAGGGGTCCCTGTGTCTCTGGAGGAGCCGATCCTTGAATTATAGGGGTCCACTGTCTCTGGAGGAATATATCCTTGAATTAGGGTGTCCCTGTGCCTCTGGAGGAGTAGATCCTTGTATTATAGGGGTCCTGTGTCTCTGGAGGAGCAGATCCTTGTGTTATTGGGGTCCTGAGCTTCTGGAGGAGAAAATCCGTGTATTATTGGAGTCCCTATTTCTCTGGAGGAGCAGATCCTGGTACTATGGGGGGCCCTATGTCTATGGAAAAGCAGAGCCTTGTATTATAGGGGACCTGTGTCTATGGAAAATCAGAGCCTTGTATTATAGGGGTCCTGTGTCTATGGAAAAGCAGAGCCTTGTATTATAGGGGTCCTGTGTCTATGGAAAAGCAGAGCCTTGTATTATAGGGGACCTATGTCTATGGAAAAGCAGAGCCTTGTATTATAGGGGACCTATGTCTATGGAAAAGCAGAGCCTTGTATTATAGGGGTCCTGTGTCTATGGAAAAGCAGAGTCTTGTATTATAGGGGTCCTGTGTCTCTGGAGAAGTAGATCCCTGTATTATAGGGGTCCTGTGTTTCTGGAGGACAAGATCCTTGTAGTATGGGGGTCTCTGGAAAAGCAAATCCCCATATATGGGGGTTCTGTATCTATGGAGAGCAGATCCTTGTATTATAGGGGTCTGCTATCTGGAGGAACAGATCCTGGTATTATGCCCCCCCCCCTGCATCTATGGTGGAGCAGATGACTGTATTATGAGGTCCTGTGTCTCCAGAGGACCAGATCCTTGAATTAGGGGGGGGGGGGGGGGGGGCTGTGTCTCTGGAGGAGCAGATCCTTGAATTAGGGGGGGGGGGGGCTGTGTCTCTGGAGGAGCAGATCCTTGTATTATCAGGATGCGCTGTCTCTGGATGAAGAAGATACTAGTATTATCGGGGTCCTATGTCTTTGAAGGAGTAGATCTTTGTATTAAAGGAGTCCCTGGGTCTCTGGAGGAGCAGATCCTTATATTATGGGGGTCCTGTGTCTCTGGAGCAACAGATCCTTGTGTTATGGGGTTCCTGTGCCTCTGGCGAAGCAGCTTCTGGCATTATGGGGGTCTCTACGGAGTAGCAGATCCCTGTATTATGGGGGTTTCTGTGTCTCTCCAGGAACAGATCCTTGTATTATGGAGGTTCCTGTGTCTGCAAGAGCAGATTCATGTATTATGGGAGTCCTGTGTCTCGGGAGAGCAGATCCCTGTATTATGGGGGTCTCTGTGTGTCTCTAGGAAAAAAAAGCTGTATTAAGGGGGTCCTGTGTCTCTGGAGGAAAAGTTTCTTGTATTATGGGGTTACTGTGTCTCTGGAGGTGGATGATCCCTGTATTATGGGTGTCCTGTGTCTGTGGAGGAGGAGAGCGTTGAATTTTGTGGGTCCTGTGTCTGTGGAGGAGCAGATGTCTGTATTATGGGGGTCTCTGGAGCAGCAGAGCCTCGTATTATGGGGTCCTGTGTCTCTGGAGGAGAAGATCCCAGTATTATGGGGGTCCTGTGTCCCTGGAGGAAGAGAGTGTTGTATTTTGTGGGTCCTGTGCCACTGGAGAAGCAGATCCTTGTACTATGGGGGTCTCTGTGTCTCTCGAAGAACAGATCCCTGTATTATGGGGTGTCTCTGGAGGAGCAGATCCTTGTACTATGGGTGTCTTTTTCTCTGGAAGAGCAGATCACTCTATTAAAGGGTCTCTGTGCCTCTGGAGGAGCAGATCCTGGTATTATGATGATCTTAAGGAGCAGATACTTGTATTATGTGGGTCCTGTGTCTCTGGACGAACAGATCCTTGTACTATGGAGGTCCCTGTGTCTCTGGAAGAGCAAATCCTTGTATTATGGTGGTATCTGTATTTCTGGAGGAGTAGATCCCTGTATAATGGGGCTCTATGTCTCTGAAGGAGCAGATCCTTGTATTATGTGGGTCCTGTGTCTCTGAACCAGCAGATCCTTGTACTATGGAGGTCCCTGTGTGTGTGTTTGGAAGAGCAGATCCTTGTACTATGGGAGTTCTGTGTCTCTGGGGGGGCAGATCCTTGTATTATGGGGTCATGTGCCTCTGGAGGAGCAGATCCTTGTATTATGAGGATCATATGTCTCTGAAGGTGCAGATCCTTGTACTCTGGGGGTCCTGTGTCTTTGGAGGAACAGACCCTTGTACTATGGATGTCTTGTGTCTCTGGAGGAGCAGATCCTTGTATTAAAGGGTCCCTGTGTCTCTGAAGGAGCAGATCCTTATATAATGGTGGTCCTGTATCTCTGGAGGTGCAGATCCTTGTATTATGGTGGTCCTGTGTTTCTGGAAGAGCAGATATTTGTATTATGGAGGTATCTGTATCTCTGGAGGAGTAGACCCCTGTGTTATGAGGGTTCTATGTCTCTGGAGGAGCAGATACTTGTATTATGAGGGTCATGTGCATCTGAAGCAGCAGATCCTTGTACTATAGGGGTCATGTGTCTCTGGAGGAGCAGATCAATGTATTAAAGGATCCCTGTGTCTCTAAAGGAGCAGAACCTTGTATTATTGGGTTCTGTGTTTCTGAAAAAGCAGATCTTTATATTATGGGAGTACAGTGTCTCTGGGATAGCAGATCCTTGTATTATGGTGGTCTTGTGTCTCTGGAGGAGCAGATCCTAGTATTATGAGGGTTTTGTATTTATGGACTGCAGATCCTTGTATTATAGGGGCCCGCTATCTCTGGAGAAGCATATCCTGGAATTATAGGGGCCCCTGCATATCTGCTGGAGCAGATGACTGTATTATAGGGGCCCTTGTCTTTGGAGGGGCAGATCCTTGTATAATCGGGATCTGCTGTCTTTGGATGAACAGATACTTGTATTATGGGGGGTCCTGTATCTTTGGAGGAGTAGATCTTTGAATAAAGGGGTCCATGGGTCTCTGGAGGAACAGATTCTTGTATTATGGGGGTCCTGTGTCTCTGGAGGAGCAGATCCTTGTATTATGGGGTTCTGTGTCTCTAAACGATCAGATCTCTGTATTATGGGGTTCCAGTGTTCCTAGAGGAGCCGATCATTGTATTATGGTGGTCCTTTGTCTCTGGAGGAGCAGTTCCTTGTATTATGGGGGTCTCTGTGTCTCTGGAGAAGATGCATGTATTATGGCGGTTCAGTGTTCCTAGTGAAGCAGATCCTTGTATTATGAGGGTACTGTGTCTCTGAACCAGCAGATCCTTGTACTATGGAGGTCCCTGTGTGTGTTTGGAAGAGCAGATACTTGTACTATGGGAGTTCTGTGTCTCTGGGGGGGCAGATCCTTGTATTATGGGGTCATGTGCCTCTGGAGGAGCAGATCCTTGTATTATGGGGATCATATGTCTCTGAGGGTGCAGATCCTTGTACTCTGGGGGTCCTGTGTCTTTGGAGGAACAGACCCTTGTACTATGGATGTCTTGTGTCTCTGGAGGAGCAGATCCTTGTATTAAAGGGTCCCTGTGTCTCTGAAGGAGCATATCCTTATACAATGGTGGTCCTGTATCTCTGGAGGTGCAGATCCTTGTATTATGGTGGTCCTGTGTTTCTGGAAGAGCAGATATTTGTATTATGGAGGTATCTGTATCTCTGGAGGAGTAGACCCCTGTGTTATGAGGGTTCTATGTCTCTGGAGGAGCAGATACTTGTATTATGAGGGTCATGTGCATCTGAAGGAGCAGATCCTTGTACTATAGGGGTCATGTGTCTCTGGAGGAGCAGATCAATGTATTAAAGGATCCCTGTGTCTCTAAAGAAGCAGAACCTTGTATTATTGGGTTCTGTGTTTCTGAACAAGCAGATCTTTATATTATGGGAGTACAGTGTCTCTGGGCTAGCAGATCCTTGTATTATGGTGGTCCTGTGTCTCTGGAGGAGCAGATCCTAGTATTATGAGGGTCTTGTATTTATGGACTGCAGATCCTTGTATTATAGGGGCCAGCTATCTCTGGAGAAGCAGATCCTGGTATTATAGGGGCCCCTGCATATCTGGTGGAGCAGATGACTGTATTATAGGGGCCCTTGTCTTTGGAGGGGCAGATCCTTGTATAATCGGATCTGCTGTCTTTGGATGAACAGATACTTGTATTATGGGGGGTCCTGTATCTTTGGAGGAGTAGATCTTTGAATTAAAGGGGTCCATGGGTCTCTGGAGGAACAGATTCTTGTATTATGGGGGTCCTGTGTCTCTGGATGAGCAGATCCTTGTATTATGGGGTTCTGTGTCTCTAAACAAACAGATCTCTGTATTATGGGGTTCCAGTGTTCCTAGAGGAGCCGATCATTGTATTATGGTGGTCCTTTGTCTCTGGAGGAGCAGTTCCTTGTATTATGGGGGTCTCTGTGTCTCTGGAGAAGATTCATTTATTATGGCGGTTCAGTGTCCCTAGTGAAGCAGATCCTTGTATTATGAGGGTACTGTGTCTCTGGAGGAGTAGAGCTTTGTGTTATGGGGGGCCAGTGTCTCTGGAAGGCCAGGTGCTTGTATTATGGGGGATCCTATGTATTTGAATGAGCAGATCCTTGTATTTTCAGGGTTTTGTGTCTCTGGAGGAGCAGATCCTTGTATGGAGGACCAGGTTCTTGTATTATGGGGGTCCAGTGTCTCTGGGCTAGCAGATCCTTGTATTATGGTGGTCCTGTGTCTGTGGAGGATCAGATCCTTGTATTATGGGGGTATTATGTCTCTGGAGGAGAAGATACTTGTATTATGGAAGTCCCTGCGTCTCTGGAGCAGTAAATTCTTGTACTATAGGGGTCATGTGTCTTTGGAGCAGCAGATCTTTGTACTATGAGTGTCTTGTGCCTCTGGAGGATCAGATCCTTGTATTATGGGGGTTACTTTGTTTCTGAAGAACAAGATCCTTGTATTATGGGGGTCTCTGGAAAAGAAAATCCCCATATATGGGGGTCCTGTATATATGAACAGGAGATCCTTGTATTAAAGGGGTCCGCTATCTTTGGAGGAGCAGATCCTGGTATTATACGGGCCCCTGCATCTCTGGTGAAGCAGATGACTGTATTATGGGGTCCTGTGTCTCTGCTGGAGCAGATTCTTGTATTATTGGGATCCGGTGTCTCTGGATGAACAGATACTTGTATTATGGGGGTTCTGTGTCTCTGGAGGAGTAGATCTTTGTATTATGGGGTTCTGTGTCTCTGAACTAATAGATCTCTGTATTATGGGGTTCTAGTGTCTCTGGAGGAGCAGAACCTTATATTATGGTGGTCCTGTGTCTCTGGAGGAGCAGTTCCTTGTATTATGGGGGTCCTGTGTCTCTGCAAGAGCCGATTCTTGTATTATGGGGGTCTCTGGAGAATATCCATGTATTATAGGGGTTCAGTGGAGTAGATCCTTGTATTATGAAGGTACTGTGTGTATGGAGGAGCAGCGCTTTGTATTATGGGGGGGGCCAGTGTCTCTTGAAGGCCAGGTCCTTGAATTATGGGGGACCCTTTGTATCTGAATGAGCAGATCCTTGTATTACCAGGGTTTTGTGTCTCTGGAGGAGCAGATCTTTGTATGAAGGACCAGGTCCTTGTATTATGGGGGCCCTGTTTCTATGAAGGAGTAAATACTTGTATTATGGAAGTTTCTGTGTCTCTACAGGAGCAGATCCTTTTGCTATCGGGGTCCTGTGTCTCTGAATGAACAGATCCTTGTATTATGGGGGTCCTGTGTCTCTGGAGGAGCAGATCCTTGTATTATGGGGATCCTGTGTCTCAGGAGGAGAAGGTCCTTGTATTATTGGGTCCTGTGTCTTTGGAGGAGCAGATCCTTGTATTATGGGAATCGTGTCTCTGGAGGAAAAAATCCTTGTTTCATGGGGGTCCTGTGTCTCTCGAGGAGCAGATTATTGTGTCATAGTGATCCTGTGTCTCTGGACGAGCTGATCCTTGTACTATGGGAGTCCTGTGTCTCTGGATGAGCAGATACATGTATTATGGGGGTTCTGTGTCTCTGGAGGAGAAGGTCCTTGTATTATGGGGATCCTGTGCCTTTGTCTCTGGAGGAGAAGGTCCTTGTATTATTATGTTTCCCTGGTGGAGCAGATTCTTGTAGTATGTGGGTCTTGTGTCTCGGAAGGAACAAAGCCTTATATTATGGGGGTCCTGGCCTAATGTCTTCATTATCTACAGTTGAAACCAGAAGTTTCCATACACTATATAAAAAGACACATCTGCATGTTTTTCTCAATATCTGACATGAAATCAGAATAAACCTTTCCCGTTTTAGGTCAATTAGGATTACCATAATTTTTAATATTTGCCAAATGCCAGAATAATGAGAGAGAGAGAATGTTTTAAGGCATTTTATTACTTACTGCAAAGTCAAAAGTTTACATACACTAAGATTACTATGCCTTTAAACAATTCTGGACTGCCCATACGATGATGTTATGTGTTTGGAAGCTTCTGATAGGTTTTCTTTGCAACATCTGAGTTAATTAGAGACACACCTGTGAATGTGTTTTAATGCACACCTGAAACAGACTGCTTCTTTGTGTAGCATCATGGAAAAGTCTAAAGAAATCAGCCAAGATATCAGGAAGAGAATTGTGGACTTGCACAAGTCTGGCTCGTCCTTGTGTACAATTTCAAGATACCTGAAGGTGCCTCCTTCATCTGTACAAACAATTATACACAAGATGGGAATGTCCAGCCATCATACCGCTCAGGAAGCAGACGGGTTCTGTGTCCCAGAGATGAACGTGCTTTGGTCCAACATGTGCATATCAAGGACAAAAGCAAAAGACCTTGTGAAGATGATAGCGGAAGCCGGTAAGATTGTGTCAATATCCGCAGTGAAACGAGTCCTGTATCAACATGGGCTGAAAGGCCACTCTGCCAGGATGAAGGCATTACTCCAAAAGAAACATAAAAAAGCCAGATTAATGTTTGCAAATGCACACAGGAACAAAGACCTTAATTTTTGGAGACATGTCCTGTGGTCTGATGAAACTAAAATTGAACTTTTTGGGCATAATGACCATTGTTAAGTTTGGAGGAAAAAGGGAGAAGTTTGGAAGCCTAAGAACACCATCCCAACTGTGAAACATGGGGGTGGCAGTATCATGTTGTGGGGTTGTTTTGCTGCAGGAGGGACTGGCACATTTCACAAAATAGATGGCTTGATGAGAACAGAAGATTATATGGCAATACTGAAGCAACATCTCAAGACATCAGCCAGGAAGTTAAAGCTTGGGCGGAAATGGGTCTTTCTATTGGACAATGACCCAAAGCATACTGCCAAAAAGGTAACAAAGTGGCTTAATGATAACAAAGTCAATGTTTTGGAGTGGCCATCACAAAGCCCTGATCTCAATCCTATTGAAAATTTATGGGCAAAGCTGAAAAGGCAGGTGCGAGCAAGGCGACCTACAAACCTGGATCAGTTACACCAGTTTTGCCAGGAGGAATGGGCCCAAATTCCCACCAACTATTGTGAGAAGCTTGTGGAAGGATATCCCAAACGTTTAACCCAAGTCATTCAGTTTAAGGACAATGGTACCAAATACTAATGAAATGTATGGAAACGTTTGACTTTACAGTAAGTAGTAAAAATGCCTTAAAACATTCTCTCTCTCATTATTCTGGCATTTGGCAAATATTAAAAATTATGGTATAATCCTAACTGACCTAAAACGGGAAAGGTTTATTCTGATTTCATGTCAGATATTGAGAAAAACATGCAGATGTGTATTTTTATATAGTGTATGGAAACTTCTGGTTTCAACTGTATGTATCTGTCTATATGCTGCTTCTCCTGTGAAATAATCTCATTTTGTCCCTCATTTTTGTATTAATAATCTCATTATGGCCTCATGTTTCTCTCCTATGTGTAGGGCCCTCTGGATGGGAATCAAGCCCCCAGCCAGCCGGAGAAAGTGGGCTGGATTCGGAAATACTGCGGGAAGGGCATCTTCAGGGAGATCTGGAAGAACAGATATGTGGTGATAAGGGGAGATCAGCTCTACATGTCCGAGAAGGAGGTAAAGACTTTATATGATCTTCAGGAATTAATGGACTGTCTACGTGCCATGGAAATGGCTGCCGGATGGGCAGATGCAGGATTTGGGTTATTCTATGTGATCGGTGACACTTTAGCTACCCTATAGATTGTAAATTCTTCTGGACTACGTTGGTGGTCACTCAGCTTTCCTAGAATCATATAATATTAGCATTGCAGCTTTTGTAATATGATTGTTTGATGGTTGCTATGACCTGGTTACTTTGATTGTTATCGTTCCTAGTGATAATTTAGATATGGTTTCATGTGGCATCGTTACTGCATTATGATAAAGTATAGGAACTAAGTATGGCTCCGTGAGCTCATCGTCTGTGATGTAACGGGTTACGGATTTATATATTTGATGTTTATTTGGAGGGGATCAATGCTAATTGTCCTTACGCTGCTTTTTCTGGAAACTAAAATGAGATTAGATTACAGGATGAGAGACAGGGATGGGGAGGTACGATTCATTCTTTATGTCCATATTAGGTGGCGCTCACTTTAGTTTGGCGGCTGTGCCATCGAGGCTCACAATCAATACAATAGAATATTGTGAACAGTATGTTGTTCTTGGGGAGCAGTAGAAAAGAAGCAAACCGGGGACAAAATACAAACTCCTTGGAGATGTCGTCCATGGTAGGATTCAAACCCAAGACTCCAGTACTGCAAAATCATGCTGAATGAGTGTGCGACAGTGCTGTGAGTGGTCTGATGCTACCTTTAGGCCTCTCAGCTGTAAGGGACAATCTACTTTAATCCCCAATAACTCCACAAGGCTTATTTTTATTACATCTAAAAACCCCATTTGCATTAGAAAAAAAGTTGTCATTACTCACCAATTCCGGTGGGATTGTCTGACAAATTTCTATTGTGGTCTCCCGACTCTACCTCAACAGATGACTGGGCATGTTGAATTTTAATACCCAATCTTTTTTTGCTTCGCACTTCGCATGCAGAATACAAGGACTATTAACAGAACTGAGTGTGCATGTTTCGGTCAGTAGTGATAGCTGCCTATGGAAAGAATGTTCATCCAACAGTCATTTAAGGTTGATGTGCACCCTTAGTGTGCCCTTCGTTGCAATGTATGGATATTTACAGTTGAGTCTGAGTAGGCACCTTTACCCTATTAATTTTCTATGTGACTGCCAAAAAAAAGCCAAGTATAGTGCTCTGCTAACACCAGTAGCGCCATAGGGAATTAATGGAGTGGAGGCTCATATACTCGTAGTTTGCACATTTACGATGATTGGCACATGAGGAACCAGCTCTGATTGACTTCTTATATGGTCGATCACTGCTTTTCTAACCCGTATAGAACAACCCTTTGCCTAGAAAATTGCTGCCTTTATTTAGAAACTTGATAGAGTTGGACTTGTTTAGGACTTGGTGGTAAATTTCGAGAGGATTAAAATTTGTCCTACGTGTCGGAGATAATACAAAAATAAAGCTGTTAATGAAATCACTTGTCCCGACCTTCTGTTGAAATTTCAGACAAAGAACTATCTGTCAACGTTGGCCGGACAAATTTGGAAATCAACGTGAGAAGAATTTGATTGGATATCAATGTCCATATTGGTCAACACTGTTAGGTAGAGCCTTCACTAGTCAATAATAGTTCGATATGTTGGTAGTTGTCAAGATTTCACTTATGATCCAGTGTTGCGTAAAGGCAGGTTTACATGAGCGAGCACCGACAGATGATATAGCAAGCTGATTGGCGTTTGTTTGAAGACCCTTTTACATGGGCCGATCACTGAGAATGATGGATGCCGAATAGTTATCAAGAATAGTCACTGCTGCTGATAGTTGACTAGATGGTATGGGGTTCACCATGCAAACCATTTGTTGTATGGGTAAACATTATCCAAATCAGACATCCACTTTAAGACTGGGAAAGTACTAAACTTCCTAAAAATAATGCTGGCAGTGTTATCATAGTGGTGGAAAGGGAACCTGGAGTAATGGGGTGATAAACTGTTGTTTGGGGTTGCCAAAGCTGAATTACAGCATACTGTATCATTACCCTTCCAACTACTAGAGTGCCCATGCATTTTATTCAGACAGGGGATTGCCGTCTTGATGAAACCTCTCCTCTATAGTCAGCGTCTTTCTGTATTTGTAGGAACGCCAACAATACTGGCTCCTGTAGTGCTCCCTTTCTCTTAGGTTGAATATAATGTTCTCTTTCTCTCTGTATTGAGCTTGTGAATGCATGGTGCTTTGGCACGGTAAGCCGTCTTTTATATCAGGTACTTGGAAACCGTCCAGAGTATATGCAGGTGTGTGTAATAATCTGTGCAGGGTACCAGCCTTGTACAATGCGAATATGGGATAGTGGACGAGTCGGCAAATGTTGATCTGTTTTTATGGAATAAAGTTTTGTCTGCTGCACTTCAGAAGCTGGAATTCCTCCTTTTTTTCCGGCAAATGTTGAGGGGCTCCATTTCTGGTGGTACTGGGTTTTTGAAAATAAATGTATTCATAGATACTGCAACCAAAGATGGTTTTTCTCCTCTCTTGACAGTCTAGCTGCTAAGGATACACTTCCTATCAACTACATTTCTTTCATTGGGGTTGTCCTCTCTATATCCAATTTGTCTCTGGAGATCTGATTTTTATTTTGCGGGTGGTGCCCATGAGATATCGGCTTGTGGCACGATAACTTTTTAGAAACTTTGGCCCATTCATACTCATTCTTCATGTACCCCTTGCCTCTAAAATGTGTGATTGGACAATGAGGTCCATCTTAAGCCGGAGCATCATGTTATAAGAAACCCTCTCAAAGCGTTGGATCTTGGTGATTTCTGCAATGCCCGGGAGATATAGCAACTTTTTCAGGAGTCTTGGACATCTTCATTTTTTCCAGTTGTCTTCCTTTTTGTTATAAATGATTTTACTAAAACCTTTGTAGTATTATTTACTATTATTAAAGGTTTGTTTTTTGATATCAAGAGAAGTTAATTCCTCCCCATGAAGAACTCTGTGCTGCTGTGAGAGAAAAATTCTGATGTTGGTCACTAGAAATGTTTTTTTTTTGTTTCTTAATATAAAAATGCTCCATCTAGACTGGTCAGTTGATGTGTTAGTGAGGTTGATCCGCTGCCGTTTAGTCCTCCTTTGTGCACCATAACATCATCCAAGTCTTTGATTTTAACCTTCAAAGGCTGGTGTGCTTGTTTCCAGCTTTTCTATAAATTCTCAAAACACTCCAGAATGATAATCAGGGAATATGTAGGTGGGGAATTACTCACTGTGTAATTGAAAGAGGATTATGGGAAATCTGAAACCTCACTTGAAGCAAGAAAAATCCCAAGTGTCTATGTTGAGTTTCCTTTTAATCTAGGGATTTGTGCAAATCAGATGCTTACATCAGCCTATTTCTTCACTTTAGTATTATCGCAATCTATTATTTTGATATAGCACCATATGTAATTTAAAAAAAGACATGTTGGGGGGTCCTATATGGAAATTCAAGATGTCTACCAAGACATTTAGCCAACCAGTCCTTGGGTAAAGTCGCTCACTTTGATCAATAATATTCACCTGTTGTACCTGTTTATAGCTGGTTGACATCATATATTGTCCCCATTATGGTTCCCCAAAGGCCATCACCCGCTATTACATGAAGGGCCCCATATGATCATATGGCATAAGGCTTCTCCCCTACAGCCCTAATAACATTATTTAGGAAGTAAATCTTAACTACAAGCTTTTGTAGCAGTATTCAAAAAATGCTGAAAAGCCCCTTAAAATTTTTGATAGTTCTATATTTCTATAGTCATGTCTTTCCCATCATGGAAGGGCAAGGCCAGTAATATGCTGCTTTGTGAAGGAGACGTCCTGCACATTTACAAATCTACCAGCCGCCGCTGTTTTCTGAGTTCAGGGCTTCAGGCTTGAATGTTCCCACGTGTATCTCAGTTAATCCGTATGTGAAAGCTTCTTTGCACTGGGATGACATCACCTGTCACTCAGCTATAGATAGTTACTGCACGCTGTGACTTTCTCATGTGACCTAGTTACTAATGGATGTCTGCTTTTTGTCTTAATTCGTGACTGATAACAAATGCAACGTAGAAGGTTTATTAATGTATGAGTAGTATAAAAACCTACAGGACAATTAAAAGTTTAAAATAAAAATAATGTAAAAAAAAAAAAAAGTTAAAAAAAACCCCAATATAATAAAATACAAAACAATGGCGCTAAAAAGAAAAAAAAAATAAAAAAAAAAAATCATCTGCACAAAAGCAACGATGTTGGAGTCTTTAATTCTATTTAATGGTGTACATTTTGATAGTATGTGTTACTTTCTCCTTTTCTATTGTAAAAATAGATGATTTCCAAAAGTTTTAAAAAATATATACACGCACTATGGGGTGCAATGCATTGTAAATCCACAACACAATCCATAGCAATGTTTTTTGTTTTTTTTTTAAATTGAGTTGCGTAATTTTCCCTAGTATTCCTGAGGAACACATTAGATTAAATTTAGATTAACTTTCCATTTTTGGTTGGACTGTCCAACCTGATTGACATGAGGTTTCTCCCGAATCTCCCACAACAGATAAGAGGAGAGAAGAATTGGGTAGCTTAAAATTAAACATCTGATCTTTTCTTTTCAGGGAAGATAACCCGTCAACCACAGGTATCTGGCAGTGACCTTCTTTTCTCTCCCCGTTGAAAACACATGAACGCTTGGCTAAGCTGACTGTTCGTGTGTATGGAGGGGTCAGGAGAGTGTTCATCTGACAGCTATCTCATATGTATGGGCACTGTAAAGGGTTATTCCCAAAATACAAGTTATCTGCTATCAGTTAGAGAGGGGATAACTTGCTGATCGCTGAGGGTCTGCCCACTTGGAACCCCAGCGATCCTGAGTATGGGACTACCAGAGGAGGCCGAGCACTGTATGAACTGGTAAGAAAGAAAACATCTTCCCCCTTTCGTATAAAATTGGAGGTATAGCGTGGGGCCCTATATTTTTATGAGCACTGTAATAAGAATGTGTGCATGGAGCCTTTCGGTCTGCCGCTCTTTTGAGGTGCTCTGCTATAGTTTGTGACGTCTATGTAACGATGCTTAAACTTGGAACAGTAGATTTCTGCAATTGGAGCTTAACCGAAGGGCATTTCAATGTCATCCCATCCTCCCTGTTTTTGCAGAATATTGAGGATTGAGATTATGTAACATGGTCCCTGGAGCTAATCATGGTGGCACATGGGGAAAGGAGTGTCCAGTCGAGAGAGAGACAATTTGCAAATCGCTTTAGAGGTCTTCCTTTTGGTCTATGTTCCTGTCTGAACCCTTCCACGTATCATTGCACCTACGATTCCTGCTGATAGTTAATCTTATAATCTCAGTGTACAATACCGTATGAGATTTACTCTCTGTAGAGGAGTAATGTGAAATGAAACCTTGCTTTTAAGTCTCTTTTCCTTCCCGTTCTGCAGCTTTGCTCCCTGTTGTGCAGGATGACTAGATCAGTTGAGTGGGCTCCGTAATGAAAATATATTCTCCCTTCACACTGACTGTTGTATAAACTTCCCAGCCCCCTGATGGTGACTAATACGAGGGATTCTGTGCTCTCGACCGGGCATGGTTTACATTCATTCTTCATCAGAAAATAAGAAATTAAGAGGCTGCAAAACATCATTACTATTTCTCCCCAAGTAATATAATCATCGACCCTGGATGCCACGAGAGTCCATTATGTGGTCCAGAATTTAGGACCATGATTATTAGCGCAAATGCATTCAAACCTATTCCTTTTCATCGCCTTAGAAACAAGACTCGCTGCTGTGAATGGCTGAGACATGATCATACACTTCCTAGAGTACGTTTTCTTGACTAGTTTAACAAGTTTTCCATTACATGGTGGCCCAAGGAATGATGTGAAGAATTTCCAACAGGTCACTTTTAGCATTTTTGTGAAAGGGTGTTTAGGAAGTTCTATGGTCTTGGAAATTGGTGGAGATCCAAGTTCAATGACTCAACCACCATGATGTTTCAATACGGTTCAACCTAAAAGATTTCACCAGCAGATCCAGTCACAAGAACTTCACTGTCACAATTTGTTAATGAGGTCCAACCTCAAGAATTTCACCACCCAGATCTGTTGATAAGATCCAAGCACAAGAACTTCACTGCCATGATCTACTGATGAGTTCCAATCTAAAGGACTTCACCGCCATCATCTTCTGATGAGGTCCGACCTAAAGGATTTCACCACCATGAACTCTAAGCACAAAAACTTCACTGCCATAATCTTTCGATGGACTATTTCTTTCCAAACTCATGAACTCTCTTTTTATATAGTGAATATCTCCACCACCACCAAAAGGTCCAAGCACAAACATTGCACTACCATGACCTTTTGATAAGATCCAAGCTTAAAGACTCTACTTCCATGACTCCATAGTCATGATCTGGTGATCATGAGCAAGCATATTGACTCAATTTATTTATTTATTTTACTCACTTATATATCGCCATTAATTCCACAGTGCTTCCCAGACAATATCGCCACAAGACTCACTTGTTATTGTATTAAGGGTCCAAGCTCAGGGACTGCACCTCCATGTTCTTCTGATTATGGAAGTGATCTGCTGTGGGTAGGACTGTTCATATACGTGTGCTATTTTTTGGTGTGTTTGTAAATTAAAGTTGGACATGTCTAAGGAAACAAAAATGCAAAACACCTAGTAATTGTCTAGCTTTGTGGGTTGTTTTCTAAAGGTGTCTAAAAAAGTTCTTACTGGGAGACAACTAAAAAATGTAAAGAAGCTACAGTAGTCAAACAATCATGTCTTAGGGTATAAGATATTGGCCAGTTGAAAAGTACTTCCATCACATGGTAGGTCAAACCATTAATACATGTGAAGAAGACCTAATAGGTCACTCCTGACAACTTTCCTGAAATGGAAATGGTGGATAGCAAGAGCATTGGATGTTCTTTGTTTTGGAAATCATTGACAGGCCAAGCATAAGGACTCCACTTCCAGGATCTTCTGATAAAATATCAGCACAAGGACACCACCGCCATGAACATCTAGTACTGTCCACTTGCAAAAACTCCACCACCATGATCTTCTAATAAGGTCAAAACTCAAGGACTCCTCTGCTGTGATCTAAAGGTTCTAGCAGAAGTCCACTGTGGGTTCATCTGCCTTTTGACATGTGCTAGTTTGTTGGCTAATTCTTTTCGGATTTAGGATTTAAGATGTACTTGATTTTAGCCATCCTTGTTGGACAAAATATCTGCACACAAGATAAAGGAATGAGATTTTATACTCTTCAATTCGTGAGTTTGTAAAAGACATATAGGAAGTTTTCGATTCCGTTCTCATCAGCACCGAGTACCAGATGTGCGTTCCTCCAGAATGTACACTTGGATAATATTTTCTGATAGTTTCTGAATAGTTAAAACAAGTGGATGGAAGTGTCCTCGGGCTGGCGCAACTCCAGCGCTGTTACTATTTTTTTTTCCCCCAAATTACTCCCCAAGGCGAAAGAAGCTGCTCTGTGTCTTATCAGATGGTTACACTTATTTTTCAGACCTTTACAATGCTTTAACTACAATCTGCCAGATTTTCTTCGGAGAACACATTGAGTGTCTTAAAAAAAATACTGGCAATGGGTGACAGTAGGGTAGCCCCGTAGCACAGCATGGTCCTGACTGGGATCCCTGAATCAGGCTCTAAACAGTTTCTTGGTGAATAAAGGAACCCAGATTTTCATTAGATAACACTAGGACAGATCATGGTCTTTTTTAGCTTATATGACGTAATTGACCATAAGAGAACTTTTTCCCTTCTAGGAGTCTACAGGGGCTCACCAAAGGTCATGAGCCTTAGCAGGCCTTTTGGTGGAGCCAAATGTATCCGCTGGTATAACTTTTTTCGAGTGTTTTTTACTTGTACAGTACGTCATGCATTATCTGTTTGCTATTTTTGACTTCCTATGAAACGTCCAATTATTTTTATCACCAGTTGAGCACATAGTGATATGCCGCTTTGCAAAGATAAAAGCAATGGGGGGGTTTATCCAACCGAAGATCCAGTTTGAGACCAGTAAATTTTCTAAGCCTTGGTGCAGCTTTTGGACAGATTGCCTTTAACAAATACGCGTTTGCAAAAATGTTGGTAATTTAGAAGGTAACAACCACCGGTGTGAAGCTTAGAAGAAAAGTAGAAGTTAAAACCAGGATGTAAACAAGTCCAGCATTTTGTGGGTTAAGGGTTTTACAGTTCAGAATGGGCCCCCCAGGACTGTCTGCATCTGTCTGTCTTTCGCAGACTGTTTGAAAAGTCTGAGCTCCCAGAGGCCAAATCAAGGGTTCCTACTGCCTTCCCAAAGGTCGAGCAGTCGAGAGAGGCTTGTCAGGTCTGAAAGCATATCCTACAACAGCTGTGGTCACAATGGCTGCATTGTATGGTGACAGAGACACCACATTGCTATCTTGCGGTACCCATCTTCATGATGTCATATAGTTACTATCACTCTGATGATGTCATGCGTATACCAACATGGCTCCTTATTATAAAAATAAATACCTAAAGATTAGTCTTTGTTCTGTGGGGGGACTTTTTTCACCAGTTTGAGTACGGAGCCTCATATTTTCGGTAATGCTCCTTGGGAAAATGGTTGGAAAATTAGCTCTCATCCAGAGACAGATACCAAACAAGAATATTAACCGAATGATATCTTGAAATGTCTAATGTTTTGTTTTTTTTTGGCTCTCGTCTGTGTAGGTTCTGGGTGAGAGGTCTTTGACATAGGTCTTTGGGGTTCTATTTCTCCTTGTGGAGACCACCAGGTGGCACAGAAAGTTTTAGGGAGCCTTTTAAAATAAACTTAGGGAGTCTCAATCCAAAGCTCATGAGTCCCAATGTAAAATTTAACAGCTTGCTCACCCAACATGTGCCACTTATATCACCAGTGTCCTTTTATATGAGAGGGTCACCGGGGTGCAACGTGACCCCTAATTATTACTAAATATTAATCTTTGAGTGATTACCCATAAACATGGACGCCATTACATCTCTTAAAGCCAATTTGTGGTTCAAGAGACTGAGAAAGATAAATAACATCACCAAAACATTTCTGGGTTTGTAAGAACACACATTTTTTGGAGAGTGTTTTTTTAATGCATTTTTTCTCTTTTTTTTTGCCCCACTTTTGCAGCAAAATCCTCCTTAAAAATGCATCAATAGAAAATCACAGCAAAAACGTGAATTTGCATGGGGAAAATAAGCCCAAAAAATTGACAGGATAATTTTTCATCTTCTCCTGGACTATTTAGCCTGAGCATATGCAAAGCAAAGCGGTGTTACAATAGAAATGAATAGGAATTTTTGAATGAATAGGGTTTTTGAAAAGATTTTTCAGACCCTTTTTTTTTTTATGCTGACCCATTTACAAAAACTCTGTGTGCACGTCCCCTAACTAACCCTCAGCTGTGGGAAGCATTAGGTCTTCAGACCCTGGAGGTAGGAGTTAGATTTTGAGGCTGCAGCGTAGAAGGAGCTGGAACTGAATCGTGTTTTTCAGTCGTTCACTGCAGATTTTCTGAGATGCTCTGCGGATTTGTCGAATCCTAAAATGACTCGGAGCATTTTGTACCATCCGCGCCCGTAATGCAGCACTTTTATATAATAATAAGCCGCGTCCTTCTTGCATTCTCCGTTTGTAGTGTACAGTTTTTATCTTTTGTTCCTCGTTCAGGGGCTTGCAAGGTCAAGGTAACTTGATTTTTCTTTCTTTCTTTAATAGATGAACAGAACTTAGATGTGGGGGAGGGGGTTATCTTCATCTCATGACAAATGACTGGAGGAGGATGCATCAAAATCTGCATCACCGGGCTACGCAGATACCAGTTAATATGTTTTGTTCCAGAGGGGTCCTATTAAAAATTGGGGGGGTTGGAATGGCTTCTGGGGCCTATACGCGACACAGCTATACTTCCAGGTTGTATTAGGTTATGTAGGGGGCTGGGAGCCTGTGTATACATAGCAGTAGCATTTGATGACATGCGGACCATACCCCATAATAACACTGTCGGACTGCGCCCCTTTAAAGAGTGCCAATCAAAGAGAGCCCAGGTATGTTCCATACAAACCTTGCCTCCTATAAACAGTGTCAGACAAAAATATCCCCATATAGTGTCAAAAAGAGAGTGCCCCTATAAACAGTGGTTATTATCCCTTTACTCAGTTAGACAGTGACCCTATAAACAGTGCCAATCAAAGAGCGCACCAAACACCGGCCTCATTAACAGTGTCAGCCAGAGAGTACACCTATGAACAATTCTATCTAGATAGTAGTCCGAAAAGCAATTTGAGACAGACAGTACCACTATAAACATTGATATCTGGCAAGTGTATCAATAAATTGTATCAGACTAAGAGTTCCCCCATTATCATTGGCCCTATAAACAGTGACAGTCTATAGAGTGCTCTTATAAGCAGTGCCAGAGTGCTTATAAACATTACTAAACTGAGAATGACCTTATAAAAAGTGTTAGTTTCCCATAAATGCTACAAGACAGTGAGTGCCCTTTTGAACAGTGTGTGTCCTATAAACACTACCAGACGTAGAGTGCCCTTATAAACAGTGTCAATGCCACATAAACAATACCTGAATGTGCCCTTGTAGATAGTGTGAGAGTGCCCCATAAACACTACAAGGCAGAGTGCCACATACATACTAGCCTACCAGATATTGAGTGCCTTTATAAACAGTTTCAGAGTGGCCCATAAACACTACCACATAGAGGGTGCACTTATAAACAGTGTGTGAGTACCCATAAACACTACCAGATAGTGAGTACCCTTATAAATTATGTCAGAAACACACCCAGTTAGAGTGCCCCATAAACACTAGAGACAGACGGAGTTTAATTTTTTTTTTAAAGATCTTAAAAAACTTTTTTTTTTTTTCGTTTTTATGGTTTGCAATTTTTCCTGAAAACCAAGTGTTTCCTCACTTTTGGAGTACGCTTTCCGATCTTGCTAAAAATTCTAGCTGAAGCGTACGTCTCGTGAGATGTACGGCTGCGAGCGTCTCCCCCGTGACGAGGGGCTTCACAGGCCGCTTTGATTATGTCTGACGGGAGAGCTTTGTTCTGAGGTTCACACCATGGAGAGAGATCACAATGTTCTGCATTTTAATCAGATGGATTGGGATGGTTATCATTTCGCTGTCCTACTTTACCAAAGAACAGTTCACTTCACTTGCTATAAGCAAACCACATTAAACGAAGAAAAAAAGAAAATTGCAGATGGTGCAGCTTCTATAGGTCCCTGGTGTGTGGAAATCCTACCTATCCTGTGCTACTAAGCGGCGCTGAGGATTCACCTATCCATATTATCATAGAAATTATGATGCATGTTGATATGCTAAGCACCAAAGCCAACGACCCTAATCTTCAGGACAATCCCAGGATCCAGGCATGCCTGATTGTGAAGGCTCTGTGGTCCTCTGAGGCGTATTACACATGGATATACCAGCTTCATGGGCTGTATCACACATGAATGGCTAGGAATCATTTTTTTAGGTATTAGTATACTGCTAAAGATTGCTGTTTTTCCCCATTTTTGCAGTGGGTTTAGGGACTTCCATAGGTGGCTGAATGAGGGATTTCATTGGCAGACGATGACCACTGAAGCGCTGTTGATGCTTGCGTAACGGTTTCCAAAAGAAAAGGATCAACTTTTGGAAAAAATAAGGGAATGTGGAAAACCCACACAAATAGCCATATGAATTTGACTAAGGTGAATGGCCTAATTATTTTTCTCATTCTTTATGTTTGACAGTCTGTTGCTTTTTTACACTTTACCGAACAACTAGCCTTTCCTAGGTGCTTGTAACTAATCAACACAATTTGTTCCTTACAGGGGCTGTCCAAACATTATTTTATAAGGGGCTAAGAGCCCCCCCCCCCCCCTAAAAAAAATGAGAAAAACCTTCACCAGTTCCCCACAACTTCGATTTTGACATCTACCAAGTCCCCTCTAATTCTTTGTCCCAGAAATGCACGCTCAGCCGATCACAACCCAACTCAGCCACTGATTAATGTGACAACAATTGTTGAGATCGGCGTTGACCGAGTAAGCCTAAAAATTAGTGGCTCTTGGGATAAGGGAGGGTGAGTGTTGCTTTTTTTTATTATTTTTTTTCCACTCTGAGCCCCTTTCAAAAGGTTTTCCAGTCTCAGAAAACCATTCTTCCCCGATGCAGTTTTTAAAAAAAAATTCAATATTTTACTCGACGTCCCTGGTTCCAACGCTGAGCCTACACTGCTGCTCCCAAAAATTGGGCTCAGCGGATGAGCTCACTGATTGTCTGCTGCCCTCTTGACATCAGCGCCGTACACAATAACAGACAGTGGGAGCTCTGCGCTGGACCTGGAGAAACTGCAGCCGGAGGAGCAGTATTTTCTGAAAGTGGAAAAACCCTTTTATCCACTGGAAACCCCCTTTTAAAGTTATTCATTTTTTTTGGGCTCACCTCACTGATTGACTTAAGTCTTCTTATGTCTTGTAGGGTTATGAGACATTTCCTCAATTCTTACTTAACACACAGTTCAAAGAAGGAAGTGAACTGTTGCACAAAGTCACCCACAAATCATGCTATCTTCCAAAAATAAACTGTTTGCCCATCGCCCTTTAGAAATCTGGCAGAAGAGACTTCCCGTTTCTATGCGTGGGCCGGTCTGTGAAACAAGATGTCACCATTGGCACCTGTTATTATGGTGTCTAGATGTGTAGGACCCTCTAAGATAAGAAAAAAATCTTCAATAAAAGTCCCTGTATCATTGTCATTTGTTCCATTTTTGAAAATGCAACTCAGTTATATTAGTTTTTGGATAAGTTGAGTGAGCAGGGAATGTTTTGGTGCCAGATATCGCCTTTAGGCCACGGCCGCACTATCAGTATTCGGTCAGTATTTTTACTCAGGAGTGGGAGCCAAAACCAGGTGAGGAACAATCAGAGAAAAGGTATAATAGAAACAAGTCACCAATTCTGCATTTATCACCCACTCCTGGTTTTGGCTCCCACTCCTGAGAAAAAATACTGACCGAATACGGATAGTGGGGCCTTAGAGGTTTTGTGGTGTCAAGGCTTCGATGGGAAAGAGCTGTTTTGATGGAACGAAGGAGCTCTACGCTGGTGGTAATAGTGAATGATTTGTCATCCCTCAATCTTCATTTCGGGAGCTGTTTTTATTTATTTTTCACACGTCTTAATCTTTTTCCTCTCCATGAAGTGTTCAGAAATAGCATTTGATAATCCTGCAGTCTTTAGAGAAGGAATGTAACGCTTGGTATAGCAGCTGACATGGGTTTATCACCACATTTACTGTCCAGGAGTGAAGCAAGATCTGGCTGTAGCTTTGTGACTGGAAAAAGTAAATCATCTATCACTTCACGATAAGAATATATAGTGGTCAACACATTCTGAGCCTTTCCAGTTGGTGTTGATTGAAGACCATCTCTGAGTATGCACTCTGTGATCACGTAGTCTTCTATTATCCGCTGTCTCGGAGTAAACTTTGATTCCTCCTTGTCTTTTAATCAATACATCCAAGCCCTTACAATGTCCTTTTGCCTCTGATCCAAAAACATTTCTCAAATTTGCTCTTTCCTCAACTTTGAGTGACTGAAAATGTTATAGCACATGCCCTCATCATCTCCCTCCAAAACTATGGCAACATCCTTATCTGTGGTCTTCCTTCTAACACTCGTTCACTCCTCCAATTCATCCTCAACTCTCAATCTACTACTTGTTAATTCTTAATGGTAGCTCCTCTTCCTGTATCTTGCCACGAGATAACTATCGCTTCTTTCTCCCCTACTCTGGTTGGGTAGGCTGAACGAATGTTGTTTCTTTGATGGCTCCACTTATTTTGGAGGAACCAAAATGATGTCATGGTTGAAGTTGAAACCTCTCACACTTCAGTTTTCCCTTACAGTTATCATAGACATTTAGCCCGGGACCAGCCAATAAAGTCCAATGGCTGTCTTTAAGATACATCTCTTCAAAATTAGTACTTTCGGGTGATGTTTGGATGATTGTTTAGCCTTCTTAGGACATCCCATAATTTACGACAGCAAGCTTGCCCATATACAATACATTAAATGAATGTTGGGGCGAAATTTGTCAAGACGGACCACCTTATGTGCTTAAGTGAGTCCCAATTTTCCCCCAATGTCAGATATCAGGGGAAAGTATGAGAAGACATGGATTTCAACATGGATTTTTGTTCTTAACGGGTCTGTCCAATGAGCAGCATTTATAACCTTTCCATTGGATACGTGATAATTGAATAATTGATGTGGGTCAATCCGTCACTTGCAATGGAGCAAAAGTGCGAATGCATGACCACCACTCTATTCATTGTCTTTAGGAGTAGTTGTTCCACTGAAACTTGAGGATACAGGACCCCAGTATGGATTCCAGTGGTCGAACCCCACTAATCATATGGCCGAGCCAACAGCTAACTAAGGTGTATGGGCACCAGATAGATTACCTTCTGTATATCTATTCTATGTTGACAGGCTGCAGTGAAGGTGTAAACCTCTGCTGTTGGCTCGATATGGCTATTTGGCATGGTGGACTTGTGGGCTGTAGGGATGGACTAATCCCACTAACTAGGTAGTCAATGAACCAAAAAATTGTCCGAATTTGACCAAAGGAAACATCTACATGGAGATTATATGATGTCTCTGTGTTTATATGGCCCCCTATGGTTTTCTCTTTCCCCGATAGATCCGTAGTGTACGTGGGAGATGGAGAAATTAGATTGTAAGCCCCATGGGAGACAGGGACTGATAGGAATCATGAAAAAAATCTGTACATCGCTGTGGGATATACCGGCGCTATACAAAGAACTGGAAAAACATACTTGGTGGTAATTAGGTTCTTCTAATGGGTATCCTGTGGATTGTATTAAGGCTTTAACCTCCCCCTACTCCATAATAGCTTAGGCAGAATACTTTTATACATTTAAAGCCATAGCATCTCCAATTTAAACTGTCACTGACTAGTATTTGTAGCTGGGAAGGAAGAGGTTAACGCAACATGTGCTTTCTCGGAAGCTCCATTTGGAAACAAATGCTTTATTGATGGAATATTGACCGGTACCCCAGACATACAGCTATGCTATCTATCATGGGATCAACAAGGGGAGGGGGAAGTTTCCCAGGATGCTCTGCTTCCTCTTATCCCAGAACGCTAATTATCTAGCAAAGCTTCTTTATAGAAGAGACTGCGTCCCGCAATCAAGAACGGAAACTGATGATTACCCTGTCAGGTCCTGTCATTTTTCATTTTGCCTTTTACATTGGTGGCAGGAATAAGAATTATCTTGAAGGGCATGCATGGCGCCCGTTGGTGGGTTGGTAGCGTGTAAGCATCCATGACTACTACTGACAACGGATTTCTGAGATATATTATTGTTGTCTAGGATAGGTTATCCACGTGTGACCTATAGGGGTCCACGTCACTGCCATACCAGACAACGTCACGGAATACAGAGGAATTGTATTAGTTCTTCTGTGGGGGTAACAGAACCTCCTCAAACTTATGTCAGAAAAACTTTTAAAGTGCCTGGACTCACTTATGACTCTATACAAAGGCATGCTCAGATTGCCATGTTATCTCAATAAACCTCTAACCTCTGGGGGGGGAGGATAAGGACTAAAATTCAGGTTTCTTCAAGTTGACCATGTACTCATTAGACTATGTCCACATCTTACTTTTCCAAGACATGCTGGAATAAAAAGACTAAAGGACCTTGTACACATTAGATGAAAGTCGGCCAAAATTGCCGATTTCAGCGGGATGGAGCACTGACCATCTACTCTGGGCCTCCCAATTCAACTGGCAAAGGGGAGAAAGGGAAGAATCCTGAAAACAAAGGGATTGTTTGCATCTCTCTGATACTTTTGTCTTCCGAGGAGATAGGCTGCTGATAGAGACGTCTGGCAGCGACTTTCTCTTTTCTGCCTATTGGGAACACTTGACTGCTCAGTCAGACTGATTGTCCATGTGTATTGGGAAGTCTTGTTGTACATAGATTAAAATTGGCCAAAAACACAATTTCAATAGGACGGTCCACTGACCAACTAATGTGTATGGAGGCCTCCCAAATTAATGGGTAGGGGGGGGGGGGGGAGAATCTGCCAGTGGTTATTTTGCACACAAAGTTTTTTGAGGAGTTTTTGGAGTAGAAACTGAGCAGAAACTCTTCCACAGAACTCCTCAAAAACTTGGGAGTTTCTGCTCAGTTTTTCGCTCCAAGGACATAGGAAGTTTCCCTCCTTGAAGGAATATGCATCCGGCCTTGTTAACTTGAATGGGCCTGGCTGCAGATATCCTGCACAGTGGGTAGTCGGGACAATCTGCGCAGTCATAGAAGAACATTTAAAAAAAAACATCACAGAAAAAAAGATGCAGCCTTACCAACTCCAGGTCAGATTACCAATGTACCAGCAGGATGCAGCTGGCCCCCATGGTGCATTCGTAATCTGACTTGGTATTGGTAAGGCTGCATCTTTTTTTCTGTGATGTTTTTTTAATCTGTGCAGTGAAAAAACAATGAAAAGGGCTCAGAGATAGCGTTGCAGTCCTTTCATTTGCAGGATTGCTCGGGGTCTCAGTTGTCGGGTTCCCATCGATCATATCCTACATGCCACCACTTTATAAGATGGAAATATCCCTTTAAGTTGCAGTTGGAGACAAAAAACATAGGTGGAACAGGTGGCCTATTATAAAAATCTACTTTTTAATACCTCCCCAGTGAATTGTATAGAATTTAGTCCAGAACAAAACTTTTTTTTTACAGATTTTACCCAAACTCCTGTTTGGTGATTCTTGCCAAGGCCACACAAGGAATAGAAGCCTGGGCGTCGTACAGATGGCCCACACACCGCCCTGTAATGAGAATTCCTGTGGCTGACTACCAAGACCTTCAGGGAGATAGAACCCGGAATACGCCAATATAGTCACAAATTACAGAGAAATCTTCACTGTGGCCAATGGGATCTAACTACATGACGGGAACCCTGAATGAAAACAAGTACAGATCAAGAATGGAGCACATGTCTGTAGCAATTCTATAATTGTGATATTTTCTTCCTGCCCCCCCCCCATACACATGGACACTCAGTCCAGTCAATCATTCATGTGTTCACAATAAGGAGAGGGGGAGAAAGTTGTTATCAGACCCTTCAGTCCAGAACTTCATTTTGTAAGGATAAAAGGATGAGGCATGTAGAAATCCATAGGATAGGAGAAAAATATCTGATAGCCCAGAGGCGGGCAGCTTTCTCCACTATGTGGGTCCTCTCATAGGATTGAAGAGAGAGAGAGATGCACATGTATCAGGAGCACATGCTCACCTCTGTCTTATTTGCTTTCGAAAATTTGCAACTCCAGTGGAAAATTGTTAGAGAGATCTGCACATGTGTAGGCATCTCTCCATGCGTAGCATTGTCCATTTGCTTATGAAAAATGTCGAGCAAGTTCGAAACTCCCAACAGAAAGTTGGTAGAGAGGGAACCTCTTCAATCACCCCAGCTATGGAGGAATAGGTGGGACCCACTTCTCCTGTACACCATCCTGTGAATAGGTCCAACATGTATGTGATGAGAATGCCCTTTAAGCCTTCAAGTAGTTGCGTCCTAGTTACAGGGGTGACTTAAGCCCCCAATGCTTAATCTTTTAAAAGCCAAGCAAATATCGGAAATCAGGCTTCCAAGCCCGGATGCCACTACTGCCTCTGCTCTTGATAAATCACTCAACACATCCTAGATCTGAATGAATGAAATATTCTCATTGAATACTTTGTTCTGTACAAAGCTGAATGTGCTGACAACAAAATCACACAAAAATCATATGGAAATCAAATTTATTAACCAATGGAGGCCTGGATTTGGAGTCACCCCCAAAATTAAAGTGGAAAAACACACTACAGGCTGATCCAACTTTGATGTAATGTCCTTAAAACAAGTCAAAATGAGTCTCAGTATTGTGTGGGACCTCCACGTGCCTGTATGACCTCCCTACAACGCCTGGGCATGTTCCTGATGAGGCTGAGTATTGTGTGTGGCCTCCACGTGCCTGTATGACCTCCCTACAACGCCTGGACATGCTCCTGATGAGGCTGAGTATTGTGTGTGGCCTCCACGTGCCTGTATGACCTCCCTACAACGCCTGGGCATGCTCCTGATGAGGCTGAGTATTGTGTGTGGCCTCCACGTGCCTGTATGACCTCCCTACAACGCCTGGGCATGCTCCTGATGAGGCTGAGTATTGTGTGTGGCCTCCACGTGCCTGTATGACCTCCCTACAACGCCTGGGCATGCTCCTGATGAGGCTGAGTATTGTGTGTGGTCTCCACGTGCCTGTATGACCTCCCTACAACGCCTGGACATGCTCCTGATGAGGCTGAGTATTGTGTGTGGCCTCCACGTGCCTGTATGACCTCCCTACAACGCCTGGGCATGCTCCTGATGAGGCTGAGTATTGTGTGTGGCCTCCACGTGCCTGTATGACCTCCCTACAACGCCTGGGCATGCTCCTGATGAGGCTGAGTATTGTGTGTGGCCTCCACGTGCCTGTATGACCTCCCTACAACGCCTGGGTATGCTCCTGATGAGGCTGAGTATTGTGTGTGGTCTCCACGTGCCTGTATGACCTCCCTACAACGCCTGGGCATGCTCCTGATGAGGCTGAGTATTGTGTGTGGCCTCCACATGCCTGTCTGACCTCCCTACAACGCCTGGGCATGCTCCTGATGAGGCTGAGTTTTGTGTGTGGCCTCCACGTGCCTGTATGACCTCCCTACAACGCCTGGGCATGCTCCTGATGAGGCTGAGTATTGTGTGTGGTCTCCACGTGCCTGTATGACCTCCCTACAACGCCTGGGCATGCTCCTGATGAGGCTGAGTATTGTGTGTGGCCTCCACGTGCCTGTATGACCTCCCTACAATGCCTGGGCATGATCCTGATGAGGTTGCGGATGGTCTCCTGTGGGATCTCCTCCCAGACCTGGACTAAAGCATCCGCCAACTCCTGGACAGTCTGTGGTGCAACGTGACGTTGGTGGATGGAGCGAGTCATGATGTCCCAGATGTGCTCAATCGGATTCAGGTCTGGGGAATGGGCGGGCCAGTCCATAGCTTCAATGCCTTCATCTTGCAGGAACTGCTGACACACTCCAGCCACATGAGGTCTGGCATTGTCCTGAATTAGGAGGAACCCACGGTCAACCGCACCAGCATATGGTGTCACAAGGGGGTCTGAGGATCTCATCTCTGTACCTAATGGCAGTCAGGATACCTCTGGCGAGCACATGGAGGGCTGTGCCGCCCTCCAAAGAAATGCCACCGAACACCAGGATTGGCAAAGTCGCCACTGGCGCCCTGTGCTCTTCACAGATAAAAGCAGGTTAACACTGAGCACATGTGACAGACATGACACAGTCCGGAGACGCCGTGGAGAGCGATCTGCTGCCTGCAACATCCTTCAGCATGACCGGTTTGGCAGTGGGTCAGGAATGGTGTGGGGTGGCATTTCCAGCCCTCCATGTGCTCGCCAGAGCTAGCCTGACTGCCATTAGGTACTGAGATGAGATCCTCAGACCCCTTGTGAGACCATATGCTGGTGCGGTTGGCCCTGGGTTCCTCCTAATGCAGGACAATGCCAGACCTCATGTGGCTGGAGTGTGTCAGAAGTTCCTGCAGGATGAAGGCATTGAAGCTATGGACTGGCCGCCCATTCCCCAGACCTGGATCCGATTGAGCACATCTGGGACATCATGTCTTGCTCCATCTACCAACGTCACGTTGCACCACAGACTGTCCAGGAGTTGGCGGATGCTTTAGTCCAGGTCTGGGAGGAGATCCCACAGGAGACCATCCGCAACCTCATCAGGAGCATGCCCAGGCATTGTAGGGAGGTCATACAGGCACGTGAAGGCCACACACAATACTCAGCCTCATCAGGAGAATGCCCAGGCGTTGTAGGGAGGTCATACAGGCACGTGGAGGCCACACACAATACTCAACCTCATCAGGAGCATGCCCAGGCGTTGTAGGGAGGTCATACAGGCACGTGGAGGCCACACACAATACTCAGCCTCATCAGGAGCATGCCCAGGCGTTGTAGGGAGGTCATACAGGCACGTGGAGGCCACACACAATACTCAGCCTCATCAGGAGCATGCCCAGGCGTTGTAGGGAGGTCACACAGGCACATGGAGGCCACACACAATACTCAACCTCATCAGGGGCATGCCCAGGCGTTGTAGGGAGGTCATACAGGCACGTGGAGGCCACACACAATACTCAACCTCATCAGGAGCATGCCCAGGCGTTGTAGGGAGGTCACACAGGCACGTGGAGGCCACACACAATACTCAACCTCATCAGGAGCATGCCCAGGCGTTGTAGGGAGGTCACACAGGCACATGGAGGCCACACACAATACTCAGCCTCATCAGGAGCATGCCCAGGCGTTGTAGGGAGGTCACACAGGCACATGGAGGCCACACACAATACTGAGCCTCATCAGGAGCATGCCCAGGCGTTGTAGGGAGGTCATACAGGCACGTGGAGGCCACACACAATACTCAGCCTCATCAGGAGCATGCCCAGGCGTTGTAGGGAGGTCACACAGGCACATGGAGGCCACACACAATACTCAACCTCATCAGGGGCATGCCCAGGCTTTGTAGGGAGGTCACACAGGCACGTGGAGGCCACACACAATACTGAGCCTCATCAGGAGCATGCCCAGGCATTGTAGGGAGGTCATACAGGCACGTGGAGGCCACACACAATACTGAGCCTCATCAGGAGCATGCCCAGGCGTTGTAGGGAGGTCATACAGGCACGTGGAGGCCACACACAATACTCAGCCTCATCAGGAGCATGCCCAGGCGTTGTAGGGAGGTCACACAGGCACATGGAGGCCACACACAATACTCAACCTCATCAGGGGCATGCCCAGGCGTTGTAGGGAGGTCACACAGGCACGTGGAGGCCACACACAATACTGAGCCTCATCAAGAGCATGCCCAGGCACTGTAGGGAGGTCATACAGGCACGTGGAGGCCACACACAATACTCAGCCTCATCAGGAGCATGCCCAGGCATTGTAGGGAGGTCATACAGGCACGTGGAGGCCACACACAATACTCAGCCTCATCAGGAGCATGCCCAGGCGTTGTAGGGAGGTCATACAGGCACGTGGAGGCCACACACAATACTCAGCCTCATCAGGAGCATGCCCAGGCGTTGTAGGGAGGTCATACAGGCACGTGGAGGCCACACACAATACTCAGCCTCATCAGGAGCATGCCCAGGCATTGTAGGGAGGTCATACAGGCACGTGGAGGCCACACACAATACTCAGCCTCATCAGGAGCATGCCCAGGCGTTGTAGGGAGGTCATACAGGCACGTGGAGGCCACACACAATACTCAGCCTCATCAGGAGCATGCCCAGGCATTGTAGGGAGGTCATACAGGCACGTGGAGGCCACACACAATACTCAGCCTCATCAGGAGCATGTCCAGGCGTTGTAGGGAGGTCACACAGGCACGTGGAGGCCACACACAATACTCAGCCTCATCAGGAGCATGCCCAGGCATTGTAGGGAGGTCATACAGGCACGTGGAGGCCACACACAATACTCAGCCTCATCAGGAGCATGCCCAGGCGTTGTAGGGAGGTCACACAGGCACGTGGAGGCCACACACAATACTCAGCCTCATCAGGAGCATACCCAGGCGTTGTAGGGAGGTCATACAGGCACGTGGAGGCCACACACAATACTCAGCCTCATCAGGAGCATGCCCAGGCGTTGTAGGGAGGTCATACAGGCACGTGGAGGCCACACACAATACTCAGCCTCATCAGGAGAATGCCCAGGCGTTGTAGGGAGGTCATACAGGCACGTGGAGGCCACACACAATACTCAACCTCATCAGGAGCATGCCCAGGCGTTGTAGGGAGGTCATACAGGCACGTGGAGGCCACACACAATACTCAGCCTCATCAGGAGCATGCCCAGGCATTGTAGGGAGGTCATACAGGCACGTGGAGGCCACACACAATACTCAGCCTCATCAGGAGCATGCCCAGGCGTTGTAGGGAGGTCATACAGGCACGTGGAGGCCACACACAATACTCAGCCTCATCAGGAGCATGCCCAGGCGTTGTAGGGAGGTCATACAGGCACGTGGAGGCCACACACAATACTCAGCCTCATCAGGAGCATGCCCAGGCGTTGTAGGGAGGTCACACAGGCACATGGAGGCCACACACAATACTCAACCTCATCAGGGGCATGCCCAGGCGTTGTAGGGAGGTCATACAGGCACGTGGAGGCCACACACAATACTCAACCTCATCAGGAGCATGCCCAGGCGTTGTAGGGAGGTCACACAGGCACGTGGAGGCCACACACAATACTCAACCTCATCAGGAGCATGCCCAGGCGTTGTAGGGAGGTCACACAGGCACATGGAGGCCACACACAATACTCAGCCTCATCAGGAGCATGCCCAGGCGTTGTAGGGAGGTCACACAGGCACATGGAGGCCACACACAATACTGAGCCTCATCAGGAGCATGCCCAGGCGTTGTAGGGAGGTCATACAGGCACGTGGAGGCCACACACAATACTCAGCCTCATCAGGAGCATGCCCAGGCGTTGTAGGGAGGTCACACAGGCACATGGAGGCCACACACAATACTCAACCTCATCAGGGGCATGCCCAGGCTTTGTAGGGAGGTCACACAGGCACGTGGAGGCCACACACAATACTGAGCCTCATCAGGAGCATGCCCAGGCATTGTAGGGAGGTCATACAGGCACGTGGAGGCCACACACAATACTGAGCCTCATCAGGAGCATGCCCAGGCGTTGTAGGGAGGTCATACAGGCACGTGGAGGCCACACACAATACTCAGCCTCATCAGGAGCATGCCCAGGCGTTGTAGGGAGGTCACACAGGCACATGGAGGCCACACACAATACTCAACCTCATCAGGGGCATGCCCAGGCGTTGTAGGGAGGTCACACAGGCACGTGGAGGCCACACACAATACTGAGCCTCATCAAGAGCATGCCCAGGCACTGTAGGGAGGTCATACAGGCACGTGGAGGCCACACACAATACTCAGCCTCATCAGGAGCATGCCCAGGCATTGTAGGGAGGTCATACAGGCACGTGGAGGCCACACACAATACTCAGCCTCATCAGGAGCATGCCCAGGCGTTGTAGGGAGGTCATACAGGCACGTGGAGGCCACACACAATACTCAGCCTCATCAGGAGCATGCCCAGGCGTTGTAGGGAGGTCATACAGGCACGTGGAGGCCACACACAATACTCAGCCTCATCAGGAGCATGCCCAGGCATTGTAGGGAGGTCATACAGGCACGTGGAGGCCACACACAATACTCAGCCTCATCAGGAGCATGCCCAGGCGTTGTAGGGAGGTCATACAGGCACGTGGAGGCCACACACAATACTCAGCCTCATCAGGAGCATGCCCAGGCATTGTAGGGAGGTCATACAGGCACGTGGAGGCCACACACAATACTCAGCCTCATCAGGAGCATGTCCAGGCGTTGTAGGGAGGTCACACAGGCACGTGGAGGCCACACACAATACTCAGCCTCATCAGGAGCATGCCCAGGCATTGTAGGGAGGTCATACAGGCACGTGGAGGCCACACACAATACTCAGCCTCATCAGGAGCATGTCCAGGCGTTGTAGGGAGGTCACACAGGCACGTGGAGGCCACACACAATACTCAGCCTCATCAGGAGCATACCCAGGCGTTGTAGGGAGGTCATACAGGCACGTGGAGGCCACACACAATACTCAGCCTCATCAGGAGCATGCCCAGGCGTTGTAGGGAGGTCATACAGGCACGTGGAGGCCACACACAATACTCAGCCTCATCAGGAGCATGCCCAGGCATTGTAGGGAGGTCATACAGGCACATGGAGGCCACACACAATACTGAGCCTCGTCAGGAGCATGCCCAGGCATTGTAGGGAGGTCATACAGGCACGTGGAGGCCACACACAATACTCAGCCTCATCAGGAGCATGCCCAGGCATTGTAGGGAGGTCATACAGGCACGTGGAGGCCACACACAATACTCAGCCTCATCAGGAGCATGTCCAGGCGTTGTAGGGAGGTCACACAGGCACGTGGAGGCCACACACAATACTCAGCCTCATCAGGAGCATGCCCAGGCGTTGTAGGGAGGTCATACAGGCACGTGGAGACCACACACAATACTCAGCCTCATCAGGAGCATGCCCAGGTGTTGTAGGGAGGTCATACAGGCACGTGGAGGCCACACACAATACTGAGCCTCATTTTGACTTGTTTTAAGGACATTACATCACAGTTGGATCAGCCTGTAGTGTGTTTTTCCACTTTAATTTTGTGGGTGACTCCAAATCCAGGCCTCCATTGGGTAATAAATGTGATTTCCATTGATGATTTTTGTGTGATTTTGTTGTCAGCACATTCAGCTTTATACAGAACAAAGTATTCAATGAGAATATTTCATTCATTCAGATCTAGGATGTGTTATTTGAGTGTTCCCTTTATTTTTTTTGAGCAGTGTATATATATATAAAGATTCTCATAAATCTTCCTTTACTAAATAGTTTTTTTTCCCTGTGTAATGTCTGCCGTGGTATCTTCTTAGGTAAAGGATGAAAAAAACGGACAAGAAATTTTTGATCTGAGCGATTATGAGAAGTGCGAGGAACTCCGGAAATCAAGGAGCCGATCTAAGAAGAATCACAGTCGGTTTTCACTTGTTCGATCGAAACAACCTGGAAACACGGTATTCATTGTTCCTATATAACTCACTTTTCAATATATTTGTCAATTGTTCTCCTCTATGAGTCTGCGAAAAACGGCATCCGAGTGCTGTCTGATTTTTTTCATGCACCATAAACTTTCATTGCCAAGTTTGATCCGACGCTCAGATCAACATCGGACATGTCTCTGCGATTAAGCCCAATGAAAAACACAGATATCACTTTTACACAAAAAGCTGACACGTGAATGAGCCCTTAGTAAGGCTGCAGTTTGATTACAGCTCTTGTGATGGCGATCATTGCAGACAGCTATCAGCACAGAAGGATGTGTTTTCCACAATCGGCACCGTTCTCGCTCTGTTTTGCTGGTGGTTATTCTGTGCTGTGGGAGGAACACTCCCGTCTCTGTATTGTCCTTTTTTCTAATTAATTTGCTGGATAATATCTGCCGTAGTCAGCACACGAGACAGAACGGGCAGCTGTTGTTATTGCTGGATCATTTCTTCAGTCGGGCGCTCTTATCCCTTTTGGCTCTCATCTTGTTGGGATTATTTAACCCCTTTTTCACTGATTTGTGTCCATCTGGTTCTCCATGATTCTTTGCAGGATAATGGACTGTAGATATTATACATGTGATGTTTTCAAAGACACCAAGTGTTTTTTTTTTTTGCAAAATAGGATATCCACCTTGAAGATTATGGACTTTAATGGAGAGTGAACACATACGTGTGCCCTTTTCGAGATTGCTGCTGGGAAACGCCGTTCCTTATCCCAGTAGTCAACCATGCTACCAATCATAGATAGCATTAAAAAGGTTTTATGGGAAAACCTTTTATAATGGAACCTATCAGCTGTTGAATCCTACCCGATCTACAGGTGCCACGAAGTACAGACTGGCTCTTTCATTACAGAAAGTCATTTTTACTCTGAAATGCTATTCTAAAAAAAAAAATTAGCCAGGAATGGGGAGTAGAGTCCAGTGGGACTTAGCCTTGCCAAGCTTAGCTTCATCGACAGGTCTCTCCCTTCTGACAAACAGGGAGAGACCTGTCTATTAAGTAAAGCTGGATAGGAGGATCCTGAAAGGAGCCGCCCACCGAACTCCTTTCTCCGTTCTTACCTTGTTTTACTGCAGCATTTCAGAGAAAACAAGGCTTCTTTGTAATGAGGGAGCTGGTCAGTGTTTCATGTTGTCCGTGGGTCACTTTAAAGAGGTTGTAGCACAAATCTCCTAGAAAAAAGAAGACCTAATCCAGGACCGTTACATAGAATTAATGGTCATCTACTAAATACATTGGTGATAGTCTGTTCATAAGGGGAACCCCAAGCGGGATTTTAAGACAATGTCTTTTAACTTCTCCCTAATTTATCATCTGATGTTGTTGTATCGTGTCTGTCCTCTTACATTATTGAACCAAGTATATTTCAAGTAAAATAACGGGAGCCCTTATTTCTGTCAGGCACCAAACCTGATCTTCCTTGCTGTCAGCCCCGAGGAAAAAGAATCTTGGATCAACGCCTTGAACTCTGCGATCACACGAGCCAAGAACCGCATCTTAGATGAGGTAAGCAGTATCCACCTGGGCTGCGTCCATGCAGATGGCTGCTCTTTGTGCTCAGTATTAACAATCCCTGCATCTGCGCTGGACCCCACACATGGAAAATAGGAATAAAAAAAAAAAAGGAAAGATTTTCTCTTATTTCCTTAAACCCCTAGTCATAATTCATATCCAGTGTTTGCCATTTTGGGGTTTGGTATTGTTGGTAATTGTATCCTAAAGGACTTTTTCACATTGTTACAATAGGTTACGGTAGAAGAAGATAGTTATCTGGCCCATCCAACCAGAGACCGAGCGAAGATACAACACACCAGACGTCCGCCGACCAGGGGTCACCTCATGGCTGTGGTATGTGTTAAGATTAAGTATGTGACTACTTGAGATGAACGGAAATCCCATGATACTGAGACCCCCACCGATCGCTAGAATGGGGGTCTCAGTAAGTCACCCTTTTGAATGGGGGAGTGGTTAAGCATGGAGATAGCCGAGCACCTTACTTAACTATCTCCATCAGTCATGGGATTCAAATGGTATACATGAAACCCCTATGTTTGTGATGGGTGAAAGTCCCGGATATCTGTAAGCAATATGATAACAGTGTAAAAATAAACAGGTTGGGACACAGGGATAATCTTACTCAATATCAGGAACCAGGTCTCTGTGAACAGTCCCCTAGTATATCTTGGTGTGCAACCATAAAAATTATGCTTATGAGTCTTCGTCTCCTAGCAAAGAAGATGACTCCCATTTCTGATAATTATGACTGCAAATAACTTGGCAGCTTGTCACCAGTAAATCAGAACTAATTATTAATAATGAGGAGACTATTAGGACTTTTTTCCTGCATGTTTTTTTCTCTCTCTATGTGAGTTTTGCACCTTCTGCATTTCTGTTTGAGCTGTCCACATGGCGTAATAATAACACATCCCATGTTTAAAGGATCAAGTGGTTTTAATGCTTTATCTAAAACAAGTGGCCTGTTTGGTCAACAGGTGTAAAAATTGGGGACGTTAGGGTTTACAATGACCTCTGACCTGTCAATTGGTCTTTGATGCAGATGCCCTCTCAGCTGTAAACACAGAAGTCTTCACCTCTCATGTACTCATTTTCATTGTACATGGCAGGTGTCTGATCTGTGTAATGCATGGACAAGCCAAACAACCTTATAGTAAGGAAATTAGCCACTTGCAAGTTTAGATATAAATAGTAAAAGACAAGTAAAGACCACCATTGCACTGATGATGTCTGCACTATTTTTTTTTTTGCAGGCATCTACCTCAACGTCCGATGGAATGCTGACCTTAGACCTCATCCAGGAAGAAGATGCCTCTCCAGAAGATCATAGCTGTGATCACAGCTTCAGAGTGGACCTAGATAAATCTGTGGCACAGCTGGCTTCAGTCCGCCGCAGATCAGACTCTGAAAACCTCAAGTGCCCAGAAAAAGGAAGGTCGGAAAACCTTTCACAGGGAAGAGACCAAATACCCTGGGATAAATGGGCTTCACACCGCGATTCATTTGGAAAGGGCACAACCTACACACCTCAGGTTCCAAAAAAATTGTCCTATTCCGAGAAGAACAAATGTGCCTCTATGGAGGAGATCTTGTCCCGTTCGGACTCTTCTGGACAGCGACCGATACCAAAAAAGGTACCGGAGTCAGATAAGCTGACACGAATACAAGAATTGATTGCTCAGAAGATTGATAAAACTCAGGAACTTCTTACCGAGGTGACAGAATGTGGGGATGGGAAAAAAAAGGGAAAGGAATCTTTTGGGAAGGTGGACTCTGAAAATGCTCTCCAAGAGGCCGAGAGGTTATTAGAAGAAGCCTCTTCCAACTGGAAGCAGGCCAGGAAGGTTCTGCAGGAAATTAAGGAGCTGAGGGACCTATATAAACAAGCAGACCTTCAGTCCTCAGACCCGAAACAGAAACTGAGCAGTCTTTACAGAAAAAGCCTCATGTGAAGGGTGTTAGCATTTTTTTTCAATGTCCTCATCTCCAAAAAGGAATATTTCCTGCTTTCTGGCTTCACAATGCAAAGCGAAAGACCACGGAGAGCCAAGGTGTCCAGAAGAGGGGAGAAGTCGGTCTGTCTCTGGGAGGGTCCCTTGGCTTTGCAATTTCTTTACCAACCCACTCAACTTGGGGTGGCTGTACATGCTGTCAAACACAGCAAGCTGTTGATATATATGCAGGGAGCCCCATGGTGGGGTTTGGGATCCAATAGCATTTGCTTGCAACCTGTACATCCTGAATGATTAGGCTCTGCATTGTTAACAGCGCTGTCTAGGAGGTTGCAACGAATTGTGGGGCAACTGGACCAGGCACGTTTCAAACTGTATAGTCTTGTAGAATGTGCTGTCCAATACAAGTTATCCCATCTCCATTGTTCCTTGTGTTTACATCTGCTTAGTTACAGTGCATTTTACCTTCTTTTTTCTGTAGGCGGCACCATAACAGTCAAGAGCAATCAATCTCTACCACTTCAGACCACCACCTGCATTAAGCTGTAGCATAAATAGGTACTAAGTATGACTATGCACTTTTGTATCCATGTATGTTTACCCTCTTTGACGATTTGATATGCGCTTTCCCTTTGGCTGAACCCGTAGTGATTATGTCGTGCATCAGTTGGTGTGATACTCTTGACATCATATTGGCAGAAGGCGCCTTGATGATGTCACTAGATGTTAATGAATCATTAGCCCTGATGCTCCTTTTTTACGCCCTCATTCCAGTTTGTCCAGCAATTAAATATGGACGATCATAGACACCTCTACCCAAATATCGGACTTCTGGGGTTGCTTGGACATCACGTAGGATGGAGGCACCTTGATGATTTCACTAGATGTTAAGTTGACTATTGGGATAAACTATTAACCCTGTTTCCCCTCAGTAACACCTTTATTCCTGTTAGTCTCACAGACTTAAAAAATCAAACATGGATCTCTCCACCCAAAGATCAGACAGACGTGGTTGCTTTGACATCACGTTGGAAGGAAGTACTTTGATGATGTCACTAGATGTTAAATTGACTATAAAGAAGAATTATTAGCCCTAATTTCCCTTTAACCATCATTCCAGTTGGACTAAAATCAAATATGGATGATCATACCTCCTTTCCCACACAAAGATGGGATAGCTAGGGAAGATAAGACATCACTTTGGCAGGAGGCACCTTGATGATGTCACTAAATGTTGGATTGACTACAACGATGATCTGTTAGCTCTAAACTCCTTACGCCATTAACATTCTCATTTCAGTGAAGTATTGTTGATCAAAGACCTTCACCACATGAACAGTTGACATCTAGGTCTACTTTGACATCTCATTGGCAGGAGGCACCTTGATGCACTTAGATGTTAAGTTGACTATAGAGATGACTTATTAGTCCTGACCCCCTTTTAACTCTCATTCCAGTTGGTCTAAAAAGCTTAAAAATGAAATATGGTCGATAATACATCTACCTTACTTCTCACTCAAGAATGATATAATCTGGGGCGATTTAACATCACAGATGTAGAAGGCACCGTGGTAACGTCACCAAATGTTAAGATGAATATTAGAATGATCCATTAGTCCTTGACTCCTATCCCAGTAACAATCTCATGCTAGTAGGTCTTACAATCAAATATGATTGATCATAGACCTCCTCCCACCCAATGATCAGTCAGCTTGGGTTGCTTTGACATCACATAGGCAGGAAGCACTTTGGTGTTGTCTCTAGATGTTAAGTTGACTATCAGGATGATCCATTAGCTCTTGTCCTCTAGCACATTAACAACCTCATTCCAGTTGGTCTGACCCCAATGGTTGATCATAGACCCCCCACCAACCAAATATCAGTTAGGTTTGCTTTGACATCATGTAGGCAGAAAGAACTTTGATGATGTCACTAGATGTTAAGCTGACTATAAGGATGAACCATTACCTGTTGTCTCATACCCCATTAACATCTTCATTCCAGTTTGACTGACCGCCATATATAGTTGATTACAAACCAAAACTACCCAAAAATCGGATAGCGGGGGTTGTGTTGACATCATGTAGGCAGGAAACACTTTAGTGAGGTCAATAGATGTTAAGTTGACTATGAAATTTATTAGAGTTGATACCCACATTAAAATCTCATTTTCATTGGTGTCACAGGCTTCAGAATCAAATATAGATGATGATGATACTCTCAATTATCATACTACAAGTCATCACAGTATCTGATTTACAAAATAGTTTCCGATTTTTTACAATCTTCACCAAATTTTCGGAGCTGTCGGGTGAGGATAGAATTTTTTTGGCGCTTCGCTTCTACTGTGAACAGTTTTCATCTCAAAGTTAGGAATTTAAATATGGAATTCATCAGTCTCCTACCTTAAAGTTTACTAAAGCGAAACAGGTTAAGTTAAACTTGAGACATCTGGCAATTATTTTCATTATTTTGTGCCCCCCGTCCCTTGTTTGGGAAGAATGCCAGTCTTGCATGTTAAACGGTAGCTGGCTCTCAGTAGGCAGAAATTATAACGTTGCTGCTTTAAGATTTCTGCTGGAAAATTCCTGGTTGTTATAAATGATGGGTGATTCAGTATTACGCTCTGTGTAGAGATGTACTTGATGTATTGTAGCATAACGTTTCGCTCAAGGACGTCTACCCACAGTGCTGTGAGCAAGTCTTGCAAGAATAATATTAATCAGCATCTGCATTGCAGGAACTGGGCTGAAAAGGCTAAAATTACAACCCCCATGAATCTGAGGCAGACGGTGTGTTACTAAGAATTGTGGGATAGATGGTTTAGCTTTTGCTGACGAGCCCTCAATTGTAATGATTTTATTCCCCGGTAATATATGGATTGATATAGGGAGATTATGTGTAAAATCTGCAGCCAATTAGGGCAGGAGTGTTACCATTGAACGATAATCAGGTTCCGGTTATCAGGATCGACACAATATAAGAGAAGGAGCTGAGATCCACACACGGTCCCTTTACTATAACTAGGCTTATTGATCATGTCGCTATATAGAACGTAAATTGTTGTAAAATAAGAAAACTCAGATTATATAAAAAATGGGTAATTGTTTAATACATTTTTATTACTGATCCTGTACTGATCCTGAGTTACATCCTGTATTATACTCCAGAGCTGCACTCACTATTCTGCTGGTGCAGTCACTGTGTACATACATTACATTACTGATCCTGAGTTACATCCTGTATTATACTCCAGAGCTGCACTCACTATTCTGCTGGTGCAGTCACTGTGTACATACATTACATTACTGATCCTGAGTTACATCCTGTATTATACTCCAGAGCTGCACTCACTATTCTGCTGGTGCAGTCACTGTGTACATACATTACATTACTGATCCTGAATTACATCCTGTATTATACTCCAGAGCTGCACTCACTATTCTGCTGGTGCAGTCACTGTGTATATACATTACATTACTGATCCTGAGTTACATCCTGTATTATACTCCAGAGCTGCACTCACTATTCTGCTGGTGCAGTCACTGTGTGCATACATTACATTACTGATCCTGAGTTACATCCTGTATTATACTCCAGAGCTGCACTCACTATTCTGCTGGTGCAGTCACTGTGTGCATATATTACATTACTGATCCTGAGTTACATCCTGTATTATACTCCAGAGCTGCACTCACTATTCTGCTTGTGCAGTCACTGTGTACATACATTACATTACTGATCCTGTACTGATCCTGAGTTACATCCTGTATTATACTCCAGAGCTGCACTCACTATTCTGCTGGTGCAGTCACTGTGTGCATATATTACATTACTGATCCTGAGTTACATCCTGTATTATACTCCAGAGCTGCACTCACTATTCTGCTTGTGCAGTCACTGTGTACATACATTACATTACTGATCCTGTACTGATCCTGAGTTACATCCTGTATTATACTCCAGAGCTGCACTCACTATTCTGCTGGTGCAGTCACTGTGTACATACATTACATTACTGATCCTGAGTTACATCCTGTATTATACTCCAGAGCTGCACTCACTATTCTGCTGGTGCAGTCACTGTGTGCATATATTACATTACTGATCCTGAGTTACATCCTGTATTATACTCCAGAGCTGCACTCACTATTCTGCTGGTGCAGTCACTGTGTGCATACATTACATTACTGATCCTGAGTTACATCCTGTATTATACTCCAGAGCTGCACTCACTATTCTGCTGGTGCAGTCACTGTGTGCATACATTACATTACTGATCCTGAGTTACATCCTGTATTATACTCCAGAGCTGCACTCACTATTCTGCTGGTGCAGTCACTGTGTGCATACATTACATTACTGATCCTGAGTTACATCCTGTATTATACTCCAGAGCTGCACTCACTATTCTGCTGGTGCAGTCACTGTGTGCATATATTACATTACTGATCCTGAGTTACATCCTGTATTATACTCCAGAGCTGCACTCACTATTCTGCTTGTGCAGTCACTGTGTACATACATTACATTACTGATCCTGTACTGATCCTGAGTTACATCCTGTATTATACTCCAGAGCTGCACTCACTATTCTGCTGGTGCAGTCACTGTGTACATACATTACATTACTGATCCTGAGTTACATCCTGTATTATACTCCAGAGCTGCACTCACTATTCTGCTGGTGCAGTCACTGTGTGCATATATTACATTACTGATCCTGAGTTACATCCTGTATTATACTCCAGAGCTGCACTCACTATTCTGCTTGTGCAGTCACTGTGTACATACATTACATTACTGATCCTGTACTGATCCTGAGTTACATCCTGTATTATACTCCACAGCTGCACTCACTATTCTGCTGGTGCAGTCACTGTGTACATACATTACATTACTGATCCTGAGTTACATCCTGTATTATACTCTGGAGCTGCACTCACTATTCTGCTTGTGCAGTCACTGTGTACATACATTACATTACTGATCCTGTACTGATCCTGAGTTACATCCTGTATTATACTCCAGAGCTGCACTCACTATTCTGCTGGTGGAGTCACTGTGTACATACATTACATTACTAATCCTGAGTTACATCCTGTATTATACTCCAGAGCTGCACTCACTATTCTGCTGATGCAGTCACTGTGTACATACATTACATTACTGATCCTGTACGGATCCTGAGTTACATCCTGTATTATTCTCCAGAGCAGCACTCACTATTCTGCTTGTGCAGTCACTGTGTACATACATTACATTACTGATCCTGAATTACATCCTGTATTATACTCCAGAGCTGCACTCACTATTCTGCTGGTGCAGTCACTGTGTACATACATTACATTACTGATCCTGAGTTACATCCTGTATTATACTCCAGAGCTGCACTCACTATTCTGCTGGTGCAGTCACTGTGTACATACATTACATTACTGATCCTGAATTACATCCTGTATTATACTCCAGAGCTGCACTCACTATTCTACTGGTGCAGTCACTGTGTACATACATTACATTACTGATCCTGAGTTACATCCTGTATTATACCCCAGAGCTGCGCTCACTATTCTGCTGGTGCAGTCACTGTGTACATACATTACATTACTGATCCTGAGTTACATCCTGTATTATACTCCAGAGCTGCACTCACTATTCTGCTGGTGCAGTCACTGTGTACATACATTACATTACTGATCCTGTACGGATCCTGAGTTACATCCTGTATTATACTCCAAAGCTGCACTCACTATCCGGCTTGTTCTGATAATTGCCGTTTTTCTTGATGCACTGTACAGAAATCTGATGTTGGGAACACTACCTGCCCCCCGCCCTCCCCCCTTCAGCATAATATAAGCTCATCTAAGTAGTCAAACAAATGCATGTCAACAAGAATTTGTCCTGTTTGCAATAACAACCAGCAAAATAGTGAATTCAGCTCTGGAGTATTAAACAGGATGTATCTGAGGATCAGTATGATAAATGATATAATGCATTTTTTTTATAGTTGGTCAACTTTTCAAGTAGCTTATAATGGATGAAGACATTTTCAAAAGTGAGCCTGCTTTAAAGCAACCCTCCAGGCTGAAACTCATTGCCTGGTAGCCATTGTTCTTGTGGGCTGTAACAGAAATCTATCCATACACTGACTTCCTCATGAGAGTAGGATAGGCTGGTGTTTATACACAGCAGCCAAACAGAGGAGGCAGGTCTGCAGGGGAGGGATCAGCAGTCTGGTCCAATAATAAGGCAGGGGTGGAGTTTAGACTACCACTGACTCCAATAATAAGGCAGGGGGTGGAGTTTAGACTACCACTGACTCCAATAATAAGGCAGGGGGGTGGAGTTTAGACTACCACTGACTCCAATAATAAGGCAGGGGGGTGGAGTTTAGACTACCACTGACTCCAATAATAAGGCAGGGGGTGGAGTTTAGACTACCACTGACTCCAATAATAAGGCAGGGGGGTGGAGTTTAGACTACCACTGACTCCAATAATAAGGCAGGGGGTGGAGTTTAGACTACCACTGACTCCAATAATAAGGCAGGGGGGTGGAGTTTAGACTACCACAGACTCCCATTATGTACCGGAGATGAACTGTAATCAAAGCCCCATATCTGTAGCTGGCAGAATTGTGTACCTTTACTTTAGATGGTCAGCTTTGTCAAACTGATAGCTGGTGGGTCTTCAAAATTGACAACCAAGTTTCTAACACAGAAATAGTCTGAAAGCAGTTGTCGGCTTCTCATTTCTCTTCCCAAGATAATTATAAATTGATGCCGCCTTCTCATCCATAATGAGAGGGAAGATTAGAGTACAAAAAGTTATTTGTGTAGAACGATGACGCTATCTTTGGTCTTTATATCGACTGTGGCTGAAATCGCTCTTTAATTGGCATGTACAGTAGAAGACAGATTGTATCAGCCACCGATCTATGACCTGCAAGAGAGTAATGGGTCATGTTATGGCCTCAGCTCTTTCTTCACACGTTCTCGGTAAATCATACACTTGGCACATTGTCTCGCATTTCCTCAAGCCCTATATTTGCAGGAAGGAGAAAATCAGCTTCGGACTTGCTCTGGAAAACAGCTGCACCGAGCGTGATGTTGAGAGTTTTCCTCATTTTGGCTTTGTGAGTCCCGATAGCTGCACAGCCCCATATGTGATTCACAGGGAGAAAGGTGTTACTGGCTTCCTGTGGTGAAGAACTGCGGCTTTTTTTTTTTTTTCATTTTCTTTGCTCTCAGCTCTTTTTATATAATATTTTAATTATATTTTATCCTGGAAGAACTAAAAATTAGAGTAGGTGAAACCAAATTTGGAGTGATGCTGGCCCTTTATTCCACTTTTGGACTATAAGTAGGACCTTCACCAATGACTACTCCAAAGCACAGGCCTTAAATATTATGATCAGTACAATATAGTGACGCTGGTCACTCCACCGAAATAACGTACCCGAATGAACGCCTGCCAGATGTTGACGAACCCTATTGTCCGAGATGCCCAGCACTGTTTTATTCTGTATTCCAAAAATGACCTGAATTACGGTCACAAGAAGTGAAAAGCTCCCGTGTCATATTTTTTGCGTTTGTGACACGACCTCCTTACTATAGATGTTGATTCATCGTCTACAAATAACAAGTCTCCATTTCCCGATCTGTCACTTAATTACTATTTTTATGCGCTCAACGTAAAAAAAAAAAGCTCTGTTGTCATGGAAACAGTAAATAAAAATTAGAAAATTGGGCTTAATGAGTTTCATTAAAGGGTTCGTACACTTTTCTCTCACTTTAACACTAGAAATCACACCCTCCTGCAACTTCAAACATCTAAAGGGTAACTAAACTTTATCAAAAAGTTTTCATTTAAACTTGGCCCGGATGAAGGATATATTTTGTTTAGTTGTGGGCTTTGCAGTAGCCCTGTGGGTGATCACTGGCATTTCCGGAGAGTTGGCCGGCCTTGTAACCACAGTACCGTCTCATTTATCGCTCTTGTTTTTACTGAATTTGGTAGGCAAAACCACAGACATCTGTAAGCTCCGGGCTTATTTTAGCCCTCATTTGGTTGATCTTACAACTCGCTGCACTGGACTGTTTCCAGTCATGACTGGCTGTGTACATATATATATATATTGGTATATTTTCTATTGATTTTCCTATGTTGCTATTCCCCTTTGCAAAACCTTTTATTGGCAGCCTTGTGGGTTCTATTATGAGAGTGACAAAAAGACAAGACTAATGTATTACCCCCTTTTCTTGTTTTGTTCTTGTGTCAGCCCAAAAAAAATATCAAAATTAGGTAAAAAAAAACTTTTTTATGGTTGCTGTTTCAATTTTCCAAAATGCCTATGAGAGCTAAAAACTGGACAATGGAGAGATTGGGCAAAAATGATCAACATTGGCCTCAGTCTCTTGGGAGGTACTGGTTCTCCTTATGGAGATCCAACTGGTGTGGAGATGCTGTCTGGGAAAAATATGCAAATTAGCTCTACTCTAGAGGAAAACTGCCTGTTTAGTGCCACCTACAGGTAGCTACCATGCCTCACCCGTTAAAAATCCTTGAAACCAGTAGTGAACTCCGAAATAGTTGATGGGTGTCTCATGTTTCTTCCTTTTGGAAAAGAGCTAATTTCAATAGGCCACAATAGGAGCCAATCAGGGTCAATTCCATATGAGAGCGGCTTTCTGATTGGTCGGTATGTCAAACTATGGAGACATTCGATACATGGGGCCCTTTGTGTCGTTGCAGAGATATACAGGTGTGTGATATACTATGCCTTGTTTTATATCAGATGGTGATTTTTTTTGTACAATTCCCCACATGATATGTAAAAGATATGATTATTTTCAATAGGATAAGAGCTGATTTGTGCTTTTTTGCATCTTTTGCCGCCTCTGACGCTGTCCTGATGCTCTGAGACTTGACCCTTGTTTTATGGTGCTTATGATGGACCTGTCACCTTTATCTAGCAGAAGAAAGCAACATTTCCTATATCAGTGCCTCGCGCCTCCCATTGCGATGCTAGGTTGTATGGCTTTCACTGGATATAGGCGATGGGGTGATTTTTATGGTATTTTTAATGCAACTAGACAGAATGATATACGTTTTTTTTCCTTCTGTTTAAAAGTTTGTACTATGTGTCAAACTTTCTCTTCTTCCGCTGGGGAAGATATCTGCACTGATATTTTTGGGCTCTTGGTCTTTCCCTGGCCAGCCGCCGATAGCAGAAATGTTACAGATTAAAAGCTGTGATTCTAAATAAACAATATGAAGATTTTACAGAAAACTTTCTTGTCTGTGATTATTCTATTTTTTCCTCTTTGGGACTTAACGGGGGCCTTCCTTTTTTTTCATCATCTCACTAGCCCTAAAATGGGAAATTAAGCAACGTTACAATGGTTGTTCCTTAAAAAAGTTCTACTGTTTTGTTTTTACAGCTGTACTGTTTTGTTTCCTCCTCAAAAGCTACAAAATGTGTCTCCATGGTAACAGACTACAAACAATCACTTTGTAGTCTGACCCTGCAATCAGATTTCCTTGGGATTCAGCAGTTGGACCTTACAATATTAAGTTTTTCACTTTTTCTGTGGATAGTTGATAAATATTGTTCTGGTAGGTCACTTGATACAACCATTAGGGCATTTTTTTTAGTTTTCATACTGGTATAAATCTACTCTGGCCTCAGGCACAGCACCCACTGCCCGGCGAAATATTTCTGGTTTAGCTAATGAAGACGAGTGAGGAACTATTAATAGGCCCAGTAAAAAGGAATGAACAGGCAGGTTTTCGGTCCACTGATGGAGCGCTCTCAAGGTTATCTGCTCTATTAAATTACGGTTATGGCTCTTCTGATGAAGCCGGAATAGAAACATTGTCCATTCAGCCCTATGTAAGTATGAAGATAAACTGCGGGGAATTACTGGTGAGCGGAGCAATTTGAGAGAGAGAAAGAGGAATTCCTTCCTAATGAAGTGATGTTATTCCTGTGGTGTTTAATGGCCACCAATAGTCAGATATTATCTATCTATACATCTATCTATATCCTATCTATGTACTGTATCTCATATCTATCTATTATCGATATCTCTTTCTATTTATCTATCTATTATCCATCTGTCTATCTATCCCATATCTATCTATCTATTATCTATCTATCTATTATCTATCATCTATCTATTATCTATCTATCATCTATCTATCTATTATCTATCTATCTATTATCTATCTATTATCTATAATCTATCTATTATCTATCTATTATCTATCTATCTATTATCTATCTATTATCTATCTATTATCTATCATCTATCTATCATCTATCTATCTATTATCTATCAATCTATCTATCTATCTCCATTAGGGATATTTAACCACTTACACCAGTACAGATATTGGCAGTGCCCTTTAACCACTTACACCAGCAGGCATATTAGCAGTGCCCTTTAACCACTTATACCAGCAGAGATATTGGCAGTGCCCTTTAACCACTTATACCAGCAGAGATATTGGCAGTGCCCTTTAACCACTTACACCAGCAGGCATATTGGCAGTGCCCTTTAACCACTTATACCAGCAGGGATATTGGCAGTGCCCTTTAACCACTTACACCAGCAGGCATATTGGCAGTGCCCTTTAACCACTTACACCAGCAGGCATATTAGCAGGGCCCTTTAACCACTTACACCAGCAGGCATATTAGCAGTGCCCTTTAACCACTTATACCAGCAGAGATATTGGCAGTGCCCTTTAACCACTTACACCAGCAGGCATATTGGCAGTGCCCTTTAACCACTTACACCAGCAGGCATATTAGCAGGGCCCTTTAACCACTTATACCAGCAGGCATATTAGCAGTGCCCTTTAACCACTTATACCAGCAGAGATATTGGCAGTGCCCTTTAACCACTTATACCAGCAGAGATATTGGCAGTGCCCTTTAACCACTTACACCAGCAGGCATATTGGCAGTGCCCTTTAACCACTTATACCAGCAGGGATATTGGCAGTGCCCTTTAACCACTTATACCAGCAGAGATATTGGCAGTGCCCTTTAACCACTTATACCAGCAGAGATATTGGCAGTGCCCTTTAACCACTTATACCAGCAGGGATATTGGCAGTGCCCTTTAACCACTTACACCAGCAGGCATATTGGCAGTGCCCTTTAACCACTTACACCAGCAGGCATATTAGCAGGGCCCTTTAACCACTTACACCAGCAGGGATGTTGGCAGTGCCCTTTAACCACTTACACCAGCAGGCATATTGGCAGTGCCCTTTAACCACTTATACCAGCAGAGATATTGGCAGTGCCCTTTAACCACTTATACCAGCAGAGATATTGGCAGTGCCCTTTAACCACTTATACCAGCAGGGATATTGGCAGTGCCCTTTAACCACTTACACCAGCAGGCATATTGGCAGTGCCCTTTAACCACTTACACCAGCAGGCATATTAGCAGGGCCCTTTAACCACTTACACCAGCAGGGATGTTGGCAGTGCCCTTTAACCACTTACACCAGCAGGCATATTGGCAGTGCCCTTTAACCACTTATACCAGCAGAGATATTGGCAGTGCCCTTTAACCACTTACACCAGCAGGCATATTAGCAGTGCCCTTTAACCACTTATACCAGCAGAGATATTGGCAGTGCCCTTTAACCACTTACACCAGCAGGCATATTGGCAGTGCCATTTAACCACTTATACCAGCAGGGATATTGGCAGTGCCCTTTAACCACTTATACCAGCAGAGATATTGGCAGTGCCCTTTAACCACTTACACCAGCAGGGATATTGGCAGTGCCCTTTAACCACTTACACCAGCAGGCATATTGGCAGTGCCCTTTAACCACTTACACCAGCAGGCATATTGGCAGTGCCATTTAACCACTTATACCAGCAGGGATATTGGCAGTGCCCTTTAACCACTTATACCAGCAGGCATATTGGCAGTGCCCTTTAACCACTTATACCAGCAGGGATATTGGCAGTGCCCTTTAACCACTTACACCAGCAGGCATATTGGCAGTGCCCTTTAACCACTTACACCAGCAGGCATATTAGCAGGGCCCTTTAACCACTTACACCAGCAGGGATGTTGGCAGTGCCCTTTAACCACTTACACCAGCAGGCATATTGGCAGTGCCCTTTAACCACTTATACCAGCAGAGATATTGGCAGTGCCCTTTAACCACTTACACCAGCAGGCATATTAGCAGTGCCCTTTAACCACTTACACCAGCAGGCATATTAGCAGGGCCCTTTAACCACTTACACCAGCAGGGATGTTGGCAGTGCCCTTTAACCACTTACACCAGCAGGCATATTAGCAGGGCCCTTTAACCACTTATACCAGCAGGGATGTTGGCAGTGCCCTTTAACCACTTACACCAGCAGGCATATTAGCAGGGCCCTTTAACCACTTATACCAGCAGAGATATTGGCAGTGCCCTTTAACCACTTACACCAGCAGGCATATTGGCAGTGCCCTTTAACCACTTACACCAGCAGGCATATTAGCAGGGCCCTTTAACCACTTACACCAGCAGGGATGTTGGCAGTGCCCTTTAACCACTTACACCAGCAGGCATATTGGCAGTGCCCTTTAACCACTTATACCAGCAGAGATATTGGCAGTGCCCTTTAACCACTTATACCAGCAGGCATATTGGCAGTGCCATTTAACCACTTATACCAGCAGGGATATTGGCAGTGCCCTTTAACCACTTATACCAGCAGAGATATTGGCAGTGCCCTTTAACCACTTACACCAGCAGGCATATTAGCAGGGCCCTTTAACCACTTATACCAGCAGGCATATTAGCAGTGCCCTTTAACCACTTATACCAGCAGAGATATTGGCAGTGCCCTTTAACCACTTATACCAGCAGAGATATTGGCAGTGCCCTTTAACCACTTACACCAGCAGGCATATTGGCAGTGCCCTTTAACCACTTATACCAGCAGGGATATTGGCAGTGCCCTTTAACCACTTATACCAGCAGAGATATTGGCAGTGCCCTTTAACCACTTACACCAGCAGGGATATTGGCAGTGCCCTTTAACCACTTACACCAGCAGGGATATTGGCAGTGCCCTTTAACCACTTACACCAGCAGGGATATTGGCAGTGCCCTTTCACTCTCTCAGCCCAGCAGTGATAACGAGCTTTTAGGCACTTTATGTTGCTAGTTTAACAAGGGGGTGTTGTTTAGCTTAATTTTTTTCTAAAGCACATATCTACACACTTTTGTCTGGCTGTACATCACCTATTGGTTGGCTTACTTAAAAACAATTTTTTTGTGGCAAAGTTTTGACACACATTGATGCACTTAAGTCACTCCCTTTCCCACAATGCCACATCCACTTGGCAGGCGAGCCTAAAAAGGTGTCTAAAACGTATTGCACGTGTGTCTCAAATGTGGTGCAAAGCAGAGTCTGAAATATGGTGCACTTATCTTACTAAATCACCCCCCAATGTGAAAAATTTGACTCTCCGCTTTGGTATTGGAGAACACTGCACACTGAATATATGGTTAAGACCAGAACGGTTCCCTTTAGGGGTTAGGGTGTCTTTTGAAATATTATAGTGCCCTTATATTTTTATCCACATGCTACAGACCATTGTTTACATCAGACAGCAGTCTGGAGCTGTATAGTTGGCGCTGTCTGGGGTCTCTGAATCCCCCTCCTACAGCCACGGTCTGGGGAGTAATTGTTTTGCTTTTTTTTTAAGCAGATAGTACATGGTTATGACATGAGCCAGACATGGCTTCTGCTATAAGCAGAGCATTAATACATGTAGACAGATTTCCCAGGCTGTGCTCATTCATCCCGCCACCCTGCTCTGCCTCCCCATGTAGCCTTCCTTCCCCAGCTCCGCCAATCCCAGGCCGCCGCTTGCTTCTCTCCATATAAGGCCAGGACACAGCGAGGGAGTCCTGGCCTCCACATTGTGAGCTGATGTCAGGGATTGCATTAGGCCTCATTACCAGGCTGCAGTCACCAGGCTTCCCTGTGCCACCGCTCAGTGCCACCTACACCCTGCAGGACCACAGGGAACGCTTAACCCTGTCACAACCAGGACGCGGAGCCTTCTAATGAAGCACGCTATATATTCGATTCTAAATACATTTTATTTATTTTTTATCATAAAGTACACCAGCCTCATCAGGTTTAATCTTTTATAGATTTTTGTATTGTAAAAATCTGGCGACCACATAACACGAGTAGGATGGATATTTAACGGTGATTTCAGTCTAATGCTTTAACGGTCGAGACCTGCATGACAAGTTGTAATCCTCAGGAAATCGGAATTTCCTCTTTTTTTGTGCCAGTGTGAATGGCCTGCCAGCTGCCCGTGACGGTGCCGCGGGTCGTGCCCTGCTAAGTGTAACATTCCTGGCTGCCGACTTACACAAAGCTTTATTTAGGTTTTTCACTCCTCTGCCGCTGCGGAAAAAAAAAGTCAGGAAGCCCTTAATTATAGCACTTCATCCCGTGTCACGCCTACGCCCTGCCGAGCGATGGGATCCAGAACTGAACCTCAAAAGAGGATCTGGGCGTAGAGATCCAGCCTGGATGTTATAGGTCCATTGTTCCCGACACTACAAAAGCCCCATGTGTGTTTTCAAGGGGAATTACTAGGATTACCTTGCCTTAAAGAGAAGCTCACCAAAGGGCAAGGCCAGAAGACACTTTTATTAGGCCAGGTGTTATAACGTATGTACCCAAAAGTGCGGGTCCTGTTGAGTTTTAACCCTTTTCACTACTTTCAGTGTATTACACTATGCCAGGGCAGTGCATGAGTTAACTAAAAAAATATATATACTTTATATATTTTCACAAAATTTCCTTGGCTTCACTAAGGGCTCTTTTAGGACAGCAGTAAGTGTATGTGCACTCAGAACTTTTTGAAGATTTTTTTGCTAGCGAGTCCACTCCAAAAATATCTGAAAAATCGCTTAAAATAGGTTTGAAAGATTTTTCCTGTTCAAATTTATTATAAAGAGTTTTCTTCCCCGTTCAGGTCTCGAAAAAACGATTGGTGAGAAAAAAGGTAAGTGCATTTCACTAGGTACTGTCCAATCAGCAAGCTGCAAAAAAAAAAAAAAAAGCTATTGTAAAATTCTTCAAAAATTCTTTCAAAAACTAGAGAAAGCTGCGTTTCTTGAAGCATTATTTCATATAAAAATGCATCATTTTTACTGCCTCAAAAACCTTCTTATGCTTTATACACACTGATTTTTTTTTTCTGGAAATGGAAAAATCTGAGATAAGTTCTTCAAGAAATGCTGCTTTTATATTCTTTGATGTTGGGAGTCATTTTTCTCATCTTGTAGCGTTTTCCTTTTCCACAGTTTTTTTCAGCCTTTTCACTTGACACTGTCAATATTGGAGCAGTTTCCGTGAAGGCCAAGATGCTTCTTTTTTTTTCTTTCCATGACGAGGTTTTCAAAACCTCGCAGGAAAAAAAAAAAAACTTTAAGAAAACCTGAATTGACCATTGATATGAATATGAAAAGTGTTCAAAGATTATTTGAAGTGGATTTTGCAGCAGATCTGTTTCAATATCCTCCTTGAAAACTTTCAACCTAGCGTACAATAACATGAGGGGAATATACTGCACATTTTTCATTCATATTTTTCTGAAGATCCACCGCATGTTACAGTAGCAGGAAAGTAACCAAATGTCATATGGGTATTCCCTAACAACAGGCGCAATGTACACATAGCGCACGGGTTTACCAGTCCCTGATTACATGACTGGAAAACACGATCGAAGTCGGAACAATCTTGGAGATCAAAACGTTAAAGGGTCGAAATGTATGGTTTCTTAAATCCTGGTCGCTTTTGGGCGGCATGAGACAGGAATTACATAGGTCTGCGAATAAAAAGCTGTGTGATTATTTTCATATAATTTCCACGTATTTTGGTGTTTTGATAACGAAAAAAATATTGAAAAAAATCCTAAACGTCAGGACTTCTACAAACCTATAGGTTTTTCTGCAAACTCTGGTGTGAATCATCGGCAGGCAGCTTTTTTTCTTTCCCCATTAACATCAATAGGAACTGCGTGATTGGCTGGTGGCAGTCAGTTTTTTATGCTTTCCAGAAACTTGCATTGGAATTTCATTCATCAACCGTGTTTCCCCAAATTAGCGTTATGGCTTTGCGGAAGTGTATAAATTCGCCTGACCGTTTCTGTTTCATTTGTGCTGTATATACTGTACAGTGTTGAATCAACAGCTGAATATTACAGACTTTGTGAAAAAAGTATACTTCGCATGCTTCGGACTAAAACTTGGAGATCAAGATAAAGATTGGGCGCCTCATAAAGTGTGCAAACGGTGTGTTGAGGACCTCCGAAATTGGTTCAAGGGTAAGAAAAAAGCTTTCCGTTATGGGATTCCTATGGTATGGCGAGAGCAAAAGAACCATAGTGACGACTGTTACTTTTGTTCATGCAATGTGAAAGGGTATAATTCCAAATGGAAGCATTCCACTTCATACCCCAATCTTCACTCAGCAATTCGTATATACCAGTACCCAAGGTCCCTGCTACCTTGGAAGAGATACCTAGCTCCGATGAAGGTGGAGTCATACCTGGACCAAATGACGAATCAAGTTCTGACTTTGAAGATGATACAAGACCAAATTTTTTTTCCCAGAAGAAGATGAAGGATTTAGTAAGAAACTTCAATCTTCCCAAAGATGCCGCTGAGTTACTCGGATCAAGGCTCAAAAGCAAGAATTTACTGTTACCAGGAGTGTCTTTTTCATGGTTCAGACATCGTGAAAAGGAGTTCGTTCCTTACTTTGCCCAGGAAGACAAGTTGGTTTATTGCATCAATGTTGAAGGTTTGATGGGTCAATTGAAAATCCAATATGATTCAGCGCAATGGCATCTTTTTATAGATTCTTCAAAAAGAAGTCTCAAAGCAGTTTTAATCCACAATCGTGTTTTTTACGCTTCCCTCCCTGTAGGTCCTTCCGTACACTTGAAGGAAATCTACGAGAACTTGGAATTGATTCTTTGTAAACTTAAATATGAAGACCATGGTTGGCAAGTGTGTGGGGATTTGAAGGTCTTGTGCATGCTGCTCGGGCAACAAGCTGGGTATACCAAATACCCTTGTTTTCTGTGTCTGTGGGACAGTCGAGACCGACAAAATCACTGGACCAAGAAGAGTTGGCAGCCGAGGGTGCTCACAGTTGTTGAAAAAAATGTCCTCTGAAAAACTTTGGTACCTCCCTATAAAGTTCTTCTACCACCTCTCCACATAAAATTGGGCTTGATGAAGCAATTCGTAAAATCACTTCCAAGAGATGGGGAATGTTTCAAATACTTGGTCACCAAGTTTCCAAGCTTCTCGGAGGCAAAATTGAAGGAAGGTGTGTTCGCCGGACAAGACATTAGAAGGCAATACCAGTTTGTCAATACCATGACGGATCCTCAAAAAAAAGGGTGGATTGCATTTAAAGAGGGCGTAGAGAAATTTTTAGGCAATAAAAAAGATCCTGACTACAAAAAGATCGTTGGACAAATGCTGAAAACATTTCAAGCTTTAGGTTGCCTGATGAGTTTGAAAGTGCATTTCCTCCATTCCCACCTTGACTACTTTCCTGAAAATTTGGGAGCTGTGAGTGAAGGGCAAGGTGAACGATTCCACCAGGACATTAAAGGGAATCTGTCACCCCTTGGGAGTTATCAGACCTCTAATATGGGTATACAGGTTATAAAAATGTAAATCTATACATACCTGTATGTCCCATATTAGCGGTCTGATTGCAGAGAAATGTCTTTTTATAAAATCCTTTTTCATATGCTTCGTGCCCGGGGGATGTCAAGAAATGCTCAGGATGCTGAGAGGAAGTGGGGATCAAACCTTCTTGTTGCGCACGCCGGAGGTCACTGGAGTGGAAGTCACAGTGACTCCCCGGTGCCTGCGCAATAGACCACTGCAGGGTAAATGGAGCCGGAATTAAAAAAAAAAAGCGCGCCTCACAGTAGAGGCGCTTTGCGCATACGCAGGATGTGAACACTAAGAGTGCACGTCACAGGGTATGTATAGATTTACATTTCTATAACCTGTATGCCCATATTAGAGGTCTGATAACTCCCAGGCGGTGACAGATTCCAATCGAAAAAAATCGATTTTAGTGAGTGTCAATGAGCTCATTTCAGTTCAAAAATGATTTTCATGAAAAATTTATTTTATAAGTCTATTTTCATTTATTTCGCGGCATTGCCTTATTTAACATAGTTACCTAAATTGTCAGGAAACGTGATGTCCTATGACAAAAACGGAGGTCCTTTTTGGATTCAGTGCACCAAAAGACATAAAGATTACGTGGAATAACCAAAAACAGCTGTTGAAATTTTATTTTTCATTCATACTTTTCTGAAGTAGCAGGTTAAGTATCAGGAAAGTAACTAAATGTCCCTCACACACAGATTCTTGAGTACATTTTCTGCAACTATTTTGTCATATGGGTATTCCCTAACAACAGGCGCAATGTACACATAGCGCACGGGTTTACCAGTCTCTGATTACCTGACTGGAAAACATGATCAGAAGTCGGAGCAATCTTGGAGATCAAAACGTTAGAGGGTCGAAATGTATGGTTTCTTAAATCCTGGTCGCTTTTGAGCGGCATGAGACAGGGATTATTCTTTCTCACCCTCAAAACATGACACGGGCGAATAAGGTATCTTAACAACCGCGTAAAAAAAGTGGATTGGAGAAAATACATTGTAACCTATTTTCCTTATGATTCATCCATGGAGCTCAAAGCTATGTTCACATGGGGCGGATAGGTGGCAGAAAAATCCATGGAAAATTTGCAGCTACTCAACAATAATCTTCGACTGACTTGAGATCTTGGATCTTGATGTAGGTTTGACATTGGATATCTCTCTTTGTAATGGTAAGGGTTACACACAACACCATTCTGCAGCAGAATAGACTTTGAAAATCCACAGAAAGCCCTAAAAACTGTGCAGATTTGTTCCGCTTTGTGCAAATGCAGTTTTAGAAGCTCCATAGACCTGTTGAGGATTGTCGGAAAATCTGCAGTAAGTCTCATATGTGAATAAATCAAGCCGGTCAGACACATTGTAGAAAGCTCCACTGATGATCTTATGTGTAGGGTGGAAGCATCTTCACACCACAAACCAAAGACAGATCTCAGGGATAAGAGTCAGGAAAAATAGCTGCCGGCAGAACAAGCGAGGCTAGATTCATAGGAACCAGATCTGCAACCATTGGGCACCACATTGGTCATAGTTTGGATGTATCAGATGCAAAATACAATGTATGTGATCATCCTATTCCTGGTGTCTGAGGTACACAGTTGACAGTGTTAGATGTGTTAGACTGAGCCACCCATCAATCAATATGACTTCAGCAGTAACGCCCCGTCTACAGAGCAGATTGGAAGAAAAAGAGCTGCTCTGTCGACATGAGTGCAATAATAATAATAATTTTTATTTATATAGCGCCAACATATTCCGCAGCACTTTACAATTAAGTAGGGACATGCACAGACAATAAAAACAATACAATGTATTTCAACACTTACAGGAAGATTGAGGGTCCTGCTCGCAAGCTTACAATCTATATAGAAATAGGGGGACACAATAGGTAGAACATAGTCATCAGCCAGTATCTGACTAAGAGCAGTTACCGTGTGCTATTTGGTGCATGGAGGATGTGGAGACAGATGAATAGGCAGGAGCAGATTAAGATTAACATTTAGGAGGGGACAGGGGAGAGTTAGGTTGGTGAGTTGAGGTGATACGCTTGTCTAAACAGATGTGTTTTTAAAGCACGTTTGAAGACATGGGGGCCAGATATTAGTCGGATCGTTTAGGGCAGTGCACTCCAGAAAACTGGAGCGACAAGAGAGAAGTCTTGGAGCCGGAGGTGTGAGGTTTGGATTAAAGAGGATGTCTGTCTTAGATCAGTTGCAGAAAGAAGGGCATGGGAGGAGTGATAGACCGAAATGAGGGATGGAATATAGGGCGGTGCAGAACTGTGGAGAGCTTTGTGGGTGAGAGAGATGAGTTTCTATTGTATTCTGTGGCGTATGGGTAACCAGTGCAATGACTGGCACAGGGTAGAGGCGTCGGTGAAGCGGCCTGATAAAAATACGACCCTGGCTGCTGCATTCAGAATGGATTGGAGAGAAAAGAGTTTGTTTAGAGCAGGGGTCTCAAACTCAGCTGGGCATATGGGCCGCACACAGAAAAACATTTAATTTGGGGGGCCGCATTATTTGCATGACAAAGTGACAGTTTTAGTGATACCATTTTATTTTCTATACACCTTTTGAACTGGTCCTCATCTTGCAGACATGGTCTCCCCTCCAGGTCCCCCATATTGCAGACATGGTCTCCCATCCAGGTCCCCCATATTGCAGACATGGTCTCCCATCCAGGTCCCCCGTATTGCAGACATGGTCTCCCATCCAGGTCCCCCATATTGCAGACATGGTCCCCCATATTGCAGACACGATCCCCCTTCCAGGTCCCCCATATTGCAAACATGGTCTTCATATTGCAGACATGGTCCCCCATCCAGGTCCCCCATATTGCAGACATGGTCCCCCATCCTGGTCCTTATGTTGCAGACATGTCCCCCATCCAGGTCCCCCCCATACTGCGCACAGGGCCACCCCCGCCAAACTGCGCACAGGGCCACCCCCCCATACTGCGCTCAGGGTCCCCCCCCCCCATACTGCGCTCAGGGTCCCCGTCCCCCCCCATACTGCGCTCAGGGTACCCGTTCCCCTCCCCCATACTGCGCTCAGGGTCCCCCCCTCCATCCTGCGCTCAGGGTCCCCGCCCCCCCCATCCTGCGCTCAGGGTCCCCGTCCCCCCCCCATACTGCGCTCAGGGTACCCCTTCCCCCCCCCATACTGCGCTCAGGGTCCCCCCCTCCATACTGCGCTCAGGGTCCCCGCCCCCCCCATACTGCGCTCAGGGTCCCCATCCCCCCATACAGCGCTCAGGGTCCTCGTCCCCCCATACAGCGCTCAGGGTCCTTGTCCCCCCATACAGCACTCAGGGTCCCCGTCCTCCCCATACAGCGCTCAGGGTCCCCGTCCCCCCCATACAGCACTCAGGGTCCCCGTCCCCCCATACAGCGCTCAGGGTCCCCATCCCCCCATACTGCGCACAGTGCCACCCCCCCATACTGAGCACAGGTCCCCTGTGCTGTATTTCACATGACAGAGAAAAAAAAAAAAAGATTCTCACCTGTCCTCCGTTCCCTCGGCGTCCTTTTTGCACCTGTGGCCCGCAGGCACAGACCCCGTAACTAGCGCGGCTCTCTCCAGCAGCCGCCGACATCAGCGCTGCAATACCAGTGTCAGCCGCCTGCCTATCAGAGGCCAGCAGCTGACCGCTGCGCATGGCAGTGACGTCATATGCCGCTGCGCTGGGACGCAGAGGTCAGAGGCTGTGCGCAGAGGCTGGGCAGAGAGCCGGTCTCTGCGCGGCAATACACTGCATTACAGCGCTGATGTCGGCGGCTGCTGGAGAGAGACACGATAGTTACGGGGTCTGTGCCTGCGGGCCGCAAGGAGCAGTCGGAGGGGCGGCACGCGGCCCGCGGGTCGCGTGTTTGAGAGCCCTACCATAGAGAATGAATAAAGTTCTATTCCGAAAGGACATTTCAGAGCCAGAGCCTATTCTAATAAATAGGAGGCAGAGGTGCAGTTCCCTGCCGTGGCCACTATCAGAAGACGGAGCTGTTCTACAATTGGGCACTTCTGGCCTGCGGCATCCGGGGTCAGCTGATTGGCGGGGGTGCTGGGTGTTGGACCCCGACCAATCACACATTGATGACTTATCCTAAGGATAGGTCATCAATAATTAAGTAGTGGACAATCTCTTTAATTCCACTGTCAACTCTAACAGAGGCATATTAGGTCATAGCGCATCTGTTTGGGCACCCATGGCCCCCTAACAAGTGATCGTAGGGGGGTGCCAATGGATTGCCATAGCAGCCGGGAGTCTACGGAAAGCCCTCGTCGCCATCATGTTGGTAGGTACTCCTGTGTAGCCCAACTACAGGCCGGACACAATGATTTGGGCTGTAAACCGCAGCACTGACGTAAAAAGCGATCAAACAATCTCATGGTCAACTCTCCTATTGGGGAGGGAAAAAAAAGAAAATTCAGTAGACTGTAAAGTGGAAAAAAAAATATTTAAGAAAAAAAATATTTAAAAAAAAAAAAAAAAATTCAAATGATTTAAAAATAAAGAAATGAATAACATCATTAAAAGTTTGATCTATCGAAATAGAAAATGAATTAACACTGAAAAGGAAAAAAATATCTAAAGGCGAAAATTCCTCCTGTTTTTCGGTCGTGGAGCCTCCTTGGTTTTTTTTTTATTCCTCCCCACCCCCCATTTTTCAGTATGTTATATGCTAAAGTGGAGGGCATCTTACAAAACCTGAAAAAACAATCTACAGCGATGGACAAATAAGAAGTTACGGCTCTTGGAAGAAGAGGAGGAAAAAACGGAAGAGCAAAAATGAACATTGGCTCCGATGGGAAGAGGTCGTTCACTTTTCATAGCTTTTTTTTTTACTTAAATACATGTAGATGGGGCTAAAAAATATTTTTGCAATTGGGTTTTATTAAAATTGTTGCACCGTTTGCCTTCTATAGACCCTGTGTTACATTATCTATTGCTGGCTGCTCAATGAGTCAACTGAGGTTCTATCAGTGAGCTCCTTGGTAACTCTTTTATGTCTACTTCTGAGCTCCTCTCTGCTGATTTATGACTACAGTTGAATGTGCGTTGAAACAAAGCCTGTAAAATCCAAGAGGTGCAAAGTTTTTAATAAAACCCAAAAGCAAAAATGATTTTTGGCCCCAAGTATATGCATATAAAAAAATAAATAAAAAATTTAGTAAATTGTCCCTAAAGGTGGAATCCCCCCAGATCAATAATATCATCTCACGGTGGGTACGCCCATGATATGGGGGCCAGTATTCTGCATGGAGCATTATATGGGGTCCATTATTCTGCATGGAGGACTATGTGGTGTCCATAATACTGTAAGGAGGGCTATGTGATGCCCATGATACTGTATGGAGGACTATGTGGTGCCCATAATACTGTATGAAGGACTATGCGGTGCCCATAATACTGTATGGAGGACTATGTGGTGCCCATAATACTGTATGAAGGACTATGTGGTGCCCATAATACTGTATGGAGGACTATGTGGTGCCCATAATACTGTATGAAGGACTATGTGGTGCCCATAATACTGTATGAAGGACTATGTGGTGCCCATAATACTGTATGAAGGACTATGTGGTGCCCATAATACTGTAGTGAGGACTATGCGGTGCCCATAATACTGTATGGAGGACTATATGGTGCCCATAATACTGTATGGAGGACTATGTGGTGCCCATAATACTGTATGGAGGACTATGTGGTGCCCATAATACTGTATGGAGGACTATGCGGTGCCCATAATACTGTATGGAGGACTATGTGGTGCCCATAATACTGTATGGGGGACTATGTGGTGCCCATAATACTGTATGGAGGACTTTGCGGTCCCCATAATACTGTATGGAGGACTATGTGGTGCCCATAATACTGTATGGAGGACTATGTGGTGCTCATAATACTGTATGAAGGACTATGCGGTGCCCATAATACTGTAGAGGACTATGTGGTGCCCATAATACTGTATGGAGGACTATGTGGTGCCCATAATACTGTATGAAGGACTATGTGGTGCCCATAATACTGTATGAAGGACTATATGGTGCCCATAATACTGTATGAAGGACTATGTGGTGCCCATAATACTGTATGGAGGACTATGCGGTGCCCATAATACTGTATGGAGGACTATGTGGTGCCCATAATACTGTATGGAGGACTATGTGGTGCCCATAATACTGTATGGAGGACTTTACGGTTCTGGAGGACTATGTGGGGCCCATAACACTGTATGGAGAGCTATGTGGTGCCCATAACACTGTATGGAGGACTAGTTGGTGCCCATAATACTGTATGGAGGACTATGTGGTGCCCATAATACTGTATGGAGGACTTTGCGGTTCCCATAATACTGTATGGAGGACTATGTGGTGCCCATAATACTGTATGGAGGACTATGTGGTGCCCATAATACTGTATGGAGGACTATGTGAGGCCCATAACACTGTATGGGGGAGTATGTGGTGCCCATAATACTGTATGGAGAACTATGTGGTGCCCATAATACTGTATGGAGGACTATGTGGTGCCCATAATACTGTATGGAGGACTATGTGGTGCCCATAATACTGTATGGAGGACTATGTGGTGCCCATAATACTGTATCGAGGACTTTGCGGTTCCCATAATACTGTATGGAGGACTATGTGGTGCCCATAATACTGTATGGAGGGGTATGTGGGGCCCATAATACTGTATGGAGGACTATGTGGTGCCCATAATACTGTATGGAGGGGTATGTAGTGACCATAATACTGTATGGAGGACTATGTGGTGCCCATAATACTGTATGGAAGGGTATGTGGGGCCCATAATACTGTATGGAGGACTATGTGGTGCCCATAATACTGTATGGAGGACTATGTGGTGCCCATAATACTGTATGGAGGACTATGTGTTGCCCATAATACTGTATGGAGGACTATACTGTCCGGTCTGCACTGTGCGCTGCAAGGATTTGTCAGTTTCTGACCTATGAACGAGCTCCTAGGAACGCTCAGCTCCTGATAGTCGTGCAGGCTGCCGATCACACGAAGAAGGGGCAAAACTCTCGTTCGTTGGGAGAAATGTTTTTTAACCTCGCTTAAAAATCATCTTTCTAATAGTCCATGTCACCCAGTCAACATCACTAACCAAATGGTGGAGAGATATACCAGAACTCACTACACCAACCAGACTTACAGAGATTGGTTATAGCCAGATGTTTCTTCGTTTAGCGCGATATATAGAAATGCTTCCCAATCTCTGTCATCAGGCCTACTGTATATTACCCCCATTAGAAGACATAGGATGGGGATTTTCCCTACATCAGATTGTTGCCAGTGCAATGCCCCGAGGCTGACCTGTACCTGTCACGCAAGGTGTGGGAAAGACTTAGTGCAGCACAAAGGGAAGAGGGAAAGGGAGCCCAGACTCTAGAGGGGAATGGATACCTCCTAGGCTGATCTAATATCACCCTGTCTCCACTAACGTCCCTATATTGGTTCTTCACCAATCGCCGCATGCGAACCTCGCCCTGTCTTTCGCTGGCATTTGGCTCTGGCTAGGGAAGGGAGGGGGATGAGTGCTAGTTGATCCCCACTGACAACTAAAGACAACAAGGGGGAACAAACAAGGGAAGATAGCTTAGCTTTAGTCAACTTCAAAGAGATGAACACCCATCCTCATAATTCCAGAGAGGAAGTAGTAATGTCCTTGCTCCATGCCTTCACAAGGGGTAATGTGAGTATCGCCGGCACCTCCCTTTAGCAGACAGCAGGTATTTATACACCCAGGCCAGGGTGTTAATTAGCACGAGGAAGGTAGCCGCTGGGTCCTTGAGAGACAGCCTCTAAGAAGGTGTCTGTAATGCCAAACGAAGAGATCTCCTGCAACCAACTGCAGGGCGACTGTTAGTCACTTCTGACACACCCGTGACAGGTTCCCCCTCTTTACTTCTGTTCACTAGGTCCCATACATCAGTAAGGGTACTAATCCCCTGATGGCGGCCCTGGCTTCTAGGCCAGAATTGTAAATTTCAGCCCGCATCTGCCTCTATGGCACTCTGGTGTCTACTGGAAAGTGAAGCTGGGATGGATTTTAATGATACTAAAAGGATGAATTACCACAAAATCATAATGCCGATATGCAGAGTTGAAAACTGGACTTTTTACTATTTCTGGAAGGCTTTCAAAAAATCACAGACAGACAATATTTTTTCTGGACACATTGGAAAATCATAATAAATCCTTATTATTCTAAGTGATAAATGTCTACAGTCCATAATTCTGACATGAGACATCAGCTGCAGTCACTGTAATCTGTAAAATGATGAGAATTACAGTCACAATAATCTGCAGAATTTACTTCCGTTTCAAAGAAATTCAATTTTTTTAACGGACCAGACAAAAAAGTGCCGTATTGTTCTGGGCTGTGCTGGAGTTTCTGGTGGGCCGGCGACCCTGGTGCTGGTTATACGCCTGGTCTGTGGCCCTCAGAGTTACAGGTCACCTAAACACCTCCACATGGAATCTGTAACCTGTATTTCTAGGCCGTCTAAGGGAAGCCATAATGATAAGGCGTCTGCCTGGTAACAGGTGCAGATTAATGGCCGCTACAGTGAAGAGAATTGCCAGTGGTGAAAGGGTTAATACTTGGGCCCTGCATCTGTAATAGCCCCTGTAGTCAACAGCTATGAGATCATAAACACATGTCATAAAGAAGATTCCATGATAGAAGGGCGCGCTGCCACCATCAGCGCCATTACTGATGGACCGAGGACCTGGAGCGCGACCCCCCACGTAATGTGCCCACCTCAGTGTAATATGGAGGTTCTAGAGGGAAAGGGGTTGTCTGCTTTAGACTCCTCCAGGGTATATGAAGGTAGTAGAGGGGGGTCCGCAGCAGAGGATAGAGAGACCCTCTACATAGAGCCGCTCTCCTTTGGGTGAACAGGGACAGACCTATGGATTTCATGGGTGCTATGCTGGGAGAAACAGGAGGAAGGATGGAGGGGGGATTTATACTATCAGGGGTTATCCATTACCAATATTGTTAGCCCAGTATTAATGGTATTTATAAGTTGCCACAATTGGGATTTGTGTGACCCCCTGAAAGTTGTGAATAGTCCATAGTCTATGTGAGAAGCCTACAGGGACAAATAACTCCGTGTGCCCATTAATTGATCTAGATGGTGAGGGTCTAGGACCCAGGGGGATTGTTAAGAATCCGCTGGGCTAACAAAATAATATTGATTGTTATATATATGTATATACCGATATTGTATTGTTATATATATATGTATATACTGGTATTGTGTTGTTATATATATGTATATACAGGTATTGTGTTGTTATATATATATGTAATATATATATATATATATATATATATATATATATATGTATATATATAATCAGCATCTCTGTTTATCCATTCCTCTTACAGGTACGTGACCCAACTTTTCCATCCTGATTTCCATGCAGCCTTCCCTATATCTCTCTGCTCCTACTATATACTAATGGTACGTGACCCAAGTTACACTACCCACCCCCCACTTTCATTTATGACCTTGTTTACTGAACTTTTGAGTATCCTACATCTGGTTCAGCCTTAATCAGCTGATCAAGATGAGCACAGACCACTCCCCTCTGGTTCACAGCTGAATGCATTCTGTAGGCCATATATTGAGAACTAGGAGTCTGTGTCAGACTGAAGTCTGTGTCCCTCAGGTTCAAGTGTCCATGAGCTGAAGTGTCTGAAATTTGAATTAATCCTGAATTGAACCTGAAGTGAACTGAAGGTACCTGGATACTAAGTCACAGTAAACAATGTTTGTTTTTGTTTTCACTCTCACCCCCTTAATCCTTCACTTCTTTCAACCACCCCTAATCCCTACACCTGGAAAGGAACTCTTCATCTCTCCCTCCATTCTCCCCACCCATCTCACCTCTTCCTCAGAGCTATTCCACAACATACAATCCTTTGTCTCCAAACACAGACAGCCACCTCATGCCCTCTCCTGCTCCCACCTAATAACGCTTTCTCTGCTCCTCCTTACTACCGGCGACATCTCTCCAAATCCTGGCCCTCCTCACCACATCCCTACATTCACTTCCACCTCCTACCCCCGATCTATCCCAAACTCTCGTAACCCTTCTAACCTTACACCCATCCGCCCAGCCCCCACTTCCCCAGTTCCACTAACAGGAGCTCTATGGAACGCTCGCTCTGTCTGCAATAAACTTTCCTACATTCACGATCTCTTCATCACTAACAAGCTTTCCTTCCTCAGAATCACTGCAACCTGGCTCACCCCCTTCGACACAACCTCTCCTGCTGCACTTTCGTATGGCGGATTCCACCTCTCCCATACCCCCCGCCCCAACGGCAAGCACGGTGGAGGAATAGGTTTCCTCCTCTCAGAAAACTGCTCCTTCACGCAGATCCCACTGCCGCCCGCAATTAGTCTCCCGTCTTTTGAAGTGCACTGTGTGCGCATCTACTCCCCCTCCAACCTCCAACTGGCTGTCATCTACCGCCCCCCAGGATCAGCCACCACTTTCTTTGACCACTTCACCACCTGGCTACTTCATTTCCTCTCTGTTGACATCCCCACTATCCTCATGGGCAACTTTAACATCCCCATTGATACTTCCCTCTCAGCTGCCTCTAAGCTTCTATCCCTCACTTCCTCCTTTGGTCTTACCCAGTGGTCTTCCACACCCACCCACAAAGACGGCCACACGCTGGACCTCATCTTCACCCGCCTCTGTTCCCTATCTAACCTCTCTAACTCACCTCTCCCTTCTCTGACCACAACCTACTCACATTCTCTTCTCTCATCTCCCCGGGGCAACAATCCCCACTCCACAAACTTGAATACCCTCGTAGAAATCTCAAACACCTTGACCTACACTCTCTCTCTGAATCCCTCCTCCCTCTTACAGACATTAGTTCCTTACATGATGCAGATGCTGCTGCCACTTTATACAACACCACAACAGCTGCAGCTCTCGATTCGGTCGCCCCCCTCACGCATACCAAGACTCGCACAATCAACAGACAACCCTGGCACACCAGCCTAACTAAAGAACTGCGACGGGCCTCCAGGGTTGCTGAACGTAGATGGAAAAGGTCCCACTCCCATGAGCACTTCATCGCATTCAAACAGTCCCTCACTACCTTCAAGTCCAAACTCACTGCAGCAAAACAAACATACTTCACATCTCTCATATCCTCCCTGTCCCACAACCCCAAACAACTATTCAACACCTTCAATTCTCTCCTCCGTCCCCCAGTGCCTCCTCGCTCTCCTCTTATTTCAGCCGAAGACTTTGCCTCATTCTTCAAGCAGAAGATTGACACCATCAGACAAAGCTTTTGCCTAAAGCCCCCACAGCCCCTCCCCACACCTACTCAACCCTCCTCCTCCAAAACTACATTCTCCACCATTTCTGAAGATCAACTTTCCTCCTTACTCTCCAAATCACACCTCACCACCTGTAAACTTGACCCAATCCCGTCCCACCTCATCCCAAACCTTACCACTATCTTCATCCCAGCCCTAGCCCACCTCTTCAACCTGTCACTAACAACTGGTGTCTTCCCCTCATGTTTCAAACATGCCTCAATCACACCCATCCTCAAAAAGCACTCCCTTGACCCATCCTCTGTGTCTAGCTATCGCCCCATATCACTTCTCCCCTATGCCTCAAAACTACTGGAACAACATGTCCATTCTGAACTGTCCTCCCACCTCTCCTCCTGCTCCCTCTTTGACCGCCTACAATCTGGTTTCCGACCGCACCATTCTACTGAAACTGCACTGACTAAAGTCACAAACGACCTACTAACCGCCAAATCTAAGCGACACTACTCTGTCCTCCTCCTCCTAGACCTGTCATCTGCCTTTGACACAGTGGACCATTCCCTCTTACTACAGACTCTCTCATCTCTCGGCATCAAAGACTTGGCCCTATCCTGGATCTCCTCATACCTAACAGACCGGACATTCAGTGTCTCCCACTCACACACCACCTCTTCATCTCGCCCCCTATCTGTCGGTGTCCCCCAAGGTTCAGTTCTAGGACCCCTGCTCTTCTCCATCTACACCTTAGGCCTGGGACAGCTCATAGAGTCTCATGGCTTTCATTATCACCTCTATGCTGATGACACACAGATCTACCTCTCTGGACCCGATATCACCTCCGTATTAACCAAAATCCCACAATGTCTGTCTGCTATTTCATCCTTCTTCTCTGCTAGATTTCTAAAACTTAACATGGACAAAACAGAATTCATCATCTTTCCGCCATCTCATTCAACCCTCCCAACTGACCTATCCATCATAGTCAATGGCTGCCCACTCCCCCCAGTCCCTCAAGCTCGCTGCCTCGGGGTAACCCTGGACTCGGAACTCTCCTTCAAACCACATATCCAAGCCCTTTCCACTTCCTGCCGACTCCAACTCAAAAATATCTCCCGGATCCGCACATTCCTAAACCATGAATCTGCAAAAACACTAGTGCACGCCCTCATCATCTCCCGCCTTGACTACTGCAACCTCCTGCTCTGTGGCCTCCCCTCTAACACTCTCGCACCCCTCCAATCTATCATAAACTCTGCTGCTCGACTAATCAACCTGTCCCCCCGCTATTCCCCGGCCTCTCCTCTCTGTCAATCTCTTCACTGGCTCCCCATTGCTCAGAGACTCCAGTTCAAAACCCTAACCATGACATACAAAGCCATTCACAACCTGTCTCCTCCATATATCTCCGACCTAGTCTCCCGTTACATACCTGCACGCAACCTCCGATCCTCACAAGATCTCCTGCTCTACTCCCCTCTTATCTCCTCCTCCCACAACCGTATACAAGATTTCTCCCGTGCTTCCGCCCTACTCTGGAACTCTCTACCCCAACGTATCAGACTCTCGCCTACCGTGGAAACCTTCAAAAGGAACCTGAAGACCCACCTCTTCCGACAAGCCTACAACCTGCAGTAACCACCGCTCCACCATACCGCTGCACGACCAGCTCTACCCTCACCTACTGTATCCTCACCCATCCCTCGTAGATTGTGAGCCCTCGCGGGCAGAGTCCTCGCTCCGCCTGTACCAGTCGCTGTCACATTGTGTTCAAGATTATTGAAATTGTTCTTGTATTATACCCCCTTTTTCACATGTAAAGCGCCATGGAATAAATGGCGCTATAATAATAAATAATAATAATAATAATAATATGTATATACCGGTATTGTGTTGTTATATATATATGTATATACTGGTATTGTGTTGTTATATATATATGTATATACTGGTATTGTGTTGTTATATATATATGTATATACCGGTATTGTGTTGTTATATATATATGTATATACCGGTATTGTGTTGTTATATATATACAGTACAGACCAAAAGTTTGGACACACCTTCTCATTTAAAGATTTTTCTGTATTTTCATGACTATGAAAATTGTACATTCACACTGAAGGCATCAAAACTATGAATTAACACATGTGGAATTATATACTTAACAAAAAAGTGTGAAACAACTGAAAATATGTCTTATATTCTAGGTTCTTCAAAGTAGCCACCTTTTGCTTTGATGACTGCTTTGCACACTCTTGGCATTCTCTTGATGAGCTTCAAAAGGTAGTCACCGGAAATGGTCTTCCAACAATCTTGAAGGAGTTCCCAGAGATGCTTAGCACTTGTTGGCCCTTTTGCCTTCACTCTGCTGTCCAGCTCACCCCAAACCATCTCGATTGGGTTTAGGTCTGGTGACTGTGGAGGCCAGGTCATCTGGCGTAGCACCCCATCACTCTACTTCTTGGTCAAACAGCCTGGAGGTGTGTTTGGGGTCATTGTCCTGTTGAAAAATAAATGATGGTCCAACTAAACGCAAACCGGATGGAATAGCATGCCGCTGCGAGATGATGTGGTAGCCATGCTGGTTCAGTATGCCTTCAATTTTGAATACATCCCCAACAGTGTCACCAGCAAAGCACCCCCACACCATCACACCTCCTCCTCCATGCTTCACGGTGGGAACCAGGCATGTAGAGTCCATCCGTTCACCTTTTCTGCGTCGCACAAAGACACGGTGGTTGGAACCAAAGATCTCAAATTTGGACTCATCAGACAAAAGCAGATTTCCACTGGTCTAATGTCCATTCCTTGTGTTCTTTAGCCCAAACAAGTCTCTTCTGCTTGTTGCCTGTCCTTAGCAGTGGTTTCCTAGCAGCTATTTTACCATGAAGGCCTGCTGCTCAAAGTCTCCTCTTAACAGTTGTTGAAGAGATGTGTCTGCTGCTAGAACTCTGTGTGGCATTGACCTGGTCTCTAATCTGAGCTGCTGTTAAACTGCGATTTCTGAGGCTGGTGACTCAGATAAACTTATCCTCAGAAGCAGAGGTGACTCTTGGTCTTCCTTTCCTGGGGCGGTCCTCATGTGAGCTAGTTTCTTTGTAGCACTTGATGGTTTTTGCAACTGCACTTGGGGACACTTTCAAAGTTTGCCCAATTTTTCGGACTGACTGACCTTCATTTCTTAAAGTAATGATGTCCACTCATTTTTCTTTACTTAGCTGCTTTTTTCTTGCCATAATACAAATTCTAACAGTCTATTCAGTAGGACTATCAGCTGTGTATGCACCTGACTTCTGTACAGCACAACTGATGGTCCCAACTCCATTTATAAGGCAAGAAATCCCACTTATTAAACCTGACAGGGCACACCTGTGAAGTGAAGACCATTTCCGTTGACTACCTCTTGAAGCTCATCAAGAGAATGCCAAGAGGGTGCAAAGCAGTCATCAATGCAAAAGGTGGCTACTTTGAAGAACCTAGAATATAAGACATATTTTCAGTTGTTTCACACTTTTTTGTTAAGTATATAATTCCACATGTGGTAATTCATAGTTTTGATGCCTTCAGTGTGAATGTACAATTTTCATAGTCATGAAAATACAGAAAAATCTTTAAATGAGAAGGTGTGTCCAAACTTTTGGTCTGTACCGTATGTATATACCGGTATTGTGTTGTTATATATATATGTATATATCGGTATTGTGTTGTTATATATATATATGTATATACCGGTATTGTGTTGTTATATATATATGTATATACTGGTATTGTGTTGTTATATATATATGTATATACCGGTATTGTGTTGTTATATATATATGTATATACCGGTATTGTGTTGTTATATATATATATATATGTATATACCGGTATTGTGTTGTTATATATATATGTATATACCGGTATTGTGTTGTTATATATATATGTATATACCGGTATTGTGTTGTTATATATATATGTATATACTGGTATTGTGTTGTTATATATATATGTATATACCGGTATTGTGTTGTTATATATATATATGTATATACCGGTATTGTGTTGTTATATATATATGTATATACTGGTATTGTGTTGTTATATATATATGTATATACCGGTATTGTGTTGTTATATATATATATATGTATATACCGGTATTGTGTTGTTATATATATATGTATATACCGGTATTGTATTGTTATATATATATGTATATACCGGTATTGTGTTGTTATATATATATATGTATATACCGGTATTGTGTTGTTATATATATGTATATACCGGTATTGTGTTGTTATATATATATATGTATATACTGGTATTGTGTTGTTATATATATATGTATATACTGGTATTGTGTTGTTATATATATATGTATATACTGGTATTGTGTTGTTATATATATATGTATATACTGGTATTGTGTTGTTATATATATATGTATATACCGGTATTGTGTTGTTATATATATATATACCGGTATTGTGTTGTTATATATATATGTATATACCGGTATTGTGTTGTTATATATATATATGTATATACAGGTATTGTGTTGTTATATATATATGTATTTACAGGTATTGTGTTGTTATATATATATGTATATACCGGTATTGTGTTGTTATATATATATGTATATACCGGTATTGTGTTGTTATATATATATGTATATACCGGTATATTGTTGTTATATATATATGTATATACCGGTATTGTGTTGTTATATATATGTGTATACCGGTATTGTGTTGTTATATATATATGTATATACCGGTATTGTGTTGTTATATATATATGTATATACCGGTATTGTGTTGTTATATATATATGTATATACTGGTATTGTGTTGTTATATATATATGTATATACCGGTATTGTGTTGTTATATATATATGTATATACTGGTATTGTGTTGTTATATATATATGTATATACTGGTATTGTGTTGTTATATATATATGTATATACTGGTATTGTGTTGTTATATATATATGTATATACCGGTATTGTGTTGTTATATATATATATGTATATACCGGTATTGTGTTGTTATATATATATATGTATATACAGGTATTGTGTTGTTATATATATATGTATATACCGGTATTGTGTTGTTATATATATATGTATATACTGGTATTGTGTTGTTATATATATATATGTATATACAGGTATTGTGTTGTTATATATATATGTATATACCGGTATTGTGTTGTTATATATATATGTATATACCGGTATTGTGTTGTTATATATATATATGTATATACCGGTATTGTGTTGTTATATATATATATGTATATACCGGTATTGTGTTGTTATATATATATGTATATACAGGTATTGTGTTGTTATATATATATGTATATACCGGTATTGTGTTGTTATATATATATGTATATACCGGTATTGTGTTGTTATATATATATATGTATATACCGGTATTGTGTTGTTATATATATATGTATATACTGGTATTGTGTTGTTATATATATATATGTATATACTGGTATTGTGTTGTTATATATATATATATGTATATACAGGTATTGTGTTGTTATATATATATGTATATACAGGTATTGTGTTGTTATATATATATGTATATATCGGTATTGTGTTGTTATATATATATATGTATATACTGGTAGTGTGTTGTTATATATATATGTATATACCGGTATTGTGTTGTTATATATATATGTATATACTGGTAGTGTGTTGTTATATATATATGTATATACCGGTATTGTGTTGTTATATATATATGTATATACTGGTATTGTGTTGTTATATATATATGTATATACTGGTATTGTGTTGTTATATATATATGTATATACCGGTATTGTGTTGTTATATATATATATGTATATACTGGTATTGTGTTGTTATATATATATGTATATACTGGTATTGTGTTGTTATATATATATGTATATACCGGTATTGTGTTGTTATAAATATATGTATATATCGGTATTGTGTTGTTATATATATATATGTATATACTGGTAGTGTGTTGTTATATATATATGTATACACCGGTATTGTGTTGTTATATATATATATGTATATACTGGTATTGTGTTGTTATATATATATGTATATACCGGTATTGTGTTGTTATATATATATGTATATACCGGTATTGTGTTGTTATATATATATATGTATATACCGGTATTGTGTTGTTATATATATATGTATATACCGGTATTGTGTTGTTATATATATATGTATATACCGGTATTGTGTTGTTATATATATATGTATATACTGGTATTGTGTTGTTATATATATATGTATATACTGGTATTGTGTTGTTATATATATATATATGTATATACAGGTATTGTGTTGTTATATATATATGTATATATCGGTATTGTGTTGTTATATATATATATGTATATACTGGTAGTGTGTTGTTATATATATATGTATATACCGGTATTGTGTTGTTATATATATATGTATATACCGGTATTGTGTTGTTATATATATATATGTATATACTGGTATTGTGTTGTTATATATATATGTATATACCGGTATTGTGTTGTTATATATATATGTATATATCGGTATTGTGTTGTTATATATATATATGTATATACTGGTAGTGTGTTGTTATATATATATGTATATACCGGTATTGTGTTGTTATATATATATGTATATACTGGTATTGTGTTGTTATATATATATATGTATATACTGGTATTGTGTTGTTATATATATATGTATATACCGGTATTGTGTTGTTATATATATATGTATATACCGGTATTGTGTTGTTATATATATATGTATATACCGGTATTGTGTTGTTATATATATATGTATATACTGGTATTGTGTTGTTATATATATATGTATATACCGGTATTGTGTTGTTATATATATATGTATATACCGGTATTGTGTTGTTATATATATATGTATATACTGGTATTGTGTTGTTATATATATATATGTATATACTGGTATTGTGTTGTTATATATATATATGTATATACTGGTATTGTGTTGTTATATATATATGTATATACCGGTATTGTGTTGTTATATATATATGTATATACCGGTATTGTGTTGTTATATATATATGTATATACCGGTATTGTGTTGTTATATATATATGTATATACTGGTATTGTGTTGTTATATATATATATGTATATACTGGTATTGTGTTGTTATATATATATATGTATATACTGGTATTGTGTTGTTATATATATATGTATATACCGGTATTGTGTTGTTATATATATATGTATATACCGGTATTGTGTTGTTATATATATATGTATATACTGGTATTGTGTTGTTATATATATATGTATATACCGGTATTGTGTTGTTATATATATATGTATATACCGGTATTGTGTTGTTATATATATATGTATATACCGGTATTGTGTTGTTATATATATATGTATATACAGGTATTGTGTTGTTATATATATATGTATATACAGGTATTGTGTTGTTATATATATATGTATATACCGGTATTGTGTTGTTATATATATATGTATATACTGGTATTGTGTTGTTATATATATATGTATATACAGGTATTGTGTTGTTATATATATATGTATATACAGGTATTGTGTTGTTATATATATATGTATATACCGGTATTGTGTTGTTATATATATATGTATATACCGGTATTGTGTTGTTATATATATATGTATATACTGGTATTGTGTTGTTATATATATATGTATATACAGGTATTGTGTTGTTATATATATATGTATATACAGGTATTGTGTTGTTATATATATATGTATATACAGGTATTGTGTTGTTATATATATATGTATATACTGGTATTGTGTTGTTATATATATATGTATATACAGGTATTGTGTTGTTATATATATATGTATATACAGGTATTGTGTTGTTATATATATATATGTATATACTGGTATTGTGTTGTTATATATATATGTATATACCGGTATTGTGTTGTTATATATATATGTATATACTGGTATTGTGTTGTTATATATATATGTATATACAGGTATTGTGTTGTTATATATATATGTATATACAGGTATTGTGTTGTTATATATATATGTATATATCGGTATTGTGTTGTTATATATATATATGTATATACTGGTAGTGTGTTGTTATATATATATGTATATACTGGTATTGTGTTGTTATATATATATGTATATACTGGTATTGTGTTGTTATATATATATATGTATATACCGGTATTGTGTTGTTATATATATATGTATATACCGGTATTGTGTTGTTATATATATATGTATATACCGGTATTGTGTTCTTATATATATATGTATATACCGGTATTGTGTTGTTATATATATATGTATATACCGGTATTGTGTTGTTATATATATATGTATATACTGGTATTGTGTTGTTATATATATATGTATATACTGGTATTGTGTTGTTATATATATATGTATATACCGGTATTGTGTTGTTATATATATATGTATATACCGGTATTGTGTTGTTATATATATATGTATATACCGGTATTGTGTTGTTATATATATATGTATATACCGGTATTGTGTTGTTATATATATATGTATATACTGGTATTGTGTTGTTATATATATATGTATATACAGGTATTGTGTTGTTATATATATATGTATATACCGGTATTGTGTTGTTATATATATATGTATATACCGGTATTGTGTTGTTATATATATATGTATATACTGGTATTGTGTTGTTATATATATATGTATATACCGGTATTGTGTTGTTATATATATATGTATATACCGGTATTGTGTTGTTATATATATATGTATATACTGGTATTGTGTTGTTATATATATATGTATATACCGGTATTGTGTTGTTATATATATATGTATATGCCGGTATTGTGTTGTTATATATATATGTATATACTGGTATTGTGTTGTTATATATATATGTATATACCGGTATTGTGTTGTTATATAAATATGTATATACCGGTATTGTGTTGTTATATATATATATGTATATACCGGTATTGTGTTGTTATATATATATGTATATACAGTATTGTGTTGTTATATATATATGTATATACTGGTATTGTGTTGTTATATATATATGTATATACCGGTATTGTGTTGTTATATATATATGTATATACTGGTATTGCGTTGTTATATATATATGTATATACCGGTATTGTGTTGTTATATATATATGTATATACTGGTATTGTGTTGTTATATATATATGTATATACTGGTATTGTGTTGTTATATATATATGTATATACTGGTATTGTGTTGTTATATATATATGTATATACCGGTATTGTGTTGTTATATATATATGTATATACTGGTATTGTGTTGTTATATATATATGTATATACCGGTATTGTGTTGTTATATATATATGTATATACCGGTATTGTGTTGTTATATATATATGTATATACCGGTATTGTGTTGTTATATATATATGTATATACCGGTATTGTGTTGTTATATATATATGTATATACCGGTATTGTGTTGTTATATATATATGTATATACCGGTATTGTGTTGTTATATATATATGTATATACCGGTATTGTGTTGTTATATATATATGTATATACCGGTATTGTGTTGTTATATATATATGTATATACTGGTATTGTGTTGTTATATATATATGTATATACCGGTATTGTGTTGTTATATATATATGTATATACTGGTATTGTGTTGTTATATATATATATGTATATACTGGTATTGTGTTGTTATATATATATGTATATACTGGTATTGTGTTGTTATATATATATGTATATACTGGTATTGTGTTGTTATATATATATGTATATACCGGTATTGTGTTGTTATATATATATGTATATACCGGTATTGTGTTGTTATATATATATGTATATACTGGTATTGTGTTGTTATATATATATGTATATACAGGTATTGTGTTGTTATATATATATATGTATATACCGGTATTGTGTTGTTATATATATATATGTATATACTGGTATTGTGTTGTTATATATATATGTATATACCGGTATTGTGTTGTTATATATATATATATGTATATACCGGTATTGTGTTGTTATATATATATGTATATACCGGTATTGTGTTGTTATATATATATGTATATACTGGTATTGTGTTGTTATATATATATGTATATACCGGTATTGTGTTGTTATATATATATGTATATACAGGTATTGTGTTGTTATATATATATGTATATACCGGTATTGTGTTGTTATATATATATGTATATACCGGTATTGTGTTGTTATATATATATATGTATATACCGGTATTGTGTTGTTATATAAATATGTATATACCGGTATTGTGTTGTTATATATATATATGTATATACCGGTATTGTGTTGTTATATATATATGTATATACAGTATTGTGTTGTTATATATATATGTATATACTGGTATTGTGTTGTTATATATATATGTATATACCGGTATTGTGTTGTTATATATATATGTATATACTGGTATTGCGTTGTTATATATATATGTATATACCGGTATTGTGTTGTTATATATATATGTATATACTGGTATTGTGTTGTTATATATATATGTATATACTGGTATTGTGTTGTTATATATATATGTATATACCGGTATTGTGTTGTTATATATATATGTATATACTGGTATTGTGTTGTTATATATATATGTATATACCGGTATTGTGTTGTTATATATATATGTATATACCGGTATTGTGTTGTTATATATATATGTATATACCGGTATTGTGTTGTTATATATATATGTATATACCGGTATTGTGTTGTTATATATATATGTATATACCGGTATTGTGTTGTTATATATATATGTATATACCGGTATTGTGTTGTTATATATATATGTATATACCGGTATTGTGTTGTTATATATATATGTATATACTGGTATTGTGTTGTTATATATATATGTATATACCGGTATTGTGTTGTTATATATATATGTATATACTGGTATTGTGTTGTTATATATATATATGTATATACTGGTATTGTGTTGTTATATATATATGTATATACTGGTATTGTGTTGTTATATATATATGTATATACTGGTATTGTGTTGTTATATATATATGTATATACCGGTATTGTGTTGTTATATATATATGTATATACCGGTATTGTGTTGTTATATATATATGTATATACCGGTATTGTGTTGTTATATATATATGTATATACTGGTATTGTGTTGTTATATATATATGTATATACAGGTATTGTGTTGTTATATATATATATGTATATACCGGTATTGTGTTGTTATATATATATATGTATATACTGGTATTGTGTTGTTATATATATATGTATATACCGGTATTGTGTTGTTATATATATATGTATATACCGGTATTGTGTTGTTATATATATATGTATATACCGGTATTGTGTTGTTATATATATATGTATATACCGGTATTGTGTTGTTATATATATATGTATATACAGGTATTGTGTTGTTATATATATATGTATATACCGGTATTGTGTTGTTATATATATATATGTATATACCGGTATTGTGTTGTTATATATATATATGTATATACCGGTATTGTGTTGTTATATATATATGTATATACCGGTATTGTGTTGTTATATATATATGTATATACTGGTATTGTGTTGTTATATATATATATGTATATACTGGTATTGTGTTGTTATATATATATGTATATACCGGTATTGTGTTGTTATATATATATGTATATACCGGTATTGTGTTGTTATATATATATGTATATACCGGTATTGTGTTGTTATATATATATGTATATACCGGTATTGTGTTGTTATATATATATGTATATACTGGTATTGTGTTGTTATATATATATATGTATATACCGGTATTGTGTTGTTATATATATATGTATATACCGATATTGTGTTGTTATATATATATATGTATATACTGGTATTGTGTTGTTATATATATATGTATATACTGGTATTGTGTTGTTATATATATATGTATATACCGGTATTGTGTTGTTATATATATATGTATATACCGGTATTGTGTTGTTATATATATATGTATATACCGGTATTGTGTTGTTATATATATATGTATATATCGGTATTGTGTTGTTATATATATATGTATATACCGGTATTGTGTTGTTATATATACATGTATATACTGGTATTGTGTTGTTATATATATATGTATATACCGGTATTGTGTTGTTATATATATATGTATATACTGGTATTGTGTTGTTATATATATATGTATATACCGGTATTGTGTTGTTATATATATATGTATATACAGGTATTGTGTTGTTATATATATATGTATATACAGGTATTGTGTTGTTATATATATATGTATATACCGGTATTGTGTTGTTATATATATATGTATATACCGGTATTGTGTTGTTATATATATATGTATATACCGGTATTGTGTTGTTATATATATATGTATATACTGGTATTCTGTTGTTATATATATATGTATATACTGGTATTCTGTTGTTATATATATATGTATATACCGGTATTGTGTTGTTATATATATATGTATATACTGGTATTCTGTTGTTATATATATATGTATATACTGGTATTCTGTTGTTATATATATATGTATATACCGGTATTGTGTTGTTATATATATATGTATATACCGGTATTGTGTTGTTATATATATATGTATATACTGGTATTCTGTTGTTATATATATATGTATATACTGGTATTCTGTTATTATATATATATGTATATACTGGTATTGTGTTGTTATATATATATGTATATACCGGTATTGTGTTGTTATATATATATGTATATACTGGTATTCTGTTGTTATATATATATGTATATACTGGTATTCTGTTATTATATATATATGTATATACAGGTATTGTGTTGTTATATATATATGTATATACCGGTATTGTGTTGTTATATATATATATATATATACCGGTATTGTGTTGTTATATATATATGTATATACAGGTATTGTGTTGTTATATATATATGTATATACCGGTATTGTGTTGTTATATATATATGTATATACCGGTATTGTGTTGTTATATATATATGTATATACCGGTATTGTGTTGTTATATATATATGTATATACTGGTATTGTGTTGTTATATATATATGTATATACCGGTATTGTGTTGTTATATATATATGTATATACCGGTATTGTGTTGTTATATATATATGTATATACTGGTATTGTGTTGTTATATATATATGTATATACCGGTATTGTGTTGTTATATATATATGTATATACCGGTATTGTGTTGTTATATATATATGTATATACCGGTATTGTGTTGTTATATATATATGTATATACCGGTATTGTGTTGTTATATATATATGTATATACTGGTATTGTGTTGTTATATATATATGTATATACAGGTATTGTGTTGTTATATATATATGTATATACCGGTATTGTGTTGTTATATATATATGTATATACTGGTATTGTGTTGTTATATATATATGTATATACAGGTATTGTGTTGTTATATATATATGTATATACCGGTATTGTGTTGTTATATATATATGTATATACCGGTATTGTGTTGTTATATATATATGTATATACTGGTATTGTGTTGTTATATATATATGTATATACTGGTATTGTGTTGTTATATATATATGTATATACAGGTATTGTGTTGTTATATATATATATGTATATACCGGTATTGTGTTGTTATATATATATGTATATACCGGTATTGTGTTGTTATATATATATATGTATATACAGGTATTGTGTTGTTATATATATATGTATATACAGGTATTGTGTTGTTATATATATATGTATATACCGGTATTGTGTTGTTATATATATATATATGTATATACTGGTATTGTGTTGTTATATATATATATGTATATACTGGTATTGTGTTGTTATATATATATGTATATACAGGTATTGTGTTGTTATATATATATGTATATACCGGTATTGTGTTGTTATATATATATGTATATACTGGTATTGTGTTGTTATATATATATGTATATACCGGTATTGTGTTGTTATATATATATGTATATACCGGTATTGTGTTGTTATATATATATGTATATACCGGTATTGTGTTGTTATATATATATGTATATGACGCGCCCCCTGGGACATATTCCTTTTTGAGGGGAATACCCGGCACCGGATCAGATGGGGGGTTGTAGTCTCCGAGCGGCTGTGACCCGGTCCCGTGCCCAGGGCGTCAAGCTAAGTGTTATGTGGCAGCTTTACAGATGTTACTAAAGTTCTTTTGTGTCGACTACGCCACCCGTTGTGATGCGGTCACTGTGGCCGCCGCTGCTGCAGGGTCCGCTGAGGCTGATGGTGGGTGCGCAGCTTGGTGAGATAACCCCCAACGGGAGGGGTATAGCCTCAGAGGGGACAGGCGCAGAGGATGGGGGTTGTGGTGGTGCGATGCAGCCGGCAATGAAGACAGACTCGGGTTGTGCAGTTAAGGGTGTTTACTTACTGCTGATGTTGTACTGGTCACTCCAGCTGCTAGTGACCACCCGAGCCGTGCTGCGTCCACCAGGTCCTGGATCCGGCCAACCCCCAAACAAGTCCAGAGCGTGGCCCTGAGCTCTCCCTCTGTCCTTTCTTCAGCCGTCCCCACCAGTGATTCACCTAGGTCCAGCTCCCTCGGGCCTTCTTTTGGGACACCCTTGGCCCTGGGTTCCCTGACCCTTCATGTGGTGTGCCTTCGGGGTGAATGTGGTGGGTGACCGTGACAGACACTGCCCACGGTCTCCGGTCTCTGGCTGGGGAATGTCTTTGCCCCCACCAGCTTGGGTTCCGTTACCCTCTTGCTGACTCCTCACCCGGTGCTCTAATTTGGGTTCTTGGGTCCCTTCAGTCTTCCCCCTCTGGGTCTTTCTCTGCTCCACTCTCTCTCTCTCCAGGGCTGCTGTTTCCTTCTCTCTCCTCTCCAACTGACTTGTTCTCAGCGTCTGACCCTGATCTAAGTTGATGCCCTCCTTATATATCCCTCTATGTGTGAGCTCAGGTGACCAGCACCCAATGAGCTCCTATCACTACCCAGACTGCTCCCCCTATCTGCCCCTACACTACATGGGATGTACCACCCCCCCTCCCACTCCAGCCAGGAACAGGCTCGGTTGTACCTGCACATTTCTAAGTGGGAGTACCGTCGGCCTGCTCCTCTGGAATGGGATGTATGTAGTGCATGCAGTCTATCTGAGCTCAGTTCCACACTCCTTCCTTACCCGGGAGTGGAATATCACACCTCTGGGTTGAGGTGCAATACCCCTGTAGCAGCCGAATCCTCAGGGTGCTACATTCCCCCCTGGTAAATCACAGCACGTCCTCGGGCTGTAAGACATAAAACACCAAAACATACAAAATTTTTATATGAACATATAAAACATATAAACATTATATATATATAAAACTTTTTATATAAACATTCTCGTAGACTTCTCTTGTCTCTGGTTCCTCCTCCGGACACTGTGCAACGTGTGTCCGGGAAAAGTGCGACAGTCTCTTAGAAAATCTGGTTTTCTATAAAACCGGTAGGGGGCGCTTTAGGACGCGCAACTATATACAGGGAAGGTTGAAAGTTGGCCGCTCTCAGTCCTCGGCCAGGTAGAGGGTAGGGAATGGCTGCTCACAGTCCTCAGCCTGTAGGATGAAGGGGTTAACGGGTAAACAGTTCCCTGGTCCCAACGGGGACTATTTTAGCAGCAACAGTTTCAGTTTCTATATACCCCGATTGGGTAACTATTTACAGCTCCTGCTCTGCCGCACTCAACGGCGTCTTCCTCCTGCTCTTTCTTGATATGATGTTTCTTCAGACCCGTCCGGGTCCTCTGACTCCTCCTCCCCGTACCGCAACTCCTCCTCCGTCAAGCGGTGTACGTGGAGGGCGTAAGGTCCTTTGGCACACTTGTGCCGGGTGAAAGTGACCTCGTCTCCGACGTAGAGGTCACGGCCTTTGTGACCTTCCGGCAGGTGGGACTCGACGTCTCTGCGAGTCACAAAAACGTCACCGCGGTTGTTATGGTCCCGAATAAAGCCCCACCCATGCTGCGGGTTGAACTTTATCACTGTCCCGATGGTGCGGGGACAATGCGCTGCACGGGGGTTCCTCCTAGTCCGGCTCTTCTGCTCCGCGCTCTGGATTTGGGCCTGTTGTTCTCTGACCCGCCTCTCCTCCCGTTCTCTCTTAAACTCTGCCAGCTGTTGACGGCAACACTCTGTACGTTCAGCTGCGGCTGCCCGAGTTTCTCCGGTGAACCCCATCAAATCTTCTCCCGTGGGGTCCCACACGAATTGGGCTTCTGCTAGAGGAGGCGAGACCCGAGCCACGGGCTTCGGAGCCGGGATTAGGGGCTCACACAAGGGCCCTAGTCTTTGCTGCCGTTCCAGCTCATGGTATCTGTGATGAACCTGTAGCCGCCATCTTGGTAATGATAAATCATATCCAGGGATGGCCACACTTCAGCAGCCCCCACCCTTGGGACCTTCTGTTAAAACGTCAACTAGATAGTTTCCCCCCATCCAGGCTCCTGTAAGATAAGAAGCCTACTTAACACTTGAATGCTAGGAGCTTCAAAGACTTCGAGAGGAAACACAGCCAGCAGGGGGGGGTGCTTCGTCTATCTGTACCTGACCATTTGTCCCATAGGACTAGTTTCTTTGTCTGTCACAAGCATGGAGGCATAAGATATAGAAACATGAATAGTACACGCATGTTGCGTGGGATGGGCCAATAAAAAAATATCACGGCGTCCCGGAGCCATTGCGCACACAAGCCTCCGCGGTAGACGTTTGTACGTGCTCTGGAAGCCAAGATATAGCGCGGAGCCATTCCTGAGGACCGTATGGTATCATAATTGATATCAAAAGGTCGGTTACGGCGGCCCGAATCCATGGGAACCCCTGGGGGTATCATGAGACCATCCCAGAAGAAGTTATTGGGTTCCATAGAATTTGGGCTTCTGATCGAAGTTAGACCTGAGGGTGGAGACTGAGCCAGCTGACCTCACCAGCAGTGGGCGGGACGGGGCAGGTAAGATAGCAGGACAGACAAGAGACAAGTCAGTCTTGACCCAAGAGTGGTGTGCTGAACATCTGAGCACCAGCTGAGGCCACCAAGGGGAGGAGCAGTTTGACCATGCGGTGGTAGGCCTCAGCCTGTAACAAAGAACCGTGCCTGCGATCGCAGAATCCTCTCCCTGCGTCACAAGAAAATCAAGAAACCGGTAACTGATATGCTGTGGTGATTCTGTGTGTTGTATTCCATTGTTGTATAGTTTAGCCTGACCTTATACCTGTGTATATTTAGTTGTATATCGTGTATCTAGTGTATTATTATAATCAATTACCTCAAGTAATTGTGGGCCTGCCTTTTATTCTGCATAACGAACGCACGTCCGTGTGAGCTCGGCTCAAGCCAAAAACGCTACCCAGGGTTGGTTCCTGACCCGATATAGGCCCATTCACGGACTGGGCGTATATCTAAAATAGGGACTGGTGGCAGCATACCAACTGGGGATTGGGGAAGGCTGGTAGTGACGGTCGGAGGTTCAGATATATATATTCCTGGCGCGGCCAAGGAAGATATATATACCGCCCTCACTACAGAGGGCCCCGATACCCAGTAGGTTACAGGACAGTCTCCCTGGCGACCGCTTATCCTAGGTGCAGTTCCTTGACTGACCTGAGGCTAAGAGGGCGCTAGCGAGTTGTGCTGTGTAGTGACGTTACGGTTTAGTGACGTTGAAGGGATAACACACTACCGTGTTCCCTGCGCTGGTTGCAGCTTCCTGGCACTACTTTCTCTAGGTGCAGTACCTTGACTGACCTGAGAGGTAAGGGGGCGCCAGAGAGCTGCACCCACCGGCCGGCTTTCATACCATTGGTGGCAGAGCGGTGGGATTGCAGAATAATAGTGTTGTGGGACCCCTACTCCCAGGCACTAAAGACTGCCAGTGGTAACTTCCACTGCTGGAGTCTTAAGGTCAGCCCAACGTTAGACGGTCAGGCTAAAAGTATAACAAGGTGTGTGCAAACTCAGGGTTGCAGCGGTGTCGGTTACCAAGATGGCAGACGGCACCAGGAGCAAGACCCTGCAGGAGGCTAATGCTACGGTCCGTGTGGCAGGAGGGGAGGACATTGTTACTCATGGCGAGGAGGAGTCCAGCCCGGGCACCTCAGGGAGCCAGTCCCCAGTATACGGTCCCGCAGTGGGCTGCCCACCACCTACCCAGCCCAGCCTGTCCAGATCACAAGCCCTTTTACAAGCGGCTATGGCAAGTCTCCAGTCTCATGGCGATGCCGTCTACAAAACCCTCCTGGCAGCATCAGAGAAGGCAGCGGAGGAGGAGCGCGAAGCTGCAGAGCGCCGGGAGGCTGCGGAGCGTGAAGCTGCAGAGCGCCGGGAGGCTGCGGAGCGTGCAGAGCGAGCTGCGGAGCGCCAGCACCAACTGGACCTGGCCCAGCGGGGGCTTCCGCTAGAGCAACCAACCCATCAGGAGACCAAGTCGTCCAAAGTCCGAGCTGAGGACTTCCCTCTACTGGAGAAGGATGGGGACCTGGACTCCTTTCTGGTGGCATTTGAACGGACCTGTCTTCAGCACCATCTGGCCCGGGATCAGTGGGCCAGATACCTGACCCCCCGTTTGAGGGGTAAGTCCCTGGATGCCTTGGGGGACTTACCTGCCGGGGAGGTACAGAACTACGACTGCATCAAGCAGGCCCTGATCCGGCAGTACAACCTCACTCCCGAGTCGTACCGCCAGAAGTTCCGGAGCCTGCTGCGTGGCCCCAAGGACACCTGGACCGATCATATGCGGGCGCTGTTGAGAGCCGCAGAGCACTGGACCTCGGGTCTAGCGCTTACTACCCGCCAGGAGGTCCAGGAACTGTTCGTCACGGAGCAGTTCTTGTGGAACTGCCCAGAGGACCTCCGACAGTTCCTCCGTGACCGAAAACCAACAGGGGCTTCTGCTACAGCCGCCCTGGCAGACGAGTATGCCAATAACAGGGCGCCTGAGCTGAAGAAGTCTGCCAGCAGCACCTGGAGAGGGGGTAAGCCCAGTCATGCCCCTGTTTCCCCGGCCCCTAGAACACAAGGGGTGTATCCCCCTGTTGCCCTCTCCAGGCAAGGACCAGACGTAAGACGTTGTCATCTATGCAACAAACCAGGACACTTTAGGGCTGAGTGTCCCCAGCGCCAAAAGACCCCATCCCAGTCCCAGAGAGCGCCCAATGTTTTGTGTGTGGGAGGGGGTGGTGGTAGGTCCCTGGACAACATCCAACCCGTCACCATAGGCCGTTCTGCGGTCATGGGACTGCGGGACACGGGCGCTGAACGAACACTGGTACGGCCTGAGGTGGTGTCCCCCCAGGACTTGGTACCAGGAAAGACTCTTTCCGTCTCCGGGGTTGGAGGCGTGGAGCCGGCACTTCCCGTTGCCATGGTGTATTTGGACTGGGGTGCCGGAAGGGGGATGCGGGAGGTGGGAGTAACGCCAAATATTCCCGCAAATGTTTTATTAGGGACCGACTTGGGGCGTCTAGTATCGCAGTATGTACCCTCTGAACCCCCAAGTTCGGCCCCCCAAGAGTGTATTGATTTGTCTGCTGCTAATGCCAACCATGTTGTATGTAGTGTGTGTCCTGCTGAGGAGGAGGGAGTGAAACCTGAGGGTAACACCTGCACAGACACAACACAAACAGGGTTAGTGAAAGCAGGTGGGGAGTGTGGGGACGCCCGCAGAGGTGCTCAGCCGGCGTGCCGTGACCTCTTGTCCTCCGGTGAGGGAGGGGGCGGGCAGGATTCTGTAGAGGGAAGCTCAGGGATGGAGAGGGGGGCAGCTACCGGCAGTGTAGGGCTCCCAGGGGTATCCAGGCTGCTGAGTATAGGCCCACTGCAGGGGGAGGAACAGGCCATGGGAGGTGGGGGTGTCCCAAGAGAGGAGCCGCCAGGTAAGACCCCAGGGCAGGAGTTCCCCACATCCGAGATGTCCAAAGGCCTAGGAAGCCTGCCTGATCGGGCGGCTTGGTCAGAAACAGAGGGGAAGCAGGCACTACCCACGGTCACAGCGGTCATAGCCGCTGTCACCAGGAGTGGGAGCGCCGGAGCCCAAGGAGCCTTGCAGAGGTCCGACGGCTTCCCCACTTCTGACCAAGTGTCTGCCGGGTCAGACAGCGGCCAGGTGACATGCCCGGAGGGGCTGACGGAGGATGTGGCAGTTTCGTCGATCCTGGCCACATCAAGTCAGGAATTTCAGGCTGCGTTGGAAGCAGACGACAGCCTGAAAGCTCTCAAGGCACAGGCGGCACAGCCTCCCATGGAGTCAGACTGCGAGCGTGTGGTCTGGGACCAGGGACGGCTGTACCGGGTAACGGTCCAGCAGGGTTCACCGGAGGCGTGGCCCAGGGACCGACAGTTAGTGGTACCCTATCCGTTCAGGGCGGAATTGTTGCGGATCGCACACGAGATTCCGATGGCCGGACACCTAGGGATCGCTAAAACCAAGGCCAGGATAGCTCAGCATTTCTACTGGCCTGGGATGGGAGCCGCGGTGGGTGCCTACTGCCGTTCGTGTGACACCTGTCAGAGGGTGGGGAAGGCGGGGCCGCGCCCCAAAGCCCCACTGGTAACTCTGCCAATCATCGAAGAGCCTTTCTCGAGGGTCGCTGTGGATCTTATTGGACCTCTGTCCACTCCCAGCCACTCCGGGAAATGCTTCATACTCACGGTAGTGGACTATGCCACCCGGTACCCGGAAGCGGTAGCTTTGTCGTCCATTCGGGCCGACAAGGTGGCTACCGCCTTACTGGAGATCTTCTCCAGAGTGGGTTTCCCCCAAGAAATGCTCACCGACCGAGGGACCCAGTTCATGTCGCGGCTGATGGAGTCCCTCTGTAAGCAAATGCAGGTGCAACATCTGGTGGCCAGCCCGTATCACCCACAGACTAATGGCCTGTGTGAGCGGTTCAATGGCACCTTAAAGCAGATGCTTAAGATGTTGGTCGACTCCCACGGGAGAGACTGGGAGCGTTACCTCCCACACCTCCTATTTGCTTACCGGGAGGTTCCGCAGGCCTCAACGGGGTTCTCCCCCTTTGAGCTCCTGTACGGGCGACGGGTACGGGGCCCCCTGGCTCTGGTGAAGGAAGCATGGGAAGGGGATTTGGCCACCCCCGAGGTGTCGGTCATCGAGTATGTCGTGCGCCACCGGGACAGGATGATGGCCTTGGCAAAGCTGGTGCAGGACAATATGGCCCAGGCCCAGGCCGACCAGAAGCGGTGGTACGACCAGAATGCTTGTGAGAGGACCTACCAGGTGGGTCAAAAGGTGTGGGTACTGGTCCCCGTACCACAGAACAAGCTTCAGGCAGCCTGGGAAGGTCCCTACTTCGTGCACCAGAAACTCAATGCCGTCACCTATCTGGTCACCCTGGATCACGCCCGTGGAAGGAGGAAGGCCTTCCACGTGAACATGATGAAGGCTCATCATGAGCGGGAAGCGACTGCCCACCCAGTGTGCAACCTTCCCGAGGAAGGAGAGGTAGAAAGCCTCCTGGATCTGCTCACCCAAGCCAAGGCGGGTGGGTCCATCGAGGATGTGGGGGTTGGCCACCAGCTCACGGAGGACCAACGGTCCCAGCTGGGGACCACCCTGCACCCCTTCCGGGGGCTGTTCAGCAGCCTGCCCGGAAGGACTGAGATGGCTGTCCACGACGTGGACACTGGCGATCACCCGCCGATCCGGCGTTCAGCATATCGGGTCTCTTTCGAGGTGCAGGGAAACATGCGCCAAGAGATAGACGAGATGCTGAAGCTGGGGGTGATCCAGGCATCCAGCAGCGTGTGGGCCTCGCCTGTAGTCCTCGTACCAAAGAAGGACCGAACTACACGGTTCTGCGTGGACTACCGGGGGCTCAACGCTGTAACGGCCACCGATGCGTTCCCCATACCACGCATCGATGACCTGCTCGATCGGATGGCTGGGGCTAAGTACCTGACCATCATGGATCTGAGCCGGGGGTACTGGCAGATTCCTCTGACCCCCGCGGCAAGGGAACGCTCTGCCTTTATCACCCCTTTTGGACTGTACGAGTCCACAGTGATGCCATTCGGCATGAAGAATGCCCCTGCCACTTTTCAGCGGATGGTCAATACGCTGCTTGAGGGACTTGAAGGGTACGTGGCTGCGTACTTGGACGATATTGCAGTCTTCAGTCCCACTTGGGAGGATCACCTAGAGCACCTGCGGCAGGTGCTCGGTCGGATCCACCGGGCAGGCTTGACCATCAAGCCGGAAAAGTGCCAGCTGGGCATGAGTGAGGTCCTCTACCTGGGTCACCGGGTAGGCGGGGGGGTTCTGAAGCCAGAACCGGGGAAAGTGGATGCCATCGCATCCTGGCCCACTCCTAGGACCAAAAAGCAGGTGATGTCCTTCTTGGGGACCGCCGGGTACTATAGGAGGTTCGTCCCACACTATAGCACCCTGGCCAAGCCCCTGACGGACCTCACCAAGAAGAAGCTGCCCGTCGCAGTCGACTGGACAGTCGCCTGCGAGACAGCTTTCGGGGCACTCAAGGCCGCCCTAAGTAGCTCCCCTGTACTGCAAGCTGCCGACTTCGACCGGCCGTTTGTGGTACAGACCGACGCCAGTGACTTTGGCCTCGGTGCTGTGCTAAGTCAGGTCAACACGACAGGCCAGGAACATCCTGTCTTGTACCTGAGCAGGAAGCTACTGCCCCGGGAGGTGGCTTACTCCACGGTGGAAAAAGAATGCCTGGCAATTGTATGGGCCCTGCAGCGTCTGCAGCCCTACTTGTACGGGAGCCATTTCACCGTGGAGACGGACCACAACCCCCTCAGCTGGTTACACACGGTCTCTGGGTCGAATGGCAGGTTGCTACGCTGGAGCCTCGCTCTCCAGCAGTACCACTTCTCCATTCGCCACAGAAGAGGCCGTGACCACGGTAACGCTGACGGGTTATCCCGGCAAGGGGAGGGTGCAGAAGGACGCACGGGGGAACACAGGAATGTGCTACCCCCTCGCGCCCTCGTATAGGGGGAGGTGTGATGAACCTGTAGCCGCCATCTTGGTAATGATAAATCATATCCAGGGATGGCCACACTTCAGCAGCCCCCACCCTTGGGACCTTCTGTTAAAACGTCAACTAGATAGTTTCCCCCCATCCAGGCTCCTGTAAGATAAGAAGCCTACTTAACACTTGAATGCTAGGAGCTTCAAAGACTTCGAGAGGAAACACAGCCAGCAGGGGGGGGTGCTTCGTCTATCTGTACCTGACCATTTGTCCCATAGGACTAGTTTCTTTGTCTGTCACAAGCATGGAGGCATAAGATATAGAAACATGAATAGTACACGCATGTTGCGTGGGATGGGCCAATAAAAAAATATCACGGCGTCCCGGAGCCATTGCGCACACAAGCCTCCGCGGTAGACGTTTGTACGTGCTCTGGAAGCCAAGATATAGCGCGGAGCCATTCCTGAGGACCGTATGGTATCATAATTGATATCAAAAGGTCGGTTACGGCGGCCCGAATCCATGGGAACCCCTGGGGGTATCATGAGACCATCCCAGAAGAAGTTATTGGGTTCCATAGAATTTGGGCTTCTGATCGAAGTTAGACCTGAGGGTGGAGACTGAGCCAGCTGACCTCACCAGCAGTGGGCGGGACGGGGCAGGTAAGATAGCAGGACAGACAAGAGACAAGTCAGTCTTGACCCAAGAGTGGTGTGCTGAACATCTGAGCACCAGCTGAGGCCACCAAGGGGAGGAGCAGTTTGACCATGCGGTGGTAGGCCTCAGCCTGTAACAAAGAACCGTGCCTGCGATCGCAGAATCCTCTCCCTGCGTCACAAGAAAATCAAGAAACCGGTAACTGATATGCTGTGGTGATTCTGTGTGTTGTATTCCATTGTTGTATAGTTTAGCCTGACCTTATACCTGTGTATATTTAGTTGTATATCGTGTATCTAGTGTATTATTATAATCAATTACCTCAAGTAATTGTGGGCCTGCCTTTTATTCTGCATAACGAACGCACGTCCGTGTGAGCTCGGCTCAAGCCAAAAACGCTACCCAGGGTTGGTTCCTGACCCGATATAGGCCCATTCACGGACTGGGCGTATATCTAAAATAGGGACTGGTGGCAGCATACCAACTGGGGATTGGGGAAGGCTGGTAGTGACGGTCGGAGGTTCAGATATATATATTCCTGGCGCGGCCAAGGAAGATATATATACCGCCCTCACTACAGAGGGCCCCGATACCCAGTAGGTTACAGGACAGTCTCCCTGGCGACCGCTTATCCTAGGTGCAGTTCCTTGACTGACCTGAGGCTAAGAGGGCGCTAGCGAGTTGTGCTGTGTAGTGACGTTACGGTTTAGTGACGTTGAAGGGATAACACACTACCGTGTTCCCTGCGCTGGTTGCAGCTTCCTGGCACTACTTTCTCTAGGTGCAGTACCTTGACTGACCTGAGAGGTAAGGGGGCGCCAGAGAGCTGCACCCACCGGCCGGCTTTCATCACAGTATCCTTCGGGCCAGATGAAGGGCCGCCCGTCCGGCCATGTGAGCTGGCTGAACAGGTCCTCCCCCAGGTGTGGCACCCTAGGTATTGCGGGCGCGGGCGCGGTGGTGGTGGCGCCCGGGTTGCCCAGGCCTTGCGGCCAGGCCTGGGGCACCTGGAAGGTGAAGGGCACCGTTAGGACGGCGGCGCCCTGGGCTACCTGGCCTTGCGGCCAGGCCGGAGGCTCCGCGGAGGTAGGGGGCGCTGTTGGTATTGCGGCGCCCGGGGGTACTAGGCCTTGCGACCAGGCTGGTGGTACTTCCTGCTTGGTCACGCTCCGGGTCGGGGCGTGTGACGTCACAGGGGTCGCGGCGGCGGCTTCCGGTTGGGGCCTAGTCCATGGCGGTGACCTGGCGGCTACGGGCACAGCAGGGGGACTTTCGGGCTCTGCGACGGGGAGCTGGGGCAGGTAAGCGGTGTCACGGCTTGGGGTATAGGCGTCCCCTTTACCTGCCTCCATGCGTTCGGCTCCCTCCTCGGCGCCGTCTCCGGCCTTGGGTCCTCCTGCGCCATCCTCAGAGGCGGTCTTCTTCCTCTTCCAGGGTAGCGTGCTCCGTTGACTGGTCTCTGCTTGCTGGGTCATCTCCCGGCCCCACTCCGCCAGTATCTCGCGCTGTACCCGGGCCATCCTCCTTGCGAGGCCCTCCAGGGCAGTTTGTGCACACTCCCGGTCTCGGGGGAGCTGCGCTAGGATCTCCGCTAGACCTAGCGGGGTTGTGGACTCTAGCAGGCTCCTGACCATCGGGTCGGTGCTGCTCTGCTCGGCTTCCGGCAGGCTCCTGGCCAGCGGGCCGGTGCTGCTCTGCCCTCCTTCCTCGGTCTCTAGCAGACTCCTGGCCAGCGGGCCGGTGCTGTTCTGCTTTCTTTCCATCTCCGGGTGAGCTTCTCCGCTACTCCTTGTTAGACCTCTTGCCTCCGGGTGCGCTCGCTCCAGACTGCTCCAAGCGACACCCATCTTTGTTCTTCTCTTTCGTCTCCTCCCACTTCGAGGGCGGTCCCGGGGCAACTCGGTGACTGTCAGCTCCAGGGGGAGTTCTTTCACGCTGACAGACACCTCCAGCATCACAGTCTCTGTTGGTGGGGGCGGTTTCCACTTTTGGCGCCATTTTCTGTCCCGGCCCACGATGGGAGGTGGCCTCCTGCCCTCCTTTGGCACGCCTATAATGGCGTCCGCTGCTCTTCCAAGGCGGGAAATCTGCGGTTTTGGCGGGAAGCGTCGCCCAGTGGCGGGAAGCTCTGCAGATGGCGGGAACAAGTTGGAAATGGCGGACAATCGGCGGGAAACGACTGGTGATGGAGTCCGATGGCGTGGACCCTCCGGAACCGGCGGGAGACTTCTTTCTGAGGTAAACTTGCACTTTTCTTCAGGCACGCAGTACCCGGGTGTTGCGGGCACGTAATCCTGCCGACTACGCCAAAGTTGACGCGCCCCCTGGGACATATTCCTTTTTGAGGGGAATACCCGGCACCGGATCAGATGGGGGGTTGTAGTCTCCGAGCGGCTGTGACCCGGTCCCGTGCCCAGGGCGTCAAGCTAAGTGTTATGTGGCAGCTTTACAGATGTTACTAAAGTTCTTTTGTGTCGACTACGCCACCCGTTGTGATGCGGTCACTGTGGCCGCCGCTGCTGCAGGGTCCGCTGAGGCTGATGGTGGGTGCGCAGCTTGGTGAGATAACCCCCAACGGGAGGGGTATAGCCTCAGAGGGGACAGGCGCAGAGGATGGGGGTTGTGGTGGTGCGATGCAGCCGGCAATGAAGACAGACTCGGGTTGTGCAGTTAAGGGTGTTTACTTACTGCTGATGTTGTACTGGTCGCTCCAGCTGCTAGTGACCACCCGAGCCGTGCTGCGTCCACCAGGTCCTGGATCCGGCCAACCCCCAAACAAGTCCAGAGCGTGGCCCTGAGCTCTCCCTCTGTCCTTTCTTCAGCCGTCCCCACCAGTGATTCACCTAGGTCCAGCTCCCTCGGGCCTTCTTTTGGGACACCCTTGGCCCTGGGTTCCCTGACCCTTCATGTGGTGTGCCTTCGGGGTGAATGTGGTGGGTGACCGTGACAGACACTGCCCACGGTCTCCGGTCTCTGGCTGGGGAATGTCTTTGCCCCCACCAGCTTGGGTTCCGTTACCCTCTTGCTGACTCCTCACCCGGTGCTCTAATTTGGGTTCTTGGGTCCCTTCAGTCTTCCCCCTCTGGGTCTTTCTCTGCTCCACTCTCTCTCTCTCCAGGGCTGCTGTTTCCTTCTCTCTCCTCTCCAACTGACTTGTTCTCAGCGTCTGACCCTGATCTAAGTTGATGCCCTCCTTATATATCCCTCTATGTGTGAGCTCAGGTGACCAGCACCCAATGAGCTCCTATCACTACCCAGACTGCTCCCCCTATCTGCCCCTACACTACATGGGATGTACCACCCCCCCTCCCACTCCAGCCAGGAACAGGCTCGGTTGTACCTGCACATTTCTAAGTGGGAGTACCGTCGGCCTGCTCCTCTGGAATGGGATGTATGTAGTGCATGCAGTCTATCTGAGCTCAGTTCCACACTCCTTCCTTACCCGGGAGTGGAATATCACACCTCTGGGTTGAGGTGCAATACCCCTGTAGCAGCCGAATCCTCAGGGTGCTACATATATACTGGTATTGTGTTGTTATATATATATGTATATACTGGTATTGTGTTGTTATATATATATGTATATACCGGTATTGTGTTGTTATATATATATGTATATACCGGTATTGTGTTGTTATATATATATATGTATATACCGGTATTGTGTTGTTATATATATATATGTATATACAGGTATTGTGTTGTTATATATATATATATATATGTATATACCGGTATTGTGTTGTTATATATATATGTATACACCGGTATTGTGTTGTTATATATATATATGTATATACCGGTATTGTGTTGTTATATATATATGTATATACCGGTATTGTGTTGTTATATATATATATGTATATACCGGTATTGTGTTGTTATATATATATATGTATATACTGGTATTGTGTTGTTATATATATATATGTATATACTGGTATTGTGTTGTTATATATATATGTATATACCGGTATTGTGTTGTTATATATATATGTATATACTGGTATTGTGTTGTTATATATATATGTATATACCGGTATTGTGTTGTTATATATATATGTATATTATTATTATTATTATTATTTATTATTATAGCGCCATTTATTCCATGGCGCTTTACATGTGATAGGGATATACATAACAAAAGCATTTACATAATCTTAACAAAACGAGTCAGCGACTGGTACAGGAGGAGCGAGGACCCTGCCCGCGAGGGCTCACAGTCTACGAGGGATGGGTGAGGATACAGTAGGTGAGGGTAGAGCTGGTCGTGCAGTGGTGTTTACTGCAGGTTGTAGGCTTGTCGGAAGAGGTGGGTCTTCAGGTTCCTTTTGAAGGTTTCCACGGTCGGCGAGAGTCTGATATGTTGGGGTAGAGAGTTCCAGAGTAGGGGGGAAGCACGGGAGAAATCTTGTATACGAGTGTGGGAGGAGGAGATAAGAGGGGAGTAGAGCAGGAGATCTTGTGAGGATCGGAGGTTGCGTGCAGGTAAGTACCGGGAGACTAGGTCACAGATGTATGGGGGAGACAGGTTGTGGATGGCTTTGTATGCCATGGTTAGAGTTTTGAACTGAATTCTCTGGGCAATAGGGAGCCAGTGAAGGGATTGACAGAGAGGAGAGGCCGGGGAATAGCGGGGGGACAGGTGGATTAGTCGAGCAGCAGAGTTTAGGATAGATTGGAGAGGTGCAAGAGTGTTGGAAGGGATGCCACGGAGCAGGAGGTTGCAGTAGTCGAGGCGGGATATGATGAGGGCATGCACTAGTGTTTTTGCAGAGTCTTTGCTGAGGAATGCACGGATCCGGGAGATGTTTTTGAGTTGGAGTCGGCAGGAGGTGGAAAGGGCTTGAATATGTGGTTTGAAGGAGAGATCAGAGTCCAGGGTTACCCCAAGGCAGCGAGCTTGTGGGACTGGGGAGAGTGAACAGCCATTGATGTTGATGGATAGGTCAGATGGGGGATGTGAATGAGAGGGTGGAAAGATGATGAACTCTGTTTTATCCATGTTGAGTTTTAGAAACCTGTCGGAGAAGAAGGATGAGATGGCGGACAGACATTGTGGGATTCTGGTTAGTAGGGAGGAGATATCGGGTCCAGAGAGGTAGATCTGTGTGTCGTCAGCATAGAGGTGATACTGAAAGCCGTGAGACTCTATGAGCTGTCCCAGGCCGAAGGTGTAGATGGAGAAGAGCAGGGGTCCTAGAACTGAACCTTGGGGGACACCGACAGATAGGGGGCGAGATGAGGAGGTGGTGCGTGAGTGGGAGACGCTGAATGTCCTGTCTGTTAAGTATGAGGAGATCCAAGATAGAGCCAAGTCCGTGATGCCAAGAGATGAGAGAATCTGGAGTAAGAGGGAATGGTCCACTGTGTCAAAGGCAGATGACAGGTCCAGAAGGAGGAGGAGGTATTGTGTTGTTATATATATATGTATATACCGGTATTGTGTTGTTATATATATATGTATATACCGGTATTGTGTTGTTATATATATATGTATATACCGGTATTGTGTTGTTATATATATATGTATATACCGGTATTGTGTTGTTATATATATATGTATATACCGGTATTGTGTTGTTATATATATATGTATATACAGGTATTGTGTTGTTATATATATATGTATATACCGGTATTGTGTTGTTATATATATATGTATATACAGGTATTGTGTTGTTATATATATATGTATATACTGGTATTGTGTTGTTATATATATATGTATATACTGGTATTGTGTTGTTATATATATATGTATATACCGGTATTGTGTTGTTATATATATATGTATATACTGGTATTGTGTTGTTATATATATATGTATATACTGGTATTGTGTTGTTATATATATATATGTATATACCGGTATTGTGTTGTTATATATATATGTATATACCGGTATTGTGTTGTTATATATATATGTATATACCGGTATTGTGTTGTTATATATCTAGTATCTAATATACATAATTGTCTTATCCCGTCTGTCTGTCTTTCTGTCTGTCTGTCTGTCCAGGAAATTCCACGTCGCTGATTGGTCAGGTCGCGGCCAATCAGCGACGCGGGATTTCAGAACAAGATGGCGGCCGTTAGCGGCTCACCCTCACACGCTCACCCTCACACCCTCAGACGCTCACCCTCACGCTCGGACGCTCACACACTCACCCTCAGACGCTCACGCTCTGACGCTCACGCTCGGACGCTCACGCTGACGCACTGATGCTCACCCTCAGACGCTCACCCTCAGACGCTCACCCTCAGACGCTCACCCTCAGACGCTCACCCTCAGACGCTCACCCTCACGCTCACCCTCACGCTCGGACGCTCACACACTCACCCTCAGACGCTCACGCTCTGACGCTCACACGCTCACGCTCACGCACTGACGCTCACGCACTGACGCTCACGCTCGGACGCTCACGCCCACGCTCTGACGCTCACGCTCAGACGCTCACGCTCTGACGCTCACCCTCCGAAGCTCACCCTCAGTTGCTCACGCTCTGACGCTCACGCTCGGACGCTCACGCTCTGACGCTCACCCTCCGAAGCTCACCCTCAGTTGCTCACGCTCTGACGCTCACGCTCAGACGCTCACACGCACTGACGCTCACGCTCTGACGCTCACGCACTGACGCTCACGTACTAACGCTCACGCTTGGACGCTCATGCTCACGCTCGGACGCTCATGCTCACGCTCGGACGCTCACGCTCACGCACTGACGCTCACGCTCTGACGCTCACGCTCGGGCGCTCACGCTCACGCACTGACGCTCACGCTGACCCTCATGCTCTCGCTCTGACGCTCACGCTCTGACGCTAACGCTGACGTGACGCTCTGACGCTCACATGCTCACGCTCGGACGCTCACGCTCACGCTCTGACGCTCACGCTCACGCTCGGACGCTCACGCTCAGACGCTGTGACGCTCACCCTCAGACGCTCACGCTCTGACGCTCACGCTCACGCACTGACGCTCACGCTCTGACGCTCACGCTCTGACGCTCACGCTCGGACGCTCACGCTCTTATGCTCAGACTCACGCTCTGACGCTCACGCTGACGCTCACGCTCTGACGCTCACATGCTCATGCTCTGATGCTCACACGTTCACGCTCTGACGCTCACGCTCAGACGCTGTGACGCTCACCCTCAGACGCTCACGCTCTGACGCTCACGCTCACGCAATGACGCTCACGCTCTGACGCTCACGCTCGGACTCTCAGGCTCACGCACTGACGCTCACGCTCGGACGCTTACGCTCTGACGCTCACGCTGACGCTCATGCTCTCGCTCTGACGCTCACATGCTCACGCTTGGACGCTCACGCTCTGAAGCTCACGCTCTGACGCTCACGCTCTGACGCTCACACTTACGCTCTGACGCTCACGCTGTGACGCTCACGCTCACACGCTCACGCTCGGACGCTCACGCTCACCCTCAGACGCTCACGCTCTGACGCTCACGCTCGGACACTCACGCTCTGACGCTCGGACGTTCACGCTCGGACGCTCATGCTCGGACGCTCACGCTCATGCTCTGACGCTCACGCTCGGACGCTCACATGCTCACGCTCTGAAGCTCACGCTCTGAAGCTCACGCTCGGACGCTCACGCTCAGACGCTCACGCTCTGACGCTCACACTCACGCTCTGACGCTCACACGCTCACGCTCTGACGCTCACGCTCAGACGTTCACGCTCTGACGCTCTCTCTCACGCTCTGACGCTCACGCTCGGACGCTCACGCTCTGACGCTCACACGCTCGGACGCTCGGATGCTCACGCTCACGCACTGATGGCCACGCTCACGCTCTGACTCTCACGCACTGACGCTCACGCTCTCGCACTGACGCTCACGCTCATGCTCTGACGCTCACGCTCATGCTCTGACGCTCACGCTCGGACGCTCACATGCTCACGCTCGGACGCTCACGCTCGGACGCTCACGCTCTGACGCTCACACTCACGCTTTGACGCTCACGCTCACACGCTCACGCTCGGACAGTCACGCTCTGACGCTCACGCTCACTCTATGACGCTCACACTCGGACGCTCACATGCTCACGCTCGGACGCTCAGATGCTCAAGCTCAGACGCTCACGCTCGGACGCTCACGCTCGGACGGTCAAGCTCACGCTCTGACGCTCACACTCGGACGCTCTGACGCTCATGCTCGGACGCTCACACAAACGCTCTGACGCTCACGCTCTGACGCTCACGCACTGATGCTCACGCTCGGACGCTCATGCTCGGACGCTCAGGCACTGACGCTCACGCTCATGCTCTGACGCTCACGCTCGGACGCTCACATGCTCACGCTCTGAAGCTCACGCTCGGACGCTCACGCTCTGACGCTCACACTCACACTCTGACGCTCACACGCTCACGCTCTGACGCTCACGCTCAGACATTCACGCTCTGACGCTCTCTATCACGCTCTCACGCTCAGACACTCATGCTCTGACGCTCACGCTCTGACGCTCACGCTCGGACGCTCACGCTCTGACGCTCACGCACTGACGCTCACGCTCGGACGCTCATGCTCAGAAGCTCACGCTCTGACACTCACCCTCAGACACTCATGCTCTGACTCTCACCCTCAGACGCTCATGCTCTGACTCTCACCCTCAGACGCTCACGCTCTGACGCTCACGCTCGGAAGCTCACGCTCGGAAGCTCACACTCTGACGCTCACGCGCTGACGCTCACGCTCGGACGCTCACGCTCATGCTCTGACGCTCACGCTCTGAAGCTCACGCTCGGACGCTCACGCTCTGATGCTCACGCTTGGACGCTCACGCTCTGACGCTCACGCTCTGACGCTCACGCTCTGACGCTCACGCTCTGATGCTCACGCTCGGATGCTCACGCTCGGACGCTCACGCTCACGCACTGACGCTCACGCTCTGACGCTCACGCTCTGACGCTCACGCTCACGCACTGACGCTCATGCTCTGACGCTCACATGCTCACGCTCGGACGCTCACACTCTGACGCTCACGCTCTGACGCTCGGACGCTCTGATGCTCACACTCACGCTCGGACGCTCACGCTCTGACGCTCACGCTCTGATGCTCACACTCACTCTGACGCTCACGCTCGGACGCTCACGCACTGATGCTCACGCACTGACGCTCACGCACTGACGCTCACGCTCTGACGCTCACGCTCGGATGCTCACGCTCTGACGCTCACACTCACGCTCTGACGCTCACGCTCGGATGCTCACGCTCTGACGCTCACACTCACGCTCACACTCACGCTCTGACGCTCACACTCACGCTCTGACGCTCACGCTCGGACGCTCACGCACTGATGCTCACGCTCTAACGCTCACGCTCTGACGCTCACGCACTGATGCTCACGCTCGGAAGCTCACGCTCTGACGCTCACGCACTGACGCTCACGCTCGGAAGCTCACGCTCTGACGCTCACGCTCGGACGCTCACATGCTCGGACGCTCACGCTCGGATGCTCACGCTCACGCACTGACGCTCACGCTCTGACTCTCACGCACTGACGCTCAAGCTCTCGCTCATGCACTCACGCTCATGCTCTGACGCTCACGCTCATGCTCTGACGCTCACGCTCACATGCTCACGCTCGGACGCTCACATGCTCACGCTCGGACGCTCACGCTCACATGCTCACGCTCGGACGCTCACGCTCTGAAGCTCACGCTCGGACGCTCACGCTCGGACACTCACGCTCTGACGCTCACGCTCTGACGCACACACTCACGCTCTGACGCTCACACGCTCACGCTCGGACGCTCACGCTCGGACGCTCACGCTCGGACGGTCACGCTCTGACGCTCACGCTCACTCTATGACGCTCACACTCGGACGCTCACACTCGGACGCTCACACTCGGATGCTCACGCTCACTCTGACACTCACGCTCGGACGCTCACACTCGGACGCTCACATGCTCACGCTCGGACGCTCACGCTCAGACGCTCACACGCTCACGCTCGGACGCTCACGCTCGGACGGTCAAGCACGGACTCTCACGCACTGACGCTCACGCACTGACGCTCACGCACTGACGCTCACGCTCATGCTCTGACTCTCACACTCGGACGCTCACATGCTCACGCTCGGACGCTCACGCTCTGAAGCTCACGCTCGGACGCTCACGCTCGGACGCTCACCCTCGGACGCTCACCCTCACACACTCTCATTCTCACGCTCCCACGCTCACCCTCACATGCTCCCACGCTCACCCTCCCACGCTCACCCTCACACCCGCTCCCACGCTCACCCGCTCCCACTTTCACCCTCATACACTCACATTCTCACCCTCCAACACTCACCCGCTCCCACGCTCACCCTGACACGCTCACCCTGTGCTAGCCGGTCATCTCCCGGCTGCTCGAAGCAGAAGTACCCCGACCGGTGGCCTCGCTCCCCGGTCCTCCAAAATTCATTAGGGGCCCCGGGGGGATACATTGGGGGATTAATTTAAAGTAGTGCACAACCCATTTAAACACTGCTTCGCTGATTAGTCGCGCCCGGTCGGACGCATACATATTCTAGAATACCCGAATCGGGCCACCATCTAGCATATGTATATTCTGGTATTGTTATATATATATGTATATACCGGTATTGTTTTGTTATATATATGTATATACCGGTATATTGTTGTTATATATATGTATATACCAGTATTATATTGTTATATATATGTATATACCGGTATTGTGTTGCTATATATTTATGTATATACCGGTATATTGTTGTTATATATATGTGTATACCGGTATTGTATTGTTATATATATGTATATACCGGTATTGTATTGTTATATATATATGTATATACCTGTTTTGTTTTGTTATACATAGGTATATACCGGTATATTGTTGTTATATATATGTATATACCGGTTTTGTTTTGTTATATATATGTATATACCGGTATTGTGTTGTTATATGCTTATGTATATGCCGGTATATTGTTGTTATATATATATATGTATACTGGTATTTTGTTGAATGTTGTCTTTTGTCCATTGTGTCAATGTCATTTGTCTTTTAATATCGTAAAACTAAAAGGCCATACAATGTATGTTTTCTGTAAACATATGAGGCTCCTTGAATGGTCTCTAGAGTGAATGTATGAGGATTAGATATAAAATCCTGAGTGTATAAGGGGGTCCAGTTAGGTGCGGTTGACGGTCATTTGTGGACTGAAGACAATGATAGGTTATTATAACTGTGTAAACACCAAGGTACCCGGCACCTGATCCCATCTAGATATTTCTTGTTGTCTTACAGTATTCAATCTGTATTGTTCTATGTACATTTCTTATAATAACACAGAGTGACTGAAATCTCCACGTTTCAAATGTGAATGCAGTGTTAAACCTGCGGCGGTCGAGTGCGACCTCGTCACGATCACTGTGGAGTTAGTAGAGTCCGCGACGGTGGTGTTCTGAATACCTGATTTTAAGAACGGGAACGTCTCTGGATATAAAGAGACGGTGTCGATAGACTTTATCTCAGCACTTCAGGTCTAGGAATACGAGGGAACCTTTGTCTATTGTCTTATACGTTTCTCTTGTCTTGTTTGTCCAAAGATTGTAAAAGTTGTTGTGAATTGTGTATTTGTACTGTTATCCTAGTCCTTGTGAATGTACTTACTTCTTTCATAGAAGTGACTACATTTTTCATCCCCCCGCTCCTCGGGGGCCGTTCTTACTAATTATACTGTGTTGCCATATTTCTCCTTTACAGGCCTTACCTTGGACAAAGGTAGGAACACAGAATATCAAGTAAATAAGCAGAGATCTCCTTCCTGAATTCAGGTGTTGTCCTATCTCACTTGTAGGTGAAATTCTCCTGTCAGAGAGATGGTGGATCCACCTGGGCAATCAGATCAACCAAATTCATTCCAGCAGTCAATGTGGTGGCAGATATTGCAGTCGGATCTCTCCCACATCCACTTTATCACATTTATAGTCTATATATCGTTCTCTGTAAATCTATTAAAATGTACAAATTGTAAAACTCTGCAGTTACATCTATTATATATTGGCACTAACTCTCTAAGCCCAAGGGAAGGGCAATCGTCCAGCCATGGTTCCCTAGAGGTTTCCTCCACAGGGGGTTTTCCTCTCCTGAGTGCTGGAGGGTGACTCTTCGTGAGTCGGGGGTTGTGCTATTTTCGGTGTCATGTAAATTTAAATAAAATTGTGACCATTTGACACCTAATTGCAATGCTTCTTGTATTTATTTTGTGTGCTTCTGTCTGATTAATTTTGTTTGGGGGTCGGGGTCCATCACATACGGCTGGACATCTGCCGGTCGCACAGGACCCAGTAAGCACATTATGCCCCTGGGGTCGTCCCTGCTCTGATGATGATGATGGAGAAGAGAAGACAAGTATTCCAGCACAACTCCTGGACGTGTGCTCCCATCAGTGGAATAAAGGAATGTATTACAGCAGTATTATAAGCAGATTACTCGTCTATTCCTGTAAGTCCCGTTGTCTTCAAAGGAGAAGTCTGCATGCAAGATGGTCTGTGGTAACAGCGGCTGCACAGAATCTTCTTTATCCTAATAGGTGAGGGCAGCGTCATCCCTTCCACCAGATGGGAGCAACATCCCCGTCCTAAGGGGCAGCCTCAATATCATTCTTACTTAAAAGGAACCTTTTATGTCTGATAATGCTACAATCCTGAACATATAGTGTTAATCTGCAGGTTAATAGAGTTAGGAAGGTGCCCAACTGCCGGACCGTAAGTGCGGCACCCGGGAGAAAATTAACATTATTTATCCCGGGAGTTGCCGTCTTTCAGTCATACAGGCGTGGCCCAGAACAATTACAGTCACCACTCACAGGACTGAGAGCGGCGTGTATAAGCATACCCCGGCACTGACTGACAGCTGGCTATGCAGTGCAATCAGTGCCGGGCCGTGCTCACAACCGCCGCTCTCAGCAATGTGAGTGGTGACTGTAATGTTGTTTTAGTACCAAATTTGTAATTATCACAGGGGATAAAAGGAGAAAATGGACCCCATAATTTGTTACACAATTTCTCCCGAACGTAATGATGCCCCCTGTGCAGTCAAAAACTGCTGTGGGAGCACACGGTCGGGGTTGGAGAGGAAAGAGCGCTATATGCTTTTTGGAGCATAAATTTGGCTGTAATAGATTGTGAATGCCATATCACATGTGCAGACCCCCTGACATGCCAAAACAGCAGAAACCGCCCCACAAGTTTCCCCATTTTGGAAACTAGACCCCTCAAGGAATTCATCTAGCTGTGTGTTTAGTATTTTTAACAAACAGGTGATTCACAAAACTTTATAACAATTAGATGTGAAAACAAAAAAATGTATATTTTCCAGTGAAATACTATGTTACCCCAAGATTGCAATTTCCACAAGGGATAATAGGATAAAATGGGCCCATATATTGTTATACAACTTCTCCCGAATGTAGTGATACCCAGGGCCGTACTCACAGGTCATGCTGCCCCAGGCACCGGTCATAAATACACCCTGATTACAGGCCATTTATACCCATTATTCATATGGTAAGGTCATGTCTAGTCAAGCGCAATGCTAATGGGTCAGTGATAACAAAGGAGAACCTCAATAATAAAACTATTGATTATAATTGATCACTAGTTATGAGACTGTAAAAATAATAGGTACCAGTGGCACCATTTTCAGAAGTCTGATCTGCCCAGCGAGCAGCCTGCTCCTGGTGGTCAGTGGTGTGAATTGTGTCCTAATCATCTGGTCTTCTTGAGCATATAGTAATAAATGCTGAGACTAAATATTATTCCTATACAGATGCTGAATAGTACCGCTATATCACTTCCTAATAACACAGCCATACTGTGAGTAACACACTCATACCATGGGTATATAGTCCCATCATATCACCAACAACCTTGCTGGGATTGGACAACCATCATACACAGACTGACTATTACCACCATACTGTGACTGAATAACACGACCAAAGACTGAATAATACCGCCATATTGTGGCCAAATTTAAACAAATACTCTGGGAATCCTGACAATCTAGGAAATGTTACTGAGGGCTCTGTGCACACAACGTCTTCTCAGGCGGATTCCACTGCAGAAACTGCCTGAAAAACCTCTCAACAAATGTTCAAAAGACTGAACATCTTCATTCCTGTGTAAAGCCACTTGCTTTGCTCATGTTCCGGCTTCTGAATGTCTTTTAACCACTTCAAATTTCTAAAAACGCTCGTGTGGCGAGCATCAGTAAGGCCGGGGCCACGCGAGCGACAGTAAGGCCGGGGCCACACGAGGAGAGTAAGGCCGGGCTACACGAGCGACAGTAAGGCCGGGCCACACGAGCGACAGTAAGGCCAGGGCCACATGAGCGTCAGTAAGGCCGGGCCACACGAGCGACAGTAAGGCTAGGGCCACATGAGCGTCAGTAAGGCCAGGGCCACATGAGCATCAGTAAGGCCGGGGCCACGCGAGCGACAGTAAGGCCGGGGCCACACGAGGAGAGTAAGGCCGGGATACACGAGCGACAGTAAGGCCGGGCCACACGAGCGACAGTAAGGCCAGGGCCACATGAGCGTCAGTAAGGCCGGGGCCACACGAGCGACAGTAAGGCCGGGGCCACACGAGTGACAGTAAGGCCGGGCCACACGAACGACATTAAGGCCGGGGCCACACAAACGTCAGTAAGGCCGGGGCCACACGAGCGACAGTAAGGCCAGGGCCACATGAGTGTCAGTAAGGCCGGGGCTACATGAGTGTCAGTAAGGCCGGGGCCACACGAGCGTCAGTAAGGCCGGGGCCAAAAGAGCGACAGTAAGGCCGGGCCACACGAGCGACAGTAAGGACAGGGCCACATGAGCGTCAGTAAGGCCGGGGCCACACGAGAGACAGTAAGGCCGGGCCACACGAGTGACAGTAAGGCCAGGGCCACACAAACGTCAGTAAGGCCGGGGCCACACGAGCGACAGTAAGGCCGGGGCCACACGAGTGACAGTAAGGCCGGGCCACACGAGCGACAGTAAGGCCGGGGCCACACAAACGTCAGTAAGGCCGGGGCCACACGAGCGACAGTAAGGCCGGGGCCAAAAGAGCGACAGTAAGGCTGGGGCTACACGAGCGTCAGTAAGGCCGGGACCACACGAGCGACAGTAAGGCCGGGGCTACACGAGCGTCAGTAAGGCCGGGGCCACACGAGCGTCAGTAAGGCCGGGGCCACAAGAGCGACAGTAAGGCCAGGGGCCACAAGAGCGTCAGTAAGCCCGGCGCCACACGAGCGACAGTAAGGCCGGGGTCACACGAGCGCATGGTGTCTCGTGAGAGAATCGGGGTCCATTAGGCCAATGACACTCGGCACAAACTCTGTCAGACTCTGATCCGAGTGTGATTGCTCTGTGTTCTCGAATGAGAGATTCGCAGCACAGATGCAGAGGAGACGGAGAAAGTAATTTCTCCATCTCCTCCATTGTCGGCGTCGCACAGTAATCAAACTGCACTTGGGTGACAACAGAGTGCAGTCCGATGTTTCACTTTCACCCATAGACTTGTATTGAGCTGAGGCTAAAGGAACCTTAACAGAACCTCAGCTCTGAGCCAATAATACATACTGGGATAATATACCTCTTTTAGGTATATTTTTATTTATTTTTCTTTAAGGGAATGTGTCACATACATTTTTTAAAATGACCAATATTGCCACATACAAGGGACAAAGATCGTCACACCATGACCAGACCACATACTACCACCACATAGTGACCAAATAATACCACATACAAGGGAGAAATACCACCACACCATGACAAGACCACATATTACCACCACATAGTTAACAAATAATAGTAATGACCTAATGTTGGCCCTGAGGTCCAGCACCCAGCACCCCCACCGATCCGCTGATACTGGCAGTGATGGGATATAAGCAGTGAACAGCAGATACCACAGTGCCATATACTACACTGAATCAGTTTTATTATGGTTCCTTTCCATTAGGGCTGCCATCAGGGCATCACTGCCCTTACTGCTGTATGGGGCCCGGTGAACAGAACGAACAGAACTAAAGAGTGGGGCCGGACCTAGTCCGGGCCCCCCCCCCCCTTGTGCTTCTGACGCGCCCCCAGGGCAGTGGGGTACTCGGTGTCCGGGCCTATGGATGCTGGGGGGAATATGTCACAGTGGCTGGCCCAGTCCGTGGCCCAGGGCGGTGAACAAAAAAAAGGGGAAAGTTTATATGGGATTTGTAGTTCGATCGTGACGCCACCTGTGGTTTCTGGTAATTTGTGCCAGCGCTGCTGCAGACCTCTGAGGCAGTTGATAAGGCAGCTGGGATGGAACAGCTCCCCACAGGTGGAGCGGGCCTCAAGGCAGTGTAGAGTTTGATGGTGGGTGGTGATGCTGGGACTTGTGGTGCAGGAGGGATGGCGCAGCACGAGTAACTGACAGAGACAGGGGATTTGCTTCAATACCTTTACTGGTGCGGATGTCAGGTACGGTCCAGGGTACTCGGTAGGAAGGGTGCACTTCAGGACTTCTCCCCAGTGAGCGGGTATAAGGCCTCCTGGTCCGTATCTCCCTCTCTCTAAGCTCCTGGCCAGCCTGCAACTGGGCCTAGCTTTTGTGTCGTGCTGTTCCTTCTCCTGTCGCTTGGTAGTAGGACCTTCCGCTGGCAACCACTATCCCTGGGCGCCGGGGCCTTCGTGGTTCCTGGTCCTGTGTGGGTCTAGCTTCAGGTCGGCCAGGGACTTGTAGTCCTCCTGGTATGCTGGTGATCCCTACTGGGTATAAAGGGACCCTGTAAGCGCGGATCCGGTGTCCGGTTTGTATACTCGGGGTGAGCCTATGATGCTCCTCTGCCCCCCTTATCACTTCTCTCCTCTGCTTCTTGCCTCTGGCCATACTCGGGGCCCCTCAGGCTTCTACTCGTGCTGTAGGCCTTGGCTCGCCTAAGCACAGCAGCCAGCGTGCTGTGTCTTCACTGATCTCCTAGCGTCAGCACACTCTCTGACTACCTAACTCCACCCTCCAGTATATATATCCCTATCCGGGCTCCCTCTGGTGGTCTGAGGTGGAAGGGTGGAGGTGTTTGTATGAAGTGAGGGCCTCTTGTGGAGAAGTCCGTCCATGCACCCTTTTGGGTTCTGTGGTACCTGTGCACAGCAGGGTGCCACACTTCTGCTCACCAAGCTCCAGGTGTTATGATCTGCAACATGTACTAAGGAAAGATAGGGGAAAGCTGTCCCTACAGTAAGTCTAAGCTGAATCCCTACGATGTAACGGGCTGCCTGTTTCTAGCGAACAGACCCGCCTTAGTCCTCGGCTAGTCTGAACGAAGACCTATAGCATAAGTGGAGGGGTCCCTAAAAGAACTAAGGACTGGAACAAAAATGGGACACCTCCTAAACAGAGAAGTTGTTGCAGAACACAAAAAGACAAACAGACAAAAAGGTACTAGAGGTCCCAGAAGGACCAAGCAAACTGACAGAGATAAGCACAGAAGCACCTGGCTAGAAAAACAGTCAAACACTGAAGTCCAACACAGCCAGAATGGCGGAGCTGGAATATAAAGGCAGATGGTCACGTGACCGCAAAACACAAGATGGAAAAAACAAACAGGAGGGCTCTAACACCAGGGTATCGTGGGTCAGAGCGCTGCCAACGGCGATATAAATCTCGGAGTAGCGAGCCTTGGAACTCTCATGGCCATCAAAACTGAACACCCATGCAGCTCCAAGGGCTCCCTCCGCCTCTTCTGTAACGCACTCCAGAAGTGGAGCTGCAGGGGTTTGTATGAGAGGTAAATATATAAAACGTTTTTATTTTTATAATAGAATTATGTAAGGTGGCTAATGGTCGCGTAGTCGATGGGAGGTATGTGTCACAGAGATGGCTGTCCTCTGTGATGTAATCCTGGAGTTTTTCTCTAGTGCACATAAGCACAAAGAGGATTGTTTGGTGCACCTGGGACCGGGTTATGGGTAGTTTAGAGAGATGGGCGTGTCCAGCTACCCTCATACTTCACCTCTGGGTGTGGTTAACAGCCTATATAATGGAGGCTGCTGTTTGCCACATATGTAGTGTTTGGAGGGAGAAGGCCTCCTGTGTGTTGTCTCCAGACTGAGCTGTGTACTGTACTAGCCTGTGTGACCACAGGTCCGGTTTATCAAAGACTTTGCTTAAAGGACTGTTTTCTTTGTTTTTGCCTGCCCTAAAGGTTGTTTGTTTGCATTTTACTTTCTGGCCGGTTTATGAAGCCAATAAACCGCTATGAACATTTAAAGAAACATGCTACAGATTCTAATTAAATTATATATTTATTGGGTGGGGAAAGTAGCTTTTTATAGTTAGTGGGGGCGCAGTGGTGGATTACAATTTATATTTGGAATGGCGGGTTGCATAATAACTAATATATTAATGGTGGGTGCGTGCCTTTATTCAGCTGCGTAGTGTAAAAATTGGGGAATGTGCTCTAGATAACTGTTATTTTATGCAGAGACCAGTCTTGGCTGGAAGAAGTGATGGCGGTCTGTGCTGGATGAAGGAGAAAAGCAAAGATGAAGGACTTCACCTATAGACGTCACTGGTGAGTCAGTGTGTTATCTATACACTGACACTATATACTATGTACAGAGCTCCTGTGTATAATGTCACTGGTGATCACTGTATTACCTGTACATTATACACTATATACAGAGCTCCTGTATATATTATCACTGGTGATTCCTGTATTACCAGTACACTGACACTATATACAGAGCTCCTGTGTATAATGTCACTGGTGATCACTGTATTACCTGTACACTATACACTATATACAGAGCTCCTGTGTATAATATCACTGGTGATCACTGTATTACCTGTACACTATACACTATATACAGAGCTCCTGTGTATAATGTCACTGGTGATCACTGTACTACTTGTACACTATACACTATATACAGAGCTCCTGTGCATAATGTCACTGGTGATCACTGTATTACCTGTACACTATACACTATATACAGAGCTCCTGTGTATAATGTCACTGGTGATCACTATATTACCTGTACACTATATACTATATACAGAGCTCCTGTGGATAATGTCACTGGTGATCACTGTATTACCTGTACACTGACACTATATACAGAGCTCCTGTGTATAATGTCACTGGTGATCACTGTATTACCTGTACACTGACACATATACAATCCTCCTGTGTATAATGTCACTGGTGATAACAGTATTACCTGTACACTGACACATATACAAAGCTCCTGTGTATAATGTCACTGGTGATCACTGTATTACCTGTACACTGACACTATATACAGAGCTCCTGTGTATAATGTCACTGGTGATCACTGTATTACCTGTACACTGACACTATATACAGAGCTACTGTGTATAATGTCACCGGAGATCACTGTATTACCTGTACACTATATACAGAGGTCCTGGGTATAATGTCACCAATGATCCCTGTATTACCTGTACACTGACACTATATACAGAGCTCCTGTGTATAATGTCACTGGTGATCATTTTATTACCTGTACACTTACAGTATAGACTGTATATTATGTACAGAGCTCCTGTGTATATTGTCACTTATGGTAATATTAGTATTGTGATTTTCTATTAATAATCAGTATTGTAGTTTTCGGTCACTATGTGATCTGGTCATGGTGTGGTGCCATTTGTTCCTTGTATGTGGTATTATTCGGTCACTTTGTGGTGGCAATATGTGATCTGGTCACGGTGTGGCGGTATTTATCCCCTATATTTGTTTACCATGTGGTGGTAATATATGGTCTGGTCATGGTGTGATGGTATTTGTCCCTTGTATGTGGTATTATTCAGTCACTATGTGATGGCGATATGTGGTCTAGTCATGGTGTGAAGGTATTTGTTCCTTGTATGTGGTATTCTTTGGTCACTATGTGGTGGTAATATGTGGTCTGGTCATGGTGTGGTGGTATTTTTTCCTTGTATGTGGTATTATTCGGTCACTATGTGGTGGTAATATGTGGTCTGGTCATGATGTCATAATATTTGTCCCTTGTATGTGATATTATTGGTCATTTAAAAAACTGTACGTGACACATTCCCTTAAAGAAAAATATATAAAAATATATCTAAAAAGAGTATTATGTATTGTAAGAAATGTTTAATAGGTTAGAGTAGAGTAGGGCTCTGCCAGAAGAGTCTACCTTGTCGTGGTGGCGGCTTAAAACAATCTTTTGGCCAAAACAAAAGCTGCTGGCTCTGTATGTGATCTGGTGTTCACTGGGAACTGGTAATGTGTGATTGGGGAGGACGTGGTGCAGAAGTGGAGTTTTTCCAAGAGTGGGCGGTGGGACTGTGGAGGCGAAGCCTGGGCGGAGTCTCAAGGGGGCCTGAAAGTGTTGCCAGTATGGAGCCCTGAAATTCCTGGTGTCAGCCCTGCGCTCCATTAACATATAAGAGTTGCCCTGTGCATGATAAATGGACGATCTTGTGATAAGTGGGGACCCCGGATTTTGTCCAATCAATCACTCATTGCCTGATTCATTATTGCATTTGTGCCTTTTTTAATCTATTTTTTGGTGTTTTTTGCCTGTATTTCATTTGCACCGTATTATTTTAATTTGCGCCATTTTAGTTTACTATTTTTTTTTTTACGCCTGTCATTATTTGGGCGAGGTTTGGGGTTTCCCGATGTTTTTGACCCATCAATCAATTGCGACTTTTTAAAACTGTATTCCAGTCTGCCCTTTTCCCCCGTTGGAGTAATATTATATATGCCAGATATTCCAGGGCAAATTTTGTGACATTTTAGCAGAACATGTGAGTTTTTGCTCTAAAAGTCAATAAACTGGTTAAAAGGCAAAAATAAAGATTCCGTGAGGATGGAACAGCGAAACGCAGGAGCGCCACCACTCTCCATTCATTCTCTATGAGACTGCCGGAGATTGTTGGGCACAGCACTGTTCCCATTGAGCAGGAGTCTCAAACTCAGCTGGGCATATGGGCCGCACACAGAAAAACATTTAATTTGGGGGGCCGCATTATTTGCATGACAAAGTGTAATTTTTAGTGATACCATTTTATTTTCTATACACCTTTTGAACTGGTCCTCATCTTGCAGACATGGTCTCCCCTCCAGGTCCCCCATATTGCAGACATGGTCTCCCATCCAGGTCCCCCATATTGCAGACATGGTCTCCCATCCAGGTCCCCCATATTGCAGACATGGTCTCCCATCCAGGTCCCCCATATTGCAGACATGGTCCCCCATATTGCAGACACGATCCCCCTTCCAGGTCCCCCATATTGCAAACATGGTCTTCATATTGCAGACATGGTCCCCCATCCAGGTCCCCCATCTTGCAGACATGGTCCCCCATCCTGGTCCTTATGTTGCAGACATGTCCCCCATCCAGGTCCCCCCCCATACTGCGCACAGGGCCACCCCCGCCAAACTGCACACAGGGTCACCCCCCCCATACTGCGCTCAGGGTCCCCGCCCCCCCCCATACAGCGCTCAGGGTCCTTGTCCCCCCATACAGCACTCAGGGTCCCCGTCCTCCCCATACAGCGCTCAGGGTCCCCGTCCCCCCCATACAGCACTCAGGGTCCCCATCCCCCCATACAGCGCTCAGGGTCCCCGTCCCCCCATATTGCGCACAGTGCCCCCCCCCCCCCCATACTGAGCACAGGTCCCCTGCGCTGTATTTCACATGACAGAGAAAAGAAAAAAAAAAGATTCTCACCTGTCCTCCGTTCCCTCGGCGTCCTTTCTGCACCTGTGGCCCGCAGGCACAGACCCCGTAACTAGCGCGGCTCTCTCCAGCAGCCGCCGACATCAGCGCTGTAATGCAGAGTATTGCCGCGTAGAGACCGGCTCTCTGCACAGCAATACCAGTGTCAGCCGCCGGCCTATCAGAGGCCAGCAGCTGACCGCTGCGCATGGCAGTGACGTCATACGCTGCTGCGCTGGGACGCAGAGGTCAGCTGCTGGCCTCTGATAGGTCAGCGGCTGACACTGGTATTGCTGTGCAGAGAGCCGGTCTCTACGCGGCAATACTCTGCATTACAGCGCTGATGTCGGCGGCTGCTGGAGAGAGCCGCGATAGTTACGGGGTCTGTGCCTGTGGGAAGCAAGAAGCAGCCGGAGGGGCCGCATGCGGCCCGCAGGCCGCGTGTTTGAGACCCCTGGTTTAGAGGGAGACCGATTAGAATAGATTTGCAGTAGTCCAGACGAGAGTGAATGAGAGCGACAGTAAGACTTTTTGCAGTATCAAAGGTGAGAAAAGGTCGGATTCTGGAGATGTTTTTAAGGTGCAGGTGACATGAGCGAGTGAGTGATTGTATATGGGGAATAAAGGAAAGTTGTGTGTCAAATATGACTCCAAGACAGCGAGCTTCCTGCTTGGGAGTTATGGTTGTGTCACCCAAGGAAATTGAAAAGTCAGGTATAGATAGGTCAGTAGAGGGAGGAAAAACAAGGAGTTCAGTTTTGGAGAGATTCAGTTTCAGATCGAGGGAGGACATGATGTTAGAGACAGCAGAAAGACAATCACTGGTATTTTGTATTAGAGTGGGGGTGATGTCAGGTGAAGAAGTGTATAGTTGGGTGTCATCAGAATAGAGATGATACTGGAAACCAAATCTGCTGATGGTTTGCCCAATAGAGGCAGTATACAAGGAGAAGAGGAGGGGGCCTAGGACTGATCCTTGTATAACCCCGACAATAAGGGGAAGATTAGAGGAAAAAGAGCCAGCAAAAGATACAGTGAAGGAGCGGTCAGAGAGACAGGAGGAAAACCAGGAGAGAACGGTGTCCTTGAGGCCTATAGAGCGGAGCATAGTGAGGAAGAGCTGGTGATCCACAGTGTCAAATGCAGCAGAGAGATCCAGGAGAATCAGCAGGGAGCAGTGACCTTTGGATTTAGCTGTTAGTAGATCATTAGAGACTTTAGTGAGGGCAGTTTCAGTGGAGTGTGAGGAGCAGAAACCGGATTGTAAAGGGTCGAGAAGAGAGTTGTCTGAGAGATAGCGTATTAGATGGGAGTGGACCAAGCGAGTTTAGAGATGAAGGGAAGATTAGAGACAGGTCTGTAGTTAGCAGTGCAGTTCTGGTCCAGGGATGGCTTTTTAAGTAAAGGGGTTATGATGGCATGTTTGAATGAAGAGGGAAAGATACCCGAAGAAAGAGAGAGGTTAAATATTTTAGTTAGGTGGGTAGTGACAGCTGGGGAAAGAGACTGAAGGAGATGTGAGGGAATAGGTTCACTGTTACAGATTGTAGGGCGAGAAGAAGAGAGGAGTCTGGTCACTTCTTCTGTGACCGGCTCGAAGATGGAAAGTGAACCTGAGGTGCGGGAGGGAAGGGGATCCAGACTCTGAGGGGTTTGTGCAAAAATGTCTTGATGGAAAGAGGAAAGAGATTGTCGCACAGCAGAAAAGGAGGTTAGCAACTACCTGCCAAAAAAGTGCTTTGAAAAAAATAATAAAGTTCTGGATAACCCCTGATGAACCAAAATAGTATGGTTCAAAAGGTGTTTAATTGCTCTTCCGTCAGTCCTCTTCCTTTACATGTCCTTATAGGACAGGCCACTTTCCAACAGAAGGTGAATAGGGGTCTGTTGGTTATTCCTGGACTCGCTTTCAGACACGGCTTTAAGAAAGAGCGCTGTTTGCGCTCGAAACGAGTCACAATGTGTTTCCTTGCTCCCCACTGTTTGTACATGGAGTTTTAATTATTATGGAATAAAGAAGATTTTTATGGATTTTTCTACCAGAAGCTGGACTCTCTTTCTAATTTGTTCTATTTCCGCTGGCCAGGGTGTTGTCCGTGCACGCTGGATATCATCAGACGGTGAGCTGGCTAATTTTGTATGTTCATAATGAGTGCCCAAATGGTTACTTCACTGGAAAAGTTAAAAAGATGTCTATCTCTGAAAGTGGCATCTTATTATTATTTTTTTAAAATAGGCGGAAACAAAAGGGGTTAAACATTAGGCAAATGCCGTTTTCAAAGCACGCGGGAGATGCATGAGAATGAGCAGGCACTGTGTGTGCCGTCTACACCGCTGTCACCCTGACTTAACCCTGGCAGAGTCCCCATCTGGTGTAGTAACTCTGACGCACGTGTACAATTAGTAACCTCCCGACTCCTGGAGACCCCGATCTCCATATGAATTATTGACCCAGCAATTTATTACCGCCTTACACATGCTCTGCTGCACTCAGGCCTCCGCAGGACACGGAGTGACACTAGATAATAAGATTTGCTATCACAGGATGCTGCATCTGCTACAGTGTGGATCATAGCTGACATCTTCATAACCACTCACAGAATCCATCAAGAGGCTATGATGCACAGGACTTTTCCACTACACTCATCTTCGCTTTATCTGTCTGGATGATGACCAACTCTATATCATCCCTTGCCGCACTGCAATCCTCTTGATGTGTTGCTAACACTTTATTCCAGTGATCGGCGAGGCTGGCAGAGGTCAGACTTCTGCCCTTATATCACATCCTACAGATATCGGTCTATCGAGCCACTAGTCGGTCCATGTAAACGGAGCCGAACAATTCCACTTGACACCATGTGGTGTCTTCCCTGGATATTACTTCTCTCTCCAGCATGATAATAACCTTCTATGGTAGGAGCATTATAACCTATGACTGCCAATGCCGTTACAATGGTATGAACCCTTTTGCCAGCGTTTCACATCACCCTGTAAATAAAAGAGCTTTAATTCCAGCAAATGTTTAAGTCTGACTTCCCCTCCCTTTTTTTTCGCTCCCCTCTTTGGCCTGAATGAGATTTAATTCAGTTGGGTATCTCATCTACGGTGAGAAGGTTAGAGTATAATTCTCCTTTAATATTAGAAATCTCCACTGTGGCCCGGTGCAGCCACCCAAAAAATGCATCTGTACGCACTGTGGAGTTATCTAACGTCGTACTACAACGAAATGTAACGTGGCAGGATAAGTCAAAGTATCTCTCAAACAGTGGGTCTTGTGGGGTGTTTCCAATATACGGCGGGTCTTGTGGGGTGTTCCTGGTGTGAGAGAAAAGAATCCATCTTGTTTGTCTGTGGTATCCATTTTGTCTTCACTCTTATGTAATGGTCATCAGGCAACACTGAGGGGCAGTGAGGTTTCACATTACGATTCACTCCCCTAAGGTTACTATTGGTTCATAGGTCAGAGGGAACTATTCCTTTGTCTCTGACCCTATTTAAAGGACCCCATATGTTAATAAAGCAGAAGTCTTTCCTAGTACACCATTATAAGGCTGTGCTGTATTGATTTCCTCGAGATCTCGAAAATATAATTTTAATATTTGGAGTTCGGAAGGCATAGAGGAGAGCATATTTCGCTCACACTGGTATACGGAGGGTCTTGTGAGGTGTTCCCGGTATACAGCGGGTCTTGTGAGGAGTTCCTGGTATACCGCGGGTCTTGTGGGATGTTCCCAGTATACGACAGGTCTTGTGGGGTGTTCCCGGTATACAGCGGGTCTTGTGAGGAGTTCCTGGTATACCGCGGGTCTTGTGGGATGTTCCCAGTATACGACAGGTCTTGTGGGGTGTTCCCGGTATATTGTAGGCCTTGTGGGGTGTTCCCGGTATATGTCAGGCTTTGTGGGGTGCTCCCTTATACGGTGGGTCTAGTGGGGTGTTCCTAGAATACAGCAGGTCTTGTGAGGTGTATCGGTATATGGCGTGTCTTGTGGGTTGTTCCCAGTATATAGCTTGTCTTTTGATTTGTGTTCCCAGTACGCGGCAGGTCTTGTGGGGTGTTCCTGGTATACAGCAGGTCTTGTGGGGTTCTCCCAGTATACAGCGGGTCTTGTGGGGTGTTCCCGGTAGATGGCAGGTCTTGTGGGGTGTTCCCGTTATACGACAGGTCTTATGGGGTGCTCCCAGTATACAGCAGGTCTTATGGGGTTTTCCCGGTATATAATAGGTCTTATGGTCTGTTCTCAGTATATGTCGTGCCTTGCGTGTTGTTCCCAGTATATAGCTGGTCTTTTGATTTGTGTTCCCAGTATATAGCAGGTCTTGTGGGGTGCTCCCAGTATGCAGCAGGTCTTATGGGGTTTTCCTGGTATATAACAGGTCTTACGGTCTGTTCCCGGTATATGTTGTGTCTTGCGTGTTGTTCCCAGTATATAGCTGGTCTTTTGATTTGTGTTCCCAGTATATAGCAGGTCTTGTGGGGTGCTCCCAGTATGCAGCAGGTCTTATGGGGTTTTCCTGGTATATAACAGGTCTTACGGTCTGTTCCCGGTATATGTTGTGTCTTGCGTGTTGTTCCCAGTATATAGCTGGTCTTTTGATTTGTGTTCCCAGTATATAGCAGGTCTTGTGGGGTGCTCCCAGTATGCAGCAGGTCTTATGGGGTTTTCCTGGTATATAACAGGTCTTACGGTCTGTTCCCGGTATATGTTGTGTCTTGCGTGTTGTTCCCAGTATATAGCTGGTCTTTTGATTTGTGTTCCCAGTATATAGCAGGTCTTGTGGGGTGCTCCCAGTATGCAGCAGGTCTTATGGGGTTTTCCTGGTATATAACAGGTCTTACGGTCTGTTCCCGGTATATGTTGTGTCTTGCGTGTTGTTCCCAGTATATAGCTGGTCTTTTGATTTGTGTTCCCAGTATATAGCAGGTCTTGTGGGGTGCTCCCAGTATGCAGAGGGTCTTATGGGGTGTTCCTGGTATATAACAGTTCTTATGGTCTGTTTCCGGTATATGTCAGGTCCTGTGGGTTGTTTCCGGTATATGTCAAGTCTTGTTGTTTATTTCTGGTATACAGATCTTTCGGTGAGCTCCTGGTATGCGTCAGGTCTTGTGGGTTGTTTCCGGTATATAGCAGATTTTTAGGTGAGCTACTGGTATACAGCAGGTCTTGTGGGGTGTTTCCAGTACATAGCAGATATTTTGGTGCGCTCATGGCATACAGCAGGTCTTGTGGGGTGTTCCTGGTACACAGCGGGTCTTCCGAAGGGTTCTTGTTATACATTGGTTAGTACCTACCAAAAGTGATTCAGGGAAAGAAAACCAGTACACCGGCTCCAGGGTCATGGATGACCAATACAAAATTGATGTGTAGAAGGTGAAGGCCACTCTGGTCCATTTAGGAGATCCCAGTACACACAGAGCATTGCAGCTATATGCAAAGATGTCAGAACAAAGCAGAGCATCGCAGCTTGTTGTGTATGGAGCCGTGTAGCTGAAGACTAGTCAGAGAGCCAATGCTCATTCCTGTCCACCTATAATGGGCATGTAAAGATCTGAACTGGACCATGGTACAATGGAAGAAAGTGGACTGGTGGTATGAATCACATTTTCTATCATGCGGACTGTTGCGGCATCACTTACCCGGGCACCAGGATGCAGTGTGGAAAAAAGACAAGATGGCGGAGCAGAGTGATGGGGTGATGTTCGTTAGATACCTCTGATTCTGGCATCACGTACAACATACCTAAACTTTGTATAAGTGCCCTACTTCATGGCTGTGGTATTTCCCAACGGCAGTGTGCTCTTTTAGCAGGATAATGCCCCCGCCACACTACAAAACCGGTTCACAAATGGTTTATGAGATGTATGTATACACAGGAGGTAATATGAAGAGATGCGTCAGCTGAGTGATTCTCTGTGAATGCGTCTTGTGTGGGTGGTAGCATTGACCCAGGGAAGTTAGATGTGAAGTGTTTTGTGTAATTAATGATTTGCGCACACTTTTCTTGTTACCATGGAAACCCCGATATTTATTGTCCTAAATAAAAAATAAGTTGTGAATGTGAAAGAGATGTGATAGGTGATCGCGGCCATCTCCGTAATGTCAGTATGTGTGAGGTGTGGAGACTTTCTACATGAGGTCGTCAGGTCAAGGCTGCGGGTATAGTAACAGGCTATTACTGTCCAAAATGGTGACTACTATTACATGAAACTGAGTGCAAACTGGGGCTGTATCCACAAATTTAGATGGGACTGGACCAAGAATCTACACGTAAATCCACACGTGATCGACTTAGGAATCCACTTGCTAATCTGGACGTTATGGACTCTAGACGTAGTCGACCTTACAAATTACCCAAAACTTCATACGCAAATCTGGACGTGACTAGCCCAAGAATTCACGCACAGACATGGACGTGATTGGCAGCTTATCTCCCCTGAGACCAAAAGGATCAGGCATTTAAATGCAACATGTCCGACCCTTCCTTTCCTTGACCTCGTCTGTTATGAGGAGAGTCTGTAGGCAGTCGTACACATCAGACGTCAGCAAGTCTTGTCGTGATTATGTGTTCACACGGCTTATCTCTAATGTATGGGAAGAGGTTAGTAAAGTGCCAGCTCCACCGCGAGATGGCCTCCTCACCCTCAGGCGCCTCTTACCTGTAGGTGCAGGACCTTCCTGGCAGGGATCCCCTCTGCACAAAACCTACCTCCCCCTAGTTTAAAGCAGGTTACACCTCAGACTGATGAGTCTCGTTTCTCGAGTTACCATTTGCAAGTTCTCGGCGATGGGAGAACATTATATATCTGCATCTAATTATCACATGGATGCCAGGAGATGGTGACAGCTCTTTCCAAGCGTACAATTAGTTTTGCATAGTGGAACAAGTGGTTGAAAAGATGCACTTTCCGTACTTGTATTTAACCCTTCACTACAAATACTGATAATACACGTGCGCTAAAAAGTCGTTTTCTTATAACACTTCTACATACAAAAAGTACAGAAAATTCTCTGTGAGCTTATAAGACTGGTCTCACACCACGTGTACATTGAAGCATTCGAAGCCTCCATCCCAAACTCCATGATGGAAACCCGTCAAACCCTTTTACATGAATACACTACAAAAGTGATATGATGTTTGGGCCAAATCACTTGCAATGTGGCAAACCGTACCAGAGCCCTGCAAAACTCCTCTTTCCCGCCGGCATTCCCGGCTAAGTCATGGTGGTGCATGATGCACGCATGACGTTGTGCTGAGCATAGTACTCAGAAGTGGCACTAGGAATGCTGTCAGCTAGGAGGCTATTCCCAGGGCACAGACTACTGACCTGGGTCCTGCAAATCTTTTTACTCAACTCTACTTACAATATAAAGGCTCGCTTTCCAGAGTTGTATTTCCTTGGCCAAAGGCAATGATAAAGAATGTGATTCTGCAAAGGAAAGAAAAAAAGCTTCATTCAAAAAAATAAAAATGCCCCCACGTTTCCTTCATAACTTCCTTACGAGGCCAGACCGCCACGGCCTCCATACATAGCACACAGCATAATTCAGGATGTCACTGACTGTGAATGGGGGCCTTTCAGAACCGGCACACAGGGCCACTTGTTCAGTGAAGCACCACTTTCTGGGGCTTACGCTAATGGCGGACCCCCCCTCACTATTGCTCTCTTCAGCTGGCAGGCACAAGGAAAGCTGAGGACAGCCAGTTGTCCAGCAGCATTTTACAGCCTGAGCTGCTACAGCTGTCCCTTCACCAGGAGACACTTTTGGTGACGAGAATTTCGGAGGGCAAATAAATTTTTATTTCTCAAAGAAGACGAATGGAAGTTCTGTAATACTGTACGGAGGAAGGAGAGGAAATGAATATCACCCGTCATAAAGGAGAACTCTGACGATTGAGACACAAGTATTAACCAGGCTAATATCTATCCATCTATTGTATTGGGCTTGAATTGCAGTTTCTCATCCGGCCCCACTCCCCCCAGTGAATAACATACAGCCCCATTGTCCCCCATGAATAACATACAGCCCCTTTGTCCCGGTGTATGACAATCGGCCCCATTGCCTCTGTTGAATAACATCCAGCCCCATCGCCCCGGTGAATAACATACAGCCCCATTGCCCCCCGTGAATAACATACAGCCCCATTGCCCCTGTTGAATAACATCCAGCCCCATCGCCCCGGTGAATAACATACCGCCCCATAGCCCCCCGTGAATAACATACAGCCCCATTGCCCCTGGTGTATGACAATCGGCCCCATTGCCCCAGTGAATAACATACAGCCCCATTGCTCCTGGTGAATAACATCCAGCCCACTCGCCCCTAGTCCTGGTGAATAACATCCAGCGACATCGTCCCGAGTGAATAACATCCAGCCCCATCGCCCCCAGTTAATAACATACAGCCCCATAACCCCCTGGTGTATGACATCTGGCCTCTTTGCCCCTGGTGAATAACATCCAGCCCCTTTGCCCCTGGTGAATAACATCATGACCCATCGCCCCCGGTGAAAAATATCCAGCCCCATTGCCCCCGGTGAATAACATTCAGCCCCATTGCCCCTGGTGAATGACTTTCAGCCCCATTGCTCCCGGTGAATAACGTCCTGCGCCCTCGCCCAAGGTGAATAACATACAGCTCCATAAACCCCGGTGTATGACATCTGACCCCTTTGCCCCCGGTAAATAACATCCAGCCCCATCGCCCCTAGTGAATAACATCCAGCCCTATAGCCACCGGTGTATATCATCCGGCCCCATTGCCCCTGGTGAATAACATCCAGCCTCATTACCCCTGGTGAATAACTTTCAGCACCATAGCCCCCGGTGAATAACATCCTGCCCCCACACCCACGGTAAATAACATACAGCTCCATAAACCCCGGTGTATGACATCTGACCCCTTTGCCCCCAGTAAATAACATCCAGCCCCATCGCCCCTAATGAATAACATCCAGCCCTATAGCCACCAGTGTATATCATCCGGCCCCATTGCCCCTGGTGAATAACATCCAGCCCCATTACCCTTGGTGAATAACTTTCAGCACCATTGCCCCCAGTGAATAACATCCTGCCCCCTCGCCCACGGTGCATAACATACAGCCCCATAACCCCCGGTGTATGACATCTGGCCCCTTTGCCCCCGGTGAATAACATCCAGCTCCCTCGCTCCTGGTGAATAACATCCGGCCCCTTTACCCCCTGTGTATAACATCCGACCCCTTTACCCCCTGTGTATAACATCCGACCCCTTTACCCCCAGTGAATAACATCCAGCTCCTTTGCCCTGGTGTATAACATCTGGCCCCTTTGCCCCAGTGAACAACATCCAGCCCCTTTACCCCCTGTGTATAACATCCAACCCCTTTACCCCCGGTGTATAACATCCGGCCCCTTTACCCCCTGTGTATAACATCCGACCCCTTTACCCCCGGTGTATAACATCCGGCCCCTTTACCCCCTGTGTATAACATCCGACCCCTTTACCCCCAGTGAATAACATCCGGTCTTGTAATAGAAGCCACCGGCGTAACAAGTCAGTTCATGACATTTCTTCCCCCCTAAATATTCCCCGTCACCTGTGAGTTCTTATTATTGAGAAGTGGAAGTACAGTAATGATAAAAGCAAAATAAATAAACTTTATACAAAACAGAATATTTAGGACCAAATAAACCAAAATAAGTAACAAATAAACAGGATGCAAAAGCTGTACTGATTCCCTAATAAGTGCCCTGTCCCAGACACACTGGGCTCGGAGGATGTTCATTCAGTTGTTTAATGTTGTTGAAAAAAAGCAGATCACAGACATGGCACAAAACTAAAGTCATTTCAAATGGCAACTCTATGGCTTTGAGAAATGCTAAAAGAAATCAAGATAAAAAATGTGGTACTCAGTAAGGGTAATATTTTTCAGATCAAGCAGAGGGAAAAAATTATGGAATCACTCAATTCTGAGGAAAAAATTATGGAATCACCCTGTAAATTTTCATTTCCAAAACTAACACCTGCATCAAATTAGATCTGCTCGTTAGTCTGCATCTAAAAAGGAGTGATCACACCTTGGAGAGCTGTTGCACCAAGTGGACTGACATGAATCATGGCTCCAACAAGAGAGATGTCAATTGAAACAAAGGAGAGGATTATCAAACTCTTAAAAGAAGGTAAATCATCACGCAATGTTGCAAAAGATGTTGGTTGTTCACAGTCAGCTGTGTCTAACATCTGGACCAAATACAAACAACATGGGAAGGTTGTTAAAGTCAAACATACTGGTAGACCAAGGAAGACATCAAAGCGTCAAGACCGGTAACTTAAAGCAATATGTCTCAAAAACAGGAAATGCACAACAAAACAAATGAGGAACGAATGGGAGGAAACTGGAGTCAATGTCTGTGACCGAATTGTAAGAAACCGCCTAAAGGAAATGGGATTTACATACAGAAAAGCTAAACATAAGCCATCATTAACACCTAAACAGAAAAAAACAAGGTTAGAATGGGCTAAGGAAAAGCAATCGTGGACTTTGGATGACTGGATGAAAGTCATATTCAGTGATGAATCGCGAATCTGCATTGGGCAAGGTGATGATGCTGGAACTTTTGTTTGGTGCCGTTCCAATGAGATTTATAAAGATGACTGCATGAAGAGAACATGCAAATTTCCACAATCATTGATGATATGGGGCTGCATGTCAGGTAAAGGCACTGGGGAGATGGCTGTCATTACATCTTCAATAAATGCCCAAGTTTACATTGATATTTTGGACAGTTTTCTTATCCCATCAATTGAAATGATGTTTGGGGATGATGACATCATTTTTCAAGATGATAATGCATCCTGCCATAGAGCAAAAACTGTGAAAACATTCCTTGAAAGAAGACACATAAGCTCAATGTCATGGCCTGCAAATAGTCCGGATCTCAATCCAATTGAAAATCTTTGGTGGAAGTTGAAGAAAATGGTCCATGACAAGGCTCCAACCTGCAAAGCTGATCTGGCATCAGCAATCAGAGAAAGTTGGAGCCAGATTGATGAAGAGTACTGTTTGTCACTCATTAAGTCCATGCCTCAGAGACTGCAAGCTGTTATTAAAGCCAGAGGTGGTGCAACAAAATACTAGTGATGTATTGGAGTGTTCTTTTCTGTGTTTGTTTTTCATGATTCCATAATTTTTTCCTCAGAATTGAGTGATTCCATAATTTTTTCCCTCTGCTTAGTCTGAAAAAAAAAACCCTTTACTGAGTACCACATTTTTTATCTTGATTTCTTGTAGTGTTTCCTAAAGCCATAAAGTTGCCATTTGAAATTACTTTAGTTTTGTGCCATGTCTGTGATTTGCTTTTTTTCAACAACATTAAACAACTGAACGAACATCCTCCGAGCCCGGTGATTCCATAATTTTTGCCAGGGGTTGTATAATCAGATGGCAAGAAAGAGCATCCAAGTTCAAGACAGCCTGTCGATGAGATAATAAAAATTCAATATAATACATCAGATATTGTAATTTTTGCCCACTGTCTCAGGACATTCAGAAGGCTCCCCAAACAGAGAAGAAATGGCAAGTATTCTAGTGTCCAATGGGAAAATTGTACTATTTTTTTTTTTAAATAAAGTGATAAAAAAATAAAACATTAATCAGAAATGAAAAAGAATGCATTAAACATAAAACCTAATTGATACACAATAGGTCATGTTTCTGTTGTAATCTTGCCGTACTATGAAGGATCCAGTCACAATTATAACCTGTCTCCATCTCTCTTACTTTTTCCATGTTTTCCCCGTCACGTTGCATACACGACCAACTTACTTGACTGTGCCTGGTAAAAATGACCTAGATGCTTTAATTAGCTCACTGATTTTATTTTGGATGGAAGCATTGGGAGAAGAAAATAAATTAACCGAGGCTCAGGAATAAAATCCCAACTTGAAGTTGGGTTAGATAATGTAATGAAGAGGTGATGTGCTGCTGGAAATTAATTTCCTGTGTGACACAGAGCTTTACTGATATCATTTCATCTCTTCTTCCAGGGAGACATAAGGGTGAGCAAGAAGATTCCCTCGTCCAGTGGCCGCGCCAGTAGTCCGTGGTGGCCGGGCCCCTCCTGCCTGCAAGGATCCATGTTTCCACACAGCGTAAACACTGAGTTTTCTTTGTACACAGTATTCTGGAATGATGTTGATGACAGTAACTGCCCATGTTTAGGATGGGAGTACCCCTTTAAGCTTTCTTGTGGGCCTTAGTAGCCGCACAATGGGATAATGAGGCCCTGGCCTAGAAAAGTATAGAACGCATTTCCTTACTGTCTAGCGCCATCTACTGAACATTTAATAGAATTGCTATATCTTACCATGGACAGTTTGTTCCAACACAAGGGGATGAATTTGCCCTGAGTTGACCTGGTCCATGTTTTGGTGACGCACATTAAAGACACTATGTAGAAAAAAACAGGACATTTAAAACTCACCTGGTAAATTATTATTTGTATGTGGAAGAATAAGGACATATTCAGATATGGCCGAATATACAACACACAAGAGAATACGTGTCAGTAATCTGCTCGGACTTCAAGGCGTACTGCAGAGTTTAAAACCCACAACATACCCATTTTCACACGACCCACATTCACGGTCCGAACACAGACTGCGGGTCTCCTCGACCGCCCCATATAAGCGTATGTGCACATCGTCCCAATGGGCTTTGTATTCACTTTCGATGTTTTCTCCTCACCTGTAGCGCTTTTTTCGGTTGATAAAGTTATATGAGGGATTTTTTTTTGTGGCACAAGATGTAAACATGGGTTTACTAATAGAATGTCTATTTGGGCTTTTATCCTAAGTCATGCGGCAATGCTTGTGAAAGGGTCTATGTTGACTTTTAGGTTCCCTACTTTCAGTAAGTTCTCTCTCTGAAGAGGCAAATTGCATATTTAGTTGCCCAGAGGAGCATTGAATGGCCTATAAGTCTCCTCACACCAGCATATCACTCTCCACTCTTATACCCCAGTCAGAGACCTCATATACAGCTCAATCAGATCTCTTGCTTTGCACTGATGAGGGGCCAACACGCCAAAACATGTGTTCGTGAAGAAAGAGTCTGTTTGGGCTTTTATCCTAAATCATGTGACAAGGCTTGTTAAAGGTCAATACTGAGTTTTAGTATTGCTAATTCCCACATGTGGCACTAAAGTTTAAGTCTTCTTTCCCTCTGAAGCTGACACCCTAAGATGTGTCTTTTTGAACTTTTTTTTTTTTTTAATATATATAATTTTTATTAACTTTTTCAAAAAGAAACAAAACATACCAGATTAAGGTGATAATCAGATACCTGTTCGCAGACAGGGTATAAAGAGATAGTTCTTACATATTTGATTGGTAAAGCAAAACAATATAAGAACTTAATAAAAATGTAACTTACATCAGTTTAATTAACATGCGATCCAGTTGATACTCTGATTTATTGAAGCCATCTTGTTAGATTAGACCACCTATGTTAGTATTATAGACCTTCACCAAATGACCCCTCCATTCCACTCTCTCTCCCCCCCCTCAATCCAGGCATAATGGTCCTAGACTATCCCCAAGATCCTCCAGAATGTACCACGCTGTCGAAGTGAAGGGTTCCATCATTTTCTTTTTTTCATTTAATGAGCAGCAATTTACAATAAACTGTTTCGATTTCTGTAGAAATTTGCCAGCCTGCGATTCCTTATTGCAAAGGGCATCTTGTTGCTCTATTCCCATAAAATGTTTAATTTGAGCTGGAGACATTGGAGACAACAGAATGACATCCAAGACATTTTGGGAGACCTCAAAGGTCACATCTTTTAAATTGGCCATAATGGATAGTTTGATTTGCTCCTTTTGGAAATAATGTTGGGGAGGTAGATTGTATCTGTCTAAACACTCGGTACATGGCATCCATCTTTGCTCACTGGAGTGGAGAAGATGGGATGCGTTGTCTACACCTGCTTCTCACCATTTCAGACTGGTTGAACTTTTATTGTAAGTAAAGTGGCACGACTCGCTAAAGGGTCTATGTTGACATTTAGGTTTCTTAGGTCCAGAAAATGACCCTAGAGTTCTCTCTCTGGAGAGACAATTTGTATATTTAGTTTACCAGAGGAGCATTTCATGGCCTATAAGTCTCTTCACACAGGCATGTCACTCTTCGCAAGGACAGTTTTGCACTGAAAAAGGGGCAAACACCCTGAGACACGGGTCTGCAGATACTGTGTAGTTTGGTTTTTATCTTAAGTTTCCTCAAACCGAAATGCCACTCTCCAAAAGGAGAAACGTATCCTCTGAGACCTCAGGCAGAGGCTTCATATGCAGCCCAATCAGATTTGTTGCTGTACTGATTTTCTAAAACAGGTGTCAACAAATAGAGTGTCAGACTTTTATCCTAAGATATTTTAGAGGGTTCTTTAGAGGGTTGATATTGATTTTTAGGATTGTTTCTTCCAGAATGTACAAGCAGTTCAAGGCCTCTGTGAAGAGGCAATTAGTTTCTGAGTATCCCCACTATAATTTCCCAGAGGAGCATTGGATGGCCTATAAGTATCCTCACACTTGTTGCTCTCTGTAAGGAGACAAGAACAAGGTGTTCTGGAATTAATGTCATGGCTCCACACAGCTCTTATCTCAACATTATCCAGTCTGTCTGGAATTTCAAAAAGAAACAGGAGAATTTCCACAAGCCTACATCACCAGATCTGTGGTTAGTAGTGATGAGCGAGCATGCTCAGATATTGAGTTGTCCGAGCGTGCTCGGGTTTGAATAGAGTAGCTGGCGTACTCGAGTCGCATGCTCGTGTACCTGCGGCCGCATGTATCATGCCTGATACACAGCCGCTACACATGCCGATACATACACGACTCGAGTACGCGACTCGAGTACGCCGGCTACTCTATTCGAACCCGAGCACGCTCGGATAACTCGATATCCAAGCATGCTCACTCATCACTAGTGGCTAGTTCTCCAAGATGTTTAGAACAATATCCCTGCCAATTTCCTTCAAAAACTGTGTGTTACTTAGAAGAACTGGTGAAGGCAAGGTCACAGGAAATATTGATGTGATTTAGATTTTTCTCTTGTTCGTTTATTTAGCATTTTGTTAATTGATAAAACATAAATTATTAACGCTTAAATTTTTAAAATCATTCTTACTTTGCAGCATTTTTCCCACACCTGACTAAAACTTTTGCACAGTACTGTATCTCCTCAAGTAGCCGTATAAAACATCACATATCTGATAGTCACTAAGGGTACGTCTCTTTTAGGCCTCAAAAAGTGCCTAAAAAGGCAAACAACTTGGACATTTTGCACCACTCTGTTAAAACTATTTGCTGTGCATATGTTCAGTCTTTTTGAGCTTCTTTTAACTGCTTCAGTCTTCCAAAGGCATGAAGTGGCTAACAGAAGCTTGCACATCTCCGCTCCTTTCAGGACAGGAATGCAGAACCCCGATCTCATGATCAATGGGGATCCCAACCAGGGCTGGCGTCAGCACCCGGCGTACCCGAGCAAGTGCTGGGGCCCTGGACCATCAGAGGGGCCCACTCGCTGTTGGGGCCTGGGCTGTTTCCCTGGCATCTGTGCAGCCAGGACCGCCGGCACTGCTTGATTGCCGGCACTTCACCAGACATGGCCGCGCGCAGTGCGCTGTGCGGCTGTGTCTGGTACTAATGACACGGCAGGGGCGACACTGCGCCTTTAATTTTGCTTGTGTGTCACCCCTGTCGCGTCATTGGTAGCAGACACAGCCTCACAGCGCACCACCATGTCTGAAGTGCCGGCAATCAAACACCGCCGGAGGTCCTGCACAGATGCGGGGGGAGCGGCCCCGGCCCTGACAGCGAGTGGGCCCCCCTGATGGTCCAGGGCTCCATGTCTGTGACACGCTGGCGGCCCTGCATAGATAAGTGGGAGCAGCCTGTGCCCCAACAGCGAGTGGGCCCCTCTGATGGTCCAGGGCCCCATCTCTGTGACACGCTGGTGGCCCTGCATAGATGAGAGGGAGCAGCTTGGCCAATAGCGAGTGGGCCCCTATGATTGTCCAGGACCCCATGTCTGTGACACGCCGGCAGCACTGCACAGATGAGGGGGAGCAGCCTGGGCCCCAACAGCGAGTGGGCCCCTCTGATGGTCCAGGGCCCCATCTCTGTGACATGCTGGTGTCCCTGCATAGATGAGAGGGAGCAGCCTGGCCAACAGCGAGTGGGCCCCTATGATTGTCCAGGGCCCCATGTCTGTGACCCCAACAGCGAGTGGGCCCCTCTGATGGTCCAGGGCCCCATGTCTGTGACACGCTGGCGGCCCTGCATAGTTGAGAGGGAGCAGCCTGGGCCCCAACAGCGAGTGGGACCCTCTGATGGCCCAGGGCCCCATCTCTGTGACATGCTGGTGGCCCTGCATAGATGAGAGGGAGCAGCCTGGCCAACAGCGAGTGGGCCCCTATGATTGTCCAGGGCCCCATGTCTGTGACCCCAACAGCGAGTGGGCCCCTCTGATGGTCCAGGGCCCCATGTCTGTGACACGCCAGCGGCCCTGCACAGCCACATGGCAGAGGAGCTCGACTGGAGACAGGACCGGGGGCAGGTGAGTGAGGCTTGTTGCCAGCTTTCCCAATCCCCATATTAAAATTATTTCTAATGTGTGTGTGTATGATGTAAATGTCTGTGTATGTCAGTATTTATGACTGTGTATATATATTTATGTCCGTTTTATATGTGTTTTTAAGAATTTGTTTTCAAATATGTATGCATATCTGTATGTGTATGTATTTGTGTATGTGTGTGTCTATGTATAGTATGTGCGCATATCTGTGTACCATGTGCATGCATGTGTGTGCATATCTGCGTACCGTGTGCATGTGCATGTCTGCGTACTGTGTGTGCGTGCATGTCAGCGTACTGTGTGCATGTCTGCGTACTGTGTGTATGTGTGCATGTCCGCATATATGAAGGAAGAGGGGGCAGGCTGGGCCCTGTGTTGTATACCTATATTTCACTGCCGTATCTGTGCATCATGAATCGTGATATGTGTTAAAGGGGCCACTGAGACTATTTCGCCCGGGGCCCATGAAAACCTGGAGCCGGCCCTGGTCCCAACAGTTGATTCCACAGTGAAAAATAAGTTATCCCCTTTTTTATCATAAAATTACCCTTTTCCAATACAGAAGAGCAAGCGCCGATTATCATATCTGATCGCTAGAACAAAGCGCTTTCCCCTGAGACTAAAGATGGGCTGAATTGTCTATGAAACTCTATGGAGTCCACGTTCTGTCTCGGAGGAGGACACTGCACGCGGTCACTTTTTTCTCTCGATCTGCAGGAGTCTCGTCACCGATCAAACATCTCACATTTTGTATACCATAAGTTTATTTAGTTTCCTACTCTTTAGTTTACCTCTGATTCATACAGCGCTGCAGAATATGCTGGTGCTATGTAACGTCTCTGAAGTCTGACAATTTTCCTTTCGGTGCTCTGTCTGTCTTGAGGGGGGATATCTGTGGGGGTAAGAAAACAGTTTTATACACAGCGATAAATCAGAGGTGACCCTGTTCAGTGTCAGAGTCAATTCCTTAGAGCGGTGTTATGGCTCTCGTATCTTGAAAGCGGTCTCTACAAGGAGGCACAGTCGGAAATTCCACAGGGATACAGATTTCCATGGCCTCTTCTGTAATACTAATACATACAGTGCTGGCCAAAAGTATTGGCACCCCATGCAATTCTGTCAGATAATACTCAGTTTCTTCCTGAAAATGATTGCAATCACAAATTCTTTGGTATTATTATCTTCATTTAATTTGCTTGCAAGGAAAAAACACAAAAGAGAATGAAGCAAAAATCAAATCATTGATCATTTCACACAAAACTCCAAAAAAGAGCCGGACAAAAGTATTGGCACCCTCAGCCTAATACTTGGTTGCACAACCTTTAGCCAAAATAACTGCGAACAACAGCTTCCGGTAACCATCAATGAGTTTCTTACAATGCTCTGCTGGAATTGTAGACCATTCTTCTTTGGCAAACTGCTCCAGGTCCCTGATATTTGAAGGGTGCCTTCTCCAAACTGCCATTTTGAGATCTCTCCACAGGTGTTCTATGGGATTCAGGTCTGGACTCATTGCTGGCCACCTTATAAGTCTCCAGTGCTTTCTCTCAAACCATTTTATAGTGCTTTTGGAAGTGTGTTTTGGGTCATTGTCCTGCTGGAAGACCCATGACCTCTGAGGGAGACCCAGCTTTCTCACACTGCGCCCTACATTATGCTGCAAAATTTGTTGGTAGTCTTCAGACTTCATAATGCCATGCACACGGTCAAGCAGTCCAGTGCCAGAGGCAGCAAAGCAACCACAAAACATCCGGGAACCTCCACCATGTTTGACTGTAGGGACCGTGTTCTTTTCTTTGAATGCCTCTTTTTTTTTCCTGTACACTCTATGTTGATGCTTTTTCCCAAAAAGCATTACTTTTGTCTCATCTGACCAGAGAACATTCTTCCAAAATGTTTTAGGCTTTCTCAGGTAAGTTTTGGCAAACCCCAGCCTGGCTTTTTTATGTCTCGGGGTAAGAAGTGGGGTCTTCCTGGGTATCCTACCATACAGTTTATTTTCATTCAGACGCCGACGGATAGTACGGGCTGACACTGTTGTACCCTCGGACTGCAGGGCAGCTTGAACTTGTTTGGATGTTAGTCGAGGTTCTTTATCCACCATCCGCACAATCTTGCGTTGAAATCTCTCGTGAATTTTTCTTTTCCGTCCACATCTAGGGAGGTTAGCCACAGTGCCATGGGCTTTAAACTTCTTGATGACACTGCGCACGGAAGACACAGGAACATTCAGGTCTTTGGAGATGGACTTGTAGCCTTGAGATTGCTCATGCTTCCTCACAATTTGGTTTCTCGAGTCCTCAGACAGTTCTTTGGTCTTCTTTCTTTTCTCCATACTCAATGTGGTACACACAAGGACACAGGACAGAGGTTGAGTCAACTTTAATCCATGTTAACTGGCTGCAAGTGTGATTTAGTTATTGCCAACACCTGTTAGGTGCCACAGGTAAGTTACAGGTGCTGTTAATTACACGAATTAGAGAAGCATCACATGATTTTTCAAAGGGTGCCAATACTTTTGTCCACCCCCTTTTTTAGGTTTGGTGTGGAATTATATCCAAGTTGGCTTTAGGACAATTATTTTTGTGTTTTTTTCATTGAAGACAAATTAAATGAAGAGAATAATACCAAAGAATTTGTGATTGCAATCATTTTCAGGAAGAAACTGAGTATTATCTGACAGAATTGCAGGGGTGCCAATACTTTTGGCCAGCACTGTATATACAGTCATGGCCGAAAGTGTTGGATCTAAATCCCATTGAACACCTGTGGAGAGATCTTAACATTGCTGTTGGGAGAAGCCGCCTTCAAATATCAGGGACCTGGAGCAGTTTCCAAAAGAAGATTGGTCCAAAATTCCAGCTGAGAGGTGCAAGAAGCTTGTTGATGGTTATAGGGAGCGTTTGATTGCAGTTATTTATTCCAAAGGGTGTGCAACCAAATATTAAGTTTAGGGTGCCAACAATTTTGTCCGGCTCATTTTGAGATTTTGTCTGACATTATGTCCAATTTACCTTTTTTTTCAATTTTTTTTGTGTTGTTCCAAAACACACAAAGGAAATAAACATGTGTATAACAAAACATGTGCAACTGCAATAATTGTCTGGGAGAAATACTTCATTTTCTGGAACAATTTCAAGGGTGCCAACACTTTTGGCCATGACTGTTTATGAAGATAGAAAATGTATTAAAGGGTTTTATACCCATCCTCATAGATGATATTATTTGGAAATACAAGAACTTTTTGCAATTTGCTGCTTTTTATAATGTGCAGCTGTTCTCGTTGCCTAGGAGACCGTCCACCGCTGCTGTTTAGCTTATAAGCAGTGTGCAGAAGCTGGACCCGATTAGGAGGCGTCAGCGCGTAAAATCCATCGCGACCGGCTTCAAAACAAGCTCAGTAGAAAACAGTTTGTAAGCGCTGAACATGTTCTGCCATCATGCTGCTGGTCGGTCTGCTCATGAGGGTCCCGGGAATCAGACCCACCCCACCCCCCCATATGCCACACACTGATTGATGGAGAGGGCCACTCAGACGTGTAGGCTGCTTCGACTGCGTTTTGCGCCAAATTTATGAAGAGGTGCCCTCCTGGTAATCATACATGCTTTTTTGAGAACATCCTGGAAAAACGGGAGAACTCCCGAAAAAGTTGTAAAGTTTTCTGAGCGCTCCCAAAGCGTTACTGTGCTGTCGTGACATCAGGCGGTGCTCTGCAAATTCAGGGAGGGAGTGGCCTGTCAAAAGTGGGCGTGTTTATGGAATCCTGCTAAGCCCACCCACTGTTGGCAAATTATAGCACGAATATGGTGTGTGCAGAATGTACCGCCTATCCACCGGCTAGGTGATAACTTGCCAATTAAAGGAGATCCGGGGTTATCCACCACCCTTCGGGCACCCCTCTTGCGGCGTGATAGTGGTTGCCATGACCCGCTGAACTCCCTTGTGGCCTCCTTATCAGTGGTACTTTTTGGAAGGTCACAGACGAGTCTATGACTGAAGTACATTGCACAAGTGATCACAGGTTCAAGACTCCTATAGGAATAAAAAAATAAAGTGTAAGGCTAAAAACATGAACATTTTAATCATCCCTTTTTTTACCCAGTTAAAAAAGAAAAGAAATAAAAAAAAAAAAAAACAGAATCATCGCATCCATGAAAAAATAATAACAAATATACACTTAAATCACCCTTTTTTCCCTCAGTAAAAACAAACCATATTCAGAATTGCTGCCTCTGTAAAAAATTAATGAAAAAAAAACATGTTTGATTCACACTTTTGTCCCCCAGTTAAAAAAAAAATCATAATCAGATTCGCCGTAGCCATAAAAAATATAACAAAAAAACCCCCAAACGTTTCAGTCATCACCTTTTCCCAATTTAACCCCTTTACGACCTTGGACGTATAGGTATGTCCAAGGTCGTCTCCCTCCCTTTGATGCGGGCTCCGGCGCTGAGCCGCGACCAATCAGCAGAGTGGGGTTTAAATTTTGCGGCAATACTGCTGATTGATCTCGGCCAGCGACCGCGATCAATCAGCAGAGCGTTGTTTAAATTTGGCGCCAATCTCGCTGATTGGACGCGTCTGGCGTCCGCGACCAATGAGCAGAGCGGTTTAAATTTGGCGCCAAGCTCGCTGATTGGTCGTGGCTGGTGTCCGCGACCAATTAGCACAGCAGTGTTTAAATGTGGCGCTAAGATCTGTGATTGGTCGCGGCCGCTATTTAAATGTGGCGCCCAAATCGGTGATTGGTCGCGGGCAGCGTCCGCGACCAATCAGCAGAGCGGTGTTTAACTTTAGCGCCAAGATCACTGATTGGTCTCGTGCGGAGCGGGGAGTGGAATCGTATTAGTGAGGACCGGGGAGCGCCGCTGCCTGTGCGGACACTTCCACTCCGAGAAGCCGGGAGATGAGCGACTGCTCGCAGCAGAAGTATCCCGACCCGCAGCGCCGCTCCCCGGTCCTCCCTTCACACCCTAGCCGCTGATGTCCCCACAGTATCCGCATAGTGTTACAAAGGTCCGGACATTTGTGTGAAAAATCGCTGATTGGTCGCGGGCGCTGCCCGCGACCAATCACCGATTTGGGCGTCAAATTTAAATATCGGCCGCGACCAATCACCGATCTTGGCTCCACATTTAAACACCGCTGTGCTGATTGGTCGCGGCCGATATTTGAATTTGGCGCCCAAATCGGTGATTGGTCGCGGGCAGCGCCAGCGACCAATCAGCGATTTTTAACACAAATGTCCGGACCTTTGTAACACCATGCGGATACTGTGGGGACATCAGCGGCTAGGGTGTGAAGGGAGGACCGGGGAGCGGCGCTGCGAGTCCGGATACTTCTGCTGCGAGCAGTCGCTCATCTCCAGGCTTCTCGGAGTGGAAGTAGCCGCACAGGCAGCGGCGTTCCCCGGTCCTCACTAATACGATTCCGCTCCCCGCTCACCAATACGATTCGCTGATTGGTCGCGCTCTCCGCACGCGACCAATCAGTGATCTTCGCGGTAAAGTTAAACACCGCTGTGCTGATTGGTCGCCGACGCTGTGCGCGACCAATCACCGATTTGGGCGGCACATTTAAATAGCGTCCGCGACCAATCAGTACAGCGGTGTTTAAATGTGGAGCCAAGATCGGTGATTGGTCGCGGCCGATATTTAAATTTGGCGCCGAAATCGGTGATTGATCGCGGGCAGCGCCAGCAACCAATCAGCGTTTTTTAACGCAAATGTCCGGACCTTTGTAACACCATGCAGATACTGTGGGGACATCAGCGACTAGGGTGTGAAGGGAGGACCGGGGAGCGGCGCTGCGGGTCCGGATACTTCTGCTCCGAGCGCCCGCTCATGTCCCGGGTTCTCGTAGCGGAAGTACCCGCACAGGCAGCGCCGCTGACATCCATGCGGCTAGGGCGTGAAGGGAGGACCGGGGAACGGCGCTGCGGGTCCAATTGGTCGCGTGCCGTACAAATCGTTGATTGGTCGCGGACTTGGCCCGCGACCAATCACTGATCTTGCGGCCAAAGTTAAACACTACTGTGCTGATTGGTCGCGGACGCTGCCCGCGACCAATCACCGATTTGGGCGCCAAATTTAAATATCGACCGCGACCAATCACCGATTTGGGTGCCAAATTTAAATATCGGCCGCGACCAATTACCGATTTGGGCGCCAAATTTAAATATCGTCCGCGACCAATCACCGATCTTGGCTCCACATTTAAACACCGCTGTGGTGATTGGTCACGGCCGATATTTAAATTTGGCGCCCAAATCGGTGATTGGTCGCGGGCAGCGTCGGCGACCAATCAGCACAATAGTGTTTAAGTTTTACTCTAAGATCAGTGATTGGTCAGGTCCGAAGACCGTGACCAATCATCGAATCGTCTTGGTGAGGACCGGGGAGCGCCGCTGCCTGTGCGGATACTTCCGCTGCGAGAACCCGGGACATAGCGGGCGCTCGCAGGAGAAGTATCCCGACCCGCAGCGCCGCTCCCCGGTCCTCCCTTCCGCATGGAGGTCAGCGGCGCCGGCGGTCCTTCCGCTGCTACCGGCCGGGAGATGAGCGCCTCGCGCCGCTCAACTACCGGCTGCATCTCCGTCCCGCAGATGGGTCCGGCGGTCGGGTTCCTTCTGCTGTTGCCGGCCGGGAGATGAGCGCCTCGCGCCGGTCATCTCCCGGCTGCATCGCCGCTCAGCTCCGTCCCGCAGATGAGCCGCTAACGGCCGCCATGTTTTTTTTAGAAATCCCCCGGCGCTGATTGGCCGCTGCCGGACTAATGAGCGACGCGGGATTTCCTGGACAGACAGACGGGATAAGACGATTATATATATAGATTTTTTTACATTTCCAGATAAAATAATGGGGGAAAAAACCCTATAATTTTGGCCTCGCTGTAACCGTCCTGGAGAATCACATTACTGCACCAAGAAACGCGTAAAAATATCAACCCCCAAAAAATCAGTGTTGGGAGCGTTTTATTCTCCACCATTTACTTCACTTGGAATTTTTTTCCCCTGTTTTTCGGTATATTATATGGCAAAATGAAAAGTACAACTCGTGGTGCAAAAAAAAAAATCCCCTCGTACGGCGATGGGGAGAGAAAAAGGGAAAAAAAGTTACGGCTCTTGGAAGAAAGGGGAGGAAAAAAAGTGCAAGGCACAAAAATTAAAGATGGAGGGAAGAGGTTGAAGGGTTTTATTGTGACAGGATTTCGACTCGTTTGATCCTTGGAATAAGCGGTGTCAGTCATGTCTGCCGGCCACTTATCCTTCACTGTACAGGAAGGAGGGTGGCCATCTTTATAGCATTATTTACACCAGTCTCTTCATCCAAGCTGCGGTTCTGACTGGAAATGTGTGATTCACATAAACGTAGACCATGTGGGTGAGCTCCTTGTACATGTACACACACCATGGCTTATACTGAGTGCGCTCTCTGCAGGGTTAACGGTCTCTTCTTTTACACACATATAACCCGCAGCCGCCATTACATTGACTTTCTCCTCAGAAAGCAAACGCCCTTTTCCCGCCTCTTACTTGATTTTTTCCCGCCTGCTGGGGAACGCCTCTGATTGGACGAGTGACGTGTCAATCATTTCCATTCTCGCTGGTGCTGAAATCCAATTGGCTGACTGTTAAGGCATGAACACTGCTAGTCGATGTGAGCGCTACAAGCCGAAGCTGCCACTAGAGGGCGCATTGGAGCTGACTGCGTAGTGCACACGCTGAACCCAATAGTACAGCATATATTGCGCGCCCTCTAGTGGCAACCACATTTTTTTTCTTTTGCTTTAACCCTTTCACGATAAGGACATTTGTCACCTTTGCATCAGAGCTGTGAACACAGATCAGTGGAAACGTTTTTTTTAATACCTACCCAACTATTCTTTTTTTCCCTTCACCTGCCCTGTGAGGAGGGGGGTCCTGAGTTTACTACATGATGGAACAGGGGTTAGGGCAGTGTCCAGGACCTGCCACCGGAGGGAGCAAAAGCTGCTTTTCTGCTGTGAATTTCAGAGCTGATCTGCTTCCAAATCCTTCTCCAAAAACTGAACAGAATTAAAAAAAAAAAAAAAATCTTCCCATAAAAATTCTTAAAAAATAAATAAAAAGCGAGTGTTAGTCTGTGTTATGGCTGCAGCAGTGCCGTTACGATGATTGGCTGCAGCCGAGATGCACGCAGTCGTCACCGCTGCAGCCAGTACTTCCCGATTGTTATCTTATATGACTAGGTGTTTGGGGTCTACTTTAACCCCTTCACCACCTTGGGATTTCCCATTTTTTCCTCCCCAGAGCCATAACTTTTTTATTTTTCAGTCAGTATGGCCACGTGGGGGCTTGTTTTTTGCAGGACAAGCTGTGCTTTTGACTGACAGCATTGGTTTTACCATATCGTGTACTGGAAAACGGGGAAAAAAAAAATCCAAGTGCGGTAAAATACCCAAAAAAAACCCCCAAAAAATAAGACCTTTAGCAATTTACTGCTTATTAAATTATCTCACCGTTCCCAAGATATTAACACTTGTTTACAGCTCGTTGCCTTGGAGACCGACTGCTGCCAGACTCCAGAACATGCACAGTGCTTACAAGCTCTTTTCTATTGAACTAGTAAGCACTGTTTTTAAAGTCAGGAAGCAAGTTGTTACCTCCTAACCCGGCCAGTTTAGTGCAGTGTGAATAAACTAGACAGCAGCAGCGGTCGGTCTCCTAGGCAATGAGTTGCAAACAAATGAAAAAAAATGTTAATATCTCAGCAATGGTTGTAAATTTTAAGAAGCAGTAAATTGTAAAATTGCTTGTTTCTATAAGCCGTATTCAACAATATCATATTTGAAAATGGAAATAAAAACACTTTAACCCCTGCTGACATGCTACATAATAATACGCCCCTGTGCCCTGGGACTTATGGACCAGGTACATATTACAGCAAAGCGATCGCGCTGCTGGGTGTCAGCCGATTCTGATAACCAACACCCGGCACTCAGTGGAAGGAGCAGTGCCTGCAACGCTCCCGGAACTTTAACCTGTGATCGCAGCATTTAGCAAGCGAGCAAAGGGACAGAAGCCCTTCTTGCTCTTGGATCAGAGACCCCTTGATGTCAGCGCGGGGTCCCGATTGATGCCATGGTGACCCGCTGTCGTCATGGGGTATCAGGGTGCTCAGGAGATATTGCAGAACAAATTTTGGGGTCCATTTTTTCTTGTTACCCTTGCGGGGAAAAAAATTGGGTCTAAAGTAACATTTTTGTGAAAAAAAGTTAAAATGTTCATGGTTTTCTTCCACATTCCAAAAATTCCTGTGAAGCACCTGAAGGATTAATACACTTCTTAAGGCTGTGTGCCCACTATGCGTTTTTTAAGCTTTTCCACAGCGGCAAAAACGGTTAAAAAAATGCTTGGTAGAAGGTCTGCCATGTTCCCCAATGATAATCCGCATGTGCTATGCACATGCTGCGGAGATTTCCGCTGCGGATTATCATTGCGGAAAAAAACGCAGCACTACCTATTTTGCGGAAGCGCTGCGTTTTCTCCGCCATTGACTTACATTACAACGCATGGAATCCGCATCACTGCATCTGCAGATACCATGTGTTTCAATGTGCGGATGGTACCCGGGTTTGGAGAAGATGAGACTCTCCTCCGGACACTGGTACCGTAGTACCTGTAAAAAAAAAAGAATAAAATATACATTATACTTACCTTCTGATGGCCCCCAGTGTCTTTAGTGATGCGTCCTGGCTCCCCGGCGGCTCGCGATGGTCTAAAAGGACCTTCCATGACGTCATTTAGTCATGTGACTAAAATGACGTCATGGCAGGTCCTTTTAATCCACCGCGAACTGCCGGTAAGCCAAAACGCATCGGATAAGGACACTGGGGGCCATCAGAAGGTAAGCATATTTATTTTTTACCATTCTTTTAAGGTCACACTATATAAATCCATGCCGGTCATTAACGTGCAAACAGCATTCAGGGGTCAAGGGGTTAAGTGATGGCAAGCAGTGGTGGAGGTCTCCTGATGTCCTCAGTTGCCTGAACTTTTGTAGACAGCGATTTGTCCCCGTGTTACTTCTTTAGCGATTCTTCAGATTTTTGAAGCGACAAGACACGAGTACGACACCAGGTAACACTGTTATGGCTTTATTCAAAAACAAAAAGTTGCACATTTAAGAGAATCCAAAAAGTAACTGATCACACTATATACATACTGCCATAAAAGAGTATCTCAAGTAGGACAAAGCCCTCTGTAAATATAAAACCCACCCTTATATATCTGCACAAAAATAAAAAAAGAAAACTTATATCTGAAAGGCTGATGTCAGGGACTCTAGAAGGTGTCGTCACCACCATGCGATAAAGTGGTCGACGTTTAACCACATAAGTTACTGGGGGTGAGATTTGGTTTCAGTAGAGACGGAACAGGATATAAGGGGCGAAAGCAGATGGCAGCCAGGCATCTGAGCCTTAAGGGGGCATGAACCTTAAGGGGGCATGTTAAAGTGGTCGTCTGCCTGAGCAGCACGGCTACAGATTTACCATTCAAGTAATTCACTGGGGGAGGAGACTTTACTAGTGAGCCCTTTACAGGGTAAATGTGGTTTTGCATAATTTTTCTGGCGTTTTTGTCACAAAAGCTATGGCAAGCAGGTTTCCTAAACAGGAGTATGACTGTGGGATCAGAATACACTGTTTGTTGTCGGTTACCATGGAGATGAATATTCTGAAAAGGAGCTGTAGATACAAAATAGTCTGATAAGGTCTAACCTTTTCCCACGCTTTTTTACGGCATTTACCGTATTTTGATTTTTTTCACTAATCGGACCTTAATGGACACGATACCTTTTTTTTTTATTTTAGAGTAGGGAAAAGCCAGATGATTTGAAGTGTAACTGTAGTTTTAATTTTTTTCCCATTAATCGATAATACATGTGAAAATGCAAAATTGTGACATCTTTGCCTCTTTCAGCCATCTCTCGAGGGGGAGGAGCTAGTGACGGCAAAAATTCTACTGCTCAGCATTCTATGGAGGGGGAGGAGCTAGAGACTGCAAACATTCTACTGCTCAGCATTCTATGGAGGGGGGGAGCTAGAGACAGCAAACATTCTACTGCTCAGCATTCTATGGAGGGGGGGGAGCTAGAGACTGCAAACATTCTACTGCTCAGCATTCTATGGAGGGGGAGGAGCTAGAGACAGCAAACATTCTACTGCTCAGCATTCTATGGAGGAGCTCGAGACAGCAAACATTCTACTGCTCAGCATTCTATGGAGGGGGGGGAGCTAGAGACAGCAAACATTCTACTGCTCAGCATTCTATGGAGGAGCTCGAGACAGCAAACATTCTACTGCTCAGCATTCTATGGAGGAGCTCGAGACTGCAAACATTCTTCTGCTCAGCATTCTATGGAGGGGGGGAGCTAGAGACTGCAAACATTCTACTGCTCAGCATTCTATGGAGGGGGAGGAGCTAGAGACTGCAAACATTCTACTGCTCAGCATTCTATGGAGGGGGAGGAGCTAGAGACGGCAAACATTCTACTGCTCAGCATTCTATGGAGGGGGAGGAGCTAGAGACTGCAAACATTCTACTGCTCAGCATTCTATGGAGGGGGGGAGCTAGAGACCTCAAACATTCTACTGCTCAGCATTCTATGGAGGGGGGGAGCTAGAGACCTCAAACATTCTACTGCTCAGCATTCTATGGAGGAGGAGGAGCTCGAGACGGCAAACATTCTACTGCTCAGCATTCTATGGAGGGGGAGGAGCTAGAGACGGCAAACATTCTACTGCTCAGCATTCTATGGAGGGGGAGGAGCTAGAGACAGCAAAAATTCTACTGCTCAGCATTCTATGGAGGGGGAGGAGCTAGAGACGGCAAACATTCTACTGCTCAGCATTCTATGGAGGGGGAGGAGCTAGAGACAGCAAAAATTCTACTGCTCAGCATTCTATGGAGGGGGAGGAGCTAGAGACGGCAAACATTCTACTGCTCAGCATTCTATGGAGGGGGAGGAGCTAGAGACAGCAAAAATTCTACTGCTCAGCATTCTATGGAGGGGGGGAGCTAGAGACTGCAAACATTCTACTGCTCAGCATTCTATGGAGGGGGAGGAGCTAGAGACGGCAAACATTCTACTGCTCAGCATTCTATGGAGGGGGAGGAGCTAGAGACTGCAAACATTCTACTGCTCAGCATTCTATGGAGGGGGAGGAGCTAGAGACTGCAAACATTCTACTGCTCAGCATTCTATGGAGGGGGGGAGCTAGAGACCTCAAACATTCTACTGCTCAGCATTCTATGGAGGGGGGGAGCTAGAGACCTCAAACATTCTACTGCTCAGCATTCTATGGAGGAGGAGCTAGAGACGGCAAACATTCTACTGCTCAGCATTCTATTGAGGGGGAGGAGCTAGAGACAGCAAACATTCTACAGCTCAGCATTCTATGGAGGAGGAGCTAGAGACAGCAAACATTCTACTGCTCAGCATTCTATTGAGGGGGAGGAGCTAGAGACAGCAAACATTCTACTGCTCAGCATTCTATGGAGGAGCTAGAGACAAAGCATTCTATGGAAATGACAGTTACACTTGCCTTATTTTTCACTGCGTATTTTTAATCCCTCAGGAGGACTTGCACCCGTTTGATCGCTTGTACTATAAATTGTGGTGCTCCAGTCATAGGCGGAGCTTCATAGGTGCACCAAGATGGCAACTCATTTAATCCTGGTAATCATGTTGCCGGAGAAGGTGAAATGATTGACAGCCGCATTTAAGTAGAGCGATTGCCTGGTGCAGGGATTTAAAAGCAGCCATCAGATCTGCTGTTAGCAGCAGATACCAGCTGTACAACACCTGCCCAGTATATGCTCGGTACAAGCCATACATACTGGTGCGTCATGGAAGGGGGTTAACAATTCCCTCTTGCCAAGTTGCCTCATCTTTCTATGTATAGGCATTAAAAGAATAAGCTATTTGCATAAAGGTGGACATAACCTTTAATTTAGGGGGTCCTGCTCTCAGAGCAATGGTAAAGATGTGCGAACAAGTGTCCCAGCGAAATGCTCATCTAAAGCCGCCATTTTTGGCTGCCGAACAGCTTCACAAAAATGATTGGTGCTAAAGAGGGCGGTCTGGGAAGTGGTCAGTTTTCCTCATTTTTACGCACCCATAAAACCTTGTATTGCTCCCTTCCCGCTCTAGTAATGGTCAATCATTTTAAGTCTCTCCAGGAGATTGCAAAACTACTGTCTGGGCATGCTGGGAGTTGTAGTTTTGCAACAGATGGAGAGCGCTGCTCTGGAGTACGGGGCTGGGTGTCTATATATGTATAGGATATATGACAGCTGCAGTTTTTTTTTTTTTGGGGGGGGGGGGGGGGGGGGGAATCACTTCACACTGATAGATAACCCGCTACTGAGTGCAGAGAAGCTCTCTGGGGTGAGGGTCACACGATGCATAAAAGGAAGGGAAGTTTTTAGATAATATTACTAGGATAAAAGGATCCTCACATATTTGGAATGATAAAAGGGGCACAAAAAAAAATAATAAAAAAAAAAAATCGTAAAACCACACCTTTTTCCTATAAAAAAAGTTACAAGTTAAATTCTGCCGGGACATCTATTGTACATGTAGAGACGTACAGATCTGCATTTTACACTCTATAAATCCGCAATCCTGGGGCTCAGAGAAAAGAGACTGGTCCTTAGCCTCCGGAAAAGCACCATCTCAATCCTCGTCTTCTTCCCCTTCATCTTCTGTGGCCCGTTTTCTTTTCTCTCCCCGTTCAACAGCTTCCTCTTCTGCAAAGAAAGAAAAATTAAACATATATATAAAAAAAAAAAAAAAAAAAAAAAAAAAAATTATATATATATATATATATATATATATATATATATATATATATATATATATATATATATATATATATATATATATATATATATATATATATATATATATATATATATACATATACATATACACATAAATATACACATATAAGATATAACTATACACACACCGATCAGCGGCTGCTGGCTCGCCAGTTGTACTTCCTCGGACCAGTTTTGGTAGGTACTAACCACCGCACACCGGGAACACCCCACCAGACCCGCCGTTTTGGAGATGCTCTCACCCAGTCGCATAGCCATCACAATTTGGCCCTTGTCAAAGTTGCTCAAGTCGCTCAGCTCCTTACGCTTGCTTATTTTTCCTGCTTCCAAAACAGCAACTTTAGGAACTGACTGCCTGAAACACCCCCCTCCACCCCATGCGTCCCAAAATTCACATCGGTCAGTGGTCTTAATGGCTGATCGGTGTGTGCATATATAGAAACCTAGATCTCAGATTCCTTCCCCCTATGACATAGGATACATATTTAATCATCCGGGGCCTCTACGACTTGGCATAAGGCAAAACTATTTGCAAGTACAGTCCCCCTCGTAGTCCACAGCAGTAACCAAAAGCATGTACGTGTACACCTTGTGATACTGCTGGCATCATCAGAGGTTCCATCTCTGAGCGGTGATGCCGGTAATACAGCACACGTGACTGCAGATTGCTGCCTGGTGTAAACAAGAAGCAGGCCTTTTGTAGGACCCATGCCTGAATCCAGCTTTGCTTACTATGGGTACCTTAGGCCCCCGGTAGTCAATCACTGATTAAAAATACTATGGCCTTTTACCTTCCTCTTCTTCCTCCTCCTCCTCTCCATCGCCACCATCTTCAACGTAATCATCGTCGTCCTCTTCATCCTGGACAGAAAGAACAAACAATTTGTTAAATGTAAAAGCACACTTTTTATTTTTTAGAGACAGCCTTCCAAAGGTTAAACGGATGGGGAGGGGGCAGATTCAGAGATGGACTCCTATACAAAACTTACAGGGGGAAAAAAAAAAAAAAGGCGGAGTACATGCAATTTACACGAAGCTCCTTGCACATTTCACAGCTGACATTTTTTTTTCTAAACTTTCATATCCGTCTTTCCCTTTGCTGAGCCTTTAGCTAAAATCTACTCTGCGAAGTCCACAACTATGGCTCAGGGAATAGATTAGCATTCACATTAGAGGCCTCATTCCAAAAAAAAGTGGATAAAATAGAGAAATAACTAGAAAATCAAGCAGACATTACTATAGTCAATGAAGCCAAGTGGAAATATGTAAAAAAATAAAATAAACAAATTCAGGTGTGAATGGAGCTTAACACGTCTCAGATATCCGCTATATATCTGCCCTTAGTCTGGTGCACGGCTTACGTGTATTTCTTCTTTCATCAGGTAGGAGAGGCCAACTTCTTCCTCATCCTCTCCTAGATCAGACTCGCCCTCCTCCTCCTCCTCGTCTTCCTCTTCATACTCCCCAGGAGGACCGGGTTCATCATCTTCATCCTCGTATTCCTCGCACTCTGCAAAAGCAAAAAGGCAAAGGCAAAATGAAGTCAATGCACAATATTCTAAATCGGTACGGGTTATACATGGGGGTCCACGGTGCCCAATGAATACTTCTGCAATACTGTAGGGAAACAAACTAATTCAGAACAGAGACCAAAACAGAAAAAAAAAAGCAGAATATTGGTGAATGCTGTGAGAACAGGGACATAAGATTTCACTACCAACCCTCAGCATCCTCCTCTTCAGAGTCAGGTGCTTCGTTGTCTTCCTGATCGAAGCCGTCCAGGTACGTGATCTGTGGAAGTTTCCGGAATATCTTGTCTCTGTAGTCTTCTAGGTTGGTAAGTTCACAGTTGAAGAGGTCCAAGCTCTTCAGGTTTTTAAGGTTTGTCTGCAAAATAACAAGACTTCATTATAAACTGCAAAACTGAAACATGGCGACCCTCGTGCCATTATCTGCCGATCTATAATATATCACTGGTTTATTTAAAGTCGCACTTTGCTGCACTGCCGTGACCTGAAGTCCCTTACCCTCCTGAACACTGGAGCTGATGGCAATACCACATTTTTTGTGCTCGTGCTCCAATAATTTGACCGAGGATCAGCAATCAACTATGGTTTTAAACCAGCAGAAGTGCCAACATCTAAAAAGGCATAAGCAGAGTGTAGTGATGGCCACTTACCCTCGTGTCTACAGCAGCGGTGTAAGGGCCCCACTTTATAAATGGCCACAAGTCCGATAAGTGAAACTTCCACTGATCGGACAATCGTGGTCAGTAACGCGTAGAGGGGACAGAGGGGACCCCCCCCCCCCAACTACTCCAACGGCCGGACCTTTAGCTCTCTGGGAAATAAGTCACCTTGGACTAGCTCGCTCACTGAGAACACAAGAGCGCCCATCAATCAAATGCTCCCGAGTGCGGGGGAGGGAAGATCGCTCAGCCGGCAGCAATCTAATGTATATGGGGGGAGCTCCGTGCTGTAAATTACCAGGGCTTCCACCGTGCTCAGGTCCTTAATCTTGTTACCGCTCAGGTTCAGGTAGGTGAGATTAGGACACCTTTCCGCTAATACGTCAAGCTCTCCAGAAATGCTGTTATCGCTGAGCTCCAACTAGGAGAAAAAATAATTGATAAAAATAAATTTATAAATACAGCAATTATTTTTCATATATTAGTATTTTATTTAATATACTTTATTTCATTTTTTCATACGTTTTACGTGTATTTTTAAACATTTCTAATACATCGTCAATATGAATATTACTATTCATTATCAATATTTCTATTATAGTTTTATTTTATTAATATTTTTTTATTATCATGGTTTCTATTCTATTTATTATTGGACATCGGCTGTCTTCGTAAATATCTAATTGTGGAAACTATGGCTGCTGATGAAAGTCAAGGGCGCGATACGATTGGGCATCTTGTATTTGGACAGGCCTACCTTTTCAGATGGGTGAAGGGCTGACATCTACATTGACAGGTACAACAGGAATAAAAGGGTTTTTGGGTAAACCGTAGCTGCGGCCAATGATCCCATTATGATCCGGATTGGACCAGCACCAATCACACACTGGTGGCAAATCTGGGAGATTCTGGAACCTCCCTTAGGGGCTGATACACGAGGATACAGTAAGTGGCACAGAGCAGTAATACACACCCGGATTGGGGGCAAACCCCCTAGAAGGTATAACGACGCAGAGGACATACAGCACTGTGCAGCCACAGAGGAGACAAGTGCATTTTGCCTCCCAGCGAGGGGTGGACGCTATGCTATTACACAACGGGTTTCTGGGACTCGTTACTTACTTTTCGGAGTTTTGACATCTGGGGGAGTTTTGCCAGAGAGGAGAGCTCTACGTTCGCCATACTAAGGAACTCCAGCTCTTTGAAACTATCGCTTAAGCCCTCGATCTCGCCATTGCTTGACCGGCAATTGTCTAGAACCAACTCTGCCACCTAGTAAAGAAAAGCAAAAATAAAAATTATAACTATATTTGTGCAAAACATCTTCAACAGTGACCTGATCTCAAAGTGCTGGGACTACAAAAACTTTTTTTTCCCCCAGAAATCGCACCACTCATGACTATGGTTGTCTGCATTATTGCAGCCCTGTTCCACTTGGTATAGGGCAGCTACAATACCAGATACACCATTGTAAGTTTACAGAGACGGGGTTAAGGCTCCTAGGAGAAACAGGGTGTCTCTCCCTGGATGTCGAGCACAGCAAGGATCCTGGGGAGAAGATCGGCATCTTCCGTCTTCTCCTTTACCAGCTACATGGCATTAAGTGAGGCGCCGCTGACGATGCTTCAGCAGTGATCACACAGGATCACCGGGCCTCTACCTCCATAGTGGAGCTGCTGGGACCTAGCAGATCCTGCTCAGCCCTGCCCAACGCCTGGCACAACAGGGGGACGTTTGTTCTTGTTACAGTGGAAAATAAATAAATAATAATCGAGAGATCTTGTTATTGTGTACTGGACAATTTATGCAAAAAAATTAACATCTGCACAAAAAATAATGTAAAATATAGTCAAATATTAAAAAAAAATGATAAACGATTAAAATAAAAATAAAGTAGTAAAAGTATAGAGTGCATGGTCATGGCAGCCATGCCACCACTGGTTGGTCGGATGACGTCCATCACGAGTGCCGACCCCACAGAGGCATTACTGGCGAACACGTGAAGCAGATTCATCTGATCGCTGGTAATTATGCCCTCGACAGATTTGTGGCCATAAGATACAGGGAAAATATATATTCTTGTACCGTGTTAGCCAGTAGATAGAAAAATATTTAGATTTCAGAGTCCTCAGTGGTTGGTACCTTTTAATGGCTAACTGAAAAGAGGCCGTAAGATCGCAGACGCTGCCTCCTCCTGCAGATGAAGGGTATTGCAGGAAGAAGAGAGGGTTTTGTGTGGTGTGACCTACATCCCAAAACATCTGCTGAGAGCAACAAGTCACTTGTGCTGGTGGCCGCTGACAGCCGGCAAGCGAGTGAGCGGGGGCTGCAAGATGATCACTTCCAACAGCAGCTGCCCAGCAAATGGGGGCAGCATTAAAAGATTACTCTACCTGAAGCAATAGCAGCTCCGAGCTGAAGACATCCCCTCACGCCAAGATGGCAGCAGCACAGATGAAGCAAATAACCGCTGATAAATAGGGGAGGTGCAGAAAGTCTGGGGAAGTGTCGCATTCATATGTTTCTGTTTTTACTTCAAGAGTCGTAACTTAATTTTTCGCCCAACATATCTGGTGTACGCTATAGACTGCGGTACTTACGCGCTGGAACACAATAGCACCAGTCAACTATGAAGCCCAGCATCCATTGCAGGCCCCGGCTGACATGTGATCGGGGCTAGTTTGACAACTGCCATGCTGGACGCCTTCAACGGTAACAGTTACTCTGTGATTCTGGATATGTAACAATGCAGGCACCTGCGCTGTACACAACAGCCTCAGCTCCCGAGTCTGCTACATAGTCAACGAAGTGGTTAGTACTGCAGCCTTGAGCTCTTCGGTCATGGGTTCAAATCCCACCAAGGACAACAACTGCAAGGAGTTTGTATGTTCTCCCCTTGTTTTAAGGGTTTCCTCTGGGTTCTCCAGTTTCCTCCCACACTCCAAAGACATACTGATAGGGTCATTGCCCAAGCGGTTAAAGGGATGTTCTTAAACACTGACTTAGTGGTATTGCAGCGTAGGAGCTTGTCCCCCAATGAAAATGATACCCTTTATGTAGAGATCCGACGTGCCAATGATTAGAAATTTAGTGTAGAATCCCTATGGAAAGCAGGTAGGAAGTGCACTAGGGGCGTGTCAATGCACTAACTGCTTCCCCTCAGTGCACTTGAGTTGCTTGATTTCCTATGACCGAATCATAGGGAAAAAAAACTTAATATTTGCTGAAAGGAAAAATCTATGAAATTTGCCTTCAACCAAGACCAATGTTTTTTTATTTTTGGAGTCAGGATCATTAATGCAAAATGTAGCTGCTTCCCCTAAAGAGTTGCAGAGTTACAACCCCCAGCATTGTGTCACCCCACAGCTGGTTGTGGTGCAGCAGCTGCCGGGAGAGCACAAGTCCAATTCTGTCTAGTCACACCAAACATAACCTGACACCGGGCCAAAAGGGGAGTAGTGTGAAGGCAGGCTGGGAGGTCAGATCAGACATGGACAGAGCCACACCAACAGGGCGTTCACTTCTAGCCGTGCCTGTATGTGAGCGAGAGCTTCACGCAGGCGTCTTATCTGTCAGTGGCCATTAGCTGGGCCCAAGCGAACAGGCATGATCTCCGCACATCATATTCAGGAGGAGAAAATAACTGCTGGGTCCTTAGTAGCTATTGTACTTTCTAACCTTCATACAATGACTCAGCCGCTGTCAAAACTGTCCCAAACTAGATGCAAAGTATCACGAAGAAAAAGTAAACTGCTCAACTCTCAGCGAGAACATTTGTAGAAGTGTCACAGCCTGCAATTCTCAGTAGAAGGCCATGGCCCCACTCTCAGTATTCAGTATTTTTCTCAGGAGTGGGTGATAAATGCAGAATTGGTGACTTGTTTCTATTATACCTTTTCTCTGATTGTTCCTCATCTGGTTTTGGCTCCCACTCCAGAAAAAATACTGACCGAATACTGATAGTGGGGACATGACTTAATTTAGATTGAAAAATTGCACAGATCTGAAAAGCGGAAAAAGAAAGTGTTTTTCTCTGGGGCAGGTGAACAAAAACTCTATAGTCTTCAGATAAGGTTTACACCATTGTTTATGTATAATTTTTAAACACAGACACCAAGGAAGATGCTTCAGGATGAAGACGGCCAGCGGCTAAAGGGCATGGGGTGCACGTGTCCCAATCGCCTGGTGTAAAGAGGAGATGTGATGCTGATAAGATGACAACCATCAAATCTACGAATGTTATGCCCCAGTTCGTCAGCACATGTTAACAAGTCAGTAAATAAACGAGGGTGTGTGTGTGTGTGTGTGGCGGGAGGGCGCATGTATATGCGGGGGTGTGGTGTGTATGTATGCGGGGGTGTGGTGTGTATATGCGGGGGTGTGGTGTGTATATGCGGGGGTGTGGTGTGTATATGCGGGAGGGGGGTGTGGTGTGTATGTATGCGGGGGGGGAGGGGGGTGTAGTGTGTATGTATGCGGGGGGGGGGAGGGGGGTGTGGTGTGTATGTATGCGGGGGGGGGGAGGGGGGTGTAGTGTGTATGTATGCGGGGGGGGGGAGGGGGGTGTGGTGTGTATGTATGCGGGGGGGGGAGGGGGGTGTGGTGTGTATGCATGCAGGGGGTGTGGTGTGTATATGCGGGGGTGTGGTGTGTATGTATGCGGGGGGGGGAGGGGGTGTGGTGTGTATGTATGCGGGGGGTGTGGTGTGTATGTGGGAGGGGGTGGGGTGTTTATGTATGCGGGGGTGTGTGTGTGTGTGGTGTGTATGTATGTGGGGGGGCAGTATATGCAGGGGTGTGGATGGTGTGTATGTATGTCGGGGGGGGGTGAGTATATGCGGCGGTGTGGTGTGTATGTATGCGGGGGGGGGGGGGGGTGAGTATATGCGGGGGTGTGGTGTGTATGTATGCGGGGGGGGTGAGTATATGCGGGGGTGTGGTGTGTATGTATGCGGGGGGGTGAGTATATGCGGGGGTGTGGTGTGTATGTATGCAGGAGGGGGGGGTGGTGGTGTGTATGTATGCGGGGGGTGAGTATATGCGGGGGTGTGGTGTGTATGTATGCGGGGGGGTGAGTATATGCGGGGGGTGGTGTGTAGTGTATGCAGGGGGGGTGGTGTGTATGCATGCGGGGGTGTGTGTGTGGTGGTGTGTATGCGGGGGGGGTGAGTATATGCAGGGGTGTGGTGTGTATGTATGCGGGAGGGCGTGGTGTGTATATGTATGCGGGCGGGTGAGTATATGCGGGGGGGTGGTGTGTATGCGGGGGGGGTGTGTGGTGTATATGTATGCGGGCGTGTGAGTATATGCGGGGGTGTGGTGTGTATGCGGGGGGGGGGTGTGGTGTGTATGCGGGAGGGGGGGCGTGGTGTGTATGCGGGAGGGGGGTGTGGTGTGTATATGCGGGGGTGTGGTGTGTATGTGGGAGGGGGGGTGTGGTGTGTATGCGGGAGGGGGGGTGTGGTGTGTATATGTATGCGGACGGGTGAGTATATGCGGGGGTGTGGTGTGTATGCGGGAGGGGTGTGTGGTGTGTATATGTATGCGGGGGGGTGTGGTGTGTATATGTATGCGGGCGGGTGAGTATATGCGGGGGTGTGGTGTGTATGCGGGAGGGGGGGTGTGGTGTGTATGCGGGAGGGGGGGTGTGGTGTGTATGCGGGAGGGGGGGGTGTGGTGTGTATGCGGGAGGGGGGGGTGTGGTGTGTATGCGGGAGGGGGGGGTGTGGTGTGTATGCGGGAGGGGGGGGTGTGGTGTGTATGCGGGAGGGGGGGGTGTGGTGTGTATGCGGGAGGGGGGGGTGTGGTGTGTATGCGGGAGGGGGGGGTGTGGTGTGTATGCGGGAGGGGGGGGTGTGGTGTGTATGCGGGAGGGGGGGGGTGTGGTGTGTATGCGGGAGGGGGGGGGTGTGGTGTGTATGCGGGAGGGGGGGGTGTGGTGTGTATGCGGGAGGGGGGGGTGTGGTGTGTATGCGGGAGGGGGGGTGTGGTGTGTATGCGGGAGGGGGGGGTGTGGTGTGTATGCGGGAGGGGGGGTGTGGTGTGTATGCGGGAGGGGGGGTGTGGTGTGTATGCGGGAGGGGGGGTGTGGTGTGTATGCGGGAGGGGGGGTGTGGTGTGTATGCGGGAGGGGGGGTGTGGTGTGTATGCGGGAGGGGGGGTGTGGTGTGTATGCGGGAGGGGGGGTGTGGTGTGTATGCGGGAGGGGGGGTGTGGTGTGTATGCGGGAGGGGGGGTGTGGTGTGTATGCGGGAGGGGGGGTGTGGTGTGTATGCGGGAGGGGGGGGTGTGGTGTGTATGCGGGAGGGGGGGGTGTGGTGTGTATGCGGGAGGGGGGGGTGTGGTGTGTATGCGGGAGGGGGGGGTGTGGTGTGTATGCGGGAGGGGGGGTGTGGTGTGTATGCGGGAGGGGGGGTGTGGTGTGTATGCGGGAGGGGGGGTGTGGTGTGTATGCGGGAGGGGGGGTGTGGTGTGTATGCGGGAGGGGGGGTGTGGTGTGTATGCGGGAGGGGGGGTGTGGTGTGTATGCGGGAGGGGGGGTGTGGTGTGTATGCGGGAGGGGGGGTGTGGTGTGTATGCGGGAGGGGGGGTGTGGTGTGTATGCGGGAGGGGGGGTGTGGTGTGTATGCGGGAGGGGGGGTGTGGTGTGTATGCGGGAGGGGGGGTGTGGTGTGTATGCGGGAGGGGGGGTGTGGTGTGTATGCGGGAGGGGGGGTGTGGTGTGTATGCGGGAGGGGGGGTGTGGTGTGTATGCGGGAGGGGGGGTGTGGTGTGTATGCGGGAGGGGGGGTGTGGTGTCTATGCGGGAGGGGGTGTGTGGTGTCTATGCGGGAGGGGGTGTGTGGTGTCTATGCGGGAGGGGGTGTGTGGTGTCTATGCGGGAGGGGGGGTGTGGTGTCTATGCGGGAGGGGGGGTGTGGTGTCTATGCGGGAGGGGGGGGGTGTGGTGTGTATGCGGGAGGGGGGTGTGGTGTGTATGCGGGAGGGGGGGTGTGGTGTGTATGCGGGAGGGGGGGTGTGGTGTGTATGCGGGAGGGGGGGTGTGGTGTGTATGCGGGAGGGGGGGTGTGGTGTGTATGCGGGAGGGGGGGTGTGGTGTGTATGCGGGAGGGGGGGTGTGGTGTGTATGCGGGAGGGGGTGTGTGGTGTGTATGCGGGAGGGGGGGTGTGGTGTGTATGCGGGAGGGGGGGGCTGAGTATATGCAGGGGTGTGTATTATATATACACAGATATACACCTGTCACTTCAGGCTGTTTAGGATGACACCCAACCCTTTCCCCACCTGACCCCTCCGTGCTCCCCCAGCCCCGGTCCTCCCGGCAGCCGTGCTCCCCCAGCCCCGGTCCTCCCGGCAGCCGTGCTCCCCCAGCCCCGGTCCTGCCGGCAGCCGTGCTCCCCCAGCCCCGGTCCTCCCGGCAGCCATGCTCCGGTGCCGCCTCTCCTTCTCTCCATGTGGAAACTTTGGCAGTAGCAGCAGCGCGCGGGAGAGGAGCCGCTCCACAGCCGGAGCCCGGACACGCTGGGAGGGAAACCCCGCTCCGGCCGCTGGGAGACATCACCCTGCACGGAGCGCTCCATTATTCCCCAGCAGAGGGGGGTCCAGTGTGTGTGTGTGTGTGTGTGACCCCTCCGGTGCTCCTACCTCAGCGGGTGATCTGTTCCTTAACTCCAGGGTGATGCGCTTCTTCATCTCCATTTTCCCGGGCCAACCTTCAGCGGGGGTCACGTCAGAGGAATAAAAAAACAAACTTTAGAAGCGGGAAAGTAACTCACGACGCACGTAAAGCGCAAAACGTGAAAAAGGCGAACGGTAAAGAGGCACGCGGCGCTCCGGTACAGGGCCCCCTGACCCCTCTCAGCAGGGCTCCCTTCTCTCTCAATGGCCGCTCACCAACTGAGACTCCATTACAGGGTACAGGCATCCCCTCACATTAGCAACGCCCCTCCTCACATTCCATTGGGCGACGGAGGCAATGTCTGCCACGCTATTGGCCAAAGAGAGTGTCATTTCAAAAACCAGCGAGGGGTCCCGCCCAACGCTTACGTTTATTGGCTGGAAGTGCGAGCGCAGTTAATTCCGATTGGCTACTGCTAAAGTCAGTCAAAGAAGATCTTGCGCGGCTGTTTGACCCAGGCGTCGCGTCTTTGTGTTTCTGACGCCTTCGCGCCCAATTTTAGGTCAGGAAACCATCCTGCGAAGCAGACGGCGCCTGTGCGCGGTTCAGTGAGGTGAAATTCAAGTGTGTGAGGAGATTATCCCTCATGGTCGCTGCTCCTTCTATATAGCGCACTTGTAAAAGTTTTTCTTTCAAATTTTCTACCATTTTTGTTATTTTCCAAATCCCCCCCCCCCCAAAAAGTAATATTTTTGCTGTTCGGCTTACACCCCTTCTCGCCACAGCCATATTTAGCTATTTTTCACCTTTAAATCCCCTAACTTTTCAGTCTGTCAGACTCGCCCACATGAGGCCTCAATTACATTTTCTGCTTCATTATTGCCTCGTTTTTGTCTTTTTTCACCTTTTTTTTCCATTTGCATCTTTATTAATGTCTATTTTATGTTTTTGCTCCTTTTTTTTATTAATATTCACCGTTGTAGACAGGATTTAAGGTTTTCCAGACATTTTTTGTCGCAATTTTTTTAAAAAAAAAGTTGCAAAATTTTTCCTCCCTTTTGAAGTGTTTTTACATAGATCTGATTTTTTTTGCCAAATTTTGATACGTTTTAATAAAACGTGACTTTTTTTGCTTAAAAAAAGGAAATAAACAGCATTTTTTTTAAATGCTAAATTCATTTGTTACCAAAAAAAAAAAAAATCATCGAAAACTACAAATCCATACTTTTCCGCAACCCCTAAACTTCTCATCCAAAATACTAAAGAGATTAGAGGCTGGCTGCAAATTTTTTCCTTAAAATTAGGACAGTGAACCTCGGCAATAACTAATCGCTATGATGATGTCACCACCGATCACCAGTGGTGTACGTTGAAGCTCATGGGCCCCAATGCAAAATCTCCAACGGGGCCCCAATGCAAAATCTCCAACGGGGCCCCAAATTATTGCAAGTCTTTAATAGTATTGGCCTTTCCAAATAGGCCACAGGGACTTTTTAGGCTCCAGGGCTCATGGGCCCCAAGGAAAAAGCTCCAACAGAGCCCCCAATTATTGCAAGTCTTTAATAGTATTGGTCGGTTGGGGACTCTTAGGCTCCTTGGCCCGGGTGTGATTGCAACCCCCTGCACCTAATTTTAGTTACTCCCTTGCTGATGGATCCACCCTTCCACCAGTCTATAGTTATACATTAACACTCTGATCAGGTTACCTGTACTGCATCTTGCTATCATTGTCCTACTCTACAGGGGACTTTGTCTGATGTACAATGTCAGCAGACTGACTGGAGACTTCATTCACTTACTTTCCTGCTTTCTTTACATGTCAAAAGATGTTTTTGGGAGTTAATTATGCACATGAGATGGCCTTGGTCAAAATAATGTATTGTATTGGCTAGCTATCCTGGCTCTCTACTGTACACAGGGGCTCTCTCTCTGTAGAAATGAGGCATTCTGGATCCTCAACTCCCATGACAAAGTTTGTGAAATAGAGTACATCGTTATGCTGAATACTGAGCTTAATAAAGGCTGTGTCCAACGACATCGGAAGTCAATAGGAGAATAGGATGTGGGCAAATTAACAATGAAGTCACAGGACAAGGTCTTCAAATCGAGGAACATTTCACCGGCAACAAAGACACGGCTTGTACATAGTTTGGTATTTTCTGTGGTAACGTATAGATACGAAACCTGGATGATAAAGAAACAAGACAGAAGAAGAATCAACGACTTTGAAATGTGGTGCTGGAGAAAGATGTTCGCATTACCATGGATGGCAAGAAGAACAAACCTATTATTTAGGGAACAAATCAAGCCAAACATGTCACTCAAAGCAATGATCACTAAGCTATGACTTGCCTACTTTGGACACATCATACTAAGAGAGCAATCACTGGAGAAGGACATCATGGTCGGAAAAATGGAAGGAAGAAGGCGAAGATGAAGACCAGCAACCCGATGGCTTGATACTATCAAGGTAACAACAGAGAAGACTGCTTTGCACACTCTTGGCATTCTCTTGATGAGCTTCAAGAGGTAGTCACCGGAAATGGTCTTCCAACAATCTTGAAGGAGTTCCCAGAGATGCTTAGCACTTGTTGGCCCTTTTGCCTTCACTCTGCGGTCCAGCTCACCCCAAACCATCTTGATTGGGTTCAGGTCTGGTGACTGTGGAGGCCAGGTCATCTGACGTAGCACCCCATCACTCTCCTTCTTGGTCAAATAGCCCTTACACAGCCTGGAGGTGTGTTTGGGGTCATTGTCTTGTTGAAAAATAAATGATGGTCCAACTAAACGCAAACCGGATGGAATAGCATGCCGCTGCTAGATGCTGTGGTAGCCATGCTGGTTCTGTATGCCTTCAATTTTGAATAAATCCCCAACAGTGTCACCAGCAAAGCCCCCCCACACCATCACACCTCCTCCTCCATGCTTCACGGTGGGAACCAGGCATGTAGAGTCCATCCGTTCACCTTTTCTGCATCGCACAAAGACACGGTGGTTGGAACCAAAGATCTCAAATTTGAAATTATCAGACCAAAGCACAGATTTCAACTGGTCTAATGTCCATTCCTTGTGTTCTTTAGCCCAAACAAGTCTCTTCTGCTTGTTGCCTTTGCCTGTCCTTAGCAGTGGTTTCCTAGCAGCTATTTTACCATGAAGGCCTGCTGCACAAAGTCTCCTCTTAACAGTTGTTGAAGAGATGTGTCTGCTGCTAGAACTCTGTGTGGCATTGACCTGGTCTCTAATCTGAGCTGCTGTTAACCTGCGATTTCTGAGGCTGGTGACTCGGATAAACTTATCCTCAGAAGCAGAGGTGACTCTTGGTCTTCCTTCCCTGGGGCAGTCCTCATGTGAGACAGTTTCTTTGTAGCGCTTGATGGTTTTTGCAACTGCATTTGGGGACACTTTCAAAGTTTGCCCAATTTTTCGCATTGACTGACCTTCATTTCTTAAAGTAATGATGGCCACTCGTTTTTCTTTACTTAGCTGCTTTTTTCTTGCCATAATACAAATTCTAACAGTCTATTCAGTAGGACTATCAGCTGGGTATCCACCAGACTTCTGCACAACACAACTGATGGTCCCAACCCCATTTATGAGGGAAGAAATCCCACTTATTAAACCTGACAGGGCACACCTGTGAAGTGAAAACCATTTCCGGTGACTACCTCTAGAAGCTAATCAAGAGAATGCCAAGAGTGTGCAAAGCAGTCATCAAAGCAAAAGGTGGCTACTTTGAAGAACCTATAATATAAGACATATTTTCAGTTGTTTCACACTTTTTTGTTAAGTATATAATTCCACATGTGTTAATTCATAGTTTTGATGCCTTCAGTGTGAATGTACAATTTTCATAGTCATGAAAATACAGAAAAATATTTAAATGAGAAGGTGTGTCCAAACTTTTGGTCTGTACTGTATATGTGATCCGTGTGATGGAGAAAACAGAGTTTTAAATACCTGGTCTGTAGGTAAGTAGTTTGAACAGCAAACTGGTGTGAATTGCTTCACTGACACACTAAAGGAAATTTTTAATGGAGGCCAGAAATGGCAGTATTTTCTGACAACGTATATGCGATCTGTGTGACGGAGAAAACACAGTTTTAAATAGCTGGATTTCTAGCGCTGTAATATGGAAAGGACCTGGCTGTATTTTGCTGTGCCAACAAGCAAATGGTGCAGAAAAACGGTGTTCTCTGGATTGCTTTTTAAGCAAATAATGAGGATTAAGATCCAAAGAAAAGTATTCCTGGCCCCTGAGACCTGGGCCTATGTATAGAAATATCTAACAGCAGCAGAAGGCAGAATTGGAATGGAGCCTCTTGTGCTATATGCACTACAGTCTGCTATATACACTGCCTGCCTATATACACTGCCTGCCTGATATCTCTGTAGATGGATTAGTCCTCAAAAGGACTGTTTGTTAAGATGGATTTGTGTAATGTACTTTTTTTCTCCCTACACTACCTAATACACAAGCAAATCTCTCCCTGACACAGCAGCAGCTCTCCCTACACTGCCTGATTCCGGAGTGATTGTGACGAGCATGGCGGCGCCAGGTCTGATATAGATGTGATGACGCTGTGCGGCTTGCAAATCACTATAATGCCACAACCAACATGGCTATGGCATTACAGTGAGTGGCAGGCAATCCCTGCATGTTGATTGGCGCTCTAAAGAGCGCCAAACATACAAGGAGGGGATCAGGGGATCCAAGCTCCCGCCGAGCAACCCCGGAAATGCTCGGCGAGCGCCGAGCATCTCGAGCAGTGAGATGCTCGGACGAGCACCGAGCAGTAGCGAGCATGCTCGCTCATCACTAGTCCTTATGTACAGTGGTGGCCAAAAGTATTGGCACCCCTGCAATTCTGTCAGATAATACTCAGTTTCTTTCTGAAAATGATTGCAATCACAATTTCTTTGGTATTATTATCTTCATTTAATTTGTCTTCAATGAAAAAACACAAAAGCGAATGAAGCAAAAATCAAATCATTGATCATTTCACACAAAACTCCAAAAATGTGCCAGACAAAAGTATTGGCACCCTCAGCCTAATACTTTGTTGCTCAACCTTTAGCCAAAATAACTGCGAACAACTGCTTCCGTAACCATCAATGAGTTTCTTACAATGCTCTGCTGGAATTGTAGACCATTCTTCTTTGGCAAACTGCTCCAGGTCCCTGATATTTGAAGGGTGCCTTCTCCAAACTGCCATTTTGAGATCTCTCCACAGGTGTTCTATGGGATTCAGGTCTGGACTCATTGCTGGCCACCTTAGAAGTCTCCAGTGCTTTCTCTCAAACCATTTTATAGTGCTTTTGGAAGTGTGTTTGGGTCATTGTCCTGCTGGAAGACCCATGACCTCTGAGGGAGACCCAGCTTTCTCACACTGGGCCATACATTATGCTGCAAAATTTGTTGGTAGTCTTCAGACTTCATAATGCCATGCACACGGTCAAGCAGTCCAGTGCCAGAGGCAGCAAAGCAACCACAAAACATCAGGGAACCTCCGCCATGTTTGACTGTAGGGACCGTGTTCTTTTCTTTGAATGCCTCTTTTTTTTTTTCCTGTACACTCTATGTTGATGCTTTTTCCCAAAAAGCTCTACTTTTGTCTCATCTGACCAGAGAACATTCTTCCAAAACGTTTTAGTCTTTCTCAGGTAAGTTTTGGCAAACTCCAGCCTGGCTTTTTTATGTCTCGGGGTAAGAAGTGGGGTCTTCCTGGGTATCCTACCATACAGTCCCTTTTCATTCAGATGCCGACGGATAGTACGGGTTGACACTGTTGAACCCTCGGACTGCAGGGCAGCTTGAACTTGTTTGGATGTTAGTCGAGGTTCTTTATCCACCATCTGCACAATCTTGCGTTGAAATCTCTCGTCAATTTTTCTTTTCCGTCCACATCTAGGGACGTTAGCCACAGTGCCATGGGCACATGCGCACGGAAGACACAGGAACATTCAGGTCTTTGGAGATGGACTTGTAGCCTTGAGATTGCTCATGCTTCCTCACAATTTGGTTTCTCAAGTCCTCAGACAGTTCTTTGGTCTTCTTTCTTTTCTCCATGCTCAATGTGGTACACACAAGGACACAGGACAGAGGTTGAGTCAACTTTAATCCATGTTAACTGGCTGCAAGTGTTATTTAGTTATTGCCAACACCTGTTAGGTGCCACAGGTAAGTTACAGGTGCTGTTAATTACACGAATTAGAGAGGCATCACATGATTTTTCAAACAGTGCCAATACTTTTGTCCACCCCCTTTTTTAGTTTTGGTGTGGAATTGTATCCAATTTGGCTTTAGGACAATTCTTTTTGTGTTTTTTCTTTGAAGACAAATTAAATGAAGATAATAATACCAAAGAATTTGTGATTGCAGTCATTTTCAGGAAGAAAATGAGTATTATCTGACAGAATTGCAGGTTTGCCAATACTTTTGGTCACCACTGTACCTTGGGAAGGAAATAGAAAAATGGAACCCAGAAACGCGGAATATCTAGGAAATTTCTTTCTTATTTAGAATCCCCTTTAACCCCTTAATAACATTTGACGTACTAATACGCGTCTGTGCCCTGGGACTTAAGAGCCAGACCCGTATTAGTACGTCATGGCGATCGCACGCGCACACAGGCTGTGCGGGCGCGATCGCCGCCGGGTGTCAGCTGATTGTCACAGCTGACACCCGGTACTATGTGCAGGGAGCGGTCCTGCACCGCTCCCAGCACATTAACCCCCGCTATGCTGCGATCAAAGTCGATCGAAATCGATCGCGGCATTGCGGGGGCAAGGGGAGGTGATCGGCGATACTCACCTCCTCTTCCGGCTTCCAGCGCAGACTGCAGCGGCTTCCCGGGTGTTGCCATGACGACCCGATGTCGTCATGACAACATCCGGGTCACCAGAGAGCAGGAAGATTGCTTGGACATGCGCAGTGCATCTCCAAGCAGTCTTAACACTGTGCACTTCTGACAGCCTGCATGGCATAGGGATGGTGCTCCATTCCTATGCCATGCAGGCGATCAGAAAAAAAAAAGTGAAAGTCCCAGAGTGGGACAAAGTAATAAGGTGTACAAACTGTCTGAAAGTGGAAAAAAAAAAAAAAAATGTGCAAAAATATTATAAAAAAATAAAAAAAATAATACACCAAAAATAAAAATATAATGTACCCATCAATAAATATTATTATAAAAAAATAAAAAAAAAACAATAAAAGTACACATATTTGGTATCGCCGCGTCCGGAACAGCCTGACCTATAAAACTGTCCCACTAGTTAACCCCTTCAGTGAACACGGTAAAAAAAAAAAAAAAAAAAACGCAGCAAAAAACAATGCTTTATCACCATACCGCCAAACAAAAAGTGGAATAACACGCGATCAAAAAGACGCATATAAATAAAAATGATACCGCTGAAAACGTCATCTCGTCCCACAAAAAACAAGCCGCCATACAGCTCCATCAGCCGAAAAATAAAAAAGTTTCAGCTCTCAGAATAAAGCGATGCTAAAAAATATTTTTTTCTATAAAATAGCTTTTATTGTGTATAAGCGCCAAAACATAGAAAAATGATACAAATGTGGTACCGCTGTAAACGTACTGACCCGAAGAATAAAGCTACCTCATCAATTTTACCACACGCGGAACAGAATAAAAAAAAAAAAAAAAAAAAAAACAATTCTTGAATTGTTGGTTTTTGTTTATTCTGCCTCCCAAAAATCGGAATAGAAAGCGATCAAAAAATGTCACGTGCCTGAAAATGGCACCAATAACAACGTCAAGTCATCCCGCAAAAAACGAGCCGTCACATGACTGTCTGCCAAAATCTGGAAAAATTATAGCTCTCAAAATATGGCGATGCAAAAACTAGATTTTACAAAAAATGCGTCTTTTAGTGTGTGACAGCTGTCAGTCATAAAAACCCCATATGATTCTGGCATTGCTGTAATCACACCGACCCGAAGAATAAAGTCGTCTAATCACTTATACCGCACAAGGAACGGCGTCAAAAATAAACTCTTGGGTTAGGATTGGGCTAGGGTTAGGGCTGGGTTTGGGGCTAGGGTTGTGCTGGGGCTAGGGTTGTGCTAGGGCTAGGGCTGGGGTTGGGATTTTTTTCAAAAGTAAGAAAAAAAGATGACGATATGGTGACTAGTGTTGAGAGCAAGTGCTCGCTACTTGAGTTTGCATCGGGTGCTCTGGTATGCATTGAGTATCGTGGGTATTTGAGTGACATGCTCGAGTCTCTGCCCCATATGCTTCGCGGCCAAAAAACTTTACGGGGATTGCCTGCCATGCACGAGCGATCCCCGCATGTTTTTTTTTGGGTGCCTAATAACCGTGAAACATGCGGAGCAGGGACTCGAGCATGTCACTCAAGCACACGCTGTACATGGTGCATACCTGAGTACCCGATGCAAACTCAAGTAGCGAGCACTTGCGCTCAAGAATAATGACAACTTATTCAATATGATGACCTAATGTAAACAAATTCTGTGCCGTACCTCTGGGTTCAAAATGTTCACTATACACCTTAATAAAATCCTTGAGGGGTATAGTTTCCAAAATGGGGACACTTGTGGGGGAGCTCCACTGTTTAGTCACATCACGGGCTCTCCAAACGCGACATGGTGTCCGCTAACAAATTGAATGGAAAATCGGCTCAAATTGTTAGCGGACGCCATGTTGCGTTTGGAGAGCCCCTGTGTGCCCAAACATTGGAGCTCCCCCACAAGTGACCCCATTTTGGAAACTAGACCCCCCAAGGCACCTATCTAGATGCATAGTAAGCACTTGGAACCCCCAGGTGCTTCACAAATTGATTCGTAAAAATGAAAAAGTGAAAAAAAAAACACTTTTTCATTTTTATGAATCAATTTGTGAAGCACCTGGGGTTCCAAGTGCTCACTATGCATCTAGAAAGGTGCCTTGGGGGGTCTAGTTTCCAAAATGGGGTCACTTGTGGGGGAGCTCCAATGTTTGGGCACACAGGGACTCTCTAAATGCAACATGGTATCCGCTAACAAATTGAATGGAAAATCGGCTCAAATTGTTAGCGGACACCACATTGCGTTTGGAGAGCCCCTCTGTGCCCAAACTTTGGAGCTCCCCCACAAGTGACCCCATTTTGGAAACTAGACCCCCCAAGGCACCTATCTAGATGCATAGTAAGCACTTGGAACCCCCAGGTGCTTCACAAATTGATTCGTAAAAATGAAAAAGTGAAAAAAAAAACACTTTTTCATTTTTATGAATCAATTTGTGAAGCACCTGGGGTTCCAAGTGCTCACTATGCATCTAGAAAGGTGCCTTGGGGGGTCTAGTTTCCAAAATGGGGTCACTTGTGGGGGAGCTCCAATGTTTGGGCACACAGGGACTCTCCAAATGCAACATGATATCCGCTAACAAATTGTCGGCTCAAATTGTTAGCGGATATCATGTTGCATTTGGAGAGTCCCTGTGTGCCCAAACATTGGAGCTCCCCCACAAGTGACCCCATTTTGGAAACTAGACCCCCCAAGGCACCTATCTAGATGCATAGTGAGCACTTGGAACCCCAGGTGCTTCACAAATTGATTCATAAAAATGAAAAAGTGTTTTTTTTTCACTTTTTCATTATTCCGAATCAATTTGTGAAGCACCTGGGGGTTCCAAGTGCTCACTATGCATCTAGAAAGGTGCCTTGGGGGGTCTAGTTTCCAAAATGGGGTCACTTGTGGGGGAGCTCCAAAGTTTGGGCACAGAGGGGCTCTCCAAACGCAATGTGGTGTCCGCTAACAATTTGAGCCGATTTTCCATTCAATTTGTTAGCGGATACCATGTTGCATTTAGAGAGTCCCTGTGTGCCCAAACATTGGAGCTCCCCCACAAGTGACCCCATTTTGGAAACTAGACCCCCCAAGGCACCTATCTAGATGCATAGTGAGCACTTGGAACCCCTAGGTGCTTCACAAATTGATTCGTAAAAATGAAAAAGTGTTTTTTTTTTCACTTTTTCATTTTTACGAATCAATTTGTGAAGCACCTGGGGGTTCCAAGTGCTCACTATGCATCTAGAAAGGTGCCTTGGGGGGTCTAGTTTCCAAAATGGGGTCACTTGTGGGGGAGCTCCAAAGTTTGGGCACACAGGGGCTCTCCAAACAGAACACGGTGTCCGCTAATTATTCAAGCAAATTTTACAATCAAAAAGTCAAATGGCGCTCCTTCCCTTCCGAGCCCTGCCGTGCGCCCAAACAGTGTTTCTTCCCCAAATATTGGGTATCTGCGTGCCCAGGGGAAATTGCACAACAAATTTTGGGGTCCATTTTTTCTTGTTACCCCTGTGAAAATAAAAAAAATTGGGTCTAAAGTAACATTTTTGTGAAAAAAGTTAAATGTTCATTTTTTTCTTCCACATTCATAAAATTCCTGTGAAGCACCTGAAGGGTTAATAAAGTTCTTGAATGTGGTTTTGAGCACCTTGAGGGGTGCAGTTTTTAGAATGGTGTCACTTTTGGGTATTTTCTGTCATAAAGACCTCTCGAAGTGACTTCAAATGTGATGTGGTCCCTAAAAAAATGGTTTTATAAATTTTGTTGGAAAAATGAGAAATCGCTGGTCAACTTTTAACCCTTATAGCTCCCTAACAAAAAAAAATTTTGGTTCCAAAATTGTGCTGATGTAAAGTAGACATGTGGGAAATGTTATTTATTAACTCTTTTGTGTGACATATCGCTCTGATTTCAGGGCTTAAAAATTCAAATTTTGAAAATCGCAAAATTTTCAAAATTTTCGCCAAATTTCCGTTTTTTTTACAAATAAACGCAAGTGATATCGAAGAAATTTTTCCATAATCATGAAGTACAATATGTCACGAAAAAACAGTCTCAGAATCAGGGGGATCCGTTGAAGCGTTCCAGAGTAATTACCTCATAAAGTGACAGTGGTCAGAATTGTAAAAATTGGCCCGGTCATTAACGTGCAAACCACCCGCGGGGCTTAAGGGGTTAAATGAGGTTTTTTGATCAATTCTTTATAATTTAAAAATATAGAAGTAGATGGATCTGAATCCAATCTCTGGTAATATTCCTGATCACCCAAGATTCGTCTCCCCTCTCCAAGATATTACAAACCTGTAGATGTGAACAACTATCTTAGGTTTGATAGTGGACACCTCCCAAGATGGATTACTAATGTTCCATACGGCCAGTATTGGAGGGTCTGTAAAAATTGCACAAATGATCAACATTTTGCTGTAGAATCTGGTATTCTTAAGAATAGATTTATTCAGAAGGGTTACTCCAAGAGACTGTTGATAGATGCATATAATAAAACTAAGCACCTTACACAGGACCTATGTACACTGCTAAAAAAAATAAAGGGAACACTCAAATAACACATCCTAGATCTGAATGAATGAAATATTCTCATTGAATACTTTGTTCTGTACAAAGTTGAATGTGCTGACAACAAAATAACACAAAAATCATCAATGGAAATCAAATTTATTAACCAATGGAGGCCTGGATTTGGAGTCACCCCCAAAATTAAAGTGGAAAAACACACTACATGCTGATCCAACTTTGATATAATGTCCTTAAAACAAGTCAAAATGAGGCTCAGTATTGTGTGTGGCCTCCCTACAACACCTGGGCATGCTCCTGATGAGGTTGCTGATGGTCTCCTGTGGGATCTCCTCCCAGACCTGGACTAAAGCATCCGCCAACTCCTGGACAGTCTGTGGTGCAACGTGACGTTGGCGGATGGAGCGAGACATGATGTCCCTGATGTGCTCAATCGGATTCAGGTCTGGGGAACGGGTGGACCAGTCAATAGCTTCAATGCCTTCATCTTGCAGGAGCTGCTGACACACTCCAGCCACATGAGGTCTGGCATTGTCCTGCATTAGGAGGAACCCAGGGCCAACCGCACTAGCATATGGTCTCACAAGGGGTCTGAGGATCTCATCTCGGTACCTAATGGCAGTCAGGCTACCTCTGGCGAGCACATGGAGGGCTGTGCAGCCCTCCAAAGAAATGCCACCCCACACCATTACTGACCCACTGCTAAACCGGTCATGCTGAAGGATGTTGCAGGCAGCAGATCGCTCTCCACGGCGTCTCCAGACTCTGTCACGTCTGGCACATGTGCTCAGTGTGAACCTGCTTTCATCTGTGAAGAGCACAGGGCGCCAGTGGTGACTTTGCCAATCCTGGTGTTCTGTGGCAAATGCCAAGCGTCCTGCACGGTGTTGGGCTGTGGGCACAACCCCCATCTGTGGACGTCGGGCCCTAATACCACCCTCATGGAGTCAGTTTCTAACCGTTTGTGCAGACATATGCACATTTGTGGTCTGCTGGAGGTCATTTTGCAGGGTTCTGGCAGTGCTCCTCCTATTCCTACTTGCACAAAGGCGGAGGTAGCGGTCCTGCTGCTGGGTTGTTGCCCTCCTACAGCCCCCTCCACATGTCCTTGTGTACTGGCCTGTCTCCTGGTAGTGCCTCCAGCCTCTGGACACTACGCTGACAGACACAGCAAACCTTCTTGCCACAGCTCGCATTGATGTGCTATCCTGGATGAGCTGCACTACCTGAGCAACTTCTGTGGGTTACAGAGTCCGTCTTATGCTACCACGAGTGTGAAAGCACAACCAGCATTCAAAAGTGACCAAGGCATCAGCCAGAAAGCATTGGTACTGAGATGTGGTCTGTGGTCCCCACCTGCGGAACCACTCCTTTATTGAGTGTGTCTTGATAAGTTCCAATAATTTCCATCTATTGTCTATTCCATTTGCACAACAGCATGTGAAATTGATTGTCAATCAGTGTTGCTTCCTATGTGGACAGTTTGATTTCACAGAAGTTTGATTTACTTGGAGTTATATTCTGTTGTTTAAGTGTTCCCTTTATTTTTTTTGAGCAGTTTATTAAAAAAATGTAGTCCCCTAAAATTATTGATAAAAAGGTCACTGAACTCACTGAGTGGAGTTTAGTCACTACCTTTAACCCCTTTAAAGCCCAGGACATACTAATACTTATCTGCGCCCTGGGCTTTAAGAGCCAGGTACGTATTAGTGCGCCCTGTTGATTTCGCCCGCACACAGTCTGTGCGGGCGCAATCGCTGCCGTGTGTCAGCTGATTGTCACAGCTGACACCCGGTGCTATGTGCTGGTGGCAGTCCCGTACCGCTCCCGGCACATTAACCCCCGCAATCCTGCAATCGAAGTCAATCGCAGCATTGCGGGGGCAAGGGGAGGTGATCGCGATACTCACCTCCCCTGCCGGCGTCGAACGCTGTCTGCCACGGCTTCCCGGATGTTGCCATGACGACCCGATGTCGTCATTACAACATCCGGGTCACCAGACAGCAGGAAGATACTTTGGTCATGCGCAGTGCATGACCAAAGTATCTTCTGCATCTGCTGCGCTGACAGCCTGTATAGCACAGGGATAGTACTCCATCCCTATGCTATACAGGCGATCAGAGTAAAAAAAGTGAAAGTCCAATAGTGAGACAAAGTATAAAAGTTAAAAAAAGTTTAAAAATGAAAACAAAAAAATAAAAAAAAATTGGAAAAATATAAAAAAAAAATCAAAAAAATAATCCACCAAAAATAAAAATATAATGTAACCATCAATAAATCTTATTATGAAAAAAACCCAATAAAAGTATACATATTTGGTATCGCCGCGTCCGGAACGACCTAACCTATAAAACTGTCCCACTAGTTAACCCCTTTAGTGAACACGGTAAAAAAAATAAAATAAAAAACGAAGCAAAAAACAATGCTTTATCATCATACCGCCAAGCAAAAAATGGAATAACACGCAATTAAAAAGACAAATATAAATAAAAATGGTACCGCTGAAAACGTCATCTTGTCCCACAAAAAACAAGCCACCATACAGCTCCATCAGCCGAAAAATAAAAAAGTTATAGCTCTCAGAATAAACCGATGCAAAAAACATTTTTTTCTATAAAATAGCTTTTATTGTTTAAAAGCGCCAAAACATAGAAAAACTATACAAATGTGGTACCGCTGTAAATGTACTGACCCGAAGAATAAAGCTACCTTATCAATCTTACCGCACACGGAACAGCATAAACAAATAAAAAAAAAGCTCCGCAGGCAAAAGGATCCCAGGGGGATGCAGACGGAGCGGTATACGCCACCTGTCCTCACTATTCTGGCCTAGTCAGAGGGATTCCTGCTGCAAAAGGGGTACCGGCCCCCGATATCTGACTCTGTCACTTCACGTCTTAGTCGGAGAAGCCCGGAGGCTCAGTGGATCCCACCAGGGAAATGGACGGAGCGGAGTCGCCACCCGTACCCTTGTTCTGTGCATAGTCCAGAGGGAGACCCGGCCTTAGTACACGTACTACACACGGACAGGAGAGGACCTAGTGGGAAAAGTCTAGGAACACTCTGGTGCGGGGTCCTGACCAAAGCACCTGAACTACTCGGAGGTTGTCGACCCCCGGTCCTGGTGGCTGCAGCGCACCGTGAGGAGCAGGGAGAAGCCTTGCAGCTGTGCATTCTACCGTGAGTCAAGCTTGGAAGACTACCCCTAAGGCCTCTGGTTTCTTATTGCAGTGCGGCACTGCACGACACTGCACCACATCTCCCACTACAATTCCCATCCTCCTGTTTCCTCTGCCCTGAGGCCCGGCTCCGCCTGTGGAGAGTAGTACCATCTGCTGCTGCCACTACATACCGCCTCAGAGGACTGAACGCAGCGCTGGTGGAGGATCACCAGAAACCACAGGTGGCGTAGTCTTCCACACCACTCTAATCGCTGTCACCGTCCATCCTAGCCCTTAATTTTTTTAATGTGACAACCCTGGGCACGGACCGGGCCTAGGCCGTGACTACATCCACCGTGCACAGTGGCCCGGCTTCCGAGTACCCCCAACTCTCAGGGTGGACTAGCGAGCGGGGGAGGGGAAGGAGAGGCGTCCCCTGGTCCAACCGACTCAGACGTAATACTATCATCCATCTCTCTCTCCTCCACCCGGGCGTCACACTAGGGTTAGGGTTGGGCTAGGGTTAGTGTTGGGCTAGAGTTAGGGTTGGGCTAGGGTAAGGGTTGAGGTTAGGGTTGGGCTTGGGGTTAGGGTTGGGCTAGGGTTAGGGTTGGGCTAGGATAGGGTTAGGGTTGGGGTTGTATTAGGGGTGGGGTTAGGGTTGGGTTTTTTCAAAAGTAAAAAAAAAAAAAAGATGACGATATGGCGACTAGTGTTGAGTACAAGTGCTCGCTACTTGAGTTTGCATCGGGTGCTCGGGTATGCACTGAGTATCGCGGGTGTTGGAAAGACATGCTCGAGTCTCCGTCCCATATGCTTCGCGGCCAAAAAAAAAACTTGCGAGGATTGCCATGCACGAGCGATCCCTGCATGTTTTTTTTGGGGTGTCTAATAACCATGAAACATGGGGGCGGGGACTCGAGCATGTCACTCGAGCACGCGCGATACATGGTGTATACCTGAATACCTAATGCAAACTCAAGTAGCGAGCACTTGCGCTCAAGACTAATGACAACTTATTCAATATGATGACCTAATGTTATCAAATTCTGTCATACCTCTGGGTTCAAAATGTTCACTATACCCCTTGACAAAATCCTCGAGGGGTGTACTTTTCAAAATGGGGTCACTTGTGGGGGGTTTCCACTATTTAGGCACACCAGGGGCTCTCCAAACGCGACATGGCGTCCGCTCTCGATTCTAGCCAATTTTGCGTTCAAAAAGTCAAACAGTGCTCCTTTCCTTCTGAACTCTGCTGTGCACCCAAACACTGTATTTTCCTCACATATGGGGTATTGACGTACTCAGGAGAAATTGCACAAAAGTTTTTGGGGTCCATTTTCTCATACATTTGTGAAAATAAAAAAATTGGGACTAAACCATAATTTTTGTTGAAAAAGTTTGATTTATTTATTTTCACGGCTCCATGTTATAAACTTCTGTAAAGCACTTGGGGGTTCAGGGTGCTCACCACCCATCTAGATAAGTTCCCTGAGGGGTCTAGTTTCTAAAATGGTGCCACTTGTGTGTGTGTGTGGGGGGGTTTCCACTGTTTAGGCACATCAGGGGCACATCCGCTAATTATTCAAGCAAATTTTACATTCAAAAAGTCAAATGGTGCTCCTTCCCTTCCGAACCCTGCTGTATACCCAAGCAGTGGTTTTCCCCCACATATGGGGTATCGGCTTACTCAGGAGAGATTGCACAACAAGTTGCATGGTGCAATTTCTCCTTTTACCCTTATGGAAATGCAAAACTGGGGGCTGAAAAACATTTTTGTGGGAAAAATGTGAAAATTTTATTTTCACGGCTCCATGTTATAAACTTCTGTGAAGCACCTGGGGGTTCAAGGTGCTCACCACACATCTAGATAAGATCCCTGAGGGGGTCTAGTTTCCAAAATGGTGTCACTTGTGGGGGGTTTCCACTGTTTAGGCACATCAGGGGCTCCCCAAACGCAACATGGCATCCGCTAATTATTCAAGCAAATTTTACATTCAAAAAGTTAAATGGTGCTCCTTCCCTTCCGAACCCTGCCGTGCATCCAAACAGTGATTTTCCCCACCATATGGGGTATCTGCTTACTCAGGAGAGATTGCACAACAAGTTGCATGGTGCAATCTCTCCTGTTACCCTTATGAAAATGCAAAACTGGGGGCTGAAAAACATTTTTGTGGGAAAAATGTGAAAATTTTATTTTCACGGCTCCATGTTATAAACTTTTGTGAAGCACCTGGGGGTTCAAGGTGCTCACCACACATCTAGATAAGTTCCCTGAGGGGTCTAGTTTCCAAAATGGTGTCACTTGTGGGGGGTTTCCACTGTTTCGGCACATCAGGGGCTCCCCAAACGCTACATGGTGTCCGCTAATTATTCAAGCAAATTTTACATTTAAAAAGTCAAATGGCGCTCCTTCCCTTCCGAACCCTGCTGTGCGCCCAAACAGTAGTTTTTCCCCACATATGGGGTATCTGCGTGCTCAGGGGAAATTGCACAACAAATTTTGAGGTCCGTTTTTTCCTGTTACCCCTGCGAAAATAAAAAAAATTGGGTCCAAAGTAACATTTTTGAGAAAAAAGTTAAATGTTAATTTTTTTCTTCCACATTCCAAAAATTCCTGTGAAGCACCTGAAGGGTTAAAGTTGTTGAATGTGGTTTTGAGCACCTTGAGGGATGCAGTTTTAAGCGTGGTGTCACTTTTGGGTATTTTCTGTCATAAAGGCCCTACAAAGTCACTTCAAATGTGATGCGGTCCATAAAAAAATGGTTTTGTAAATTTTGTTGGAAAAATGAGAAATCGCTGGTCAACTTTTAACCCTTATAGCTCCCTAATAAAAAAAATTTTGGTTCCAAAATTGTGCTGATGTAAAGTAGACATGTGGTAATGTGGGAAATGTTATTTATTAACTATTTCGTGTGACATATCTCTCTGATTTAAGGGCATAAAAATTGAAATTTTGAAAATTGCAAAATGTTCAAAATTTTCGCCAAATTTCCATTTTTTCACAAATAAATGCAAGTGATATCGAAGAAATTTTACCACAATCATGAAGTCCAATATGTCACAGAATCAGGGGGATCCGGGGAAGCGTTCCAGAGTAATTACCTCATAAAGTGACAGTGCTCAGAATTGTAAAAATTGGCCTGGTCATTAACGTGCAAACCACCTTGGGGGGTAAAGGGGTTAATCAATCACGCGTGTGTATACAGAGGTTATTGAGTAAATATTGGTTCATTTTAAAATCTGACAAGGTCCTTTCTAATCATCTTCCTAATAAACCCAGAATAATTTATAGGAGAAACCGGAATCTTCGCCGTTTAGTGTCGCTGTAGTGCCGGCGTCCCTGCCCTCTGCTAGGCAGGGACGCTGTTCCCCTCACCGCTCTGCTCCGTGCCCGGCGTCCCTCTCCCGCTCTGCTGGCAGCGCGCGCTCCTTCCCGGCCACTGTGCTTAGGGCGCGCGCGCGCGCCCTCCCTCCCTCTTAAAGGGGCCGCGCGCGCCGTCCTTAGGAGTCCCCGGCCAATGGCCGGAGGACTTTACCGTATATAAGGCACCTCCTCCAAAATGGAGGTGCCCGAGCAATGTTGTTTGCACCTGTGTCTCACCTGTGCTTCAGCCCTCAGGTCCCGTTGCCAGTTACCTGCCAGATTCCTGCCTGATTACTTGCTACCTGCCTGCTAGTCTGAGGTCCGACGGTCTGCCTTACTAATCCTGTCAGTCTGTCTAAGGACCAGCCTGCCCGCTCACCTGGGAGCTCACGTCTATCTTCAGCCGCCACAGGTCGTACCAACCCTATACCTAGAGACTGCCCCGGTCACTTGCCGTGACCTCCAGCCCGTTCACTCAGAGACTGTCCCGTTCACTCAGAGACTGTCCCGTTCACTCAGAGACTGTCCCGTTCACCTGCTGAGACTTCCAGCCCGTCTTCCCTGGTCGCCACCCGCTCCCTTACAAGGACCGCCTCCTTTTATAGTAGCTCTGAGGTTCCGCCTCCCAGACCCGTTACAGTTTGCTCAGGCCATGGAACCCGGTGGCACCCAAGCTCCCTCGCTCTCGGACCTGTGTCATGAACTGTCCCGTCAAAGGTCCCAACAGGAGTCCATCCTGGGTCACCTGCGGAATGTCAATACTCGCCTGGACACTCTGACTGCTCCACCAGCAACCTCCGCCAGTGCCATGTCTCGCAATCCGGCAGCTCCGCTGCCCACTAATACCATGGTATCCTACCCTGGACCCCGGCTTTCTGCACCTCCTCGCTTCGGAGGCGACTCCGCTCAGGCTCGGGGCTTCATAAATCAGTGCACCCTGCACTTTGAACTTTTGTCCCACCAGTTTAACTCCGACCGAGCCAAAATTGCATTCATCATGTCCCATCTCACCGGGGAGGCCCTGGCCTGGCTAAATCCTCTATGGGAGAGAGGAGACCCCCTGGTGTCCAACTTGCCTGCTTTTCTCACGGCTTTCCGGAAAGTCTTCGACGAACCCGGACGGAAGACCTCATCCGCATCATCGTTGCTACGCCTCCGTCAGGAAAGTCTCACCGTGGGCCAATATGCCATACGGTTCCGTACCCTTGCCTCGGAGCTGGCCTGGGATAACGACGCTCTGGTTTCTGTCTTCTGGGAGGGTCTGTCCGGCCGTATTAAAGATGAACTTGCCGGTCGGGACATTCCTACCACTCTCGATGACTTAATAACTCTTGCCACCCGGATTGACCTACGGTTCCAGGAGCGTGCCAGAGAGGTCACCCGTGAGAGGAGGTTACCACGTCTAGCTCCTACTTTTCAGAAACCCGTCACTCCTTCTGTCTCTAACCAGGTACACCCTCCTGAGCCTATGCAGGTCGACCAGACCAAGATGGTCAAGACCCGTCAGGACTTACGTCGTGCCGAGGGGACCTGCTTCTACTGTGGCAGTAAGGATCACCGGATCCGTGCCTGCCCGGAGAGATCGGGAAACACCTGTGTCTAGGTTCGCTCAGAGAGGTCCACCTAGACAAGAATAAATCCTCTCCATCCCTGCTGTTGTCAGTTTCAATCGTCTACGGGGAGAACCGTTATTTCGAACTAGCCCAACTGGACTCTGGAGCAGCCGGGAATCTTATTTCACAGTCCCTGGTAGAGAAATACCGCATCCCCACCAAACCTCTGGCTGTACCCTTGTCTGTTGCTGCCGTGGATGGGGGGCTCTTACCACGCCCCATCCAACTCATCACCGAATCCATTACTCTGCAGGTGGGAATGCTGCATTCTGAAAGTATCTCCTTCCATGTTCTGCCTGGACTCTCTCACGCCCTCTTGCTAGGCCTACCTTGGCTCCAGAAACATGCACCCGTTCTTGACTGGCAGACCGGAGAAGTCCTTCGCTGGGGACAGGGCTGCCATAAGACCTGTCTGGTTCCCGTTCATCCCGTCCGTCCTTCTCCTACCCCAGCTAATCTACCTGGACTTCCGATTCCTTATTGGTCTTATGCTGATGTCTTTAATAAAAAGGAGGCAGAGACACTACCCCCTCATAGACCATACGACTGTCCTATCGACCTGTTACCTGGTACTTCTCCTCCCCGTGGGCGTATTTATCCATTATCCGCTGCTGAGACCCGGTCGATGTCCGAATATATTGAGGAGAATCTGGCCAGGGGATTCATTCGGAAATCTACCTCCCCGGCGGGAGCAGGCTTCTTTTTCGTCAAAAAGAAGGACGGCTCTCTCCGTCCCTGTATAGACTATAGAGGCCTTAACCAGATCACGGTGAAGAATAAGTACCCCCTTCCGCTCATTCCGGAGTTATTTGATCGTCTGAGGGGGGCTAGAATCTTCACCAAACTGGACCTCCGTGGGGCGTACAACCTGGTTCGTATCCGTCAGGGGGATGAATGGAAGACGGCATTCAACACCCGGGACGGCCACTATGAATATCTGGTAATGCCCTTTGGTCTCTGTAACGCTCCTGCCGTCTTTCAAGAGTTGGTCAATGACATCTTCCGGGACCTTCTCTACTCCTGCGTAGTGGTGTACCTGGACGACATCTTGGTCTTCTCTCCGGATCTCCAGACTCACCGGAGGGACGTTCGTCAGGTCCTGCTCAGGCTCAGGCAGAACCATCTCTACGCTAAATATGAGAAGTGCCTCTTTGAGCAGATCTCGCTTCCGTTTCTGGGCTACATTATCTCTCAGACCGGCCTACAAATGGATCCTGAGAAACTGTCTGCCATCGAGAAATGGCCCCGACCAGAGGGGTTGAAGGCTATTCAACGGTTCCTGGGCTTCGCCAACTATTACCGCCTCTTCGTCCCGCACTTCTCTTCCCGGACTGCCCCAATTTCCGCACTCACCCATAAGGGTACTAATCCCAAAGAGTGGCCGCCCGAAGCAGAGGAGGCCTTTCTTTCCCTAAAACAGGCCTTCTCTTCCGCCCCGGTGCTGCATCGCCCGGACGGCAACAAGCAGTTCTTCCTGGAAGTTGACGCCTCCTCCTCTGGAGCCGGAGCGGTACTTACTCAAAAATCATCTTCCGGGAGAATGGTAACTTGTGGCTTCTTCTCCAAACTCTTCTCCTCTTCTGAGCGCAACTATTCCATAGGAGACCGAGAGTTATTGGCCATCAAACTGGCGTTGGAGGAGTGGCGTTACCTACTCGAGGGGGCTCTTCATCCGGTAATAATTTACACTGACCACAAGAACTTGGCTTACCTCCAGCATGCCTAGAGACTTAACCCGCGCCAAGCCCGGTGGTCCTTGTTTTTTGCTCGTTTTGATTTTGTTCTTCATTTTCGCCCGGCTGACAAAAACGTCAAAGCAGACGCCTTGTCCCGATCCTTTCTGGTGTCCGATCTCGAGGAAGAACCTAAACATATCATCGATCCCGCCAGAGTAATGCAGGTGGCTCCCGTGAGTCTAAATCGTCTCCCTCCCGGTAAGACGTTTGTTTCAGTACCTGATCGGGAGAAGATCCTACACTGGGGCCATTCGTCTAAACTAGCTGGCCACGCCGGTCAGAAAAAGACCCTCCAGCTTATTTCCCGGCACTATTGGTGGCCTACCCTGCACAAGGACATAATAGACTTTGTTTCTGCCTGTGTGTCCTGCGCCCGCAACAAAGTCCCGAGACATCTGCCAGCCGGACGCCTCCTTCCGCTTCCTGTACCTGCTGCCCCCTGGCAGCATATAGCAATGGACTTTATAACTGATCTCCCCGTCTCTGCCGGTTGTACGGTCATTTGGGTGGTCGCTGACCGCTTTTCCAAGATGGCTCACTTTATTCCCCTGCCAGGCCTTCCGTCTGCACCCGAGCTGGCTAAAGACTTTATCCGCCACATGTTCCGTCTTCATGGCCTGCCCCTCCACATCGTGTCGGATCGTGGGGTACAGTTCACCTCACGTTTCTGGAGAGCCACTTGTAAACTACTAGACGTCACCCTGGACTTCTCTTCCGCTTACCACCCACAGTCCAATGGTCAAGTGGAGCGGATCAATCAGAACCTGACCAGTTACCTCCGGCACTTCGTTAATGCCCACCATTCTGACTGGGTGGATCTCCTACCATGGGCCGAGTTCTCTTATAATAATCACGAGAGCGAATCCTCCTCCAAATCCCCGTTTTTTGTAGTCTTTGGTCAGTATCCTCGGATTCCTTTTCCTGTCTCCACCTCTGTGGACAACCCGGCTGCGGAATCTCTCGTTAACAAATTTTCCTCCATATGGGAGAGTACCCGGTCCGCACTCCTTCTGTCATCCGAGCGTATGAAAAGACACGCTGACAAAAAACGCCTGGATCCTCCACAATTTCGTCCAGGAGATAAAGTCTGGCTCTCATCTAAATATGTTCGACTCAAGATACCTTCTTACAAGTTAGGGCCTCGGTTCATCGGCCCTCTGGAGGTCATCAGTCAGATCAACCCGGTGGCCTATAAATTGAAACTCCCGGCCAACTTACGGATCCCCAACTCCTTCCATGTATCTCTCCTCAAACCCGTGGTGCTTAACTCTTTTTCCAAGTCTACAGGTACGCCTCCTGCTCCGGTTTCTGCTGAGGACGAGTTTGAGGTAGAGAACATTCTTGCCACCAAAAGGGTAAGAGGAAAGACCTTTTTTCTGGTAGATTGGAAGGGGTTTGGTCCTGAGGAGAGAACGTGGGAGCCCCGGGAGAACATCCATGCCCCGCTCATCCTAGCTAAATTTCTATCTGGCCTAAAAAAGGGGGGGCCTAAAGGGGGGGGGTACTGTAGTGCCGGCGTCCCTGCCCTCTGCTAGGCAGGGACGCTGTTCCCCTCACCGCTCTGCTCCGTGCCCGGCGTCCCTCTCCCGCTCTGCTGGCAGCGCACGCTCCTTCCCGGCCACTGTGCTTAGGGCGCGCGCGCGCGCCCTCCCTCCCTCTTAAAGGGGCCGCGCGCGCCGTCCTTAGGAGTCCCCGGCCAATGGCCGGAGGACTTTACCGTATATAAGGCACCTCCTCCAAAATGGAGGTGCCCGAGCAATGTTGTTTGCACCTGTGTCTCACCTGTGCTTCAGCCCTCAGGTCCCGTTGCCAGTTACCTGCCAGATTCCTGCCTGATTACTTGCTACCTGCCTGCTAGTCTGAGGTCCGACGGTCTGCCTTACTAATCCTGTCAGTCTGTCTAAGGACCAGCCTGCCCGCTCACCTAGGAGCTCACGTCTATCTTCAGCCGCCACAGGTCGTACCAACCCTATACCTAGAGACTGCCCCGGTCACTTGCCGTGACCTCCAGCCCGTTCACTCAGAGACTGTCCTGTTCACTCAGAGACTGTCCCGTTCACTCAGAGACTGTCCCGTTCACCTGCTGAGACTTCCAGCCCGTCTTCCCTGGTCGCCACCCGCTCCCTTACAAGGACCGCCTCCTTGTATAGTAGCTCTGAGGTTCCGCCTCCCAGACCCGTTACAGTCGCCTAGTAATACTTCTTTAAAACCCAAATTTAAAAAATAGTTACCTATGCATAATAATGTCTGTTTCTCTTGTAATGCCTCGAAAGTGCTTATGCTGCAGGACAATTATGAATGGGGTTACTACTGTGTAGCATCTGAAACAACAGATACTGGAAGCCTGTGCTAGCATTTCTTCTGTGGTGTTGCTATCAGTGTGTCAAGAGTGGGAGAAGAGGGTTGCATTGACAATCCAACACAATGGGCAGCACTTTGAGCACATTTTATAAGTGGTCATAAACTTGTAAAAAACTCATGAAAGAATAAAGTTACGTTAAAACCAAGCACACCATTATTTTTCTTATGAAATTCTCAATAAGTTTGAAGTGTCACATGACCCTCTTCCCACTGAAAAAAATAAAGTTGTATCCAAAATGGGTAACTTCAAAATGGCCGCCATGGTCACCACCTATCTGGAAAAGTTTTCCCCCTCCCATATACTAATGTGCCACAAACAGGAAGTTGATATCACCAACCATTCCCATTTAATTTAGGGGTATCCATATAAATGGCCCACCCTGTAGATAACGTGGTTAATTAGTACATTTTTATCATTATTTTTATATTTTTTCAAAACGTAAAACTATTGCACACTGTATTAAATCATTTTAATTACTTTATTATTATTATTATTATTATATCTTTACTGTATTTAGTTATATTATATTTTATGTATCTTTCATGTATAGATTACATTTCATGTTTATTTTAGGTTATTATTATTTTATTATTATTTTTTTGTGATTCGTTCTTTGGAGGTTTACTGCTAGTAGACACAGGAGGCTGTGAGATCATCCAGTGCCTTTTTTCCTATTGGTTGTTACTTTTATATAAGATGTCACTTCCCCTTCCTATTATTATACCGCCTGAGGAAGGTAGCAGTCCGCTACCGAAACGTGTTGTAGTGAAATAAAAGGTCTGTTATTTTATTGCCTTGTCCCTGTGGATTCTGTGCCCTAGCGCTTTTACTAGACTGCTTTTTCAGTTCCTATTCCGCCTTCCCCAGGCATGGTCCAGGGTGACCAGGTACGTTACGGAATTGAGCTGCTGGTGCACAAAGTACGGGCCTTTCCAGGCTGCCTGAAGCTTGTCCTGGGTTACGGAGACCAGTACCCACACCTTTTGACCCACCTGGTAGGTCCTCTCACAAGCATTCTGGCCGTACCATCACTTCTGGTCGGCCTTGGCTCGCGTCATATTATTGTGCACCAGCTACGTCAAGGCCTGCATTTTGTCACGGAAGCGCACGACATATTCGATGACGGACACTCCAGGGGCGGCTAAGTCCCCTTCCCAGACCTCCTTCTCCAGAGTCAGGTGGCTCCGCGCAAGCCGGCCGTACCGGAGCTCAAAGGGGGAGAACCCCGTTGAGGCCTGTGGAACCTCCCAATAGGCAAATCGCAGGTGTGGGAGGTACTGCTCCCAGTCCCGCCCGTGGGAGTCGACCAACATCTTAAGGATCTGCTTCAGGGTGCCATTGAACCGTTTGCACAGGCCATTGGTCTGTTGGTGGTATGGGCTGGTCACCTGTATTTGCTTACAAAGGGACTCCATCAACTGTGACATGAACTGGGTCCCCCGGTCGGTGAGCATTTCCTGGGGAAAACCCACTCGGGAGAAGATCTCCAGTAAGGCAGTGGCCACCTTGTAGGCCTGAACGGGCGACAAGGCTATCGCTTCCGGGTACCGGGTGGCATAGTCTACTACCGTCAGTATGAAGCATTTCCCGGAGCTGCTGGGAGTGGCCATTGGACCTACCAAATCCACAGCCACTCTCCTGAAAGGCTCTTCAATCATGGGCAGAGTTACCAGTGGGACTTTGGGGTGCCGCCCCGTTTTCCCCACCCTCTGACAGGTGTCATAGGACAGGCAGAAGGGAGTCACCTCAGCCCTCATCCATGGCCAGTAGAAATGCTGGGCTAGCCTGGCCTTGGTCTTAGTGATCCGTAGATGTTCGGCCATCAGAATCTTGTGCGCCATCGTGCGCAAAAACTCCGCTCTGAACGGATAGGGTACCATTAACTCTCTGTCCCTGGGCCACACCTCCGGTGAACCTCGCTGGACCATTACCCGGTACAGCCATCCTTGGTCCCAGACCACCCGCTCGAGGTCTGTGTCCGAAGGAGGCTGTGCCGCCTGCTCCTTGAGAACATTCAGGCTGTCGTCAGTCTCCAACTTCGCCTGAAACCCCTGAATGGACGTGGCCAGCATAGTTGAGACTGCCACGTCTTCTGTCAGTTCCCCAGGGCCTGTCTCCTGGCCTCTGTCTGACCCGGCAACCACTTGGTCGGAAGGGGAGAAGCCATTGGAATCCCGAGGGGCCACAGGGGCCCGGGTGCCACCACTGGGCGTGACAGCTGCCACGGCCGCTGTGACCGTGGATAGCGCCCACTTCTCCTCTGCTTCTGACCAAGTCGCCGGTCTAAACTGACTACCCTGGCCCTCTGACATCCTGGTTGTGGAGGAACCCTGCCATGCGGCCTTACCTGGGAGACCTACCTCTCCTGGGACTGCCCCACCCTCCATGGCATGCTCCCTCTCCGCAGCTGACTGCCCCCTGTCTGTCCCCTCTGTGTCAACCTCACAGGATAAACTGGTACAGCATGCCGGCTGGCCACACTCTAAGGCCTTATAACAGCTTACTTGATTGATCTCCTTCCCCCCAAGGGGAGAGGGACACAGTACATCACCCACCCTCACATCCCCATCAGTAAGCATGTTAATAACATTGGCATCAATAGAGGTGGACATGACATTGTCTGTAGAGTCAGGCCTTGGGGGTTTAGTGGCCACATGGTGGGATACTAGCCGCCCCAAGTCTCTCCCAAGTAAGACACTCGCGGGAATATTCTGAGTTAACCCCACCTCCCCCACTCCCCTCCCAACGCCCCAGTCCAAATACACCTTGGCAACGGGCAGCGCCGGCTCGACGCCTCCAATCCTGGAGACAGCAAGAGTTTTCCTAGGTATCAAATCCTGGGGCGACACCGGTTCAGGCCACACAAGAGTCTGGCATGGCTTATGGTGATGGTCTGAAGGTTGTCAAGGGACCTCCCACCACCCCCACTCACACACAAAGCAGTGGACGGTTTCTGGGATTGGGTCGGGCCCTTCTGGCGCTGGGGACACATGGCTTTGAAGTGGCCCGGCTGTCTGCAAAGGTGACACAGTCGGGTTTCCCCTACCGGCGTGGAGAGGAAAGCATGGGTAGGTGGCCCCTTGGGCCTGGGGGCAGGGACAGCAGGCACTGCGTTCGTCTAACTCCCTCTCCAGCCGGCAATTTTCTTGGCCTCTGGAGTCCTGTTGTTGGAGTACTCGTCAGCAAGTATTGCTGTTGCAGAGGCCCCCTTTGGCTTCCGGTCACGGAGGTAGTGTTTGAGGTCCTCTGGGCAATTCCACAGTAACTGCTCAGTCGCGATGAGTTCCTTCAGCTGCTGGACAGTGGTTAGCTCCAGTCCCATGGTCAATTGATCAACTGCTCTCAGTAGGGCCCGCATGTGATCAACCCAGCTGTCTGCAGGACCCCCCTATATACTCCGGAGCTTCTTCCGGTACGTTTCAGGGGTCAAGTTGTACTGCCAGACCAGAGCCTGCTTAATGTCCTTATAGCTCAGGGTTGTCTCACTGGGCAGGTACCCAAAGATTTCCAGGGCCTTACCCCTAAGGCAAGAGGTTAAGAACCGGACCCACTGGTCCTCAAGCAGATGGTACTGACGGCAGTTTTTTTCAAATGCCAGCAAGAAAGTGTCCCAAGTCCTTTCCTTTGTCCAGCAGGGGGAAGTCCTCCGCTCGTAGCTTCGGGACTCGGATCTCCAGGAACTTGCGACTGGCTGGGGCCTATAGCCGGAGCTGGAGCTGAAGCATTTTTTCCTGGTGCTCGCGCTCCCGCTGACGTTCTGCTGTGGCGGCTGCCTCGGGACGTTCCACTGCAGCTGTGAGGGCCTTATAGGTGGCCTTGTCCCCAGCCATGAGACTGGCAAAGGCAGCTTGCACAAGGTCATCAAAGCATGTCTGGCTGGGGGGATGGTCAGGTGGTGGTTGGCCCACTGTGGGACCGACCGCCGGAGACTCTCTCCTTGGAGAGCCTGGGCGGGACTCCCCTTCTTCCGGAGCAACATCGTCTTCCACCTCCGCCCCACCATCCGGAGCATTGGCCATGTCTTTGGTTCTGCCCCTGTTGCCACTGACCATCTTTGCCATCTATGGTCACTGACGCCAAACTGCAACCTGATGCACTCACACACCTTACAGTATTTGCACTCGGATTGTCTAGTGCTGAGCTGATCTTAATACTCCAGCAGCAAAAGCTATTACTGGCCGTCTTTAGTGTCTCTGAGTATGCATTCCACACTCACACACACTATTATCTTGATCCCACACCACTTGCCACCTCTTGTGAAGAATGGCAGCAGAGACATTCCGCAGAATCCCACCGCTGCCACCACTTGTGAAGAATTGCAGCAGAGAGATCCCTCAGAATCCCACTGTTGCCACCACTTGTGATGGATCCACACCTCGCCACCCGCCTGACGTCACAATTACGGCAGACTGATCACGTGATACGGATCTTCCCTTTGCACCAACTGTGACGTTCCATACCCCCTCGGGGACACGTAAGGTCAGATTGGTACAGTTCTGCACAGGCACCCACTGCCCACATGGGTACAGGAAGGCAATGGGAGTGAGAAGAAGTGGCCCACTCAGTCACAGACGTGGCACCACACTTGCTCACACCCCTGACAGGCTGAGAGGTCCCTTCACTAGCTCCAGTGAAGCAGACCCTTGTCGGCCTGGTAGAGCTGCCACCAGTTCCTATTAAATATCATTCCCGCTAGCGGACCGGGGGATTATATCGGGCCAGGAACCAGCCACGGTAGCGTGTTCGTGGGACCGAACAACGGACGTGAGAGTTGGTAGATCAAGATAAAAGAGCAGCCCAAGATTAAATTATATATTTAATCGCCTTAAGGGCACACTGGACAATATACTATATACATAAGGGTTATACATACATAATGGTCAGAGATGCAAACAAAATAGTAGGGGTACAAAAGTGTCATGGGTGTGTCAGAGGTGGTAGACAGTCGTCCTGCAGTGGTTGGCAGGAGATCTCCACGTTTGGCAATGCAGACAGCTGCCTAGATAGGAGGCTGTCTTTAGGACCCAGTGACCACCTCCCTCTGGTCTGGGTGTATATATACCTGATCTCTCCACGTGGGCGTCACTGGTTATACTCATTTCTACTTGGAACTTGGCTGAAGCAGCATCACGTCCTCTCTGGAGTCTTGAGGCCGTGTGCCCCGTTGGAGTCTCTTCTAAAGCTAAGTTCTAATTCCCCTATGTTGTCTTCCCATTTTGTCTTTAGAGTGCTAGCGGAGGTTGACTAGTACTCATCTTCTTCCACCCCAGCTATAGCCTTACGCCAGAGATAGTAGGGCGAGGCAGGTGATCGGCAACAGCTGCGTAGGCTGTATAGGGACGTTAGACATGCAGACAGGGTGACGCTAATTCAGATTAGGAGGTCACCTCTTCCCCCTTTCCCTAGTGTCTGGGCTCCCTTTCCCTTCCCTCCCTTTCCCCTCTGTGTTGCACTCACACCTGGCGTGATTTTCTGTGTTGCACTCACACCTAGCGTGACAAAAAAATACAAGCAGTTATTGAGAGTCAGTTACCAGTCAGATGGATGGCCTGGCTTGCGAGGGAGGGGCTGCCACATAGGAGGCTTGTGGCCCCCTTTGTTGCAGGACTACTCCCACATGATGTGTTGTCGTGACCTCCCAGGGAAAAAGACACTTAGCTAGGGCTGCTGGACCTCTTAACCCCTCTCGGTCACTCCCCCTCCTGCCCCCTGGCTGGACCTAAATCTCCCCCCCGGTCTCTCTCAGCTACAAACTCCAAAAACTAAAATGGGCTATACTTCCTTAATGGACGGTCCTAGGGAGCTGGTTCTGGTGTCATCGGATCCAGCCGGGCGCCTGCTACGCTTGGAGACCAAATACAGTGGCCCTAGGGGTTTCTGAAAGGCTGTGCCATGTATCTCCCCATCCCTACACGCTAGACTGTGCTGGAAGCTAGGGTGACAATCCTCCTGTTCGTGTGATTCCAAAAATCTATTTGGTGTATCGCTGGGATGTATCGTATTCCCATAACTCGGTATTGAATTATACTTGTCTGACACAAAGGACATGCCGCATGGCTGGGTCCACAGGGGGTCTTCATGTGGCAGCTCCACAACAGAAGGTGGGGGATTTGATACTCCTGTCCGATTACAACTGTATACTGTAGACCTCTATAATCCCCCACCAAACAGGGCACAAGGATTGACATGGGATTATATCTTGAATATTCTTCACAGGGATACATAAGGTTACTGAGTTCACGTCAAGAGACCCGCAGATGAACCAGACATTGAGGTTCATTTTGAATCCACGAGCACAAACAAACAAAATAAAAATGTAACTCCTTGTTTTTTTTCAGGACCACTCCAAGTTTAAAGGGAACCTGTCTCCAGAAATAGCGCTATTAACCTGCAGCTATGCGGTTAATGTGCAGGTTAACAGCGTTATTATACTGCCTGGTGCATGCACGCAGCTAAATGCAGTGGGGAGAAAATGAAGTTTATTCTCCCCATCAGCATTCGGTTTCAGTCACGGGGGCAGTGGCGCTGCGGGTTCAGTCATTGCTCTGAGAATACAGAGCTGCCACTGTAACCATGCCCCCGACACTGACTGACAGTCGGCCACAATGCAAACCTAGTGTCAGTCAGGGCCGGGGGCGCGGTTACAGCGGCCACTGTAATTGTGCCCGCGTCACTGACTGACAGTCGGCCGCAATGCAGATCAAGTGTCAGTCAGGGCTGGGGTGCGGTTACAGCGGCCTCTCTGAATTCTCAGAGCAATGGCTAAACCCTCAGTGCCCCCGTCCCCATGGCTGCAACCGAATGCTGGCGGGGAGCGTAAAGTTAATCCCCCCCCCCCCACTGCATTTGGCTGTTGGCGCCGGGCAGCATAATAACACTGTTAACCTGCAGATTAACTTCCTAGCTGCAGGTTAATAGTATTATTTCTGGTGACAGGTTCCCTTTAAAGTGACTTTTAGGGGCCTATGTGTCGGAAAATTCCCAAACAAGACCTTATTTTAAAAACTGCACCCCTCAAAGTATTCAAACCTGAAGACAGGTAGTTTAGTTGCTTTAACTCTTGTGAAGCACCAGAGAAGTCAAATGGAAGAAAAAAATGAAAAATTATTTTATTTCCATTAAAATGTTGCTTTTGCCCCAATTTTTTATTTTCACAAGGGTAACAGGAGAACATAAACCCCACATATTGTAGTGCAACTCCTAAACACTCCAATACCCCATATGTGGTCATAAACTGCTGCTTGGGTACATGACAGGGCTTGAAAGGGAAGGAGTGTTTTTGACTTTGGGAGTGTTAATATGGCTGGAATAGATTGTGGATGCCACATTGCATTTGCAGAGTCCTCTAAAACAGCAGAAACCCGCTATAAGTGATCCAATTTTGGAAACTACAGCTCCAAAGGAATTGATCCAGGGGTGTGTTGAGCATTTTGAACCCACAGGTGCTCCTCAGATTTTTATAAGATTGGACTGCAAAAATGAAAAATTAAATTTTTTTAACAGAATTGTTGCTTTAGTGGCAAATTTTTCCATTTTCACAAGGGTAACAAGAGAAAATGAATGCCATACTTGTAAAGAATTTTTTCCTGATTATACCAGTAGCCAATAGGGATTCGAAAACTACTGCCTGGTGTTACGGCAGGGCTCAGAAGGGAAGGAACGTTATTTTACTTTTGGAACGCAAATTTGTCTTGAATAGATTGTGGACACCATGGTGCATTTGAAGAACCCCTGAAATGCCAAAACAATAGAAATTCCCTCACAAGTGACCCAATTTTAGAAACTAAACTTCTCAATGAATTCATTTAGGAGTGTAATGACCATTTTGGCCCCACAGGTGCATAGCATAAATATATAATATTGGAATGCAAAAATGAAAAATTACTCTTTTTCTAAGAAAAAATGTTGCTTTTGTCTCAAATTTTTCATTTTCACTCACATAACAGGAGAAAAAAAAAGACAGAAAGTTAGTAACACAATTTCTCCTGAGAACGATGATACCCATTTGTTGTCAGAAACTACTTTTTGGACACACTGCAGAGCTCAGAAGTGATGGAGCACTATTTTGGAGTTCAGATTTGGCTTGATTGTTTTGTGGGTAATGTAATTTTAGCCGAGCTCTTAAGGTGCTAAATAGCAGAAACTCCCCACCAGTGACCCCCATATTGCAAGTTTCCCCTCTCAATGAATCCATATAGGGGTGCAGTGAGCATTTTGACCCCACAATATGTTTCACAGAATTTTATAGCATCGAGGTGGGAAAAACTGTAAGGCTGGAGGACTTGATTAGAGAGATTAACTCCTCTTATGTTGTCCTTGTACCTCAGGATGCAGTCTGGTTTGGGGGTCTGAGTAGAGGTATCTCATACAGTGGGACAGTTGTTGCCATTTCCATTTATTGTGGTCAAGATAAGAACATCCTTCTTGTCCTTATTATTGACTACCAGCAGGTTGTTGCTACATTGGGATCTGTCCTTGCCCTTTCACAGCGGTTGCCCAGTTAGCGACCCTAGGAGGCCTCCGATTTTTGTGTCGCAGTTCTGACATAGAGAAACTTGAAGAATGGAATGCTGCTATAGAAGTTATCTTGTAGAGGTGGTAACCCTGATCCAGCAGTAGGTGCATCAATTCACACACAATTTTCCCACTTACTCCCAGGTTGAGGGCTTTCATGGGGTTCAGTCCACTTGTCCCTGCCTTTGTAAACCCTAAAACCTTGGATGTACTCTAAGGTACTCTTTTATAAAATTGGATTCTGTACCTTAACCTCTTACTTGGCAGCTATTGTTGGAATTTCAGTCTCCCCTTGAAGTGGGTTTGGGATTCTTCTATGCAGATGTCCATTTGAGTAATGTAGACTTCTGCAGATTTGTTGCTGAAGGGGTGAATGAAAGGCCCATGTCAAAATTGGGGTCATCTTGGGGTGGACACTGTACATTCTCACTGTAATGCAAAAACTTTAAAATGACCTCAAAGCGTGATCAGGGCATAGCCATGCAAAAAATTGGAGTGTTTTATAAAATATTCCCCATGTAATGCCCAAGGCCATAAAAACTTTTTTTGTTCCTATTGCATCTACGGGATCCAATTAGAAAACGATTGTTACATGCACGCCGCTAGGTTCAGATAGGGCGAGACGGATTTCATGAATTCATTGGAATCCTGGGGGAACCATTACTCAGGGCTACCATACGCTGCAGCTTCTCTCAGGCACACGATAGATTCAGTTGCTGACCAGACACATCTGATAAGAGTCTTTTTCAACAGTTTAACAGTGGGATTTAATCTGAAGCACGGCAAGTGCAATTGAGGGATATTACAGCAACAATCTTCATTACAGTACAGTCTAATAAAGTAGGCACAATAACGTTAGTCTCTTCAGTAGCATAATTCAGCACAGATTAGATCTCTTTACTGCACACTTCTATGCATACAAAATCACAGGCTTTTACTTCACAAGAACACAACAGTGCACAGCATTCTTTATCCTGCATGGAGATGGAGGGGTTTGATGAGGGAGATGATCCCTGTGACACGATTCCTTCCAGTCCTTATCTTTCTGCCCAATAATACTCTGCACTGCTACTTCAGGGAGTCTATCTGACCTGTGCTTAGCTTCCCTCCTGACCTGAATTCTGTTCCCTTGCCTTCTGTGATATACAGATAACACACCACCTTTCTCTTTGGCTCCAGCCAGACTAATAAACAAGTTCCCCACAATCCCCCTGGGGCTCTGCTAAAACACTCCCTTTCTCCTGTGACTGTGTTAACCCCTCTAGTTGCTGGATACTTCTGGAGCACAACACTTCCTGTCTTCTGTGCTTGTGTTACTTCAAATAGTTGCTGGATGCATTTGAAGCAACAGCACTACTTCTGCATGTCATACGATGAAGTTCAGTTCTGAGCAAGAAATTGTTGGGCAAATAAATTAGTCTACCACCATGTGATTTCTGAAATCTTTTTTTAAAAAATACCTTAAAATAGTCAATTTTTATGATGTCTGCAGTTTTAAATTAGATTCCTGATTTGGCCACAAAATCAGGATCTGTGGCTCGTATTTTTCGGGGGTTGAGTTCCACAGGGGATCACTAACTGTGAGCGTTACCTCATGTGCAGTCCTGCGGCATCTATGTAGGGCTTCTGCTAATAGGATATTAGTAAAACATTTGGTGAACCCCCGCTACTAACTAATGCTAACCATAATTTTATATTCAGTGTCTTGAAAAAGTATTCATACCCCGTAACCTTTTCCACATTTTTTCATATCACACTCACAAACTTCAACGTATTTTATTGGGATTTTATGTGATATACCAACACAACACAAACTAGCAAGTACTTTGTAGGCAGAGGCGTAAGAATTGCGGTCGTAGAGAGTGTGACTGTGACCGGGCCCATGCGGGAGGAGGGCTTGCCAATGCCAGCAGCTATTTCAGCTAGATGCTGCCGGGCGATCTCTATTCTTATTTTTCTTTACCTGCTGTGATTGTCATAGCTTGATACCAACTACTCACCCAGCCGCGATTTATCTTGTATCCTATCTGATGGACCTCTTTTATTATACCTCTAATATATTTTTATGTTTGTATCAATAAAGTATTCTTGCTTTATTAGTCCCTCTGGTGAGCTGGATTTACTCCACTTTCTCCTTTTTGTGCTATATTAGTTGGGAGTACATCACCTCTTTACTATAACTTACATATGGGGCAACTCTTTGATTATATTCCCAGCCCGATAAACTTACTGGTGCTTTGTCCTTGCTCTGAAATATTGATGGTGAGGATAGGCTTGGCCGCTGTTAGACACCAGGTACTACTCCAGGGCAGTCCCCAGGACTGCAGCACCTGACCGGTGGGTCAAAGACTTGGGCAGACGGTTCGAGGTCAGGGCAGGCAGCACCGGTTCAGAGTTTGTAGCCGAGGTGAGGAGCGGAGAGATCAGGATAAACAAGAAGGCAAACCAGGTCGATAATAGGTGAGACAAAACAGCAATAAGCCAATACAGGAACTAGAGACAGAGCTACTAAGAATCTAAGTTTAGGCGGGGAATGTAGGGTGGAGTCGCCTAATATTTCACCTGATGGCAGGTGATAGGCTTGGGAAGCAGATCTCTGCAGGACTAAATGGATACAAATTCTTGCAAAGTACGGCAGCGTCCCCCTATAACTCACTACAGCAGAGATAAAAGAGAGCCACCAGGCAGCTCAGAGCAATGCTCAGGTACTGGGTGGAGCAGAGCGAAACACGTGGCGAGTAGGCGGTGTGCGAGTGGCTGGCGTAACACTGATGTTGGCATGCAAGTCACTGGCGGCGCATGGAAGTGATGTCATGCGCTGCCCATTGCATGCACGCTGAAGTCAGCTGCTGACTTCTGCGCTGGCTATGGAAGAAGATGTCGCACGTTGTGGGAGTGGAGGAAGGTGAGTTTAATCGTTTATTATTTAATATTTTTTGAAGAAGAGCTGCAGAACGAGGTCATTATTTCTGAAAGAAGCACAGGCTGGGGCTCATTATTCCGGAATGGAGGACATATTTTACTGAAAGGGGCCCAGGATGGGGGGCATTATACCAGGATGGTGAACATATATTACTGGAAGGGTCCTAGGATGGGGGGCATTATACCATGATGAGGGACATATATTATAGGTAGGGGCCCAGGACGGGGGACATTTTACCTGCATGGGCAACATATATTACTGGAAAAGCCCAGAATGGGGGACATTATATCTGGAAAGAAAACATATATTATTTGAAGAGGGCCAGGATGGGGGACATTATGGCAGGATGGGGGACATATATTACAGGAACGTGCTCAGGATGGGGAGCCATTATACCAGAAAGGGCACAGGATGGAGGACATTATACTAGGGAAGGGAGACATTAAACCAGGAAGGGACCCAGGATGGAAACATTATACCAGTATGGGGGACATTACTTCTCGAAGGGGCATAGGATGAGGGACATTATACCAGGAAAACTTTCCAGAATGGAGGACATTTTACTTGGATGGGGCCCAGGATGGGGGCATTATTAAAGGAAGGGGCCAGGATGAGGGACATTATTACAGGAAAAGGGGCACAGGATGGGTGATGTGCCACCCCTAGTTTTCCTCCATAGACCATAATGTAATTAGGTCTCCATTAGCATTCCTTTTCGTGCATCTGAGGGAGTGTATGTGTGTCTTTGTTCCTCTCTGCTGGGGGCCTCCCCAATAGATAACATTACAGACTGACAGGAGATTGGACTTCAGTGACCTTCTTTCACTCTTTGAATTTAATGTACCAGGTGTTTAAGGGGGTGGGTGTGAGTACCTCTACCCAACCAGGGAGCTGATTGAGAGAAGAAGGTCGAAAAGCAAAGACACATGTTTGGGGGTTGTTGGTACTATGTCTTAGAATGGCTAGGATCTACTGCTGAGGACAGATGCTGGTGCCACTACTTGGTCATTTAGAGACTGGAGATCATCTGCAATGTACTATTGTCACCCACTTTGGATAACCTGTTGGATTAGAGGAACTATTCAAAGGACCAGTGTTGCATTTTCCGTAGCGTTGGATTACTGGGTGGTGCCCCTGGATTTGTACCTTTTATTGCGGTAGCATTGCAGACTCTTAGGAATCATATCAATGTTTGGTCGAATATTCTCCCAGCCCCAATAAAGTTTTTTTTGGATTGATTACCGGTCTGCTATCACACACCCCATCACAGGGGACATTATTACTGGATGGGGGACATTGTTACATGAGAGAACGAAGACGTATGTCTTCACAGAATCTGGAATGCTACAAAGGCCCATATATCTGACGAATATGCAGGTGGCACCCTTGTCCTAATTTAGCACCGGGTCTCATTGGACTCTAGTTGTACCACTGTTTGTAGGACCACCTTTCGCTGCAATTACTGCTCTTTTGGGACATGTCTCCACCAGCTTTGATATCTAGAGGCTGAAATTTTTGCCCATTCTTCTTTGCACTCTTGCTCTAGCTCAGTGAGATTGAATGGACGTGTCTGTGAACAGCAATTATCAAGTCTTGCCACAGATTTTCAATGGGATTTAGGTCTGGACTGTGACTGGACCATTCACACACATGAATATAGTTTGACCTAAACTATCCATTGTGGCTCTGGCAGTATGTTTAGGGCTGGAAGGTGAACATAGGCCCCAATCTCAAGAGTTTTGCAGCATCTAACAGGTTTTCCTCCAGGATTTCACTGTATTTAGCTCCAACTATCTTCCCATCATCTCTGACCAGATTCCCTGTCTCTGCAGAAGAAAGGCCTTCCCCCAACATGATGCTGCCACCACCATCTGTGATGGTGGGGATGGTGTTTTCAGGGGGATGTGCAGTATTAGTTTTCCGCCACACATAGCATTTGGCATTAAGCACAAAAAATTCTACTTTGGTCTCATCTGACCAGAGCCCCTTCTTCCACATGCTCGCTGTGTCAGCTACATGGCTTTTTGCAAACTTTTTGCAAACTGCAAATGGGAGATCTTATGGCTTGCTTTCAAAAATGACTTTCTTCTTGCCACTCTTTCATAAAGGTCATATTTGTGGATTATACAACTAATAGTTGTTCTTTGGATAGATTCTCCCACCTGATCTGTGGATCTCTTCCACTGCTCAAGAGTAACCATGGGCCTCTTGGCTGCTTCTCTACACTGTGTTCCAAATTATTATGCAAATAATATTTTCTCAGATTTTCCCAAATTACCTATATGAATTGCAGTCATTGTAATTTTCCAGTCAAATAACTATTAAAGTACAATTGAAAGGTTTTTGTACAAACTGCCTATGATAATAGTATATTTAAAAAAAAAATAAAAAACTCAAACTGCACTCAAAATGCATGTTCCAAATTATTATGCACAGCAGAGTTTTCAACCTTTTCATTTTAATAAAGAAAAAAAAAATGGTCATTTTTGAAATTATAAGCATTAGCAGGTTATTACAAACTGAAATCAAACAGTTTTCAACTCAAAACTTTATTCTAGGTGATGTTACATTTGCACATAGGACCCCTTGTTCGAAAGGAGCTTCTGAACTCTCTTGTCCATTGAATTTGTCAGGTTTTGGATGGTTTTTGCTTTGATTGTTTTGCATGAGGACAGAATACCCTCCCAGAGCTGTTGCTTAGATGTGAACTGCCTCCTGCTATCATAGACACTCCTTTTGATGATGCTCCACAGGTTCTCAATGGGGTTGAGGTCAGGGGAGCATGGGTGCCACACCATAAGTTTGTCCCCTTTTATGCCCATAGCAGCCAGAGATGCAGATGTGTTATGTGCAGCATGAGACGGGGCATTATCATGCATGAAAATGATCAGAGCAGAGGACCGCTCCCCCAGCAGCCGGGCCAGCACTGCACTGTTAACTTCCCTGTGTGCTTCTGCTGGCCCGGCCGCGTCACAGCTAGGAGACACGGCCCTGTGTGCGGCCGTGTCTGCTAGCATGACGTCACGCAGTGTGCGCCCTGCACTGCTGCACCGGAGAGGAGCTGGATGACTGGAGCCGAGCCGGGGGATGGTGAGTGAGTGAGTGTGTGAGTGAATGTGTGTGTGAGTGTGCGTGTGAGTGTGTGTGTGTGCGTGTGCAGGCAGATATCATTGTGTTTCAAATGTGTTTATGTGTCTATGTATATGTCTGTATATGTTTGTGTGTGTGTGCGACCGCTGTCTCTGGGGGGGGCGCCGTGCGGCCTCCCGCTGTCTCTGGGGGGTGCCGTCTGGCCTTCCGCTGTCTCTGGGGGGGCGCCGTGCGGCCTCCCGCTGTGTATAGATGGCTACGTGCGGCCTCCTGCTGTCTCTGGGGGGGCGGCGTGTGCGGTCTCCTGCTGTATCTGGGGGGCGCCGTGTGGCCTCCCGCTGTGTACAGATGGCTAGGTGCGTCCTCCCGCTGTGTATAGATGGCTACGTGCGGCCTCCTGCTGTGTATAGATGGCACCGTGCGGCCTCCCGCTGTGTATATATGGCTACGTGTGGCCTCCCGCTGTGTATAGATGGCACCGTACAGCCTCCCGCTGTGTAGAGATGGCTATGTGCGGCCTCCCGCTGTGTATAGATGGCACCGTGCGGCCTCCCGCTGTGTATATATGGCTACGTGTGGCCTCCCGCTGTGTATAGATGGCACCGTACAGCCTCCCGCTGTGTAGAGATGGCTATGTGCGGCCTCCCGCTGTGTATAGATGGCTATGTGCCTCCTCCCGCTGTGTATAGATGGCTACGTGCGGCCTCCCGCTGTATCTGAGGGGCACCGTGCGGCCTTCCGCTGTGTATAGAAGGCTACATGTGGCCTCCCGCTGTGTATAGATGGCTACGTGTGGCCTCCCGCTGTGTATAGATGGCTATGTGCTGTCTCCCGCTGTGTATAGATGGCTTCGTGCGGCCTCCCGCTGTGTATAGATTGCACCGTGTGGCCTCCCGCTATGTATAGATGGCACCGTGCGGCCTCCCGCTGTGTATAGATGGCACAGTGCGCCCTCCTGCTGTGTATAGATGGCACCGTGGGGCCTCCCGCTGTGTATAGATGGCTACGTGCGGCCTCCTGCTGTGTATAGATGGCTACGTGCGGCCTCCTGTTGTTTATAGATGGCTACGTGCGGCCTCCCGCTGTGTACAGATGGCTACGAGCCGCTTCCCACTGTGCATAGATGGCTACGTGCTGCCTCCTGCTGTGTATAGATGGCTACGTGCGGCCTCCTGCTATGTATAGATGGTGCCGTGCGGCCTCCCGCTGTGTATAGATGGCTACGTGTGGCCTCCCGCTGTGTATAGATGGCTACTTGCGTCCTCCCGCTGTGTATAGATGGCTATGTGTGGCCTCCCGCTGTGTATAGATGGCTACGTGCGGCCTCCTGCTTTCTATAGATGCTATGTGCGGCCCCCTGCTGTGTATAGATGGCTACGTGCGGCCTCCTGCTGTGTATATATGGCTACGTGCGGCCTCCCGCTGTGTATAGATGGCTATGTGCGGCCTCCTGCTGTGTATAGATGGCACCCGGCGGCCTCCTGCTGTGTATAGATTGTGCTGTACGGCTTCCCGCTGTGTATAGATGGCTACGTGCGGCCTCCTGCTGTGTATAGATGCTACATGCGGCCCCCTGCTGTGTATAGATGGCTATGTGCGGCCCCCTGCTGTGTATAGATGGCTGCGTGCAGCCTCCCTCTGTGTATAGATGGCTACGTGCGGCCTCCCGCTGTGTATAGATGGCTACGTGCGGCCTCCCGCTGTGTATAGATGGCTACGGGCGGCCTCCCGCTGTGTATAGATGGCTACGTGTGGTCTCCCGCTGTGTATAGATGGCTACGTGCGGCCCCCTGCTGTGTATAGATGGCTATGTGCGGCCTCCTGCTGTGTATAGATGGCTACGTGTGGCCTCCCGCTGTGTATAGATGGCTATGTGCGGCCTCCCGCTGTGTATAGATGGCTTTGTGCGGCCTCCCGCTGTGTATAGATGGCTACGTGCGGCCTCCCGCTCTGTATAGATGGCTACGTGTGGCCTCCTGCTGTGTATAGATGGCTACGTGCGGCCTCCTGCTGTGTATAGCAGGATTGTGGCAGCTCATATTTTATGTAGGGTCTCATACTGTATATAGGGGATGTTAGCATACTTAATTGTGTTCAATATTAAGTCATGCAATTAATGTAAAAAAATTATTATAATTAATATATTAATATTGTGCCAAATTAATTTCACGTAAACGATCACATGATCTATCACAGGGGATCATGTGACATGTCACGTGATACATCAGGTGTGCATGTGTGTGTGTGTGTGTGTGGGGGGGGGCCCGCGCCTTCTAAACTGCCCAGGACCCTTGCTACTCTTAATCCACCCCTGGCCGGTAGGCCCTGGCTTCTCCTTCAGGAGAGTTCATTGTGCTGAGGTGAGGCCATGATGATGATGAATGCAAGCGCAAATATGCAGCCAGTCACCCACCCACAGGCTGCTATATTATACTGCTAAATTTTTGACAGCTGCTTGCACTTGAAAGGTGGCCTTTTAGGCTAGTGGAGGAGGGAGCTGTCCACAACATTATGGCGGCGGCGGCCGGGTGTCCATACTCGGTCCTCAGCTGTCACTATTTGTTCCGGTGTCATCTCCGCCTTCCACAAGCACGGATCCTACAACATTACCCGTGCCCTCCCCAGTGCACTTACTGGGAAGAGGACCGCCTAACCACAAACACGTGGACAACTGAATGTAGCCAGGGACGGTGCGGAGCCAGTCCACAGCTTGTCGGTGAGTTGTATTTCACCACAGCCATATTTTTTAGCTCGGTGAAAGGACTGACTTGGGAAACCGTATCTACTCCAGCTGTCATTTCTTCCATGAAGTCCTCTAATGCAGCTTGTTGCATAAGCTATGGCAGCCCGTCCAACATCAGCTCACGCTTGTCGGTGCTGTTTCGACACACAAACATCTTTGTTTGCCCTTTAATTTCATGACTAAAGAGTTGGGCAATGGCCTGATCTGCAATGCGGTTTCAGAAATAACAGCATAAGCACGTCCAATCCACATTAAAAATGGAGCCATAGTGTGTCCAGGAACCTTCCCACACCCACACACTTTTCATAGCCAGGGCTGCTTCTCGGCAGGGTTGGATGGGCCCACCAGAGAACCGGAGACTCCTCCGGTGGGCCCTGGCTTCTCCATCGGGAGAGTTTATAGTGCCAAGGTGAGGCCATGATGATGATAGAGGCCACTATCAGTTTTCTGTTACTTGGAATGCAAGCGCAAGTATGCAGTCAGACACCCTCCCACCCACAGGCCGCAATAGTAAACTGACAGATTTCTGGGCAGCTGCTTGCACTTGAAATGTGGCCTTTTAGGCTCGTGGAGGCGGAAGCTTTTCACAACCTCATGGCGGCGGCCGGGTGTCCATACTCGGTCCCCAGCCACCAATATTTGTCCCAGTGTCGTCTCCGCCTTCCACAAGCACGGGTTCCACAACATACCCGTGCCCTCCCCAGTGCACTTACTGGGAAGGACCGCCTAACCACAAACACGTGGACAAGTGAATGTGGTCAGGGACGGTACGGAGCCAGTCCACAGCTTGTCGGTGAGTTGTATTTCACCACAGCCATATTTTTTAGCTCAGTGAAAGGACTGACTTTTGGGAAACCGTATCTACTTCGGCTGTCATTTCTCCGTCACCAGGTTTCGCCCATTGTCACACACTGCGATGCCTGGCTGTATGTTCAGCGGTGAGAGACATAGATCAGGCTGCTGTTACAGCTTTCAACAACTCTGCAGCGGTAGGCGTTTTGTCACCTAAGCATTAAGCATGCTTTCTTCAGCACAGCCTGTTGCCGCTTGGCCAAGGCAGTGCTGCAGTGCTTTCAGTTTGTGACTCATGTGGTCTTTTGGAGATGGAGGAGGTGCACAAGCTGAACAATGTCATTACATTGACGTTACATTGGCGACTCAGGTTTTTATACTAAAGAAAGATCCTACTGTGTTTTTTTTATGTTATTTTTTAAGACTAATGCATCCACCGGGAAATGTCATTTTAAGATTTTACAACCTTATCTGCCCATGTGGTGTGTGGCACATCAACACATCCTGTTTCATTTGTGATGGAGGGACTCTGAAAGTCACAAACCTATTTTTATAGGACCATCAGGCGGCCCTTACTATTCTTAAAGGGTCAGCAGTCGGCCCTCGCTATTGTTAGAGAGCTATCAGCCGGCTATGCTTTGTTGTTCCCGTTATTAACGAGTGGGTCTCCTGTACTGTTATTGTGTATGCAGTGACTGTAAGGGCTGCCAAAAATTGGAGGCACTCCAAAGCCTCTTGCAAGAGACGTAGAGGTCAGAGAGCCTCCTAAAAACAATGTTCCCATTATTAGGAAGTGGGTCTCCCATAGTGTTTGATTATGCAGTGAAGCAACGGCTGCCAAAAATTTGGAGGAACTCCAATGCCCCTTGCAAGAGACGTAGATATGTTGATATGGTACATATGGTGGTGATATGGTTGTGGAGGATGAGGATGCGGAGAAGGAGGAGGACAAGAGCAAATAGACAAAATCAGGAAGCGTATACCCATGTCTGGGTGTGAAGACAGAGGTGCATGGGAATAGAGTTAGACCTCCCAAAAAAAGACACTGTATTTGAGTTTATGTTACGCTGCTATTATTCTGTGGTGTTGAGAAGTCTGGCCCAATCCAGCCCTTGTTCATTTTTATAAGAGTCAGGCTGTCAGCATTTTCAGTTCACAGGCGAATGTGCCTATCGGTTATAATTCCACCAGCGGCACTAAAAACCCACTCTGACAAAACGCTAGCGGCAGGGCAGGCCAAGACCTCCAAGGCGTAGAGAGCCAGTTCATGCCATGTGTCCAGCTTGGATACCCAATAATTCTAAGGCACAGAGGAATCACGGAGGACGTTGGTACGGTCGGCAAGGTACTCCCTCACCATCTTCCAAAACTTTGCACTCCTTGAGAGAGCCTCAGAGCCTGTGCGATGGGAGGGTCTTAGAAAACTGTCCCAGAACTTTGACAGCGTTCCCCTGCCTCTGCTGGATTGCATTTGTGGCTCTCTCGCCTTGGTTGTCCAACGAACTGTGACCTCTCCCGCCAGCGTTTTCAGATGGGAATTTTTTCACTAATTCCGCAACAAGGGTCTTCTCGTACTGCCCCATTTTATTAGGCCTGTCCTGCAAAGGAATAAGAGACATAAAGTTCTCCCTGTAGCGTGGGTCTAGAAGTGTCACCAACCAGTAATGACTGTCACCCAAAATTTGGACAACACGAGGGTCACGGGAAACGCAGCGTAACATAAACTCAGCCATGTGTGCCAGACTGCAAAGAGGCAAGACTTCTGTCTCCTCACCAAGAGGACGACTGACCATGCTCTCCTCCTCATCCTCCTCCTCCCTGTCCTTAGGCCATCCACGCTGAACAGACGGTATGGCAGTTGTGCAGGTAGTACCCTCTATAGTGCAGGAAACTAGCTCCTGTTCTTCTTCCTCCTCCTCTTCCTCATTGTCACCCAATCCATGTTGGGATGAGATGAGGCTTGGCTGTGTGTAATCACCCTGTATGGTTCCTTTCTCCATCTCATCGCGCTTCGCTTGCAATGCATCCTCTTTAATTGAGAGCAGAGAGCATTTCAGAAGACAGAGAAGCGGGATGGTGACGCTAATTATGGCGTCATCGCCACTCACCATCTTGGTGGAGTCCTCAAAGTTTTGAAGGATAGTACATTTGTCTGACATCCATGTCCACTCCTGAGGTTTTATGTGTGGAGTCTGAACTGAATACCGACGGCCTTGTTGATGCAGGTAAACAACAACTGCCCTCTTCTGCTCACAAATCCTTCCCAACATCTGCAATGTAGAGTTCCAACGCGTGGGAACTTCACACACCAGTCGGTGAGCCGGAAGCTGCAAACGCTGCTGAAGCACGGCGAGAGCGGCGGAAGCTGTAGCTGACTTTCTAAAATAGGCACACAGGCGACGTACTTTGACAAGCAGATCCGACAGATCTGGGTAGGTTTTGAGAAACCACTGAACCACAAGGTTCCGGCCATTGTCACACACGACCATGCCTGGCTGTAGGTTCAGCTCTGGTAGCCACAGATAGGCCTGCTCTTTAAGAGCTGTCCACAACTCTTCAGCGTTGTGTGGTTTGTCACCTAAGCATATTAGCTTCAGCACAGCCTGTTGCCGCTTGGCCGAGACAGTGCTGCAGCGCTTCCAGCTTGCGACTGATGTGGTCATTTCGAAGATGGAAGCTGAAGAGGAGGAGGAGGTGCAAGAGCTGTAGAATGTGGGGGCAACCCTGATTGACCCAGGGCCCGCAATCCTCGGCATTGGGAGGACGTGTTCCATCCCAAGGTCCGACTGGGTCCCGGCTTCCACTATGTTAACCCAGTGTGCCATCAGCAAGATGTACCATCTCTGCCCAAAAGCACTTGTCCACGTGTTTGTGTTTAGGTGGACTTTTCCAGTAACTGCGTTGTTGAGGGCACGGCTAATGTTGTGGGACACGTGCTTGTGTAATGCGGAGACGGCACACCGGGAGAAATAGTGGCGGCTGGGGACCGAGCAGCGAGGGACGGCTGCCGCCATGAGGTTGCGGAAAGCTTCCGTCTCCACGAGCCTAAAAGGCAACATTTCGAGCGCAAGCATTCGCGAAACGTGTGAATTTAGTAGTGTGGCCTGTGTGGCATTGTAACATCCCTGGCTGCGTGCTGGCATGGCTTACCACCTCCCACCATGCAAGACCGCCATCTTACCTATCAGTCCTTGCTGCTCACTTTGCTCCAGTACCTGCTGTGTCTCTTGTCTGATTGCTTAGGGCGGCGGCGTGGTTACTGCCTGATTCTTATAGTTACTGTGTGCGCACTCCTAATGCCTCCCCAACCTATTGCTGTGAGTCACTGGATACTTAAACCCCCTCCACCCAGTAGGGGGTGCCTGAGCATCACTTTCTTTCAGTGTGTTCTGTGCAACTGAGTTGCCAGGTCTTGTCCTGTTTCTAGTCTGTTCTGCCACCCTGGGGGCTGAATACCCAGGCCCGTTATCTGTATCTGTGACTTCTAGTTGTTTCCGCCACCCTGGGGATGAGTTTCCAGGCTCGTTCCTATATCTAGTTCAGTTCCTGTCTGAACTGTGTCCTAGCCTGTTACCTGTTTGTCTCTATGTCGGTACCTGCCCTTTTCCTGCAGTGAGTGAACCTAACTCCAACTCATTGTCTCTGTACTTCTGTTTGTGAGTTTTGTGTCCAGTTGCTACTTCATTGTAAGTACCTTGTGTGTATCTGGTTCTGCTTGTCCCGTTTTCCTGCCTCCGTATCTACCTCCTGTGTTCTAACTATCTTCCTGTATTTTCCAGTCTGTTCCATGTGAACAGAGCCCTGTCCTGTCTGCCTGCACTTTCTGCTCTGTTCTGCTCTGCTTGTCCACCGCACCTGCGGTTTCGCTCTTCTCTGCTTGTCCACCGCACCTGCGGTTTCGCTCTGCTCTGCTTGTCCACCGCACCTGCGGTTTCACTCTGCTCTGCTTGTCCACCGCACCTGCGGTTTTGCTCTGCTCTGCTTGTCCACCGCATCGGCTGTTTCGCTCTGCTCTGCTTGTCCACCGCACCGGTGGTTTCGCATTGCTCTGCTTGTCCACCACACCTGCGGTTTCTCTCTGTTCTGCTTGTCCACCGCACCTGCGGTTTCGCTCTGCTCTGCTTGTCCACCGCACCTTTGGTTTCGCTCTGCTCTGCTTGTCCACCACACCTGCGGTTTTGCTTTGCTCTGCTTGTCCACCGCACTGGCGGTTTCGCTCTGATCTGCTTGTCCACCGCACCTGTGGTTTCGCTCTGCTCTGCTTGTCCACCGCACCTGCTGTTTCGTTCTGCTCTGCTAGTCCACCGCACCTGCGGTTTCGCTCTGCTCTGCTCCGCTTGTCCACCGCACCTGCGGTTTCGCTCTGCTCTGCTTGTCCACTGCACCGGCGGTTTTGCTCAGCTCTGCTTGTCCACCGCACCTGCGGTTTCGTTCTGCTCTGCTAGTCCACCGCACCTGCGGTTTCGCTCTGCTCTGCTCCGCTTGTCCACCGCACCTGCGGTTTCGCTCTGCTCTGCTTGTCCACTGCACCGGCGGTTTCGCTCTGCTCTGCTTGTCCACCGCACCAGCGGTTTCGCTCTGCTCTGCTTGTCCACCGCACCGGCGGTTTCGCTCTGCTCTGCTTGTCCACCGCACCTGCGGTTTCGCTCTGCTCTGCTTGTCCACCGCACCTGCGGTTTTGCTCTTCTCTGCTTGTCCACCGAACTTGCTGTTTCGCGCTGCTCTGCTTGTCCACCGCATCGGCGGTTTCGCTCTGCTCTGCTAGTCCACCGCACCGGCGGTTTCGCTCTGCTCTGCTTGTCCACCGCACCGGCGGTTTCGCTCTGCTCTGCTTGTCCACCGCACCTGCGGTTTCGCTCTGCTCTGCTAGTCCACCGCACCTGCGGTTTTGCTCTGCTCTGCTTGTCCACCGCACCTGCGGTTTCACTCTGCTCTGCTTGTCCACCGCACCTGCGGTTTTGCTTTGCTCTGCTTGTCCACCGCACCTGCGGTTTCGCTCTGCTCTGCTTGTCTTCCGTGCCTGCGGTTTTGCTCTGCTAGTCCACCGCACCCACGGCTCTGTTCCTGTATCCCAGTCTGTACTGGTTCCTATCCAGCCTGCGTTCCTACCCACCAGTATCTGCCAGTCTGCATACCAGCCGTACCTGCCAGTACCCGCCTGTCTGCATACCAGCCATGCCTGCCAGTACCCACCTGTCTGCATACCAGCTGTGCCTGCCTGTTCCTGCATTCCCCGGTGTGGGTCAACAGTTGTGACCGGGGTCTGACCTGTAGTAGCACCTGGTCCCTCTACTCGGTTCCTCCCTGGTTCACGGAGTCGACTGAGCCGCCGTGCGACCATGGTCGGACCGAGTTGATACTTAGTTACGCCCCTCCAGGCACTCCTCGGTTCATGGTCCAGTGGGATCACTAACCACGCTCACGCCAGTCAGTCCGGGCGTGTGCTTAACAGGCATTAGCTGTGTATTTGCGCTTTCGTTCCAAGGACTGGGGCAGTGACAACTAAATGCTGCTCTGGGACAAGGACGTGAATGTGCTTGTTAATGGTGCTAGTTGAGAGTGTTCAACGACAGCTGCAGGGCGGGAGGCATCTTCGCATGCGCCATAGACAGGCGTGCACGCACAACAGTGGAACAAGCAGTGGTGTCACCCGCAGACACTGTTGCTGGACCCTGGGGTTCGGCCCACTTAGTCGGGTGCTTTGCTGCCATGTGTCTGACCAAGCTGGTGGTGGTCAGGCTGCTAGTTTTGCTATCCCTGCTGAAGCTGGCCTGGCAGGTGGTGCAAATGGTCTTTTTGGGGTTATCTGCAGAGTCTTTAAAAAACAACCAGACTCGGGAAGACCTAACAGTTGTACTGGCAACTTCCGTCATGTTGATGTTACGGGGAACGGTTTCCGACCTTCTGTCTGTGGCCACCACACTGCTTGTTCTTGCCTGTGTTGGTGCTACGCCTCCTCCACCTGTGTGCTGCTGTCTTCGTTCTGCATGTCACATTGCCAATTTAGGTCAGTGACTTCATCGTCCACCACCTCATCTTCCACTTCCGCACCCTGGTCCTCCTTCTGATTTTCTGGCAATTGTGTTTCATCATCATCCACCTCTTGTGACAGTTTCCCACCGTCGCCTTCTTGTGACTGTGGCTGCTCAAATGTTTTGGCATCGCTACAAGCTACCTCCTCTTGCCCCACAGTTCTTCAGAGTGTCCAAGTGTGGGGTCCGTTGTCTCTGGGCACTCGGCATAGTGGGAGGAAGGAGGATCAGGGTGAGGAATATGCAGTCCAGACTCATGGCTTCTGAGACTTGACTGTGTGGAAGATAGGGTGGTGGTGGTGGCTAAGTCACTGAAAGCATTATCTGCTATCCAACCAATAACCTTTTCACACTGCTCTGTGTTCAGTAGTGGTGTTCTGCGGTCCCCTATTCATTGGGACAGGAAGGTCGAGCGAGAACATGTGGGTGTTTGTTGTGGCACAATTTCAGCTTGCCCACGGCCTCGGCCTCTGCATGCACCATCATCACCATCACTTCCCCTTCCCTGTCCCTTGCCACGCGCCTTGCCCATTTTAAATGGAGGACAATATTTTCCACGTTCACTACAAATGGCTGGATTTGAACCGCAGTGCTATGTGATACGTGTGACGGTAAACCACAGTTTTAAATAGCTGGCCGGTAGATAACTATTTTTCACAGGGACCTGATTATTATTATTATTATTATTATTTATTATTATAGCGCCATTTATTCCATGGCGCTTTACATGTGATAGGGATATACATAACAAAAGCATGTCAATAACTTCACTGACATACTGCAACAAAATTTAAATGGGGGCCAGAAATGGCTGAATTTGGAGCAAACTTGTATGTGATACGTGTGACGGAAAACCATACAGTTTTAAATAGCTGGCCTGTAGGTTACTATTTTTCACAGCGACCTCGTGTCAATAACCACTGACACACTGCAGCAAAATTTAAATGGAGGCCAATATTTCCACGTTCACTACAAATTTCTGGATGTTTATCGCTGTAATATGGAAAGGACCTGGCTGTATTCTGCTGTGGCAACAATCAAATGGAGCAGAAAAACGCTGTTCTCTGGATTGCTTTTTAACCAAATAATCAGGATTAAGATAAAAAAAATAATTATCTCTGATACCTGGGGCTATTTGTAGAGATATCTGTAACAGAAGCAGCAGACAGAACTGGAATGGACACTCTTGTGATGTATTATAAACTGCCTGCCTCCCTAGCTCTGATACAGTATATATATATATATATATATATATACACAGTACAGACCAAAAGTTTGGACACACCTTCTCATTTAAATATTTTTCTGTATTTTCATGACTATGAAAATTGTACATTCACACTGAAGGCATCAAAACTATGAATTAACACATGTGGAATTATATACTTAACAAAAAAGTGTGAAACAACTGAAAATATGTCTTATATTCTAGGTTCTTCAAAGTAGCCACCTTTGCTTTGATGACTGCTTTGCACACTCTTGGCATTCTCTTGATGAGCTTCAAGAGGTAGTCACCGGAAATGGTTTTCACTTCACAGGTGTGCCCTGTCAGGTTTAATAAGTGGGATTTCTTGCCTTATAAATGGGGTTGGGACCATCAGTTGTGTTGTGCAGAAGTCTGGTGGATACACAGCTGATAGTCCTACTGAATAGACTGTTAGAATTTGTATTATGGCAAGAAAAAAGCAACTAAGTAAAGAAAAACAAGTGGGCATCATTACTTTAAGAAATGAAGGTCAGTCAGTCCGAAAAATTGGGAAAACTTTGAAAGTGTCCCCAAGTGCAGTTGCAAAAACTATCAAGTGCTACAAAGAAACTGGCTCACATGAGGACCGCCCCAAGAAAGGAAGACCAAGAGTCACCTCTGCTTCTGAGGATAAGTTTATCTGAGTCACCAGCCTCAGAAATTGCAGGTTAACAGCAGCTCAGATTAGAGACCAGGTCAATGCCACACAGAGTTCTAGCAGCAGACACATCTCTACAACAACCGTTAAGAGGAGACTTTGCACAGCAGGCCTTCATGGTAAAATAGCTGCTAGGAAACCACTGCTAAGGACAGGCAACAAGCAGAAGAGACTTGTTTGGGCTAAAGAACACAAGGAATGGACATTAGACCAGTGGAAATCTGTGCTTTGGTCTGATAAGTCCAAATGTGAGATCTTTGGTTCCAACCACCGTGTCTTTGTGCGACGCAGAAAAGGTGAACGGATGGACTCTACATGCCTGGTTCCCACCGTGAAGCATGGAGGAGGAGGTGTGATGGTGTGGGGGTGCTTTGCTGGTGACACTGTTGGGGATTTATTCAAAATTGAAGGCATACTGAACCAGCATGGCTACCACAGCATCTTGCAGCGGCATGCTATTCCATCCGGTTTGCGTTTAGTTGGACCATCATTTATTTTTCAATAGGACAATGACCCCAAACACACCTCCAGGCTGTGTAAGGGCTATTTTACCCAGAAGGAGAGTGATGGGGTCCTACGCCAGATGACCTGGCCTCCACAGTCACCAGACCTGAACCCAATCGAGATGGTTTGGGGTGAGCTGGACCACAGAGTGAAGGCAAAAGGGCCAACAAGTGCTAAGCATCTCTGGGAACTCCTTCAAGATTGTTGGAAGACCATTTCCGGTGACTACCTCTTGAAGCTCATCAAGAGAATGCCAAGAGTGTGCAAAGCAGTCATCAAAGAGAAAGGTGGCTACTTTGAAGAACCTAGAATATAAGACATATTTTCAGTTGTTTCACACTTTTTTGTTAAGTATATAATTCCACATGTGTTAATTGATAGTTTTGATGCCTTCAGTGTGAATGTACAATTTTCATAGTCATGAAAATACTGAAAAATCTTTAAATGAGAAAGTGTGTCCAAACTTTTGGTCTGTACTGTATACGGAGACTTCATTACACACAGGTGGATTCTATTTATCATTACCAGTCATTAAGGATAACATTGGATCATTCAGAGATCCTCACTGAACTTCTGGAGTGAGTTTGCACGCCCCACTTTTCAGTTTTTAATTTTTAAAAAAGTTTAAAATATCCAATAAATTTAGTTCCACTTCACCATTGTGTCCCACTTGTTGTTAATTCTTCCCAAAATAATTAGAATTTATATATTATGTTTGAAGCCAGAAATGTGGCAAAAGGTAGAAAAGTTCAAGGGGGCCAGATACTTTCACAAGGTACTGTATATATGTTGTGCAATACCTAGACTAACAGGATGTTCAATGGACCCTCTTGCTATATGCACTGCAGTCTGCCATATACACTGCCTGTCTGCCTAATTCCTGCTATCACCACTGATTATATGCAGCTGGATTAGTCCTCAGAAGGACTGTTAGTTCAGATGGATATATATATACACTGCTCAAAAAAATAAAGGGAACAATCAAATAACACATCCTAGATCTGAATGAATGAAATATTCTCATTGAATACTTTGTTCTGTACAAAGTTGAATGTGCTGACAACAAAATCACACAAAAATCATCAATGGAAATCAAATTTATTAACCAATGGAGGCTTGGATTTGGAGTCACCCCCAAAATTCAAGTGGAAAAACACACTACAGGCTGATTCAACTTTGATGTAATGTCCTTAAAACAAGTCAAAATGAGGCTCAGTATTGTGTGTGGCCTCCACGTGCCTGTATGACCTCCCTACAACGCCCGGGCATGCTCCTGATGAGGTTGCAGATGGTCTCCTGTGGGATCTCCTCCCAGACCTGGACTAAAGCATCCGCCAACTCCTGGACAGTCTGTGGTGCAACGTGACGTTGGTGGATGGAGCGAGACGTGATGTCCCAGATGTGCTCAATCAGATTCAGGTCTGGGGAATGGGCGGCCAGTCCATAGCTTCAATGCCTTCATCTTACAGGAACTGCTGACACACTCCAGCCACATGAGGTCTGGCATTGTCCTGCATTAGGAGGAACCCAGGGCCAACCGCACCAGCATATGGTCTCACAAGGGGTCTGAGGATCTCATCTCGGTACCTAATGGCAGTCAGGCTACCTCTGGTGAGCACATGGAGGGCTGTGCGGCCCTCCAAAGAAATGCCACCCCACACCATTACTGACCCACTGCCAAACCGGTCATGCTGAAGGATGTTGCAGGCAGCAGATCGCTCTCCACGGTGTCTCCAGACTCTGTCACGTCTGTCACATGTGCTCAGTGTGAACCTGCTTTCATCTGTGAAGAGCACAGGGCGCCAGTGGCGACTTTGCCAATCCTGGTGTTATGTGGCAAATGTCAAGCGTCCTGCACGGTGTTGGACTGTGAGCACAACCTCCATCTGTGGACGTCGGGCCCTCATACCACCCTCATGGACTCGGTTTCTAACTGTTTGTGCAGACACATGCACATTTGTGGTCTGCTGGAGGTCATTTTGCAGGGCCCTGGCAGTTCTCCTCCTGTTCCTCCTTGCACAATGGAGGAGGTAACGGTCCTGCTGCTGGGTTGTTGCCCTCCTATGGCTCCCTCCACATCTTCTGGTATCTGCTTCATGCCCTGGACACTGTGCTGACAGACACAGCTTCCCTTCTTGCCACAGCTTGCACTGTTGTGCCATTCTGGATGAACTGCACTACCTGAGCAACTTCTGTGGGTTGTACTGTAGACACCGCCTCATGCTACTGTACCTCTAGGGGTGTGAGCAATGGCAAAATGAAAAAGTGACCAAAACAACAGCCAAAAAGGATGAGAACAGAGAAATGGTCTGTGGTTACCACCTGCAGAACCACTCCTTTATAGGGGGTATCTTGCTAATTGCCTATCATTTCTACCAGTTGTCTGTTCCATTTGCACAACAGCAGGAGAAATTGATTCACAATCAGTGTTGCTTCATAATTGGACAGGTAGATTTCACAGAAGTGTTATTGACTTGGAGTTACATTGTGTTGTTTAAGTGTTCCCTTTATTTTTTTGAGCAGTATATATGTTGTGGTATACTTATACTACCTTTAAACAAGCAAATCTCTCCCTCGCTCAGCAGCACCTCTCCCTACACTGTCTGATTCTGGAGTGACTGTGACGAGCATGGCGGCGCCAGGTCTGATATAGACCTGATGATGCTGTGCGGACAGCCAATCCCTGTAATGCCACAACCAACATGGCTACGGCATTACAGTGCATGGCAGGCAATCCCTGCATGTTCATTGGCTCCCAAACATGCAGGGAGGGGACCCGAGCTCCAACCTGAGCAACCCCAGAAATACTCGCCGAGCGCTGAGCATCTCGAGTAGTGAGATGCTCAGGTGAGTACCGAGCAGTGGCGAGCATGCTCCCTCATCACTAATCATTTCCTTTAGATTTGATAAATACTTGCTACTTTGTGTTGGTATATCACATAAAATCCCAATCAAATACATTTATGTTTGTGGGCATAGCATGAAAAAATGTGGAAAAGTTCATGGGGTATGAATATTTTTTCAAGGCAATGGTATAACAGAAAACTGTAGTTTAAATAATACTATATTAATTTTCTGCAAAAATTCTGAAACTACACTAAATAAAATTTACTAAACGGTCGTCCATAAAAACAATTACTGAGCACCCGCAACTAACTGGTACTAACCGTAATTCTACATGTTAGTAAAAAATTCTTAAATTACATTTTTGCTACAAATTATGCTGCTGCCCCTAAATATTCCTTGTATATTTTACATCTTTTTATTTAACACTTTTTGAAAATGTGATGTGCATTACTGCTCAGAGCATAAAGGAAGCAAGTTGCACACACAGATATAGTGTGGATAAAGTAATAAAAAATTGCACAAATTGTCAAAAAAATTTGAATCTCCTCTCCCCCCCCCCCAAATCCTTCTTCAAAAATGGAGTATGTATTCTGATCAATGCTTAGTGGGTGTGGGACACACTGGGGTGATACAAAAAAATAAAAAATGAACAGAGAAAAATGTCACAAAAATTGAGCACAAATGCTGATTGGTGTTTAGTGGCTGCAAGTTAAAAATTCAAATACTGCATTATCGCATTTGACCACAAGATGGCAGCAGCATTCTTCCATGAAAAAGAGAGCGAATTAGCAGAGAGCGAAGTGCTGGTCTTGTAAGGAGCACTGACATTATATGCAGATGCTGTGTTGTGCTTTTGGGTGCTTTGTGGGAGTTTTATTTGGGCTATGTATGCATTATATGACCAACAGATGCAGCTTTTTGATCACTTTTGGGTTAGATTGTATATGGTGTTGGCCCTGAGGCGACTTCATCAGGTCATTGTTTATAGATGATCTGTAAATAACAGTGATAAGGTGAAGACTAGTGTTGAGCCACCCCCGTAGTGTTCGAGTTTGGTTCGGTTCGTCGAACACCCGTATGTTCGTCGAACTGTTCGTCGAACACCGTCGAACACCGTTAAAACCAATGGCAGGCAAACAAAAACACATAGAAACACATAGAAAACACCTTCAAAGGTGTCCAAAAGCTGACAAACTGCTCAGAAGACATAACTAACACATGGAAAAGTGACAAGTACATATAGTCATGCGTAAAGAAAAGAGGTGGAGGAGTAAAAGGAGGGGGAGACACAGATATAGGCATGTCATGCACTTCTAAAATCAAGAAAGGCTGGAGTAAAAATCTAAACTCAGCCTACCAACACCCAGACGTCGTGACAAGAAAATTTAAAAAAGAAATATCTTTAGGTAGAATGGTGGTTCCATTCAGAACACTTTCCTTACAAGATGTAGTGGTATCCCCGTTGTGAGTTGTGCCAAAAACGGAACCCAATACATTCGGACTAATCCACCATTTGTCATATCCAAGGGACAGGTCAGTAAACGACAACATCGACGCGGAGCCAAGTGCAGTAGTATATACTGTACATCCTTTGACAAGGCAATCAGGCGGATCAAGAAGTTGGGAAGGGTCACCCTAATGGCCAAAACAGACATTGATGCGGCGTTCCGGTTACTTACTACCTGTGCCTCCGAATAGTGTCCACCTATTGGGCTGCTTCTGGGAAAGAGCATACTATATAGATCGCTGTTTGCCCATGGGGTGCTCCAGATCCTGCTCACTATTTGAGGCGTTTAGTTGCTTCCTCGAATGGGTTGTAATGGAATGGACGTTTCTAAGGGGGCACATATTATCCATTACCTCGATAACTTCTTATGCCTGGGCCCAAAAGATTCGCCACAGTGTGAATACACGCGGTAGTCCACCTGTGAGAAGGAGAGAGCTGGAGGGAGAGCGGACACCACAGAGCCAAGGGTTTAGATGGAGAATGGAAGAAGGAAAGAGAGCGAGGGAGGTAAGGGAGTACCGTGGAAGGCCGACCTGAGCTCCCCCACGTTCCTGCTGGGCGGGGAACAGCCCTGGGAAGAAAAGCCACTTGCGCATCCCTTTGAGGTTACGGGCGCGAGCGGGCAGAGGGACTATGCTGGACTGCCAAGCCGTCACGGCCAGTCCTTTCCTGCCCGTGCGACCTCCGTGTCGCTGGGTTTGTGCCAGAGCCGCGGTGGACCCTGACGACCAGCCCCCCTGTCCCAATACTGGTGCATGTCCGCTGGTGGGTCGAGCCCCCCCGCGGTGTGGGGGGGGGGGGGAGTAACATCTGCAGAAGAAAAACCATCTTCCAGCCAAACTAAGATGTCTACTTCTTTTCGTGGACAATGTGATACGATCCCTTTCTTACGGACACGCCCATCGCTACAAATTCCAGATGAGGCACAAAAACAGCAGGTGCTTCAACGGATATCAAGTGCTCCTTCAAGTGGGCTCTCCTCCACCTCAACTTCAACATCACAAATACTCCAGTCCTCAGAGGTGTCACCCCAATCGCACTTGCTTCCTCACAGCTCCCAAGTCTCCAGCTGCCCGTCTGAGTATGGGGTAACACAGATGGTTGAGTCTGCACAGCTGTTTACTCATACTATAGCCTGGGAAACGGAGGTCTGCTCCAGAGCTTCTGTTAATCCAGACGTGGAAATGATCTGCACTGATGCCCAGAATCTTTATGAGTCGGATCCAGGACAAGATGAAGAAGGTTCTGAGCATAATGTAGACCCTCATTCCCAAACTGTAACTCCTGTTGGTGGAGACAATGATGAAGACGATGATGAGACTCAAATACCTGATTGGAGCGACAACTTGACTTTTCGGTTAGGGCAGGAAGAGGTAGGCTCTGAGGACGATGGGTGTGAGAACACACAGGGTGATGATGACGAGGTTGGAGATCCCACTTACTGTCAACCCACAGTCAGCCAGTTGATGAGGTCAGCAGTGGAGGTGGAGGAGGATGTGACTAGCCGAGGGGATGGGGATGACTCGGTACCTGGGCTTTTGCCTGGCCTTGGGGATGTCGCGATGGTCGGCTCCCGGGCCCGTACCCTGGGGTCACTCTTTAAAAGGGTGGATAATTGTTAATTTTATAAGAGTTTGTGACGCCACCTGTGGTATCTGGTGAGAAGCACAAGCGCTGCAGCAGTCCAATGAGGCTGGTGATAAGGCAGCTCGATGGTATAGCTCCCCACAGGTGGAGCTAGGCCTCAGGGCAGCGCATGCAGGGGGAATGCAGGACAGGCGAGACCCAGCTGGGTCAGAGCAAGAACGGGAACGGACTCGGTAGTCACTTCAGTACCTTTTACTTGTGGAAATTCAGGCACATCCCGGAGCACTGTAGGGTGAAGGGTGCATGTCAGGATCCTCCCCAATGAGCGGGTGTAGGGCCTCCTGTTTCTTGCCTCTGCGTAGTAAGTTTCTGACCTGCCTGGAGCTAGGCCTAACTTTGTCTCTGTCCTGCGCTGGCTGACCTTGTGGTAGGGCCTTGTCTTGGAGTTCACGCTCCCAGTATGGGGGCCTAAGCGTCTCCTGGCTCTGTTACGTATCAGCACCTTAGCGATCCTGGGACTTGTAGTTCTCCAGGGATTCCGGTTATGCCTTACTGGGTCATAGAGATCCCAGTAAATAAGAAAGAAGGAATTCTGCGATGTTAGTGAAGCGCTAGAACAACTAGACAGTGGATTAGGTTATAACACACAAACCTTTTATTGTTTAGTACGCTCTCTAACGCCACGACGCGTTTCGATAGCAGACGCTATCATCCTCTACCTGAGGAAGATAGCGTCTGCTATCGAAACGCGTCGTGGCGTTAGAGAGCGTACTAAACAATAAAAGGTTTGTGTGTTATAACCTAATCCACTCTCTAGTTGTTCTAGCGCTTCACTAACATCACAGAATTCCTTCTTTCTTGATTGCTAATCTCCCTTGTGGAGAGCGGTGGAAGCTGCTCTGTTTACAACTAGCCTACTACAGGACCTGCCGTGATGTCATTGTGGAATGCCCACTTCGGTCACACGGTCCTGGTCATGTGACCGCTGAAGCAGACAGAAGCTCCCTACAACAGTTCCTGCAAAGTTGTGATCATCTTACAGACTCCCACCTGGAAGCGTTTTCCCTTGTTGTGCGGGGCTCCTTTGCACAACAGGACCAGCTGAGAGGTCACAACATCTCCCCCTTCATTTCCCCCCCCCCCCAAACCTCAGGCTCTTCACCATTGGCGCTCCTACTGTTTTTGTTTTCCATAGAGATCCCAGTAAGCTCGGATCCGGTGTCCGGTAAATGCTTCGGGGTGAGCTGGTTAAGCTCCTCTGCCCCCTATATACTAACTCTCCACTCGCCTTCGGCCTACTCGGGCCCTCACTAGGCTATACACACTAACGGCAGCTTGCCGCGTTTCACCGATCTTATGGCGCCGGCACACCTTAAGCTCTAACTGGGCTCCCTGAATCTAGCTAGCAGGAGCCTCGTGCTCCACTGCTGAACTATTAACTGAGTTCTCTAGACTAGACTGAGCTCCACTGCAGACTGACCTCTCTTAGGCTTCTCTACTGCAGGAACTCTTCAGAGGAACTGAACTGCCTAGCTCCACCTTCCCTATTTATATCCCCAACGGGCTCCCTCTGCTGGTCTGAGGTGGAAGGTGGAGATGTGTGAATGTTTATGGGGGCCTCTTGTGGAGGATTCCATCAATGCACTCTTCTAGGATCTGTGATACCAAGCGCAGCTGGGCGTCACAGATGCTATTGACGACGAGGTTAGGTTGCGCCTTCCTGGACAGAGACGGAGTACTGGAAGCACATCAACAACTGCATCCTCAACCACAACTCTGCCTCTGATCACAAGTCGTGGTGGCTCTCCAGGTCGCATGGGCTCTAAGCCTTGCATAGCCTGGGCATTTTTTCAGATCGATAAGGATGACCCAACTCGTGTTATCTGTAATATTTGTCACCAAAAGCTAAGCAGAGGCCAAAAAATCCATAGTTTGAGTACTTCATGCATGAACCGTCACATGGATATGAAGCATAAGTTGCAGTGGGAAGCTCACTCTGCTACAATGCGGCCTAGCGGGCCGGGCCAACCACCGTCTGCCCCATCTTGTGCATCCGCGGCCTCTTCATCCTCTGTGACAGGGGGGACAGCAGTCACACATGTTTTTGGATGCAGACCTGCCACCTCTTTACCCCCAACAGCCAGTGTGATTGGCAGGTCATCATTTCATTTGGAAGTGGAAACACCAGCTGGTGTTGAGCGCTCTCGGACATCGAGAGCACCACCTTTGGATCAAGGCAACCTAACTTTTCCGCCTGCATCTTCCTCACAGACCGGCAGTTTGCCGGGGACACCATACTCAACCCCATCTAAGCACAACAGCCATCCCTCGGTCCCTCAGATGTGGACAAGTAAAAGACCATTTCCTCCTAGCCAAGACAAAGCTAAGAGGTTGAATTTCACCATCTGCAAGCTGTTGGCTACAGAAATGCTGCCTTTCCGCCTGGTGGACACAGAGGATTTTCGAGACCTTCTGTCCGTCGCAGTGCCCCAGTACCAGATGCCCAGTCAGCGCTACTTCTCAAAGAAAGGCGTGCCTGCGCTCCACCAGCATGTCGCACACAACATCACCGCTTCTTTGAGAAACTCTGTGTCTGACAGGGTTCATTTCACCACAGACACTTGGACGAGTAGGCATGGACAGGGGCGTTACATGTCGCTGACTGGGCACTGGGTAACTATGGTGACAGCAGGACAAGGGGCTGCTGTCCAAGTCTTGCCGTCCCCACGAGTTGTGCATCAATCCTCTTTATCTAGAAGTTCCTCCACTGCTTCTGCCTCCTCAACCTCCTCTCGGTCCTCCACCTGCACCCAAAGCCTGTCTGGTAATGCCATCCGCTTTTTAACTGCGCAGAAGGAATCCTGCACACCTCCTTACTATGCTGGCAGCAGGGCTCAATGGCATCAGGCGGTGTTTACTTTGAAATGTCTTGGAAATGTGTCACACAGCTGAAGAGTTGTGGTCAGCTCTGGAGACCCAGTTTCATGAATGGTTGTCTCCACTGGACCTGCAACCAGGGAAGGCCGTGTGCGACAATGCTGCAAACCTGGGTGCAGCCCTTCGCTGGGGCAATGTCACACATGTGCCTTGTATGGCTCATGTGTTGGACCTGGTTGTCCAGCAATTTTTAGCCCACTATCCCGGACTAGATGGCCTTCTGCAGAGGGCACGGTCGCTGTGTGCTCACTTCCGCCGTTCGCATCCCGCAGCTCAACGACTTACATCTCTACAGAAGTCGTTGGTCCTGCCAGTTCACCGGCTGAAATGCGATGTGCCGACACGGTGGAATTCCACTCTGCACATGTTGCAGCGACTGTGGCAGCACCGACAAGCCCTGGTGCAATACGTTCTGACGTATAGCCTGGGCCAACGAGATCCAGAGGTGAGGCAAATCACGCTGCAGGAGTGGTCTCAGATCAGGGACCTATGAAGTTGACGCGCCCCCTGGGCCGTGGGGTACCCGGAGCCGGGCCGGTAGACGCTGGGGGTTGTAGTCACTGTGGCGGTGACCCGGTCCGTGACCCAGGGCGGTCAATCCAAGGGTAATTTGTATATATGGGTTTTATAATGTCCGACTACGCCACCTGTGGAGTGCGGCCAAAGGGGCCGCCGCTGCGGAACAGTCCTCTGAAGCTGGTGGTTTTGCAGCAATGGTATTATTACTCCCCACAGGAAGAGTGTAGCTTCAGGGCAGTGTGGGTGGATGATGGTGGTTGTAGTGCAGGGAGTCAGTAATGAACACAGAGTCCGTGTGATGCAGTCCCAAGATCTTTACTCACAGTTGTTGCAGTCCAGATTACAGGTACCAGAGCAATCTTCCCAGTTGTGCTGTGCGTACTCAGTGAGGGGCTCAGTCCACCCCCAGATAGCTCCAGAGTACTTAGCAGGACCCCCTTCTGTGTGTCCTTTCTCTGGCCTTCTCCCTGCACCTCACACCCAGTGACACTTCTATCCGGTATCCTCGGGCCTTGGTGGGCGACGTGTGTTCCGTCCCCTGGGTCCTATGTGGCTACCTACTTAGTGAGACTGGTGTGGACTTTGGCCTGCAGTACATGAAATGCTGCAGCCTCCGGTTTCTAGTTGAGCCTTGCTGTTTCTCCACTAGTTGAGGGACCGGTTCCCCTTATCTGGCCTGACCCCTCTACCTCCTGGTAGCAGCGGGCATACGGGAGGCCTTCTGCATGGCCCATACCCCTAGGGTCCCTTCGGTTCCTGGAGCCTTCCTGCTCCTACTCCTCTCTTCTCTCCTTCAGTCCTGGGCCTCCCAGGCTAGGCCCGCCTCCGGAGCAGAGCTCATGCAGAGCCTCTGCTCCTGTCACTTCTCCTCCTGTGACTGGCTTGCTCTTTCTAAGATGGCTCCCTATTTATACTCTCCCTGTCATGTGCTCCCCTAAGCTGTTTTCTCCACCCACACCCACTACATAGGACCCTCCCGACAGCTAGGGACCTGGGACTGTGCTCTCCCTTAGGAGCAATCTCGCCCTACCCCAACTGCGGGTATGTGTTGAATGCAGGTGTTAGGGTCCCGAGCCATACTCCTTCCTTACCTGAGGGTGAGATACCACACCTCTGGGTGAGATGCAGTACCTCTGTGGCGACTGAACCCTCAGGGGCGCCACACACCCTTCTGCACAGTTTTGAAATGGCGACGAAGATGTTTAGTGCTGACGACGATGGCATTATCAGCATGACTATTCCGGTGATTTACATGCTGGAGCACACGTTAAACAGAATTCAGAGTCAGGTGGTGGGACAAGAGGATGTGGAGGAAGTAGAGGAGGAGTCGTTTGCGGAAGGGATAACATCTCCAAGGTCCAAACGGTCGGCAGCACCAAGGCTGCAGGCATGGGAGGGTGGGGGAGAGGGATTAACCAGGGCGCATGGTAGCAGCCAAACTGTTGAGGAAGGTGCAGGAGCCGAGGAAGAAGTGGAGGACGAACTGGCGATGGGCATGTAAGACTCATCAGATGAGGGAGACCTTGATCACATTTCTGTAGTGCGAGGCTGGGGCGAGAGGGCAGAGGAAGAAAGCACGATTCTTACCTCGCTACCAACACAACAAGGACTTGGTCCTCCTGGATGCGCAAGACACATGAGTGCCTTCTTGCTGCACTACCTGCAACATGACCCTTGGATTGTCAGAATTCGAAGTAATCCCGACTACTGGGTTGCCACACTCTTAGATCCCCGGTACAAAAGTAAATATGCCGAAATAATTCCTGCCATAGAAAGGGATTCACGCATGCAGGAGTATCAGCAGAGGCTGTTGCAGAATCTTACATGTGCTTTTCCACAAAACACCAGTGGTGCACGTAGTGAATCTCACAGTTCTAACTTGCCAACCGTGGGACTGTCGAGTCTTCATCACTCAAACCGTAACAGTAACACAGTATCTGTGTAGCGTCGGCGTCCCTGCCTCCTGCTAGGCAGGGACGCTGTTCCCCTCACCTCTCTGCTCCGTGCCCGGCGGCTTCCTCCCGCTCTGCTTGCAGCGCCCGCTCTCCCCTGGTCACTGTGCTTAGGGCGCGCGCGCTCCCCCTCTCTTAAAGGGGCCGCGCGCGTCGCCCTAAGGAGTCCCCGGCCAATGGCCGGAGGATCCCTCCATATATAAGGCACCTCCTCCAAAATGGAGGTGCCCGAGCAATGTTGTTGCACTGTTCACTACTCTGCTTCAGCCCTCAGGTCCCGTTGCCAGTTACCTGCCAGTTACCTGCCAGTCTCATGCCAGTCTCCTGCCAGTTTGCTGCCTGATTCCTGCCTGTCATCCGCTTTCCTGCTTGCTAGCCTGAGGTCCGACGGTCTGCCTTCCGACACCTGTCAGTCTGTCTATGGACCAGCTTGCCCGCTCACCTGGGAGCGCTCACCTGCTACCTGCCTGATAGCCTACCTGGAGGCTCCGCCGTCACGTGCTGTGACCACCTGCCAGTCCAGAGACTCTTGCCCGCTCACCTGGGAGCGCTCATCTGCTACCTGCCTGTTAGCCTACCTAGAGGCTCCGCCGTCACGTGCTGTGACCACCTGCCAGTCCAGAGACTCTTGCCCGCTCACCTGGGAGCGCTCATCTGCTACCTGCCTGTTAGCCTACCTAGAGGCTCCGCCGTCACGTGCTGTGACCACCTGCCAGTCCAGAGACTCTTGCCTGCTCTCCTGGGAGCGCTCTTCTGCTACCTGCCTGTTTGCCTACCTGGAGGCTCCGCCGTCACGTGCTGTGACCACCTGCCAGTCCAGAGACTCTTGCCTGCTCACCTGGGAGCACTCATCTGCCATCTGCCTGCTAGCCTACCTGGAGGCTCAGCCGTCACAGGTCGTACCTGTCCGTTTACCCAGAGACTGCCCCGGTCACTTGCTGTGACCTCCTGCCCGTTTACCCAGAGACTGTCCCGGTCACTTGCTGTGACCTCCTGTCCATTTACCCAGAGACTGCCCCGGTCACTTGCTGTGACCTCCTGCCTGTTTACCCAGAGACTGTCCCGGTCACTTGCTGTGACCTCCTGCCCGTTTACCCAGAGACTGTCCCGGTCACTTGCTGTGACCTCCTGCCCGTTTACCCAGAGACTGTCCCGGTCTCTTGCTGTGACCTCCTGCCCGTTTACCCAGAGACTGTCCCGGTCACTTGCTGTGACCTCCTGTCCGTTTACCCAGAGACTGCCCCGGTCACTTGCTGTGACCTCCTGCCCGTTTACCCAGAGACTGTCCCGGTCACTTGCTGTGACCTCCTGCCTGTTTACCCAGAGACTGTCCCGGTCACTTGCTGTGACCTCCTGCCCGTTTACCCGGAGACTGTCCCGGTCACTTGCTGTGACCTCCTGCCCATTTACCCAGAGACTGTCCCGGTCACTTGCTGTGACCTCCTGCCCGTTTACCCAGAGACTATCCCGGTCACCTGCTGTGACTGCCTGCCTGTCTTCCCTGGTCGCCACCCGCTTCCTTACAAGGATCGCCCCCTTGTATAAGTTGCTCAGAGGTTCCGCCTCCCAGACCCGTTACAATCTGCTGGTAACAGCAATTTTGTGGAATCGTTTCACCACTTTTTTAGACCATCCTTTGCAAGGCCACAGGAGACAAGAAGTCTGACACATAGTCAACGCCTAGAGAGGATGGTACAGGAGTATCTCCAAGTGAACATCGAAGCCATGACTGTGTCACTGGACCCTTGCTCATTTGGGATTCCAATCTGGAAAAATGTCCGGAGCTCGTCACTCACGCCTTGGAGATATTGTCATGCCCTGCAGCCAGCGTTCTCTCTGAACGTGTGTTCAGCGCTGCTGGTGGTGTGCTGACAGATAAGCGCACGCGGCTGTCCACTTAGAATGTAGACAGACTCACGTTCATAAAGATGAACAAATCATGGATCCGCAAGGACTTTTCTACCCCTGTGTCATCCTGGGAAGACTAAAAGCTTGAGGATTTGGTAAAATCACGTCACCAACCTTTTTAAGCAACTCTGGGGCAATTGATGCCACTTAAGTGATGTCTGTGCCACAATTTTTGGGAAAAATGGAGACTCTTTTTGGAGTCCCCTTGCTGTGTTTTACGTGACGTTGGCATCGTCAATTCCAGGTGGGTTGGGTTGCTCCCCCCTTTTAACTGTAAGAAACTACATACACTATGGCTTGGGGTAACACAGATGGTTGAGTCTGAAGAGCTGTTTACTCAGAGGTCTGCTCCAAAGCTTCAGTGTCTGCTAGTCAGCGTAGAATTTTTAACTGCATCTAGCCTAGGCAATACTTTGGGGGTAGTAGCCCAGCTGCGAAGCAAGCTGCACCGCCTGTGTATCTAATAAGAATTTTTAAATGCATCTAGCCTAGGCAGACTGTGGGGACCCCCAACCAAACCCAGATGCTCAGCCCCCCTACCGCCCCCCTTTCCTTGACAATACAATAATGTAACTCTTACAACTGGATGGGTGAGGATTGGTCACAGCTTTATTAACTCTTTATACTCATTCTATTAGAAAGGCATTTTATTTCTAAAATAATTCAGCTTGTTGCAGCATGCCCTGGGTCTCCACACCGGCAAGTTGGCCAACAAGTGTAACTCTCCAACATGTCCTTTCTATTTCCAGGCCACGGAGGATCCTGCGTACTCGTATGCAGGACTCTGACCCCCATCCATCACTCTTAATGCTTGTTCTACTCTTTCCTGGAGTCCTGACAGGAATATGTCCAGTCCAATATCCATTAAGTGAACACCGTCGGGCCGTATGAGGCCTGCTTTATCTCCTTCCAGTTGTTGGTGTTGTATCACTACACCCGCTCTGTCTCTTCTAAATTTTTCCATCCGAGTATTTATTACCCGCCTTGTCCGTTCGATGGCCGTGATGTCTCGTGCACCTTGCCATACTGCTATCGGCACAATCTCTGACCATACTATAGTTCGTTTTGTGAAAAATTCTCTGAAGCGCTCAGTGTCTAGTTCATTATTGCCATTAGTTATGCGCTCTTGTGATGACCTAGGTCGTTTCCCCCGGCCTGTATAACTAAGATAACCGGACCTCTTGCCTCTCTCCCTACCTTGATTACCTCCATTAGTACCTGTGGCCATAGCAGGCCTCTAATACCTCTCCAGCTGAAATATGTGTTATGAAACTCTAATTTCCTCCCGCCTGGGCGGACTTTCGCCCTTTTTTATGCCCAATATATATACGAGTGGCCTATCACCCACACTGTTGGCTTAGTGTCACCTGTAAAAGAAACAGACCACGTTAGTATAACAAGTCCGGTCTTATGTATCTCGCCAAACACGTGGATCGCCATCTCCCTATCCTCTGAACTTCCATTTCTGACAGTCCTGCTCTTGCTGCTTCCGTGGCCGCGCCTATGCGGAATGAGTGTGTCCCGTAATCTTTGGGGTGGTTCCCTGCCGATGTTATGCATTTATTAAATATAGCTTGGAACTGGTATCTTGATAATGGCGTTCCATCAATGTGTGATAGGAAGAAATTACTTTGTGATTTGATGGTTATATATGTTTTTACTATTGTTACCCGACTCAGTGAACCGTTTGTGGGTTGTAGAAGTACCCAAGTGCCCCTGCCCGCTGGAATGGTTTTCGATTGGCGCATGCATAGACGTATTGCATTATTGGCTATGACTACGTCCTGGTGTAATAAGCCTCCACTGGTGGTAATTTTGGATTGAGGGACTAATTCGCTTATGCATAGCGCCCCGAAGAAGGCGATCGCAAATGCAGTAGACAGTAGTGTTGCTTCGAATTGTGAGTGTCATGTTAATGGTGTTAGGGATATGATGTGAGAAATCAGTTTTAGTGACACGGGACGGGACGTCTACACTCCTGATTTGGCTGACCCCTTTTCCACCCTTTTATGGATTGTCTGATGATGAATCTCTTTGTCACATCTCCCCAATTCAGTAGTTGGAAGTGAAATGCTACTCCGGTCAGACACCGCTGCGCTGACGCCCCTGATATGCCCCTCATCATTAGCTGGTGGAGAAATTCTATGGTGACTTGTAATCTGGCTTGTTCACATTGGTCAACCCGTCTGCCTGCTACTAGTCGTGTCCACTCTTCCCATGCCTTACCGTATGCTTGCCACGTCGACGGGGCAACTTACGCTCTGATTAATGGCATCAACTATTCGCCATAGGGAGGGTGGGCAACTGTTGCCCGATGGGTGGGCGTTGGGGAGGAGCTCTGTGAAAATCTGCCAATTGAATTGTGATAAAGCGTTAGCTGCAGCTTTAGACCCCTCAGCATCGTGGCTAGCGTGGACCCATACATTCTGTTTTAGGCACAGGAATGCTAGCTGGCGTAGTAGGCCTAGCACTGGGAGAGACGATGATGCCATCTTATTAATGCAGTGCGCTAGGCTGGTGTTTTTTGTTATGAAGCGTATATTTTTGTTAGCCAGGCGCGCGCCCCATATTTCTATTGCTACCACTATTGGGAAGAAAAATTATTTTCCGGGCTAGATGCAGCTAAAAATTATTATTCATTTCAAAGCTGGTGGAGCTTGGTATAGATGGCCTAATACAATGAGTACCACACACTGCTACTATGCCCAAAATTATTTTCCAGGCAAGATGCAGCTAAAAATTATTAGTAATTTGAAAGCTGGTGGAGCATAGTATAGATGGCCTAATAGAATTAGTACCACACACTGCTAATATGCCCAAAAATATTTTACAGGCAAAATGCAGCTAAAAATTATTATTAATTTCAAAGCTGGTGGAGCTTGGTATAGATGGCCTAATACAATGAGTACCACACACTGCTACTAAGCCCAAAATTATTTTCCGGGCTAGATGCAGCTAAAAATTATTATTAATTTCAAAGCTGGTGGAGCTTGGTATAGATGGCCTAATACAATGAGTACCACACACTGCTACTATGCCCAAAATTATTTTCCAGGCAAGATGCAGCTAAAAATTATTAGTAATTTGAAAGCTGGTGGAGCATAGTATAGATGGCCTAATAGAATTAGTACCACACACTGCTAATATGCCCAAAAATATTTTACAGGCAAAATGCAGCTAAAAATTATTATTAATTTCAAAGCTGGTGGAGCTTGGTATAGATGGCCTAATACAATGAGTACCACACACTGCTACTAAGCCCAAAATTATTTTCCGGGCTAGATGCAGCTAAAAATTATTATTAATTTCAAAGCTGGTGGAGCTTGGTATAGATGGCCTAATACAATGAGTACCACACACTGCTACTATGCCCAAAATTATTTTCCAGGCAAGATGCAGCTAAAAATTATTAGTAATTTGAAAGCTGGTGGAGCTTAGTATAGATGGCCTAGTAGAATGAGTACCACACACTGCTAATATGCCCAAAATTATTTTACAGGCAAGATGCAGCTAAAAATTATTATTAATTTCAAAGCTGGTGGAGCTTGGTATAGATGGCCTAATACAATGAGTACCACACACTGCTACTATGCCCAAAATTATTTTCCGGGCTAGATGCAGCTAAAAATCATTATTAATTTCAAAGCTGGTGGAGCTTGGTATAGATGGCCTAATACAATGAGTACCACACACTACTACTATGCCCAAAATTATTTTCCAGGCAAGATGCAGCTAAAAATTATTAGTAATTTGAAAGCTGGTGGAGCTTAGTATAGATGGCCTAATAGAATGAGTACCACACACTGCTAATATGGCCAAAATTATTTTACAGGCAAGATGCAGCTAAAAATTATTATTAATTTCAAAGCTGGTGGAGCTTGGTATAGATGGTCTAATACAATGAGTACCACACACTGCTACTAAGCCCAAAATTATTTTCCGGGCTAGATGCAGCTAAAAATTATTATTAATTTCAAAGCTGGTGGAGCTTGGTATAGATGGCCTAATAGATTGAGTACCACACACTGCTACAGGCCCAAAAGGTTTTACTTGGCTAGGTGCAGTAAAAAATTTGTATTACATACACAGGTGGTGTAGCTTGCAACACAGATAGGCTACTCCACTGACTAACACACTCTGCAATAGGCCAAAAAGGATTAGCTTTGCTCGATTTAGCCAAATGCTGTGAAAAACACTTGCACAGCACTGGCAAATAGTGATAGGAACTGATGTAACCTAGCCCTCAAAAGGGCTGCAATTACAAACTAGTCAGTACTCCCTAAACCTTTCTGTCTATTTAAGAGAAAATTTGCTTGCAATTCAGTTACACAATATAGCGCTAACAGCAGCAGCAGTGCCGTCTAATACTCAGCTGCAGCAGTGAGAAAATGGTGGCGATGGGGAAAATGGCTGGGTCTTATAGGGCAAGGACATGTGACATACACAGCCAATGACACATGCCCTTGCTTGTGTGAAAAAAAGCACTTCGCTCCGTGTGTGCGCTGCTGGTAGGCTGACAGACTGCACCTCCACACGGTAAATGCGGGAAAGAAAAAAAAATGGAGATCTTCATTATTTCTGCAGAGATCCATCTCCTGCCCCTCCCCCCGCCCCGCTGTACACTCAAACTGTGTATTAACATTGATTTTCAGCATTACTGAGAAAAAATCCAGTTACGATTTTGGTGCACGAACAGTTATCGAACATAACCTCGAACAGCCGGATTTTTTTCAAATCGTTCGGGTTCGTCGAACGGCTCGAACACCGCCCAAAACAGCTCGAATTTGAGATTGGCGAACAGTTCGATTCGAACACCGCTCATCTCTAGTGAAGACACAATGCAGATGGTGACATTTGGACAATTTAAGACATACCACCGGAATATCGAACCAAATGTATAAGAGTATGTTCACATTGAATTTTTTTTTGGTTGAGTTTTCGGAGAAGAACCTCTGCAATCAAAACTCCTTGTGATTTTCAGAAGAGTTTCTGCTCCAACTATGCACCAAAAAAAAATCTGCGATCATACCCTAAGGTCAGAGCTTTTTTGAGGAGGTTTGGAATACAAATCTTCCTAAAAAAATTAGAGTTTCCACTCAGTTTCTGCTTCAAAAACTTTTAAAAAAACTCCCTGGTTACATATCCTAAGAGTCTTTTTGCTGAGTTTTTGGAGAAGAGACAGCCAGATCTTCAGGTATTTGTGGAATCTTACGAGAGTTTGTGCTCAGTTTCTGCTCAAAAAACTCAGTAAGGCTAGGTGCACAGAGTTTTTGGAAGCACTTTTGGAGCAGAAACTCCAAACCCTCAGATTCTCTCAAAAACGTGTACGTTTCAGCTCACTGGCTATATACACATACACTGTGTGCAGAATTATTTGGCAAGTTGTATTTTAGAGGATTATTTTTATTATTGATCAACAACTATGTTCACAATCAACCGAAAAGACTCATAAATATCCAAGCTTAATATTTTTGGAAGTTGGAGTGTTTTTTTTTTAGATTTGGCTATCTTAGGAGGATATCTGTTTGTGCAGGTAACTATTACTGTACAGAATTATTAGGCAACTTAATAAAAACCAAATATAATTCCATATCACTTGTTTATTTTCACCAGGTAAACCAATATCAGTGCACAAAATTTAGAAATAAACATTTCTGACATGCAAAAACAAAAACCAAAAAAATTAGTGATCAATATAGCCACCTATCTTTATGATGACACTCAACAGCCTTCCATCCATATATTCTGTCAGTTGCTTGATCTGTTTTCGATCAACATTGTGTGCAGCAGTCACCATAGCCTCCCAGACACTGTTCCGAGAGGTGTACTGTTTTCCCTCCCTGTAGATCTCACATTTTATAATGGACCACAGGTTCTCTATGGGGTTCAGATCAGGTGAACAAGGGGGCCATGTCATTATTTTTTCTTCTTTTAGACCTTTACTGGCCAGCCACACTGTGGAGTAGTTGGATGCATGTGATGGAGCATTGTCCTGCATGAAAATCATGTTTTTCTTCCTGTACCACTGCTTGAAGAAGTTGTCTTACAGAAACTGGCAGTAGGTCTGGGAGTTGAGCTTCACTCCATCCTCAACCCGAAAAGGTCCCACAAGTTCATCTGTGATGATACCAGCCCATACCAGTACCCCACCTCCACCTTGCTGGCGTCTGAGTCGGAGTGGAGCTCTCTGCCCTTTATTGATCCAGCCATTGACCCATCCATCTGGCCCATCAAGAGTCACGCTCATTTCATCAGTCCATAAAACCTTTGAAAAATCAGTCTTAAGATATTTCTTGACCCATCCTTGACGTTTTATCTTATGTTTCTTGTTCAAAGGTGGTAGTTTTTCAGCCTTCCTTACCTTGGCCATGTCCCTGAGTATCGCACACCTTGTGCTTTTTGATACTCCAGTAACGTTTCAGCTCTGAAATATGTCAAAACTGGTGGCGAATGGCATTTTGGCAGCTTCATGTTTGATTTTCCTCAATTCATGGGCAGTTATTTTGCGCCTCTTTTGGCCACCACTCTTCTTGCGACCCTGTTGGCTATTTGCCATGAAACGCTTGATTGTTCGGTGATCACGCTTCAAAAGTTTGGAAATTTCAAGACTGTTGCATCCCTCTGCAAGACATCTCACAATTTTGGACTTTTCAGAGCCCATCAAATCTCTCTTCTGACCCATTTTGCCAAAGGAAGGGAAGTTGCCTAATAATTAAGCACACCTTATGTAGGGTGTTGATGTCATTAGTCAACACTCCTCCTCATTACAGAGATGCACATCACCAGATTTGCTTAATTGGTAGTTGGCTCTCAAGCCTATGCAGCTTGGAGTAGGACAACGTGTATAAAAAATATCATGTGATCAAAATACGCATTTGCCTAATAATTCTGCACGCGGTGTAGAGTTTGTTTGCTGAGTTTTTGCCGAGAAAACTGAACAGAACCACAATTGAGTAGTTTTACATTTTTTGAGGCAGATTTGAAAAGATCTCAGTTTCTGCTCCTAAAACATCTAAAAAAAACTTTTGTTTGTGTTTTATTTCTGCCCCAAAAACTCAGTAAGGCTATGTGCACACAGAGGTTTTGGAGCGGAAACTCTTCAAATCCTCCTCTGATTCTCATAAACTTGGAAGTTTCTGCTCACTGGCTATGTGCACATGGAGTCTTTTGACTGAGTTTTTAGGGGAGGAACAGAGCAGAAACTCCAAGTTTTTGAGTAGTTTTGCATTTTTTTGAGGAGGATTTGAAGAATTTACGCTCAGTTTCTGCTCCAAAAACACTTTGAAATCCTCCATGTGCACAAAGCCATTTTCTACTCCGAAAACTCTATATGCACATAACCTAAGAATACTCAGTGTACATGACGCGCCCCCTGGGCCAGTGTTGTTGGGGATACCCGGAGCCGGATCAGATGGGGGTTGTAGTCTCCGAGTGGCTGTGACCCGGTCCGTGCCCAGGGTGTCAAGCTCAGTGTGTGGCAGTCCTTACTGATGTTACTAAAGTTCTTTATGTCGACTACGCCACCCGTTGAATTGCGGTCACTACGGCCGCCGCTGCAGCAGGGTCCGCTGAGGCTGATGGTGTTTGTGCAGCTTTGGTAGTATAACCCCCAACGGGAGGGGTATAGCCTCAGGGGGTCAGGTGCAGAGGATGGTGGTTGTGGAAGTGCAGGGAAGATGGTAATGAGAGTCAGAGTCGGGTTGTGCAGTTCAGGGTTCTTTACTTACTGCTGTTCTTGTACCGGTCACTCCGGCCTTGAGTGACCACCCGAGCCGTGCTGCGTCCACCAGGTCCTGGACTCGGCCAACCCCCAAGTAGTTCTGGAGCGTGGTTCTGAGCTCCCTTTCTGTCCTGTCCTCGTCTCTGGCCTTCCCCACCAGGGATCCACCTATGTCCGGCTCCCTCGGGCCTCTTGTTGGCGAACCCTTGCCTCTGGGTTCCCTGACCCTATTCGTGGTCTGCCTTCCGGGTGGATATAGTGGGTGGCCGTGGCAGATTCTGCCCACGGCCTCCGGTCTCTGGCTGAGGTATGCTGTAGCCCCCACCAGTTTGGGATCCGGTACCCTGTTGCCAACTCTTCACCCTGTGATTGTATTTGGGCTCTCAGAGTTCCTTCTTTCTCCCCCTCTGGGCCTTTCTCTCTCCTCTCTCACTCTTGGCCTGGGGCTGCTCTGCTCTTCTCCTCTGCTCTCTTCCTCTGCAAAGACTCACAGACTGTCTTCTCACAGACTGACTGACTGTGGCTGACTGACTGACTGTGGCTGACTGACCCTGATCTTAGATGGTGCCCACCTTAAATACTCCCTCTATGTGTGAGCTCAGGTGACCAGCACCCAATGAGCTCCTAACTTTACCCAGGCTGCTCCCCCTATCTGCCCCTACACTACTGGGATGTACCACCCCCCTCCCACTCCAGCCAGGAACAGACTCGGTCGTACCTGCACATTTCTAAGTGGGAGTACCGTTGGTCTGTTCCTCGGAAATGGGATGTGTGTAGTGCATGCAGCTAACTGAGCTCAGTTCCACACTCCATCCTTACCCGGGAGTGGAATATCACACCTCTGGCTGAGGTGCAATACCCCTGTAGCAGCCGAATCCTCAGGGTGCTACATACACGTACTTTAAAGGAGACTCTTCTTGTACACAGTAACTTATATGTACCTAGAATTTGTGATCTACACTAATATTTAAATGAGGAAAAAATCTCTCTGGTGTCTTCTCAAACTAAGTGTTTTCCCTTGTCTGTTTACCTGTTTGTCTTTAGTTGCAGTGGGGGCTGACTAGTACTCACTCTGTCCTCTCCCTATCTAGGACCTATCGCTAGGGGCAGTCAGGAATTAGGTTTCCTGTTCGGCGATAGGTGCGGTACCTATTTATGGACGTTAGGGGAGTCAGGGTGTTGTCAGATCTACCTAGGGGGTCTCCATTCCCCCTTTCCCTAAAATCACCTTTTGCTTGCAGAAACTGGTAGGTCAGTAATAAAATCCATGGACAAGTGTGACCATGGCCTACTAGGGATAATTAGCGGAAGAAGAGTACCAGACGGACAGGTATGTGAAACCTTATAACGAGCGCAAATACTACAAGCAGATAGATGTTTAATCACATCCCAATGCAACCCCGGCCACTAAAAACAACGAAAGAGGAGGTCTGCGGTTGCCTTGCCACCTGGATGCTGAAATGACTACCCCCTTCTGTAGTATTGGGTCAGGGTTCTCATGGTCAGCGCCACCAGGGAAGCTCCGGGACAAAGCATCAGCCTTGACGTTTTTGACCCCTGGACAAAAAGTAACAACAAAATTGAACCTAGTAAAAAACAGGGACCATCTGGCTTGCCTAGGGTTGAGATGTTTAGCTGACTGGAGATATGACAGGTTCTTATGGTCAGTAATAACAATAATAGGATGGACAGCCCCCTTCAACCAATGTCGCCATTCTTCAAACGCCAATTTGATCGCCAAAGGTTTCCTATTACCCACATTATAATTTCTCTCAGCCGAATATAATTTTTTAGAAAAGAAGACGCATGGATGCCATTTACCAGGGGACGGACCCTAAGACAACACAGCCTCAACTCCCACATCTGACGCATCAAGTTGCACAATCTCCAGAGAAATGTATGATGTAAAGGCACCCCCTAACTGCATGGGTTCCTCCACCTTCCCCAGTACTGGTTCATCGCCAGACCGCTCTCCCGGCAAAGATACATAACCCCGACAAGAAGGCCCCGGAGAAGGTGGTCTCACCCATCTATCCCCAAGACGTCTATCAAGACGTATGGCCAACGACATGGCAGCCTCCATGGACTGAGGGGTTTCATATACTGCTAAGGCATCTTTCAATCTTTCAGTAAGATTCTCACAAAATTGACTTCTAAGGGCTGAGTCATGCCATTTAGAATCCGTTGCCCATCTACGGAAAGTCTCCACTTAACGATTCCCCTGCTGAAGGCGACGTAGCCTAGACTCAGCCAAAGCGACTCGGTCAGGGTCATAGATGAGGGCCAGAGCACAAAAAAACTCCTCTACAGACTGGAGACAAACCGAGTCCTGCGGTAAAGAAAACCGCCAATGATTGAGGATCTCCCTGCAGTAGAGAGATCACAATTCCAACCTTTTGCTCCTCATTTCCGAGGAGTAAGGACGAAATTTAAAATACAGTTTGCAGGCCTCCTTGAATACAAAAAACTTGTCCCTACATCCTGTCTTTCCCTAGAGCTAGGGAACAGGGGGGAATGAGCGCTAGTCAGTCCCCACTAAACACTAAAGACAGCAAAGGGAGACAGACACGAGGGAAGTAGCTTAGCGTGAGTCGATTTCAGAGAGATTGCACACACGTCCTCTTAGCACCAGAGAGGAAGTAAGAACTGCACTTGCTCCAAGCCTTCACAAGGCTTCATGTGAATATCACCGGCACCTCCCTTTAGCAACAGCCAGTATTTAAACACCCAGCCTGGGTGTCAATTAGCCGGAGGGAGGTAGCCACTGGGTCCTAGAGTGAGACAGCTATAAAGGTGTCTGTAATGCCAAACGAAGAGATCTTCTGCAACCAACTGCAGGGCGACTGTCTGTCACTTCTAACACACCCGTGACAGCAGTTGAAAGAAGTGGTGCAGCCACCGAGCCCAGTCGGAAGGGAAAGTGGGGATTCAGCTTCCAGTGGATCATCCTCTGGACACACTTTCATTTTTGTACAGCCCATTATTCTGGCTGCAAGGAGGCAGCAGAGTGAAAATGGTCCCTGAAGAAAGATTGTGGGCCTTAATCTCTGGTTGTGCTAGTTGCTGGAGAATAAGATTTTTGGGACTGTTCCATGTCTCTGAGGGCAGAGAGCCCTGAGTGCACTAGAGGATGCTGGTGCAGGCCAGTGTGGCCAAAAGTTTTTTAAGTAAAGTGTGCAGTGTGTTTTTCCGCTCCTCCAAGTTCTCTTGCACCAATTACGCATTCCCCTGCTGGATTACGGGATAACCACCACCTTACAGTGGAAACTAACAGTGTGGAAATGCTCTGTGAACTGTGCCCTTTTATTCCTATAAATTGCCTTTACTTTTACCTTGAACGTTTCCCACAGGGACTTATGGGCAGCACACTTGTTTTAAAGGGGCTGTAACCTACTAAAGGAGGGAGGGGGAAAACTGGTTGGACGACCCGAGGATTGAGCTGGGTCAGCACTGCAGCAGCTAAAAGTGCTCCTAGACTGTCGGAGCTGTGGTGAGTTGGCCACTGGGCCATTATGTTTAATATGGACTTCCTGTGTTTGGATACCTGGAACAGGATTAGTTTGCAAATGGGCCTGTTATGTTTTAAAACAGACACGCCATGTCCGGGTCCCATGAGCAAGAGGAACGGGGTCTGTTGGACCCGCGTTTCAGAAACAGGAACTTGGACACTTAATGTTGGGTTCCCAGAGCGGTGGGATTGGGGTCAGATGGACCCATGTTACCAATCGGACAACCAGAGTATAGTGCCAGGTTAAAAGGGACTGTGTCCGTGCGTATTCAGGCGAATGTTTACATTTGAGTGTAGCGCCCCGAGGGTTCGGCCGCTACAGGGGTATTGCACCTCTGCCAGAGGTGTGATATTCCACTCCCGGGTAAGGATGGAGTATGGACCAGGGCTCAGTTAGCTGCATACAGCACACACACCCCATTTCCGAGGGACAGCTCAACGGTGCTCCCACTAGACAGAAGTGCAGGCACGACCGACTATGTCCCTGCCTGGAGTGGGGAGGGGGGTGGAACACCCAGTGCTGTAGGGGCAGATAGGGGTTGGTTCCTGAGCATAGATAGGAGCTCATTGGTTACTGGTCACCTGGGCTCATGGCTAGAGGGAGGTATAAAAGGTGGGCACCATCTTAGAACAGTGTTCAGTCTGTGAGGAGAGGAGAGCTGACAGGGAGCAGCAGCTCAGGCTGAGTGCTTCTCCAGAGGCAGGCCTAGAGAAGAGGCCGGAGCCTGAGAGGAGAAGGAGAAGTGGGCCTGGAGAAGAGGCCAAGGGAAGGAGGAGAAGACAGAACAGGAAAGAAGGAGAAGAGAGAGAGAAACAGAAGGGCTCAGGAACAAGAAGGTGGAAGGGACCCTAAGAACCCACGAGAATCCAGGGTGAAGGGTCAGGCAGATTAAGGGTACCGGATCCCAAGTTGGTGGAGGAGAAACTACCCTCAGCCAAAGACCGGTCGTCGTGATCATTTATTGGTGCGACACCTCATCAAACCTGCTAGGAAGGCACCATATAGGACAGCGGAGGACGGGGCCCACGTTTACCCGCACAAGTCCGCGGCAGCTGGACAAAAGTGGGTCACTGGTGAGGCAGGCCAGAGAAAGGATTAAAGGGGGTCCTGTGCCATGCTCCTGAACTGCCTGGGAATTGACCGAGCCCCTCACCTGGTGGACGCAGCATGGCTCGGGCAGTCATTCCCTGCAGAAGTGACTTGGATATTAACCGTGAGTAAAGACCCTGGACTGCAGTACGTTGTCTGTGTGCTTTTTCGCTCCTCCGGCACTACCGGTACTGGGACTCTCACCACCATCACTCCCACCATCCACTACACTGCCCTGGGGCCGCACTCTTCCCGTGGGGAGTCACACTACCCCAGCTGCACACCTCATCAGCCCCAGCGGTCTGCATGCAGCGGCGGTTCCTAATAACCGCAATCCACGGGTGGCGTAGTCGGACATTATCTAAAGTACAGTAGCAGACTACCATTGGTCTGACCACCCTGAGCCGCGGGACCGGGCCGCCACTACTACTCCCAGCGTCTCCTTATTGCCCGGTTCCGCGTGCCCCACGGCCCAGGGGGCGAGTCAGCTTTGGCGTAGTCAGCAGGATCGTTACCCACCCGCCACAAGCGGGTATTGCGCGCCTGAAAAAAGACTGTTTTATTGTACGAAAGATGGCGCCCGCCCCAGAAGAACGAGCGCCATAATGTGCACGCCAAAAGACAACAGGAAGCCACCTCCCATCGTGGGCCAGGTCCCAGAATGGCGCCAAAGAAAGAGCACGCCCCCAACAGCCCTGAGCACGGCTGTGGAGATGTCCATCAAGGTGGGGGCGCTGCCCCTGAAAGTGATTGTCACCAAGTTGCCCCGGGACCACCCCCAATGGGGGTGGGAAGAGAAGAAAACTGTGGGGCAGGGCGCGGTCTGGATCAGTCTGGCCAGGCCACACCCAAAGATAGAGACAGGAACCAGTTCCAGCGCCCTGGCGCGTGGCCTGCTGCAGGCCGAATCCCCATGCAGCTTCACGGAGCTGCTAGCACACCTCCCCAAGGAAGACCCCGAGTATGTGCGGGCTGCGCTGGAGGAGCTGGACCGGAGGATGGTCCGGGCGCAGCGGGACGTGATTGCCGGGTGGAAAGAAGAAATGGCCCGGCGGGCCGTGATCCTGCAGCAGGAGGCGCTGTCGACATCCAGCGGCACACCAGCCACCGAGGGCAGTGAAAGCAGAGCGGAGGCCGAGGACGATGCAACGGAGGAGGCCGCGACAGCAGAGGCAGGTAACGGAGACGCCCCTACCCCGAACCCTGGGGCCGCCGACCTGCCCCTGCACCCTGTTGCGGAGCCCAACGTACCTGAACCCACCATCGACACCATGCCTCCACCGCTACCAACCGGTTCCCAGGCCATCGACACCACCAGCGAGCCCCGCCCCACGCCGTGCCCTCTGACCCCGGGCGTGATCAGCAGACCACAATCGCAGGCCCGGTCGCAAGGCCTAGCGCCCCCGTACGCCGCCCGTCGACGGGAGTACTGCCGCCAACAGCTGGAGGTGTTCGAGAGGGAGCAGCGGGAGCGGCGCATGAAACAGGAGAAGCTGCAGGCCCAAAGTGCGGAGCAGAAGATGAAGGCCCGACGAGATCCCCGAGCTGCCTGCGGTCCCCGAGTCACCGGGACTGTCGTGAAATTTCACATGGAACATGGCTGCGGTTTCATCCGAGACCCTGAGACCATCAGCGATGTGTTCGTGACAAGGAGAGATGTGGAGAGCCATCTGCCGGAGGGTCATCGAGGGCGAGATCTGTTTCCAGGGGATGTGGTGTCTTACACCCGACACCAAGGCGTGAAGGGATGGTACGCCCTCCACGTCCACAGAGTAGTAGAGGAGGAGGAACAGCTCTACTCGGACGATGAGTACCAAGAGGACCCGGATGGGCCTGAAGATGACGAGGAGGAGCAAGGCGCATATGGAGAACGACGATAGAGAGTAAGAAGAAGCGCCAATGTAAATAGTTACCCGTCAGGGTACAAAGGAACTGTGTGGGACTGTTTCAAATTGAGTGTGGTCCCCGTTGGGACTGATATAGGACTGTGTGAAAGTTATCCCCTACATCCCCTACCAGGCTGAGGACTGTGAGCAGCCATTTCCCTTCTCAAAACTGACCGAGGACTGAGAGCGGCCACCCCTTTGTATATAGTTGCGCTTCTTAAAGCGCCCCCTACTGGTTTTATAAAAAAGACTGCAACGTCTACTTCAAGACAAATTTACTGGACTGTTGCACCTTTAAGAAGAAAGAACACCTGGTCGCAAATTGCACCGCGGCCATGATCCAAGTATACAAGAATGTGCTTTACTTAAAAATGTTTTACATGAGAAAGTTTTATATGCTGCTAGGAGATAATGCAAGAGTTTTATAAGATGTTTTATACAAAAGTGTTCCGGAAGTACTGAAAATGTTTCTATAATGTCTAGTGAAAAGAAAAGTGTGTCCCATAAAGGGAATTGAACAATGTCGTCCGTTTCTAAATGTAAAAAGTTTTAAAAAGTTTTGCATGTCCTGTCATCAACTGTTTTTGCTCTTTTCCAGCCCGAGGACGTGCTGTGATTTACCAGGGGGGAATGTAGCGCCCCGAGGGTTCGGCCGCTACAGGGGTATTGCACCTCTGCCAGAGGTGTGATATTCCACTCCCGGGTAAGGATGGAGTATGGACCAGGGCTCAGCTGCATACAGCACACACACCCCATTTCCGAGGGACAGCTCAACGGTGCTCCCACTAGACAGAAGTGCAGGCACGACCGACTATGTCCCTGCCTGGAGTGGGGAGGGGGGTGGAACACCCAGTGCTGTAGGGGCAGATAGGGGTTGGTTCCTGAGCGTAGATAGGAGCTCATTGGTTGCTGGTCACCTGGGCTCATGGCTAGAGGGAGGTATAAAAGGTGGGCACCATCTTAGAACAGTGTTCAGTCTGTGAGGAGAGGAGAGCTGACAGGGAGCAGCAGCTCAGGCTGAGTGCTGCTCCAGAGGCAGGCCTAGAGAAGAGGCCGGAGCCTGAGAGGAGAAGGAGAAGTGGGCCTGGAGAAGAGGCCAAGGGAAGGAGGAGAAGACAGAACAGGAAAGAAGGAGAAGAGAGAGAGAAACAGAAGGGCTCAGGAACAAGAAGGTGGAAGGGACCCTAAGAACCTACGAGAATCCAGGGTGAAGGGTCAGGCAGATTAAGGGTACCGGATCCCAAGTTGGTGGAGGAGAAACTACCCTCAGCCAAAGACCGGTCGTCGTGATCATTTATTGGTGCGACACCTCATCAAACCTGCTAGGAAGGCACCATATAGGACAGCGGAGGACGGGGCCCACGTTTACCCGCACAAGTCCGCAGCAGCTGGACAAAAGTGGGTCACTGGTGAGGCAGGCCAGAGAAAGGATTAAAGGGGGTCCGGTGCTATGCTCCTGAACTGCCTGGGAGTTGACCGAGCCCCTCACCTGGTGGACGCAGCACGGCTCGGGCAGTCATTCCCTGCAGAAGTGACTTGGATATTAACCGTGAGTAAAGACCCTGGACTGCAGTACGTTGTCTGTGTGCTTTTTCGCTCCTCCGGCACTACCGGTACTGGGACTCTCACCACCATCACTCCCACCATCCACTACACTGCCCTGGGGCCGCACTCTTCCCGTGGGGAGTCACACTACCCCAGCTGCACACCTCATCAGCCCCAGCGGTCTGCATGCAGCAGCGGTTCCTAATAACCGCAATCCACGGGTGGCGTAGTCGGACATTATCTAAAGTACAGTAGCAGACTACCATTGGTCTGACCACCCTGAGCCGCGGGACCGGGCCGCCACTACTACTCCCAGCGTCTCCTTATTGCACGGTTCCGCGTGCCCCACGGCCCAGGGGGCGAGTCATGAGCCAAAGGGTCGGTGTATAGAAACAGACTCTAATGAAAAGCGTGATAATTTTTATGCTTAAAAGTGTTTGCTAACGTTTTAAAGTGATGTTTACACAAATGTGTTATGGATTTATGCATTTATATGGATACACCTAAATTAAATGGGAATGGTTGGTGATATCAACTTCCTGTTTGTGGCACATTAGTATATGGGAGGGGGAAAACTTTTCCAGATGGGTGGTGACCATGGCGGCCATTTTGGATCCAACTTTATTTTCTTCAATGGGAAGAGGGTCATGTGACACATCAAACTTATTAAGAATTTCATAAAAAAACAATGGTGTGCTTGGTTTATGGATGAATAATGTTTATTTTCATGCATGTTTTATGATACTGTGACCAGATTACTGAAAGTGTTAGTGTAAGAAATTAGGATGTAGATATAATGATAAGATAAGGTAATAGGTGTGGTTAGGATTGGGGAGCGCAGTGGAGGGCACTGTAGCTCAGGAAATAGTTACAGTAAGGAAAGAGGTAACTAAGTTATAGGAACACTTCCAGTTAGGGAGTTGGGGAGCGCAAGGTTATATAAGGGGAAACATGCTTCTGTGGCGCCCCTGAGGGTTCGACTGCCACAGGAATGCTGCACTTCTTTAATGGACTGTGGTGTTCCTCCTCTGGGGTAAGCCCAGTGAGATGGTTGTGACCTAACCTTTTGCATCCAACACCACATTTCCACCAGAGGGAGCTATTTTGCACTAGGTGCTGCTCCCCTGGTTATGGGGAGACTGGGGAACACAGAGTGGTAGGAACCAGTTAGTGGGTGTGGGTGGAGGAACAACTAGATAGTGACACTTTAGATTTCATATTTAATAGAATGCCATCTTTGATCTTGGTCTTCTGCTGGTCCTTTGGTCTAGCCTTTGCTAGTCTGTCGGCTGTCACTGTGCTGTCAAAATACTGTGTGTAATGTGACTTCCCTCCGGGAGCGCAGATCCTGTGTGGGCCTGCACCGGCATGGGACACAGCCCTCGTACCCCGATCTTTGGGACGAGAGGTAGGTTGCAGACAAGGAATGTCTCAACCCGGCCGAGGACCAGGATCAAGAAGGCCCGGGAGCTTTAGAGTGTGGCTCCCTAGCAAATGGGTCCCGGGGAGGATGCAGACGGAGCGAAGCACGCCACCTGTCCTCGCCTACCTGATCTATTCAGAGGGATTCCGGCTGCAAGAGGGGTACCGGCCCCCAACACCCGACCTTGTACTCTACGTCCAGGACGGGAAAGCCCGGTTAGGCCCTGAGGATCCCGCCGGGCGTCGGATGGAGAGGAATTGCCACCCGAGCCCTACACCTGAGAGGAGCTCAGAGGGAGACCCGGCCTATCCACACACGCACAGACGGGAAAGGGTGAAGTCTGTAGTGCAGGAACACTCTGGTGTAGGGTCGCTACCGAACACTGGACTTCCTCGGAGGTAGTCGGACCCCCGTCCCTGGTGGCCGCAGGACTCCGCGAGGAGCAGGGAGTCGCCTTCCCGCTAACGTCTCTGAGTGAGTAAAGCCTTGGAAGTTCACCCCTATGGCCTCCGGACTGTTCATTACGCGCCATACCACGCGACGCGGTGCCCGTACTCCCCGCGCTACTGCTACCCCCCTTCATCCTGTCTTGCCTGCCCTGAGGCCTTGCTCCGCCTGTGGGGAGCAGTGAGAACTTTAGCCGCCACGAAACCAGGCCTCGGCGGACTGCAGCGGCGCTGGTGGCCCTTCACCAGACACCACAGGTGGCGTAGTCGTTAATCAGCCACTCAACCCGGACAAGCCCACACCATCTCTTTCTAATGTGACGGCCCTGAGCACGGGTCGGGCCCGGGCCACGGCTGCATCCCATCTCTTCAACCCAGGGTCTGACGCCGAGTCCCCCAACACCCAGGGTAAAACACAGGCTTTCTGAGTAGAGGCGTCACACTTCCTGGTTTTAGAGAGAGTGAGATAGATAGAGTTAGATGTGAAGGCAAGATAGTGCTGGAGTGAGAGAATTGAGGAGAGGCAATTTAGGACAGTGGGCCAGAAAGAACGGAAAAGCACTGTACTGTGGTGAGACAACATGCAGACAGCAGCCACTACTTTTAGCCGACACTCCTAGGACATCTGGAGCCTACAACCCAAAATAGGTATGGAAATGGGTGCCTGTTTCAACTCCCAGAAAGCAGACTCGGATAGGGAGCCAAGCCAGAAAGGTGGTCCAGAAAGCATGGGAATTGCAGAGCCGGGAAGAGTGACTCAGGGGTCACAGGGGCCAAGAAAAGAAAGGAGAGCTCAGGCTGAAAAAAGTGACAAAATGAGTATATGCTGTACTGTAACTGCCATGGAACATCTGATGGTAAGTAAAAAATGAATGCAAAGTCTGTCGTTGAATGTGTGGTGGCATCCAGATCTGGCCTCACGGAACCAGCAGAGACTGCAAGCGCAAAAGTGAGTGTTAGACAGTACACCCAAACCACACGACAGACAGGACACTATTTACTTGTGGGGTGCCAGGGCATGGGAGATCAGTTGCCCCTCGCCCCCGACTACCGCCCTGTGCCCCCCACATGTGTTAACTACCGACTGCCAAAGAACCCGAACCCTCCCACACCTATAAATGCTTGAGACAGGAAAAACCCTTACATATTTCTCAGGCAATAATGAGATTTACCATGCAGGTCCAGGAAGACCATGGTGTAAAACAAGGCAGATGAGAGATTATAGGATTGCTACAATGGTGACGTAGCTGGGATTTATGTGTCTTTGCGAGTTCTCTAGTAAAATGTAAAAAAAATATATAAGAAATAATTATAATATGTCCTCAACCCTGATATATGAAAAGACAAAACTGGCTCAAGTTAACCATAAAAAAAACATCTGATGACTGCTGTATTATCTAAAAATGAAGACGTTGGCTATGATGTGGATTTTCTTGTGCCATTAGTTAGTTAGCTGGGAGACTTTAAGCTTGACCAAAACTTTGCAATACTTATTGTGGGACACTCTAGTGCCCAGGTCTGACCCACTTTGACCCACTGTTTAGATACACACTACCCATTAATGTAACATATGCAATGGAAGTTCCATATGTAATCCCCCTGTGACTGTTCAAAGTGCCACAAAAGAGGACGCATTGGGATAGTTCTTTCTACGGATTCACATACAGTAAATTACTATGCAGCAAAATGTAACGCACTTACATCTTCTTCATTAGGCTCCAGTTCATACTGCAAGAAAAAAAGAAAATATTTGGTTTTAATATGCCATGGACTCCTGGATTGTTGTGCCTAAAAGTGATGCGAATTGATGCAAAACTGTCCGTGTAAAAGATAGAATTTAGGATGTTTCTCCTGTAATTACATAACTACAGGACGTACACAGTGTGGCTATATGGAGTGCAGAGGACCCAATCAGCTGCTTCTTTTAAGTAGCTTTTATGATCCTGTGTGTGAGGCCAGGATTACAAAGTGCCTGGTATCTGGCTTAAAAGGACACAGTAGTTGACACCCAATCAGCATCATTGTGAGATTCCCGCCTAATGATTGGCTGAAAGTCAGGCTCTCCTCGCTATGCTCCTCCCAAATGTCTTTTTCAGCTGGATGCAGTATTCTTGATAAATATCTGGCAATATTACTTTAACAGTCTGTACACCAAAAGTAAAATACTTACATCATCTTCACAAGACCCATGTTCAACCTGCAAGAGAAAAATGAAAGTTATTTCAAGTTAAGGTCTCACCGACTCTTCAGTCTGAAAACATAAAATGTTGGTAACACTGTTCTACATATTTTCAAAAGTTGTCAGGTTCAGTTATGAAATGAGCCATTTCTTAATTATTTTGACCTCCTGAATTCAAATCTGACAATGAAAATCTTTAGTTGGCTCCTGTTTCTACGATCTCAAAGAGTTTTCCTTTCACTGCTACGTATAATTGATGCATAAAAGTTTCAGTACTTTGGAACATTATTATTTTTGCAAATATAAAGATGCAGAATATTTTTTTCCAATTTCCTGATATTTAAAACAGGGGTGGGGAATCTTTCTTCCACATGCCATTTGGATATTTATACCATCCTTCGGGGGCCGTATAAGTCACGTGCTAACGCCGACCAAAAAGTACGTCCTAATGCTGGCTCTGGTGTCCGGGCATAATCTTTCATTGCATGCTCCTTATCATTCAGTAGTGAACACTGTGTGTGCGTGCTCACAGAGCAAGAAGAAATTAATGGGCCATCGGCCGACAAAATACAGCTGCCGGCCCAAGTACTGCAGTGCCCGGGAATCTTCCCAGGGGCTGGATAAAAGGTCATCGAGGGCCGTAAATGGCCCCAGGGCCTGAGGTTTCACACCCCTGATTTAGAGGAAGCTTGGCACCAATTCAAATAACTAAAACCTGTCTAAACACTACAATATTTGCTCCTCATTCAGTGACAACTCTTTTTTGCTTGTCTCTTGTACTCCTACATCAGATCATCTCTTACAATTGTCCAGCAGTAATCTGCCAGCATTGATGGATTCCATTTTCCTTGATATCTTTTCTCCATAGACGCAATATCTTGGTGAAATCTCTCACCATGCTTGTCGCTCACTGCTCCGCAGTTTGGTGGCAGAAGGTCTATATGCGAATGTAAGAAATTAATCTTTAAGAACAGCCAAGATCCTTATTTGTTTTTGAGGAGATTTTTCACCAACTCTTCATAATTATCTGCTCTTGAGTTTCCCAAAAAATTAGTTACTAATAATGCGAATGCAACCCATGCAGCCTTTTCCTTGCCCTGCAACAAACGGAGAAACTACTCATCTTGAAGAAGATTGCGAATCTGAGGTCTAATAGACTTCACTCAACCTTGAAAATTGATCAATGAGATACTTGAATTCTTTTGCATTTTTATTCATTGCCGTTCAGGCACCTCAACAGCTGTTTCATGGTGTCATATGTTTCTTTCATGTGAACGGCATAACCATCTGGAATTGAAGGTAGGGCATTGCCATTATGTAGCAAAACAGCTTTTAGGCTTGTTTTGGACAAATTGATGAAGAGCCTCCATTCCTCTGGATTATGAATTATCTTCAGTTATCTTCAGTTATCTTCCTTTAACTGTTGATGTTGTTGCATGCCACAAGATTGCCCTTGACTCACCCCCTGGGCCATGTTGTGCAGCGTTGCGCATGCGGGGAATACCCGGAGCCGGGTCCGATAGGGGTAGTAGTCCTCGTGGCGGTGACCCGGTCCGTGCCCAGGGTGTCAAACTAAGTGGCGGTGCTTGGCATAAGATGTTGTTTTGTTCGACTACGCCACCCGTTGATTGCGGCTATGAAGCCGCCGCTGCAGGGCAGACCGCTGAGGCCGGTGGTACGGTGGTGCAGCGTGGATGGTATAACCCCCAACGGGAGGGGTATAGCCTCAGGGCAGCTGGCGAGGCAGGGAGGAATGATGGTGGTCGTGGTGGTGTAACAAGGAATCACTGAGACGTGCGGTTGCAGTTTTCACAGCTTTACTCACAGTTCTTTATCAGGTCACTTGTGCGCAGTAAGGACCACCCGAGCCGTGCTGCGCCCACCAGGTGAGGGACTCGGCTAACTCCCAGGCAGTTCCGGAGCGTGGTCCAAGGCTCCCCTCTCTTCCTTCCTACTGGCCGTCCCCACTAGGGACCCACCTTTGTCCGGCTCCCTCGGGCCTTCTGGTGGTGAAACCTTTCCCGGTTTCCCTGACCCTATATGGTATGCCTTCCTGGTGGATATGGTGAGGGGTCGCGCCAAGGCTTGACCACGACCTCCGGTTCCTGGCTGAGGATAATTGGCCTCAACCAGTTTGGGATCCGGTACCCTTCTCTGCCAACCCTTCACCCGTTAACTCGTGGGATCTCAGGGTTCCCTCTCTTCTTGCGTCTCTGGGCCTTTCCTGGTGTTCCTGTTTCTCCTTCTTCTTCTTTCTCTCTCTCTCTCTGCCTCAGGCCTCCTCTCCAGGCCTGGCTCTGGAGCTGGGCCCAGACTGAGCCACAGCTCCCTGTCAGCCCTCTCTGGCTGAGCTCCTCTCTGAACTGACCCCTGATCCAAGATGGTGCCCCCCTTATATACTCCCTTCTGACACCCGAGCCCAGGTGACTAGCACCCAATGGGCTCCTACCTATGCCCAGAGTCCCTCCCCTCTCTGCTCCTACACCACTGGGATGTCCGCCCCCCACCCACTCCAGCCGGGGACAGAAGCTGTCGTACCTGCACATCTATCTGGTGGGAGTACCGTTGGTCTGTCCACCGGAAATGGGGTGAGTGTAGTGCATGCAGCTAACTGAGCCCAGTTCCACGCCCCATCCTTACCCGGGAGTGGAATACCACACCTCTGGTTCGAGGTGCAATACCCCTGTAGCAGCCGAGTCCTCGGGGTGCTACATTCCCCCCTGGTAAATCACAGCACGTCCTCGGGCTGGAGAAGAGTAAAAGCAAATTAAAACATACAAAAATTTTAAAGTGTACACTCGCATGTAAGACATATTAACTTTCAATCATCCCTTTATGGGAGGTACTCTGTTCTTCTTATCGTTACAGGTATAAAACATTACGGAAACATTATCAGACTTTCTGCACACACTTATAAAATACCATTAACTCTTTTAGCATCATATAAAACTTTTTCATATAAAACATTCTTGACCAACACGTTCTTGATCTCTGGCCACCGTGCAACTTGCGACCAGGTAAAGTGCAACAGTCACTAATTTCGTGATAGAAAAACAGTTCTTATAAAACCAGTAGGGGGCGCTTTAAGAAGCGCAACTATTTACAGGGTGACCGCTCTCAGTCCTCGGCCAGTGGGAATGGGGAATGGCTGCTCACAGTCCTCAGCCTGATTAGGGATAGGGGCACACAGGAAACAGTTCCACGCTAGTCCCAACGGGGACCACACTCCAATTAGCAACAGGTCAGGTACCCTGTCGGGTAACTATGTACAGTTTCAGTTACCGTTCATTAGTAACGACGTCCTCCTGCTCCTTCCTGAGGGTAGTCTTCAGACCCGTCCGGGTCCTCTTGGTCTTCCTCATACTGCAACTCCTCCTCAGTCAGCCGGTGTACGTGAAGGGCGTACGGTCCTTTAGCACACTGATGCTGGGTGAAGGCGACCACATCACCCGGGTAGAGGTCACGTCCACGGTGTCCCTCCGGCAGTTGGCTCTCAACATCCCTGCGGGTGACAAAGACGTCGCCGGGGGTTCGGTGATCCCGGATAAAGCCCCAGCCGTTCTCCAGTTGAAACTTTATTACGGTCCCGGTGGCGCGGGGACCGTGGGCCGTACGGGGGTTTCGTCGGGCCCGGCGTTTCTGCTCCGCGCTTTGGGCCTGCAGCTGTTCCTCGCGGATCCGCCTCTCTCGCCGTTCTCTCCCAAAGACCTCCAGCTGTTGACGGCAGCACTCCTCACGCCGGGCTGCGTCTGCCCGGGTCTCCTTGGTGAACCCCATGAGGTCCTCACCGGTCGGATCCCATGCGAATTGGGCGTCTTCCAATGGGAGCGGGACAATTTTGGCGGGCGCCGGTGCCGGGATCAGAGGCTCACACAGGGGCCGTTCCCTCCGGAGTCGGGGATTGATGTACTCTGGTGGCCACACGAAGGGCAGCCCGTCCGGGCTAGTATGCTGCGCGAAGAGATCTTCGCCCAGGGGCAGCACTGTGGAGGTCGAGGGCGCTGTGGGGGCAGCGGCGCCCGGAGGTACCCGGCCTTGCGTCCAGGCCGGAGGCATCCTCTTTGGGTCCAGGTATGGCACCTTTGGGGAGGAGGGCGCTGTGGGGGCAGCGGCGCCCAGATGCACCAGGCCTTGCGACCAGGCCGGCGGCACAGTGGAGGTAGAGGGCTCTGTGGAGACCGCGGCGCCCGGGGGTACTCGGCCTTGCGACCAGGCCGGTGGCACTTCCTGTTTTGCCGCGCTCAGGGTCAAGGGGCATGGCGTAACAGAGGGCGTGACCGCGGCTCCTGCCGCTTGAGGCCTAGTTGGGAGCGTCGGCGGTGCGGCAACGGGCACGGGGAGTATGACTTCGGGCTCTGCAACGGGGAGCTGGGGCAGGCTTACGACTACTGGGCACGGGGTGATGACGTCCCCATTACCTGCTTCCTTCCTTGCAGCTCCCTCCGCGGCGTCGTCTCCGGCCTTCGTCCCTCCTGCACCATCCTCAGGGGCAGACATGCCCCACGTTGCGGGTGGCGTCCTCTGCTGGCGGGTTCCAGCCTGCTGGGCCATCTCCCTCCTCCATTCGGCCAGTGCTTCCTGCTGTACTCAGGCCATCTTCCGGGCCAAGGCCTCCAGCGCGGTCTGTGCACGCTCCCGATCTCTGGGGAGTTGTGCCAGGATCTCCACCAGGCCTTCTGGGGTGGCGGCCTGCAACAGGCTCTGAACCACGGGGTCGGTGCTGCTCGACTCTTCCTCCATCCCCGGGTGCGATCTGTCCAGACTCCCCCAGGCCGCACCCATCTTCTCAGCTTTATTCCCTATCCGCCCCCATTGGGAGTGGTCCCGGGGCATCTTAGTGACAGTCAGTTTCAGGGGCAGACCCCCCACTCTGATGGACATCTCCATTATTGTAGTCTCGGCTGGTGGGGGCGGTCTCTTCCTTTTGCGCCACTCTGGGGCCATGCCCACGATGGGAGGTGGTCTCTTGCCACCCTCTGGCACGGCAATAATGGCGTCCGCTCTGCCAGGGCGGGAAACCGTCTCAGATGGCGGGAATCGTCTCCTGATGGCGGGAAACTCTGCGGATGGCGGGTAAAGGCTGCAAATGGCGGGCAAACGGCGGGAAACGACTCCGGACGGCGTCCGATGGCGGGAATCCTCCGGAATTGGCGGGAGACTTCTTCTTACGGTACATGTGAACTTTTCTTCAGGCACGCAGTACCCGGTGGTTGCGGGCACGGAATCCTGCCGACTACGCCAATGTTGACTCACCCCCTGGGCCATGTTGTGCAGCGTTGCGCATGCGGGGAATACCCGGAGCCGGGTCCGATAGGGGTAGTAGTCCTCGTGGCGGTGACCCGGTCCGTGCCCAGGGTGTCAAACTAAGTGGCGGTGCTTGGCATAAGATGTTGTTTTGTTCGACTACGCCACCCGTTGATTGCGGCTATGAAGCCGCCGCTGCAGGGCAGACCGCTGAGGCCGGTGGTACGGTGGTGCAGCGTGGATGGTATAACCCCCAACGGGAGGGGTATAGCCTCAGGGCAGCTGGCGAGGCAGGGAGGAATGATGGTGGTCGTGGTGGTGTAACAAGGAATCACTGAGACGTGCGGTTGCAGTTTTCACAGCTTTACTCACAGTTCTTTATCAGGTCACTTGTGCGCAGTAAGGACCACCCGAGCCGTGCTGCGCCCACCAGGTGAGGGACTCGGCTAACTCCCAGGCAGTTCCGGAGCGTGGTCCAAGGCTCCCCTCTCTTCCTTCCTACTGGCCGTCCCCACTAGGGACCCACCTTTGTCCGGCTCCCTCGGGCCTTCTGGTGGTGAAACCTTTCCCGGTTTCCCTGACCCTATATGGTATGCCTTCCTGGTGGATATGGTGAGGGGTCGCGCCAAGGCTTGACCACGACCTCCGGTTCCTGGCTGAGGATAATTGGCCTCCACCAGTTTGGGATCTGGTACCCTTCTCTGCCAACCCTTCACCCGTTAACTCGTGGGATCTCAGGGTTCCCTCTCTTCTTGCGTCTCTGGGCCTTTCCTGGTATTCCTGTTTCTCCTTCTTCTTCTTTCTCTCTCTCTCTCTGCCTCAGGCCTCCTCTCCAGGCCTGGCTCTGGAGCTGGGCCCAGACTGAGCCACAGCTCCCTGTCAGCCCTCTCTGGCTGAGCTCCTCTCTGAACTGACCCCTGATCCAAGATGGTGCCCCCCTTATATACTCCCTTCTGACACCCGAGCCCAGGTGACTAGCACCCAATGGGCTCCTACCTATGCCCAGAGTCCCTCCCCTCTCTGCTCCTACACCACTGGGATGTTCCTCCCCCCCCCCACTCCAGCCGGGGACAGAAGCTGTCGTACCTGCACATCTATCTGGTGGGAGTACCGTTGGTCTGTCCCCCGGAAATGGGGTGAGTGTAGTGCATGCAGCTAACTGAGCCCAGTTCCACGCCCCATCCTTACCCGGGAGTGGAATACCATACCTCTGGTTCGAGGTGCAATACCCCTGTAGCAGCCGAGTCCTCGGGGTGCTACACCCTCCATAAAGAAGTATTGGAAGAGATCTTTATCATGGTTGCGGAACAAAGAAATCCCAACATCAGCCACTAGGAGATTCCACAGCTGTAGCCGGGAACCTAAGAGCTCAGCCTTACTCTTGAGCAGATCCAAATCTCTAACAAGATCGCTGGTTTCACTTTGTTGTAACGTGTGGTTTAGTTGAAGTTGTTCACAGAAAGTCTGGGTCATGAGAGGAAGATGCTTTATGACACCATGCCAAGAAACTAAGCTAAGAAATCCTAAAACGGTATACCGTACACAAAGAGCATTTATAAAAGTAGGTGATGCAACTGTAATTAGTGTTACGTCGTCGGAGCTGAGTTGGCGTTTTTTGATTGGTCACTCTAAGATGATAGACTGAAGGCTCAATAGACTAAATAGATGATGTAATAAACTATTTGCTAACAATGCAATAACAATAATGATGAAATAATAAAGATGCAATTTTTCTATGAAAGGTGTCATTGTAAGAGGGTGACCGGGACGGTCATGCGCCTATTCCCTCTTAATGCACATAATGTGGTGTTCTATGTTTATATATGAGCAATCATATGATCTAATGTCTGATGGGTTACTTATAGGTTCAATATAGGTTGGTGTGGGTAGACTATTAGATTGATAGAAGAAGTAGTGCAGAGGTGGTCACTGTAGCACACAGAGTATGCAGTTATGGGTTGGGAAAGAGTTTAGGGGCTGCTTCAGTGTGGGAGGAGCAGGTTCTGTGAAGAACTGAGACACTTCCTGATTGAAGGCAGTTCTAAGTTGAGTGAGGGACAGTGACTAGTGAGGACGTGTCAGGAGGACACAGGAGAAAGTACAGGAGAAGGGGGTGTGTGTGTCACAGTCTGGGAGTCTTTGGACAACCTTATCTGGAAGGTCAATCCAAACAGTCTAGAGAGCGGGGACAACAGGAACAGATGTACATGGAGAGGTCAATGTGGGAACTTCACCTTACGTGCCAAGACAGGACAGCCTCATCAGGGAGGTGGATCCAAGCAGGTCAGGCAGTGGGACAGAGAATGGAGGTACCCAGAGAGCTGGCGCACTCGGCGTTGGTCTTTATCTCCAAATCGTTGTCCGTGATTGTCATCGCTGGTAAAGTGCCGCTGTATGTGAAGAGATCTCAAAGAGACTGTATCACTTGCTACTCACTGTATGTGACTGTGGCTGCAAGTAAAGAAGTTTTTACGTGTTTAAGCTGGTCTGGTTTTCTCCTTCTGAAGGCTAAAAGATTCAACACCCGGGACGGCGGGTCAGAAGTTAGTATGGAGGTCTCCTCCACGAAAGCACCACAACACACACACACCCAGGGATTCTCCGAGTCCCCTTTTTCTGTAGCAGGCCAGGGTGAGGATTTAATCACTGAAACTGACGTACCACTCGCCACCGACTGTCACTCTGTCCCCCGTTACATCATAAGTAGTGATGGGCGAGCACTAAAATGCTCGGGTGCTCGATGCTCGGGTCAAGCACATTGGAATACTCGGGTGCTTGACCTGAGCAACGAGCCCAATGTAAGTCTATGGGAAACTCAAGCATTGTTCAGGCGGCTCACACCCGGCGGTCTGCAGAGGGCCTAAAAATTACCCAAATCGATGGGAACATTGCTCAAATGACATGAGAACAGCATGGGGAAGACCTCTGGAAGCATTTCTGACTCCCAGGTAACTTCTGTCAACAACGTTGTCAGAGGTATTCCGCCACTTTTACGGACTCACAATAAAACATACAAAAACTAAACCAAAATATATTTTCCTGGGAAATATGATAAGTAACATCCTTTCCAGGGTAATGACTTGTATATAAAGCAAAATAAATAACCAAAAACAAAAATGCTCCTCCACATCTTGGGCTATGTCCACACGTAGCGTTTTTTGATACGTTTTTGCACTTTTGCATTGCTTTCATGTGGTGTGTGAGATATCATCAGACACATCGTGTTTTATTTATGAAGGAGGGACTCTGAAAGTCACAAAGCCTATTTTTATAGGGCCATCAGGCGGCCTTTACTATTCTTAAAGGGCCAGCAGTTGGCCCTCACTATTCTTAGAGAGCCATCAGCCGGCTATGTTTTATTGTTCCCATTACTAATGAGTGGGTCTCCTATACTGTTATTGCATATGCAGTGAGTGGCTGGGCTGCCCAAAATTTGGACGCATCCCATTACCACTTTGAAAATTTGGACGCACCCCAATACCCCTCTGAAGAGACTTAGAAGAGGGCCTCCTGAAAACAATGTTCCCATTATTAGGAAGTAGGTCTCCCATTGTGTTTGCCTATGCAGTGAATGTAAGGGTTGCCAAAAATTTTGAGGCACTCCAATGCCCCATGGAAGAGACGTAGAGGAGGGCCTCCTGAAACAAAAATGATCCCATTATTAGGAAGTGGGTCTCCCATTGTGTTTGCCTATGCAGTGAATGCAAGGGCTGCCAAAAATTGGGAGGCACTCCAATACCCCTTGGAAGAGACATGGAGGAGGGCCTCATAAAAAAATGTTCCCATTAGAAAGGAGTGGGTCTCCTATATTTGTAATGCCCATGCACTAAGTGTATGGGCTAACAAACATTTACCCCTGGGGGGTATACATGAACATACTATATAAATTTTTTTTTTACGGGCATCATAAATAGTGTTGAGCCACCCCCGTAGTGTTCGGGCTCGGATTGGTTCGTCGAACACCGGGATGTTCGTGGAACTGTTCGTCGAACACCTTAGAACACTGTCGAACACCGTTAAAACCAATGGCAGGAAATAAAAACACATAGAAAACACCTTCAAAGGTGTTTGAAGCCTGGGAAGGGGGTAATACCACGGAGCTTCCCAGGCTACTAATATCAGCCCCCAGCTGTCTGCCTAGCCTTTGATAGCTATTAAAATAGGGGGGACCCCACATCATTTTTTTGGGGGGTCCCCCATTTTAATAGCTAGTAAAGGCTAGGTATTCAGCTGGGGGCTGATATTAGTAGCCTGGGAAGCTCCGTGGTATTACCCCCTTCCCAGGCTTCAAACATCTGCCCCAGCGGTCAGCTTAACCTCCGCTAGAGACTAAAATTACGGGGAACCCCACGCCAATTTTTTTTTTAATAAATCCTTTATTTTAACTAGAGTTGAGCCACCCCCGTAGTGTTAGAGTTCGGTTCGGCTCGTCGAACACCCGTATGTTCGCCGAACTGTTCGCCGAACTGTTCGTCGAACACCGTCGAACACCGTTAAAACCAATGGCAGGCAAACAAAAACACATAGAAACACATAGAAAACACCTTCAAAGGTGTCCAAAACCTGACAAACTGCTCAGAAGACACAACTAACACATGGAAAAGTGACAAGTAAATATAGTCATGCGAAAAGAAAAGAGGTGGAGGAGTAAAAGGAGGGGGAGACACAGATATAGGCATGTCATGCCCTTCTAAAACCAAAAAAGTGCGAAGCCGACACGTTCAGTCCGTTCCTGCCCATGCGACCTCCGTGTCGCCGGGTTTGTGCCAGAGCTGCGGTGGACCCTGAAGGCCAGCCCCCCTCTCCCAATACTGGTGCCTGTCCACTGGTGGGTCGAGCGAGCCCCCCTGCGGTGGAGGCAGGTCTAAGCTTTTTAATTTAAATTGTCTCTGTAATTTGAATGAGTACACTTTAAATCCTTTTACGAGGATCTATTGGAGGCCAAGTCTGATGCCAGCAGCCGTGGGAATTCCAGCTCCAGTAGCGTCCACTAAAGCTGCTGCAGTTAAAAAGCTTTTATAAGGATCGAGCTTGGCGGTCCACCGCAAGGCGTCCTACCGCCAGTCCCAGCCCCTGTGCCTTGGGGTGCCTCCCTGATGCTCTTCACTGAGTGTCCCGGGGGCCCGAAGCATTTCCTTTTAAAAAATTAAGTGTCCAAACTACAGGTGGTGTAGCTTGCTTAACAGGTGGGATAATCCGCTGACTAGCAGACACTGCTACTAGGTCCAAAGTATTTCCTGGGCTAGATGCAGTTAAAAATTTGTAATTAGATCTACAGGCGGTGGCTACTCCGCTGACTAGCAGACACTGCTACTAGGCCTAAAGTATTGCCTGGGCTAGATGCAGTTAAAAATTTGTAATTAGATACTCTCGTTGGATGCTGAGAAAGCATTCCATAGAGTCTCCTGGCACGCCATATATTATTCTCTTAAAAAGCTTGGGGTAGGGGTCTAGGGGACCCTTTTACAGCCCAAATCACGGCCCTGTATCGCAATCCGTCAGCTAGGCTGAAGATAAATGGAACATTTTCATCACCTTTCATAATCACCAATGGGACAAGGCAGGGATGTCCTCTGTCCCCTCTCTTATACATCCTAGTGATGGAGCACCTGCTCTCATCAATTCGCGATAACCCCAATATTAGGTGGATTGAGGTGGGAGGCACCGAGTACAAGTGCTCTGCATTTGCTGATGATGTCCTAGTATATATCACTCAATCACATATATCCATCCCTGCTGTTATGGCTGAAATAGATCACTTTGTTACATGGTCAAATTTTAAAATCAATGCAGCGAAGTCTGAGGCCCTCGATGTCTCCCTCCCCAAATCCATACAGGATTCCATCCAGTACAACTTTCCCTTTGCCTGGCCCTCACAGGGTATCAAATACTTAGGAATTCGTATTCATAGAGACCTCTCCCGTCTATTTTATCTTAATTTTGGGCCCTTTATTGAACAACTCCATAAAGATCTTACATCTTGGAAGGTGAAGGATTTTTCCTGGTTCGGCAGAATAAGTATACTAAAAATGAACGTCCTACCTAAACTCTTATACCTCTTCCAAACCATTCCCGTGGTAATTCCCTCATGTTTTTGGAAAAGACTACGAAGTAGCTTTTAGTCTCCCCAAGATGACACAGGTGGGGCAGATGGTGGTTGTCCCAGCCCGCTAGGCCGCATTGTAGCACAGTGAGCTTCGCACTGCAACTTATGGTTCATATCCATGTGACGGTTCATGCATGAAGTACTCAAACTATGTATTTTTTGGCCTCTACTTAGCTTTTGGTGACAAATGTTACAGATAACACGAGTTGGGTCATCCTTAGCGATCTGAAAAAATGCACAGGCTATGCAAGGTTTAGAGCCCATGCAACTCTGCTACTAGCAATACTATCAAATGATTGGCTGGGTTGGATGCAGAGCGTCTGGGTTTGGTTGGGGGTCCCCACAGTCTGCCTAGGCTAGATGCAGTTAAAAATTCTCATTAGATACACAGGCGGTGCCGCTTGCTTCGCAGCTGGGCTAATACGCCCAAAGTATTGGTAGACTCTATACTAAATAAGGAAGGATTCACTGACTGTGGTGGCCCCTCCGTGGGCCGTGGCGATTGGTGGAGATTTGGTGGATGATTATAGGAGAAAGCTCCTTAATAGAGAAAGTTGGTGGATTTATACTTTAAATACACGTGTACCAGCGGGGTTAAACATCAGACATGATTTGATGTATCATTATGAGTGATCATTTATAGATTATTATTATATATATGTTCCTTTTTTCTTCTTTTCTTTTTGATTATTTACATTTATATGCATTGTTTCAATGCTATACGATTTTAACATGGTATGTGTGTTTAAATTTCTGATTAACTCAGCCTTGAACAGGTAAATAGCAGGACATGACATATAAATACCACTTCCTTGCTGTTTTTTTGCTATGCAATGATTAAGAACTCGTATATATATTGTGCAGAAAGAAGGGTGAAAGTCCGCCCAGGCGGGAGGAAATTGGAGTTTCATAACACATATTTGAACTGGAGAGGTATTAGAGACCTGCAATGGCCACAGGTACTAATGGAGGTAATCAAGGTAGGGAGAGAGGCAAGAGGTCCGGACATCTTAGTTATACAGGCCGGGGGAAATGACATAGCTTATCACAAGACTAATGGCAATAATGAAACTAGACACTGAGCTCTTCAGAGAATTTTTCACAAAACTAACTATAGTATGGTCAGAGATTGTGCCGAGAACGGTATGGCAAGGTGCGCGAGACATCACGGCCATCGAATGGACAAGGCAGGTAATAAATATTCGGATGGCAAAATTTATAAGAGACAGAGGCTGTGTAGTGATACGACACTGACAACTGGAAGGAGATAAAGCAGGCCTCATATGGCCCGACGGTGTTCACTTAATGGATATTGGACTGGACATATTACTGTCAGGACTCCAGGACAGAGTGGAACAAGCGTTAAGAGTGATGGATGGGGGTCGGAGTCCTGCATACGAGAAAGCAGGATCCTCCGTGGCCTGGAAATAGAAAGGACATTTTGGAGAGTTACACTTGTTGGCCAACTTTCCGTTGTGGAGACTGGAGACACAGGGCATGCTGCAACAAGCAACAAGCTGAATTATTTTAGAAATAAAATGCATTTCTAATGGAATGAGTATAAACAGTTAATAAAGCTGTGACCGATCCTCACCCATCCAGTTGTAAGAGTTACATGATTGCATTGTCAATGAAAGGGGGGCGTTAGGGGGCTGAGCGTCTGGGTTTCGTTAGGGGTCCCCACAGTCTGCCTAGGCTAGATGCATTTAAAAATCATTATCAGATACACAGGCGGTGCAGCTTGCTTCGTAGCTGGGTTACTACGCTGACTAGCAGACACTGAAGCTTTGGAGCAGACCTCTGAGTAAACAGCTCTTCAGACTCAACCATCTGTGTTACCCCAAGCCATAGTGTATGTATTTTCTTATGGTTAAAAGGGGGGGGAGACCCAACCCACCTCTAATTGACGATGGCAACGTCACGTAAAACAAAGCAAGGGGACTCCAAAAAGAGTCTCCATTTTTTCCAAAAATTTGTGGCACAGACACCACTTAAGTGGCATCAATTGCCCCAGAGTTGCTTAAAACGGTTGGTTAGAATGAGTACCACACACTGCTACTATGCCCAAAATTATTTTCCAGACAAGATGCAGCTAAAAATTATTAGTAATTTGCAAGCTGGTGGAGCTTAGTATAGATGGCATAATAGAATGAGTACCGCACACTGCTACAGGCCCAAAATTATTTTCCAGACAAGATGCAGCTAAAAATTATTAGTAATTTGAAAGCTTAAAACGATTAGTGAGGTGATTTTGCGAAATCCTCAAGCTTTTACTCTCCCCAGGATGACACAGGGGTAGAAAAGTCCTTGCGATTCCATGATTTGTTCATCTTTATGAACGTGAGTCTGTCTACATTCTCAGTGGACAGCCGCGTGCGCTTATCTGTCAGCACACCACCAGCAGCGCTGAACACACGTTCAGAGAGAACGCTGGCTGCGGGGCATGACAAGATCTCCAAGGCGTAAGTGGCGAGCTCCGGCCATTTATCCAGATTGGAAGCCCAAAAAGAGCAAGGGTCCAGTGACACAGTCATGGCTTCGATGTTTACTTGGAGATACTCCTGTACCATCGTCTCAAGGCGTTGACTATGTGTCAGACTTCTTGTCTCCTGTGGCCTTGCAAAGGATGGGCTAAAAAAGCTGTGAAATGATTCCGCAAAATTGCTGTTACCAGCAGATACTGTGTTTCTGTTACGGTTTGAGTGCTGAACACTCGACAGTCCCACGGTTGGCAAGTTAGAACTGTGAGATTCACTACGTGCACCACTGGTGTTTTGTGGAAAAGCACATGTAAGATTCTGCAACAGTCTCTGCTGATACTCCTGCATGCTTGAATCCCTTTCTATGGCAGGAATTATTTCGGCAAATTTGCTTTTGTACCGGGGATCTAAGAGTGTGGCAACCCAGTAGTCAGGATTATTTCGAATTCTGACAATTCGAGGGTCATGTTGCAGGTAGTGCAGCAAGAAGGCACTCATGTGTCTTGCGCATCCAGGAGCACCAAGTCCCTGTTGTGTTGGTGGCGAGGTAACAATCATGCTTCCTTCCTCTGCCCTCTCCCCCCAACCTCGCACAACCGAAATGTGATCCTCCACTTCTTCCTGGGCTCCTGCACCTTCCTCACTAGTTTGGCTGCTACCATGCGCCCTGGTAAATCCATCTCCCCCACCCTCACATGCCTGCCGCCTTGGTGCTGCCGACCGTCTGGACCTTGCAGATGTTAGCCCTTCCGCATACAACTCCTCCTCCTCTACTTCCTCCACCTCCTCTTGTCGCACCACCTGACTCCGAATTCTGTTTAACATGTGCTCCAGCATGTAAATCACCGGAATAGTCATGCTCATAATGGCATCGTCAGCACTAAACATCTTCGTCGCCATTTCAAAACTGTGCAGAAGGGTGCATAGGTCCCTGATCTGAGACCACTCCTCCAGCGTGATTTGCCCCACCTCTGGATCCCGTTGGCCCAGGCTATACGTCAGAACGTATTGCACCAGGGCTTGTCGGTGCTGCCACAGTCGCTGCAACATGTGCAGAGTTGAATTCCACCGTGTAGGCACATCGCATTTTAGCCGGTGAAGTGGCAGGCCCAACGACTTCTGTAGAGATGTAAGTCGCTGAGCTGCGGGATGCGAACGGCGGAAGTGAGCACACAGCGACCGTGCCCTCTGCAGAAGGCCATCTAGTCCGGGATAGTGGCCTAAAAATTGATGGACAACCAGGTTCAACACGTGAGCCATACAAGGCACGTGTGTGACATTGCCCCGGCGAAGGGCCACACCGAGGTTTGCAGCATTGTCGCACACGGCCTTCCCTGGTTTCAGGTCCAGTGGAGACAACCATTCATGAAACTGGTTCTCCAGAGCTGACCACAACTCCTCAGCTGTATGACTCACATTTTCCAGACATTTCAAAGTAAAAACCGCCTGATGACGTTGAGCCCTGCTGCCAGCATAGTAAGGAGGTGTGCAGGATCCCTTCTGCGCAGTTAGAAAGCGTGTGGCATGACCAGACAGGCTTTACGTGCAGGTGGAGGAACGAGAGGAGGTTGAGGAGGCAGAAGCAGTGGAGGAACTTCGAGATAAAGAGGATTGACGCACAACTCGTGGGGACGGCAAGACTTGGACAGCAGCCCCTTGTCCTGCTGTCACCATAGTTACCCAGTGCCCAGTCAGCGACATGTAACGCACCTGTCCATGCCTACCAAGTATCTGTGGTGAAATGCACCCTGTCACACACAGAGTTTCTCAAAGAAGCGGTGATGTTGTGTGCGACATGCTGGTGGAGCGCAGGCACACCTTTCTTTGAGAAGTAGTGCCGACTGGGCATCTGGTACTGGGGCACTGTGACGGACATAAGGTCTCGAAAATCCTCTGTGTCCACCAGGCGGAAAGGCAGCATTTCTGTAGCCAAGAGCTTGCAGATGGTGAAATTCAACCTCTTAGCTTTCTCATGGCTAGGAGGAAATGGTCTTTTATTTGTCCACATCTGAGGGACCGAGGGCTGGATGTTGTGCTTAGACGGGGTTGAGAAGGGTGTCCCCGGCAAACTGCCGGTCTGTGAGGAAGATGCAGGCGGACATGTTAAGTTGCCTTGATCCAAAGGTGGTGCTCTCGATGTCGGAGAGCACTCAACACCAGCTGGTGTTTCCATCTCCAAATAAAATGATGACCTGCCAATCACGCTGGCTGTTGCGAGTAAAGAGGTGGCAGGTCTGCGTCCCAAAACATGTGTGACTGCTGTCCCCCCAGTCACAGAGGATGAAGAGGCCGCGGATGCACAAGATGGGGCAGACGGTGGTTGGCCCGGCCCTCTAGGCCACATTGTAGCACAGTGAGCTTCCCACTGCAACTTATGCTTCATATCCATGTGACGGTTCATGCATGAAGTACTCAAACTATGGATTTTTCGGCCTCTTCTTAGCTTTTGGTGACAAATGTTACAGATAACACGAGTTGGGTCATTCTTATCAATCTGAAAAAATGCCCAGGCTATGCAAGGCTTAGCACCCATGCGACCTGAAGAGCCACCACGACTTGTGGTCAGAGGCAGAGTTGTGTTTGAGGATGCAGTTGTTGACGTGTTTCCAGTACTACGTCTCTGTCCAGGAAGGCTCAACCTGACCTCGTCGTTACTAGCATCCTCCTCCACCTCCTCTGCTGACCTCATAGACTGGCTGACTGTGGGTTGACAGTAAGTGGGATCTGTAACCTCGTCATCATCACCCTGTGTGTTCTCACACCCGTCGTCCTCAGAGCCAACCTCTTCCTGCCCTGACAAAAAACTCAAGTTGTCGCTCCAATCAGGTATTTGAGTCTCATCATCGTCTTCCTCATTGTCTCCCCCAGCAGGAGTTACAGTTTGGGAACGAGGGTCTACATTATGGTCAGAACCTTCTGCGTCTGGTCCTGGATCCGACTCATAAAGATTCTGGGCATCAGTGCAGATCATTTCCTCGTCTGGATTCACAGAAGCTCTGAAGCCGACCTCTGATTCCCAGGCTATAGTATGAGTAAACCGCTCTGCAGACTCAACCATCTGTTCTACCCCATACTCAGATGGGCAGTTGGAGACTTGGGAGCTGTGAGGAATCAAATGCAATTGGGGTGACACCTCTGAGGACTGGAGTATTTGTGATGTTGAAGTTGAGGTGGAGGAGAGCCCATTTAAAGGAGCACTTGGTATCCGTTGAAGCACCTGCTGTTTTTGTGCCTCATCTGGAATTTGTAGCGATTGGCGTGGCCGTAAGGAAGGGGTCGTATCACATTGTCCGCTAAAAGAAGTAGACATCTTAGTTTGGCTGGAAGATGGTCTTTCTTCTGCAGATGTTACTGTTGCTTTAACACCTACCCCACGGACACAACCTTTTTTCCCCTTCCCAACACGGAGGTTAAATAATTGACAACTCTGGAGTTGTTTGCACAAAAAACGATGGATGGGAACCGAGCAGAGCTGAATGGCCAAACTGTGGTATTAGCCCAAAAGGATTAGCTGGGTTAGATGCAGTAAAACAATTTTATTACATACACAGGTGGTGGAGCTTAGTATAGATGGACTAATAGAATGAGTCCCACACACTGCTACAAGCCCAAAATTATTTTCCGAGCTAGATGCAGATAAAAATTATTTGTAATTTGCAAGCTGGTGGAGCTTAGTATAGATGGACTAATAGAATAAGTCCCACACACTGCTACAAGCCCAAAATTATTTTCCGAGCTAGATGCAGCTAAAAATTATTTGTAATTTGCAAGCTGGTGGAGCTTAGTATAGATGGCCTAATAGAATGAGTACCACACACTGCTACTATGCCCAAAATTATTTTCCAGACAAGATGCAGATAATTTTTTTTTGTAATTTGCAAGCTGATGGAGCTTTGTATAGATGGCCTAATAGAATCAGTACCACACACTGCTACTTTGCCCAAAATTATTTTCCAGACAAGATGCAGCTAAAAATTATTTGTAATTTGTAAGCTGGTGGAGCATAGTATAGATGGCCTAATAGAATGAGTACCACATACTGCTACTATGCCCAAAATTATTTTCCGAGCTAGATGCAGCTAAAAATTATTTGTAATTCGCAAGCTGGTGGAGCTTAGTATAGATGGACTAATAGAATAAGTCCCACACACTGCTACAAGCCCAAAATTATTTTCCGAGCTAAATGCAGATAAAAATTATTTGTAATTTGCAAGCTGGTGGAGCTTAGTATAGATGGACTAATAGAATAAGTACCACACACTGCTACTATGCCCAAAATTATTTTCCAGACAAGATGCAGCTAAAAATAATTTGTAATTTGCAAGCTGGTGGAGCTTAGTATAGATGGACTAATAGAATAAGTCCCACACACTGCTACAAGCCCAAAATTATTTTCCGAGCAAGATGCAGATAAAAATTATTTGTAATTTGCAAGCTGGTGGAGCTTAGTATAGATGGCCTAATAGAATGATGCTATGCCCAAAAGGTTTTACTTGGCTAGGTGCAGTAAAAAAAATTGTATTTTATACACAGGTGGTGTAGCTTGCAACACAGATAGTAACATAGTAACATAGTTTGTAAAGCCGAATAAAGACTTGCGTCCATCAAGTTTGACCTGTTAGTTCTGTAATTGCTAAAGTTGATCCAGAGGAGGGCAAAAACCCCAAATGATTTGGCCAATCTTCACTTGAGGAAAAATTCCCTCCCGACTCTGAAACCAGCAGTCAGAATAAATCCCTGTATCAACCTACTATTTTATTTTATTTTTAAGTATATGCTGAAATCTACCTGGTATTTAGAAATGCATCCAGTCTCAGCTTGAACTGGTGTAGTGAATCCGACATTACCGTCTCCTCACTCAGTGAATTCCATATTCTCACTGCTCTTACCGTAAAGAACCCCTTCCTATGCTGGTGCTGAAACCTTTTCTCTTCCAGTCTTAGTGAATGCCCTCTTGTTACCGTAATATCCCTCCTTTTGAACAAATCCCGGGCAAGATCTCTATACTGTCCCCTAACATATTTGTACACATTTATTATGTCCCCCCTCAACCTTCTCTTTTCCAGGCTGAATAGTCCTAGTTTTGCCAACTTCTCTGGGTATTGCAGTCCCTCCATTCCCTTTATTAATTTTGTTGCCCTCCTTTGTACCTTTTCAAGCTCATTTATATCCTTTCTATATATTGGGGCCCATAACTGAGCACAGTATTCCAAGTGTGGTCTGACCAGTGCTTTGTACAGTGGAAGAACAATGTTCTCATCCTTTGCAGCTATACCTCTTCTGATACATCCCATTACCCTGTTTGCCCTTACAGCAGCGGCCTGACTTTGGGCACTCCAATTTAGTTTGCTATCAATCAAGATGCCCAAGTCCTTCTCCATCTCTGAATTCCCCAATAATTTCCCATTCAGTGAGTACTGGTGACTTCCATTTTTCCTTCCCATATGTATGACCTTACATTTCTCCTCGTTAAACCTCATTTGCCATTTAATGCTCCACCTACCCAGCTTATCCAAATCCCTCTGTAGGTCTGCACTGTCCTCTTTTGTATTAATTGTTTTACATAACTTTGTGTCATCTGCAAATATTGATATTTTACTATTTATCCCGTTGACTATGTCGTTAATAAAGATATTAAATAACATTGGGCCTAGTACAGACCCCTGTGGTACCCCACTAGTGACGCTTACCCAATCTGAGTATATTCCATTTATAACCACCCTCCGCCTTCTATCCTTTAGCCAGTTAGCTACCCACTTGCAGACATTTTCCCCCAGCCCCATCATTCTCATTTTGTATACCAACCTATTATGTGGCACGCTATCGAACGCTTTTGAGAAGTCGAGATACACGACATCCACTGGTTCCCCCTGATCTACTCGAGAGCTAACCTCCTCGTAGAAGTCAATCAGGTTTGTTTGGCAGGAGCGATTCCTCATGAATCCATGTTGGTTCGGGATTAAAAGATTATTAGCATCAAGATGCTCCGTAATTGCCTCTTTAATGAAGCTTTCAAAAATTTTGCCCACAACGGACGTCAGACTCACCGGCCGATAGTTTCCGGCGTCACTTTTCGCTCCCTTTTTGAATATTGGCACTACATTCGCCTGTCGCCAATCAAGTGGCACAGACCCAGTCTCAACAGAGTCCTTAAATATAAGATATAACGGTCTGTCTATCACATTACTTAGTTCCCTTAGTACCCGTGGGTGTATGCCATCAGGTCCTGGTGATTTGTTTATTTTAATGTTACTGAGGCGTTTCTGTACTCCAGCTTGGGTTAGATTAGTCATACTTAGTGGAGGATTAAGCTTGTCACTTCTCATTTCTCCTGTTAGTTCTATTTCCTTTGTGAAAGTTGTCGAAAAAAAATTATTTAATAGATTAGCTTTATCCTCATCTTTCTCTATGATTTTGCCTTCCTCACTTTTTATCGGTCCAATATTATCCGATTTAATCCTTTTACTATTTATATACGTAAAGAACAGTTTGGGATTTGATCTACTTTCCCTAGCAATACGTTTCTCTGTTTCCTCCTTCGCTATTTTTATTTGTTTTTTACAGGTTCTCGTTTTTTCCTTGTAACACATTAGTGCCTCCTTACTGTTTTCCTGTTTTAATCTCTTGAATGCCTCTTTTTTGCTATTTAACGCCCCTTTTACGTTCTTGTTCAACCATATTAGTTTCCTCTTATTTCTGGCCCTTTTATTCCCATACGGTATATATCTCTCGCACTGAGTATTCAGAATTCTTTTGAAGGTTTCCCATTTACTATTCGTATTCCTTTGATTAAGAACTTTGTCCCAGTCAATAAGTTGAAGGCTTTCTTTCAGCTGATCAAACTTCGCCCTCCTAAAGTTTAATGTTTTTGTTGTTCCCTTATTGATAACCCTACTGAAGGGCATTTTGAAGTCGATAATATTATGGTCGCTATTACCTAGGTGCCCCCCTATCTGTACCTCAGTTATTCTATCAGGCCTATTAGTCAATATTAAGTCCAACACGGCCTTCCCTCTCGTTGGTTCCTGCACTAGTTGGGAGAGATAATTATCCTTAATATTTGTCAAGAACCTTTTTCCTTTCTGAGATCTACAGGTTTCTGTTTCCCAGTCAATATCCGGGTAGTTGAAATCCCCCATTACAATCACTTCATTATGTTTTGCTACTTTGTCTATTTGTCCTAATAGCAGATTCTCATTCTCCTCTGTTATATTTGGTGGCTTATAGCAGACCCCCAGTAATATTTTATTATTATTTTTAGTTCCCTCTATCTCTACCCACATGGACTCGACCCCCTCTTCTCCCTCTCCTATATCTTCCCTTAGTCTGGGTTTTAGACATGACTTTACATATAAGCAGACTCCTCCGCCTTTCCCCTGTTTCCGGTCCCTTCTAAATAAACTATAATCTAATAAATTTACCCCCCAGTCGTAGCTATCGTCTAGCCAAGTCTCTGTTATACCTACGATGTCATACCTCTCCTCCGATATAAGCGCCTGCAGCTCATCCGCCTTATTGGTCAGGCTTCTTGCGTTGGTCAGCATGCAAGATAAAACTTTGGGGTTATTTAGCATCCTATTCTTCTCTAACAATCTAACTGTACTATCCCCACCCCCCTCTCCACCCTCATTATATTCACTTCTCCCCTTCCCCCTTGCTTGCCTCACATCCCACCTATTTCCTTGGTTCCCCCCCCCCGTCTCTAGTTTAAAAACTCCCCCAACCTATTAGCCATCTTCTTCCCCAGCACCGCTGCACCCTCCCTATTGAGGTGCAGCCCGTCCCTACGGTAGAGCCTGTAGCCGACCGCGAAGTCGGCCCAGTTCTCCATGAACCCAAACCCTTCTGCCTTGCACCAACTCTTTAGCCACTTATTCACCTCCCTAACTTCCCGTTGGCGCTCCTGTGTGGCTCGCGGGATTGGTAGTATTTCTGAGAAAACTACCTTGGAGGTCCTTGCCCTAAGCTTCCTACCTAGGTCCCTGAAATCATTTTTAAGGACCCTCCATCTACCACTCACTTTGTCATTGGTGCCGATGTGGACCATGACCGCTGGGTCTTCGCCAGCCCCACCCAGTAACCTGTCAACCCGATCCGCGATGTGCCGGACTCGAGCGCCAGGGAGGCAGCACACCGTTCGGCGATCCCGGTCTTTGTGACAGATTGCCCTGTCTGTCCCCCTAATAATAGAGTCACCCACTACCAGAACCTGTCTTGCCTGCCCTACACTTCCCCCCTACCCCTCATTACTGGAGCATACACTCCCCCGGCGGTCAGAGGATCTGTCGTGCTCCAATAATGCCGGTTCTGAACCAGCCTTCCTATACTTCTTCCCTCTATCCCTCCTAACTGTTATCCAGCTCCCTGCCTGTTCAGCCTGCACTTCCCCTCTATGCTCCACCCCCAGTATTGACCCATTGAGTGTCTGCTCGGTGAGCAGCAAACTCCGTTCCATGTTGTCGATGCTCCTCAGTACCGCTATCTGATCCAGAATTTGGGCTTCCAAGTGCACGATATGCTCACATCTCTCGCAGCAGTATGGATCCTCGAACGGTTGCTCACGGAATGCATACATTGCGCAAGATGTACACTGCACGGCTCCGGCCAAAATGGACGTCATTCTAAATATGGGGATACAGTCAGTATATATATACAAGTACAAAACACAATTATTTATATATAGGTGTATGGACGGGGATCAATTAGAGATGTGCAAGTGTATCAATTAGATATCGGCGGGGGATCAGTTAAGTATCAAGTATGGACGGGGGAATCAGATAAGTAGGTCAGGTGGATTAATTAAGTAAAAAGTAAAGTAAAGAAAGAATGAAATACAGTCAGCAATTCAGTCCTAAGTCCTCCCTTCCAAACTCCCTGAATCCAAAGTCACTGAAAAACAAGTCACACACTTACTTTCGTTTGCACTTACGCTCCGGACACACGCAGCTCGTTCACACTCGCAAACAGATACGCTACTCCACTGACTAACACACACACTGCAAGAGGCCAAAAATAATTTTCTTAGCTAGATTTAGCCAAATGCTGTGAAAAACACTTGCACAGCACTGGCACAGACCTGCCTGGCAAAAAGTCCTAGGAAATGCTGTAACCTAGTCCTCAAAAGGACTGCAATTACAACTAGTCCCTACTCCCAACCTATCTATTTAAGAGCACAGACCTGCCTGCTAAAAGTCATAGGAAATTCTGTAACCTAGTCCTTAAAAGGACTGCAATCACAACTATTCCCTACTCCCAAGCTATCTGTATATTTCTGAGAAAATTGGCTTGAAATTAACACTGAAAGTATAGCGCACACAGCAACAGCGGTGCCGTCTAACACGCAGCTGCAGCAGTGAGAAAATGGTGGTGACGGGGAAAATGGCTGGGTCTTATAGGGCAAGGACATGTGACATACACAGCCAATGACACATGCCCTTGCTTGTGTGAAAAAAAGCACTTCGCTCCGTGTGTGCGCTGCTGATAGGCTGACAGATTGCACCTCCCCACTGTAAATGCGGGAAAGAGAAAAAAAAATGGAGATCTTCATTATTCCTGCAGAGATCCATCCCCTGCCCCTCCCCCCGCCCTGCTGTACACTCAAACTGCGTATTAACATTGATTATCAGCATTACTGTGAAAAAATCCAGTTATGATTTTGGTGCACGAACAGTTATCGAACATAACCTCGAACAGCCGGATTTTTTTCAAATCGTTCGTGTTCGCCGAACGGCTCGAGCACTGCTCAAAACAGCTCAAATTTGAGATTGGCGAACAGTTCGAGTCGAACACCGCTCATCTCTAATTTTAACACTAAATGACAAGTACAGTAATCAACACTATCACTGTACTTATTATTAGTGTTGAGCCACCCCCGTAGTGTTCGAGTTCGGTTCGGTTCGTCGAACACCCGTGTGTTCGCCGAACTGTTCGTCGAACTGTTCGTCGAACACCTTCGAACACCATTAAAACCAATGGCAGGCAAACAAAAACACATAGAAACACATAGAAAACACCTTCAAAGGTGTCCAAAAGCTGACAAACTGCTCAGAAGACATAACTAACACATGGAAAAGTGACAAGTACATATAGTCATGCGAAAATAAAAGAGGTGGAGGAGTAAAAGGAGGGGGAGACACAGATATAGGCATGTCATGCCCTTCTAAAATCCAAAAAGTGAGAAGCCGACACGGCCAGTCCGCTCCTGCCCGTGCCACCTCCGTGTCGCCGGGTTTGTGCCAGAGCCGCGGTGAACCCTGATGGCCAGCCCCCCTCTCCCAATACTGGTGCCTGTCCGCTGGTGGGTCGAGCGAGCCCCCCTGTGGTGGAGGCAGCTCTAAGCTTTTTAATTTAAATTGTCTCTCTAATTTGAATGAATACACTTTAAATCCATTTACAAGGATCTATTGGAGGGCAAGTCTCATGCCAGCAGGCGCGTAATTCCAGCTCCAGTAGCGTCCACTAAAGCTGCTGCAGTTAAAAAGCTTTTATAAGGATCGAGCTCGGCTGTCCACCGCAAGGCATCCTACTGCCAGTCCCAGCCCCTATGCCTTGGGGTGCCTCCTGATGCTCTTCACTGAGTATCCCATGGTCCCGAAGCATTTCCTTTGAAAAAATTAAGTGTCTAAACTACAGGTGGTGTAGCTTGCTTAACAGCCGGGATAATCCGCTGACTAGCAGACACTGCTACTAGGCACAGAGTATTTCCTGGGCTAGATGCAGTTAAAAATTTGTAATTAGATACTCTTGTTGGATGATGAAAAAGCATTCCATAGAGTCTCCTGGCACGCCATATATGATTCTCTTAAAAAGCTTGGGGTAGGGGTCTAGGGGACCCTTTTATAGCCAAAATCACGGCCCTGTATCACAATACGTCAACTAGGCTGAAGATAAATGGAACTGTAGCACCCTGAGGGCTCGGTTGCTACAGAGGTATTGCACCTCACCCAGAGGTGTGATATCTCACTCTCAGGTAAGGATGGAGTGTGGATCAGGACCCGACACCTGCATGCATTACACCACATTGCCGTGGGGCAGGGCGACCAATATGCCTCTGAGATGGGCACGACAGTCCCTGTCCCTGGCTGGAGTGGGGGGAGGGAACACTGAGGAAGAAGTGGTCTGGATAATAAGAACTGTGAGTAAAGGCCCTGGACTGCATCACTGACTCCGTGTCGTTACTGCTGCTGCCCTGCACCATCACCCCCATCCTCCGCATACACTGCCCTGAGGCTATACTCCTCCCGTGGGGAGTTATGCTACGCTCTGCTGCACCCACAACACCAGCCTCAGCGGTCTGCCCTGCAGCGGCGGTTCACTCTGACCGCAATCCACGGGTGGCGTAGTCGGACATTTAAACATCAAAACCACATAAATAGTTCCGCCACTGGTTTGACCACCCTGAGCCACGGAACCGGGTCGCCGCCACGAAGACTACAACCACCAGCATCCACCAAAAAGGGTCCGGCTCCGGGTGTCCCAAGGCCCAGGGGGTGCATCAGAACATTTTCATCACCTTTCACAATCACCAATGGGACAAGGCAGGGATGTCCTCTGTCCCCTCTCTTATACATCCTAGTGACGGAGCACCTGCTCTCATCAATTCGCCATAACCCCAATATTAGGTGGATTGAGGTGGGAGGCACCGAGTACAAGTGCTCTCTATTTGCTGATGATGTCCTAGTATATATCACTCAATCACATATATCCATCCATGCTGTTATGGCTGAAATAGATCACTTTGTTACATGGTCAAATTTTAAAATCAATGCAGCGAAGTCTGAGGACCTCGATGTCTCCCTCCCCAAATCCATATAGGATTCCATCCAGTCCAACTTTCCCTTTGCCTGGCCCTCACAGGGTATCAAATACTTAGGAATTCCTATTCATAGAGACCTCTCCCATCTATGTTATCTTAATTTTGGGCCCTTTATTGAACAACTCCATACAGACTGTAGTGCCGGCGTCCCTGCCCTCTGTTAGGCAGGGACGCTGTTCCCCTCACCGCTCTGCTCCGTGCCCGGCGTCCCTCTCCCGCTCTGCTGGCAGCGCGCGCTCCTTCCCGGCCACTGTGCTTAGGGCGCGCGCGCGCGCCCTCCCTCCCTCTTAAAGGGGCCGCGCGCGCCGTCCTAAGGAGTCCCCGGCCAATGGCCGGAGGACTTTACCATATATAAGGCACCTCCTCCAAAATGGAGGTGCCCGAGCAATGTTGTTGCACCGTTCTACTCTGCTTCAGCCCTCATGTCCCGTTGCCAGTTACCTGCTAGTTACCTGCCAGATTCCTGCCAGCTTGCTGTCCTAATCCTGCCTGATTTCCTGTTACCTGCCTGCCTGCCTGAGGTCCGACGGTCTGCCTTACAACTCCGGTCAGTCTGTCTAAGGACCAACTTGCCCGCTCACCTGGGAGCACACATCAGCTACCTGCCTGCTTGCCTGAGGTCCGACGGTCTGCCTTACAACTCCGGTCAGTCTGTCTATGGACCAGCTTGCCCGCTCACCTGGGAGCGCTTCTCCGCTACCTGCCTGCTTGCCTGCCCGGAGGCTCCGCTGTCACGTGCTGTGACCACCAGCTATTCCAGACTCTTGCCCGCTCACCTGGGAGCGCTTCTCCGCTACCTGCCTGCTTGCCTGCCCGGAGGCTCCGCTGTCACGTGCTGGGACCACCAGCTATTCCAGAGACTCTTGCCCGCTCACCTGGGAGCGCTTCTCCGCTACCTGCCTGCTTGCCTACCTGGAGGCTCCGCCGTCACGTGCTGTGACCACCTGCTATTCCAGAGACTCTCGCTTGCTCACCTGGGAGCACACATCCTCCATCTGCCTTGCTAGCCTACCTGGAGGTTCAGCCATCACAGGTCGTACCTACCCTTTACCTAGAGACTGCCCCGGTCACTTGCCGTGACCTCCAGCCCGTTCTTCCAGAGACTGCCCCGGTCACTTGCCGTGACCTCCAGCCCGTTCTTCCAGAGACTGCCCTGATCACTTGCCGTGACCTCCTGCCCGTACACCCAGAGACTGTCCCGGTCACCTGCTGTGACTGCCTGCCTGGTCGCCACCCGCTCCCTTACAAGGACCGCTCCCTTGTATAGTAGCCCAGAGGTTCCGCCTCCCAGACCCGTTACAGTTTGCTCGGGCCATGGAACCCGGTGGCACCCAAGCTCCCTCGCTCTCGGACCTGTGTCATGAACTGTCCCGTCAAAGGTCCCAACAGGAGTCCATCCTGGGTCACCTGCGGAATGTCAATACTCGCCTGGACACTCTGACTGCTCCACCAACAACCTCCGCCAGTGCCATTTCTCGCAATCCGGCAGCTCCGCTGTCCACTAACACCATGATATCCTACCCCGGACCTCGGCTTTCTGCACCTCCTCGCTTCGGAGGCGACTCAGCCCAGGCTCGGGGCTTCATAAATCAGTGCACCCTGCACTTTGAACTATTGTCCCACCAGTTTAACTCTGACCGAGGCAAAATTGCATTCATCATGTCCCATCTCACCGGGGAGGCCCTGGCCTGGCTAAATCCTCTATGGGAGAGAGGAGACCCCCTGGTGTCCAACTTGCCTGCTTTTCTCACGGCTTTCCGGAAAGTCTTCGACGAACCCGGACGGAAGACCTCATCCGCATCATCGTTGCTACGCCTCCGTCAGGAAAGTCTCACCGTGGGCCAATATGCCATACGGTTCCGTACCCTTGCCTCGGAGCTGGCCTGGGATAACGACGCTCTGGTTTCCGTCTTCTGGGAGGGTCTGTCCGGCCGTATTAAAGATGAACTTGCCGGTCGGGACATTCCTACCACTCTCGATGACTTAATAACTCTTGCCACCCGGATTGACCTACGGTTCCAGGAGCGTGCCAGAGAGGTCACCCGTGAGAGGAGGTTACCACGTCTAGCTCCTACTTTTCAGAAACCCGTCACTCCTTCTGTCTCTAACCAGGTACACCCTCCTGAGCCTATGCAGGTCGACCAGACCAAGATGGTCAAGACCCGTCAGGACTTACGCCGTGCCGAGGGGACCTGCTTCTACTGTGGCAGTAAGGAGCACCGGATCCGTGCCTGTCCGGAGAGGTCGGGAAACGCCTGTGTCTAGGTTCGCTCAGAGAGGTCCACCTAGACAAGAATAAATCGTCTCCATCCCTGCTGTTGTCAGTTTCAATCGTCTACGGGGAGAACCGTTATTTCGAACTAGCCCAACTGGACTCTGGAGCAGCCGGGAATCTTATTTCACAGTCCCTGGTAGAGAAATACCGCATCCCCAACAAACCTCTGGCTGTACCCTTGTCTGTTGCTGCCGTGGATGGGGGGCTCTTACCACGCCCCATCCAACTCATCACCGAATCCATTACTCTGCAGGTGGGAATGCTGCATTCTAAAATTATCTCCTTCCATGTTCTGCCTGGACTCTCTCACGCCCTCTTGCTAGGCCTACCTTGGCTCCAGAAACATGCACCCGTTCTTGACTGGCAGACCGGAGAAGTCCTTCGCTGGGGACAGGGCTGCCATAAGACCTGTCTGGTTCCCGTTCATCCCGTCCGTTCTTCTCCTACCCCAGCTAATCTACCTGGACTTCCGATTCCTTATTGGTCTTATGCTGATGTCTTTAATAAAAAGGAGGCAGAGACACTACCCCCTCATAGACCATACGACTGCCCTATCGACCTGTTACCTGGTACTTCTCCTCCCCGTGGGCGTATTTATCCATTATCCGCTGCTGAGACCCGGTCGATGTCCGAATATATTGAGGAGAATCTGGCCAGGGGATTCATCCGGAAATCTACCTCCCCGGCGGGAGCAGGCTTCTTTTTCGTCAAAAAGAAGGACGGCTCTCTCCGTCCCTGTATAGACTATAGAGGCCTTAACCAGATCACGGTGAAGAATAAGTACCCCCTTCCGCTCATTCCGGAATTATTTGATCGCCTGAGGGGGGCTAGAATCTTCACCAAACTGGACCTCCGTGGGGCGTACAACCTGGTTCGTATCCGTCAGGGGGATGAATGGAAGACGGCATTCAACACCCGGGACGGCCACTATGAATATCTGGTAATGCCCTTTGGCCTCTGTAACGCTCCTGCCGTCTTTCAAGAGTTGGTCAATGACATCTTCCGGGACCTTCTCTACTCCTGCGTAGTGGTGTACCTGGACGACATCTTGGTCTTCTCTCCGGATCTCCAGACTCACCGGAGGGATGTTCGTCAGGTCCTGCTCAGGCTCAGGCAGAACCATCTCTATGCTAAATATGAGAAGTGCCTCTTTGAGCAGACCTCGCTTCCGTTTCTGGGCTACATTATCTCTCAGACCGGCCTACAAATGGATCCTGAGAAACTGTCTGCCATCGAGAAATGGCCCCGACCAGAGGGGTTGAAGGCTATTCAACGGTTCCTGGGCTTCGCCAACTATTACCGCCTCTTCATCCCGCACTTCTCTTCCCGGACTGCCCCAATTTCCGCGCTCACCCGTAAGGGTACTAATCCCAAAGAGTGGCCGCCCGAAGCAGAGGAGGCCTTTCTTTCCCTAAAACAGGCCTTCTCTTCCGCCCCGGTGCTGCATCGCCCGGACGGCAACAAGCAGTTCTTCCTGGAAGTTGACGCCTCCTCCTCTGGAGCCGGAGCGGTACTTACTCAAAAATCATCTTCCGGGAGAATGGTAACTTGTGGCTTCTTCTCCAAACTCTTCTCCTCTTCTGAGCGCAACTATTCCATAGGAGACCGAGAGTTATTGGCCATCAAGCTGGCGTTGGAGGAGTGGCGTTACCTACTCGAGGGGGCTCTTCATCCGGTAATAATTTACACTGACCACAAGAACTTGGCTTACCTCCAGCATGCCCAGAGACTTAACCTGCGCCAAGCCCGGTGGTCCTTGTTTTTTGCTCGCTTTGATTTTGTTCTTCATTTTCGCCCGGCTGACAAAAACGTCAAAGCAGACGCCTTGTCCCGATCCTTTCTGGTGTCCGATCTCGAGGAAGAACCTAAACATATCATCGATCCCGCCAGAGTAATGCAGGTGGCTCCCGTGAGTCTAAATCGTCTCCCTCCCGGTAAGACGTTTGTTTCAGTACCTGATCGGGAGAAGATCCTACACTGGGGCCATTCGTCTAAACTAGCTGGCCACGCCGGTCAGAAAAAGACCCTCCAGCTTATTGCCCAGCACTATTGGTGGCCTACCCTGCACAAGGACATAATAGACTTTGTTTCTGCCTGTGTGTCCTGCGCCCGCAACAAAGTCCCGAGACATCTGCCAGCCGGACGCCTCCTTCCACTTCCTGTACCTGCTGCCCCCTGGCAGCATATAGCAATGGACTTTATAACTGATCTCCCCGTCTCTGCCGGTTGTACGGTCATTTGGGTGGTCGCTGACCGCTTTTCCAAGATGGCTCACTTTATTCCCCTGCCAGGCCTTCCGTCTGCACCCGAGCTGGCTAAAGACTTTATCCGCCACATCTTCCGTCTTCATGGCCTGCCCCTCCACATCGTGTCGGATCGTGGGGTACAGTTCACCTCACGTTTCTGGAGAGCCACTTGTAAACTACTAGACGTCACCCTGGACTTCTCTTCCGCTTACCACCCACAGTCCAATGGTCAAGTGGAGCGGATCAATCAGAACCTGACCAGTTACCTCCGGCACTTCGTTAATGCCCACCATTCTGACTGGGTGGATCTCCTACCATGGGCCGAGTTCTCTTATAATAATCACGAGAGCGAATCCTCCTCCAAATCCCCGTTTTTTGTAGTCTTTGGTCAGCATCCTCGGATTCCTTTTCCTGTCTCCACCTCTGTGGACAACCCGGCTGCGGAATCTCTCGTTAGCAAATTTTCCTCCATATGGGAGAGTACCCGGTCCGCACTCCTTCTGTCATCCGAGCGTATGAAAAGACACGCTGACAAAAAACGCCTGGATCCTCCACAATTTCGTCCAGGAGATAAAGTCTGGCTCTCATCTAAATATGTTCGACTCAAGATACCTTCTTACAAGTTAGGGCCTCGGTTCATCGGTCCTCTGGAGGTCATCAGTCAGATCAACCCGGTGGCCTATAAATTGAAACTCCTGGCCAACTTACGGATCCCTAACTCCTTCCATGTATCTCTCCTCAAACCCGTGGTGCTTAACTCTTTTTCCAAGTCTACAGGTACGCCTCCTGCTCCGGTTTCTGCTGAGGACGAGTTTGAGGTAGAGAACATTCTTGCCACCAAAAGGGTAAGAGGAAAGACCTTTTTTCTGGTAGATTGGAAGGGGTTTGGTCCTGAGGAGAGAACGTGGGAGCCCCGGGAGAACATCCATGCCCCTCTCATCCTAGCTAAATTTCTATCTGGCCTAAAAAAGGGGGGGCCTAAAGGGGGGGGTACTGTAGTGCCGGCGTCCCTGCCCTCTGCTAGGCAGGGACGCTGTTCCCCTCACCGCTTTGCTCCGTGCCCGGCGTCCCTCTCACGCTCTGCTGGCAGCGCGCGCTCCTTCCCGGCCACTGTGCTTAGGGCGCGCGCGCGCGCCCTCCCTCCCTCTTAAAGGGGCCACGCGCGCCATCCTAAGGAGTCCCCGGCCAATGGCCGGAGGACTTTACCATATATAAGGCACCTCCTCCAAAATGGAGGTGCCCGAGCAATGTTGTTGCACCGTTCTACTCTGCTTCAGCCCTCAGGTCCCATTGCCAGTTACCTGCCAGTTACCTGCCAGATTCCTGCCAGCTTGCTGTCCTAATCCTGCCTGATTTCCTGTTACCTGCCTGCCTGCCTGAGGTCCGACGGTCTGCCTTACAACTCCGGTCAGTCTGTCTAAGGACCAACTTGCCCGCTCACCTGGGAGCGCACATCAGCTACCTGCCTGCTTGCCTGAGGTCCGACGGTCTGCCTTACAACTCCGGTCAGTCTGTCTATGGACCAGCTTGCCCGCTCACCTGGGAGCGCTTCTCCGCTACCTGCCTGCTTGCCTGCCCGGAGGCTCCGCTGTCACGTGCTGTGACCACCAGCTATTCCAGACTCTTGCCTGCTCACCTGGGAGCGCTTCTCCGCTACCTGCCTGTTTGCCTGCCCGGAGGCTCCGCTGTCACGTGCTGGGACCACCAGCTATTCCAGAGACTCTTGCCCGCTCACCTGGGAGCGCTTCTCCGCTACCTGCCTGCTTGCCTACCTGGAGGCTCCGCCGTCACGTGCTGTGACCACCTGCTATTCCAGAGACTCTCGCTTGCTCACCTGGGAGCACACATCCTCCATCTGCCTTGCTAGCCTACCTGGAGGTTCAGCCATCACAGGTCGTACCTACCCTTTACCTAGAGACTGCCCCGGTCACTTGCCGTGACCTCCAGCCCGTTCTTCCAGAGACTGCCCCGGTCACTTGCCGTGACCTCCAGCCCGTTCTTCCAGAGACTGCCCTGATCACTTGCCGTGACCTCCTGCCCGTACACCCAGAGACTGTCCCGGTCACCTGCTGTGACTGCCTGCCTGGTCGCCACCCGCTCCCTTACAAGGACCGCTCCCTTGTATAGTAGCCCAGAGGTTCCGCCTCCCAGACCCGTTACACAGACCACGGTTGGCAAGTTAGAACTGTAAGATTCACTACGTGAACCACTGGTGTTTTGTGGAAAAGCACATGTACACTGCGTTCCAAATTATTATGCAAAAAGTGTTTAGGAGTGATAAGGGAAGAATTTGTTTGTTTGTCAGTTAAACTCATTGATGGTGATGTGTGTCAGGGCTCTTTATATCACTGTAAGCAATTGCAGACACCTGTGCTAATTAGTTTGGCAGGTGTGTCCAATGAAAGGCAAGACTGCTTAAGAAGGCTGTCTCACATTATTAAGCAGCCTACATTTTCTGCCAAAATGGGAAAGAAAAAGGATGTGTCGGCTGCTGAGAAGCAACAAATTGTGGAGTGTTTAGGTCAAGGCATGACTACAATCAACATTGTGCGATGATCAGGATGAAGTGTCTTGGCAATCAAGAAGTATGTAGCTGATTCACAGTACACACGTGTGCGTGCTGATAAGGGCAAATTGAGGACTCTTTCCTACAGGCAATTACGTCAGGTTGAAAGAGCAGCGGCAAAAAAGCCTTGTCATAGCAGCAGACAAGTTTTTGAAGCTGCTTGTGCCTCCAACGTCCCCCGAACAACAAGATGCAGAGTCCTTCAGAGGTTTGCAGCTGTGCATACGCCATCCTGTCGACCTCCTCTATCCACTTCACACAAGCAGAAACGGCTCCAGTGGGCCAAACATTACATGAAGACTGATTTCAAAACTGTTTTGTTCACGGATGAGTGCCGTGCAGCGCTCGATGGTCCAGATGGATGGAGTGGAGGATGGCTGGTTGATGGACACCCCACGCAAACACGGCTACAGCGCCAACAAGGAGGAGGTGGAGTAATGTTTTGGGCTGGAATCATGGGGAGAGAGATTGTCGGCCCCTTTAGGATCCCTGAAGGCGCTAAAGATGAACTCCATAATGTATGTGGATTTTCTCAAACAGCACTTCCTGCCATGGTTCAAGAAGAAGAACCGTGTATTTCACAGCAAGATCATTTTTCTGCATGATAATGCACCATCTCATGCTGCACATAAAACATCTGCATCTCTGGCTGATATGGGCATAAAAGGGGACAAACTTATGGTGTGACCCCCATGCTCCCCTGACCTGTACCCCATTCAGAACCTTTGGAGCATCATTAAAAGGAGTGTCTATGATGGCGGGAGGCAGTTCACATCTAAGCAACAGCTCTGGGAGGGTATTCTGTCCTCATGCAAAACAATTGAAGCAGAAACCATCCAAAACCTGACAAATTCAATGGATGAGAGAGTTCAGAAGCTCCTTTCGAACAAGGGGTCCTATGTGAAAATGTAACATCACCTAGAATAAAGTTTTGAGTTGAAAACTGTTTGATTTCAGTTTCTAACAACCTGCTAATGCTTATAATTTCAAAAATGACCATTTTTTTGGTCTTTATTAAAATGAAAAGGTTGATCGAAAAGTTTGGGGGATCTAAGAGTGTGGCAACCCAGTAGTCATGATTACTTCGAACTCTGACAATATGAGGGTCATGCTGCAGGTAGTGCAGCAAGAAGGCACTTATGTGTCTTGCGCATCTCGGAGCCCCAAAATTATTTTCCGGGCTAGATGCAGCTAAAAATTATTATTAATTTTAAATCTGGTGAAGCTTTAGTATAGATGGCCTAATAGGATCAGTGCTGCACACTGCTACAAAGCCCAAATTATTTTCCAGCCAAGATACAGATAAACATGATTAGTAATTTGAAAGCTTAAAACGGTTGGTAGGGTGATTTTAACCAATCATCAAGCTTTTACTCTCCCCAGGATGACACAGGGGTAGAAAAGTCGTTTCGGATCCATGATTTGTTCATCTTTATGAACGTGAGTCTGTCTACATTATCAGTGGAGAGCCGCGTGCGCTTATCTGTCAGCACACCACCAGCAGCGCTGAACACACGTTCAGACAGAACGCTGGCTGCGGGGCATGACAAGATCTCCAAGGCGTAAGTGGCTAGCTCCGGCCATTTATCCAGATTGGAAGCCCAAAAAGAGCAAGGGTCCAGTGACACAGTCGTGGCTTCAATGTTTACTTGGAGATACTCCTGTACCATCGTCTCTAGGCGTTGACTATGTGTCAGACTTCTTGTCTCCTGTGGCCTTGCAAAGGATGGGCTAAAAAAGTGGTGAAATGATTCCGCAAAATTGATGTTACCAGCAGATACTGTGGTTCTGTTACGGTTTGAGTGCTGAACACTTGACGGTCCCACGGTTGGCAAGTTGGAACTGTGAGATTCACTACGTGCACCACTGGTATTTTGTGGAAAAGCACATGTAAGATTCTGCAACAGTCTCTGCTGATACTCCTGCATGTGTAGCACCCTGAGGATTCGGCTGCTACAGGGGTATTGCACCTCAAGCCAGAGGTGTAATATTCCACTCCCGGGTAAGGATGGAGTGTGGAACTGAGCTCAGTTAGCTGCATACACTACATACATCCCATTTCCGAGGGACAGACCGATGGTACTCCCACTAGGTATATGTGCAGGTACGACAGTGTCTGTCCCTGGCTGGAGTGGGAGGGGGGTGGAACATCCCAGTAGTGTAGGGGCAGATAGGGGGAGCAGTCTGGGTAATGCTAGGAGCTCATTGGGTGCTGGTCACCTGAGCTCACACATAGAGGGAGTATATAAGGTGGGAACCATCTTAGATCAGGGTCAGTCTTCTGTAGAGAGTCAGTCAGTCCTGAGAGAGGTCCAGGAGCGCCTGCAGAGAGAAGAGAGAGAGAGGAGAAGAGAAGGACCCAGAGGGGAAGAAGAAGGAACCCCAAGAACCCAGAATTAGACCAGAAGGGTGAAGGGTTGGCACGCAAGGGAACCGGATCCCAAATTAGTGGAGGAGAGAAACAACCCTCAGCTAAGAACCGGAGGCTGCGACATCACATGTGGAGCAGCCCCTCACTAAGTCCACTAAGAAGGCACACCAGGTATAGGGTCAGGGAACCCCGAAGAGGTGCACCCACCAAGAGGCCCGAGGGAGCCGGATATAAGTGGACCCCTGGTGAGAAAGGCCAGTAGAGAGGACAGTCAGAAAGGGAGCTCAGGACCACGCTCCAGAATTGCTTGGGGGTTGGCCGAGTCCAGGACCTGGTGGACGCAGCACGGCTCGGGCGGTCACTCAAGGCCAGAGTGACCAACAGAACAGCAGTAAGTAAAAACCCTGAACTGCACAGCCCGACTCTAAGTCTTCTTACCATCCACACTGCACCACCACTACCACCATCCTCTACACCTGACCCCCTGAGGCTATACCCCTCCCGTTGGGGGTTATACTACCCGAAGCTGCACACATACCACCAGCCTCAGCGGACCCTGCTGCAGCGGCGGCCTTTTGACCGCAAATCAACGGGTGGCGTAGTCGACACAAAGAACAACTAATAACATCTGTAAAGACTGCCACACACTGAGCTTGACACCCTGGGCACGGACCGGGTCACCGCCACTCGGAGACTACAACCCCCATCTGATCCGGCTCCGGGTATTCCCCAAACAACACTGGCCCAGGGGGCGCGTCACATGCGTGCATCCCTTTCTATGGCAGGAATAATTTCTGCAAATTTACTTTTGTACCGGGGATCTAACAGTGTGGCAACCCAGTAGTCAGGATTATTTCTAATTCTCACAATTCGAGGGTCATGTTGCAGGTAGTGCAGCAAGAAGGCACTCATGTGTGTTGCGCATCCAGGAGCACCAAGTCCCTGTTGTGTTGGTGGCGAGGTAACAATCATGCTTCCTTCCTCTGTCCTCTCGCCCCAACCTCGCACAACAGAAATGTGATCAAGGTCTCCCTCATCTGATGAGTCTTCCATCAGTTCGTCCTCCACTTCTTCCTGGGCTCCTGCACCTTCCTCACTAGTTTGGCTGCTACCATGCGCCCTGGTAAAACCATCTCCCCCACCCTCACATGCCTGCCGCCTTGGTGCTGCCGACCGTCTGGACCTTGCAGATGTTAGCCCTTCCGCATACAACTCCTCCTCCTCTACTTCCTCCACCTCCTCTTGTGCCACCACCTGACTCCGAATTCTGTTTAACATGTGCTCCAGCATGTAAATCACCGGAATAGTCATGCTGATAATGGCATCGTCAGCACTAAACATCTTCGTCGCCATTTCAAAACTGTGCAGAAGGGTGCATAGGTCCCTGATCTGAGACCACTCCTCCAGCGTGATTTGCCCCACCTCTGAATCTCGTTGGCCCAGGCTATACGTCAGAACGTATTGCACCAGGGCTTGTCGGTGCTGCCACAGTCGCTGCAACATGTGCAGAGTTGAATTCCACCGGGTAGGCACATCGCATTTTAGCCGGTGAAGTGGCAGGCCCAACGACTTCTGTAGAGATGTAAGTCGCTGAGCTGCGGGATGCGAACGGCGGAAGTGAGCACACAGCGACCGTGCCCTCTGCAGAAGGCCATCTAGTCTGGGATAGTGGGCTAAAAATTGCTGGACAACCAGGTTCAACACGTGAGCCATACAAGGCACGTGTGTGACATTGCCCCGGCGAAGGGCCGCACCCAGGTTTGCAGCATTGTCGCACACGGCCTTCCCTGGTCCAGTGGAGACAACCATTCATGAAATTGGTTCTCCAGAGCTGACCACAACTCCTCAGCTGTGTGACTCACATTTCCCAGACATTTCAATGTAAAAACCGCCTGATGACGTTGAGCCCTACTGTCAGCATAGTAAGGAGGTGTGCTGGATCCCTTCTGCGCAGTTAGAAAGCTTGTGGCATGACCAGACAGGCTTTGGGTGCAGGTGGAAGACCGAGAGGAGGTTGAGGAGGCAGAAGAAGTGGAGGAACTTTGACATAAAGAGGATTGACGCACAACTCGTGGGGACGGCAAGACTTGGACAGCAGCCCCTTGTCCTGCTGTCACCATAGTTACCCAGTGCCCAGTCAGTGACATGTAACGCCCCTGTCCATGCCTACTCGTCCAAGTGTCTGTGGTGAAATGCACCCTGTCACACACAGAGTTTCTCAAAGAAGCGGTGATGTTGTGTGCGACATGCTGGTGGAACGCAGGCACACCTTTCTTTGAGAAGTAGTGCCGACTGGGCATCTGGTACTGGGGCACTGCGACGGACATAAGGTCTCGAAAATCCTCTGTGTCCACCAGGCGGAAAGGCAGCATTTCTGTAGCCAAGAGCTTGCAGATGGTGAAATTCAACCTCTTAGCTTTCTCATGGCTAGGAGGAAATGGTCTTTTACTTGTCCACATCTGAGGGACCGAGGGCTGGCTATTGTGCTTAGACGGGGTTGATAAAGGTGTCCCCGGCAAACTGCCGGTCTGTGAGGAAGATGCAGGCGGACATGTTAGGTTGCCTTGATCCAAAGGTGGTGCTATCGATGTCGGACAGCGCTCAACACCAGCTGGTGTTACCACCTCCAAAGAAAATGATGACCTGCCAATCACGCTGGCTGTTGCGGGTAAAGAGGTGGCAGGTCTGCGCCCCAAAACAGGTGTGACTGCTGTCCCCCCAGTCACAGAGGATGAAGAGGCCGCGGATGCACAAGATATGGCAGACGGTGGTTGGCCCGGCCGGCTAGGCCGCATTGTAGCACACTGAGCTTCCCACTGCAACTTATGCTTCATGTCCATGTGCCGGTTCATGCATGAAGTACTCAAACTATGTATTTTTTGGCCTCTACTTAGCTTTTGCTGACAAATGTTACAGATAACACGAGTTGGGTCATCTTTATCGATCTGAAAAAATGCCCAGGCTATGCAAGGCTTAGCACCCATGCGACCTGAAGAGCCACCACGACTTGTGGTGAGAGGCAGAGTTGTGTTTGAGGATGCAGTTGTTGACGTGCTTCCAGTACTACGTCTCTGTCCAGGAAGGCGCAACCTGACCTCGTCGTCACTAGCATCTTCCTCCACCTCCTCTGCTGACCTCATCTCTTGGCTGACTGTGGGTTGACAGTAAGTGGGATCTCCAACCTCATCATCATCACCCTGTGCGTTATCACACCCGTCGTCCTCAGAGCCAACCTGTTCCTGCCCTGACAAAAAACTAAAGTTGTCGCTCCAATCAGGTATTTGAGTCTTATCATCGTCTTCCTCATTGTCTCCACCAACAGGAGTTACAGTTTGGGAATGAGGGTCTACATTATGGTCAGAACCTTCTGCGTCTGGTCCTGGATCCGACTCATAAAGATTCTGGGCATCAGTGCAGATCATTTCCTCGTCTGGATTCACAGAAGCGCTGGAGTCGACCTCTGATTCCCAGGCTATAGTATGAGTAAACAGCTCTGCAGACTCAACCATCTGTTCTACCTCATACTCAGACGGGCAGCTGGAGATTTGGGAGCTGTGAGGAAGCAAGTGCGATTGGGGTGACACCTTTGAGGACTGGAGTATTTGTGATGTTGAAGTTGATGTGGAGGAGAGCCCACTTAAAGGAGCACTTGATATCCGTTGAAGCACCTGCTGTTTTTGTGCCTCATCTGGAATTTGTAGCGATTGGCGTGGCCGTAAGAAAGGGATCTTATCACATTGTCCGCTAAAAGAAGTAGACATTTTAGTTTGGCTGGAAGATGGTCTTTCTTCTGCAGATGTTACTGTTGCTTTAACACCTACCCCACGGACACAACCTTTTTTCCCCTTCCCAACACGCCTATTCCCCTTTCCACCAGCAGCAGGCCTTTTTCCACTCATTTTGGTGGTTAACTAATTCACAACTCTGGAGTTGTTTGCACAAAAAAACAATGGATGGGAACCGAGCAGAGCTGAGTGGCCAAACTGTGGTATTAGGCCAAAACTATTGGCTGGGTTAGATGCAGAAAAAAATTATATTCAATTTGCAACCTGATGGAGGTCAGTATAGATGGATTAATAGAACAAGTCCCACACACAGGTAGAAGCCCAATATTTTTTCAGAGGTAGATGCAGAAAAAAATATATTCAGTTTGCAACCTGATGGAGGTCAGTATAGATGGACTAATACAACAAGTCCCACACACAGCTAGAAGCCCAATATTTTTTCAGAGCTAGATGCAGAAAAAAATATATTCAGTTTGCAACCTGATGGAGGTCTGTATAGATGGATTAATAGAACAAGTCCCACACACAGCTAGAAGCCCAATATTTTTTCAGAGGTAGATGCAGAAAAAAATATATTCAGTTTGCAACCTGATGGAGGTCAGTATAGATGGACTAATACAACAAGTCCCACACACAGCTAGAAGCCCAATATTTTTTCAGAGGTAGATGCAGAAAAAAATATATTCAGTTTGCAACCTGATGGAGGTCAGTATAGATGGACTAATACAACAAGTCCCACACACAGCTAGAAGCCCAATATTTTTTCAGAGGTAGATGCAGAAAAAAATATATTCAGTTTGCAACCTGATGGAGGTCTGTATAGATGGATTAATAGAACAAGTCCCACACACAGCTAGAAGCCCAATATTTTTTCAGAGGTAGATGCAGAAAAAAATATATTCAGTTTGCAACCTGATGGAGGTCAGTATAGATGGACTAATACAACAAGTACCACACACAGCTAGAAGCCCAATATTTTTTCAGAGGTAGATGCAGAAAAAAATATATTCAGTTTGCAACCTGATGGAGGTCAGTATAGATGGACTAATACAACAAGTCCCACACACAGCTAAAAGCCCAATATTTTTTCAGAGGTAGATGCAGAAAAAAATATATTCAGTTTGCAATCTGATGGAGGTCTGTATAGATGGATTAATAGAACAAGTCCCACACACAGCTAGAAGCCCAATATTTTTTCAGAGGTAGATGCAGAAAAAAATATATTCAGTTTGCAACTTGATGGAGGTCTGTATAGATGGATTAATAGAACAAGTCCCACACACAGCTAGAAGCCCAATATTTTTTCAGAGCTAGATGCAGAAAAAAATATATTCAGTTTGCAACCTGATGGAGGTCTGTATAGATGGATTAATAGAACAAGTCCCACACACAGCTAGAAGCCCAATATTTTTTCAGAGGTAGATGCAGAAAAAAATATATTCAGTTTGCAACCTGATGGAGGTCATTATAGATGGACTAATACAACAAGTCCCACACTCAGCTAGAAGCCCAATATTTTTTCAGAGGTAGATGCAGAAAAAAATATATTCAGTTTGCAACCTGATGGAGGTCAGTATAGATGGACTAATACAACAAGTCCCACACACAGCTAGAAGCCCAATATTTTTTCAGAGGTAGATGCAGAAAAAAATATATTCAGTTTGCAACCTGATGGAGGTCTGTATAGATGGATTAATAGAACAAGTCCCACACACAGCTAGAAGCCCAATATTTTTTCAGAGGTAGATGCAGAAAAAAATATATTCAGTTTGCAACCTGATGGAGGTCTGTATAGATGGATTAATAGAACAAGTCCCACACACAGCTAGAAGCCCAATATTTTTTCAGAGGTAGATGCAGAAAAAAATATATTCAGTTTGCAACCTGATGGAGGTCAGTATAGATGGACTAATACAACAAGTCCCACACACAGCTAGAAGCCCAATATTTTTTCAGAGGTAGATGCAGAAAAAAATATATTCAGTTTGCAACCTGATGGAGGTCAGTATAGATGGACTAATACAACAAGTCCCACACACAGCTAGAAGCCCAATATTTTTTCAGAGGTAGATGCAGAAAAAAATATATTCAGTTTGCAACCTGATGGAGGTCTGTATAGATGGATTAATAGAACAAGTCCCACACACAGCTAGAAGCCCAATATTTTTTTCAGAGGTAGATGCAGAAAAAAATATATTCAGTTTGCAACCTGCTGGAGGTCTGTATAGATGGATTAATAGAACAAGTCCCACACACAGCTAGAAGCCCAATATTTTTTCAGAGGTAGATGCAGAAAAAAATATATTCAGTTTGCAACCTGATGGAGGTCAGTATAGATGGACTAAGACAACAAGTCCCACACACAGCTAGAAGCCCAATATTTTTTCAGAGGTAGATGCAGAAAAAAATATATTCAGTTTGCAACCTGATGGAGGTCAGTATAGATGGACTAATACAACAAGTCCCACACACAGCTAGAAGCCCAATATTTTTTCAGAGGTAGATGCAGAAAAAAATATATTCAGTTTGCAATCTGATGTAGGTCTGTATAGATGGATTAATAGAACAAGTCCCACACACAGCTAGAAACCCAATATTTTTTCAGAGGTAGATGCAGAAAAAAATATATTCAGTTTGCAACCTGATGGAGGTCAGTATAGATGGACTAATACAACAAGTCCCACACACAGCTAGAAGCCCAATATTTTTTCAGAGGTAGATGCAGAAAAAATATATTCAGTTTGCAACCTGATGGAGGTCAGTATAGTTGGAGTAATACAACAAGTCCCACACACAGCTAGAAGCCCAATATTTTTTCAGAGGTAGATGCAGAAAAAAATATATTCAGTTTGCAACCTGATGGAGGTCTGTATAGATGGATTAATAGAACAAGTCCCACACACAGCTAGAAGCCCAATATTTTTTCAGAGGTAGATGCAGAAAAAAATATATTCAGTTTGCAACCTGATGGAGGTCAGTATAGATGGACTAATAAAACAAGTCCCACACACAGCTAGAAGCCCAATATTTTTTCAGAGGTAGATGCAGAAAAAAATATATTCAGTTTGCAACCTGATGGAGGTCAGTATAGATGGACTAATACAACAAGTCCCACACACAGCTAGAAGCCCAATATTTTTTCAGAGGTAGATGAAGAAAAAAATATATTCAGTTTGCAACCTGATGGAGGTCTGTATAGATGGATTAATAGAACAAGTCCCACACACAGCTAGATGCCCAATATTTTTTCAGAGGTAGATGGAGAAAAAAATATATTCAGTTTGCAACCTGATGGAGGTCTGTATAGATGGATTAATAGAACAAGTCCCACACACAGCCAGAAGCCCAATATTTTTTCAGAGGTAGATGCAGAAAAAAATATATTCAGTTTGCAACCTGATGGAGGTCAGTATAGATGGACTAATACAACAAGTCCCACACACAGCTAGAAGCCCAATATTTTTTCAGAGGTAGATGCAGAAAAAAATATATTCAGTTTGCAACCTGATGGAGGTCAGTATAGATGGACTAAGACAACAAGTCCCACACACAGCTAGAAGCCCAATATTTTTTCAGAGGTAGATGCAGAAAAAAATATATTCAGTTTGCAACCTGATGGAGGTCTGTATAGATGGATTAATAGAACAAGTCCCACACACAGCTAGAAGCCCAATATTTTTTCAGAGGTAGATGCAGAAAAAAATATATTCAGTTTGCAACCTGATGGAGGTCTGTATAGATGGATTAATAGAACAAGTCCCACACACAGCTAGAAGCCCAATATTTTTTCAGAGCTAGATGCAGAAAAAAATATATTCAGTTTGCAACCTGATGGAGGTCTGTATAGATGGATTAATAGAACAAGTCCCACACACAGCTAGAAGCCCAATATTTTTTCAGAGGTAGATGCAGAAAAAAATATATTCAGTTTGCAACCTGATGGAGGTCAGTATAGATGGACTAATACAACAAGTCCCACACACAGCTAGAAGCCCAATATTTTTTCAGAGGTAGATGCAGAAAAAAATATATTCAGTTTGCAACCTGATGGAGGTCAGTATAGATGGATTAATAGAACAAGTCCCACACACAGCTAGAAGCCCAATATTTTTTCAGAGCTAGATGCAGAAAAAAATATATTCAGTTTGCAACCTGATGGAGGTCTGTATAGATGGATTAATAGAACAAGTCCCACACACAGCTAGAAGCCCAATATTTTTTCAGAGGTAGATGCAGAAAAAAATATATTCAGTTTGCAACCTGATGGAGGTCAGTATAGATGGACTAATACAACAAGTCCCACACTCAGCTAGAAGCCCAATATTTTTTCAGAGGTAGATGCAGAAAAAAATATATTCAGTTTGCAACCTGATGGAGGTCAGTATAGATGGACTAATACAACAAGTCGCACACACAGCTAGAAGCCCAATATTTTTTCAGAGGTAGATGCAGAAAAAAATATATTCAGTTTGCAACCTGATGGAGGTCTGTATAGATGGATTAATAGAACAAGTCCCACACACAGCTAGAAGCCCAATATTTTTTCAGAGATAGATGCATAAAAAATATATTCAGTTTGCAACCTGATGGAGGTCAGTATAGATGGACTAATACAACAAGTCCCACACACAGCTAGAAGCCCAATATTTTTTCAGAGGTAGATGCAGAAAAAAATATATTCAGTTTGCAACCTGATGGAGGTCAGTATAGATGGAGTAATACAACAAGTCCCACACACAGCTAGAAGCCCAATATTTTTTCAGAGGTAGATGCAGAAAAAAATATATTCAGTTTGCAACCTGATGGAGGTCTGTATAGATGGATTAATAGAACAAGTCCCACACACAGCTAGAAGCCCAATATTTTTTCAGAAGTAGATGCAGAAAAAAATATATTCAGTTTGCAACCTGATGGAGGTCAGTATAGATGGACTAATACAACAAGTCCCACACACAGCTAGAAGCCCAATATTTTTTCAGAGGTAGATGCAGAAAAAAATATATTCAGTTTGCAACCTGGTGGAGGTCAGTATAGATGGACTAATACAACAAGTCCCACACACAGCTAGAAGCCCAATATTTTTTCAGAGGTAGATGCAGAAAAAAATATATTCAGTTTGCAACCTGATGGAGGTCTGTATAGATGGATTAATAGAACAAGTCCCACACACAGCTAGAAGCCCAATATTTTTTCAGAGGTAGATGCAGAAAAAAATATATTCAGTTTGCAACCTGATGGAGGTCTGTATAGATGGATTAATAGAACAAGTCCCACACACAGCTAGAAGCCCAATATTTTTTCAGAGGTAGATGCAGAAAAAAATATATTCAGTTTGCAACCTGATGGAGGTCAGTATAGATGGACTAATACAACAAGTCCCACACACAGCTAGAAGCCCAATATTTTTTCAGAGGTAGATGCAGAAAAAAATATATTCAGTTTGCAACCTGATGGAGGTCAGTATAGATGGACTAATACAACAAGTCCCACACACAGCTAGAAGCCCAATATTTTTTCAGAGGTAGATGCAGAAAAAAATATATTCAGTTTGCAACCTGATGGAGGTCTGTATAGATGGATTAATAGAACAAGTCCCACACACAGCTAGAAGCCCAATATTTTTTCAGAGGTAGATGCAGAAAAAAATATATTCAGTTTGCAACCTGATGGAGGTCTGTATAGATGGATTAATAGAACAAGTCCCACACACAGCTAGAAGCCCAATATTTTTTCAGAGCTAGATGCAGAAAAAAATATATTCAGTTTGCAACCTGATGGAGGTCTGTATAGATGGATTAATAGAACAAGTCCCACACACAGCTAGAAGCCCAATATTTTTTCAGAGGTAGATGCAGAAAAAAATATATTCAGTTTGCAACCTGATGGAGGTCAGTATAGATGGACTAATACAACAAGTCCCACACACAGCTAGAAGCCCAATATTTTTTCAGAGCTAGATGCAGAAAAAAATATATTCAGTTTGCAACCTGATGGAGGTCAGTATAGATGGACTAATACAACAAGTCCCACACACAGCTAGAAGCCCAATATTTTTTCAGAGGTAGATGCAGAAAAAAATATATTCAGTTTGCAACCTGATGGAGGTCTGTATAGATGGATTAATAGAACAAGTCCCACACACAGCTAGAAGCCCAATATTTTTTCAGAGGTAGATGCAGAAAAAAATATATTCAGTTTGCAACCTGATGGAGGTCAGTATAGATGGACTAATACAACAAGTCCCACACACAGCTAGAAGCCCAATATTTTTTCAGAGGTAGATGCAGAAAAAAATATATTCAGTTTGCAACCTGATGGAGGTCAGTATAGATGGACTAATACAACAAGTCCCACACACAGCTAGAAGCCCAATATTTTTTCAGAGGTAGATGCAGAAAAAAATATATTCAGTTTGCAACCTGATGGAGGTCTGTATAGATGGATTAATAGAACAAGTCCCACACACAGCTAGAAGCCCAATATTTTTTCAGAGGTAGATGCAGAAAAAAATATATTCAGTTTGCAACCTGATGGAGGTCAGTATAGATGGACTAATACAACAAGTCCCACACACAGCTAGAAGCCCAATATTTTTTCAGAGGTAGATGCAGAAAAAAATATATTCAGTTTGCAACCTGATGGAGGTCAGTATAGATGGACTAATACAACAAGTCCCACACACAGCTAGAAGCCCAATATTTTTTCAGAGGTAGATGCAGAAAAAAATATATTCAGTTTGCAACCTGATGGAGGTCTGTATAGATGGATTAATAGAACAAGTCCCACACACAGCTAGAAGCCCAATATTTTTTCAGAGGTAGATGCAGAAAAAAATATATTCAGTTTGCAACCTGATGGAGGTCTGTATAGATGGATTAATAGAACAAGTCCCACACACAGCTAGAAGCCCAATATTTTTTCAGAGGTAGATGCAGAAAAAATATATTCAGTTTGCAACCTGATGGAGGTCAGTATAGATGGACTAATACAACAAGTCCCACACACAGCTAGAAGCCCAATATTTTTTCAGAGGTAGATGCAGAAAAAAATATATTCAGTTTGCAACCTGATGGAGGTCAGTATAGATGGACTAATACAACAAGTCCCACACACAGCTAGAAGCCCAATATTTTTTCAGAGGTAGATGCAGAAAAAAATATATTCAGTTTGCAACCTGATGGAGGTCTGTATAGATGGATTAATAGAACAAGTCCCACACACAGCTAGAAGCCCAATATTTTTTCAGAGGTAGATGCAGAAAAAAATATATTCAGTTTGCAACCTGATGGAGGTCTGTATAGATGGATTAATAGAACAAGTCCCACACACAGCTAGAAGCCCAATATTTTTTCAGAGCTAGATGCAGAAAAAAATATATTCAGTTTGCAACCTGATGGAGGTCTGTATAGATGGATTAATAGAACAAGTCCCACACACAGCTAGAAGCCCAATATTTTTTCAGAGGTAGATGCAGAAAAAAATATATTCAGTTTGCAACCTGATGGAGGTCAGTATAGATGGACTAATACAACAAGTCCCACACACAGCTAGAAGCCCAATATTTTTTCAGAGGTAGATGCAGAAAAAAATATATTCAGTTTGCAACCTGATGGAGGTCAGTATAGATGGACTAATACAACAAGTCCCACACACAGCTGGAAGCCCAATATTTTTTCAGAGGTAGATGCAGAAAAAAATATATTCAGTTTGCAACCTGATGGAGGTCTGTATAGATGGATTAATAGAACAAGTCCCACACACAGCTAGAAGCCCAATATTTTTTCAGAGGTAGATGCAGAAAAAAATATATTCAGTTTGCAACCTGATGGAGGTCAGTATAGATGGACTAATACAACAAGTCCCACACACAGCTAGAAGCCCAATATTTTTTCAGAGGTAGATGCAGAAAAAAATATATTCAGTTTGCAACCTGATGGAGGTCAGTATAGATGGACTAATACAACAAGTCCCACACACAGCTAGAAGCCCAATATTTTTTCAGAGGTAGATGCAGAAAAAAATATATTCAGTTTGCAACCTGATGGAGGTCTGTATAGATGGATTAATAGAACAAGTCCCACACATAGCTAGAAGCCCAATATTTTTTCAGAGGTAGATGCAGAAAAAAATATATTCAGTTTGCAACCTGATGGAGGTCAGTATAGATGGACTAATACAACAAGTCCCACACACAGCTAGAAGCCCAATATTTTTTCAGAGGTAGATGCAGAAAAAAATATATTCAGTTTGCAACCTGATGGAGGTCAGTATAGATGGACTAATACAACAAGTCCCACACACAGCTAGAAGCCCAATATTTTTTCAGAGGTAGATGCAGAAAAAAATATATTCAGTTTGCAACCTGATGGAGGTCTGTATAGATGGATTAATAGAACAAGTCCCACACACAGCTAGAAGCCCAATATTTTTTCAGAGGTAGATGCAGAAAAAAATATATTCAGTTTGCAACCTGATGGAGGTCAGTATAGATGGACTAATACAACAAGTCCCACACACAGCTAGAAGCCCAATATTTTTTCAGAGGTAGATGCAGAAAAAAATATATTCAGTTTGCAACCTGATGGAGGTCAGTATAGATGGACTAATACAACAAGTCCCACACACAGCTAGAAGCCCAATATTTTTTCAGAGGTAGATGCAGAAAAAAATATATTCAGTTTGCAACCTGATGGAGGTCTGTATAGATGGATTAATAGAACAAGTCCCACACACAGCTAGAAGCCCAATATTTTTTCAGAGGTAGATGCAGAAAAAAATATATTCAGTTTGCAACCTGATGGAGGTCAGTATAGATGGACTAATACAACAAGTCCCACACACAGCTAGAAGCCCAATATTTTTTCAGAGGTAGATGCAGAAAAAAATATATTCAGTTTGCAACCTGATGGAGGGCTGTATAGATGGATTAATAGAACAAGTCCCACACACAGCTAGAAGCCCAATATTTTTTCAGAGGTAGATGCAGAAAAAAATATATTCAGTTTGCAACCTGATGGAGGTCAGTATAGATGGAGTAATAGAACAAGTCCCACACACAGCTAGAAGCCCAATATTTTTTCCGAGGTAGATGCAGAAAAAAATATATTCAGTTTGCAACCTGATGGAGGTCTGTATAGATGGATTAATAGAACAAGTCCCACACACAGCTAGAAGCCCAATATTTTTTCAGAGGTAGATGCAGAAAAAAATATATTCAGTTTGCAACCTGATGGAGGTCTGTATAGATGGATTAATAGAACAAGTCCCACACACAGCTAGAAGCCCAATATTTTTTCAGAGCTAGATGCAGAAAAAAATATATTCAGTTTGCAACCTGATGGAGGTCTGTATAGATGGATTAATAGAACAAGTCCCACACACAGCTAGAAGCCCAATATTTTTTCAGAGGTAGATGCAGAAAAAAATATATTCAGTTTGCAACCTGATGGAGGTCTGTATAGATGGATTAATAGAACAAGTCCCACACACAGCTAGAAGCCCAATATTTTTTCAGAGGTAGATGCAGAAAAAAATATATTCAGTTTGCAACCTGATGGAGGTCTGTATAGATGGATTAATAGAACAAGTCCCACACACTGCTAGAAGCCCAAATATTTTTTCAGAGCTAGATGCAGAAAAAAATTATATTCAATTTGCAACCTGATGGAGGTCAGTATAGATGGACTAATAGAATGATGCTATGCCCAAAAGATTTTACTTCACTAGGTGCAGTAAAAAAATTGGTATTCTATACACAGGTGGTATATCTTGCAACACAGATAGGCTACTCCACTGACTAACACACTCTGCAATAGGCCAAAAAGGATTAGCTTTGCTAGATTCAGCCAAATGCTGTGAAAAAAACTTGCACAGCACTGGCACAGACCTGCCTGGCAAAAACTGATAGGAACTGATGTAACCTAGTCCTGAAAAGGACTCCAATTACAATTAGTCTTTACTCCTACAATCTATCTATTTAAGAGCACAGACCTGCCTGATAAAAGTCGTAGGAAATGCTGTAATCTAGTCCTTAAAAGGACTGCAATCACAACTATTCCCTACTCCCAAGCTATCTGTAGATTTGTGCGAAAATTGGCTTGAAATTAACAAGGTATAGCGCACACAGCAACAGCGGTGCCGTCTAACACGCAGCTGCAGCAGTGAGAAAATGGTGGCGACGGGGAAAATGGCTTGGTCTTATAGGGCAAGGACATGTGACATACACTGCCAATGACACATGCCCTTGCTTGTGTGAAAAAAAGCACTTCGCTCCGTGTGTGCGCTGCTGATAGGCTGACAGATTGCACCTCCCCACTGCAAATGCAGGAAAGAGAAAAAAAAATGGAGATCTTCATTATTCCTGCAGAGATCCATCCCCTGCCCCTCCCCCCACCCCGCTGTACACTCAAACTGCGTATTAACATTAATTTTCATCATTACTGAGAAAAAATCCAGTTATGATTTTGGTGCACGAACAGTTATCGAACATAACCTCGAACAGCCGAATTTTTCTCAAATTGTTCGTGTTCGCCGAACGGCTCGAACACCGCCCAAAACAGCTCGAATTTGAGATTGGCGAACAGTTCGAGTAGAACAACGCTCATCTCTACTTATTATATATGTGACTGACATGTTTCTATCTATCTAATCTATGTGTGATGCTCTATTCTTTCTATTCTAAATTGTCGGGTACCGGTGTATGCCGCTGCTGAATTGCCGGCTTTTCATGTTTCACTGTGAGCACTGTTCCCATCGATTTGGGCAACCACTGTAATGCCACAACCACCATGGCTGTGACATTACAATGAGTGGCAGACAATGCCTGCATGATGTGAAAAAATCCAGTTACGCTTTTGGTGCACGAACAGTTATCGAACATAACCTCAAACAGCCGAATTTTTTGCAAATCGTTCGCGTTCGTCGAGCGACTCGAACACCGCCCAAAACAGCTCGAATTTGAGATTGGCGAACAGTTCTAGTCGAACACCGCTCATCTCTAATCATAAACACCCTTTAAAAAAATTATGTGGGTGTTGCATCACGGACCACGGTCACCCTGGTGATATGGTGGTAGAGGATGAGGAGAAGGAGGAGGACAAGAGCAAATAGCCAAAATCAGGAAGCGTATACCCATGTGTGGGTGTGAAGAGGTGCTTTGGAATACACCTCCCAAAAAAAGACACTGGATTTGAGTTAATGTTACGCTGCTATCATTCGGTGGTGTTGAGAAGTCTGGCCCAATCCAGCCCTTGTTCATTTTTAAAAGAGTCAGTGACGCGCCCCCTGGGCCGTGTGTGGGGGAATACCCGGAGTCGGGTCTCTGTGTAATGCTGGGGGTTGTAGTCTCCATGGCGGCGACCCGGTCCCGTGGCTCAGGGTGGTCAAACCAGTGGCGGATCTGTTTATTTGGTTTTCAATGTTTAAATGTCCGACTACGACACACGTGGATTGCGGTCACTGAGAACCGCCGCTGCGGGGCACACCGCTGAGGCTGATGTTGTGTGTGCAGCAGAGAGTAGTATAACTCCCCATGGGAGGAGTATAGCCTCAGGGCAGCGTGTATAGATGGTGAGGGTCGTGGTGCATGGGCGCAGCAGAAATGACTGAGTCTATGCAGTGCAGTTCAGGGTCTTTACTGTTGGTAAGGAAGAAGGCCCTGCCGGGAGTACTGGCTAACATTAGAGGCCTGGTCAGTCTGTGAGCGAACAAGAGTCCCCCTGGCCAGGTGGAGGTGTAGGCCTTCCCGTCTGACTGCACTCTTCCTGGCTACCTTGCTGTAGTCGTGTAGTAGCCCACGTCCCTGAGTGTACCGTGTGGTGCTCACCCGTATGGCTGGTGACTTGGGGCCTTTGGTACCTTCCGCTCCTCGATGGCGGTTCTGGTCCCTTGCGTGTGACTGAGCCTCCGGGCTTTCTATGGCCAGAGGACCTGAAATTCCCTGCCAGGTGGTTTCTGCTGCTGGATGTGGATATCCTCACAGCCTCGGACTCCTGTGTCCGGTTCTCTGCGTTTTCGGCCAGGACGAGCTCTGCTAGCTCCAGTCCCTGGCCTTCAGCTCCTGTCTCCTACAGAGCTCCTTGCTTGCTGCTCTGTTCCTCACTAGACTCTGACTAACTAACCCCGCCCCAGATCCAGTTTATAAAGGGCAGGTTCCTCCCCTCCCTGGACTGGGGCAGGAGGTGTTGTATGTTACAGTGCTCCTGACCAGGAAAACCCATGCTCGCTCTCAGACATGGTATTTCTACCATTGTGGCAACCAGACCCCTGGGGTGCCACATCAGCCTGTCAGCATTTTCAGTTGACAGATGGATGCGCTTATCAGTTATAATTCCACCAGCGGCACTAAAAACCTGCTCTGATAAAACGCTGGCGGCAGGGCAGGCCAGGACCTCCAAGGCGTAGAGAGCCAGTTCATTCCACGTATCCAGCCTGGATAACCAATAATTATAAGGCACAGAGGAATCATGGAGGACGTTGGTACAGTCGGCAAGGTACTCCCTCAGCATCTTCCCAAACTTTGCACTCCTTGTGAGAGTACCCCGCGCCTCATGGCTTGTGCGATGGGAGAAAATTCTTCCAGAACTTTGACAGTGTTCCCCTGCCTCTGCTGGATTGAAGTTGTGTCTCTCTCGCCTGTACTCCTTGGTTGTCCAATGAAGTGTGACCTCTGCCGCCAGCATTTTCAGATGGAAATTTTTTTAATAGTTCCGCAACAAGGGCCATTTTTGTAGACCTGTCCGCCTCAGGAATAAGAGATATAAAGTTCTCCTTGCAACGTAGGTCTAGAAGTGTCACCAACCAGTAATGACTGTCACCCAAAATTTTGAGAATGTGAGGGGCGATGGAAAGGCAGCGTTACAAACTCAGCCATGCGTGCCAGACTGCTAACAGGCAAGACTTCCGTGTCCTCACAAAGAGGATGACTGACCATGCTCTCCTCCTTCTTCTCTCTCTCCTCTGGCCATCCACGCTGAACAGACGGTATGACAGTTGTGCAGGTAGTACTGTCTATAGCTCATGAAACTAGCTCCTGTTCTTCCTCCTCCTCCTCTTCCTCATTGTCACCCAATCCATTTTGGGATGAGATGAGGCTGGGCTGTGTGTAATCACCCTGTATGGTTCCTTGCTCCATCTCATTGTGCTCCGCCTGTAATGCATCCTCTTTGATTGTGAGCAGAGAGCATTTCAGAAGACAGAGAAGCGGGATGGTGATGCTAATTATGGCGTCATCGCCGCTCACCATCTTGGTGGAGTCCTCAAAGTTTTGGAGGATGGTACATATGTCTGACATCCATGTCCACTCCTGAGGTCTTATGTGTGGAGTCTGAACTGAATACCGACGGCCTTATTGATGCTGGTACCCAACAACTGCCCTCTTCTGCTCACAAATCCTTCCCAACACCTGCAGTGTAGAGTTCCAATGTGTGAGGACATCACATACCAGTCTATGAGCCGGAAGCTGCAAACAATGCTGAAGCACGGCAAGGGTGGCGGAAGCTGTAGGTGACTTTCTAAAATGGGCACACAGGCGGCGTACTTTAACAAGCAGATACGGCAGCTCCGGGTAGGATTTGAGAAACCGCTGAACCACGAGGTTAAGCACATGGGCCTGGCATGGTACGTGTGTGAGCTCGCCTCAGAGCCGCCAGCAGGTTCCGGCCATTGTCACACATGACCATGCCTGGCTGTAGGTTCAGCGGTGTGAGCCACAGATCTGCCTGCTCTTTCAGAACTGTCCACAACTCTTCAGCATTGTGTGGTTTGTAACCTAAGCATATTAGCTTCAGCACAGCCTCTTGCCACTTGGCCGAGGCAGTGCTGCAGTGCTTCCAGCTTGTGACTGATGTGGTCATTTTAGAGATGGAGGCTGAAGAGGAGGAGGAGGCTGAGGTGTAGGAGCTTTAGACTGTGGGGGCAACCCTGATTGACCTAGGGCTCTGCCTCCCTCCCCCTGTGTGCTGCTGTCCTCGCTCTGCATGTCCTCCTGCCAGGTTGGGTCAGTTACTATATCATCCACCACCTCGTCTTCCACTTCCGCACCCTGGTTCTCCTCCTGACTTTCTGGCAATTGTATCTCATCATCGTCCACCTCTTGTGACACTTTCCCACCGTCGCCTTCGTGTGACCGTGGCTGTTCAAATATTTGGGCATCGATACATGCGATCTCCTCTTGCCCCGCTTCAAGTGGACCGGGCAAGAAGCCCGAATCTATAAATGGAAAAGTGAACAGCTCTTCGGAGTGTCCAAGTGTGGGATCAGTTGTCTCCGGGCACTCGGCATGGTGGGAAGGAGGATCAGGGTGAGGAATATGCAGTCCAGACTCACGGCTACTGAGACTTGACCTTGTGGAAGACAGGGTGGTGGTGGTGGTGGCAAAGTGACTGGAAGCATTATTCGCTATCTAACCAACAACCTTTTGACACTGCTCTGGGTTCAATAGTGGTGTGCTGCAGTCCCCTAGTAATTGGGACAGGAAGGTTGGGCGAGAAGATGCGGGTGTTTGTTGTGGCACAATTTGAGCTTGCCCACGGCCTCGGCCTCTGCATGCACCATCACTATCACGTACAGTTCCCCGTCCCTTGCCACGCGCCTTGCCCATTTTAAATGGAGGACAGTATCTTTCACGCTCACTACAAATGGCTGAATTTGGAGCGAAGTTATATGTAATCCATGTGACGGAGAAACCACAGTTTTAAATACCTGGCCTGTAGGTAACTATTTTGAACAGCAAACCGGTGTCGAAAACTTTGCTGACACACTGAAAAAAAATTAGAATGGAGGCCAGTAATGGCAGAATTTTCAGAAAACGTATATGGGATCCGTGTGACTGAGAAAACACAGTTTTAAATACTTGGCCTGTAGGTAACTTTTGAACAGCAAACCGGTGCTAAAAACTTTGCTGACACACTGAAAAAAAATTTGAATGGAGGCCAAAAATGGCAGTATTTTCAGCGCAATTATATGTGATCTGTGTGACGGACAAACCAGTTTTAAATAGCTGGATTTTTAGCGCTGTAATATGGAAAGGACCTGGCTATTTTTTGCAGTGCCAACAAGCAAATAGCGCAGAAAAACTGTGTTTTCTGGATTGCTTTTTAAGCAAATAATGAGAATTAAGATCCAAAAAAAATTATTCCTGGCCCCTGAGGCCTGGGCCTTTGTCTAGAAATGTCTAACAGCAGCAGAAGGCAGAATTGGAATAGAGCCTCTTGTGCTATATGCACTGCCTGCCTGCCTATATACATTGAATGTCCTGATATCTCTGCAGATGGATTAGTCCTCAGAAGGACTGTTTGTTGAGATGGATATGTGTAATGTACTTGTTTTCTCCCTACACTACCTAATACACAACCAAATCTCTCCCTAGCTCAGCAGCACCTCTCCCTACACTGTCTGATTGTGGAGTAGACTGACGAGCATGGCGGTGCCAGGTCTGAACTGATGACGCTGTGTGGCCAGCCAATCACTGTAATGCCACAACCAACATGGCTGTGGCATTACAGTGAGTGGCAGGCAATCCCTGCATGTTGATTGGCTCTGTAAAGAGCGCCAAACATGCAGGGAGGGGACCCGAGCATTCGCCCGAGCATCTCGCAAGTACTTGGCGAGCTCCGAGCATCTCGAGTACTGAGATGCTCGGGCGAGTACTGAGTACTTGCGAGTATGCTCTCTCATTACTAGTCATAAATAATTACAAATTCCTCCGGATCTTGAAAATTAGGACCAATCAGCAAATTTAAGCATCATATTCATTTATAGCACCACAAAATTAGTTAAGTTCAACTGTTATCGTGTCTGAACCAATTAGGCTGTAGAACAATGTAATTTGTGCTGACAGTCTGACATCCCTAATGTGGCATAAAGGGGTGCATTCCTGTGGAGACCCTTTAAACCCAAACTCTAGTACCATATACGTATGATTTGTAAATTTAGGTAATGCTGAGGTTGCGTTTACACCCAGCCCTGGCACTTGAGGAGACCCCAAATGAGGAGACCTGTACTATAATGTGATAGCTAGGGGCTCTACAACTTCCAGCACTATATAATGCCCCCTACCAATGAGTGACAGTTAATATATGATCTCTGATGTCATCACTTTCATCTCTTTTTCTTAGGCCGGTTTCACACATCCATATATTTCCAGTACTGGAAAACCAATACCAGAGATATCCATGTACCGTGTGTCCATGTGTATCACACGTTTGGCAAATGTGTGCCGCATCAGGATCACACGAACCGGCACCTGGGAATCAGTGTACAGGTAGCACTGTTCCCAAGCGCCGGGTGCGGAACACTTCCCTCATCATGGTTCCCTGCCGGCGCTGCGATCATCACCAGCTGAGACAATGATGAGGGTAGTAGTAGCCTGCTTCTGCAGTGTCCCTGTGTAAAAATAAAAGTAAAATAATAAAATTCATATACTCACCTGTCCTGAGATGTCCCCCGCTGTAATTCTCTGACCGCTTGTGCCGGGGAGAATGAGCCGCTCCAGTGAGCGGCCCCGGAGCTGAGCTCAGGAGCGGTGTCCTGTCACTCACTCAGCGCAGCTCCAGAGCGGCTTATTCTTCATGGCTCCTTGGCGTCAGCGGTCAGAGGATTACAGCACATCCAGCAGCCACCGAGCGTTGATCGGTGACATAGTTCACTGATCCGCACTCGTGCTTGGTGTTTGCACAACCTACGGTTGCTCCTTTTTTTTTTTTCCTAGAGTTTACACAAAGCACACTGACACACACACTCTAAATAAAGTACTGACACACACGCACCGCATATATAACAAAAAAATGTCCCGCTCATCCCAAACTCGCTACTCAGTGGAGGAAGCATACACTTTCCTTGCCTCCGACACTGACAGCGAGGGCGAGGATCCCATCTTTCTTTATTTTTCGGACTCCTCGTCGTCGTCCTCCTCTTCCTCCTCAGGTGCACCTGAACCTCCCCGCAGTCGTCCCAGGAGAGAAGATGAACCAGCGCCCCCCACTACTGACCCCATATGGACCTCACCCCCCGAAAATTATGAACCACTGATTCCTGATTTCGTAGCGGAATCGGGAATCAAGTTTGACACCACCGGCCTCACAGAACTAGACTTTTTCAAAGTCTTTTTCTCTGAGGATTTTGTAAACCTCATGGTGGGCCAAACTAATTTGTACGCTCATCAATTTTTGGAACAAAACCCCTCTTCATCATTTTTTAACTGGTCTCCTGTAGACGCAGTAGAAATTATGACGTTTTGGGGCCTGGTCCTTCATTTGAGGATCCAGAAGAAGCCAGAAATTTGGCAATACTGGAGTGTCTACGTTTTGTATAACACTCCAGTGTTCCGAATGGTCATGACCTGGACACTTTTTGAGGCCATCCACAAGTTCTTGCATTACAACGATAATGCAAGGTGTCCTGCACGCGATGACCCAAACTTTGATTGTCTGTTCAAAGTTCGGCCAGTCATCGAGCACTTCAACAACAAGTTTGCTGAAGTGTACGTGCCCCAAAGGGACATCTGCTTGAATGTGTCCTTAATCCATTTTAAGGGGAGGCTTGGATTCCGGCAGTAAGAGGGCCAGGTACAGAATCGAGCTGTATAAACTGTGTGAGAGTACCTCAGGGTACACTCACAAGTTTAGCGTGTACGAAGGGAAAGACTCCCGAATTGAACCCCCTGAATGCCCCCCTGTTCTGGGAGTGAGTGGGAAAATTGTGTGGGATTTGGTGCACCCACTGCTGGATAAAGGTTATCACCTTTACGTGGATAACTTTTATACCAGCGTCCCGCTCTTCAAGTCCCTCTCTGCGCGGCGTACCGCACCCTGCGGTACTGTCCCCAAAAATCAGAGAGGCCTCCCGAAAATGCTAATTGGGCAGATGCTCAGAAGGGGTGAGTGCAGAGCCCAATCTAGCGACCATCTGCTGGTGGTCAAGTACAAGGACAAGAGGGGTGTCCTTTTCTTGACCACCATACATTGTGATGGCAGCACCCTCAGCACTGTACGAGGTTCCTCTACACAGATCGTCAAACCAGACTGTGTAGTGGGGTACAACAAGTACATGGGGGGAGTTAATCTTTCTGATCAAGTCTTCCAGCCGTACAGTGCTTTGAGAAAGGCCAAGGTGTGGTACAAGAAGCTGGCCATGCACATCATTCAGATGGCAATGCACAACGCTTTCCTTCTATCACGATGTGCAGACCAGACTTCTATGTCGTACCTTCAGTTCCAGAAGGTAGTGATCAAGGCCCTGATATTTGGCAGTGGTGACGGAGCGGGCCCTAGTACTTCTGGAACTGAAGGACCTCGAATTGTACCAGGCCAGCATTTCCCGAGGGAGGTCCCTGAAACAGGAAAAAATGTTAAGTCACAAAAGAGGTGCCGAGTGTGTTCCAAAAGGGGAATACGCAAGGACACCACTTATCAATGTGATACCTGCCCCCAAAAAACTGGCCTGTGCATGAAAGAATGCTTCAGAAGGTACCATACTTCTATGGACTACTAAATTAATTTCTGACATATGACAACCTGACGAACACTACACAACTGACGTAGTGTTCGTCAGGTTGTCCTACAGAACTGACGTATGACACTACATTATGATATTCACAAATCAGGTATCAGTTCCAAAAAGGGGGCACTTGTTGGGCATTTCGACTGTTTAGGCACATCAGGGGCTCTGAGAATGTGATATGACGCCTTCAGACCATTCTAGCAAAGTCTGCATTCCAAAGCGTCACTCCTTCTCTTCCGAGCCCTGCCGTGTGCCCAAACAATGGCTTTCCCCCACATATGGGGTATCAGCATACTCCGGAGAAATTACACAACAACTTTGGGGACCAATTTCTCCTGGTACCCTCGATAAAATATAAAAATTGCAGCTAAAAGATCGATTATTGGAAAAAAAATGATTTTTTTTTCACGGCTCTACGTTACAAACTTTTGCGAAACACTTGGGGGTTCAAAGTGCTCACCACACATCTAAATAAGTTTCTTAAGGGGTTTAGTTTCCAAACTGGGGTCACTTGTGGGGGGTTTACACTGTTTAGGCACATCAGGGGCTCTCCAAACGCGACATGGCGTCCACTGTCAATTCCATTGAGTTTTGCGTTGAAAATGTCGAAGGGTGCTCCTTCCCTTCTGAGCCCTGCCATGCGCCCAAACAATGGCTTTCCCCCACATATGGTGTATCAGCGTATTCAGGAGAAATTGCAGAACAACTATTGGGATCCCATTTCTCCTGTTACTGACACGCCCCCTGGGCCGTGTGTGGGGGAATACCCGGAGCCGGGTCTCTGTGTAATGCTGGGGGTTGTAGTCTCCGTGGCTCAGGGTGGTCAAACCAGTGGCGGATCTGTTTATTTGGTTTTCAATGTTTAATTGTCCGACTACGCCACCCGTGGATTGCGGTCACTAAGAACCGCCGCTGCGGGGCAGACCGCTGAGGCTGATGTTGTGTGCGCAGCAGAGAGTAGTATAACTCCCCACGGGAGGAGTATAGCCTCAGGGCAGCGTGTGTAGATGGTGAGGGTGATGGTGCGTGGCAGCAACAGTAATGACTCAGAGTCCAGTGATGCAGTCCAGGGTCTTTACTCACAGTTTTACACTCCAAGCCACTTCTGCAGGTAATGGCTGCCCACGTCGTGCTGTGCTCACCAGGTGAGGGGCTCGGCCAACTCCCAGGTACCTTTGGAATGCTTTTCAGGACCCCCTTCGTGTGTCCTTTCTCTGGCCTGTTGTACCCCACAATTGATCACGTTTCTGTCCAGCTGCCTCGAGCCTTGGCGGGCAAACGTATGTTCCGTTTCCCTGGGTCCTATATGGTGCCTTCCTAACGGGTGTAGTGAGGGGCCGTAACACGTACAATGCCACGGCCTCCGGTTATTAGCTGAGGGTAGTTGCTCTCCTCCACTAGATGAGGGATCTGGTTCCCTTTCTTGGCCTGACCCCCCTACTCTGGTAGCGGCGGGCGTGCGGTGGCGGCTGGCCGGTCCGCACCCCTGGGGTCCCTTCACTCCACTCCTGGAGCCTCCTCCATTCCTCTCCTCTCCTTTCTTCTCCAGGCTCAGGCCTTAAGACTTGGCCTGCCTGCGGAGCAGAGCCCATGCAGAGCCTCTGCTCCCAGCCTCCTTCTCTCACTACTCTCTCTGACTGAACTGAACACCGATCTAAGATGGTGCCCACCTTATATATCTTAAACCCAGTGCACCCAGGATCTACTCTCCCCACCCACACACTACTTGGTTCCCCCTTTCTAGGTGTTCCCACCCCCACTACAGCCAGAGACAGGGACTGTTGTGCTCACACCCGGGAGCATCGTTGCCCTGACCCCCGGAAATGAGGTGCAGAGCATGTGGGTGTTAGGGTCCTGAGCCATACCTGGAATTGAGATATCGCACCTCTGGGTGAGATGCAATACCTCTGTAGCGACCGAACCCTCGGGGCGCTACATTCCCCCCTGGTAAATCACAGCACGTCCGCGGGCTGGAACAGAGCAAAAGACAGTTAATTGCAAGACTTGCAAAAACATTTTAAATGCAACCATATAAAAGCAATTCAACATTTTCTTTTTCCCTTTAAGGGAAACAACTTTTCCTGTTACTTTCAACATTATTAAGCTTCACTTTTTAATATGTATGAAATTTTCTTTTAAATATATAACTCTCGGCATATAGATGTATATACAACATTTCTTCAAGTAGAAAACACAAACTATTCTCAGTAGCACTCTTGCGATGAAGTCTCTTTAGCAGGTCACAGTCCTTGCCGCGCATTCAATAAGGTGCAATTTTATTAAGTGCAAACTTTCAAACACCTTCAGGTATCTTTTCAGGTAGGCGTTTATAAAACCAATAGAGGGCACTTTAAGAAGTACAACTATTTACAAAATTTGGCTGCTCCCAGTCCTCAGCCGGATAGAAAAGGGTTGGCTGCTCCCAGTCCTCAGCCGGATAGTTCACAGACCCTTTTCGGGTAATTTTAACAAACTTTTTATAATCCGCAAACGGCGTGTCTCGAAACTTTTTCACCATGGCGGGTAACTATATACAGTTCCTGCTGTTGTTCTTTAATAGCGGTCTCCCTGAGCCTCATCCTCTTCAGGCTCGTCCAGGTCCTCCGCGCAGCAGGGTTCAAGGTAGCGGTGCTCCTCCACCCTCCGAACGTTGAGAGCGTACCACCCTCGCAGACCTCGGTGTCTGGTGTATGATACCTGGTCCTCTGGGAACAGATCCCGTTTCGGGTGACCCTTGGGCAGGCGACTCTCCACATCCCTCCGATTGACAAAGAGGTCTGTGTCCGTCGTCGGGTCCCGAATAAACCCCCACCCCTTCTCCTGGTGGAAGGGTGAACCCATCCGCGTGGCAGGGGACCGGCTCTCCATCAGGCCCGGCGAGCTGACTGTATAAGTCGATCCCTAGGGGTGGTAGTGTTGGGACCAGGGGCGCTTGCTGTTGGAAGGCGCCTGGGGACATCAGGCCTTGCGACCGGGCCTGGAGCGGGCCGCTCCCGGCCGTACCCGGAATCAAGGGGCACGGCGTGGGACATGGTCCGGCGGCTGCGCTTGGGGCTTTGGGCCTAGGTGCAGGCGGCGAAAGCGGAGGAGGTGCAGCAGCTTCCGGGGCGATCGGCTCCGCGACGGGGTCCAGGGGCAGGTTAGTGGCGTCCTGGCTGGTATCAGGGGCGTCCCCCTTACCTGCTCCCTTTGCAGTGCTGCTCTCAGCCTCCAGTGGTCCTCCTCCGTCCTCAGGGGCAGGCATGCTGTCGGGTGGTTGCAGCGCCACTTGCTGCCGGGCCGCGACCCGCCGGCCCATCTCTTCTCTCCACCCAGCGATGGCCTCCCGCTGCGCCTGGACCATCCTCCAGTCCAAATCCTCCAGTCCAGCCCGGAGGAATTCAGGGTCCTCTCCGGGGAGCTGGGCCACCAGCTCCACGAGGCTGCACGGAGCCGCTTCGGCCTGCAGCAGGCCACTCGTCAGGGCACTGGGACTGACGCTCCCCGCCATCTCCGGGTGTGGTCTGCCAACACTGATCCAAACCACACCCTGCCCCTCGGTTTTCTTGTCCTTCCGCCCCTGTTGGGGGTGGTCCCGGGGCAATCTGCTGAAAATCACTCTCAGGGGCAGCCCCCCCACGTTGATGGACATCTCTACAGCCGCACTCATGGCTGTTGGGGGTGGGCTCCGTCTTTGGCGCCATTCTGGGACCTGGCCCATGATGGGAGGTGGCTTCTTGTTGTCTTTTGGTGTGCACATAATGGCGTCCGTTCTTCTGGAGCAAGCGCCACATTCAATACAGTGAAACAGTCTCTAGGCACGCAATACCCGATGATAACGGGTTGGTTTCGATCCTGCCGACTACGCCAAAGTTGACGCGCCCCCTTGGCCGTGTGTGGGGGAATACCCGGAGCCGGGTCTCTGTGTAATGCTGGGGGTTGTAGTCTCCGTGGCGGCGACCCGGTCCCGTGGCTCAGGGTGGTCAAACCAGTGGCGGATCTGTTTATTTGGTTTTCAATGTTTAATTGTCCGACTACGCCACCCATGGATTGCGGTCACTGAGGACCGCCGCTGCGGGGCAGACCATTGAGGCTGATGTTGTGTGCGCAGCAGAGGGTAGTATAACTCCCCATGGGAGGAGTATAGCTTCAGGGCAGTGAGTGCAGATGATGGGGGTGATGGTGGGCGGGAGCAGCAGTAATGACTCAGAGTCCAGTGATACAGTCCAGGGTCTTTACTCACAGTTTTACACTCCAAGCCACTTCTGCAGGTAATGACTGCCCACGTCGTGCTGTGCTCACCAGGTGAGGGGCTCGGCCAACTCCCAGGTACCTTTGCAAATGCTTTTCAGGACCCCCTTCGTGTGTCCTTTCTCTGGCCTGTCGTACCCCACAATTGACCACGTTTCTGTCCGGCTGCCTCGGGCCTTGGCGGGCAAACGTATGTTCCGTTTCCCTGGGTCCTATGTGGTGCCTTCCTAACGGGTGTAGTGAGGGGCCGTGCACGTACAATGCCACGGCCTCCGGTTACTAGCTGAGGGTAGTTGCCCTCCTCCACTAGATGAGGGATCCGGTTCCCTTTTCTTGGCCTGACCCCCCTACTCTGGTAGCGGCGGGCGTGCGGTGGCGGCTGGCCGGTCCGCACCCCTGGGGTCCCTTCAGTCTTCTCCTAGAGCTTCCTCCGTTCTTCTCCCTTCCTTCCTTCTCCTCCAGGCCCAGGCCTTAAGGCTTGGCCTGCCTGCGGAGCAGAGCCCATGCAGAGCCCCCTTCTCTCTCTCTCTGCTCTCTCTGACTGAACTGAACTGACTGAACTCTAAGATGGTGCCCACCATATATATTCCTCTATACAGTGCACCCGGGATCTACTCTCCCCACCCACACACTACCGGGTTCCCCCTTTCTAGGTGTTCCCTCCCCCTACTCCAGCCAGGGACAGGGACAGTTGTGCTCACACCCGGGAGCATTGTCGCCCTGTCCCCCGGAAATGTGGTGTAGTGCATGCAGGTGTCAGGGTCCTGAGTCACACTCCATCCTTACCTGTAAGTGAGATACCACACCTCTGGGTGAGAAGCAATACCTCTGTAGCGACCGAAACCCTCGGGGCGCTACATTACCCTTGTGAAAATAAAAAAAAAATAAGGTCTAAAGTAAAATTTTAGTGAAAAAAAGTTAAATGTTCATTTTTTTCCTTTAACGTTCAATTAATTGCTGTGAAGCACGTGAAGGGTTAATAAGGGTTAATAAACTTCTTGAATGTGGGTTTGAGCACTTTGAGGGGTGCAGTTTTTAGAATGGTGTCACTTTTGGGTATTTTCTGTCATAAAGACCCCTCAAAGTCACTTCAAATAAGATGTGGTCCCTAAAAAAAATGTTTTTTTTTAAAATCTTGTTGTAAAAATGAGAAATCGCTGGTCAACTTTTAACCCTTATAGCTCCCTAACAAAAAAAAAATGTTGGTTCCAAAATTGTGCTGATGTAAAGTAGACATGTGGGAAATGTTATTTATTAACTATTTTGTGTGACATATCTCTCTGATTTAAGGGCATGAAAATTCAAAGTTTGAAAATTGCGAAATTTTCAAAATTTTCGCCAAATTTCCGTTTTTTTCACAAATAAACGCAAGTGATATCAAATAAATTTTACCACTATCATGAAGTACAATATGTCATGAAAAAACAGTCTAAGAATCAGGGGGATCCGTTGAAGCGTTCCAGAGTTAAAAGGGATAAGAGGGGTTGAAGTGGACCTGTCACTAGGTCAAAAGGGGCCAGTTTTTACTCTTATTTTATTCCTGCTGCTCCCCCTGAATTGTCAATACAGTAAAAGAGACATGGGCCTTTTTATTTAGCGTATTAAGAAAAGCGGAGGGCACCACCTAAATTGTATCCAATGGTGTTCAACCCGTCACATACAGAAACACATGATCAAAAAGACAGAAAGAAGTATGTATAGACAGGGATCACCAAAATGTAAAATTACAGAATCATTTTATTATACATTTATCTAAACAAACATACAACAATTAAAAACAATTAAAAAGCACAACGCTTGGACAAAGTAACAAGCCACAACATGGTATTGTATCGGCTAAACCTCAAAGAACGTCACCAATAGAGATATCCTAGACACCCATATTAAATACAGCATGATACATCCTATCAATAACAAGCTTATTTAGTGCTTATTTTTATGATTTTTACTATGAGGTTGTGGCTCGGTCCGTAATAATGCAGGGCTGCCTGAAGACACGCCCGCAGAGAAACTTCAGCCATGTCCCCTTTTAAAGGCCATAAAATTAGCAGCAAATAAAATGGCCCATATCTACGTAACCGTATGGCAGATTTTAAAAAAGAAAAAAACGAAATTCTCAGGGAAGAAGATGGAATAATATAAGAACATAAACTGGCCAGTTTTGATCTGGTGACAGGTTCCCTTTCAGAACAGGCCGAACACTTCTTGAGCCATCACTGAGGAATGGATATGAGGGTCTGGTGCTATAAGATTAATTTAGCACAGGGGGCCTCTAGACAGTCATTTCCTCTTTTCTCCCCCTTTTTGGCCTGCTACACCTCATCTAAAACTCTGGTCCATACTGATTCTGACCCAAGCTGTTTTCTGCATGCTGTGTTAAAAAAAGCAACCAAGTTTCACGATGTCCATGTAACAGGTCAGACAAATACATTTACACTGACATGTGAAAGAAAACATATAACTTTGCCCATTCTTCCTTGCAGTAGCTCCAAACCTGTCAGAATCTCCTATTTATAGCGCCCTCTGCAGGTCACCCACAGATTTTCACTTAGATTTAAGACTTTGCTCAGGCTGGGCCATTCCAAATCTTTGATATTTTTCTGGCAAAACCATAATTTAGTTGATTTGGAGATATGCTTAGGGTCGTTGTCTTGCTGAAAGGCAAAATTCATCTAATATTTGACTAATATTTGGAACTATTCATAACTTCTATCACCTTGACTAAACCTCTAGTTCCAGCTTCCGAAAAACAGTCGTAAGCTTAATGCTGCCTCCAACATGCTTCACTGTGTGTATGTTGCTCTTTTGGTAATGCTCAGTGTTCGTTTTGCACCTCTTGGAACTATGGCCAAAAAGTTCAAACTTGGTCTCATCAGACATAACATGTTTTCCCACATGCTTTTGGTAGAATTGTTGTAGATTTGTGGCAAAACATAGCCGGGCTTGGATGTGTTTCTTTAGAAGAAAAGGCTTCCATCTTCTCATCCTACCCCACAGACCGGAAATATGAAGAATACAGGTGTCAAGGATACACAGCCAGGGGGGGTCGCGCAGATCCACCCACTGTTACCTTTTCATCTGGGGAACACAACACCGCTGCCTCCAATCGTCAGGACAATTGCGCAATTGTCTGACGAGTGATGGACAAGAGTATGGCTTCAGGGATGTGGTTTACAGAGCAAGAGAAACAGAGCTATTAAATTTAATATTTAATCCAGTAAGATAGGCAGTGTTTATAAAAAAAAATATACAAAGATGATACAAAATGGGAACAAAACAATGTGATATATACAACTACATAAAATAAAAAGGAATAACGAAAGAAACTTACTAAATGTGAGTCACAGAAATGGCTCAGGTTTATGGAGGAAAGCGCTCCTAGTGAAAATGTCCGGTTGGAAAGTGGATCAATCCTACACAGCAATGTATCTTCCTGGCACTGATCAAAGATCATAATTGGCACTGGCTTTTTCTCAGCATGTTGCACTCACATATCTCCCCTCTGGTGACTCATAACAGGGCTGGACTTCAGAGAACTATAGGATGTGTCTTAGTCTTCAGAAATTGTGAGATTCTTAACTATCATGATATTTCTGTTCCTGAGTGTCCCTGGCGGGAGACATCGTTATCATATTTTTATCTTGATTTTATCTGCTCATAGATAGGAGACCTGCCATAGATATTGTTATTTATCTAGCCGATCTCCATTTGGTGGAACCCCAGCCATCGCCCAGTGACTCAAAACCATGCTTTGCGTTACCACTTCATCACATTTCTGAAAATATGACTTTCCTATCACTGCAGTTCATAAAACCTCACTTCATAATTTCTATAAAGCAGACATAGACATTTTACGTTTTTTTCCTAGTTCTTTTCTCTACCATCGTAAATCTGCCCTTTTCCACATTCCTTAGCATTAAAGCTGATTGTCCTCACATCTGTTAGCCATTAGGATTTTCCTTAATTACCTGTTTCCAAGAGAGGGGATCAGCTGCTAATAGGGGTCATGTGAAGGTGACTTGTAGATTTCAAGCTCTGGCTCCCTTTTCTGGAGATGTTTGTAAATATTTAAATTTTTCTCTATGACAACAGGAGGTTGTTGTCACATGCAGGTCACAACCAGTATTGCCTACAAATTCCTGCAGCTTCTTTAATGTTGTTGTAGGCGTCTTGTACTGATTATGGGTGACATTAAATGTGGAAAAGTTCTGAATTGATTCTTCTTGTTATAATTTTTTACACAGCAAAAACCTGGCATTTTGACAAGGATGTGTAGGCTTTTTATATACGTGCCACAAGAATGGTGGATCATCCCGGACTGCCATCGTTTTTAAACATAGTAAAACAAAAACAACAAAAAAATTGGAACTCAACCATTTTGTCCTTTTTAAAATTGAAATAAAAAAATAAGCATATTTGGTATCATTGCATCTGTAAAAATCTACGCCATAGGAGCTCATACCCATCACCATGAAAAACAAAATGGACCGATGTTGTTCCTGAAAAGTCTGACGAGTGTCATGCAAGTGTCATGCACTTTCCATGTGAGTACAATGCGATTTTTCACACCTTGCACCCGAATGACATTCAAATGACATGCAAATGCAATGCGATTTTAACATTAGCTTATACATAGAGTAATTCTGTAATTTAAAGGTAGTTTTCAAATATTCTTGTAAACATAGATAGATAGAAATATGTGAGTGAGATTTATAATCATTGCTTTGCGTGTGCAGCTTACTGTACATGTATTTTAGGAATAAATTAATAAATGTCTGAAAAAAATGGCGTGGGATCACCAAAATTTTATTAACCAGAAGAGGGAAAGCGGACAGCTGGGGGCTGATGTTTATAGCCTGGGAAGGACTTAATACCCATCGAGCTTCTCGGACTATTAATATCACCTCACTAATGTATACTTAGCTTTTACTGGTTATTAAAATGGGTGACCCCGGAAAAAAAATGAAGTGGGGCCCCCCCTATAATAACCAGCAAAGACTAGGCAGACAGCTGCGGGCTAATATTAATAGACTAGGAAGGAGCCATGGGGCCCACGGTGATCGCACTGACGTCATTGAGGTGAACGGAGTTCATTGGGTCTGACCTCCGCTCACCTTATACCTTTCACCGCGAGTCACTGAGCTGCCCAGCACGCACATCTCAGTAACTCTGTTGCATGTCAGGCTGTATGTTACGGATCCGGATGGTGGAACCACTGTGCCATGGTACAAGGAGGGACCAGAGGGGCTTAACTAAGAGCCTACCCAAGCTGACCCTGCCTACACAGTGGCTTAGTTAACTCTGTGATCCAAGGAGGGGCCGGGAATGTGGATCAGGTGCCACTCTGGGACCTACCTTGAGAGAGCAGGCGACCCCCACGGAATTGGCAGCCGAAGCGGACAGGCACGGCAGATGGTCTGGCAGATGAGCATGGCTGGTAGGTAGGCAGGTAGTGCAAGAAGACAGACAGGCTCGGCTGATAGACAGGCTGGCGGGCACGGCTGATAGACTGGCTGGTTGCCAAGCACTGGGACCTGCGGGCTGGAGAGGGTGTTAGAAAAACAAACTACAACATTACACAGGCACCTCCATTTTGGCAGATGTCATCAGGCCATTGGCCGGGGAAATTTTAGGATGGCGCGTGCGGCCCCTTTAAGGAACAGGGAGCGCGTGCCTGTGTGTGCCCTAAGAACAGTGCTCGGGGATCTGCGAGTGGTGCGTGCACCCCGGGCAGACACAGCGTGGGAACAGGAGGGAGGAGAGGAGGATATCGTACCAGGGCCGCAGCGGTAAGGGGAGCGGCGTCTCTGCGGGGCAATAGGCAGAGATGCCGACGCTACAGTACCCACCCTCCCCCTTTACGCCCCCTCTTCTTCTAGCCTGCAATAAATTTTTTCAGAAGAAGAGCATGAATGTTCTCCCTGGGCTCCCAAGATCTCTCCTCAGAAACAAAGCCCTTCCAATCCAAAAGAAAGAAAGTCTTTCCTCTTACCCTCTTGGTAGCTAGAATGTTCTCTACCTCAAAATGTCTTCAGCGTAGACTGGAGCAAGAGTGGTACCTGAATCGTCAGAGAAGGAATTGAGGACAACAGGCTTGAGGAGAGACACATGAAATGAATTGGGGATCCGTAACGAGGCAGGGAGTTTCAACTTGTACGTCACCAGATTGATTTGACTCAAAATTTCGAAAGGACCGATGAACCGCGGACCCAACTTGTATGAAGGTATCTTGAGGCGAACATACTTGGATGATAACCAAACCTTGTCCCCTGGATGAAGTACCGGCAGATCCAGACGTCTCTTCTCTGCATGTCTCTTTATCCGCTCAGAGGACTGTAGCAATGAAGACTTTGTATCCTCCCAGATCACAGAAAAGTCTTTAACAAAAGATTTCGCGGCAGGATTATCAACAGAAGTGGAAACAGGAAACGGAATATTGGGATGCTGACCGTATACCACAAAAACGGAGACTTGGCACATGATTATTCGGCCCAAGGCTGGAGTTCCACCCAATTGCTATGGTGGGCGTTGACGAAATGCCGAAGGAAGCTAGTGAGGATCTGATTGATACGCTCAACCTGGCCATTAGACTGTGGATGATAAGCCGAAGAGAAGTCTAATGCAACATTTAGCAGCTTGCACATGGCTTTCCAGAAGCGTGAAGTAAACTGGACCCCTCTATCCGAGACAATATGAAGAGGTAGGCCGTGGAGACAGAAGATGTGCTGAAAGAACACTTTAGCAAGCTCTGGCGCAGAGGGTAGATCAGGTAGAGGAATGAAGTGAGCCATCTTGGAGAAGCGGTCAGCAACCATCCAAATGACAGTACACCTGGCCGATACAGGAAGATCCATGATGAAATCCATCTCAATATGCTGCCACGGAGCGGAAGGCACAGGTAAAGGAAGCAGTCAACCTGACGGAAGTTGCTTAGGAACACAAGAAGAGCAGGGAGAGACAAAATTCGCAACATCCTTGCGTAGGGTCGGCCACCAATAATGTCGGGAAATAAGCAGGGACGTTTTCCTCTGTCCGGCATGGCCTGCCAGTTTAGACGAATGACCCCAGAGTAGGACCCTCTTCCTATCCGGAGACGCCACAAAATTCTTACCAGGGAAAAGATGAGACAGATCAAACGGAGCAACAGTAATTATTTTGGAGGACTCAATGATGTGTTGAGGCTCCTCCTCTTGGTCAGTCGACAGAAACGGTCTGGAGAGCACATCTGCCTTGATATTCTTATCTCCCGGCCGGAAGTGGAGAATGAAATTGAAGTGTGCAAAAAACAGGGACCATCTGGCCTGACGAGGATTGAGTCATTGAGCTGACTGCAAGTAGGCGAGATTCTTGTGGTCCGTGTAGATGACCACTGGATGCAGGGCCCCATCCAGTAGGAGCCGCCACTTTACCAGCGCCAGTTTGATGGCCAGCAGTTCCCAATCTCCAATGGAATAGTTGCATTCCGAGGGCGAGAAGAGCTTGGAAAAGAAGCCGCAGGTCACCATTTGTCCAGACAAAGGATTTCTGGTTGAGAACTGCCCTGGCCCCTGAGGAAGAGGCATCAACCTACAGGAAGAACTGCTTATTATAGTTAGGACAATGAAGTACCGGAGCAGCAGAGAAGTCTTGTTTCAAGGACATGAAGGCATCTTCCGCCTCTGGAGTCCATTCCTTGGGATTGACCACTATGCGGGTCAGGGCGGAGATGGGAGCAGTCCGGGAGGAAAAATGAGGAATGAACAGGCGATAATTAGCGAATCCCAGAAACCGCTGTATAGCCTTCAACCCCCTCAGGTCGAGGCCACTTTAGGACAGAAGACACCTTCTGGGGTTCCATCATGAGCCCGGTCTCCAAGATTATGTACCCCAGGAAGGGAAGGGATGTCTGTTCGAAAACACTTTTCTCAAATTTGGCATACAGATGATTCCTCCTGAGCCTCTGCAATACCTGTCAAACATCTCTTCGATGTGAGGGCAGATCTGAAGAGAACACCAGGATATCATCCAGGTACACTACCATGCATGAATATAGAAGATCTCGGAAGATGTCATTCACCAGTTCCTGGAAGACTGCTGGTGCGTTGCAGAGTCTGAAGGGCATCACACGGTACTCGTAGTGGCCATCCCGAGTGTTGAATGCCGTCTTCCACTCGTCACCTTTTGCGAATCCGGATCAGATTGTATGCGCCACGGAGATCAAGCTTAGTAAAGACCTTGGCACCCTTGAGGTGATCAACTCGGAGATGAGAGGCAGAGGATACTTGTTTTTGATGGTAATCTGATTTAGACCCCTATAGTTGATACAAGGGCGAAGAGAGCCATCCTTCTTCTTGATGAAAAAGAATCCTGCTCCAGCCAGAGAGTTGGATTTCTGAGTAAATCCCCTAGCAAGATTCTCCTCTATGTATTTGGACATGGCACGGGTCTCGGCCAATGACGGGGGTAAATTCGACCTCGGGGTGGTGAGGCACCAGGAATGAGATTGATAGGACAGTCATGCGGCCTATGAGAAGGAAGTGGCTCAGCCTCCTTCTTGTCAAAGACGTCAGCGTATGACCAGTAGGGTGTTGGCAAGCCGGGCAAATTAGCTGGATTGGACGGAGGTCGAGCAGAACGGACAGGAACCAAGCAGTTCTTGTGGCACTCCTGGCCCAGGCGGAGCACCTCTCCCGAACTCCAATTCAAGACTGGCTCCTGTCTCTGAAGCCAAGGCAGTCCCAAGCAGCAAAGGATGAGAGAGGCCGGACAGCACATAGAGGGAGCTTTCTCCATTTATAGCATACCAATCTGGAGAACTACGGGCTCGATGACAAACATGATGGACTCTGAAAGGGGCCTCCCATCCACTGAAGAAACCGCCAAGGGATCCGAAAGACGTTGAATGGGGATCTGATACTGCCCCACAATGGCCTGTTGAATAAGATTCCCAGCGGCACCGGAATCCAGATAGTCAGTCTCGAAAAAATGTATCTTACCACAGGTTATCGATACAGACAGTCAGGGATAGAGAGGAAGGATCTTTGCCCAGGACGACCTCTCCAAGCGTTCCTAGGCACTGAAGTTTCCCGGTCTTTCTGGACAAGAGCGGATTAGATGCTCTGAACTGCCACAGTAAAAGCATCTTCCCTCGGTGTAGCGGGCTTCCTGGCGAGACTTGACCATCTTTACCTGCTCTACCTGCATAGATTCAGGGATGGATGCCGAGGCAGGGGCTTGTGGAGAGACTGGCCTTTGGAAGGTTGGTGCAAGGTGCGGAGATTTCCTCTCACGGATCACCTCCCTAGAACGTTCCTGAAACCTGATGTCAATCTGTGTGGCCAAAGACACCAGGTCGAGGTGGGTATGTCACGACCGGCTCGTTCATCCTTGATTCGCCCTGAAAGACCTTCCCAAAAGGTAGACACCAGAGCCTTGTTCCAGGCAAGTTCAGACGCGAGGGTGCAGAAATGCACAGCGTACTGGCCCACCGTGAGGTTCCCTTGGCGTAGACGAAGAGAGGAGGCAGTCGAGGACGTGCGGCCGGGCTCATCGAAAACCCTCTGGAAGGCCACGAGGAAAGCCTGGAGGTTGTACACCAGAGGATCCCCCCCCTCCCATAGGGGATTGAGCCACGCCAATGCCTCACCGGTGAGGTGAGACATGATGAATACCACTTTAGTCCGGTCGGAAGTGAACTGATGAGCCATAAGCTCAAATTGCAGCGTGCTCTGGTTGATGAAGCCCCAACATAGAGCGGGATCCCCGCCAAAGCGTGGAGGGGCAGATAGTTGGGGTCCAAAGCTGGATGCCACTCCGCCACTGGATAGAGGTGCCGCCGGAGCGGATGCCGCTTGGTTAGAGGTGGACACAAATGGGACAGACAGTGCATCCAAGCGGAAGTTTACAGTCCACAGATAGGACAGGATTGTATCCTGTTGAGGCGGGAGACCTCTTGGTACAGGTCTGGGAGTGAGGAAGCCTGGGAGCCACCGGATTCCATGGCCTGTGCAAACTGTTACGGATCCGGATGGCGGAACCACTGTGCCATGGTACAAGGAGGGACCAGAGGGGCTTAACTAAGAGCCTATCTGGACTGACCCTGGCTACACGGAAGCTTAGTCTACTCCGTGAGCCAAGGAGGGACCAGGAAGGTGGACCAGGTGCTACTTTGGGACCGACCTTGAGAGAGCAGGCGACCCCCACAGGATTGGCAGCCGAAGCGGCAGATGATCTGGCAGATGAGCATGACTGGTAGGCAGGCAGGTTGTGCAGGAAGACGGACAGGTTCGACTGATAGGCAGGCTGGCAGGCTGGCACGGCTGATAGACAGGCTGGAGGGCAAGCACTGGGACCTGAGGGCTGGAGAGAGTGTTAGAAAAACAAACTACAACATTGCACAGGCACCTCCATTTTGTAGGAGGAGCCTTATATAGCAGATGTCTGGCCGTGGATATTTTGGGATGGCATGCGCGGCCCCTTTAAGAAAAAGGGAGTGCGCACGTGCATGCCCTAAAAACAGTGCCCGGGGACCTGCGCGCGGTACGAGCACCCCGGGTACACACGGCATGGGAGCAGGAGGGAGGAGCGGAGGATGCCGGACCAGGGCCGCGACGCTAAGGGGAGCAGCGTCTCTGCCAGGCAGGAGGCAGAGACGCCGACACTACATACTCTTTAGTCGTATCATGCAACCATTCAGCCTGCCATGTAGATGTAGCCGAGCTAGAAGCGTCAAGGTACAAATGGAATCATTTCTCTTCGGACAGGTGAGGAATATGACATTGGCTTCAGTGGATTATCTTCAGGTGAGTGGAAGTTTGTTTTTTTCTTTTTCATAAATAAAGTTGAAAAGAGGGATGGGGAGTGTTTATTTCAATAAAGGAGTCTGTGTCATTATTTCAAATAAAGGACTTTATTCTGGGTGTTTATTTTATTACAATTTGACTATGGGGTTAGTAATGGGGGTGTCTCATAGACGCCTCTCCATTACTAACCCCTTGTCTTGATGTCAGCTGCCAATACAAAGCTGACATCAACCCCAACTCTATTACCCCACTTGCCACTTCACCAGGGCAAGTGGGAAGAGCTGAGGCTAAGCACCAGAATTGGCGCATCTTTTGGATTTACCTTTTCTGAGGCAGCTGAGAGCTGATGTTTTTAGTCTGAGAGGGGGCCAATATCCATGGCCCCTTACTAGGCTATTAATATCAGCCCCCAGCTGTCTGCCTAGCCTTTGCTATTGTTAAAATAGGGGGACCCCACATCATTTTATCAGCTGTGAGCTGATATTAATAGCCTGGGAAGCTCCATGGGTATTATAATAATAAAAATAATAATCTTTATTTATATAGCGCCAACATATTCCGCAGCGCTTAACAATTCACAGGTTCATGTACAACAGTCATAAGTAACATAGCTAAAGATAATACAATAATTACAGCAAAACTAATGACGACCCTGCTCGTAAGAGCTTACAATCTACAATGAGGTGGGGGTGACACAAAGTACAATGGCTTATTTACAAGGATGGTTCAGCCATCTTGATGGGATGAGGGATAGATAAAGGCTGCATGAGCTCATCACCAGCCAGTATCTGTAGTGCTTTTTGGTTTGGTGGAGACTTATGTTTGGAGAAATAAGGAATGGGCTATAAGAATATAAAAGGACTTTGATTAGGGAACGTGATAGGCCGCCCTAAACAGATGTGTTTTTAGGCAGCGCCTAAAACTGTGTAAGTTGTGGTTCATCCTAATTTCTTGGGGTAGAGCATTCCAAAGAATAGGTGCAGCTCGGGAGAAGTCTTGAAGCTGGGAGTGGGAGGTACGGATTAGTGCGGATGTTAGTCGAAAGTTGCTAGCAGAGTGTAGAAAACGGGTAGGCCGATAAACAGAGATGAGGGAAGAGATGTAGGGGGGTGCCACACTGTGGAGAGCTTTGTGGGTGAGAACAAGCAATTTAAATCGGATCCTATAATTCATGGGCTGCCAGTGCAATGACTGGCACAGAGCGGAAGCATCTGAGTAACGATTAGCCAGATAGATGACCCTGGCTGCAGCATTAAGGATGGACTGGAGGGGGGGAAAGTCGAGTGAGGGGGAGGCCAATTAAGAGAGAGTTACAGTAGTCAAGGCGGGAGTGGATTAGGGCAACAGTGAGGGTTTTTGTTGTTTCCAAGGTGAGAAAGGGGCGGATTCTAGAGATGTTCTTCAGGTGCAAGCGACAAGAGCGGGCAAGAGATTGTATGTGGAAGGTGAAGGAGAGATTGGTGTCAAACACAACGCCCAGGCAACGCGCCTGCTTGCTCGGCATTATTGTGGTGCCACACACGGAGAGAGAGATGTCAGATTTGGAGAGGTGAGTAGACGGCGGGAACAGAAGAAGTTCAGTTTTTGAGAGGTTGAGTTTCAGATAGAGAGCGGACATGATTTTAGAAATTGCGGCCAGACAGTCACTGGTGTTCTGTAGTACAGCGGGGGTAAGGTCAGGGGATGAGGTGTATAGTTGTGTGTCATCAGCATAAAGATGATACTGCAAACCAAATTTGCTGATTGTCTGTCCAATTGGGGCTGTGTAGAAAGAGAAGAGAAGAAGGCCAAGGACTGTACCCTGAAGAACCCCAATAGTGAGAGGAAGAGGGGAAGAAGTGGAGCCAGCGAACGATACACTGAAAGAGCGGTCAGATAGGTAGGAGGAGAACCAGGAGAGAGCAGTGTCCTTTATGCCGATTGAGTGGAGCATAGAGAGTAGGAGGTGGTGGTCAACGGTGTCAAAGGCTGCAGAGAGGTCAAGAAGAATGAGCAAAGAGTGGTCACCATTGCATTTTGCTCTCAGAAGGTCATTGGTTACTTTGATGAGTGCAGTTTCTGTAGAATGTAGAGGGCGGAAGCCGGACTGTGATGGGTCTAGAAGAGAGTGAGTGGAGAGGTAGCTGGTAAGGCGGGAGTAGACCAGGCGCTCCAAGAGTTTAGAAATGAAGGGAAGATTGGAGACTGGTCTGTAGTTGTTTGTGCAGGAAGGGTCAAGAGAGGGCTTTTTTAATAATGGAGTGATGATGGAGTGTTTGAAGGAGGAGGGGAAGATACCAGAAGAGAGGGAGAGGTTGAAGATTTTAGTTAGGTGAGTAGTGACGACTGTAGAAAGAGACTGGAGTAGATGTGAGGAGATGGGGTCAGTGGTGCATGTGGTGGGATGAGAAGAAGAGAGGAGCCTGGAGAATTCGTCTTCTGTGACTGGGTCAAATGTGGAGAGGGATCCAGAGGGGATGTGGGGGGGGATAGGAGTCACGGCACTTTGTGGCTGGGAGCTGATTTCCTGACGGATGGTGTCTATTTTCTCTGTGAAGTAGGAGGCCAGGTCCTCAGCACAAATGTCCGTGTTACCCTCCTCCCAGGCGTTAAACATCTGCCCCCAGCTGTTCGCTTTCCCTCTGCTGGTTAATAAAATTTCAAGGGATACCAAGCCATTTTTTACAGAGATGTATTCATTTATTAATTAAATACATGTACAGTAAGCTACACATGCACTGTACTATATGTCACTGACATCTTTAGATCTATTCTATGTGTGTGTATATACAGTACAGACCAAAAGTTTGGACACACCTTCTCATTTAAAGATTTTTCTGTATTTTCATGACTATGAAAATTGTACCTTCACACTGAAGGCACCAAAACTATTAATTAACACATGTGGAATTATATACTTAACAAAAAAAGTGTGAAACAACTGAAAATATGTCTTATATTCTAGGTTCTTCAAAGTAGCCACCTTTTGCTTTGATGACTGCTTTGCACACTCTTGGCATTCTCTTGATGAGCTTCAAGAGGTAGTCACCGGAAATGGTCTTCCAACAATCTTGAAGGAGTTCCCAGAGATGCTTAGCACTTGTTGGCCCTTTTGCCTTCACTCTGCGGTCCAGCTCGCCCCAAACCATCTCGATTGGGTTCAGGTCTGGTGATTGTGGAGGCCAGGTCATCTGGCGTAGCACCCCATCACTCTCCCTCTTGGTCAAATAGCCCTTACACAGCCTGGAGGTCTGTTTGGGGTCATTGTCCTGTTGAAAAATAAATGATGGTCCAACTAAACGCAAATCGGATGGAATAGCATGTCGCTGCAAGATTCTGTGGTAGCCATGCTGGTTCAGTATGCCTTCAATCTTGAATAAATCCCCAACAGTGTCACCAGCAAAGCACCCCCACACCATTACACCTCTTCCTCCATGCTTCACGGTGGGAACCAGGCATGGAGAGTCCATCCGTTCACCTTTTCTGCGTCGCACAAAGACAAGATGGTTGGAACCAAAGATCTCAAATTTGGACTCATCAGACCAAAGCACAGATTTCCACCGGTTTAATGTCCATTCCTTGTGTTCTTTAACCCAAACAAGTCCCTTCTGCTTGTTGCCTGTCCTTAGCAGTGGTTTCCTAGCAGCTATTTTACCATGAAGGCCTGCTGCACAAAGTCTCCCTTTAACAGTAGTTGTAGAGATGTGTGTGCTGCTAGAACTCTGTGTGGCATTGACCTGGTCTCTAATCTGAGCTGCTGTTAACCTGCGATTTCTGAAGCTGGTGACTCGGATAAACTTATCCTCAGAAGCAGAGGTGACTCTTCGTCTTCCTTTCCTGGGGCGGTCCTCATGTGAGCCAGTTTCTTTGTAGCGCTTGATGGTTTTTACAACTGCTCTTGGGGACACTTTCAAAGTTTGCCCAATTTTTCGCAGTGACTGACCTTCATTTCTTAAAGCAATGATGGCCACTCATTTTTCTTTACTTAGTTGCTTTTTTCTTGCCATAATACAAATTCTAACAGTCTATTCAGTAGGATTATCAGCTGTGTATCCACCTGACTTCTGCACAACACAGCTGATGGTCCCAACCCCATTTATAAGGCAAGAAATCCCACTTACTAAACCTGACAGGGCACACCTGTGAAGTGAAAACCATTTCCGGTGACTACCTCTTGAAGCTCATCAAGAGAATGCCAAGAGTGTGCAAAGCAGTCATCAAAGCAAAAGGTGGCTACTTTGAAGAACCTAGAATATAAGACATATTTTCAGTTGTTTCACACTTTTTTGTTAAGTATATAATTCCACATGTGTTAATTCATAGTTTTGATGCCTTCAGTGTGAATGTACAATTTCCAAAGTCATGAAAATACAGAAAAATCTTTAAATGAGAAGGTGTGTCCAAACTTTTGGTCTGTACTGTATATATATAAAATCACTGTATATATATATATTCTATTTTGACTTGTCACTCTGTGATTTTGCTGTACACGGCTGCTGAAATGTTGGCTTCTCAAGGAGATGGGTGCATAAAAATTGGATGGTACTTGCATCGTCCGAGTGCCGTGCGATCCTTTTCTTTCACCCATTGACTTGCATTGGCGAGTCTCGTCTGTTAAATTTTTTTCTCAGTCCAATCCAAGCTGAGAAAAAAATGGCAGATGAGCAGGTAATCATAGAATAACATAACAATTTTTTTTATCGGATTGCACTCATCTGTTTTTCTCGTAGATGAGTGTGAGGCCTAATGGAGGTTAAAAGATTGAAACACAAAAATTTCCTTTGCAATAAAAATGTTGCATGTTCCCCAAATTTTTGGTATTAAAAACAAGCATTTACACAGCTCCAGTGAAAAATAAAGACGTTATGGGTCTTGGAAAGTGTTGACACAAACCCAATTTTTTTTTTTTTTTTTTAACAAAGTTCAATTTTTTTCCCCACCATTTCCAAAATAAAATGAATGTATGAGTTTTGTATCGGTGAAATTGTACTGACCAGGAGAATTAAATTCCTTGTCCTGGAGAATTAAATTTACTACACAATAAACATTTGTATTTTTTTCACCAAAAAAAGTAATAAAAAACAACAAAAAAAAAAACAACGGCGGAATTGCTGTTTTATTTTTCAGTTCTACACAACTTTTTTCCCCTTGTTTTTCAGTACATTTTATGGTAAAATGATCGGCTTTTGGAAGGCGAGAACTTCTGCATTTTTCACCCACTCCTGGTTTTGGTTTACAGATACTGAGATAAAAAACTCCAAAAACCAAACACTCAACATGTGAACGTGGCCCAAGGCGTTACGTCTGCTTCTTCCTGCCACCATTTCTTCGTCATCTTATTTCCTGTATATCTCACGCACCTGCAGAGGATGCCAAGAGATTACCCTCCCCCAACACACGTCATAATCATTGCAACCAGGGTTTTCATGCAGCCACATTGCCTCTCGCCGTTCTTTCTGCCTTGACTAACGTGAAAGAATGGCCAGTGGTGCAGAGCTCACTGATACGAGCGTGGTGCTTTCATTGGAGCCACCGGTGTAACAAGTCCATTCATGACATTTCTTCCCTCCTAAATCTTCCCCCATCACCTGTGAGTGATATTATAGAGCAATGGAAGGAAGCACAGCCACGGAGTGAAGACGCTGTAATGTCATCGAGTGCTGAGAACAGAAAAGTCACCACCACCGCTCTGCTGACCCCAAAACTGCAAAGTCCAGACCTCTTCTGCTATTAACATCAGCACAAACACTGCGCCCCCACCAGGAGCTTCATGGCCTCCTTAATTTACCAAGCACAAGCATCGGATGGAGTGGTGTAAAGCCGCCACCACTGGACTCTAGAGGAGACGTGTTCTGTGCAGTGACAGATCGCATTTCTCTATCTGGTGACTGATGGTCTGGATTTGGTGATTCCAGGAGAACGTTACTCACCTGACTGCATTGTGGCCATTCTACAGTTTGGTGGAGGAGGGATATGTTAATGCTTCAGTACAAGACATTTTGGACAACTTTGTGAGAACAGTTTGGTGAAGGACCTTTTCTGTTCCCTATAACTGTGCACAAGGTCCATACACACATGGTTGGGAGAGTTGGTGGAAGAATAAGACGACTGCACTCAATATCCTTACCCCTACTTTCTCTCCTACCTTTCTCCATTGCTTTTCAGCAATATCTCTTCTTTACCCCACTACCCTGTCCCCTATGATCAGAACACTATTCCTCTTATTACAATACCCCCATCCCCATTTTTTGCATTTGATTGATTTACATTTTTCCATCTTTCGACTACTGCAAAGATTTGTGCAACCATGACTTGTTGTATATATTCCGTGATGTATATATTCATACTTTTATATTGTATCTTCTTGTATCTGGGCCACAGTATTTTGTAATATACTGATTCACTCATTGTATATTGTGTACAACACACTTAAACACTGTTATATTCTCACTTTCCCCATAGTGACAAATTTGAAAAGGACCTGGGACGGGTCGAAACGTCAAGCCTCTAGCACTACCTGTGGCTTTTCTGTCCCCTTACCCCAGCACTATGGTGAACTATTGTGTTAAACCAGCATGAAACTGACATCCTTCATGTGAGTGTGATTGATTTTCTACATGTAACTACTTGGGTCTCCCAGTTTGCCCTGCACCCCCCATCAACGCTGAGTGCTCTCCATATTTCTCTACACAAGGTCCATACAGACATGACTGGGGGAGTTGGTGGAAGAACATGACCTGTCGCACAAAGCTTGGGCCCCCATCCCCATCCAGCACCTTTGGCATGGAAAAGAACGGAGATTGTGAGCCTGGCCTCTGCCCAACATCCCTCTTTGGCCTCACAAATGGGCAAAAATTCCCATAGACCCCTCCAAGATCTTGTAGAAATCCTTCCTAGAAGAGCAGAAGCTGTTATATCTGCAGAGGGGCCGACTCCATATTAATGTCTATGGATGAAGAATGGGAGGTCAGAAAAGCTTCTGTAGGAGGAATGTGGAGGGGGGTGCATATTTTTTTTCCCTATAGTATTACCATAAAAAGGAGTTAGTATAAAATGTGTTCTGCGGTGTCTTCTGTTCCCGTAGACGTGTCCATGTGGTCTCATTGTGTGCACTAAATCTGAGCAGTTCGGAGTGAGCGCAGTTGTGCATGCTCCCGGGAGTGGGATGGTGACCCGTATTTTAACTGTTAGTGTGGAGTCTACATGAGAAGCTTTGGTTCTAGAAAACATTATCTCCATGACCTTTATGTCTGGAGACTTTGTGAGATTTTGTCATTTTCACACAATTTTTGGGGTCATGTAAAGCCTGATCATGATCACTTGGCCGATATTTATCTCTCCTGAGACCCCCACCCAAAGGAATACTTGGCTCTAGTGGCGGCTCATTTCCTAGGTCCTAGGAGAGCGAAAGGATCAGCTGTCAGGAATCCGTCATGCCGAATTCTACTCTCTACTTCGACATCATTTGTTGAGGAAAAAGCGGGGACCTTAAGGGACAGAGAGGGAACAACAATCCTGTATTTTAGGTGGCAAAACTGGGCACCATAATGGAGAACCCATTTTTATTTTTGCTAGGGGCCCCCACTCTCCTATGTACACTACTGTCTCCTGTTCTTATGCTTAAGAAGAGTGCGTAAGAGTGCTAGCCATGATTATTCGTGAAATGTCCCCATAGACCTGTCTCTGGCCTGTGCCACACATTTTTGCTCTTGAGGAATTTGGACACGTCTCTGTCTTCTTTTTGCCAACCTTCGGTCAAAAAAAAAAGACACATGAAAAGATATGTGAGACGGGCGAGCAATCTGCAAAGATAACGGATGGCACATGTGCCAAAAAACTCAAGTGTGTAAGCAGCCTATGTGTCTAAATGGTAGCAGCCAGAGAATTTTGCAAGGCTGGGTTAAAACCAGGGGAGGAGTCCTGAGGAGATAATTTGCATATTCCCACTGCATTTTGGGGTAAGTAAAGAGTCTCCGCGAGCTCAAAGAACACTGGATTTTGGCTGTTGGAGCTGAAAAGAGGACATCGATAAACCAGGGGAGGAGTCCTGAGGAGATAATTTGCATATTCCCACTGCATTTTGGGGTAAGTGAAGAGTCTCCGCGAGCTCAAAGAACACTGGATTTTGGCTGTTGGAGCTGAAAAGAGGACATCGGTAAACCAGGGGAGGAGTCCTGAGGAGATAATTTGCATATTCCCACTGCATTTTGGGGTAAGTGAAGAGTCTCCGCGAGCTCAAAGAACACTGGATTTTGGCTGTTGGAGCTGAAAAGAGGACATCGGTAAACCAGGGGAGGAGTCCTGAGGAGATAATTTGCATATTCCCACTGCATTTTGGGGTAAGTGAAGAGTCTCCGCGAGCTCAAAGAACACTGGATTTTGGCTGTTGGAGCTGAAAAGAGGACATCGATAAACCAGGGGAGGAGTCCTGAGGAGATAATTTGCATATTCCCACTGCATTTTGGGGTAAGTGAAGAGTCTCCGCGAGCTCAAAGAACACTAGATTTTGGCTGTTGGAGCTGAAAAGAGGACATCGGTAAACCAGGGGAGGAGTCCTGAGGAGATAATTTGCATATTCCCACTGCATTTTGGGGTAAGTGAAGAGTCTCCGCGAGCTCAAAGAACACTGGATTTTGGCTGTTGGAGCTGAAAAGAGGACATCGGTAAACCAGGGGAGGAGTCCTGAGGAGATAATTTGCATATTCCCACTGCATTTTGGGATAAGTGAAGAGTCTCCGCGAGCTCAAAGAACACTGGATTTTGGCTGTTGGAGCTGAAAAGAGGACATCGGCAAACTGCGCGCCTGCCGGCGCGCACATATTGAAGCTTTTTTCACTGTTTTCAGAACATTAACAGTAAGAACATGGAAGAGTCCAGGAGCCATTTGGTGAGCTGCATATCCTGCTACATGTTCACAGACTTGCCAGTGGAAAAGCCAGACTTCACATGCCAGAAATGCAAGCTTGTGTCCCTGTTGGAGGAAAAGTTGCGAAATCTAGAAGAGAGGTTAACTACCTTGAAAATCATTAAGGAAGGTGAAGAGTTCTTAGACAGAGCAGAATTATCTCTTCATGATTCAGAAAGAGAAGAAATTCGAACTGCACCTGATGAAACAGAGGAATGGAAGCATGTGACCCACAGAAGCAGGAGGATCGAGAGGCAGTCAGCACCCATACTGCTCAGGAACCAGTACCAGGCTCTCACGCAGGAGAACCATGAAGAAATACAGCAAAATAAGACTTTGCCAGCAATGAATAACCTTGTAAGCCCTCAGAATCCTCCTGGATGGAGAAAGAAGAATGTTGTGAAGAAAAAACGGAGAGTGGTGGTCATGGGGGATTCCCTGTTAAGAGGAACAGAGGCCGCTATCTGCAGACCAGACATAACCTCAAGAGAAATGTGCTGTCTTCCAGGAGCAAAAATTAAAGATGTGTCTGACAGGATATCAAGACTCTTCAGACATACAGATCACTACCCATTCCTGCTAATACATGTGGGGACAAATGACACCGCAAGAAAGGACCTGGAAACCATCTGCAGTGACTTTGAAGACTTAGGCAAGAAAGTGAAAGAATTGGGAGCGCAGGTGGTCTTCTCATCCATCCTCCCAGTGGATGGCCATGGAACAATGAGGTGGAATAAGATTCTACAGGTGAACAACTGGCTACGTCGATGGTGCCGTCAACAAGGATTTGGATTTCTGGATCACGGAATGAATTACCTATACGATGGACTACTTGCTAGAGATGGGGTGCACCTTACGAAGACTGGAAAACATGTATTTGGAAGTCGCCTTGCTACACTCATCAGGAGAGCTTTAAACTAGAACAATGTGGGAAGGGAAGCAAAAGGCCAGAAAAAGCCATACAGCTGACAAATACTATTGAGATCTCTGCTACTGGAAGTGGAAAGGAAGAACAAAGACAAAACAATTTAAATAATAAAAATATGGGAGGAAGAGAAACCAATCACAAACTAAAATGTTTTTATACAAATGCACAAAGCATGGGCAACAAACAAGGAGAATTGGAACTACTAATGCAGGAAAAGAAATATGATGTCATTGGAATCACTGAAACTTGGTGGGACGATACACATGATTGGAATAAAAGGCTAAAAGGATACAACTTATTTGCAAGAAACAGACTTGATAAACGAGGAGGAGGTGTCGCATTGTATGTTAGAAAAGCGAATATCTGCACAGAGATTGAAGCTTCAGAGACTGGGAGTTCTGTGGAAACTGTTTGGGTAAGAATACAAGGAGAGAACAACGGAAAGGACACCATTGTAGGCATTTACTACAGGCCACCTGGGCAAGCTGAAGATATGGAAGAACTCTTTATGTATCAAATGACCAAGTTCTCCAAAAAATATGATGTAGTGGTCATGGGAGATTTCAACTATCCAGACATTTGTTGGGAATCTCTCTCAAGTAAAACTAACAGGTCAAGCAAATTCTTATCCTCTCTTGCTGACTTTATCTTACAAAAGGTAGGGGAGAAAACAAGGGGATCTGCTACTTTGGATCTAATCCTTATAAACAGGGAGGAAATGGTTGAGGAGGTAAAGGTGGCTGGGACCCTAGGAGGCAGCGATCATGCTATTATAGAATTTTGGATAACTAGAGGAGGAAGACCTGTGAAGACTCAAACTTCAAGGTTAGATTTTAGAAAGGCAGATTTTAAGAGACTCAGAAAGAGAATAGGAGGGATCCAATGGCTGGATGTCCTTAAGGACAAAAATGTCCTGGAAGGATGGGAAATTTTTAAAAATGAGATTCTCAAAGCACAATCGTTAACAATCCCGAAAAGTAGGAAGAATGGGAAGCATTTAAGGAAACCAGGATGGATGAACACAGAACTTAAACACATGCTAAAAAGAAAGAAAGAAATGTTTATTAAATGGAAAGAGGGAAGCATATCTAAAGAAGATTATAATGCAGTCTGCAGATCCTGCAGGGCACGTATCAGGTTAGCTAAAGCTGACAATGAATTAAGGCTTGCAAGAGATGTCAAAAGCAATAAAATAGGATTTTGGGGGTATGTCAAAAGTAAAAGAAAAGTCAAAGATGCTATAGGATTTTTACAGGATGAAAATGGAGAAATGGTAAGAGAGGATGTTGAGAAGGCCGAACTTTTTAATTCCTATTTTGCATCTGTTTTCTCTCAGAAAGAAAATGTAACATCAACTGATCTTCACTGTCCTATTAAAGGAATAGAAGAATCCAAGTTATCTGTAAACAGAAAGATTGTGAGGGAATATTTAGCTAACATAAATGAGTTCAAGTCTCCAGGTCCAGATGAATTACACCCCAGAGTACTGAAGGAGATCATAGAAGAAATTTTAGAACCACTCTCCATAATCTTTGAAAATTCTTGGAGAACAGGAGAAGTCCCAGAAGACTGGAGAAGAGCAAATGTTGTTCCTATCTTCAAAAAGGGGAAGAAGGTGGACCCAGGGAACTATAGGCCAGTGAGTCTGACTTCTATACCAGGAAAGATCTTTGAACAAATTATTAAACAACATGTATGTAAGTACATGGATAAGAATGAAGTGATTAACCAGAGTCAGCATGGGTTTGTAACTAACAAGTCATGTCAGACTAACTTAATTTCCTTCTATGACAGAATCACTGACTGGGTGGATCAGGGAAATGCTGTAGATATAGTATATCTTGACTTCAGCAAAGCATTTGACAAAGTATCTCACACCATCCTTATTGAAAAAATGACCAAGTATGCAATGGACCAGGCAACTGTTAGGTGGATTCATAACTGGCTTAGTGATCGGACTCAAAGGGTGGTTGTAAATGGCTTCACATCCAGCTGGATGAATGTCTCAAGTGGGGTACCACTGGGCTCTGTCCTGGGACCTGTATTGTTCAACATCTTCATCAATGATTTAGATGAAGGAATTGAGGGTAAACTGATTAAATTTGCTGATGACACAAAGGTAGGAGGGATAGCTAATACTAGAGAAGAGAGAGAGAGGATTCAAAAAGACCTAAATAAACTGGAGCAGTGGGCAGCAACCAACAGAATGGTTTTTAACAGGGAAAAATGCAAAGTACTACATCTGGGCAATAAAAATGAAAAAAGCATATACAGAATGGGAGGAATAGAGCTAAGCAACAGTACATGTGAAAAAGACTTAGGTATACTAATAGATCATAGACTGAACATGAGTCAACAGTGTGATGCAGCAGCAAAAAAGGCAAATACAATTCTGGGATGTATTAACAGAAGCATACAGTCTAGATCACGTGAAGTCATTATCGGTCTTTACTCCTCTTTGGTCAGACCTCATCTGGAATACTGTGTACAGTTTTGGGCACCACATTTTAAAAAAGACATTGACAAACTGGAACAAGTTCAGAGAAGAGCGACCAGAATGGTGACCGGTCTGCAAACCATGTCCTATGAGGAACGGTTGCAGGATTTGGGAATGTTTAGCTTGCAAAAAAGAAGACTGAGGGGAGACTTAATAGCTGTCTACAAATATCTCAAGGGCTGTCACATTGTAGAAGGATCATCTTTATTCTCATTTGCACAAGGAAAGACTAGAAGCAATGGGATGAAACTAAATGGGAGGAGACACAGATTAGATATTAGAAAAAACTTTTTGACAGTTAGGGTGATTAATGAGTGGAACAGGCTGCCACGAGAGGTGGTGAGTTCCCCTTCAATGGACGTCTTCAAACAGAGGCTGGACAGACATCTGTCTGAGATGATTTAGTGAATCCTGCTTTGAGCAGGGGGTTGGACCAGATGACCCAGGAGGTCCCTTCCAACTCTACCATTCTATGATTCTATATATTTAGTCCAGATTTTCCATATGGATTTTCGAAAATTCTACATGTAAAAATCCGCTCATATTTTCCACATTTATACATATGTTTTTATGTATTTTTTTTTGTCAAAGTGCAACAATAAGTCAATGATTTAACCACAGAACTTAACATACTGCAGATTAAAAAAAATGCAAAAATGCCAATTTCCGTAAGATTACGCAAAAAAACCCCCAAAACAAAACAAATATCCAACCAAAAACACAACATGTGAGTGAGCTAAACATGATCCATTTTGCTGGTAATGTAAAATACTGCGGAGATTACACTGAAAATCCGCAGCATATGAACCCTGCCTCATTTAGGTCCTGATTCATACGACTGTACCAAAAAATGGATCAGTCGCGTCCTCAAATTGCAGAAGTGACTGTCTCCGTGTGCTTGGTGGATGCAGGAGCTGCCTTTACATTGCAAAGTAGCGCGTGATGTGATTTTTTTCCATCGGTCTGTGCGGATATTGTCTATGTGCAATGACTGGAACACTGGCGATAAGGGGTCCACGGTGCACACAGACCGATTATATGCTCTTCTGAAGGAACCCCATAGCAGGTGACAAATCAAAGCATCCAGTAAAGGCTAGACGTCCAACCTGCCGGCTCCATTGCACATGGCTTTTTTTGTCCTCAGCCGCACTCTTTTCCACTCGTAGTTGGCAATTTATGGATGATTTAGTTCTGCCCCAAATGCCCAAATTCATCCAGAAATACTCATTTATAAACTCCCAACTCGTTGGACTGAGACTCTTTTAATTTGTTAGTGCTGTTTCTGAAAAATTTGGACAAAAATTGGGGCAGTCTGGACAAATTTGGGACAGATACATAGTTGTCGACTTACCCAATTTTCCTGAATTTCACCAAAAATTGGTTATTTTGGGGCAGACCTGGTGTTTAACCGGGGATGAGGAGCGTTCTCGGGATTGGTAGAGGTGAGGCTTAAAAATTCCAACAAATATATATGATATATACAGTATGTGTTGGTGTCTTCTCCAGATGGCCTGTGGCTCGCTCTCCTGTCAACCTGACAGGTGCACAAAACAAGGCTTGTGCAACACAAAGAGTAGCCCCCTTAACCTCCGCAGCAGCACGCAGGGTGCATGGCCTCTTTTTTTGGCATGGCATGGCCTCTTTTTCACATGCTTGTTTGAGAATTTGTTTTTTCTTACACTATCTCAGTGTTCATTAAGACTGGCTTGAAAAACTCCATCCTAGATGAATCGGGGCCTCAGGCTGAGCTTTGGCCCTCCATTGATCCGCATAATGATCGTCATGGGTCAGACCTCCACTGATCAAATGTATTTATAAGTATAATTGTCCTACATAATAAAGAAATAAGAGAAGTAATATTTATAGAGAATATTATAGTACATATTTTATTTATTCGACATTTCATTTTGGATCACAAGCATTTCCAAATATAAAGATTTTTACTGCAGTATCGCTTTTCACCACTAGGTGGCAGCAGCATTCTTCCAATAATAAGTTTTGCAACTTTCTGGTGCTTTTTGTTTCCCATAATAGCAATTTCCTAAATTCAGCCTTTACTTAACTTGTAATTGAGAGTAGATACGTCACTATGTGTATCTAACAAGTACCTATTACAAGCAGATTACTTCTTCTTAGGGCTCGGGAAATACGGCTTAAATCACACTTAACTCCTAGTCCAAAAAATACTACAAAATCTAGTAAACTCCTTACTTTCCAGTTACTGTGCTAAGTGTGAGGTGGTGGAGCATTAAGGCTATGTGCCCACGATGCAGAAAAGAAGCAGAAATTTTCCGGAGCATTTCTGCATGTTCTTGGCAATAAAAATGCATGCGGATTTTACACGCTTTTTTTAAGCGTTTTTACTTGCGGATTTGCCATGTGTTTTTCAAATGCATTGTATAGGCAAATCCGCATGCGGAAACGCACAAAGAATGGACATGCTGTGTTTATTTCGGCACCTAAAATCCACGCAGAAAAAAATCCTGAACATGTGCACAGAACTTGCAAAATGTCATAGGAAGTCATGGGATAAGATGTGCAATGTGTTTCTGCTGCATTTCCGCACGGAAAAAAACGCACAAAAAACGCACCAAATTCGCATCGTGGGCACATAGCCTTATACTGATTATATTACGTAAAGCTGGAAGGCACTGTGTAAGGGGTTTTACTTCGGCTTTATGTGGCCACCAGGTGGCACTGCTTTTATGTTTCTACAGGGATGGATTGTATCAAATGTAGGTTAAAAAAAATCTTAGGTATAAAAAATTCATCTGCAGGCCAGTCTCTCCCCCTTCCACATTCTCACGTACTTGCATCCTGCCGAACACTGGAAACAAAAATGAGGAAGAACGAATTAGAAGCCATAGAGATCATTATAATTCCCTGTATAAGTTACTTATTACATTACATCCATATATCAAATGGTCATAATTAGAAAAGTACACTATAGAACAAGGGTGCAGGAGTTTACCGTTGTCTTACTGCCATATTGCTCATAAACATACACTAAAGAATGAGGGTGCAGAGGTTTACCATTGTCTTACTGCCATATTGTCCATAAACATACACTAAAGAATGAGGGTGCAGAGGTTTACCATTGTCTTACTGCCATATTGTCCATAAACATACACTAAAGAATGAGGGTGCAGAGGTTTACCATTGTCTTACTGCCATATTGTCCATAAACATACACTAAAGAATGAGGGTGCAGAGGTTTACCATTGTCTTACTGCCATATTGTCCATAAACATACACTAAAGAATGAGGGTGCAGAGGTTTACCATTGTCTTACTGACATATTGTCCATAAACATACACTAAAGAATGAGGGTGCAGAGGTTTACCATTGTCTTACTGCCATATTGTCCATAAACATACACTAAAGAATGAGGGTGCAGAGGTTTACCATTGTCTTACTGCCATATTGTCCATAAACATACACTAAAGAATGAGGGTGCAGAGGTTTACCATTGTCTTACTGCCATATTGTCCATAAACATACACTAAAGAATGAGGGTGCAGAGGTTTACCATTGTCTTACTGACATATTGTCCATAAACATACACTAAAGAATGAGGGTGCAGAGGTTTACCATTGTCTTACTGCCATATTGTCCATAAACATACACTAAAGAATGAGGGTGCAGAGGTTTACCATTGTCTTACTGCCATATTGTCCATAAACATACACTAAAGAATGAGGGTGCAGAGGTTTACCATTGTCTTACTGACATATTGTCCATAAACATACACTAAAGAATGAGGGTGCAGAGGTTTACCATTGTCTTACTGCCATATTGTCCATAAACATACACTAAAGAATGAGGGTGCAGAGGTTTACCATTGCCTTACTGCCATATTGTCCATAAACATACACTAAAGAATGAGGGTGCAGAGGTTTACCATTGCCTTACTGCCATATTGTCCATAAGCATACACTAAAGAATGAGGGTGCAGGAGTTTACCATTGCCTTACTGCCATAATCTCCAAGCTAGTGCTACTTTCTTGTAAGTGTTTTTTCTCACCCCAGTGCTGGATTCTCAGCTACACTGCTCAGTACTGCTTTATAATGTCCTGTATGCTTATGTTGCCTCTTTAGATGTTCTACATACAGACAGGAGAACATGAGCATGAGTCCCTCATGGCTGTGTGTGCTTTGTATGGGAGGCATCATAGCAGCTAGTTACTACCCACTAGCTCAGAGACAATTGATGCAGACAATCAGAGATGGAGTTTTTATATGGGAAAACTAGTGAAAAAATGTAGGATACAGGTCATATAATCGGAAGACATAGTGGTACAACATCTTATTCTAAAGAGTCACCTGAAATGACAGCCATTATTTAAATATTCTCCAGGTTAAAAGCAGATAGAAAAGATTTACCGTGCAGATCCAGGAAGACGTTCGTGTAAAAGAAGCCACATGAGAGACCATAGGGGCACTACAATGTTGAGGTAGCTGGGATATATGTATGATGCCGAGCTCTGTAGCAAAATGCAAAGAAATGAATATAAGATATACAAATAATTATATTATAACCTCGGCACTTTATAAATCACAGCTAAAACATGGAAGGACAAAAGCAATGCAAGTCAACCATAACTAATCATATAATGACTAAGCTGGTAGACGTTTAGAGGAATCTCTCCTATTCATGACCCCCAACGATTATCTATAGCGGAGATCAAATGTAAAGTAACTGTGTAATGCTTCATTTCCCCTGTGGTGGCGCTGCAGGGATTCTGAACAGTTGCCAGGTTCCTCCACAGTTTGCAGCAGATCACTGGTTCCCAGTAGTGTGACGTGCAAATGGCTAATATACACAAGAGGCATTATACTTACAGGAGCTCCATTAAACGTCTGTTTTTCCTACAAAAAATAGACACAAATGTGAATTTTCTACAGCGATCGACCCGTGACCCACAGTGCCATAGACTGGGCATGGAGCAGCAGGGCATACCCTTCACTGCTGCTCCGCTCTGACTCCTTTTAGTCGTGGTCTTTCGGCTTGGCAGGAGAGGGCACCACAGTTTGTATTGGTCGGATCCTCATTGATTTAGCATTTATTGTGAACGAGTGAAATGCTTCTGAGCGGAATACCGCTTTAAGGGCTCATGAGTTTGACAAAACAGAGCCATATGGTGGCACTTGACGTCCCTATGCCATATAGAACATTGTGGGTGCTCTATTATTGCTCCGTACAGTCTGTTGCATTGACTCGTAATACATTCGTATGCAAAAGCCTTAAAGAGGACCTGTCATCAGGTCAAAAGTGGCAAAGTTTTATTCCTGCTTCTCCCTTTACCTATTACATTTTTTTTTTAAATTCCGCCATAGAACTCTAGAGATATATACAGTACAGACCAAAAGTTTGGACACACCTTCTCATTTAAAGATTTTTCTGTATTTTCATGACTATGAAAATTGTACATTCACACTGAAGGCATCAAAACTATGTATTAACACATGTGGAATTATATACTTAACAAAAAAGTGTGAAACAACTGAAAATATGTCTTATATTCTAGGTTCTTCAAAGTAGCCACCTTTTGCTTTGATGACTGCTTTGCACACTCTTGGCATTCTCTTGATGAGCTTCAAGAGGTAGTCACCGGAAATGGTTTTCACTTCACAGGTGTGCCCTGTCAGGTTTAGTAAGTGGGATTTCTTGTCTTATAAATGGGGTTGGGACCATCAGTTGTGTTGTGCAGAAGTCAAGTGGATACACAGCTGACAGTCTTACTGAATAGACTGTTAGAATTTGTATTATGGCAAGTAAAAAGTAGCTAAGTAAATAAAAACGAGTGGCCATCATTACTTTAAGAAATGAAGGTCAGTCAGTGCAAAAAATTGGGCAAACTTTGAAAGTGTCCCCAAGTGCAATTGCAAAAACCATCAAGCGCTACAAAGAAACTGGCTCACATGAGGACCGCCCCAGGAAAGGAAGACCAAGAGTCACCTCTGCTTCTGAGCATAAGTTTATCTGAGTCACCGGCCTCAGAAATCGCAGGTTAACAGCAGCTCAGATTAGAGACTAGGTCAATGCCACACAGAGTTCTAGCAGCAGACACATCTCTACAACAACTGTTAAGAGGAGACTTTGTGCAGCAGGCCTTCATGGTAAAATAGCTGCTAGGAAACCACTGCTAAGGACAGGCAACAAGCAGAAGAGACTTGTTTGGGCTAAAGAACACAAGGAATGGACATTAGACCAGTGGAAATCTGTGCTTTGGTCTGAGAGTCCAAATTTGAGATCTTTGGTTCCAACCACCATGTCTTTGTGCGACGCAGAAAAGGTGAACGGATGCACTCTACATGCCTGGTTCCCATCGTGAAGCATGGAGGAGGAGGTGTGATGGTGTGGGGGTGCTTTGCTGGTGACACTGTTGGGGATTTATTCAAAATTGAAGGCATATTGAACCAGCATGGCTACCACAGCATCTTACATTCGGCATGTTATTCCATCCGGTTTGCGTTTATTTTTCAACAGGACAATGACCCCAAACACACCTCCAGCCTGTGTAAGGGCTATTTGACCAAGCTGGAGAGTGATGGGGTGCTACGCCAGATGACCTGGCCTCCACAGTCACCAGACCTGAACAAAATCGAGATGGTTTGGGGTGAGCTGGATCGCAGAGTGAAGGCAAAAGGGCCAACAAGTGCTAAGCATCTCTGGGAACTTCTTCAAGATTGTTGGAAGACCATTTCCGGTGACTACCTCTTGAAGCTCATCAAGAGAATGTCAAGAGTGTGCAAAGCAGTCATCAAAGCAAAAGGTGGCTACTTTGAAGAACCTAGAATATAAGACATATTTTCAGTTGTTTCACACTTTTTTGTTAAGTATATAATTCCACATGTGTTAATTCATAGTTTTGATGCCTTCAGTGTGAATGTACAATTTTCAAAGTCATGAAAATACAGAAAAATCTTTAAATGAGAAGGTGTGTCCAAACGTTTGGTCTGTACTGTATATTTTTATTTAGTGGTAATTTTTATGGTCTATGGTTTATGTGGTGCTCACAAGGTAATTCTACTGAGCAGGCTAAAGATACGGCCCCCGAGGTTCCTGAGAGCAACATCCCCACATCATAAAATTTAAAAAGGCCCATATCTCTAGAACTGTATGGTGGGTGTTAAAAAAATGACTCAAGGGAGCAGTGGAAATAAAATACAAAGCAAAACTGGCCTCTTTACCTGACAGGAGATTTATATTGCCTGAATCGGACACTGGCTGCATTTTTTCAGCCGTGTGTGGTTTACGTCGTGGCATTTCAGACAAAACATACCTGTTTATGATGACTAGTCCAAGGGAGGTTCCTTGAGGCTTGTTCCCTCACTACTACCTAAGACTGACAGCTCTCTAGATACATACACATAGGGGCGTAGGGAGAAACTTTTCAGCAAGGCAGCCAGTGTCAGATTCATGCTGCCAGTGGTTCGGGAATCATGAATCTGTGGCGCACCTGAGGGTTCGACCGCCGCAGGGATGCTGCACTTCTTTAATGGAGTGTAGTGTTCCTCCTCTGAGGTAAGAACAGTGTGATAGTCGTGACCCAACCTTTGCATCCAACACCACATTTCTCCACCAGATGGAGCAGGTATGCACTAGGTGCTGCTCCCCTGGTTACAGGGAGACTGGGGAACCAAGAGTTAGGGGAACCAGTTAGTGGGTGAGGGTGGAGGACCTACAAGTTAGATACACTTCAAAATTTCATATTTAATAAAAAGCCATCTTTGATCTTGGTTCTTTTGTGCTGTCAAATACTGTGTGTAACTGTGACCTCCCTCCCGGAGCGCAGATCCTGTGTGGGCCTGCATCGGTAAGGGACACAGCCCTCGTACCCTGGCCTTGGGTCGAGGGGCAGGTTGTAGACCAGGAATGTCTCAACCCGGCCAAAGACCAGGACCAAGAAGGCCCAGAGGTTAAGAGTGTGGCTCCACAGCAAATGGATCCCAGGCAGGATGCAGACGGAGCAGTGTACGCCACCTGTCCTCGCCATGCTGATATATTCAGAGGGAGTCCGGCTGCAAGAGGGGTACCGGCCCCCGACACCCAACCTTGCTACTCCATGTCCTGGTCGGGAAAGCCCGGTAGGCCCATAGGATCCCACCGGGTATCGGACGGAGCGGAGCTGCCACCCGTGCCCTTGTTCTGAGAGGAGTTCAGAGGGAGTCCCGGCCTATTTGCACACACACAGACAGGAAAGGATTTGGTCTGTAGTTCAGGAACACTCTGGTGTAGGGTCCCGACTGAATGCTGGACTTACTCAGAGGTTGTCGGACCCCCGTCCCTGGTGACCGCAGGACTCCGCAGGGAGCAGGGAGTCGCCTTCCTTCTGCCATCTCTAAAGTGAGTAAAGCCTTGGAAGTTCTCCCCTATGGCCTCCGGACTGTTTATTCTGCACCACACTGCACGACGCGGCATCCGTTCTCCTCTACTACTACCCCCTCCATCCTGTCCCTCTGCCCTGAGGCCCTGCTCCGCCTGTGGAGAGTAGGAATAACTTTGGCCGCCATAACACCATGCCTCAGCGGACTGCGGCGGCGCTGGTGGCCTTCACCAGGTGCCACAGATGGCGTAGTCGTTAATCAGCCACTCAACCCGGGCAAGCCTACACCATCCTTTTTAATGTGACGGCCCTGAGCACGGGTCAGGTCCGGGCCACGGCTGCACCCCATCTCTCCATCACAGGACCCGACTCCGAGTCCCCCATTACCCAGGGTAAACTAACGGGCTTTTTCGAGTAAGAGGCATCACAAATCCATTGTCAGGTTCCCTTTAAAATGGATCTATCACCTCTGCAAATGGAGAGGTTTTAACTTTTTGATTGAGGGTCCCAGTGGTCTGACACCAACCATCACTCCAGACAACAATGCGCTAAAATATGGAGTGATGGCTGCTCCATTCATTCAGTATAGGTGTGCCGGAGATAGCCAAGAGCTGTATTCAGCTATGTGTGGCACTCCCATAGTGAATGAATGGAGCAGCCATCACTCCATTTCAGCTTGCAATTTCAGCGCATCATTTTCTGGAGTGATGGCGGGTGTCCGATGGTGCGTAGAGAATGGATGAAGCGGTCAGCACTGCATTCCATTGGGGCAGCTCAGAGCTCATTGCTCAAGATTGTTGGGAGTCCTTTGGATGCAGTAGTTGATCTTTTATTATTAGAAAAAGACTAATATTTTGGGGTTTGGCAGTCTAAGTGTGGCGCCCCTGAGGGTTCGACCGCCACAGGGATGCTGCACTTCTCTAATGGAGTGTAGTGTTCCTCCTCTGAGGTAAGAACAGTGCAATGGTCAGGATCCCACCTCCACATCCAACACCACACTTCTCCACAAGAGGGGGCTAGAAGGCACTAGGTGCTGCCCCTACTGGCACTCGGGAGACTGGGGAACCAAGAGATAGGGAAACCAATTAGTGGGTGAGGGTGGAGGATTCACATTTTAGTGACACTGTAAATTTCATATTTAATACACAGCCATCTTGGTTCTTGGTCGTCTTTTGATTGTGATCTCCCTCCCTGAGCGTGGATCCTGTGTGGACCTGCAGAGGCCTCATATGCTGGCCTTGGGTCGAGGGGCAGGTTGCAGATAATGTATGTCTCAACCCAGTCAAGGACCATGACCAAGAAGGCCCGGAGCTTAGGAGTGTAGCTCCACCGCAAATGGATCCCAGGGAGGATGCAGACGGAGCGGTGTACGCCACCTGTCCTCGCCAACCTGATCTATTCAGAGGGATTCCGGCTGAAAGAGGGGTACCGGCCCCCGATACCTGACCTTGCTACTCCACGTCCTGGTCAGGGAAGCCCGGTAGGCCCAGAGGATCCCACCGGGTAACGGAAAGAGCGGAGCTGCCACCTGTACCCTTTTTCTGAGTGAAGTTCAGAGGGAGACCCGGCCTATCTACACACACACAGACAGGAAAGGACTCGGTCTGAAGACTAGGAACACTCTGTTGCGGGGTCCTGATTTAACACTGGACTTACTCGGAGGTTGTCGGACCCTCATCTTTGGTGACCGCAGAACTCCGTGAGGAGCAGGGAGACGCCTTCCTACTGCCCAGACCTCCTAGACTACTACCCCCCCTCCATCCTGTCCCTCTGCCCTGAGGCCCTGCTCCACCTGAGGGGATTAGTAACAACAACGGCTGCGATCACACCATGCCTCAGCGGACTGCAGCAGCGCTGGTGGCCTTCACCAGGTGCCACAGGTGGCGTAGTCGAGATCAGCCACTCAACCCGGATAAGCCCATACCATCTCTTCTTTTAGTGTGACGGCCCTGGGCACGGAGCGGGTCCAGGCCACGGCTACACCCCATCTACATCACAGGACCCAGCTCCGAGTCCCCCATCTCCCAGGGTAGGGCTTACAGAAGGCGAGCGTCGTCTTGGGTCACACATAAGCAATTCCAAAGAAACGTTAACTCTAACATCATGATACACCTCTTTGTTCATGTAATAACTCTACGTGGAAGCTAAAAGCTTTCACTACAAGATTGGATAGTTGGGATCTGGCTTGAAAGGACATTTGGATTGAGCACAGTGGAAGCTACTCAGCCAATCAGCATCACTGTGAAGTTTATATCAATGATGATTGGCTGAAAACGACACACCTCTTAAATATCCTTTCCAGCTGGATGCCAGGCATAGGATACGGGCAGCTTAATAAGGTGAGCTCTTTGCATGCCTAAAGCAACCATTCTGTCACGGGTGTATCAGAGGCGACAAACAATCGCCCTGCAGTTGGTTGCAGGAGATCTCTACGTTTGGCATTACTTTCATCTTATTAGATGAGAGGCTGTCTCTAGGACCTAGACCTGGTAATTTGCTCTCTGGCCTGGGTGTATATATACCTGGTGTGTCTAAGAGGGAGGTGCCGGCTATAATGTCACGCCATGTGTGGGAAAGACTTAGTGCGACACATAGGGAAGAGTAAAAAAGAGCCCAGACACTAGGGAAAGGGGGAAGTGGATACTTCCTAGTCTGGCCTAGTGTCACCCTGTCTCTACTACTGTCCCTATATTGCCTCTTCAGCAATCGCCGCACGTGTGCTTCGCCCTGTCTTTCCCTGGCGTATGGCTAAGGCTAGGGAAGGGAGGAGATGAGCACTAGTCGATCTCCACTAAACTTTATAGACAACAAAGGTAGACAAAACAGGGGGATAATGCTTAGCTTTTGACGACACCAGACAAATGCGAACTCGGCCTCAAGCTCCAGAGAGGACGAAGTATTGCTCTTGCTAAGCCTTCACAAGTAGTAATGAATATTGCTGGCACCTCCCTCTCAGACACACCAGATATATATACACCCAGGCCAGGGAGTTAATTACCAGAGGGAGGTAGCCGCTAGGTCCTAGAGACAGCCTCTCATCTAAGATGATGTCTGTAATGCCAAACGTAGAGATCTCCTGCAACCAACTGCAGGGCGACTGTCTGTCACCTCTGATACACCCATGACACATTCCTGCTTCTCAGAGACCTGCAGGTTATTGGTTTACTGATAAATTCATTTAAGCATTTTTACACCAAAAGTAGCCTACTTACTTCATTTTCATTATGCTCCAGATCATACTGCATTAAAGAAAAAAAAGTGGGAATTATAATATGTCATTGTCTCCTGGATTATTGAGTGGTGGGAATATACTCTTAACCTTCTGCTTAAAGTTCATGTATGCAAAGCTAGAACTATGGTTTTCTCAGCTGTAATTTCATGACCGTAGGACAAATGTTTGGCTATAGGGGGTGCAGAGGTCCCAATCACCCTCGACTCCTAAAAAGCTTCTTTGCCATGTAAAGTCAGGATCACACAGTGCAGGAACTATGCCTGGGATCTGGCTTAAAAGGACACTGTGGGTGTTACCTTGTGAGCTTTTGAATGTTAACTGCTTTTAGCCAATCAGCAACCTTGTGAGATTTCTCAGTGCTAATGATTGGTCGAAAACTGCTGACAGTCCGGGATCTCCTCAAAAAGCTCCACCCAAATGTCCTTTTCAGCTCAATGCTTGATTAATCTCTGCTAATGTCCTTTCCAACTACTTCTAGACCAAAAACAATACTTACTTCATATTCATAGTTGCTCGAATGATCCTGCAGGAGAAAAAACGTATTTTAGGTTCTAATTACTTTAACTACCATACGCAATTGTCAGAAGACCACCAGGCTATGGAGGGATGGGAAGGGGATGGGTGCAGAGGTTAAGGTGGCTCAGTGGTTAGCACTGCAGCCTTGCAGCACTGGGTTCAAATCCCACCAAGGACGACATCTGCAAGGAGTTTGTATGTTCTCCCCATGTTTGCGTGGGTTTCCTCCGGGTTTTCCGGTTTTCTCCCACACTCCAAAGACATACTGATATGGGATGTAGACTGTGAGCCCCAATGGGGACAGTGCCCATAATGTCTGAAAATTGTCTGAATTGTAAAGCGCTGCGGAATTTGTTGGCGCTATATAAATAAAAAGATTATTATTAAAAAAATTATTACAGTCTTTTCTTGTTATTACTACTATTATGATGAATTTAATGTCCATATTTGGCCTCCCTCGCCTCTACCCGTCTAAGCTCTGAACTAAGCTCTTAATAAAAAGTTGGATGTGTTGGCATAAAAAAGTCAGAAAACTAATGAATTGGAGCCAAAGACCTTCTCTTTGTGAAGTGTCTGTTCACAATTCATGGGATAGTGATACTATCCCTGATGGTCTAGGGGGTAAGGATTGCATTAATGTCAGCAGCCCTGGTGGCTTAGGGTAGTTAATGGGCTAGTTCATACCTGGTATACAGAAGACTAAGCACCTCCTTAAGGCCCCCCATATACATGCGTATAACATCAGCTGAACCCATTGATATGTACTGGATTGGTTGACTGTCTTATGTCCATGGGGGCCTCCCAATTCTCCCCCAATAGATGATGTTGGGGAAGATAAGGAACCAGACTGCTGGATTTCCAGTGATCTCTGGAGCAATAGTTCGCTGATAGACGGGTTTGGAGGAAAAGAAGAAGAACAGAGTAGTCTGGAGGAAGAGGACAGGGGCAAAGTAGTGTGTGTGTGTGTGTGTGTGTGGGGGGGGGGTTCAGTGAAGTCTGGAGGAAGAGGTGGAGGATAGAAGAATCTGGTGGAAGAGAAGGAGGACAGGAGAGTCAAGAGGGGATAGAGGAGTCTGGAGGACAGAGTAGTCTAAAGGAGGAGGACAGGGAGTCTGGCAGAAGCGAAAGAAGGCAGACGAGTCTAGAACAGGCAGAGGACTCTGTTGGAGGAGGACAGGAGTCTGCGGGGGGGGAGAAAGGAATTTAGAGGAAGACGTGGAGGACAGAGGAGTCTGGATGAAGTGGACAGGGGATTTTGGAGGGGGCAGAAGGGTCTGAGGGAAAGAGTAGTCTAAAGGAGGAGCACAGAGGAGTCTGTAGGGGACAAAGGAATTTGGAGGAAGATTTAGAGAACAGAGGAGATCAGGAAAAAAGAGGAGAGAGGAGTTATGAGAGGACAGAAAAGTCTGGAGAAAGCGGTGGAGAACAGAGGAATATGATTGAAGAGGCGGAGGACAAAGGAGTCTGGAGGACAGAGGTGTCTGGAGGAAGAGGTGGAGGACATGGTGTCTGGTAGAAGTGAAAGAAGACAAGTCTAGAGGGGGCAGAGGAGTCTGGAGGAGGAGGACCAAGGAGTCTGTGGGGGAGAAAGGAATTTGGAGGAAGACATGGAGGACAGAGGAGTCCGGTGGAAGTAGACAGAGGAGTTTGGAGGGGCAGAAGGGTCTGGAAAAAGCAGTGGACAACAGGAGTATGGTAGAAAAGGAGGAGGACAAAGGAGTCTGGAAGTGGAGGACAGAAGAGTCTGTATGAAGAGGTAGAGGACAGAGGATTCTGGAGCGCAGAGCTGAGCTGAGCATTCCTGTGCATGTGAGAGTCAAGAAAGATATGTGACGGCCAAATGACCGTTGTGTTGATGGCTATATATAATAATAATCTTTATTTATATAGCGCCAACATATTCTGCAGCGCTTAACAATTCACAGGTTCGTATACAACAGTCATAAGTAACATAGCTAAAGATAATACAATAATTACAGCAAAAATAATGATGACCCTGCTGGTAAGAGCTTACAATCTACAATGAGGTGGGGGTGACACAAAGTACAATGGCTTATTTACAAGGATGGTCCAGCCATCTTGAGGGGATGAGGGATAGATAAAGGCTGCATGAGCTCATCACCAGCCAGTATCTGTAGTGCTTTTGGGTTCGGTGGAGACTTATGTTTAGAGAAATAAAGGATGGGCTATAAGAAGATAAAATGACTTTGATTAGGGAAGGTGATAGGCCGCCCTAAACAGATGTGTTTTTAGGGAGCGCCTAAAACTGTTTAAGTTGTGGCTCATCCTAATTTCTTGGGGTAGAGCATTCCAAAGAATAGGTGCAGCTCGGGAGAAGTCTTGAAGTCGGGAGTGGGAGGTACGGATTAGTGCGGATGTTAGTCGAAAGTCGCTTGCGGAGCGTAGAGAACGGGTAGGCCGATAAACAGAAATGAGGGAAGAGATGTAGGGGGGTGCCGCACTGTGGAGAGCTTTGTGGATGAGAACAAGCAATTTAAATTGGATCTTATAATTAATGGGCAGCCAGTGCAATGACTGGCATAGAGTGGAGGAGTCTGAGTAACGGTTAGCCAGATAGATGACCCTGGCTGCAGCATTAAGGATGGACTGGAGGGGGGAAAGTCGTGTGAGGGGGAGGCCAATTAATAGAGAGTTACAGTAGTCAAGGTGGGAGTGGATCAGGGCAACAGTGAGGGTTTTTGTTGTTTCCAAGGTGAGAAAGGGGCGGATTCTAGAGATGTTCTTCAGGTGCAAGTGACAAGAGCACGAGATTGTATGTGGAAGGTGAAGGAGAGATTGGTGTCAAACACAACGCCCAGACAACGCGCCTGCTGTCTCGGTGTTATTGTGGTGCCACACACGGAGAGAAACATGTCAGATTTAGAGAGGTGAGTAGATGGTGGGAGCAGAAGAAGTTCAGTTTTGGAAAGGTTGAGTTTCAGGTAGAGAGCGGACATGATGTTAGAAACTGCGGCCAGACAGTCACTGGGGTTCTGTAGTACAGCGGAGGTGAGGTCAGGGGATGAGGTGTATAGTTGTGTGTCATTTGCATAAAGATGGTACTGAAAGCCAAATTTGCTGATGGCCTGTCCAATTGGGGCTGTGTAGAGAGAGAAGAGAAGAGGGCCAAGGACTGAACCCTGAGGAACCCCAATAGTGAGAGGAAGAGGGGAAGAAGTGGAGCCAGCGAACGATACACGACATATTGTTTATGGGGCCTGTAGGCGTTAATGTGGTCCCTGCTGTCAGGAGGTTTTATGTGTTGGGTGTTCACATTCAGCTTCCTCTTCCTGTCTTGATCACAGTGATCAGTGGAGGCCCGGAGGAGTCCATGTGGCTGATATTCACCAAGGAGGACTTTTCTCCCTTCTGTGATCAGCCTTGTCTCATTAAAGATCTGGCCCAAATGAATTCAGAAAGTTAATTTTTCTCTATAAGTGGGGATTTAGAATCAAGCCTGTCACCTTCTTGTGCCGTTACAAGCTATATGAATTACAGGTGCATCTCACTAAATTAGAATATCATCAAAAAGTTAATTTATTTCAGTTCTTCAATACAAAAAGTGAAACTCCTATATTATATAGAGTCATTACACACAGAGGGATCTATTATATAGAGTCATTACACACAGAGGGATCTATTATATAGAGTCATTACACACAGAGGGATCTATTATATAGAGTCATTACACACAGAGGGATCTATTATATAGAGTCATTACACACAGAGGGATCTATTATATAGAGTCATTACACACAGAGGGATCTATTATATAGAGTCATTACACACAGAGTGATCTATTTCACATGTTTATTTCTGTTAATGTTGATGATTTTGGCTTACAGCCAATGAGAACACAAAAGTCATTATCTCAGTAAATTAGAATAATTAACAAAAAACACCTGCAAAGTCAGCGCAGCCGTCTACCAGGACATTTTAGAGCACTTCATGTTTCCCTCTGCCGACAAGCTTTTTGGAGATGGAAATGTCATTCTCCAGCAGGACTTGGCCCCTGTCCACACGGCCAAAAGTACCAATACCTGGTTTACACACAACAGTATCACTGTGCTTGATTGGCAGCAAACTCGCCTGACCTTAACCCCATAGAGAATCTATTATAGAGAATCTATGGGGTATTGTCAAGAGGAAGATGAGAGACACCAGACCCAACAATGCAGACGAGCTGAAGGCGGCTATCAAAGCCACCTGGGCTTCCATAACACCTCAGCAGTGCCACAGGCTGATCGCCTCCATGCCACATTGCCGCATTGATGCAGTAATTGAAGCAAAAGGAGCCCGACCAAGTATTGAGGCATTTACTGAGCATACATTTCAGTAGGAGAACATTTCGGATTTTAAAATAATTTTCCAAGCTGTTGTTATAAAGTATTCTAATTTACTGAGATAATGACTTTTGTGTTTTCATTGGCTGTAAGCCATAATCATCAACACTAACAGAAATAAACACTTGAAATAGATCACTCTGTGTGTAATGACTCTATATAATATAGGAGTTTCACTTTTTGTGTTAAAGAACTGAAATAAATTAACTTTTTGATGATATTCTAATTTAGTGAGATGCACCTGTATATGATAAATTGCACATTGAGATGTAAAGTAAACTACATAACTTACATGGTCACCGTGAAATATTACTTCAAATTCTGAATAATCTAGATGCAAAATGAAAGAAATAACAAGTGATACATATTGTATATTGCAATACCATGACTTAACCACATGGAGTGCTGTTAATTACATTTCACCTCATTTAGAATGGGAGGCGCTATTTCATTGGTGACTATTCATTTCATGGTGGTCAAAAGAGGTACTGCAAGTGACACCATTTGCAGCAATTTTCAATTTAATGTAAAGGGACCCTCTACTCCCCATAGTAAAGATGACTACACTAGACCTGAGCGTCTAACATGGTCCATAATTGTGTCCTCACCACACCTAGCAATATTTCCAGTAAGTACTATCAGTGCCAGTGATTATAGATGGAAGAAAACTAATACCTAGATCAAATTCAAACTCAGGGTCTGCTGTCGGTGTAGTCTCCAGTTCTTCACAGCTCACTGCAATAAATGTGATAAAAGTGGAGAAAATGTCATAAAATTACAGAAAATAGGAAAAATTACAGAATTCATCATGTAAATCCCATGTATGATTTCTATGTATAGAATTTTATCCTTCAACCCTCTCCACCGCAGACATCCTTTGTTTTTAGTCTTATTTTTTCCTCCCCTTCTTCCAAGAGGGCTTTTTTTGTGGGGTGAGTAGTGATTGACACCATTCACATTACCATACAATGTACTGAAAAATTTGAAAAAAAATTCTAAGTTGAGTGATTTTCAAGTCCCTTTTTTATTACTTTTCATCAATGGAGCTGAGCGAGGGTTTTTTTTTCAGAGTGTGTGATATTTTGATTGCTGTTTGGTCCTTTTGGGTGGGAGGCGAGGGGACCTAAAAACACTATCCTGGCGTTTGGATTTTTCTTTTCATGACAGCGTTTTTTATATATTTTTTTGTTTCATTTTCAGACTGGAAAAATATGGGTAGTATAAACTTTAAGGTTTTTTAATTTACCTTGTAAAAATTCCTGAGTTCTCCTCATTCTGCTCCTTTTTTTCCGTTTTCCGTTGCGTTGCTATATTGCAGAGATATTCACATTGGGCACTTCCTGAGTTTGGCTGTATGGATATGTCCAGGCGGTTTTGCGTGCACAGGAGCTGAGCGCGCGATCACTGCCGAGTGTTCAGCCCTCTAAATGCTGCCATCGATATCGATCGCAGCATTTAGAAGACAGGAAGAGGGAGGGGGATCCCTCTCCTCTCCAATCGGCACCCCCCAAGACGTCATCGCGACATCATGCTGACATCCGGGTCCCCAGGGTTAGCAAGCTTGTTAGATCATGCGCAGTGCATGGTCTAACAAGCTTGTGTCAGTGCAGCACTGAGCGTTATAAAGCATTGCAATGCTATACTTTATAACTGTGATCAGACTGCAAAAAGTCCCATAGTAGGACTAAGTAAAAAAAAAAGTAAAAAAAAATTGTAAAAATCTAAAAAAAAATAAATAAATCACAAAATAAAAATAATAAAAAATATATATTGTACCCATAAATAAATATTTTTATGAAAAAAAAAAAAAAAGTACACATATTTGATATTGCCGCTTCCGGAACGACCTGACCTATAAAACTGCCTCACTAATTAACCCCTTCAGTGGACACCATAAAAAAAAAAAAAAAGATGCAAAAAACTATGCTTTATCATGATGCCGCCGAACAAAAAGTGCAATAAAATGCAATCAAAAAGACAAATGTAAATAAAAATGGTATCACTGAAAACGTAATCTTGTCCTGCAAAAAACAAGTCACCATACAGCTCCTTTAGTGGAAAAAGAAAAAAGTTATAGCTCTCAGAATAAAGCGATGCAAAAATAATTTGTTTTTCTATAAACAAAACATAAAAAAGTATAAATGTGGTATCACTGTAATCGTACTGACCCGAAGAAAAAAGCTGTCTTATCAATTTTACCACACGCGGAACGACATAAAGCCCCCCCAAAAAAACAATTCCTGGATTGCTGGCTTTAGTTCATTCTGCCTTACCAGAAATTTGAATAGAAAGCAATCAAAAAATGTCTGAAAATGGTACCAATTAAAACGTCAACTTGTCCTGAAAAAAACAAGCCCTCACATGACTCTGTTGGCAGAAATATGGAAAAATTATAGCTCTCAAAATATGGTGATGCAAAAACTAGTTTTTGCAAAAAAAAGCATCTTTTAGTGTGCGACAGCTGTCAAACATAAAAACCCAATATAAATCTGGTATCGCTGTAGTCGCACCGACCTGAAGAATAAAGTTGTCTAATCACTTATACCGCACAAGGAACGGCATAAAAAATAAATAAAACCAATTCTTCACCTGCTGTTGATTTGTTCATTCTGCCTCCCAAAGATATCAGTAAGGCTCGGTTCACATTTATCCTGCGCTGAGCGGTTACACTGGGGTTTCCGTGTAAATCTTCGACATACGTGATTCAGAAAGAACCCCTGGCGGAAGATTCCCTGTAATGAGACAGATAAGAGGCACTAAGGACGCCGTCTGGCCTATGATCCGGTGGTGTCCGTCTTTTTAGGCATGCATAAAAGTGCTATCGGCCACAGTTTTGTGCACCTCTGAAAAAGACACCGCTGAACAGAGGCCAGATGAAGTCCAGAGTAAATCTTCTGCCTCATCATAGTGAATGGATCCCTCGGGGATTTCATCTGAATCACTTCATTCAGAGATTTAGATGGAAACCGTGATGTAAGTGCTCAGTGTAGAGCACAGGATAAATGTGATCCAAAATATTATGTAAAATGTTCCCAATAAAAGCTTCAACTCAATCCACAAAAAAAGCCCCCACTCAGGTCTGTCATATGTTATCGGAAATATAGGAGGCTTCCACATTACTGGTCACACAAAGGCTTTTGAAAAGCACTATGGCTCCTCGCCTCCCAAAAGAAATCTAGCATATTCTGCATTCCCGAATCCAAATGCCCCCTCCCTTCTGAGCCCCAGTGTGCCTAAACCACTACTTTGATGCTTCTAGTGTGGATTAAGTCCCACCTGACATCATAACGTGCATCACCCTGCTTGTTACGACGTTGTCACTTTGTTAGGTCTAGAGGTGTCGAAGAGTGAAATCTGGGGAGAAGAAGGTTGGAGGCAGAGCAAGGAGTCAACGGGGAACACTGCAAGGAGCTGCGGAACTGATGAGGGGCGATGGGAGTATGACATTTTAAAAAAAAGTTTATCATCCTTTGCCAGTGCATTCATGTTGCATAAAATAAAATCAATGGGAATGAAATTTGCCAGCCAAATTTAAGTCAATTTTCTAATTCTTCTGTATTGAAGAACTGAAATAAATTAACTTTTTGATGAAATTCTAATTTAGGGAGATGCACCTGTATGTCATTATGGAACTACAAGCCCCGTAGGAGCAGAAGCTCACAAGACCACACTGCAAAAGGTCTCATTCATCGTCTATTAGTGGGGCTCCTTTGCTCCTGGTTTAGTTGCCTCCCTGTGCACTGGTTTTCTACAGACCGTGTGGTGGGCTTGTGCTTACACTTAGCAGCTAATCAGGAAAGCAGAGCTGCAGTAAAGCGGGAGAAGGGCGCGTGTCTAAGCCTATGGTAGGAGAAGACAAAGATATGCTCCAAGACTACTGTCAAACATAAAAACCCAATATAAATCTGGTATCGCTGTAGTCGCACCGACCTGAAGAATAAAGTTGTCTAATCACTTATACCGCACAAGGAACGGCATAAAAAATAAATAAAACCAATTCTTCACCTGCTGTTGATTTGTTCATTCTGCCTCCCAAAGATATCAGTAAGACTCGGCTCACATTTATCCTGCGCTGAGCGGTTACACTGGGGTTTCCGTGTAAATCTTCGACATACGTGATTCAGAAAGAACCCCTGGCGGAAGATTCCCTGTAATGAGACAGATAAGAGGCACTAAGGACGCCGTCTGGCCTATGATCCGGTGGTGTCCGTCTTTTTAGGCATGCATAAAAGTGCCATCGGCCACAGTTTTGTGCACCTCTGAAAAAGACACCGCTGAACAGAGGCCAGATGAAGTCCAGAGTAAATCTTCTGCCTCATCATAGTGAATGGATCCCTCGGGGATTTCATCTGAATCACTTCATTCAGAGATTTAGATGGAAACCGTGATGTAAGTGCTCAGTGTAGAGCACAGGATAAATGTGATCCAAAATATTATGTAAAATGTTCCCAATAAAAGCTTCAACTCAATCCACAAAAAAAGCCCCCACTCAGGTCTGTCATATGTTATCGGAAATATAGGGGGCTTCCACATTACTGGTCACACAAAGGCTTTTGAAAAGCACTATGGCTCCTCGCCTCCCAAAAGAAATCTAGCATATTCTGCATTCCCGAATCCAAATGCCCCCTCCCTTCTGAGCCCCAGTGTGCCTAAACCACATTTAGTGTCCACATGTTTAGCATTTCTGTAGCGATGAGAGCCTGCCTAATTTATGGATGCATGTCTCTAGAAATACGAGCTGGTCACTACAACGTACTAGTCACTACAACATACTGGTCACTACAATAACAGATTTGCAATTTTCACTCAGCAACATCCACTGCTGCTTGTTTCTAGAAAACACCCATGGAGTTAAAATTGTCCCTACACCTGTAGATAAATTCCCAAAAAGGTATCATTTCCAAAATGGGGTCACTTGAGTGGGGATTTTGCTCTTCTAGTACTTAGGTGCTCTATATATGGAGTCCGCAAACTATTCTAGAAAAATCTGTGCTCCACGAGGCAAATAGCGCTCCGTCCCTCCCAAGTCTCGCCATGTGGCTAAGCAGTACTGTACAGCCACATATGGGGTATTTCCATGTTCAGCAGAAAATGTGGGACAAATTTTGGTGCCATTTTTACAGATTTCCCTTGTGAAAATGTAAAATCTTGGGCTAAAACAAAATGTTTGTGGTAAAAATGTAATTATTTTTTCTTCACTGCCCAATGGTATAAAATTCTGTGACACACCTGTGCTGAAACCTCAAATCCTGTATTTGACTTCACTTTGGGTTTGATTTTATAGTTTCTGCTACCTTACTGTTAATAAACTATTTGCATTCTATGACTTTGAGTACCGGAGTTTCTATCTACCACCTGTGTTGTCAATATGATCACTGCACCACTAGATGAATTCATTGAGAGGTGTAGTTTATAAAATGGGGTCACTTATGTGGGGTTCTGCTGTTCTGGAACCTCAGGGACTCTGTCAGTGTGACATGGCACCCTCAAAGCAGTCCAGCAAAATCTGCACTAAATTATGGCGCTCCTTCCCTTCTGAGTTTTGCACTGCGCCTGAAAAGTAGTTCCCAATTACATGTAGGGTATTGGTGCACTCCGGAGAAATTGCACAACAAACTGTGAGGTCCATTTTTTCCTATTAGCCCTTAAAAAATAAAAAATTTGGGGATAAAACAACATTATAGCAGTAAAAATGTAATTATTCTTTCCTCACTGTCAAATGGTATAAAATTCTGTGAGGCACATGTGGTGTCAATATGATCACTGCACCCCTAGATGAATTCATTGAGAGGCTTAGTTTGTAAAATGGGGTCACTTATGGAGGGCTCTGCTGTTCTGGCACCCCAGGGCTCTGCCAATGTGACATAGCATCGACAAACCAGTCCAGGAAAATCTGAACTCCAATATGGCGCTTCTTCCCTTCTGAGCATTGCACTGTGCCTTAAAAGTAGTTTTCAACCAAATATGTGGTATCGGTGTACTCAGGAGAAATTGCACAGCAAATTGTATGGTGCATTTTCTCCTTTTACTCTTGCAAAAATAAATTAGTTGGGGCTAAAAGAACATTTTTGTGGGAAAAATGTGAGTTTTTATTTTCATAGTTCAACGTTATAAACTTCTGTGAAGCAAGAGCCCTTAGACTGCTTGATAAGCTGCCAAGAAGGAGGAGTGAAAGTGCACGCCCCCAGAGAGGACTTTGAAGAAACGCCCATTTGGAGTGCAAGCAGAGATTTCACATACTGCCCTCCATAATCAATAAATGTGAATATCTTAGCAATGGAGCGACGCAGCTCAAAATGGAAAAAAGCGTCAGAATCAGGGGAAGTCATGGATTTTACAAGATATTTAACTAAATTTTTGGAGCAACAAACAGGTTCTCTTAAAAAATATATATATATTTTTCATTTATTTTGCCCCCTACCCTTTGGAAATTGAACACGTTTATAAAATATACAGCAATACTTAATTATTTCAGTATATTATGACAATCATGATCTCCTATGGAGTTCCCTCACATGTCACCCTTCTCCTGTCCCACCTCAGCTTCCTGCCCGGTCCTCCGCTGGCTCCAGCCTTCTTCTTTCTATACTTCACTCTTTGATGCTTCTAGTGTGGACTAAGTCCCATGTGACATCATAACGTGCATCACCCTGCTTGCTACGACGTTGTCACTTTGTTAGGTCTAGAGGTGTCGAAGAGTGAAATCTGGGGAGAAGAAGGTTGGAGGCAGAGCAAGGAGTCAACGGGGAACACTGCAAGGAGCTGCGGAACTGATGAGGGGCGATGGGAGTATGACATTTTAAAAAAAAGTTTATCATCCTTTGCCAGTGCATTCATGTTGAATAAAATAAAATCAATGGGAATGAAATTTGCCAGCCGAATTTAAGTCAATTTTCTAATTCTTCTGTATTAAAGAACTGAAATAAATTAACTTTTTGATGAAATTCTAATTTAGGGAGATGCACCTGTATGTCATTATGGAACTACAAGCCCCATAGGAGCAGAAGCTCACAAGACCACACTGCAAAAGGTCTCATTCATCGTCTATAAGTGGGGCTCCTTTGCTCCTGGTTTAGTTGCCTCCCTGTGCACTGGTTTTCTACAGACCGTGTGGTGGGCTTGTGCTTAAACTTAGCAGCTAATCAGGAAAGTAGAGCTGCAGTAAAGTGGGAGAAGGGCGCGTGTCTAAGCCTATGGTAGGAGAAGACAGAGATATGCTCCAAGACTACCGCACACTCCCTGTGGGCAGCGCAGGCGAGCTGGAGACACAGAGAGTAGCTCAGTGTTACCGAACAGCCAAGAAACAGCCGCAAAAATACAGTAAGGAGAGGAACCATCAGATGGAAGCAGTCAGTAAGGAGAGGAGCCATCACATGGAAGCAGTCAGTAAGGAGAGGAGCCATCAGATTGAAGCTGTCAGCAAGGAGAGGAGCCATCAGATGGAAGCAGTCAGTAAGGAGAGAAGCCATCAGATGGTAGCAGTCAGTAAGGAGAGAGCCCGTCAGATGGAAGCAGTCAGTAAGGAGACGAGCCATCACATGGAAGCAGTCAGTAAGGAGAGGAGCCATCAGATTGAAGCAGTCAGTAAGGAGAGAAGCCATCAGATGGTAGCTGTCAGTAAGGAGAGAGCCCGTCAGATGGAAGCAGTCAGTAAGGAGAGAAGCCATCAGATGGAAACAGTCAGTAAGGAGAGGAGCCATCACATGGAAGCAGTCAGTAAGGAGAGGAGCCATCACATGGAAGCAGTCAGTAAGGAGAGAAGCCATCAGATGTAAGCAGTCAGTAAGGAGAGAGCCCGTCAGATGGAAGCAGTCAGTAAGGAGAGAAGCCATCAGATGGAAGAAGTAAGTAAGGAAAGAAACCATCAGATGGAAGAAGTAAGTAAGGAAAGAAACCATCAGATGGAAGCAGTCTGTAAGGCGATAAGCCATCAGATGGAATCAGTCAGTAAGGAGAGAAGCCATCAGATGGAAGCAGCCAGTAAGGAGAGAAGCTATCAGATGGAAGAAGTCAGTAAGGAAAGAAGCCATCAGATGGAAGCAGTCAGTAAGGAGAGAAGCCATCAGATAGAAGCAGTCAGTAAGGAGAGAAGCCATCAGATGGAAGCAGTCAGTAAGGAGAGAAGCCATCAGATGGAAGCAGTCAGTAAGGAGAGAAGCCATCAGATGGAAGCAGTCGGTAAGGAAAGAAGCCATCAGATGTGAGCAGTCTGTAAGGCGATAAGCCATCAGATGGAAACAGTCAGTAAGGAGAGAAGCCATCAGATGGAAGCAGCCAGTAAGGAGAGAAGCTATCAGATGGAAGAAGTCAGTAAGGAAAGAAGCCATCCGATGGAAGCAGTCGGTAAGGAGAGAAGCCATCAGATGGTAGCAGTCAGTAAGGAGAGAAGCCATCAGATGGAAGCAGTCAGTAAGGAGAGAAGCCATCAGATTGTAGCAGTCAGTAAGGAGAGACACCATCAGATGGAAGCAGTCAATAAGGAGAGAAGCCATCATATGGAATCAGTCAGTAAGGAGAGAAGCCATCAGATGGAAGCAGTCAGTAAGGAGAGAAGCCATCAGATGGAAGCAGTCAGTAAGGAGAGAAGCCATCAGATGGTAGCAGTCAGTAAGGAGAGACGCCATCAGATGGAAGCAGTCAGTAAGGAGAGAAGCCATCAGATGGAAGCAGTCAGTAAGGAGAGAAGCCATCAGATGGTAGCAGTCAGTAAGGAGAGAAGCCATCAGATGGAAGCAGTCAGTAAGGAGAGAAGCCATCAGATGGTAGCATTCAGTAAGGAGAGAAGCCATCAGATGGTAGCATTCAGTAAGGAGAGAAGCCATCAGATGGTAGCATTCAGTAAGGAGAGAAGCCATCAGATGGAAGCAGTCAGTAAGGAGAGAAGCCATCAGATGGTAGCAGTCAGTAAGGAGAGAAGCCATCAGATGGAAGCAGTCAGTAAGGAGAGAAGCCATCAGATTGTAGCAGTCAGTAAGGAGAGAAACCATCATATGGAATCAGTCAGTAAGGAGAGAAGCCATCAGATGGAAGCAGTCAGTAAGGAGAGAAGCCATCAGATGGAATCAGTCAGTAAGGAGAGAAGCCATCAGATGGAAGCAGTCAGTAAGGAGAGACGCCATCAGATGGAAGCAGTCAGTAAGGAAAGAAGCCATCAGATGGAAGCAGTCAGTAAGGAGAGAAGCCATCAGATGGTAGCATTCAGTAAGGAGAGAAGCGATCAGATGGAAGCAGTCAGTAAGGAGAGAAGCCATCAGATTGAAGCAGTCAGTAAGCAGAGAAGCCATCAGATAGTAGCAGTCAGTAAGGAGAGACGCCATCAGATGGAAGCAGTCAGTAAGGAGAGAAGCCATCAGATGGAAGCAGTCAGTAAGGAAAGAAGCCATCAGATGTAAGCAGTCAGTAAGGAGAGAAGCCATCAGATGGAAGCAGTCAGTAAGGAGAGGAGCCATCAGATGGAAGCAGTCAGTAAGGAGAGACGCCATCAGATGGAAGCAGTCAGTAAGGAGAGAAGTCATCAGATGGTAGCATTCAGTAAGGAGAGAAGCGATCAGATGGAAGCAGTCAGTAAGGAGAGAAACCATCAGATGGAAGAGGTCTGTAAGGCGATAAGCCATCAGATGGAATCAGTCAGTAAGGAGAGAAGCCATCAGATGGAAGCAGCCAGTAAGGAGAGAAGCTATCAGATGGAAGAAGTCAGTAAGGAAAGAAGCCATCAGATGGAAGCAGTCAGTAAGGAGAGAAGCCATCAGATGGAAGCAGTCAGTAAGGAGAGAAGCCATCAGATGGAAGCAGTCAGTAAGGAGAGAAGCCATCAGATGGAAGCAGTCAGTAAGGAAAGAAGCCATCAGATGGAAGCAGTCTGTAAGGCGATAAGCCATCAGATGGAAACAGTCAGTAAGGAGAGAAGCCATCAGATGGAAGCAGCCAGTAAGGAGAGAAGCCATCAGATGGAAGCAGTCAGTAAGGAGAGAAGCCATCAGATGGTAGCAGTCAGTAAGGAGAGAAGCCATCAAATGGAAGCAGTCAGTAAGGAGAGAAGCCATCAGATGGTAGCAGTCAGTAAGGAGAGAAGCCATCAGATGGAAGCAGTCAGTAAGGAGAGAAGCCATCAGATTGTAGCAGTCAGTAAGGAGAGACACCATCAGATGGAAGCAGTCAATAAGGAGAGAAACCATCATATGGAATCTGTCAGTAAGGAGAGAAGCCATCAGATGGAAGCAGTCAGTAAGGAGAGAAGCCATCAGATGGTAGCATTCAGTAAGGAGAGAAGCCATCAGATGGAAGCAGTCAGTAAGGAGAGAAGCCATCAGATGGAAGCAGTCAGTAAGGAGAGAAGCCATCAGATGGAAGCAGTCAGTAAGGAGAGAAGCCATCAGATTGAAGCAGTCAGTAAGGAGAGAAGCCATCAGATGGAAGCAGTCAGTAAGGAGAGAAGCCATCAGATGGTAGCAGTCAGTAAGGAGAGACGCCATCAGATGGAAGCAGTCAGTAAGGAGAGAAGCCATCAGATGGAAGCAGTCAGTAAGGAGAGAAGCCATCAGATGGTAGCAGTCAGTAAGGAGAGAAGCCATCAGATGGAAGCAGTCAGTAAGGAGAGAAGCCATCAGATTGTAGCAGTCAGTAAGGAGAGAAACCATCATATGGAATCAGTCAGTAAGGAGAGAAGCCATCAGATGGAAGCAGTCAGTAAGGAGAGAAGCCATCAGATGGTAGCATTCAGTAAGGAGAGAAGCCATCAGATGGAAGCAGTCAGTAAGGAGAGAGCCCATCAGATGGAAGCAGTCAGTAAGGAGAGAAGCCATCAGATGGTAGCAGTCAGTAAGGAGAGACGCCATCAGATGGAAGCAGTCAGTAAGGAGAGAAGCCATCAGATGGAAGCAGTCAGTAAGGAGAGAAGCCATCAGATGGTAGCAGTCAGTAAGGAGAGAAGCCATCAGATGGAAGCAGTCAGTAAGGAGAGAAGCCATCAGATTGTAGCAGTCAGTAAGGAGAGACACCATCAGATGGAAGCAGTCAATAAGGAGAGAAACCATCATATGGAATCAGTCAGTAAGGAGAGAAGCCATCAGATGGTAGCATTCAGTAAGGAGAGAAACCATCATATGGAATCAGTCAGTAAGGAGAGAAGCCATCAGATGGAAGCAGTCAGTAAGGAGAGAAACAATCAGTCAGTAAGGAGAGAAGCCATCAGATGGTAGCAGTCAGTAAGGAGAGAAGCCATCAGATGGAAGCAGTCAGTAAGGAGAGAAACCATCATATGGAATCAGTCAGTAAGGAGAGAAGCCATCAGATGGAAGCAGTCAGTAAGGAGAGAAACCATCATATGGAATCAGTCAGTAAGGAGAGAAGCTATCAGATGGAAGCAGTCAGTAAGGAGAGAAGCCATCAGATGGTAGCAGTCAGTAAGGAGAGAAGCCATCAGATGGAAGCAGTCAGTAAGGAGAGAAACCATCATATGGAATCAGTCAGTAAGGAGAGAAGCTATCAGATGGAAGCAGTCAGTAAGGAGAGAAGCCATCAGATGGAAGCAGTCAGTAAGGAGAGAAACCATCATATGGAATCAGTCAGTAAGGAGAGAAGCCATCAGATGGAAGCAGTCAGTAAGGAGAGAAGCCATCAGATGGTAGCATTCAGTAAGGAGAGAAGCCATCAGATGGAATCAGTCAGTAAGGAGAGAAGCCATCAGATGGAAGCAGTCAGTAAGGAGAGAGCCCATCAGATGGAAGCAGTCAGTAAGGAGAGAAGCCATCAGATTGAAGCAGTCAGTAAGGAGAGAAGCCATCAGATGGAAGCAGTCAGTAAGGAGAGAAGCCATCAGATGGAAGCAGTCAGTAAGGATAGAAGCCATCAGATCATCAGATGGTAGCAGTCAGTAAGGAGAGAAGCCATCAGATGGAAGCAGTCAGTAAGGAGAGAGCCCGTCAGATGGAAGCAGTTAGTAAGGAGAGAAGCCATCAGATGGTAGCAGTCAGTAAGGAGATAAACCATCAGATGAAAGCAGTTAGTAAGGAGAGACACCATCAGATGGAAGCAGTCAGTAAGGAGAGAAGCCATCAGATGGTAGCAGTCAGTAAGGAGATAAACCATCAGATGAAAGCAGTTAGTAAGGAGAGAAGCCATCAGATGGAAGCAGTCAGTAAGGAGATAAACCATCAGATGAAAGCAGTTAGTAAGGAGAGAAGCCATCAGATGGTAGCATTCAGTAAGGAGAGAAGCCATCAGATAGTAGCAGTCAGTAAGGAGAGACGCCATCAGATGGAAGCAGTCAGTAAGCAGAGAAGCCATCAGATAGTAGCAGTCAGTAAGGAGAGACGCCATCAGATGGAAGCAGTCAGTAAGGAGAGAAGCCATCAGATAGTAGCAGTCAGTAAGGAGAGACGCCATCAGATGGAAGCAGTCAGTAAGCAGAGAAGCCATCAGATAGTAGCAGTCAGTAAGGAGAGACGCCATCAGATGGAAGCAGTCAGTAAGGAGAGAAGCCATCAGATGGAAGCAGTCAGTAAGGAAAGAAGCCATCAGATGTAAGCAGTCAGTAAGGAGAGAAGCCATCAGATGGAAGCAGTCAGTAAGGAGAGGAGCCATCAGATGGAAGCAGTCAGTAAGGAGAGACGCCTTCAGATGGAAGCAGTCAGTAAGGAGAGAAGCCATCAGATGGTAGCATTCAGTAAGGAGAGAAGCCATCAGATGGTAGCATTCAGTAAGGAGAGAAGCCATCAGATGGAAGCAGTCAGTAAGGAGAGAAGCCATCAGATGGTAGCAGTCAGTAAGGAGATAAACCATCAGATGAAAACAGTTAGTAAGGAGAGAAGCCATCAGATGGTAGCATGCAGTAAGAAGAGAAGCCATCAGATGGAAGCAGTCAGTAAGGAGAGAAGCCATCAGATAGTAGCAGTCAGTAAGGAGAGAGCCCATCAGATGGAAGCAGTCAGTAAGGAGAGAAGCCATCAGATGGAAGAAGTAAGTAAGGAAAGAAGCCATCAGATGGAAGCAGTCTGTAAGGAGAGAAGCCATCAGATGGTAGCAGTCTGTAAGGAGAGAAGCCATCAGATGGTAGCAGTCTGTAAGGAGAGAAGCCATCAGATAGTAGCAGTCAGTAAGGAGAGAGCCCATCAGATGGAAGCAGTCAGTAAGGAGAGAAGCGATCAGATGGAAGCAGTCTGTAAGGAGAGAAGCCATCAGATGGAAGCAGCCAGTAAGGAGAGAAGCTATCAGATGGAAGAAGTCAGTAAGGAAAGAAGCCATCAGATGGAAGCAGTCAGTAAGGAGAGGAGCCATCAGATGGAAGCAGTCAGTAAGGAGAGACACCATCAGATGGAAGCAGTCAATAAGGAGATAAGCCATCAGATGGAAGCAGTCAGTAAGGAGAGAAGCCATCAGATGGAAACAGTCAGTAAGGAGAGAAGCCATTAGATGGTAGCAGTCAGTAAGGAGAGAAGCCATCAGATGGAAGCAGTCAGTAAGGAGAGAAGCCATCAGATGGAAGCAGTCAGTAAGGAGAGAAGCCATCAGATGGTAGCAGTCAGTAAGGAGAGACGCCATCAGATGGAAGCAGTCAGTAAGGAGAGAAGCCATCAGATGGAAGCAGTCAGTAAGGAGAGAAGCCATCAGATGGTAGCAGTCAGTAAGGAGAGAAGCCATCAGATGGAAGCAGTCAGTAAGGAGAGAAGCCATCAGATGGTAGCAGTCAGTAAGGAGAGACGCCATCAGATGGAAGCAGTCAGTAAGGAGAGAAGCCATCAGATGGAAGCAGTCAGTAAGGAGAGAAGCCATCAGATGGTAGCAGTCAGTAAGGAGAGAAGCCATCAGATGGAAGCAGTCAGTAAGGAGAGAAGCCATCAGATTGTAGCAGTCAGTAAGGAGAGAAACCATCATATGGAATCAGTCAGTAAGGAGAGAAGCCATCAGATGGAAGCAGTCAGTAAGGAGAGAAGCCATCAGATGGAATCAGTCAGTAAGGAGAGAAGCCATCAGATGGAAGCAGTCAGTAAGGAGAGAGCCCATCAGATGGAAGCAGTCAGTAAGGAGAGTAGCCATCAGATTGAAGCAGTCAGTAAGGAGAGAAGCCATCAGATGGAAGCAGTCAGTAAGGAGAGAAGCCATCAGATGGTAGCAGTCAGTAAGGAGAGACGCCATCAGATGGAAGCAGTCAGTAAGGAAAGAAGCCATCAGATGGAAGCAATCAGTAAGGAGAGAAGCCATCAGATGGTAGCATTCAGTAAGGAGAGAAGCGATCAGATGGAAGCAGTCAGTAAGGAGAGAAACCATCAGATGGAAGAGGTCTGTAAGGCGATAAGCCATCAGATGGAATCAGTCAGTAAGGAGAGAAGCCATCAGATGGAAGCAGCCAGTAAGGAGAGAAGCTATCAGATGGAAGAAGTCAGTAAGGAAAGAAGCCATCAGATGGAAGCAGTCTGTAAGGCGATAAGCCATCAGATGGAAACAGTCAGTAAGGAGAGAAGCCATCAGATGGAAGCAGCCAGTAAGGAGAGAAGCCATCAGATGGAAGCAGTCAGTAAGGAGAGAAGCCATCAGATGGTAGCAGTCAGTAAGGAGAGAAGCCATCAGATGGAAGCAGTCAGTAAGGAGAGAAGCCATCAGATGGTAGCAGTCAGTAAGGAGAGAAGCCATCAGATGGAAGCAGTCAGTAAGGAGAGAAGCCATCAGATGGAAGCAGTCAATAAGGAGAGAAACCATCATATGGAATCTGTCAGTAAGGAGAGAAACCATCAGATGGAAGCAGTCAGTAAGGAGAGAAGCCATCAGATGGTAGCATTCAGTAAGGAGAGAAGCCATCAGATGGAAGCAGTCAGTAAGGAGAGAGCCCATCAGATGGAAGCAGTCTGTAAGGAGAGAAGCCATCAGATTGAAGCAGTCAGTAAGGAGAGAAGCCATCAGATGGAAGCAGTCAGTAAGGAGAGAAGCCATCAGATGGTAGCAGTCAGTAAGGAGAGACGCCATCAGATGGAAGCAGTCAGTAAGGAGAGAAGCCATCAGATGGAAGCAGTCAGTAAGGAGAGAAGCCATCAGATGGTAGCAGTCAGTAAGGAGAGAAGCCATCAGATGGAAGCAGTCAGTAAGGAGAGAAGCCATCAGATTGTAGCAGTCAGTAAGGAGAGAAACCATCATATGGAATCAGTCAGTAAGGAGAGAAGCCATCAGATGGAAGCAGTCAGTAAGGAGAGAAGCCATCAGATGGTAGCATTCAGTAAGGAGAGAAGCCATCAGATGGAAGCAGTCAGTAAGGAGAGAGCCCATCAGATGGAAGCAGTCAGTAAGGAGAGAAGCCATCAGATTGAAGCAGTCAGTAAGGAGAGAAGCCATCAGATGGAAGCATTCAGTAAGGAGAGAAGCCATCAGATGGTAGCAGTCAGTAAGGAGAGACGCCATCAGATGGAAGCAGTCAGTAAGGAGAGAAGCCATCAGATGGAAGCAGTCAGTAAGGAGAGAAGCCATCAGATGGTAGCAGTCAGTAAGGAGAGAAGCCATCAGATGGAAGCAGTCAGTAAGGAGAGAAGCCATCAGATTGTAGCAGTCAGTAAGGAGAGACACCATCAGATGGAAGCAGTCAATAAGGAGAGAAACCATCATATGGAATCAGTCAGTAAGGAGAGAAGCCATCAGATGGTAGCATTCAGTAAGGAGAGAAGCCATCAGATGGTAGCAGTCAGTAAGGAGAGAAGCCATCAGATGGAAGCAGTCAGTAAGGAGAGAAACCATCATATGGAATCAGTCAGTAAGGAGAGAAGCCATCAGATGGAAGCAGTCAGTAAGGAGAGAAACCATCATATGGAATCAGTCAGTAAGGAGAGAAGCTATCAGATGGAAGCAGTCAGTAAGGAGAGAAGCCATCAGATGGAAGCAGTCAGTAAGGAGAGAAACCATCATATGGAATCAGTCAGTAAGGAGAGAAGCCATCAGATGGAAGCAGTCAGTAAGGAGAGAAGCCATCAGATGGTAGCATTCAGTAAGGAGAGAAGCCATCAGATGGAATCAGTCAGTAAGGAGAGAAGCCATCAGATGGAAGCAGTCAGTAAGGAGAGAGCCCATCAGATGGAAGCAGTCAGTAAGGAGAGAAGCCATCAGATTGAAGCAGTCAGTAAGGAGAGAAGCCATCAGATGGAAGCAGTCAGTAAGGAGAGAAGCCATCAGATGGAAGCAGTCAGTAAGGATAGAAGCCATCAGATCATCAGATGGTAGCAGTCAGTAAGGAGAGAAGCCATCAGATGGAAGCAGTCAGTAAGGAGAGAGCCCGTCAGATGGAAGCAGTTAGTAAGGAGAGAAGCCATCAGATGGTAGCAGTCAGTAAGGAGATAAACCATCAGATGAAAGCAGTTAGTAAGGAGAGACACCATCAGATGGAAGCAGTCAGTAAGGAGAGAAGCCATCAGATGGTAGCAGTCAGTAAGGAGATAAACCATCAGATGAAAGCAGTTAGTAAGGAGAGAAGCCATCAGATGGAAGCAGTCAGTAAGGAGATAAACCATCAGATGAAAGCAGTTAGTAAGGAGAGAAGCCATCAGATGGTAGCATTCAGTAAGGAGAGAAGCCATCAGATGGAAGCAGTCAGTAAGCAGAGAAGCCATCAGATAGTAGCAGTCAGTAAGGAGAGACGCCATCAGATGGAAGCAGTCAGTAAGGAGAGAAGCCATCAGATAGTAGCAGTCAGTAAGGAGAGACGCCATCAGATGGAAGCAGTCAGTAAGCAGAGAAGCCATCAGATAGTAGCAGTCAGTAAGGAGAGACGCCATCAGATGGAAGCAGTCAGTAAGGAGAGAAGCCATCAGATAGTAGCAGTCAGTAAGGAGAGACGCCATCAGATGGAAGCAGTCAGTAAGCAGAGAAGCCATCAGATAGTAGCAGTCAGTAAGGAGAGACGCCATCAGATGGAAGCAGTCAGTAAGGAGAGAAGCCATCAGATGGAAGCAGTCAGTAAGGAAAGAAGCCATCAGATGTAAGCAGTCAGTAAGGAGAGAAGCCATCAGATGGAAGCAGTCAGTAAGGAGAGGAGCCATCAGATGGAAGCAGTCAGTAAGGAGAGACGCCATCAGATGGAAGCAGTCAGTAAGGAGAGAAGCCATCAGATGGTAGCATTCAGTAAGGAGAGAAGCCATCAGATGGTAGCATTCAGTAAGGAGAGAAGCCATCAGATGGAAGCAGTCAGTAAGGAGAGAAGCCATCAGATGGTAGCAGTCAGTAAGGAGATAAACCATCAGATGAAAACAGTTAGTAAGGAGAGAAGCCATCAGATGGTAGCATGCAGTAAGAAGAGAAGCCATCAGATGGAAGCAGTCAGTAAGGAGAGAAGCCATCAGATAGTAGCAGTCAGTAAGGAGAGAGCCCATCAGATGGAAGCAGTCAGTAAGGAGAGAAGCCATCAGATGGAAGAAGTAAGTAAGGAAAGAAGCCATCAGATGGAAGCAGTCTGTAAGGAGAGAAGCCATCAGATGGTAGCAGTCTGTAAGGAGAGAGCCCATCAGATGGAAGCAGTCAGTAAGGAGAGAAGCCATCAGATGGAAGAAGTAAGTAAGGAAAGAAGCCATCAGATGGAAGCAGCCAGTAAGGAGAGAAGCCATCAGATAGTAGCAGTCAGTAAGGAGAGAGCCCATCAGATGGAAGCAGTCAGTAAGGAGAGAAGCCATCAGATGGAAGCAGTCAGTAAGGAGAGACACCATCAGATGGAAGCAGTCAATAAGGAGATAAGCCATCAGATGGAAGCAGTCAGTAAGGAGAGAAGCCATCAGATGGAAGCAGTCAATAAGGAGATAAGCCATCAGATGGAAACAGTCAGTAAGGAGAGAAGCCATTAGATGGTAGCAGTCAGTAAGGAGAGAAGCCATCAGATGGAAGCAGTCAGTAAGGAGAGGAGCCATCAGATGGAAGCAGTCAGTAAGGAGAGAAGCCATCAGATGGAAGCAGTCAATAAGGAGATAAGCCATCAGATGGAAGCAGTCAGTAAGGAGAGAAGCCATTAGATGGTAGCAGTCAGTAAGGAGAGAAGCCGTCAGATGGAAGTAGTCAGTAAGAAAACATTATTGTTGCCAGCAGTGAGACAGTAGTTGTCTGCAGAATAGTCAGATAGTCAATAACAGAAAGTAATCAGTGAGTGATGACAGTCAGTGAGTGATGACAGTTAGCAGACATGTCAGTTATTAGTGATCATTAGTATTAAGGTCAGTGAGTGATGACAGTGAGTGATGACAGTCAGTGAGTGATGACAGTCAGCAGACATGTCAGTTATTAGTGATAATTAGTATTACGGTCAGTGAGTGATGACAGTCAGTGAGTGATGACAGTCAGCAGACATGTCAGTTATTAGTGATCATTGATATTACAGTCAGTGAGTGATGACAGTCAGTGAGTGATGACAGTCAGCAGACATGTCAGTTATTAGTGATCATTAGTATTACGGTCAGTGAGTGATGACAGTCAGTGAGTGATGACAGTCAGTGAGTGATGACAGTCAGCAGACATGTCAGTTATTAGTGATCATTAGTATTACGGTCAGTGAGTGATGACAGTCAGTGAGTGATGACAGTCAGCAGACATGTCAGTTATTAGTGATCAGTAGTATTACGGTCAGTGAGTGATGACAGTCAGTGAGTGATGACAGTCAGCAGACATGTCAGTTATTAGTGATCATTGATATTACAGTCAGTGAGTGATGACAGTCAGTGAGTGATGACAGTCAGCAGTCATGTCAGTTATTAGTGATTATTGATATTACAGTCAGTGAGTGATGACAGTCAGTGAGTGATGACAGTCAGCAGACATGTCAGTTATTAGTGATCATTAGTATTACGGTCAGTGAGTGATGACAGTCAGTGAGTGATGACAGTCAGCAGACATGTCAGTTATTAGTGATCATTGATATTACAGTCAGTGAGTGATGACAGTCAGTGAGTGATGACAGTCAGCAGTCATGTCAGTTATTAGTGATCATTGATATTACAGTCAGTGAGTGATGACAGTCAGTGAGTGATGACAGTCAGCAGTCATGTCAGTTATTAGTGATCATTGATATTACAGTCAGTGAGTGATGACAGTCAGTGAGTGATGACAGTCAGCAGACATGTCAGTTATTAGTGATCATTAGTATTATGGTCAGTGAGTCTCTCACCTCTGCAGAGCTGCAGGAGCAGGGGCAGTAGGAGCAGCAGAGACATCTGGCGGAGGAGCTGTAGACAGGACCTAAGTCTCATGTCTTGTATCTGGAGATGTGGGGGAGAGGAGTATATAACAGCACAGTCCTCACTGCCCAGGAAGTATCTGACTGAGCAGCTACTTATGAAAGGCTCCTGATTCCTGACCTCTCGGCTAATTATATAAAGCAGCCAGATTAAACATCACAAGGATGGGAAAAGCTTAGTACTGCAAAATAATGCTGATCTGTGCCATTATTGTGCAACTACTGACAAACACTTGTAAAGGGAAACTCCCGAAAAAATATCTACTTAGTTGTCAACATTTGTACAATTTTTCTTGTTATTATTCAGGTCGTTGTTTATCCGTGTGTGGCTTTTTATGGGGTTTTTTGTGGGGGTCTTGCTTTTTGTAGGGCAGTATTTGTTGAGGGTGTGGCATAGTGTAGGGCAGTATTTGTGGGTGTGGCTTGCTGTAGGACAGTACTTATGGGGTATGGCTTGCATTAGGGTAGTATTTGTGGGGTGTGGGTTATTATGCAGTGGGATTGGTCAGAGTATACATTTTGTTCCCAAATATTCTCTTTATATTTTCCTCCCCATAAGGACAGCATGGTGAGGAAGAAGATTGCCTATGACAGTGATTCTTTATTTCATATGGTGTAATAGTTTTAAAAGTCAAATTATGTATAGGGCCTCCTTCCTCTCCCCATGACAGGTGTTGTCAGGGGAGAGAAGGTGTCAAGCAAAGTGTGGGAAAGACTAAGTTCAACATCAAGGGATGAGGGGAAGGGTGGGACATCCTCGGCTAATCTGATATCACCCTGTCTCCCCTAACGTCCCTATATTGGTTCCACACCAATCTTCGCACAGGAATGTGACATGCAGAAGTAGTGCTGTTGCTTTAAAAGCATTCAGCAACTATTAAAAGTAACACAAGCACAGGAGACAGGAAGTGTTGTTCTCCAGAAGCATCCAGCAACTAGAGGGGTTAACACAGTCACAGGAGACAGGGAGTGTTTTATAGAGCCCCAGGGGGATTGTGGGGAAGTTGTTTACTGTCTGGCTGGAGCCAAAGAGAAAGGTGGCTTATGATCTGTATCTCACAGAAGGCAAGGGAACAGAATTCAGGTCAGGAGGGAAGCTAAATAAAGGTCAGTTAGATTCCCTGAGCTAACAGTGTGGTGTATTGTCGGCTAGGAAGATAAGGACAAGAAGGAACATGTCATAGGGAACATCTCCCTCATCAAACCCTTGCTCCTCCAGCCCCATGCAGGATAAAGAATGCTGTGTACAATTGAGTCCTTGTGAAGGAAAAGATGGTGGTTGTGTATGCATAAAAACTGTGCTGTACTGTGCTATAGGATAATAAACTGTGTACTGCTGTGCTGCAAAGGAGATTGTACTGTTATTACTGGAGCCTGCTGCTCGAAGAGACATTTACCTCATTAAATGTTACTGTTCTACCGTTTATGAGGACTCTTGTCAAATGTGTCTGGTCAGCAATTGAATCTGTCCTGTGCCTGAGAGAAGCTGCAGCCTGGAATAACGGTTCCCTCAGGATTCCAACGAATTCATGTAACCGGTCTTGCCCCTATCTGAACTTAGGCGGCGTGCGTGTAACCGGAAACTAAAACCATGTTTTTCCCTAGAGCTAGGCCCTGGCTAGGGACGGGGGGATGAGCACTAGTCAGTCCCCACTAACAACCTATGACAACAAGGTAGACAGACACGAGGGAAAGTAACTTAGCTTGAGACGATTTCAAAGAGAAAGCACACACGTCCTCTTAGCACCAGAGAGGATGTAAGAACAGCACGAGTTCCAAGCTTTCACAAGGAAACATGTAAATATCACCGGCACCTCCCTATAGCAAACAAGAAGTATTTAAACATCTAGGCCTGGGTGTCAATCAGCAAGCAGGAGATAGCCGCTGGGTCCTAGAGTGAGACAGAACTAAGAAGGTGTCTGTAATGCCAAACAAAGAGATCTCCTGTAACAAACTGCAGGGTGACTGTCTGTCACATCTGACACACCCGTGACAGAAGAATTTAGCATGTCTACTTTCCGACTGTCTATCCTTTTGTTCTTAGTATGCTAAGCTATCGCCAGAATAGAGAGTGTTGTTAGACATAGTCGTCGGCCAATTGATAAGCTAAATCATCGCTCGGCTAACAGTTATTTATACTGCATTAGACTGGTTATAGAGTTGGACCACGTCTTCCTCCTACACAGCAAGCTACTTCCTGTAAATCCTCTTAAACGGTTTTGTAGCGCCCCGAGGGTTCGGTTGCTACAGGGGTATTGCACCTCAACCAGAGTTGTGATATTCCACTCCCAGGTAAGGATGGAGTATGGACCAGGGCTCAGTTAGCTGCATACACACACTCACCCCATTTCCGGGGGACAGCTCGACGGTGCTCCCATTTATATATATGCAGGCACAACTGACCATGTCCCTGGCTGGAGTGAGGAGGGGGGAGAGAACCCAGTGATGTAGGAGCAGAAGGGGACAGTTTCTGGAGCATAGGAAGGAGCTCATTGGGTGCTGGTCACCTGAGCTCAGGGACAAAGGAGGTATAAAAGGTGGGCACCATCTTAGTTCTGAGAGAAGTTCAGTGGAGAAGTGACAGGGAGCAGAGGCTCTGTAGGAGCTCTGCTCAGAGGCAGGCCTAGAGAAAAGGCTGGGACCAGAGAGGAGGAAGGAAGGAGAAGTAGGCCTAGAGAAGAGGCCGAGGGAAGGGGGAGAAGAAGGAACAGGAGAGAAGGAGAAGAGAAAGAGGAGTAGAAAGGCTCCAGAAACAAGAAGGCAGAAAGGACCCTAAGAACCCACGAGATAACGGGTGAAGGGTCAGGCAGAATAAGGGTACCGGATTCCCAACTTGGTGGAGGTAAATCATCCCTCAGCCAAAGACCGGAGGTCGTGATCATCTATTGGTGCGACCCCCCGCCAAACCTGCTAGGAAGGCACCATATAGGATAGCGGGAAACAGGGCCCACGTTTGCCCGCATAGATCCGCGGCAGCTGGACAGAAGTTTGGTCACTGGTGGGGCACGAGAGGCCAGAGAAAGGACAGAAGGGGGTCCTGTGCCATACTCCTGAATTGCCTGGGGGTTGACCGAGCCCCTCACCTGGTGGACGCAGCACGGCTTGGTCAGTGACATGGATAACAACTGTGAATAAAAACCCTGGACTGCATCATTGGACTCTGTGTTATTTATGCTGCGCCTGCACCATCACCTCCAGCATCCTACTACACTGCCCTGAGGCTACACTCTTCCCGTGGGGAGTTATCCTATCCCTGTGCTGCATCCCAACATCAGCCTCAGTGGTCTGCCTGGCAGCGGCGGTCATCCCTGACCGCAATCCACGGGTGGCGTAGTCGGACATTCAAAACCCTACAAATAGACCGCCACAGCGTTTGGTCTGACCACCCTGAGCCACGGGATCGGGTTGCCACTACTACCCCCATCAGCACCGTACACAAGAAGGCCCGGTTCCGGGTACCCCACGGCCCAGGGGGCGAGTCAGCTTTGGCGTAGTCGGCAGGATTGTGACCAACCCGCCACAAACGGGTATTGCGTGCCTGAAAAGAGACTGTTTCACTGTATTAAAAAAAATGGCGCCCGCCCCAGAAGAGCGGACATCATAATGTGCGCGCCAAAAGAAAACAGGAAGCCACCTCCCATTGTGGGCCAGGTCCCAGAATGGCGCCAAAGAAGGAGCCCACCCCCAACAGCCATGAGTGCGGCTGTAGAGATGTCCATCAAGGTGCGGGGGCTGCCCCTGAGAGTGATTGTCAGCAGATTGCCCCAAGACCACCCCCAATGGGGGCGGAAAGAGAAGAAAACTGTGGGGCAGGGTGTGGTTTGGATCAGTCTCACCAGACCACACCCGGAGATGGAGAGAGGAACCAGCTCCAGCACCCTGGCGAGGGGCCTGCTGCAGGCCGAATCTCCATGCAGCCTCACGGAGCTGATAGCAAAGCTCCCCAAGGAGGACCCGGAGTTCATGCGGACTGCGCTGGAAGAGCTGGACCGGAGGATGGTCCGAGCTCAGCGGGACGTCATCGCCGGGTGGAAGGAAGAGATGGCCCGGCGGGTCGTGACCCGGCCGCAGGAGATGCTGCCAACATCCAGCAGCGCGCCTGCCCCCGAGGACAGGTAGAGCGGACCGGAGGCCGAGGACAACACCGCATGTGAGGCAAGTAGAGGGGATGTACCTAACCCGAGTCCGGATGCCACGAACCTGCCCCAGTATCCGGTCACGGATCCAGAACCCTCGGGAGCCATCGCCGCCACCACGCTCCCACTGCCTCCACCTAGGCCCCAAGCCGCGGGCGCCGTCACCAAGCTACGCCCCACGCCGTGCCCTCTGACCCCGGGCGCGACCGGAAGCAGTTCGCCTCGGGCCTGGTCGCAAGGTTCGAGGCCCCCGGGCGCCACTCGCCCGAAAGCGTCCCTAGCCCCAGTACCACCACCTCTGGGCGCGGACCTGTACGCCCAACATACGGGTCTGGATGGACAGCCCTTTATCTGGCTGCCCGGGTGGGTTAATCCTCGGCAAAGGGGAGGCCCATCCGCAGAGGCCGGAGCCCCGCTTCACCCACTCATACCTGCTCCGGAGCCCTGGAAGTTCCCCAGCCCCCGATTGAAGACGCCCAGTATGAGTGGGACCCGACCGGAGAGGACCTGATCGGGTTCGTTCAAGAGACGCGGGCGGACGCAGCCCGCAGGCGGGAGACCTGCACCCAACAGGTGGCGCTGTTTGAAAGGGAGCAACGAGAACGGCGTCAGAGGCAGGAGCAGCTGCAGACCCAGAGCGCCGAGCAAAAGATGCGCACCCGGCGAGACCCCCAAGCCGCCCGCGGTCCTCGAGCCACCGGGACCGTGGTGAAATTCCAGCAAGAGCATGGCTGGGGTTTCATAAGAGATCCAAACACGATTAGCGACGTGTTCGTGACCCGAAGGGATGTGGAGAGCCACCTGCCGGAAGGTCATCGTGGGCGGGATCTGTATCCTGGAGACGTGGTGTCCTACACCCGACACCGAGGCGTGAAGGGGTGGTACGCCCTCCACGTTCACAGAGTAGTAGAAGAGGAGGAGCAGTACTACTCAGCACACGGATACCAAGAGGGCCCGGATGGGTCTGAAGATCACCACCATGAGGAGCATGGCGCATACGGAGGATACCTTTACCAGTAAACGGTAGAGTATAACTGTACATAATTACCCGTCTGGGTACAAAGAACTGTTTAGCTGCCCCGTTGGAACTGTTATTTGACTGTTGCCCGTTTAAAGTGCTCCCCTAAGTTACCTGGCTGAGGACTGAGAGCAGCCATCCCTCTTCCCCACTTGGCCGAGGACTGGAGGACTGGGAGCGGCCAATCCCTGTAAATAGTTGCGCTTCTTAAAGCGCCCCCTATTGGTTTTATAAAAGTACAGCAACGTCTACCTCTGGACAAAGCTTGAAAGTTGCTGAAGTTCTGCACTTAATAGAAGAGTGGACACCTGGTCGCAAGTTACACCATGGCCAGTGAATCAGAGTTCACTTGAAAATGTTTTACCTGAAAAAGTTTGATATACTGAATAGTTTTATATGCTGCTAGAAAATGTTATATGACAAAAGAGTTCCAGTAATATTAAAAGTGCAGTATAATGTCTAGTAAAGAGAAAGTGTTTCTCATAAAGGGAAGTTGAATAATGCCGGCCGGTTTCTAATGTGAAAAGTTTTGAAAAAGTTTTGCATGTCTTGTAAATCAAATGTTTTTGCTTTGTTCCAGCCCGAGGACGTGCTGTGCTTTGCCAGAGGGGAATGTAGCGCCCCGATGGCTCGGTTGCTACAGGGGTATTGCACCTCAACCAGAGGTGTGATATTCCACTCCCAGGTAAGGATGGAGTATGGACCAGGGCTCAGTTAGCTGCATACACACACTCACCCCATTTCTGGGGGACAGCTCGACGGTGCTCCCATTTATATATATGCAGGCACAACTGACCATGTCCCTGGCTGGAGTGGGGAGGGGGGAGAGAACCCAGTGATGTAGGAGCAGAAGGGGACAGTTTCTGGAGCATAGGAAGGAGCTCATTGGGTGCTGGTCACCTGAGCTCAGGGACAAAGGACGTATAAAAGGTGGGCACCATCTTAGTTCTGAGAGAAGTTCAGTGGAGAAGTGACAGGGAGCAGAGGCTCTGTAGGAGCTCTGCTCAGAGGCAGGCCTAGAGAAAAGGCCGGGGCCAGAGAGGAGGAAGGAAGGAGAAGTAGGCCTAGAGAAGAGGCCGAGGGAAGGGGGCGAAGAAGGAACAGGAGAGAAGGAGAAGAGAAAGAGGAGTAGAAAGGCTCCAGAAACAAGAAGGCAGAAGGGACCCTAAGAACCCATGAGATAATGGGTGAAGGGTCAGGCAGAATAAGGGTACCAGATTCCTAAGTTGGTGGAGGTAAATCATCCCTCAGCCAAATACCGGAGGTCGTGATCATCTATTGGTGCGACCCCCGGCCAAACCGGCTAGGAAGGCACCATATAGGATAGCGGGAAAAGGGGCCCACATTTGCCCGCAAGATCCGCGGCAGCTGGACACAAGTTTGGTCACTGGTGGGGCACGAGAGTCCAGAGAAAGGACAGAAGGGGGTCCTGTGCCATACTCCTGAATTGCCTGGGGGTTGACCGAGCCCCTCACCTGGTGGACGCAGCACGGCTTGGGCAGTGACATGGATAACAACTGTGAGTAAAAACCCTGGACTGCATCATTGGACTCTGTGTTATTTATGCTGCGCCTGCACCATCACCCCCAGCATCCTATTACACTGCCCTGAGGCTACACTCTTCCCATGGGGAGTTATCCTATCCCTGTGCTGCATATCTACATCAGCCTCAGCGGTCTGCCTTGCAGCGGCGGTCCTCCCTGACCGCAATCCACGGGTGGCGTAGTCGGACGTTCATAACTCTACAAATAGACCGCCACAGCATTTGGTCTGACCACCCTGAGCCACGGGTCGGGTTGCCACTACTACCCCCAGCATCGCATAGAAGCCCGGTTCCGGGTACCCCACGGCCCAGGGGGCGAGTCAGTTTCTCCATGAATGTGTTAAATTGGCCACCATCACATAATTTAAACAGCAATCCTTTCTAGTCACGTGTCAGGATGGGCTGCAGTCTGAAGAAACACAGCTCCCTAGACCTGTTTCTCAACTGACAGAGGAACTGTAGCATAAGCACACATACCTCTGTGAGCCGAGGAAAAGGACTGGGACAACAGAAGAAATATTCTCCTTGACTGACTGATCATGGAGGACTGATAAAAATCCTCTTTGATCAGTCAGCTGAGGAGCAGATTTATTTCTTGTTTTATTTTTATTTAGATTTTTATTTAGAGTTTGTCTAGAAGGATTAAAGATGAACTGACTGGCCGAGACATTCTCGCTTCCCTAGATGATCTAATTTCCCTGGCTACCTAGCTACCTAGATCGATCTCAGGTTACAGGAATGTACCAGAGAGACAATGTGTGAGAAGAGACCATTGCCCCTGGCTCCGTCCTTACAGAGACTGTTCATTCCTCAGTCTCCTGCAGCACCTGCTTCTCCAGAACCCATGCAGATCGACCAGGGGTGGGCAATTATTTTTTCCGAGGGGCAACATGAGAGACCGTGACTGTTGCTGAGGGTTGAACCAATAGGCTGAAATTAATTCTGCTCAATATTAATATTAACATATTAATTCTAATTATTATATTATTAATGATTATATTAATATTAATTGTATCACTTAATATTGAGCAGAATTAAGTATGCTGACATCCCCCTATATACCGTTTGAGCCCCCACACAGCCTCTCTGTATACACCATGAGCCCCACACAGCCTCTCTATATACAGCATGAGCTCCACACAGCCCCCAATGTCCAGCATGAGAGCCCCATAGCCCTCCATGTCCAGCATGAAAGCCCCACACAGCCCCCTATGTCCAGCATGAGACCCCCAAAGCCCCCACATGTCCAGCATGAGCCTCCCCATGTCCTGCACGAGAGCCTCCCCATGTCCAGCACGAGAGCCCCCACATGTACACCATGAGAGCCTCCCCATGTTCAGCATGAGAGCCTACCCATGTCCAGCATGAGAGCCTACCCATGTCCAGCATGAGAGCCTACCCATGTCCAGTATAAGAGCCTCCCCAAGTCCAGTATGAGAGCCTCCCCATATCCAACATGATAGCCCCCCACGTCCAGCATGAGAGCCTACCCATGTCCAGCATGAGAGCCTACCCGTGTCCAGCATGAGAGCCTCCCCATGTCCAGTATGAGAGCCTCCCCATATCCACCATGAGAGCACCCTCATGTCCAGCATGAGAGCCTCCCCCATGTCCAGCATGAGAGCGTCCCCCATGTCCAGCATGAGAGCCTCCCCATGTCCAGCATGAGAGCTTCCCCATATCCAGCATGAGAGCTTCCCCATTGTCCAGCATGAGAGCCTCCCCATTGTCCAGCATGAGAGCCTCCCCATTGTCCAGCATGGGAGCCTCCCCAATGTCCAGCATTAGAGCCTCCCTGTTGTCCAGCATGATAGCCTCCCCATATCCAGCCAAACATCCCATACACATAAAGAAGACCACCACATATCTACCTCGCTCTTGTTCCCCAGGCGCTCTGCCTCTGCTCCTGTCTGCGATGCACTGACTCTCCGCAGCGCATAGCTGACAAGATGAAATGACGTCATCAGCTGGTTCTTAAGCTGATTGGTGGAAGAGGGAGGCAATGGCCCCTCCTCCACCATTACATTCACCACGGATAGAGATTCACCGCAGATGGAGACAGCGGTGACGGCGTGCGGGCGGGGAAGGGCACAGTGCCGTAGGCCACTGTTATCAGGCCCCTCGGCTGTCTCGGTCCGCGGGTCAGACTGGAAAAGCCAGAAGGTCGGATGTGGTCTGCGTGACGCACTTTGCCAGATTTGACATAGACCATTAGATTGCCCCATTGACCTGCTCCCGGGATCCTCACCTCCTCGAGGCCGTATCTACCCTCTGTCGCAGGTGGAGACCCTAGCCATGTCCGAGTATGTATGGGAGAATCTGGCAAGGGGATTCATTCAGAAGTCTTTCTCACCAGCAAGAGCTGACTTCTTCTTTGTTAAAAAGTAGGATGGAACTTGTAGGCTTTTAGCTTAGGAGAAGCATAATGTTAAGTTTAGGGTCAAAACAAAGGGATACACCTTGTTGCTGGCTATTGGGCTCACACGAATTGGCCAATTTGTCCTCTTAATACTTTCTAAGCATTGCGTTACTGATTTTCAAGGTTATTTGCTTATGACGCACCCCTGGGCCTGTGTCGCGCAGCGTTGCGCACGCGGGAGCTTACCCGGAGCCGGATCTGTTGAGGGTTGTAGTCTCGTGGCGGTGACCCGGTCCGTGCCCAGGGAGTCAGACTAAGTGGCGCTGTATTAGCGGTAGATGTTGTACGACTACGCCACCCGTTGAATGCAGCGAAGGAGCTGCCGCTGCAGGGCAGACCGCTGAGGCCGGTGGTAGGATTGTGCAGCGTGATAGTATCACCCCCAATGGGAGGGGTATGGCCTCAGGGCAGCCGACGTGGATGATGGGGGTAGCAGGAACCACTCGGAGACGGTACGGTGTAGTTCAGGGTCTTTACTGGTGACAAAGATAGACCCTCCCGGAGTACTGGCTAGCGATTGGGGCCTGGTCAGTCCTTGAGCAGATGGGATCTCCCCTGGCCAGGCGGGGTTGTAGGCCTCCCAAACTAACTGTACTCTTCTGGCTACCTTGCTAGAGGCGGGTATAAGTAGCCCACGTCCCTGAGTGTACCGTGTGGTGCTCACCCGTATGGCCGGTGACTCGGGGCCTTCTAGTAGCTTCCGCTCCACGACGGCGGTGCTGGTCCCACGCGTGTGACCGTGCCTTCGGGTTTCTTGGCCAGAGGACCTGAAATCCCCTGCCGGTCGGTTTCTGCTGCTGGATAGGAGTTAGTCCCCACAGCCTCGGACTCCGGGTCCGGTGATAGCTTCTCAGTCAGGGCGAGCTCTGCAGCTGCCAGCCCCTGACTCCTTGTAGTACTGCTCCCACAGAGCTCCTGTTGTTTCTTCCTATGCTGCTTCTCTTCTCTGTCTCTACTTCTTCTCTACTCACTAACCCTGCCTCAGCCCTAGGTTTATATAGGGGAAGTTCCTCCCCTCCCAGGACTGGGCAGGAGGTGTGGCATGCACAGGATCCCTGACCAAGAGACCTCCCACCTGCTCTCAGACATAACATTGCTGTTACTGTGGAAACCAGACCCCTGGGGTGCCACACTTACATCAGCAGCGACTCCCTTTCTTATAACCATGGAAAATGCCAGTGCAGGCAGGCAACCCCTACAAATATTTCTACTTCAATGAAGCTTTGTGTAGAGGAGTGAATCTTTTGGAATCCTAATTCCCCTGAACGTCTCATTAAATTAGATTCTCGGTGAATCGAAAATAATCCAAATCCTCTAATTGCCCTCAAAAACGTGTATAACACTATTCTATTTACCTTAAACACTAACTTTTTTCATTCCTGCCATGTCACACATTATATGTACAGTTACTTCAGTGTATTATGGCTTTCTCTCTCTTTTTCTATGACTAAGCTGTGATGTCCTCTCAATATCCAGGTTCACTGCAGAATGACTGCTTCATTCCCTTTCCTAATTTGCTGTGCTATACCAAGTGATGTGATAGCAACCATGTACACTGATGAGCAAAAGCGAAACAGTGTTTTGACTTTTGACTTTCAGGCTCTATATCTCAAAATCCACTACTGCTTCGAACGTGAGACTACCATCACTTATAGACAATCATCTTGGCTATCTCATACATAAATTTAACTTCCTACTATTTAGCATATGATTAGTTATGCAGATTCTCATCATGTCACTGCATTGTTACTGTTTTGCTCCTGGTGGTGGAAAAATCTTTTTCTTCCTGTATACTACAATATACAACCTGCCACATTCCCTAATAGCTCAGTGTGTTACCAAGTTGATTCCCAAGCAAAAGCTCATTGGTTCGAATCGAGGAGCCGCCATGAAGAACATTTCTCAAGAAAAGAGAAACAGCTTTACCCAGCTCATTGATAACAGTCTCTCGGCCAAGAAGATTGCCAAACTACATCATGTGAGCTCCATGATAATTGGAAGAATATGAAATGAAGTCCATCCATCCTTTCAAAAGCCAAGAGGTGGACGTCCAGGCAAAATATCTGAGTCAACAAATCGGCTCATCACAAGATCTATCAGTTCTGGGGCAACAAACAAGGTGGAAGCGGCTCGTATGCTTCATAATAGTGAGATTACAGATGTCCATGCATACTCTGTGCGACACATGTTACACAAGTCTGGAATGGTGACTTGAAAAAAGGTGAAGAAGCCTCAACTTCAATATCGTCATAAGAAGTGTCAGCTTGAGTTTTCAAAAAAAGTATGAAAAGTGGAAAATTGAAGTTTGGAAATGGGGGATTTAAAGTGATGAGATGAAAGTCAATAGACTAGGCTCTGATTGCTGCAAATGGGCCTGGAAGAAACAGGAGAAAAAGTGGCTAATGGATTGAGAAATTGTACGAACTGTCAAGTTTGGTGGAGGAAGCCTGATGATATGGGGTTGTTTCACAGCCAAAGGCGTTGAATACCTGACCAGGATCAATGGTGGTCTCAATGCTGAGCTATATGTGACTATCCTACAAGACAAGTTATTTAGTACACTTGAGTACTATGATTTTGAAAAGCAGGACAACAACCTGAAGCATATGTCGAGATTGGTGAAGAAATGGTTCAATGAAGTAGAGGTGCTGCATTGGCCCCCACAGTCCCCAGACCTCAACCCAAACACTTGTATACATACCCAAGTGAGTTGATCAGAATTCACCAACTTTGAGAACGTGTAGAAGAGACCTGGGATCAGATTTTGGTTGAGACATGTTTGAATAAGATTGACAGCATGCCCAGAAGGATTCAGGCTAAAGGTGAATTTACAAAATACTGACAAAATAATAAAAATGTAGATTTGTATGAGCAAAACAGTAACAATGCAGTGCCATGACAAGAATATGCATAACTAATCATATGCTAAATAGTTGCAAGTCAAATTTATGTATGAGATAGCCAAGATGATTGTCTATAACATGATGGTAGTCTCACTTTCAAAGCAGTAGTGGATGGTGAGATATGGAGCCTGAAAGTTAAAAGTTCAAAACATTGTTACCCTTTTGCTCATCATTGTATTATGGGTAAGGCTGCCTGATGTCATGTAATCCTACTCTAACTGATACATTCTTGTGTAATGTGTAAAAGTGTTGGCAAGAGGATTAATCTCTATACTGTCCAGCCACTCAACAGTGAATATATATTTATTCAGGAACAAAGATAACACAGCTTACAACCGGTATTTCTTATAACTTAGGATCTTAGCATCTTATCTGTCAGCTTGCAAAGTGAAAATAAAATTGTGCTCCAGTTACACACACAGGGAACAGGAACTTCATTTTTTTTTCTTAACAATGAATTATTGGCAATATAACACTATTGCTGGAGACAAAAATCCATGAACTATTAACCCCTTTACCCCCGAGGGTGGTTTGCACGTTAATGACCAGGCCAATTTTTACAATTCTGACCACTGTCACTTTATGAGGTAATTACTCTGGAATGCTTCAACGGATCCCCCTGATTCTGAGAATGTTTTTTAATGACATATTGTGCTTCATGATTGTGGTAAAATTTCTTCGATATCACTTGCGTTTATTTGTGAAAAAAACGGAAATTTGGCTAAAATTTTGAAAATTTTGCAATTTTCAAAATTTTTATTTTTATGCCCTTAAATCAGAGAGATATGTCACACAAATGAGTTAATAAATAAAATTTCCCACATGTTTACTTTACATCAGCACAATTTTGGAACCAAATTTTTTTTTGTTAGGGAGCTATAAGGGTTAAAAGTTGATCAGCGATTTCTAATTTTTCCAACAAAATTTACAAAACCATTTTTTTTAGGGACCACATCACATTTGAAGTCACTTTGAGAGGTCTTTATGACAGAAAATACCCAAAAGTGACACCATTCTAAAAACTTCACCCCTCAAGGTGCTCAAAACCACATTCAAGAACTTTATTAACCCTTCAGGTGCTTCGCAGAAATTTTTGGAATGTGGAAGAAAAAAATCAACATTTAACTTTTTCACAAAAATGTTACTTTAGACCCATTTTTTTTTATTTTTGCAGGGGTAACAGGAAAAAATGGACCCCAAAATTTGTTGTGCAATTTCCCCTGGGCACGCAGATACCCCATATGTGGGGAAAAACCACTGTTTGGGCGCACGGCAGGGCTTGGAAGGGAAGGAGCGCCATTTTACTTTTTGATTGTAAAATTTGCTTGAATAATTAGCGGACGCCATGTTGCGTTTGGAGAGCCCCTAATGTGCCTAAACAGTGGAAACCCCCCACAAGTGACCCCATTTTGGAAACTAGACCCCCCAAGGCACCTATCTAGATGCATAGTGAGAACTTGGAACCCCTAGGTGCTTCACAAATTGATTCGTAAAAATGAAGAAGTATTTTTTTTTCCACTTTTTCACTTTTACTAATCAATTTGTGAAGCACCTGAGGGTTCCAAGTGCTCACTATGCATCTAGATTGGTGCCTTGGGGGGTCTAGTTTCCAAAATGGGGTCACTTGTGGGGGAGCTCCACTGTTTAGGCACATCAGGGGCTCTCCAAACGCGACATGGTGTCCGTTAACAAATTGAATGGAAAATCGGCTCAAATTGTTAGCGGACCCCATGTTGCGTTTGGAGAGCCCCTGATGTGCCTAAACAGTGGAAACCCCCCACAAGTGACCCCATTTTGGAAACTAGACCCCCCAAGGCACCTATCTAGATGCATAGTGAGAACTTGGATCCCCCAGGTGCTTCACAAATTGATTTGTAAAAATGAAAAAGTGGAAAAAAAAACACTTTTTCATTTTTACGAATCAATTTGTGAAGCACTTGGGGGTTCCAAGTGCTCACTATGCATCTAGATAGGTGCCTTGGGTGGTCTAGTTTCCAAAATGGGGTCACTTGTGGGGGAGCTCCAATGTTTAGGCACACAGGGGCTCTCCAAACGCAACATGGTGTCCTCTAACAATTTGAGCCGATTTTCCATTCAATTTGTTAGCGGACACCATGTCGCGTTTGGAGAGCCCCTGATGTGCCTAAACAGTGGAGCTCCTCCACAAGTGACCCCATTTTGGAAACTATACCCCTCAAGGATTTTATTAAGGGGTATAGTGAACATTTTGAATCCAGAGGTACAACACAGAATTTGATAACATTAGGTCATCATATTGAATAAGTTGTCATTAGTCTTGAGCGCAAGTGCTCTCTACTTGAGTTTGCATCGGGTACTCAGGTATGCACCATGTATCACGGGTGCTCAAGTGAAATGCTCGAGTCCCCGCCCGCATGTTTCACGGTTATTAGACACCCCAAAAAAAACATGCGGGGATCGCTCGTGCATGGCAGGCATCCCCCGCAAGGTTTTTTTGGCCGCGAAGAATATGGGGTGGAGACTCGAGCACCCGCGATACTCAGTGCATACCCGAGCACCCGATGCAAACTCAAGTAGCGAGCACTTGCGCTCAACACTAGTCGCCATATCGTCATTTTTTTTTTTTTTTTTTACTTTTGAAAAAAAAAAGCAACCCCAACCCTAACATTAGCACAACCCCAACCCCAGGCCTAGCGTTTATTTTTTACGCCGTTCCTTGTGCGGTATAAGTGATGAGATTACTTTATTCTTCAGGTCGGTGCGATTACAACGATACCAGAATCATATCGGGTTTTTATGATTGACAGCTGTCACACACTAAAAGACACATATTTTGTAAAATCTAGTTTTTGCATCGCCATATTTTGGCCGTCAGAGTCATGTGAAGGCTTGTTTTTTGCGGGATGAGTTGACGTTTTTATTGGTACCATTTTCATGCACGTGACATTTTTTGATCGCTTTATATTCCTATTTTTGGGAGGCAGAATAAACAAAAACCAACAATTCAGGAATTGTGTTTTTTTACATTTTTTTATTCTGCTCTGGGTGTGGTAAAATTGATAAGGCAGCTTTATTTTTCGGGTCAGTACGTTCACAGTGGTACCACATTTATATATTTTTTTATGTTTTGGCGCTTTTACACAATAAAAGCTATTTTATAGAAAAAATTATTATTTTGCATTGCTTTATTCTGAGAGCTGTAACTTTTTGATTTTTCGGATGATGGAGCAGTATGGCAGCTTGTTTTTTGCGGGACGAGTTGACGCTTTCAGCGATACCATTTTTATTTATATTTGTCTTTTTGATCGCGTGTTATTCCATTTTTGGTTTGGCGGTATGATGATAAAGCATTTTTTGCTTTGTTTTTTATTTTTATTTTTTACCGTATTCACTGAAGGGGTTAACTAGTAGAACAGTTTTATAGGCCAGGTCATTACGGACGCGGTGATACCAAATATGTGTACTTTTATTGTTTGTTTGGCTGTTTTTCATAATAATATTTATTGATGGGTACATTATATTTTTATTTTTAGTGGATTATTTTTTTTATTTTTTTTTTAATATTTTTACAATTTTTTTTTTTTTTCACTTTTTGGGAGTTTTTTAGCTTTTTTACTTTGTCCCACTATGGGACTTTCCCTTTTTTTATTCTAATCGCCTGCACAGCATAGGGATGGAGCACCATCCCTGTGCCATGCAGGCAGTCAGCGCTGGGCAGGGAGAAGATAGTTTGGAGATGTACTGCGCATGTCCAAACAATCTTCCTGCTGTCTGGTGACCCGGATGTTGTCATGACGTCATCAGGTCGTCATGGCAACACCCGGGAAGCCGCGGCACACAGCGCTGGAGGCCGGAAGAGGAGGTGAGTATTGCGATCACCTCCCCTTGCCTCCCCAATGCTGCGATCGACTTCGATTGCAGCATTGCGGGGGTTAATGTGCTGGGAGCGGTGAGGGATCGCTCCCTGCACATAGTACCGGGTGTCAGCTGTGACAATCAGCTGACACCCGGCGGCGATCGCGCCCGCACAGCCTGTGTGCGTGGCCGATCGCGATGACGTACTAATACGGGTCAGGCTCTTAAAGCCCAGGGCACTGACGCGTATTAGTACGTCATGGGCTTTAAAGGGGTTAAACAGTAGTAAATACTGTAGTAGTTGATGCAATATATACAATAATAAGCATTATTCCATCATCTCCACTCAACAACCACTTATCATGTTAGTCCCATAGTAGTTCTGAATTCTTCAAACTTGGTTCTTTGAAGTGGATTTGTCATTGCATCAGCTATGATCTGGTCAGTCTTGTAATAAACAAACTCAATTATGTCACTTTCTATTAAATCACGCATGTGATGTTTAACATCAATGTGTTTGGTTCTTGCATTGATTTTACTGTATGCAAGTTTGATGCATCCTTGATTTTCTTCATAAATCACCATCGGTTGAGTTGATGGCTTACCAAACTCGTCTAACAATTGGGTTAACCAAATGACCTCTTGACTTACATGGGCTGCAGACACATACTCTGCTTCTGTAGATGACAAGGCTACAAACACCTGCTTCTGCTAGACCAAGAAACTGAACTTTCTCCAAGCTTGAACAAATAGCCGCTTGTCAATTTAGGATCACTCAAGTTAGCAGCCCAGTCTGCATCCACATAGCCTGTGAGTTTTAGATCTCCTGTTGCAGATATCCTTAAATTGATGTCTTGAGCCTCTTTCAAATATCGAAGAACTCTCTTAATCACATTCCAGTCTTTTTGGTGTGGTTTTTCCACATATCTACAGAGAATTCCAATTGTTGCTACAATATTTGATCGAGTCATAGTTCCTATGTATAGAAGTGCCCCCACTGCCTGTGTCTGTCTCATTGTTAGGTAACAGATCATCTTCTCCTTACAACTTTAAGTAGAATGGTTCCATTGGGGTTGATATACCTTTGGCTTCTGACATTCCAAACTGATTCAAAATTGAGTTGATTTTTGCACTTTGGTTTAGAAGAAAGCTTCCATCTTATTCTCTTTTTTAGATAATATGTCATTTCCAAGGTCTTTAGTTTCAAAATGCTAATTCAGAATTTGAGTCATCTTTGCAATTTCTGTTTCCTCTTTATGAACCATAATCACACCATCCACATATAAGAGCATATCAAGCCATGACAGAAAGTGTTAGCACCCTTGAAATTGTTCCAGAAAATGAAGTATTTCTTCTAGAACATTATTGCAATTACACATGTTTTGTTATACACGTTTAATCCTTTGTGTGTATTGGAACAACACAAAAAAAACCAGAGAAAAAAGGCAAATTGGACATAATTTAACACAAAACCTCAAAAATGGGCCAGACAAAATTGTTGGCACCTTTCCAAAATTGTGGGTAAACAACTTTGTTTCAAGCATATGATTCTCGTTCAAACTCACCTGTGGCAAGTAACAGGTGTGGGGAATATGAAAATCACACCTGAAGCTGGATAAAAAGGGGAAAAGTTGACTCAATCTTTGCATTGTGTGTCTGTGTGTGCCACACTAAGCATGGAGAACAGAGAGAGGAGAAGAGAACGGTCTGAGGATTTGAGAATTAAAATTGTTGAACAATATCAATAATCTCAAGGTTACAAGTCAATCTCCAGAGATCCTGATGTTCCTTGTCCACGGTGTGCTACATAATCCAGAACTTTACAACCCATGGCACTGTAGCTAATCTCCCTGGATGTGGATGGCAGTGAAAAATTGATGAAAGGCTGCAACGTCGGATAGTCCGGATGGCGAATAAGCAGCCCCAACCAAGTACCAAAGAAATTCAATCTGTCTTTCAGGGTCAGGGTGCATAAGTGTCAGTGTGAACTATCCATCCACATTTGAATGAAATGAAACGCTATGACTGGAGACTCAGGAGGACCCCACTGCTGACACAGAGACATAAAAAACTAGACAGCAGTTTGTCAAAATGTATGTGAGCAAGCTAAAATCTTTCTAGGAAAGCGTCTTGTGGACAGATGAGATCAAAATAGAGGTTTTTGGTAAAGTACATCATTCTACTGTTTACCAAAAATGTAATGAGGCCTATAAAGAAAAAAACACAGTACTTACAGTCAACTATGGTGGAGGTTCAAAGATGTTTTGGGGTTATTTTGCTGCCTCTGGCACTGGGTGCTTTGACTGTGTGCAAATAAAGTAGCACTCTGCAACGCTAAGTATGCAAACATGAAATATATGAAATTTGAATTGCATTCCTGCTCTAGAAAATAGAAATAACTGAGAAGTCTTAGCGCATAAATTGGCCAATTCAGGGGTACCCGGCAGCCATCTCCATGTGTTAGTTATTCATGGAGATGGCTAGTCTTAGTAAGCACCTGTACACAGCAGTTTTCTGTTTTGGAAGTGACGGTCAGTCTTTTGATATTTGACTGTGTGCAAGGCATCCATCATGAAATCTGAAGATTGCCAATGGATTTTGGGTCGCAATGTAGTGCCCAGTGTCAGAAATCTGGGTCTGCATCCTAGGTCATGGGTCTTTCAGCAGGACAATGACCCCAAACATACTTGAAGAAGCATCCAGAAATGGATGAAAACAAAGCATTGGAGAGTTCTGAAGTTGCCAGCAATGAGTTCAGATCTAAATCCCATTGAACACCTGTGGAAAGATCTTAAAAGTGCTGTTGGGTGACGGTGACTTCAATTATGAGAGACCTGGAACAGTTTGCAAAAGAAGATTGGTCCAAAATTCAAGTTGAGAGGTGTAAGAAGCTTGTTGATGGTTATAGGTAGCGATTGATTGCAATTATTTATTCCAAAGGATGTACAAGCAAATATTAAGTTGAGGGTGCCAAAAATTTTTTCCTGCTCATTTTGTGGGTTTTGTGTGAAATTATGTCCAATTTGCTATTTTTTTTCTCTGTTTTTGTGTGTTTTTCCATACACGCAAAAGAAATAAACATCTGTATAGCAAAACATGTGTAATTGCAATAATTTTCTGGGAGAAATACTTCATTTTCTGAAACAATTTCAAGGGTGCCAACACTTTCAGCCATGACTGTACATCCACTTTCCATCTGTGCATTTTGTGTATAAACATGGATCTGCTTGACCTCTTTTAAATCCTTCTTCCAATAAGACTTTGTTCGTTTTCGTGTTCCATGCTCTTGTTGATTGCTTAAGATTAGTGTTGAGCGAACATGCTCGACACTGCTCGGTACTCGCCCGAGCATCACGCTACTCGGGATGTTCGGCGAGCACCGAGCATTTCCGGGTTACTCGGGCGGGAGCTCGGGTCTCCGCCCTGCATGTTTGGCGCTCTTTACAGAGCCAATGAACATGCAGGGATTGCCAGCCAGTCACTGTAATGCTGCAGCCATGTTGGTTGTGGGCATTACAGTAATTGGCTGGCCGCACAGCGTCACCTCGAGTGTTTAAAACGGGGCGCCGCCATCTTGGACACAGTCGCTCCGGATTAGACAATGTAGGGACAGCGCTGCTGATTTAGGGAGAGATATAAACTGTGAAATAGTTAGTGTAGGGTCTGTAAAGACTGCCAGAACAAACAAACAGTCCTTTTCAGGACTAATATCCATCCCAGATACCAGGCAGGCAGGCTGTATAGGAGACACAGTAGTTATACCAGCAAACGCTGCATTACAGTCCTGTGTGCTCCTGTTGCTGAAATTGCTGGACTTAGCACCAGGTGTCGGGGGCCAGGAAAAATCCTTTTTTTTCATCTAAATCCTCCTTTTTTTTCCCTCCTTCACACTGTACAAATACCCGTCTTATTAACCTTTTGGTGTGTCCCCCTCCCCCCCCCAAAAAATAAGCATGTCTCTGATTTTTCAGACACAAATATAACTGTTGAAAATAGTCTGGTGTAGGCTAGAGAAACAGAAATGTTGTTTTGCACTTTCACGGTTCAAACCTCTGTATTATCCATTTTGGGCCACTTGTATCTGAAAAAAAAAACAGTTTGAGTGTCGCTCACTGTTCAGCCGCAAATATCTCTATTTAAAAAAGTGTGGTATACCCCAGTAAACAATAACTGTGGTTTTGCCATCCCACGGTAAAAAATCTCTATTATTCAGGTTTTGGTAGTTTTTTCCGTAAAGAAAAACAGTAGTGTCTTCTGACTGTTGTGACACAAAAATATATCTGTTGAAAATAGTCTTGTGTAGGCTCAACATCCCAGTGTGGTTTCGCAGTTCCACGGGTCAAATCGCTGTACTATCCAGTTTTGGGCCTTTGGTATCTAAAAAAAAAGCAGTTTGAGTGTGTCGCTCACTGTTCAGCCGCAAATATCTCTATTTAAAAAAGTGTGGTATACCCCAGTAAACAATAACTGTGGTTTTGCCATCCCATGGTAAAAAATCTCTATTATTCAGCTTTTGGTAGTTTTTTCCGTAAAGAAAAACAGTAGTGTCTCCTGACTGTTGTGACGTAAAAATATATCTGTTGAAAATAGTCTTGTTTAGGCCCGACATCCCAGTGTGGTTTCGCAGATCCACGGGTCAAATCGCTGTACTATCCAGTTTTGGGCCTTTGGTATCTAAAAAAAAGCAGTTTGAGTGTGTCGCTCACTGTTCCGCCGCAAATATCTCTATTTAAAAAAGTGTGGTATACCCCAGTAAACAATAACTGTGGTTTTGCCATCCCACGGTAAAAAATCTCTATTATTCAGCTTTTGGTATTTTTTTCCGTAAAGAAAAACAGTAGTGTCTCCTGACTGTTGTGACGCAAAAATATATCTGTTGAAAATAGTCTTGTGTAGGCCCGACATCCCAGTGTGGTTTCGCAGTTCCACGGGTCAAATCGCTGTACTATCCAGTTTTGAGCCTTTGGTATCTAAAAAAAAAGCAGTTTGAGTGTGTCGCTCACTGTTCAGCCGCAAATATCTCTATTTAAAAAAGTGTGGTATACCCCAGTAAACATTAACTGTGGTTTTGCCATCCCACGGTAAAAAATCTCTATTATTCAGCTTTTGGTAGTTTTTTCCGTAAAGAAAAACAGTAGTGTCTCCTGACTGTTGTGACACAAAAATATATCTGTTGAAAATAGTCTTGTGTAGGCTCAACATCCCAGTGTGGTTTCGCAGTTCCACAGGTCAAATCGCTGTACTATCCAGTTTTGGGCCTTTGGTATCTAAAAAAAAAGCAGTTTGAGTGTGTCGCTCACTGTTCAGCCGCAAATATCTCTATTTAAAAAAGTGTGGTATACCCCAGTAAACAATAACTGTGGTTTTGCCATCCCACGGTAAAAAATCTCTATTATTCAGCTTTTGGTAGTTTTTTCCGTAAAGAAAAACAGTAGTGTCTCCTGACTGTTGTGACGCAAAAATATATCTGTTGAAAATAGTCTTGTGTAGGCCCGACATCCCAGTGTGGTTTCGCAGTTCCACGGGTCAAATCGCTGTACTATCCAGTTTTGGGCCTTTGGTATCTAAAAAAAAAGCAGTTTGAGTGTGTCGCTCACTGTTCAGCCGCAAATATCTCTATTTAAAAAAGTGTGGTATACCCCAGTAAACATTAACTGTGGTTTTGCCATCCCACTGTAAAAAATCTCTATTATTCAGCTTTTGGTAGTTTTTTCCGTAAAGAAAAACAGTAGTGTCTCCTGACTGTTGTGACGCAAAAATATATCTGTTGAAAATAGTCTTGTGTAGGCCCGACATCCCAGTGTGGTTTCGCAGTTCCACGGGTCAAATCGCTGTACTATCCAGTTTTGGGCCTTTGGTATCTAAAAAAAAAGCAGTTTGAGTGTGTCGCTCACTGTTCAGCCACAAATATCTCTATTTAAAAAAGTGTGGTATACCCCAGTAAACAATAACTGTGGTTTTCCTCTTCCACGGTTCTAATCTACTCTTTATTACCCTTTTTCCATTGAAAGTGCAAGTGTAAGCTATTTTACTTAATTTACAATGGGCAAGACGCGTGGCAAGGGACGTGGAAGTGGACGTTCTGGTCATAGTTCGTGCAGAGGACGGGGCCGTGGCCAAGGTGAAAATGTGCCACAACCAACAGCCACATTTTCTCGCTCCCACTTCTTGACCGAATTACTAGGGAAGCACAGAACAACACCAGTATTGAGAACTGATCAGTGTGAACAGGTTATTAATTGGATAGCAGACAATACTTCCAGTTACCTGGGCACCACCACCTCCGGTCTGTCTTCCACACGGTCAACTCTTAGTAGCCGTGAGTCTCGACCACATACTCCTCCTCAACCTGATGCTCCTTCCTCCCACCATGCCGAGTGTCGTCAGACAGCAAGTGATCCCACACTTGGACACTCTGAAGAGCTGTTCACTGGTCCATTTCCATATTTGGGCCCCTCGCCTGATACACTTGAAGTGGTGGAAGAGGAGATCCCATGTTGCGATGCCCAAATATTTGAACAGCCACGGCCACAGGAAGTCGACGTTGGCAATCTGTCACAAGAGGTGGACGATGACGAGACACAATTGCCAGGAAGTGAGGAGGAGGATCGTGGTGCCCAAGTGGAAGAGGAGGAGGTGGTGGATGATCTAGTAACTGACCCAACGTGGAAGGAGGCCATGCAGAGTGAGGCCAGCAGCACACAGGGGGAGGGAGGCAGAGTACCCCAACAGGCAGGAAGAAGCAGTGTGGTGGCCGCAGACAGAAGACAGGCAACCGTTCCCCGTAACACCAACACGAGGGACGTTGCCAGTGCAACCGGTAGGTCTTCCAGAGTCTGGATTTTTTTTAAAGACTCTGCTGATAACCCCAAAAAGGCCATATGTTCCACCTGCCATGCCAGCATCAGCAGGGGTGACAAAACTACCAGCCTGACCACCACCAGCACGATCAGGCACATGGCAGCAAAGCACCCGACTTTGTGGGGCGAAACCCAGGGTCCACGACCAGTGTTAGCGGGTGTCACCACTGCTTCTTCCACTGTTGTGCGTGCAATAGAACCCCCTGTTGTGTGTGCAAGGCAATCCCCTGTCCATACTGCATGTAAAGATGCCCCCTCCTCTCAGTCTTCACTTGTTATGGCAGTTTCTCAAGAAACAGCATCAACGTCCACGTCCACGTCCCACCGCAGCGATCAATTGCCAATATCCCAGACCTTTGAACGAAAGCGGAAATTCGCAGCTAACGCCCCACAGGCCACAGTCCTAAGTTCGCACATTTCACGACTGCTTACATTGGAAATGCTGCCTTTTAGGCTGGTGGAGATGGAATCCTTCCGCAATCTTATGGCGGTGGCCGTCCCTCGGTACTCGGTCCCCAGCCGACACTATTTTGCCCTGTGTGCCATCCCCGCACTACACAAGCACGTGTCCCAAAGCATCTGCCGTGCCCTCAACAACGCAGTTACTGGGAGAGTCCACCTGACAACGGACACGTGGACAAGTGCTTGTGGCCAGGGACGGTACATCTCTCTGACGGCACACTGGGTAAACATAGTGGAAGCCGGGACCCAGTCGGACCTTGGGACGGAACACATCCTCCCCACACCGAGGATTGCGGGCCCTATGTCAGTCAGAGTTGCCCCCACAGTGTACAGCTCCTGCGCATCCTCCTCCTCCTCCTCATGTTCAGCCTCCATCTCAGATATCACCACATCAGTTACAAGCTGGAAGCATTGCAGTACTGCCTCCGTCAAGTGGCAACAGGCTGTGCTGAAACTCATAAGCTTAGGTGATAAACCTCACACTGCTTGTGAGTTGTGGACAGCTGTGAAAGAGCAGGCAGATCTGTGGCTGAGACCGCTGAACCTACATCCCGGCATGGTCATGTGTGACAATGGCCGTAACCTGGTGGCGGCTCTGAGGCGAGGTGAGATCACACACGTACCATGCCTGGCTTATGTGCTTAACCTCATGGTTCAGCGGTTTCTTAAATCGTACCCCGAGTTGCCAGATCTGCTCGTGAAAGTACGCCACCTGTCAGCTCATTTTCGCAAGTCGGCTACAGCTTCCGCCGCCCTTGCTGTGTTGCAGCAGCGTTTGCAGCTTCCGGCACACCGACTGGTGTGTGATGTCCCCACACGTTGGAACTCTACCCTCCACATGTTGCAAAGGATTTGTGAGCAGAAGAGAGCAGTTGTGGAGTACCAGCTGCAACAAGGCCGTCGATATTCAGGTCAGACTCCACACATAAGACCTCAGGAGTGGACCTGGATGTCTGACATATGTACCATCCTGACAAACTTTGAGGAGGCCACCAAGATGGTGAATGGCGATGACGCCATCATTAGTGTCAGCATCCCACTTGTCTGTCTTTTGCAATGCTCTCTGCAGAGAATTAAAGAGGAGGCATTGCAGCCAGAGTATGATGAGATGGATCAAGAAGCCGTAGCGGGCGATTACACACAGCCCAGCCTCATCTCATCCCAACGTGCATTGGGGGACAATGAGGGAGAGGAGGAGGAGGAGAGCATGGTCAGTCTTCATCTTGGTGAGGACACGGAAATCTTGCCCGTTACCAGTTTGGCACGCATGGCTGACTTTATGTTATGCTGCCTTAACCGTGACCCTCGCGTTGTCAAAATGTTGGGTGACTGTCATTACTGGTTGGTGGCACTTTTAGACCCCCGCTACAAGGAGAACTTTCACTCTCTTATTCCTGAGGTGGAGAGGTCTACAAAAATGGGGCATTACCAGAATGCCCTTGCTGCAGAACTCTTAAAAAAATTCCCATCTGAACACGCTAGCGGCAGAGGTCACAGTTCGTTGCCCAACCAAGGCGTACAGGCGAGAGAGATGCAACTTCAATCCAGCAGAGGCAGGGGAACACTGTCAACGTTCTGGGACAGTTTTCTGACACCCGCCCAGCTTACAGGCCCTGAGGCGCGGGGTACTCTCACAAGGAGTGGAAAGTTTCAAAAGATGGTGAGGGAGTACCTTGCCGATCGTACCAGCGTCCTCCGTGATTCCTCTGTGCCTTTTAATTATTGGGTATCCAAGCTGGACACTTGGAATGAACTCACTCTGTACGCCTTGGAGGTCCTGGCCTGCCCTGCCGCTAGCGTGTTATCGGAGCGTGTTTTTAGTGCCGCTGGGGGAATTATAACTGATAAGCGCACTCGCCTGTCAACTGACAATGCTGACAAGCTGACCCTTATCAAAATGAACAAGGGCTGGATTGGGCCAGACTTCTCATCACCACCAAATGACAGCAGAGTAACATAAAGTCAAATCCACAGTGTTATTTCGGGAGGTGTATTCACATGCACCGCTTCACACCCACACATGGGTATACGCTTCCTCGTTTCGGCTGTTTAATCTTCTTCTCCTTATCCTCAGCCTCCACCACCACTATACCACCAGGGTGCCAGCATTGCAAGTTCCTCCGTCCTTATTTTTGGCAGCTTTTGCTTGCAAGGCATAAGCAAATACTATGGGACACCCACTCCCCAATAATGGGACTTATGTTTGTAATATGCTGTACTGCATGGCTCTTGTAAGGGGCATTGCAAGTTGCTCCGTCCTAATTTTTGTCAGCTTTTGCTGGGAAAGCATAAGCAAATACTATGGGACACCCACTCCCCAATAATGGGACTTATGTTTGTAATATGCTGTACTGCATGGCTCTTGTAAGGGGCATTGCAAGTTGCTCCGTCTTAATTTTTGGCAGCTTTTGCTGGGAAAGCATAAGCAAATACCATGGGACACCCACTCCCCAATAATGGGACTTATGTTTGTAATATGCTGTACTGCATGGCTCTTGTAAGAGGCATTGCAAGTTGCTCCGTCCTAATTTTTGGCAGCTTTTGCTGGGAAAGCATAAGCAAATACTATGGGACACCCACTCCCCAATAATGGGACTTATGTTTGTAATATGCTGTACTGCATGGCTCTTGTAAGGGGCATTGCAAGTTGCTCCGTCCTAATTTTTGGCAGCTTTTGCTTGGAAAGCATAAGCAAATACCATGGGACACCCACTCCCCAATAATGGGACTTATGTTTGTAATATGCTGTACTGCATGTGACGCGCCCCCTGGGCCGTGTGTACACATGTGTGGGATACCCGGTGCCGGGTCTCTGGGGTCTGTAGTCTCCATGGCGGTGACCCGGTCCCGTGGCTCAGGCTGGTCAAACCAGTGGCAGTCTTTCTTAGGTTTTGAGGTTAATTGTCCGACTGCGCCACCCGTGGATTGCGGTCAGGGAGTACCACCGCTGCGAGGCAGACCGCTGAGGCTGGTGTTGTGTGCGCAGCATAGAATGGGATAACTCCGCTCGGGAGGAGTATAGCCTCAGGGCAGTGAGTGTGGATGATGGGGGTGATGGTGCACGAGCGCAGCAGGAATGACTCAGAGTCTTTGCAGTGCAGTTCAGGGTCTTTACTGATGATTATAAGGTAGATCCTCCCGGGAGTACTGGCTAGCATAAGAGGCCTGGTCAGTCTGTGAGCAAGCAGGAGTTCCCCTGGCCAGGTGGAGTTGTAGGCCTCCCCGTCTGTCTGCACTCTTCCTGGCTACCTTGATGTAAGCGGGTAGAAGTAGCCTACGTCCCTGAGTGTACCGTGTAGTGCTCACCCGTATGGCTGGTGACTTGGGGCCTTCTGTTAGCCTCCGCTCCACGACGGCGGTGCTGGTCCCTTGCTTGTGACTGAGCCTCCGGGCTTCTATGGCCAGAGGACCTGAAATCCCCTGCCAGCTGGTTTCTGCTGCTGGATATATAAGTCCTCACAGCTTCGGACTCCTGTGTCCGGTTCCTATTGTCTTCTGCCAGGGCGAGCTCTGCTCAGCTTCCAGCCCCTGGTCTTTAGCTCCTAGCTCCTACAGAGCTCCTTGCTGTTACTTTCCCTTGCTCTCACTCTGACTCTGACTGTTCTCTGACTCACTCAACCCCGCCCCAGATCCAGTTTATAAGGGCAGAATTCTCCCCTCCCAGGATTGGGGCAGGAGGATGTTGCATGTTTAAGGGATCCTGACCAGGAAACCTCCCACTTGCTCTCCGACGTAATATCTCTATTACTGTGGTGACCAGACCCCTGGGGTGCCACACATGGCTCTTGTAAGGGGCATTGCAGTTCCTCATAATTTTTGGAAAGCCTTCCATTCACTGCTTAGTCCAACAGTGCACGGGAGACCCAGTTGCTATAAATGGAAAAAAAGGTTTAGTTAACGCCCTCTGACCTCCATGTCATTTCCAAGGGGCATTGGAGTGGCTCGAAATTTTTGGTAGGCATTGCACACACTGTATGCCCTATAACTGTGTAGCCGAACTGCTCCTTTTGTTACAGAAACATATCCTACAAGACATATCTGGTTGACTGACCTGATATTGATGTGAATGGTCCCTGTTCCTCCTGCTCTTTCTCCTTTGCCACTACCTCATCCATCATTTATCACCTGAAGCTTTGTTTTAACGGGAGTCATAGAACTTGGATAGTAGCAGGAAAACATCCAGCAATCCTCGGAGGAGGTAGCATATGCGCCAAAACGCTGACCACCTCAGGCCTAGCCGCTACTACATACATGCGCTTGCATTACAACAAAACAAAGCAGATGCTAACTTCTATCATCCTCATCATGCTCCTCACCTTGGCACTCTCAACTCCCCTGATGGAGAAGCCAGGGCCCACCGGAGGAGTCTGATAGTCCGGTGGGCTCGGCCAATGCTGCCCTAAAGCAGGCCAGGCTAAGAAAAGTGTGGGAAAGGTTACCGGGACAAATAGGGGTGGCTGGGGACCGAGTATGGACATCCGACCACCCCCTGGAGGCTGGGGAGCAAGCAGGGACACCCAGCCACCAGGCGGCTGGGAACTGAGTATGGATACCAGGCCGCCGACACAGCCATGGCGTGGTGGCCAGATTCCGCCTCCACATGCCTAAAAGGCCCAATTTAAAGTGCAAGCAAGCAAGCAGTATGGTATTGCAGCCTGGGGGTGGGTGGGTGGCAGGCTGCATACTTGCGCTTGCATTGCAAGGAATGGGAGAGGTACAATTGAACACTGCCCTGGGACAAGGACTTGAATGGGGATAGTTGCAAGTCTGCAACGACAGGTGCAAGGTGGGAGGCATCTTCACATGTACCATGAACAGGGGTTTGGCATGCACACACTACAGCGGAATAGGCTCTCCTTCCCAATAAATGCACTGGGGAGGGCACAGGTAATGTTTTGGTATGCACGCTTAATCTTATGTATAAGGCACACCAGGACAAATATGGGCGGCTGGGGACTGAGTATGGATACCTCGCTGCCGGAGCAGCCATGAGGTAGTGGCCAGCTTCGGCCTCCTCCAAGCTAAAAGGCCCCATTTCAAGTGCAAGCTAGCAGTATGAAATTGCAGTCTGGGGGTGGGTGGGTGGCAGGCTGCACACTTACACTTGCATTAAAAGAAAACATAGCAGATGCTAACTTCTGTCATCATCATCATGCTCCTCACCTTGGCACTCTCAACTCCACCGATGGAGAAGTCAGGGCCCACCGGAGGAGTCTGGTTCTCTGGTGGGCTCGTCCAATGCTGCATAAAGCAGGCCGGGCTAAGAAAAGTGTGTGGGGGGATGTTCCAAGGAGAAATAGGGGCGGCTGGGGACCATTTATGGACACCCGGCTGCCCCCAGGAGGCTGGGGACCGTGTGTGGACACCCGGCCGCGGGGCGGCTGGGGACCGAGTATGGATACCCGGCCGCCGGGTGGCTGGGGACTGAGTATGGATTCCAGGCCGCCAACACAGCCATGACGTGGTGGCCAGATTCCGCCTCCACATGCCTAAAAGGCCCAATTTCAAGTTCAAGCAAGCAAGCAGTATGGTATTGCAGCCTGGGGGTGGGTGGGTGGCAGGCTGCATACTTGAGCTTGTATTGCAAGGAATGGGGGAGGTACAATTGAACACTGCCCTGGGACTTGAACTTGCATGGGGATAGTTGCAAGTCTGCATCTTCTGATGCGGTAAGGATCACTTATGATGGGCACACTTTTAGACAGTGACCTGGGAGTCAGAGATGCTTCCAGGGGTCTTTCCCATGCTGTTCCCTTGTCTTTTCAGCACTTTATGCATGTGTCACACAGCACATGACCAGATAAGGTTGTAAAATGTTAAAATGACATTTCACGGTGAATGCATTTGTCATAGTTGAAAGCAATACAAAAGTGCAAAAACGCATAAAAAATGCTACTTGTGAACATAGCCGAAGGTGTGGAGGAGTATTTTTGTTTTTGGTCATTTATTTTAACTTATACACAAGTCTTTACCCTGGAAAGGATGTTCCTTAACATATTTCACAGGAAAAAAGTTTCACTTTCGTTTTTGAATGTTTTATTGTGAGCCTGTAAAAGTGGCTTAATACCTCTGACCACGTTGTTGACAGCAGTGACCTGGGGGTCAGAAATGCTTCCTGGGGCGATCCCCATGCTGTCCCCATGTCATTTGAGCACTGTCACTATCGTTTTGGGCACTTGTTAGGCTTTTAAAAGACTGCCGGGGGTGCTACCGCAAAAATGCTCGAGTCTCCCATAGACTAACATTGGGCTCGTTGCTCGGGTCGAGCACCCGAGTATCACGGCGAGCTCGGCCTGAGCTTCGAGCACCCGAGCATTTTAGTGCTCGCTCAACACTACTTAAGACTAGTGTTGAGCGAGTATGATCTATTAACCCTTTCGCCGAGTATGCTCGGGCCGAGCTCCGAGTATTTACAGCTGCTCGGTGATATGGTTGAATCACTCCCGTGTGCATGATTTGCAACTGTTTGACAGCTTTATTACATGTGAGGAATGTCTATTTCTTACACATTCCTCACGTGTAATAAAGCTGTCAAACAGTTGCAAATCATGCACACGGGAGCGATTCAACCATATCACCGAGCAGCTGTAAATACTCGGAGCTCGGCCCGAGCATACTCGGAACAGAACATACTCGCTCAACACTACTTAAGACTAGTGTTGAGCGAGCATTCTCGACACTGCTCGGTACTTGCCCGAGCATCTCACTACTCGGGATGTTCGGCGAGCACCGAGCATATCCGGGTTACTCGGGCGGGAGCTCGGGTCTCCGCCCTGCACGTTTGGCGCTCTTTACAGAGCCAATGAACATGCTGGGATTGCCAGCCAGTCACTGTAATGCCGCAGCCATGTTGTTTGTGGGCATTACAGTGATTGGCTGGCCGCACAGCGCCACCTCGAGTATTTAAAACCGGGCACCGCCATCTTGGACACAGTCGCTCCAGATCAGACAGTGTAGGGAGAGTGCTGCTGAGTTAGGGAGAGATATATAGTGCAAAATAGGTAGTGTAGGGTCTCTAAAGCCTGCCAAATGAAATAAACAGTCCTTCTCAGGACTAATATCCATCCCAGATATCAGGCAGGCAGGCTGTATAGGAGATGCAGTGGTTATACCAGCAAATGCTGCATTACAGTCCTGTGTGCTCCTGTTGGTCAAATTGCTAGACTTATCCCCGGTATCAGGGGCCAGGAAAAATCCTTTTTTTTTTTCATCTAAATCCTGTATTTTTTTCCCTCAGTCAGACTGTACAAATATGCGTCTTATTAACCTTTTGGTATCCCCCCCCCCCCAAAAAAAAAGAAATTGAGTGTGTCTGTGACTGTTCAGACACCAATATATCTGTTTAAAAGAGTCTGGTGTAGGCCAGAGAAATAGAGCTGTGGTTTTGCAGTTCCACGGGTCAAATCTGTGTATTATCCTGCTTTTGGTATTTTTTTCCGTAAAAAAAAAACTGTAATAGTGTCTCCCTGACTGTTCAGACACCAATATATCTGTTTAAAAGAGTCTGGTGTAGGCCAGAGAAATAGAACTGTGGTTTTGCAGTTCCACGGGTCAAATCTCTGTATTATAAAGCTTTTGGCATTTTTTGCCATAAAAAAAACTGTAATAGTATCTCCCTGACTGTTCAGACACAAATATATCTGTTTAAAAGAGTCTGGTGTAGGCCAGAGAAATAGAACTGTGGTTTTGCAGTTCCACGGGTCAAATCTCTGTATTATCCTGCTTTTGGCATTTTTTGCTGCAAAAAAAAACTGGAATAGTGTCTCCCTGACTGTTCAGACACCAATATATCTGTTTAAAAGAGTCTGGTGTAGGCCAGAGAAATAGAACTGTGGTTTTGCAGTTCCACGGGTCAAATCTCTGTATTATCCTGCTTTTGGCATTTTTTGCCGTAAAAAAAACTGTAATAGTGTCTCCCTGACTGTTCAGACTCCAATATATCCGTTTAAAAGAGTCTGGTATAGGCCAGAGAAATAGAACTGTGGTTTTGCAGTTCCACGGGTCAAATCTCTGTATTATCCTGCTTTTGGCATTTTTTTGCCGAAAAAAACTGTAATAGTGTCTCCCTGACTGTTCAGACATCAATATATCTGTTTAAAAGAGTCTGGTGTAGGCCAGAGAAATAGAACTCTGGTTTTGCAGTTCCACGGGTCAAATCTTTGTATTATCCTGCTTTTGTCATTTTTTTCCGTAAAAAAAAACTGTAATAGTGTCTCCCTGACTGTTCAGACACAAATATATCTGTTTAAAAGAGTCTGGTGTAGGCCAGAGAAATAGAACTGTGGATTTGCAGTTCCATGGGTCAAATCTCTGTATTGTCCTGCTTTTGCCATTTTTTGCCGTAAAAAAAAACTGTAATAGTGTCTCGACTGTTCAGACACCAATATATCTGTTTAAAAGAGTCTGGTGTAGGCCAGAGAAATAGAACTGTGGCTTTGCAGTTCCACGGGTCAAATCTCTGTATTAGCCTGCTTTTGGCATTTTTTGCCGTAAAAAAAACTGTAATAGTGTCTCCCTGACTGTTCAGACACCAGTATACACTACCGTTCAAAAGTTTGGGGTCACCCAGACAATTTTGCGTTTTCCATGAAAACTTATTTATCAAATGAGTTGCAAAATGATTAGAAAATATAGTCCAGACATTGATAAGGTTAGAAATAATGATTTTTATTAGATAGAATAATTTTCTCATTCAAACTTTGCTTTTGTCAAAGAATGCTCCCTTTGCAGCAATTACAGCATTGCAGACCTTTGGCATTCTAGCTGTTAATTTGCTGAAGTAATCTTGAGAAATTTCACCACATGCTTCCTGAAGCCACTCACCCAAGTTGGATTAGCTTGATGGGCACTTTTTGCGTACCATACGGTCATGCTGTTCCCGCAACAGCTCAATGGGGTTGAGATCTGGTGACTGTGCTGGCCATTCCATTATAGATAGAATACCAGCTGCCTGCTTCTTCCCTAAATAGTTCATGTATAATTTGGAGGTGTGCTTTGGGTCATTGTCCTGTTGTAGGATGAAATTGGATCCAATCAAGCGCTGACCAAAGGGTATGGCATGGCATTGCAAAATGGAGTGATAGCCTTCCTTATTCAAAATCCCATTTACCTTGTACAAATCTCCCACTTTATTAGCACCAAAGCAACCCCAAGACCACCACATTACCTCCACCATGCTTGACAGATGGCATCAGGCACTCTTCCAGCATCTTTTCAGTTGTTCTGCGTCTCACAAATGTTCTTCTGTGCTATCCAGACACCTCAAACTTTGATTTTTCAGTCCATAAAACTTTTTTCCAATTTTCCTCTGTCCAATGTCTGTGTTCTTTTGCCCATATTAATCTTTTCCTTTTATTAGCCAGTCTCAGATATGGCTTTTTCTTTGCCACTTTGCCCTGAAGGTCAGCATCCTGGAGTCGCCTCTTCACTGTAGACGTTGACACTGGTGTTTTGCGTGTGCTATTTAATGAAGCTGCCAGTTGAGGAGCTGTGAGGCATCAATTTATCAAACTAGAAACTCTAATGTACTTGTCTCGTTGCTCAGTTGTGCAGCAGGGCCTCCCACTTCTCTTTCTACTCTGGTTAGAGCCTGTTTGTGCTCTCCTCTGAAGGGAGTAGTACACACAGTTGTAGGAAATATTCAGTTTCTTAGCAACTACTCGCATGGAATAGCCTTCATTTCTAAGAACAAGAATAGGCTGTCGAGTTTCACATGAAAGTTCTCTTTTTCTTGCCATTTTGAGAGTTTCATAGAACAAAGAAATGTAATGCTCCAGATTCTCAACTAGCTCAAAGGAAGGTCAATTTTATAGCTTCACAAATCAGCCAAATCGTTTTCTGCTGGGCTAACATACTTGTGCAAGGGTTTTCTAGGGTTTTCTAAACATCCATTAGCCTTCTTACACAGTTAGCAAACACAATGTACCATTAAAACACTGGAGTGGTGGTTGTTGGAAATGGGCCTCTATACACCTATGTAGATATTGCAATAAAAACAAGACGTTTGCAGCTAAAATAGTCATTTACCACATTAACAATGTATAAAGTGTATTTCTGATTCATTTAATGTTAGCTTCATTGAAAAAAAATGTGCTTTTCTTTCAAAAATAATGACATTTCTAAATGACCCCAAACTTTTGAACGGTATTGTATCTGCTTAACAGAGTCTGGTGTAGGCAGGAGAAATAGAACTGTGGTTTTGCAGTTCCACGGGTCAAATCTCTGTATTATCCTGCTTTTGGCATTTTTTGTCGTAAAAAAAAACTGTAATAGTGTCTCCCTGACTGTTCAGACACAAATATATCTGTTTAAAAGAGTCTGGTGTAGGCCAGAGAAATAGAACTGTGGTTTTGCAGTTCCACGGGTCAAATATCTGTATTATCCTGCTTTTGGCATTTTTTGACGTAAAAAAAACTGTAATAGTGTCTCCCTGACTGTTCAGACACCAATATATCCGTTTAAAAGAGTCTGGTGTAGGCCAGAGAAATAGAACTGTGGTTTTCCTCTTCCACGGTTCTAATCTTCTTTTTATTACCCTTTTTCTATTGATAGTGCAAGTGTAAGCTATTTTACTTCATTTACAATGGGCAAGGCGCGTGGCAAGGGACGTGGAACTGGATGTTCTGGTGATGGTGCGTGTAGAGGACGGGGCCGTGGCCAAGGTGAAAATGTGGCACAACCAACAGCCACATCTTCTCGCTCCCACTTCTTGACCGAATTACTAGGGAAGCACACTACAACACCAGTATTGCGAACTGATCAGTGTGAACAGGTTATTAATTGGATAGCAGATAATACTTCCAGTTACCTGGGCACCACCACCTCCGGTCTGTCTTCCACACGGTCAAGTTTTAGTAGCAGTGAGTCTCGACCGCATACTCCTCCTCACCCTGATGCTCCTTACTCCCACCATGCCGAATATCGTCAGACAGCAACTGATCCCACACTTGGACACTCTGAAGAGCTGTTCACTGGTCCATTTCCATATTTGTGCCCCTCGCCTGCTCCGCTTGAAGTGGTGGAAGAGGAGATCCCATGTAGCGATGCCCAAATATTTGAACAGCCACGGCCACAGGAAGTCGACGCTGGCAATTTGTCACAAGAGGTGGACGATGACGAGACACAATTGCCAGGAAGTGAGGAGGAGGATCGTGGTGCGCAAGTGGAAGAGGAGGAGGTGGTGGATGATCTAGTAACCGACCCAACGTGGCAGGAGGACACGCAGAGCGAGGCCAGCAGCACACAGGGGGAGGGAGGCAGAGTACCCCAACAGGCAGGAAGAAGCAGTGTGGTGGCCGCACACAGAAGGCGGGCAACAGTTCCCCGTAACACAAACACGAGGGACGTTGCCAGTACAACCGGTAGTTCTTTCAGAGTCTGGAATTTTTTTAAAGACTCTGCTGATAACCCCAAAAAGGCCATTTGTACCACCTGCCATGCCAGCATCAGCAGGGGTGACAAAACTACCAGCCTGACCACCACCAGCATGATCAGGCACATGGCAGCAAATCACCCGACTTTGTGGGGCGAACCCCAGGGTCCACGACCAGTGTCAGCGGGTGTCACCACTGCTTCTTCCGCTGTTGTGCATGTGATAGAACCCCATGTTGTGTGTGCAAGGCAATCCCCTGTCCATACTGCATGCAAAGATGCCCCCTCCTCTCAGTCTTCACTTGTTATGGCAGTTTCTCAAGAAACAGCATCAACGTCCACGTCCACGTCCCACCGCAGCGTTCAATTGTCCATATCCCATAGCTTTGAACGAAAGCGCAAATTCGCAGCCAACGCCCCACAGGCCACAGTCCTAAATTCGCACATTTCACGACTGCTTACGTTGGAAATGCAGCCTTTTAGGCTGGTGGAGACGGAATCCTTCCGCAACCTTATGGCGGTGGCCGTCCCTCAGTACTCGGTCCCCAGCCGACACTATTTTGCCCTGTGTGCCATCCCCGCACTACACAAGCACGTGTCCCAAAACATCTGCCGTGCCCTCAACAACGCAGATACTGGGAGAGTCCACCTGACAACGGACACGTGGACAAGTGCTTGTGGCCAGGGACGGTACATCTCCCTGACGGCACACTGGGTAAACATAGTGGAAGCTGCGACCCAGTCAGACCTTGGGACGGACCACATCCTCCCCACACCGAGGATTGCGGGCCCTATGTCAGTCAGGGTTGCCCGCACAGTGTACAGCTCCTGCGCATCATCCTCCTCCTCCTCATGTTCAGTCTCCATCTCAGATATCACCACATCAGTTACAAGCTGGAAGAACTGCAGTACTGCCTCAGCCAAGCGGCAACAGGCTGTGCTGAAACTCATAAGCTTAGGTGATAAACCTCACACTGCTTGTGAGTTGTGGACAGCTGTGAAAGAGCAGGCAGATCTGTGGCTGAGACCGCTGAACCTACATCCAGGCATGGCCGTGTGTGACAATGGCCGTAACCTGGTGGCGGCTCTGAGGCGAGGCGAGATCACACACGTACCATGCCTGGCTCATGTGCTTAACCTCGTGGTTCAGCGGTTTCTTAAATCGTACCCCGAGTTGCCAGATCTGCTTGTCAAAGTACGCTGCCTGTCAGCTCATTTTCGCAAGTCAGCTACAGCTTCCGCTGCCCTTGCTGTGTTGCAGCAGCGTTTGCAGCTTCCGGCACACCGACTGGTGTGTGATGTCCCCACACGTTGGAACTCTACCCTCCACATGGTGCAAAGGATTTGTGAGCAGAAGAGAGCAGTTGTGGAGTACCAGCTGCAACAAGGCCATCGATATTCAGGTCAGACTCCACACATAAGACCTCAGGAGTGGACCTGGATGTCTGACATATGTACCATCCTGACAAACTTTGAGGAGTCCACCAAGATGGTGATTGGCGATGACGCCATCATTAGCGTCAGCATCCCACTTGTCTGTCTTTTGCAACGCTCTCTGCAGAGAATTAAAGAGGAGGCATTGCAGCCAGAGTATGATGAGATGGATCAAGAAGCCGTAGCGGGCAATTACACACAGCCTAGCCTCATCTCATCCCTGCATGCATTGGGGGACAATGAGGGAGAGGAGGAGGAGGAGGAAGAACAGGAGCTGGTATCATGCGCTGTAGACGGTAGTACCTGTAGAACTGTCATACCGTCGGTTCAGCGTGCGTGGCCTGAGGACTGGGGGGAGGAGGAGGAGGAGAGCATGGTCAGTCGTCATCTTGGTGAGGACACGGAAGTCTTGCCCGTTACGAGTCTGGCACGCATGGCTGACTTTATGTTACGCTGCCTTAACCGTGACCCTCGCGTTGTCAAAATGTTGGGTGACAGTCATTACTGGTTGGTGACACTTTTAGACCCCCGCTACAAGGAGAACTTTCACTCTCTTATTCCTGAGGTGGAGAGGTCTACAAAAATGGGGCAGTACCAGAAGGCTCTTGCTGCAGAACTGTTAAAAAATTCCCATCTGAACACGCTAGCTGCAGAGGTCACAGTTCGTTGCCCAACCAAGGCGTACATGCAAGAGAGACGAAACTCCAATCCAGCAGAGGCAGGGGAACACTGTCAACGTTCTGGGACAGTTTTCTGAGACCCGCGCAGCTTACAGGCCCTGAGGCGCAGGGTACTCTCACAAGGAGTGGAAAGTTTCAAAAGATGGTGAGGGAGTACCTTGCCCACCGTACCAGCGTCCTCCGTGCCTTTTAATTTTTGGGTATCCAAGCTGAACACTTGGAATGAACTCGCTCTGTATGCCTTGGAGGTCCTGGCCTGCCCTGCCGCTAGCATGTTATCGGAGCGTGTTTTTAGTGCCGCTGGGGGAATTATAACAGATATGCGCACTCGCCTGTCAACTGACAATGCTGACTAGCTGACCCTTATCAAAATGAACAAAGGCTGGATTGGGCCAGACTTCTCATCACCATCAAATGACAACAGAGTAACATAAAGTCAAATCCACTGTGTTATTTTGGGAGGTGTATTCCCATGCACCGCTTCACACCCACACATGGGTATATGCTTCCTCATTTCGGCTGTATTTTGCTCTTCTCCTTATCCTCAGCCTCCACCACCACTATAACACCAGGGTGATCTTGGTCCATGTTGCCAGCATTGCAAGTTCCTCCGTCCTAAATTTTAGCAGCTTTTGCTTGGAAGGCATAAGCAAAGACTATGGGAGACCCACTCCCCAATAATGGGAACAATGTTTTTAAGATGCTGTACTGCATGGCTCTTGTTTGTCAGCATTGCAAGTTACTCCGTCCTAATTTTTGGCAGCTTTTGCTTGGAAGGCATAGGCAAAGACTATGGGAGACCCACTCCCCAATAATAGGAATAATGTTTTTAAGATGCTGTACTGCATGGCTCTTCCAAGGGGCATGTATACCGTTTTGTTAAGCTACTGCAACCCACACGTCTCTTCCAAGGGGCATTAAAACCGTCTTGTTAAGCTACTGCGACCTCCACCACTTTTCCCAGGGGCATTGATATTGTCTTTTTATTCCACTGCGACCTAGACTATTCTTCCAAGGGGCATTAAAACCGTCTTGTTAAGCTACTGCAACCTCCACGTCTCTTCCAAGGGGCATTAAAACAGTCTTGTAAAGCTACTGCAACCTCCACGTCTCTTCCAAGGGGCATTAAAACCATCTTGTTAAGCTACTGCGACCTCCACCACTTTCCCCATGGGCATTAAAACCGTCTTGTTAAGCTACTGTGACCTCCAACATTCTTCCAAGGGGCATTAAAACCGTCTTGTTAAGCTACTGCAACCTCAACGTCTCTTCCAAGGGGCATTAAAACCGTCTTGCTAAGCTACTGCGACCTCCACCACTTTTCCCAGGGGCATTGATATTGTCTTTTTATTCCACTGCGACCTCCACGTCTCTTCCAAGGGGCATTAAAACCATCTTGTTAAGCTACTGCGACCTCCACCACTTTTCCCAGGGGCAATGATATTGTCTTTTTAGTCCACTGCAACCTCCACGTCTCTTCCAAGGGGCATTAAAACTGTGTTATTAAGCTACTGCGACCTCCACCACTTTTCCCAGGGGCATTGATATTGTCTTTTTATTCCACTGCGACCTCCACGTCTCTTCCAAGGGGCATTAAAACCGTCTTGTTAAGCTACTGCGACCTCCACCACTTTTCCCAGGGGCATTGATATTGTCTTTTTATTCCACTGCGACCTTCACGTCTCTTCCAAGGGGCATTAAAACCGTCTTGTTAAGCTACTGCGACCTCCACCACTTTTCCCAGGGGCATTGATATTGTCTTCTTATTCCACTGCGACCTCCACGTCTCTTCCAAGGGGCATTAAAACCATCTTGTTAAGCTACTGCGACCTCCACCACTTTTCCCATGGGCATTGATATTGTCTTTTTATTCCACTGTGACCTCCACGTCTCATCCAAGGGGCATTAAAACCGTTTTGTTAAGCTACTGCGACCTCCACCACTTTTCCCAGGGGCATTGATATTGTCTTTTTATTCCACTGCGACCTCCACGTCTCTTCCAAGGGGCATTAAAACCGTCTTGTTAATCTACTGCGACCTCCACCACTTTTCCCAGGGGCATTGATATTGTCTTTTTATTCCACTGCGACCTCCACGTCTCTTCCAAGGGGTATTAAAACCATCTTGTTAAGCTACTGCAGCCTCCACGTCTCTTCCAAGGGGCATTAAAACCGTCTTGTTAAGCTACTGCGACCTCCACCACTTTTCCCAGGGGCATTGATATTGTCTTTTTATTCCACTGCGACCTCCACGTCTCTTCCAAGGGGCATTAAAACCGTCTTGTTAAGCTACTGCAACCTCCACGTCTCTTCCAAGGGGCATTAAAACCGTCTTGTTAAGCTACTGCGACCTCCACCACTTTTCCCAGGGGCATTGATATTGTCTTTTTTTTCCACTGAGACCTCCACGTCTCTTCCAAGGGGCATTAAAACCGTCTTGTTAAGCTATTGCAACCTCCACATCTCTTCCAAGGGGCATTAAAACGGTATTGTTAAGCTACTGCGACGTCCACCACTTTTCCCAGGGGCATTGATATTGTCTTTTTATTCCACTGCGACCTCCACGTCTCTTCCAAGGGGCATTAAAACCATCTTGTTAAGCTACTGCGACCTCCACCACTTTTCCCAGGGGCAATGATATTGTCTTTTTATTCCACTGCGACCTCCACGTCTCTTCCAAGGGGCATTAAAACCGTCTTGTTAAGCTACTGTGACCTCCACCACTTTTCCCAGGGGCATTGATATTGTCTTTTTATTCCACTGCGACCTCCACGTCTCTTCCAAGGGGCATTAAAACCGTCTTGTTAAGGTACTGCGACCTCCACCACTTTTCCCAGGGGCATTGATATTGTCTTTTTATTCCACTGTGACCTCCACGTCTCTTCCAAGGGGTATTAAAACCATCTTGTTAAGCTACTGCAGCCTCCACGTCTCTTCCAAGGGGCATTAAAACCGTCTTGTTAAGCTACTGCGACCTCCACCACTTTTCCCAGGGGCATTGATATTGTCTTTTTATTCCACTGCGACCTCCACGTCTCTTCCAAGGGGCATTAAAACCGTCTTGTTAAGCTACTGCGACCTCCACCACTTTTTCAAGGGGCATTGATATTGTCATTTTATTCCACTGCGACCTCCACCATTCTTCCAACGGGCATTGCATTTCCTCCTAATTTTAGTCAGCTTTTGCTTTTCAATGCATAGGCGAACACTAAGGGAGACCCACTCCCCAATAATGGGTAGAAGGTTTTTAGTATGCTGTAATCCACGTCTGTTTCAAGGGGCATTGCAGTTCCTCATAATTTTTGGAAAGCCTTCCATTCACTGCTTAGGCCAACAGTGCACGGGAGATCCAGTTGCTATAAATGGAAAAAATGGTTTAGTTAAGGCCCTCTGACCTCCATGTCACTTCCAAGGGGCATTGGAGTGCTTCGAAATTTTTGTTAGGCATTGCACTCACTGCATGCCCTATAACTGTGTAGCCGAACCGCTCCTTTTGGTACAGAAGCATATCCTACAAGACATGTGTGGTTGACTGGCCTTATTTTGATGTGAATGGTCCCTGTTCCTCCTGCTCTTTCTCCTTTGCCACCACCTCAGCCATCATTCATCACCTAAAGCTTTGTATTAACGGGAGTCATAGAACTGGGATAGTAGCAGGAAAACATCCAGCAATCCTCGGAGGAGGTAGGATATGCGCCAAAACGCTGACCACCTCAGGCCTAGCCGCTACTACATACATGCGCTTGCATTCCAAGAAAACAAAGCAGACGCTAACTTCTATCATCATCATCATGCTCCTCACCTTGGCACTCTCAACTCACCTGATAGAGAAGCCAGGGCCCACCGCAGGAGTCTTGTTCTCTGGTAGGCTCGTCCAATGCTGCCCTAAAGCAGGCCAGGCTAAGAAAAGTGTGGGGGAAGTTCAGCGGAGAAATAGGGGTGGCTGGGGACCGTTTATGGACACCCGGCCGCCCCTAGGCAGCTGGGGACCGTGTGTGGACACCCGGCCGCTGGGCGGCTGGGGACCGAGCGTGGACACCCGGCCACCGGGAGGTTGGGGACTGACTATGGATACCTCGCTGCCGAAGCAGCCATGAGGTAGTGGCCAGCTTTGTCCTCCTCCAAACTAAAAGGCCTCATTTCAAGTGCAAGCTAGCAGTATGGTATTGCAGCCTGGGGTAGGTGAGTGGCAGGTTGCACACTTACGCTTGCATTCCAAGAAAACAAAGCAGATGCTAACTTCTATCATCATCATCATGCTCCTCACCTTGGCACTCTCAACTCCCCTGATGGAGAAGCCAGGGCCCACCGGAGGAGTCTGGTTCTCTGGTGGGCTCGTCCAATGCTGCCCTAAAGCAGTCCAGGCTAAGAAAAGTGTGGGGGAAGTTCAGCGGAGAAATAGGGGCGGCTGGGGACCGTTTATGGACACCCGGCCGTCCCCTGGTGGCTGGGGATCGAGCGTGGACACCCGGCCACTGGGCGGCTGGGGACTGAGTATGGATACCAGGCTGCCGACGCAGCCATGACATGGTGGCCGGCCTCTGCCTCCACATGCCTAAAAGGCCCAAATTGAAGTGCAAGCAAGCTAGCAGTATAGTATTGCAGCCTGTGGGTTGCTGGCTGGCAGGCTGCATACTTGCGCTTGCATTGCAAGGAATGGGGGAGGTACAATTGAACACTGCCCTGGGACAAGGACTTGCATGGGGATAGTAGCAAGTCTGCATCTTCTGATGTGGCAAGGATCACTTCTGATGGGCACACTTTTAGGCAGTGACCTGGGTGTCAGAGATGCTTCCAGGGGTCTTCCCCATGCTGTTTCCATGTCTTTTCAGCACTGTATGCATGTGTCACACAGCACATGGCCAGATAAGATTGTAAAATGTTAAAATGACATTTCCCGGTGAATGCATTTGTCACGGTTGAAAGAAATACAAAAGTGCAAAAACGCATAAAAAATGCTACTTGTGAACATAGCCCAAGGTGTGGAGGAGTATTTTTGTTTTTGGTTATTTATTTTACCTTATACACAAGTCTTTACCCTGGAAAGGAAGTTCCTTAACATATTTCACAGGAAAGCACTTTCAGTTTAGTTTTTGAATGTTTTCTTGTGAGCCCGTAAAAGTGGCTTAATACCTCTGACCACGTTGTTGACAGCAGTGACCTGGGGGTCAGAAATGCTTCCTGGGGCGATGCCCATGCTGTCTCCATGTCTTTTGAGCACTGTCACTATCGTTTTGGGCACTTTTTAGGCTTTCTACAGACTGCCGGGGGTGCCGCAGCAAAAATACTCGGGTCTCCCTTAGACTAACATTGGGCTCGTTGCTCGGATCGAGCACCCGAGTATCACGGTGAGCTCGGTCCGAGCTTCGAGCACCCGAGCATTTTAGTGCTCGCTCAACACTACTTGTGACTGATGTGGTCATTTCGGAGATGGAGGAGGAGGTGCATGAGCTGAACAATGTGATTACATTGTTGTTAAATTGGTGACGCTGTTTTTTATACTAAAGAGAGATCCTATTGTTTTGTTTTTTTTACTTTTTTTAAGACAAATGCATTCACCGGGAAATGTCATTTTAACATTTCACAGCCTTATCTGGCAATGTGGTGTGTGACACACCATCAGACACATTCTGTTTTATTTATGAAGGAGGGACTCATAAAGCCTATTTTTATAGGGACATCAGACGGCCCTTACTATTCTTAAAAGGCCAGCAGTCGGCCCTAGCTATTGTTAGAGAGCCATCAGCCGGCTATGCTTTGTTGTTCCCATTATTAACAAGTGGGTCTCCTATACTGTTATTGCGTATCCAGTGGCTGCAAGGGCTGCCAAAAATTTGGGCGCAACCCAATACCCCTTTGAAGAGACATAGAGGAGGGTCTCCGTAAAAAAAATGTTCCCATTATAAAGGAGCGGGTCTCCTATAGTGGTAATGCCCATGCTGTGACTGCAAGGGCTGCCAAAATTTGGGAAAAACCCCACTAAGAATTTAAAGACACATAGAGCAGGGCCACAGTAACAAGGTACGACATGTTCCCATTAGAAAGGAGAGGGTCTGCTATACAGTTATAGGGTATGCATTGAATCCAACGGCTGACCAATTTTAGTAAAAACACCACGACGAATTTAAAGACACGTGGAGCAGGGCCACATTAACAAGGTACGACATGTTCCCATTAGAAAGGAGAGGGTCTGCTATACAGTTATAGGGTATGCAGTGAGTCCAACGGCTGACAATTTTGGGAAAAACCCCACTAAGAATTTAAAGACACACAGAGCAGGGCCACAGTAACAAGTACGACATGTTCCCATTAGAAAGGAGAGGGTCTGCTATACAGTTATAGGGTATGCAGTGAGTCCAGCGGCTGATAATTTTAGGAAAAACCCCACTAAGAATTTAAAGACACACAGAGCAGGGCCACAGTAACAAGTACGACATGTTCCCATTAGAAAGGAGAGAGTCTGCTATACAGTTATAGGGTATGCAGTGAGTACAACGGCTGACAATTTTAGGAAAAACCCCACTAAGAATTTAAAGACACACAGAGCAGGGCCACAGTAACGACAAATTCTCATTAGAAAGGAGAGAGTCTCCCATAGTGTTGGCCTATGCAGTGAATGCAAGGGCTGACAAAAATTTGGAGGCACTTCAATGCCCCATGGAAGAGACGTGGAGGAGGGCCTCATAAAAAAATGTTCCCAATTGGAAAGGAGCGGCCTCCTATACTTGTAATGCCCATGCACTAAGTGTATGCGCTGACAAACATTTACCCCTGGGGGGTATACATGAACATACTGTATAAAAATTTTTTTTTACGGGCATCATAAACACCCTTTACAAAAATTAGGTGGGTGTTGCATCACGGACCACGGTCACCCTGGTGATATGGTGGTGGTGTTAGAACCTTGCTCTTAGGTTTTTTCCTTTGCTGGTCACATGACCTTGTTGGCCTATTTAATCCTGCTCCGCCCTTCTGGCTTTGCTGGACTTCATTGTATAACTACTTTCTAGCTAGCCTGTGCTCTGTATCTAACTCTGTTAGTTTGCTTGGTCTACGGACCTCAGTGTTCTATATATTTTGTTTGTTTGTCTGTCTGCTACTATTTCTGTTAGGAGGTGTCCCATTTTCCTACCAGTCCTTAGTACTTGTAGGGATTCCTTCCCCACATCTATAGGTCTCCGTACAGACTAGCTTAGGACTTTAGCAGGTCTGATCGCAGGATCAGGTCCCCTGTTACATCATAGGGATAAAGCTGAGTTCTATCATAGGGACAGATCTCCTCTCTTTCCTTAGCTCTGGTAGCAGAACATAACAGGTGGAGGATGAGAAGAAGGAGGAGGACAAGAGCAAATAGCCAAAATCAGGAAGCGTATACCCATGTGTGGGTGTGAAAAGGTGCATGGGAATACACCTCCCAAGAAAAGACACTGGATTGGAGTTTATGTTACGCTGCTATCATTCGGTGGTGTTGAGAAGTCTGGCCCAATCCAGCACTTGTTCATTTTTATAAGAGTCAGCCTGTCAGCATTTTCAGCTGACAGGCGGATGCGCTTATCAGTTATAATTTCACCAGCGGCACTAAAAACCCACTCTGATAAAACGCTGGCGGCAGGGCAGGCCAGGACCTCCAAGGCATAGAGAGCCATTTCATTCCACGTATCCAGCTTGGATACCCAATAATTATAAGGCACAGCGGAATCACGGAGGACGTTGGTACGGTCGGCAAGGTACTCCCTCAGCATCTTCCCAAACTTTGCACTTCTTGTAAGAGCACCCCGCGCTTCAGGGCCTGTCCGATGGGAGGGTCTGCGAAAACTCTCCCAGAACTTTGACTGTGTTCCCCTGCCTCTGCTGGATTGAAGTTGTGTCTCTGTCGCCTGTACTCCTTGGTTGTCCAATGAAGTGTGCCCTCTGCTGCCAGCGTTTTCAGATGGGAATTTTTTAATAGTTCCGAAACAAGGGTCTTCTGGTACACCCCCATTTTTGTAGACCTGTCCGCCTCAGGAATAAGAGATATAAAGTTTTCCTTGTAGCGTGGGTCTAGAAGTGTCACCAACCAGTAATGACTGTCACCCAAAATTTTGAGAACGCGAGGGTCATGGGAAAGGCAGCGTAACATAAACTCGGCCATGCGTGCCAGACTACTAACAGGCAAGACTTCCGTGTCCTCACCAAGAGGATGACTGACCATGCTCTCCTCCTCCTCCTTCTCTCTGTCCTCTGGCCATCCACGCTGAACAGATGGTATGACAGCAGTGCAGGTAATACCATCTATAGTGCTCTTATCCTTCCTCCTCCCCCTCCTCTTCCTCATTGTCACCCGATCCACGTTGGGATGAGATGAGGCTTGGCTGTGTGTAATCACCCTGTATGGTTCCTTGCTCCATCTCATTTGTGCTCCGCCTACAATGCATCCTCTTTGATTGTGAGCTGAGAGCGTTTCAGAAGACAGAGAAGCAGGATAGTTAAGCTAATTATGGCGTCATCACCGCTCACCATCTTGGTGGAGTCCTCAAAGTTTTGGAGAATGGTACATATGTCTGACATCTATGTCCATTCCTGAGGTCTTATGTGTGGAGTCTGAACTGAATACCGACGGCCTTGTGATGCTGGTACTCAACAACTGCCCTCTTCTGCTCACAAATCCTTCCCAACATTTGCAGTGTAGAGTTCCAACGCGTGGGGACATCACACACCAGTCTGTGAGCCGGAAGCTGCCAACGCTGCTGAAACACTGCAAGGGCGGAGGAAGCTGTAGCTGACTTTCTAAAATGGGCACACAGGCTGCATACTTTAACAGCTCCGGGTAGGATTTGAGAAACCGCTGAACCACGAGGTTAAGCACATGGGCCAGGCATGGTACGTGTGTGAGTTCGCCTCGCCTCAGAGCCGCCACCAGGTTCCGGCCATTGTCACACACGACCATGCCTGGCTGTAGGTTCAGCGGTGTGAGCCACAGATCTGCCTGCTCTTTCAGAGCTGTCCACAACTCTTCAGCATTGTGTGGTTTTTCACCTAAGCATATTAGCTTCAGCACAGCCTGTTGCCGCTTGGCCGAGGCAGTGCTGCAGTGCTTCCAGCTTGTGACTGATGTGGTCATTTCAGAGATGGAGGCTGAAGAGGAGGAGGAGGCTGAGGAGGATGAGGTGCAGGGGCTGTAGACCATGGGTGCAACCCTGATTGACCTAGGGCCCACAATCCTTGGCGTCGGGAAGACGTGTTCCGTCCCAAGGTCTGACTGGCTCCTGGCTTCCACTATGTTAACCTAGTGTGCCGTCAGCGAGATGTACCCTCCCTGCCCTCAAGCACTTGTCCACGTGTCCCTGGTTAGGTGGACTTTACCGGTAACTGCGTTGTTGAGAGCACGGCTAATGTTTTGGGACACGTGCTTGTGTAATGCGGGGACGGCACACCGGGAGAAATAGTGGCGGCTGGGGAGAGCCATCGACAGAAACCACGGCAATAGGGGATGACAAAGGTTTGGGTTGTAGTTTAAGTTTTTCCAAGAATCCCCCATCAATCACATTCAGAGTAGAACCACAATCCACAAATACCCGAAATTCAATTAATTCCTCCTGAGCTGCAGTAGTAGCAGAAAGAAATACCCCCTTAGTGTTTAAACAGGCTATACGGGCGTAACTGACCTTTTTTTTTTTTTTTCTTTGTTCATACGAAGCACACAGTTCTTAATGAAATGGTCAGATTTTCCGCAATAAAAGCACAAACCTTCAGAAAACCTGCGGTCTCTTCGACCTGGTACACCTGTTCCGTCGTGAGCCCTGTCAAATCAGCATGCATCTGTTCTAGGATCCTTTGACCGTCTTTAGTCTGAGGTCGAGGAGACCCCGATCGCATGGTGATCGCCAGGGTCAAGGGCTCCCCCTTACGGCTGACAATTGTATCGCATCTGACGGTTCCAGCTGTTCTGGCATCCCCAGGATCTGGGCCATTTCGGTCCTGGCAGGAAGAATGAGCTCACTCGGATTCAGGTTCACGCATCGTACCACCAGGTTTCCCTTATGGACGGTAGCCAAGGTCTGCGCTACTAATAGACCCGGAGGCACCTTGTCCACGGTGGTTGACTCGATCTGAATCTCTACCCCTTCTAGTGGGGTGCAGGCTCGGACGGGCAAAGTGAGGACTGTCTGTCCTGGTGGTAAGGTGAGGGGGTTGGTGGTGGGTATTATCCCCTTTCCCAGAACTTTTCCCCCACTTGAGGTCTCTTGCGCCTGGGCAACCCTGATCAGCTGCTGGAGGGCCTTCCTTTGAGGGGCTCTAGAGTTCCACCGCCCTAGCGTGAGCTCTCGTGGCTCCCTAATCAGGATCTGCCCGATTTCCTTCAGCACGTTCATACCGAGGGTCACTGGTGGTCCTGGGCCAGCATCTCCGCCTGTCAGGACGACTGCTTTTCTTCCCACATCTTGTCCGCACACCCGGATGCATTACCACACTACTCCTGTGACTGGAATGGGCAGTTGGTTAGCGGCTGTGAGCTTTATCAAGGGACCCCCTTCATTTCGTGCCATCTCTGGGTACCGCTGACGGAAATAAGTTTCTCCCATGGTGGTCACTTGAGATCCCGTGTCGATCAAGCAGTGAACCGCCCGTCCGCCAAGCTCGGCCCTCACTGTCAGGCTCATGGATATTAAGTCTTCGGGACTCACTGCCTTCCTCTGCTCCGGGTTGCGTCCCTCACACCCGGAGCCCGTCAGTTTAACGGCTGCTGGGACAGAGGCCTTCCTCGACTGGCACAGCTCCTGGAGTAATGCCCCATGCCCCCACAATTCCAACACGTTGGTCCCCTGTCTGCAGGGGGTCGTCGGGCCACCCGATTGGGCTCTGTTCCAACCCAGGGTCTGGGCTCGTCCTTTACTTCGCCCGGGGGTCTCGGGTCAACTGTTCCGGCTCTCACTGATTGAGCCACTCAAATGTTGTACCACTCTTCTCGCATTTCTTGGATCTCCCGCCGCATCTCTCGGGCCCATTCTGGTTCGGCCGTGGGCGACGGGGGCACTGCATTGCCCCGGACCATCCCTGCCAGGGTCACTACCCCATCTCCTGTTCCCTCACGTGGGCCTCTGTCCCTGCCTCCAGAAAGGTCATATGTGGGTTGGTGCGCAAGCGCTCTTGCAAGGCCTGTCTCAGCTGCACATCTCTGAGGCCGGCTACGAACTGGTCCCTAAGTACTAGGTCCGGGGGCCCCACTCCCACGTCCTCTAGGTTCATTTTCCTAGTGATGTAAGTGTACACACTCTGTAGGGCATTGACATATTGGGTCACAGTCTCCCCCTCCCTTTGTACCTGTTGGAACAGTCGCATCCTTAACTCTGCCACATTAGTAGGGTCCCCATGCATTTCTTCTAGGATCTGTACCACCTTTTCCACCTTATTTCGGTCAGTGGGGGAACAAAACATTACTGACTGTCGAGCTTCTCCTTCTAAAGCCAGCAAAGCTATCTCTGCTTGCATATCGGGGGTCATTGGGTGCATCCGTAACATGCTCCTAACCCGTTCTACCCAATCCCACAGCATCATGTTGTCTCCGGTAAACTTTGGGAGATTATTCAACATGGCGCCCAGGGGTAGGCTAGCTGTAGGAGCTCTCGCGCTGGCCTGGTCTGCCATGCCTGCAACTGCATCTGGGGACGACATCCTGCCGACTACGCCAAATGTTAAAAGGCTCGGATGCCGCACACAGCACGCAGAGAGTATGGCAGAGGTTTAATTCAAGATTTGGTTTCTCCACGCAGGGAGTGTAAATTTAAGTAACACAACAATAAAACAGTAAAATCGGACAATAAACGATTGTGGTTTAACTATAACACGGAAAGGATGAACAATACGGCGCAGTCCCAAAAGTTCAGGCTGAATAAGAGAAGGTAGATTACTGGAGGCTTGCACTTATCTGTCCTTTAGCGATAACTACGTCCGTCTTCAGACACTCACTCTGGAGGGTGTCCGTCTTCTGGTGGCAGTGGGCGGTCTTGGGTCTCACCCACTGGGCCCCCAGTCCTTTTGACCACACGACAGCGGTCACGACTCCTTTAAGAGCCGTAGCAAGCTCCTCCGGCATACAACAAACTGTGTTAGGATCACTAATTCCGGGTGCGTCCTCACCCGTAGGTCACCGTCAGTTGTCTGGAAAACTGTGGTGATGCAGGTAACTGAACGATCACTTTCTGTAGGCCCGGTACAGACCGCACGCCCCTTGTTTTGTGGCAAGCTGTGTCACCCGTTCGTCCGTCACTGCAAATAGGTCAGCACGTCTCTATTTCACTGAGGACAGGGCAGCACGTCTCTCTCTCGTCGGCAGGTCAGACCGTTTCTCCCCAACTGCCGGTCTGCTCTCCACAACCAACTGTCTCTTTCGCGCGAGCCCAGACACCTGACTTCCTCTCCTCTGTCCCTCTCCTCTGTCCTCCAGCACTGTCCAGGAAGTCCCCCGTGCACTCTTAATCCCATCCCCTGGCAACACTGGGCAGGACCCTGGCAGTTCTGGCGCCGGAGCTCCGCACCTGTCCCTAGGCAAGTCTTCCTTCTTACACTAACGTGATACAGCACGCCACATCTCAGCTTGTAATTTTTTGGCAGTGAAATTCAGCTGTACGCAGAGCTCGTGCAGAGTAAAAAAAATCTATTTTTTTGGTACTAATGTGATACAGCAGGCCATATCTCAGTTCGAAATTTTTTGGAGCATGTATTCTATTGTATGCAGGCCTCTTCACAGTAAAAAAATAATAATTTCTTCAGTTTAGTAATGTGATCTAGCAGGCTAGATGTCAGTTTGACATTTTTTGGAGCATATACAGTATTCTATTGTATACAGGCCTCATCCACAGTAAAAAAATAATAATTTCTTCTGTTACAAAGGTGATACAGCAGGCCAGATGTCAGTTTGAATTTTTTGGAGCATATATTCTATTGTATACAGGCCTCATCCACAGTAAAAAATAAATAAAAAAATTCTTCTGTTACTAAGGTGATACAGCAGCCCAGATCTCAGTTTGAATTTTTTTGGAGCACATATTCTATTGTATACAGGCCTCATCCACTGTAAAAAAAAATAATTTATTCTGTTACTAAGGTGATACAGCAGGCCAGATGTCAGTTTGATTTTTTTTGGTGCTGATATTGTCCTCCATACAGGGGTACACATGATAAAATCAAAATTGGTTTTCTTACTAACATGCTACCTAAAGCAGAGTACTGAAGGGGAGATATGTTTCACTGTGGCTGTTAGCTTCAGTGAATTGAAACCTTGAAGTTTTCTCCAGCATATTATGCGCTGAGGGGTTAAACCGACATTTTAAAAGAGCTTGGTTTTTGTGAATGGTCATAGTGTGGGTGGGAGGCCATTCACCATATCTCCACCCCAGGGTGTGGTCTGGGCTATAAATAGCCAGCCTTTTGACTCGGGTGCTGTTCAGTGTAAGGAGAAGCTAGCTCGTGAGAAAGTGGAGCTTGTGTTTTTGTGCTAACCTGGACTGTGTGTTATTGGTAGCCCTGAGACTAACATCTCCCATAATCCGAACTTCGCACCCCCATCTCCAAGACTGCTCTCGTGCTTCGCCAGCTCTCTGGAATGCACTACCCCAGACGATCCGACTGATACCTAGCCCCCATGTCTTCAAGTGCGCTTTAAAAACCCATCTCTTTAAACAAGTCTACCACCTCAACTCAGTAATCTAACTTTCCCCTGTTCCCTCCTTCTAAATATAATTCAGAATCTGCTCCCTCCTATTCATCTGTCTCCACACCCTCCATGCACACGATAACTGCACTTGATACTTGATAATTGCACTTAAACATACTAGCTGAAGACTGGATCATGCAGCTTTATATGAAAATGTATTATAATTGCTGGACCTGAAATAACAAGCACTTTTCATCTATTATGTACCCCTATTCCCTTGTAGATTACAAGCTTGTGAGCAGGACCCTCACTCTAAATGTAACTGTTTAAACTGTCTTACCTTTTATTGAATTTATTGCCTGAATACGTCCCCGCTTAATTGTAAAGTGCTGCGGAATATGTTGGCGCTATATAAATCAAAAATATTATTATTATTATTAGTGGCCGGACCGCGGCCCATGTAAGGGCGGTTCTGTACATTTTTCTTTTTCTTTACTGTTATTCCAGAAAGGCCGTGTTTATTTTATGAACTTTGCCGTGGTTTATGCCGTTTTAAATAAACCACCAAGAAATTTAAAGAGACAGTGTTCCATGTCTACCTCCGAGTGCAGCAGAGCAAGCCAATCTACCAAAGGTGGTGCTAGAAATGTGGTCAATTTCCCCAGGGAGCACGTTTGATGGCTGTGGATAACCTGCATGTCTTGCAGTGAGCCAGGAAGCGAAGTCAGACAGCATGGAGGATCTGATCAAGCCCCTTGTGAAAGCCCAGCAGCAGCAACAGCTGGCCCAACAGTAGAAATAACTGGCACATCAGGAGATGAGTAAGCTGCGATGCAACAGATCCAACAACAGCAGTAGCACCTGCAGCAGCAGCAACAGGACCAGTACCGACAACAGCAGCAACAGATTGAGTTGCTCACAGTGGCGGTTCATGGGAGGCCGGAAACCCCTTCCCCAAGTCCAGGGGACGACACATACATCCAGAAGGTGGTAAGATGAGCGATGCAAAAAATGACCCCGGGCGATGATGTGGAAGCCTTTTTGACTGTGTTTGAAAGGGTAGCAGAGCGGGAGAAGCTGCCGCAGGAGCAGTGGGCAGAGGTGCTGTCCCCCTATTTAACTGGCGAGCCCCAAAAGACTTATTATGACCTGGCCTTACAGGATGCACAGGAATATTCCAAACTAAAAACTGAGATACTTTCACGCTCAGGGGTAACTATGTTTGTCCGAGCTCAAAGAGTCCACCACTGGGCGTATTGTAGTAATAAACCCCCTTGCTCTCAAATGTTCAGTCTGCTAAATCTGGTACATAAGTGGTTGCAGCCAAGGCCCTCCCCCCAGCCCAGATGATCGTAATGGACAGATTTATTCACTCCCTTCCCAGACCTGTGCAGACCTGAGTTTCCCAGGGAGACCCCCAAAATGCAGATGACCTAGTGAGCCTAGTAGAAAGGTACCAGGTGGTCGAGAGGTCCCTAAGGAACCTGGGCGTTGTTACATCCCTCTACTGGGGTACCCAGAAGGAGCCTGAATCTCAAAAGAGGGGTAGTAGAGCCTCAACTGGGGGTAGTTTGAGATCCCAAGGGGTCGATGAGGGGTTGCCAAAAGCCGCTGGTAAAAACTTGACCTGTTGGAGATATCAGGGTCCTGGACACATAGCCGCCCATTGTCCTATGTCCTCCAAACAGATGGACTTCCACATGGGGAGGCACTATTTGTATTATGCCTATCCAGCATGCAGTGTGGACTGTCAGCCCGGTGAGGGGCCACAGGCATATCCCGTAACAATAAATGGGTTATTGTTGATGGGACTCAGGGATTTTGGTGACTCTGATAAGGGCCACACTCCCCCTTCAGTTGATCCCCAGAAAAAACGTGGGTTTCTGCTGTATTCATGGGGACGCCAAAGACTACCCTGTTGCTAGAGTGACTATAAAAATGAACTGCGGTGCTGAATCCCATGAGGTTGGCATGGTTAAAGACCAGCTACACCCAGTGATAATAGGACGAGACTTGTTCTGGGACTTATGGCTTAAGGGGTATGTGTCAAGTGACTCAGACAGGAGCCGGTTCAACCATGTTCAATCCCCGAAGTCGAATGAGTTCCCCCTCTGTGTCCTTGCTGGTGACAAGGACTAGATGGTGACCAATCAGGCTGAGATTCCAGAATTGGAGGTTGCTTTGGGGAATTTTGGGATTGCTCAAATGTGCGATCTTTCTTTAAAAGGGGCATTTGACAATGTGTCTGTGATAAATGGGGTCAATCGCTGAAGAGCCGGGGGCTGACACCACATTTCCACATTTTGCTTTAAATGAAGAGCTGCTATATCGGGTCACTAAAATAAGAGAAGAAGTGATAGAGCAGTTGTTGGTGCTGGGTTCCTATCGGCCCATTCTCATATCTTGGGTGGGCATCTCGGAGTAGATAAAACTCGGGAGCAGGTCCTGCATAGGTTCTACTGGCCTGGATGTCACAGAGAGATTGTTAATTACTGCCAGTTCTGCCCCACCTGTCAGCTAGCTGCTCCAGTATCCCACTTCTGAAGCCCTCTAGTGTCATTGACTATTATAGAGGTCCCATTCGACCGGATCCCCATGGACCTTGTGGGGCCCTTGTTTAAGTCTGCCAGGGGGCACCAATACATCTTGGTAGTGCTGGACTATGCAACTTGGTATCCGAAAGCGGTACTACTGAGAAATTCCTCAGCCAGGAGTATAGCCAGAGAGCTAGTGCATATTTTCTCCCGGACAGGCCTGCCAAAGAGATCCTGATGGACCAGGGAACTCCTTTTTATGTCTAAGGTAATGAGGGAGTTGTGTAAAGCTCTACAGATTAAACAGCTTCGGACATCGGTATACCACCCGCAGACGGATGGCATGGTAGAGAGATTAAACAAGACCTTGATGTCTATGCTGAAGAAGGTTGTGGAGAAGGATGGGCGAGACTGGGATTGCCTACTGCCTTACCTGCTGTTCTCCTTCAGGGAAGTTCCCCAGAGCTCTACAGGATTCTCACCGTTTGAGCTGCTATACGGACAGCACCCTCAGGGACTTCTGGATATAGCGAAGGAGACCTGAGAAGAAGAGGTTCCACCCCACTGGAGCATCATTGATCATGCCACCAAGATGCATGACTGGATCACGAAGGTGATGCCGATTGTGAAGGAGAGCCTCCTCCAAGCAAAAGAAGGTCAGGCAAGGGTCTACAATTGGGCTGCAAAGCCGAGACAATTCAGCCCTGGAGACCGGGTATTGGTATTAGTAACCACGGTCGAAAGTAAATTTCTGGCCAAGTGGCAAGGGCCATACAAGGTGGTCGAGAAGTTGAGTGATGTCAACTATAAAGTCCACCAGCCAGGAAGAAGGAAGCCATACCAGATATACCACATCAACCTGCTTAAACCATGGAGAGACAGGGAACTGGTGGAAGCTAACTGTCTGGGGGCCAATCCTGAAGCCAGGGTCGAGGATGTCACAATGGCAGAGACACTGTCACCGGCCCAAAAGCTACAGTGCCGAGAACTGCTTCAACAAAATCGAGACCTTTTTTCGGAGTTGCCAGGATGTACGCAAGTTGTGGTGTATGAGATCCTGATGGAACCGCACGTACGGGTGAACCAGAGGCCATATCGAATCCCCAAAGCCCACCGCGAGGTGATCTCCAAGGAGGTGGGGAGAATGTTGAACCTGAGCGTCATCGAGGAATCAAAGAGCAGCTGGTCCAGGCCCATTGTTCTTGTACCGAAGCCGGACAGCGAATAGCGTTTCTGTAACGACTACAGAAAGTTAAATGAAGTGTCTAAATTCGACACATATCCGATGCCCTTGGTTGATGAACTTATTGAAAGGCTAGGGCCAGCCAGATACATCACCACCCTAGACCTAACAAAAGGGTATTGGCAAATTCTCTTGTCTCCAAGTGCCAAGGCCTTCTCTACACCTGATAAGTGTTTCCAGTACACCAGGATGGCATTCGGTCTGCAGGGAGCCCCAGTTACCTTCCAGAGGGTCATGGACCGGATCCTAGCCTCTCACAAGCAGTACGCTGCTGCTGACCTGGATGACATTGTGATCTTCAGCCCAGATTGGGGAAGTCACCTACAGAAGATCCAGGCAGTACTAGATGTGCTGAGGAAGGCTGGCTTTATCATAAACCTGAAGAAGTGCGCTATGGGAAAAGAAGAGGAGAAATACTTGGGCTACATCATCGGAAGTGGCAAAATAAAGCTGCAGGTGAAGATGGTGGAAGCAATCCAAAAGTGTCCGCAACCGGCTTCCATGAAACAGGTTCTGGCATTTCTAGGAATTATGGGATACTATCGGCGATTTATCCCGAATTTCGCCATGATAACCGCACCCCTGACTGACCTGCTTAAAGGTACGAAGACGGCAATGGCCAAATGGTCTTCTGAGGTGGAGATGGTGTTCCAGGAATTGAAGCTTGCTCTGTGTAAGCAGCCGGTTTTGATTGTGCCTGACTTCAATAAGGAGTTTGTGGTCCAGACGGACGCCTCAGAGGTCGGGGTAGGAGCCGTGTTGTCTCAAGAAGTAAATGGGGAGGAACATCCCATTCTACATCTAAGCAGAAAACTCTCTGTCTGTGAAAAAAACTACGCTATTATTGAAAAAGAGTCCCTGGCCATCAAATGGGCAGTTGACACCCTGAGGTACTACCTATTAGCCTGGAAGTTAGTGTCAGACCATACACCCCTAAAATGGATGAGGGAAAGTTTTTTTGAAGAATGCTCAGGTGACTAGGTGGTTTCTAGCACTCCAGGACTTTAGTTTTCAGGCCTGGGAAACCACATAGTAATGCAGACGCCGTGTCCAGACTTCCATGTTTAGCAAGTGAAGGTCAAACCTCTGGCTTTGGGCAGAGGTGGGAGCGTATATGTGACAAAGTCACTTGCAGAGTACTGGAGGGGAGATATGTTTCACTGCAGCTGTTAGCTTCAGTAAATTGTAACCTTGAAGTTTTCTCCAGCATGTTATGCGCTGGGGAGTTAAACCGCCATTTTAAAAGGGCTTGGTTTTTGTAAATGGCCATAGTGCGGGTGGGAGGCCATTCACCATATCTCCATCCCAGGATGTGGTATGAGCCTTAAATAGACAGCCTTTTGACTCAGGTGTTGTTCAGTGTATGGAGAAGCTAGCTCCTGAGAGAGAGGAGCTTGTGTTTTTGTGCTAACCTGGACCATGTGTTATTGGTAACCCTGACTGGCTGGACTCCGGCCGATGTAAGGACTCTTCTGTACCTTTTTCTTTACTATTATGCCAGAAGGGCCGTGTTTGTTTTATGAACTTTGCCGTGGTTTAAGCCATTTTAAATAAACCACCAAGAGACTTAAAGAGACAGTGTTCATTGTCTACCTCCAAGTGCAGCAGAGCAAGCCGATCTACCACACAGACTATATTTCATCTTTTAATTACTTGGTGCTGATATTGTTCTCCATACAGGAGTACACATGATAAAATCGAAATTGGTTTTCTTACTACCGTGCTACCTAAAGTAGGATACATTTCATCTTTTAATTCTTTGGTACTCATATTCTGCTTCATACAGTGGTTCACACAATAAAATCTAATTTTTTTCTGTTACAACTGTGCTACAGAAACTAGGCCACATTTCAGCTTTTAATTATTTTGTGCTAATATTGTGCTACAGCCAGCAGTCCACATTTAAGAATCTAAATTGGTTGCTCTAATAACACGGTCCGAAATCCTTGCCACATTTCAGCATTGGACAGGGCTTGAAGCAGCATTTCTAACTTAAACTTTGATCAGTAACTGGTGGATGAGTGACAGGTGTACGCCTGGTGCTCTGAGAGCTCTGCCAAATTCAGGCAACACACATGAAAGAGACCCAACTTGGAGACCAAACATTTCCAATAATTATGGGCAGATACCACTAAAGTGGCATTAATTTCTATTTATTTATTTTATTCACTTATATAGCGCCAATAATTCCACAGTGCTTTACAGACATCATCAATTTCCCCATAGTAGAAATAGTATAATGGGGCTCAGGCACTCCTTCCACTACAGACAACCCATCAGATGGAGACCCAACTTGGAGTCTCCACATTTCAAATTTTTTTTAGCAACATCTGCAGCACTAGCAACAACAGGCACAGAAGCCAAGACATAGGTGTCACAGACTGCAATTAGGCGAGATCAATGCAGCACACTAAAAAGTACACCATCACCTAGTCTTCCCGGTCTGTGACTGGGGTGGAAAAGTCATTGGAGATCCATGACTTGTTCATCTTGATGAAAGTTAGGTTACACTTTCAGGGGACAGCCAGATGCGCTTATCCATGAACACACCAGCAGCACTGAAGACACGTTCTGAGAGAACGCTGGCTGCCGCCCATGATAAAACTTCTAAGGCGTGACAGGCGAGCTCAGGGCACTATTCAATTTTTCTAGGCCAAAATTCAAAAGAGTCCAAACCCCCAATGTCATCTTTATTGAGCTCGAGATACTCCTTCACCATTTTCTACAGTCGCTCACTACGTGTCAGACTTGCACTCTGTTCTGCAGGTGCACGGTCTGGTCTAAAAATGGAGTGAAAAGGCTCAAAGAATTTATTTTTTTACATTTATTTAACTCATATAGCGCCATTAAATCCACAGCGCTTTACAGACATTAGTGGCACTGTCCCCCTTGAAGCTCATAATCTAAATTCCCTATCAGTATGTCTTTGGAGTGTGGGAAGAAAAATGAGCACCCAGTGGAAACCAAAGCAAACGCGAGGAGAACATGCAAACTCCTTGCAGATGTTGTCCTTGGTGTGGTTGGAACGCAGGACCCCAGCACTGCAAGGATGGTAATGTTTTTGCATTGAAGATTCAATGTTTCCAGGGTTGGAAGTCTATAACTGCAATGCACACTGTGTGCCTCACTGCTGTCTTGGGGAAACCACTCTCAAGCTTGTCTTCAAGCGTGTTTTGATACTCCAGCATGGGTGCATCCCTTTCCAAGGGGGGGAAGCATCTGGCAAAATTTATTCTTGTACCGTGGATCGAACAGAGTGGCAACCCAATAGTCATCACTATTTCTAATCCTAACAATACAGGCAACAATCATGGTAAAGATAGTGCTGCAAAAAGGCGATCATGGGTCGGTCTCTTTCATGAGGTCCAAGGCCATAGTGTGTTGGTGGCAGGATAATACTCAAGCTTGCTTCCTCCATCCCTTCCTGTCAAACACGCACAACAGAGAGGGGATCATTATCCTCTTCATCTCGCATCAATGAACTCTTCCTCCTCGTCCTCCTCCATTTGTTTCTCGGCTCCTGCACCTTCACTAACAGTTTGTCTGGTACCATGAGCCCCCCTGATCACTTTAATCCACAGTCCAATGGCAACCGCCTGTGCGACAACAGTCCGGAACTTAGAGATATTGTTAGCCCTTCTGCATCCTCCTCTGCTTCCTCCTCTTCCTCTGGGACCACCACCTCCTCCCGCAGACTATTCAAAGTGTGCACCAGCATGTAGATGACCGGAATAGTGATGCTGATCACGGCATCGTCAGCGCTAACCATCTTAGTAGCCATTTCGAAAATGGGCAGAAGGGTGCAGAGGTCCTTCATCTGTGTCCACTCCGAAAGTGTGATTTGCACCATGTCCGTACTGCGTTTGCCCAGGCTATATGACATGAGATACTGCGTCAGAGCTCTTTGCTGCTGCCACAGTCGCTGCAACATGTGCAGTGTTGAATTACACCATGTCGGCAGATCGCATATCAACCGGTTAACCAGTAGGCCGAAAAATCTCTGTACAGACGCAAGTTGATGACCTGCGGGTTGCGAATAGCGGTAGTGAGCACAGCGACCGTGGTTTCTGCAGCAATGCATCCAGGCCGGGATAGTGGCAGAGAAATTGCTGTACCATAAGGTTGAGGATTTGAGCCAGCCATGCAAGGCACGTGTGTGAGGTTGCCCCGACGTAGGGCTGCCACCAGGTTTTCACTTTTATCACACATGGCCTTCCTTGGCTCCAGGTTCAGTGGAGGCAGCCATTGTTCAAACTCAGCCTGTATAGCTGTCCACAACTCTTGATCTGTATGACTGCAATCTTCAAGGCCTGTTAATTTAAACACTGCCAGATTGTGGTGAGCCCTGACTGCGCAGTGCAAAGGTGGGAGGAAATCTCTCTGCACTGTTGGATCGCGTGTCTCGTTAAGGCAGAGGTTGAGGGCGAAGGTGGAGGCCCTAGAGGAGGTGGAGAAGGCAGAAGCACTGGAGGAAGTGTTAGATACAGAGGTTTGTCCTGCAAGTATTGGGAAATCCAAAACCTGGTGTCTAGTGGTTTAGTTCTCCATCCCCTGATGTGTAGTGGTTTAGTTCTCCAACCCTAGCTCTTTAGTAGTTTAGTTCTCCAACCCCTGTTGTCTATTAGTTTAGTTCTCCATGTTCTGTTGTATTTGTTTCGTTCTCCAACCCTAGGTGTTTAGTAGTTTAATTCTACAACCCTTGTTGTCTAGTAATTTAGTTCTCCATCCCCAAGCGCCCTGCAAGCCTTGGGGATTCCAAGACTTGCAGAGCAGCCCATTCCCCACCTGCCCCCGCAGCCACCAGAGTCACCCAGTGCCCAGTCAGCGAGATGCAACGCCCCTTGTCCAGGTGTCTGTGGTGAAATGCACCCTGTCAGACATAGATTTTTTTCAAGGAACGGGTGATGTTTTCTGCAACATGCTAGTGTAGCACAGGCACATCTTTCTTAAAGAAGTAATGGCGACTGGGAAACTGGTACTGGGGAACTGCGACGGCCATCAGCTTTCAGAAACCGTCTGTATCCACCAGGCGAAAAGGCTGCAAATCTGTGGCCAACAGTTTGAAGTTGGTGAAGTTCAAGCTCTTTGCTTTGGCATGTGAAGGAGAAAACAATCTTTTACGTGACCACAACTGTGGGATTGAAGGCTGGCTGCTGTGCTGAGAGAGGGTGGAGTAGGGTGAACACGACAAGCTGCTGTACTGTGAAAGAGGTGCAGGTGGAGATGTTGCGGTGGATTGAGAAAGATGGGGTGTGCTCAGTGTCTGAGATCAGTCAAAAACAGCAGGTATGTCCACTTCTGTAACAGCTGACGGGCTCTCACTCACCATGACTGTAGCAGGTAAACAAGTGGAGGTTCTGCGGCCGGAGACCTGTGTGAGAGGTGATGGAGGAGGAAGAAGCAGAAGATGCGGTTGATGGGGCTGCCGGTGTTTGGCGTGGCCCGCTAGTCTGAATTTTAGCACAGTGAGATTCCTAGATTAACACCAGTTGATCGTGCATGTGCCAGTTCATACATGTAGTAGTCAAATTATTGCATTTTTTTTACTCTACTCTGTCATTTTTAACAAAGTTGGCAGATAACGTGAGTTGTGTAATTTTTTGCAGTCTCAAAAAAGACCCAGGCTAGGCAACCCTTGCTACCTCTGCGAACTGCAGACCCGCAAACGCTGCTGGCCACTGCCACAGTTGGGGCTGAGGATGCAGTGCTTGTCGTAGTTGCATAACTCTGTGTCTGTGCGGGAAGCCGCAATGTAACCTCCTTGTCTACCTCCTCCTCCACCTCCTCTGCTGAGCTACTCAGCTGCAAGCCTCTGTGTTCACACCAAGTGGGATCTATAACCTCATTGTCATCCTCTCTGTTCTCCCACTCCTCCCCCTGAGAGTCATTCCTCCTCTTCCTGCCTTGACAGCACAGTACAGTCTGTGTGCGCCTCAAGTATCTGAGTCTCATCAAGATTACCTCCACCCCCTACTTAGTCCGGCCCTGGATGAAACTGAAAAAATTTTGGGCATCGCTGCACATGCTTTCCTCCTCTTGAGTCTGTGAATCTTTGGATCAGACCTCTGATGCCCCAGAATAGAATGTGTGAACAGCTCTGCAGATTCGTCCATCTGTGGTTCCCCACAGTCAGTTAGGTGGTTGGAGAGTTGTGACGCAGCGAGAAACAGGGGTAATTGAGGTGTCACCTTTGAGGACTGTACTGTGTGATGTTAAGGTGGAGTAAGAGGAGCAGAGGCCACTTGATGCAGCACTTGCCATCTACTGGATCACATGCTCTTTGTGGCCCTCATCTACAAGGCGTACCACTGTGCAGCTGCCAAAGAAAGGGAGTGGAGTAGCCCATCCAGTAACAGAAGTTGTCAAAATGCTGCGTAATTGCTCACTGCAGCAAAACAAACCTACTTCTCATCTCTCATATCATCCCTGTCTCACAACCCTAAACAGCTATTCAGTACTTTCAACTCTCTCCTTCATCCACCAGCTCCGCTTCCCTCTCCTTTCATCTCAGCTGAAGACTTTGCCTCATTCTTCCAGCAGAAGATTGACAACATAAGGCAATGCTTTTGCTTAAAAGTCCCCACAGCCCCTTCTCATAATTACTCAATTCTCCTCCTCCAAATCTAGCTTCTCCACCATCACGGAAGATCAACTTTCCTCTTTTTACTCTCCAAATCACATCTCACCACCTGTGAACTTGACCCAATCTTGTTCCACCTCATTCCAAACCTTATCACGTCTTCATCCCAGCCCTAACCCACCTCTTAAACCTGTCACTAACAACTGGTGTCTTCCCCTCATGCTTCAAACATACTTCAATCACACCCATCCTCAAAAAGCCCTCCCTTGACCAATCCTTTGTGTCTAGCTATCACCCCATATCACTTCTCCCCATTGCCTCCAAACTGGAGCAACACGTCCATTTTGAACTGTCCTCCCACCTCTCCTCCTGCTCCCTCTTTGACTGCTTACAATCTGATTTCTGACTGTACCATTCCACTGAAACTGCCCTGACTAAAGTCACCAATGACCTACTAACTGCCAAATCCAAGCGACACTAGTTTGTCCTCCTCCTCCTGGACCTGGCATCTGCCTTCGACACAGTAGACCATTCCCTCTTGCTACAGACTTTCTAATCTCTTGGCATTACAGACTTGGCCCTTTCTTGGATCTCCTCATGCCTAACATACAGGACATTCAGTGTCTCCCGCTCACACACCATCTCCTCATCTCACCCCCTATGTGTTGGTGTCCCCCAAGGTTCAGTTCTAGGATCCTTGCTCTTCTCCATCTACACCTTCGGCCTTGGACAGCTCATAGAATCTCACGGCTTTCAGTATCACCTCTATGCTGATGACACACAGATCTACCTCTCTGGACCTGAAATCACCTCCTTACTAACCAGAATCCCACAATGTGTGTCCGCTATTTCATCTTTCTTCTCTGCCTGATTTCTAAAACTTAACATGGATAAAACCGAATTCATCATCTTTCCACCATCTCATTCATCCCCCCTAACTGACCTATCCATCATAGTCAATGGCTGCCCACTCTCCCCAGTCCCGCAAGCTTGACTCTGATCTCTTCTTCAAACATCAGATCCAAGCCCTTTCCTCCCGACTCCAACTCCAAAATACCTCCGGAATCCGCATATTCCTCAACCATGAATCTACAAAACCACAAGTGCACGCCCTCATCAACTCCCACCTCGACTACTGCAACCTCCTGCTCTGTGGTCTCTCTTCTAATACTCTTGCACCCCTCCAATATATTCTAAACTCGGCTGGCCGACTAATCCACCCGTCATCCCACTATTCCCCGGCTTCTCCCCTCTGTCAATCCCTGCGCTGGCTTCCCATTGCCCAGAGACTCCAGTTGAAAACCCTAATTTTGCCATACAAAGCCATCCAAAACCAGCACCCTCCATATATCTGTGACCTAGTCTCCCGGTACTTACCTGCGCGCAACCTCCCAAGATCACAAGATCTCCTTCTCTACTTCCCTCTTATCTCTTCTTGCCACAATCACATACACGATTTGTCCTATGCATCTCCCCTACTCTGGAACTCTCTACCCCAACACATCAGACTCTTGCCTACCGTGGAAACATTCAAAAGGAACCTGAACACCCACCTCTTCAGACAAGCGTATAACCTGCAGTAACCCTTGCTCCACCATACCACTACATGACCAGCTGGACCCTCACCTACTGTATCCTCACCCATCCCTTATAGACTGTTTGTGAGCCCTCGCGGCAGGGTCCTCGCTCCTCCTGTGCCAGTCGGTGACCCTTTTTCACATGTAAAGTGCCATGGAATAAATGGCACTATAATAATAATAATAATAATAATTATACTACTTGTACACTTTCCAGGTGTCTGCCCCTAATTTGAGCTGTTTGGCAACTTTTGAGCCCTTTGAAGGTGTTGTCTATGCGTTTGGTTTTTCCTCCCATTGAATCCAATGGGGTTCGGTATGTTTGTCGAACCGTGCTACGAATTATTCAGCGAACATCAGTAAGTTCGCCAAGCTGGGATGAACCGAACATTTCAATGTTCGCTCATCTCTAATTACTGACACTCCTATGTTGATTGACATCATTGGTTTGCTCAAAGCCAAAGCTGTCTGAAAATAAACCTCAGTTATGTGATCACTGCCCCTGTATAGGGTTTAGCATAAAATCACTTTCTCCTTGCATCTGACATTGCTTGTCTCTTCTACTATCGCTTAAGTGCAGGAGAGAACTCACAAGTTACTCTCTCATTAGCTTTACCTGAGTGATGTCATCAGCAAGGAGAGAGTAATTTGTGTGCTCTCTCTTGCACTGAAGTGATAGTGGAGGAGATGAGCAATGTCAGAAGTGAGGAGAGAATGATTTGAGTCCTCTCTCCTGCACTGAAGTGATAGCAGACGAGATGAGCAATGTCAGCAACGAGGAGAGAGTGATTTATGTGCTCTCTTTCTTGCATATGGGCAGTGATCACATATCAGAAGTTTATCTTCGGACAGCTACCCAGCTATACTAGAGCTAGGTCATGAGTGAGGAGAGAATGTATTGTGCAGTGCGCTGTCTCCTGCCCTGAAGTGATAGCAGAGGAAACGAGGAATGTCAGAAACGAGGAGAGAGTGATTTGTGTGCTCTTTCTCCTACACATGGACAGCGATCACATAACAGAGGTTTATCTTCAGACAGCGCTTGCTCTTGGCAAGTCAGCACTGTCAATCAACATAGAAGCAGTGACATTAGCATAAATAAGTGCAAAGAGGCGTTTAGCCACACTAAGAGTGCACTGAGCATCCTCAGATTACTACAGAACTAGCTGGCTGAAGAAACAAGCCTGAGGCAAGGATAGTCAAACAAAGCCAGGTCAGTATCAGGAAGGAGAAAACCAGGTGCAGAAATGGTAGACTCAAAATCAGGAACGAAGCTTACAAATATCACCAGAGATATAGGAGAACCAAACAGTCATTGGCAACTCCCTACAGTTTGCTGAGAGTTTAAGTAAGGTGTGGCGCTGTCCCACTAGCCAAAGCACGGAACTGATTACACCTGCTGGGGTATTGGACAGCATACACCCAGTCTGTCTGATTGGACAGTACCAGTATATCTGGCTGGACAGTGCCTGTGCTGCCAGCAATATTAGCCATAGCATCTCCTCTATCAATGGTGCCTCCCACAGAATGAATATGGTGGCACTTGGTGACAAAGGTAGATGCCGCTTGAGCAGGTCCAGGTAGAGATGTATCAGGAACTCCTTCTAGAAACTTTTTATTCCACCTGCCCATAAAAATAAAACATTTGACTAGAGATTTGCCACCAAACAGCATCTGGTACATCCATAAACACCTGCATTTTCTCATGCCCAATCACCATCCTTCCCCTTTTATGCCCAGTTTAAATCTTAATTGTTTGACACCATAAACCCTACCACAACCTTAAAAGTATTTTGGAACCTTTTATGGTGGGTGTCACCATAGAATTCCACCACTGTTTGATATTTCTTTTGAAGATTTTTACATTCACAGGACTGTATTTTATTACTTATTTGCTTTTCGGGATAACTTCTTTTTTAGGGTTCCAGTGACATCCTTATTTCTTATACTGTATATGATAGGATTCAACATGGGAGTCACCACAGTGTAGAGAATAGCAATGGCTCGGTCCCGATCTGGAAAGTAACTTTGTCGGGGACGTAAATACATGAACATAATAGTTCCGTAGTAAAGTGAAACCACGGTTAGGTGTGAAGCACAAGTGGAGAATGCTTTGTATCTACCTTTAGTGGAATGGATCTTCAAGATGGTGGTGATGATGTGAAAATAAGAAACTAAAGTCAACAAAAAGGAGCAAAGTGCAATTAGCCCCCCAGAGATGTACACAGCCACCTCATTAAATAAAGTATCATGGCAAGAGAGCTTGAAGAGTGGTGGCATCTCACAGAAGAAATGGTTGACATGGTGAGACTTGCAGTAGGGCAACTGGAAGGTGAACGCAGCATGGATAATGGCGTTCAAGAAGCTTACAGTCCAGGAAAAAGCAGCTAGACACAGACATATCTTCTTGTTCATTATGATCTGGTATCGTAAGGGATTGCAAATGGCCACATATCTGTCGTAGGCCATCACCGCTAGTGTTATACATTCCGTAGCTCCCAAAGCCAGGGAGAAATACATTTGAGAGGCACATCCTAGGAAGGAAATGCTTTTGTCTTGAGACAATGTATTTTTGAGTAATTGGGGTACGATGGTGGAGGAGAAACAGATGTCAATGAATGAGAGGTTGCTGAGGAAAAAGTACATAGGGGTGTGCAGTTGACTGTTGACTTTAACTACTACAATTAATAAGACATTTCCTGTCAGTGTGATGGTATATATAATCAAGAATAGCAGGAAGTAGATTGCTTGAAGATGGGGGATGCCAGAGAGACCAAGGAGGATGAATGACTTCACACTTGTTTGGTTGAGCTGTTCCATTACACTTCTCCAGATGTACCTAAAAAAAGAAAAGGACATAACTAGTATTGATGGAGTTGGCCACTCTGGTGTGTATGGAAGTTATTTCTGGCACTTTTCCAACACACCCACACTACAATGGATCATGTGCCACCGCTAGATGAGTTTTATGGAAGATGGATCTTTAGGTTGGTGAAGGATTAAGTGTTCATTGAATGTGTCTGCTCAACAATGTCAGGCACTTTCCATGGGAAAAAGTGGCACTATTTTGGGACCAAAAGCAGACGTTTCTTTATAATGTCATGCTACCCCTTTATAAATATAAACTAACAAAAAATGTCCAAATAATTTAATTTTATGGCACTTCATATAACTGTCATTAAATCCATTTTCCGGCTATAAGTAATACCCAGAAAAAATGAAGAGATCCATAGAATATAAAAACAATAAGTCTTTATTAACCATATATAAAAACCAGTAAAATATAAACTGTTAGGGAATGCCTCAAAAAGGGGACACTAAAGTAAACTGATAAAATATTCAAAAGGCTCCTACGTAATTGATAATAGGCCAATAAAGGGTAATAAGTTATAAAAGATTGAAATATATCTGTATTATTAAGTCATGTGACCACCCTTTACATTGAATTAATATTATTGGCAGCTAATAGCTATCCACTATCCGAAAAAAATTATACTATATTAACAAGGGATGACATGATTATGTGACTTAAATCTTATACAGACGGGGAATAGAACAACAAATGTAAAGTATTTAGTGACAAGACTTGTAATTTCCCTACAAATAACAATATCTTATACATCACATATAGGTTACCTGGTAAGAATGTGATAGCAAAGGAACGGCGAGAGTCAAGTGTAGCGTCCTCTCACCCTGACGCGCGTTTCGCCAAGCTTCTTCCGGGGTGTCTTTATAAATGTCATTAATCACAAAACTCATGAATAAGCTTGATGCAGGCAGTATTTGGCTGAATTATTTGTTAGGCTGACTTCTAAAAGCTCCCCAAATTAGACTAAATTTGTCAGAACCTGCCAATATTGGCAGTCTGAAGTGTATGGGGGCCTCATTATTCTCCTCGATAGATGCTTTTGGAAGGGGAGGAAAATCCAGCAGGTTGGATTGCCAATGGCCAATTCTTTTGTTCTATGGGAGATAAGCCACAGCCACAGGAGTCTGACAGGTACTCTCTCGTAAAGAACACTGGGCTGTATATGGTCGAGTTTGAGGAGTTATCTGTGGCCGAACAACAGCTATCTAATTTGTATGGGGGACTTAAGGGTCTCTTGGTAATTCTGACCCCATCAATTGTTTTCTCAGGCATTGTTAATTAATTGCACCCTAGGGCTCTAATGGCTATTGCGACACAGCAGTCCAATAGCGTACTAGCGTCCGGGTTGTGATACTATGCCTCTTTCCCCCTTGTTATACTTCCTTGAGCAATACTGTCTAGTTGTGACCTTGATCCCATGTGCTCATCTGTTTCCATGGGCCGTTGGGACCAGGCAGTTTAAAAAACAAAAGATGGCAGCCAACATGTACAAGTATAGGTCAGCATTTCAAAAAGACAGGAACGATTGCGCTGTGAAAAAAGAGATCAGCAGAATAATTTTTTCTGACTACATATCAGTCAAAGATTGAAGTTCTGGAAGAAGACCGTAATACTTGAAAGCCTAGGGGCCCGGTCATGGGTTAATACAGCCCTGCCTGTAGTACTCTTAGGGCCCGATTCATTATTTGTGGGGTTTTTTAAAGTCAATTTTCTTTTTTGTCTTGTGGTATTTGTTGGTGTTTTTAGCACCAAATTCTTAAGAATGGCGCATAGAAGTTAATTATTTTTCAAAATGAAAAATACATTTTATTTTTGTCTTTTATCTCTTTTGTGCCTCTTTAATGCAAAAAAGTTGCACAACTGGTTAAATCATCACACGCAATTTGCACAAAATATTTTGGCATACAAAAAAAAATCACTCATCGGGAAAGAGATTGGAGTCCATTTGCTGAAAATGTTTTGTGACTTTTTAATTAACCCCTTAAGGACGGAGCCAATTATGTACTTAATGACCAAGCCAAATTTTACAATTCTGACCAGTGTCATTTTATGAGGTAATAACCCCGGAACGCTTCAACAGATCCCCCTGATTCTAAGATTGTTTTTTCGTGACATATTGTACTTCATGATAGTGATAAAATTTCTTCGATATGACGTGTTTATTTGGGAAGAAAAAGCAAAATTTTGCGAAAATTTTGAAAACTTTGCAATTTTCAAACTTTTCAAACTTCCCACATGTCTACTTTACATCAGCACAATTTTGGAACCCAAATTTTTTTTTGTTAGGAAGTTATAAGAATTAAAAGTTGACCAGCGATTTTCTCATTTTTCCAACAAAATTGACAAAACCATTTTTTTAGGAACCACATCATGTTTGAAGCGACTTTGAGGGGTCTACATGATAGAATATACCCAAAAGTGACACCATTCTTAAAACTGCACCCCTCAAGGTGCTCAAAACCACATTCAAGAAGTTTATTAACCCTTCACATGCTTCACAGGAACTGAAGTAACGTGGAAGGAAAAAATTAACATTTAACTTTTTTTCACACAACTTTTACATGAGGACCCAGGGGAAAAATATATATATTTATGTAGCGTGTTAGCCAGTAGATGGAAAAATATTAAGATTTGAGCGTCCTCAGTGGTTGATACCTTTTAATGGCTAACTGAAAAGATGGTAACAGGTTGCAAGCTTTCGAGACTACTCAGTCCTCTTCATCAGGCTAGTATAACCCAAAATCTGAAGAGTCACATATTTATACACAATATGGCACAGAAATAATGCAATGGATGAGACAGGTGATGAAAAGCAGAGCTATTACTATGGGAGAGATAAATATTTCTGGCTGTAAATATTTTAGCAGTTCATAGATAAGGACTGTGAAAGTTTTATTGTTTGGTGCAGTGTTGTGATGACCCCACAAGTCTGATGGACACATTCCTTAGTTGATGCAGAATGACATAAATCCATACGATACATTCATTCCTGCTCTGAAGGTGTCAAAGGTCCTTTCTCTCTGAGATTTGAAGTTAACTTTTAATACCAGTAATTTCATGTCCTTGATGCTGTGATCAGGGGAACAAAAATGCTTGGCTACAGGTAGATCTATTCTTTTTTCTTTTATTGTGGGGCGATGATGATTCATCCTTGTCCTAAGTTTTTGCCCCATCTCCCTTACATACAGACACCCAGCTGGACATTTGGTACATATAATTAAGTACACTACATTAGATGTGATACAGCTGAAAGTACCTGGGATCTTGTAGTCCTGATGTGAGTTGGGTATCTTCATCTTGTCTGTGGTCATTATAAACGGACAGGTTTTAAATTTTTTCTTGTTGCAAGGAAAGGTACCTGTAGCTGTAACCTGTTACCATCTTTTCAGTTAGCCATTAAAAGGTATCAACCCTGGTCTAACCCTAACCTTAACCCTGGGATAACCCTAACCCTGGGCTAACCCTAACCCTAACCCTGGGCTAACCCTAACCCTGGGTTAACCTTAACTCTAACCCTGGGCTAACCCTAACCCTAACCCTGGGATAACCCTAACCCTGGGGTAACCCTAACCCTAGCAAAAAATAGATATTTTTTTATTTTATAATTTTTATTTACCTAAAGGGGAGGGGGACAAAAGGGGGTTTATTTATTTTTTTTTTTGATCACTGTGATAGGGTTTAACACAGTGATCAAAATGAACCAATAGGGAAAATTCCCTGTTGTTGCCGGGCACCGGCCGACAGATCTCAGTGGGTGCACTGCGCATACGCCCGTCATTTTTTTTCTATGGCAAGATGCTGGAGAGCCAGGGCAAGATCCAGGGGGTGATCAGAGGATGGCGGAGATACCGGGGGGCTTCATTTCTCTCACCTCTGACATGTATATCATGTCAGAGAAGAGAGAAATTATTGTAAACCGCGGGCACACTTTTTTTTTGTGATCGCCGTTATTCAGTGAATAACGGCAATCACGTGACACGATACTGTAAAAAGCGGCCCTGATCATGTTCTCTAGGGTCTCTGGTAGCTGAGATCCCGGAGAATTTCTAACTCTGGGGAGAGCTACAGCATTATTCCTCAGCAACGCATTTTCACGGCGCTGAGGAATAAGTACCCTTAACTGCCGCCATGAAAATCCGTTACGGCGGTCGTTAAGGAGTTAAAAAGTTTGGTGCAAAACAAAAACCAACCTTAAGGCAGGAAAAACAGAAGATAATTGAATCAGACCCTTGATACCATGGAATATAGAGACTGCCTAGCTCAGCAGTATGGCCCCGTGTACATGATTTATGTTTCCTGAGAATGTGGTGGAATCTAACAATTCAGCAATTTATTGAAAAATACTGAAATATTGAGCAATGTTTGGTTTGGCAAGAGCTTTCTATTTCAGTTTTGGCAGTTTTTTTTACTATCTTTACTATATTTTTTTCTTTCCTTACAATTCTTTTTATTGGATTATACAAACTTGCATTAAACATATCTGAATACAAAACTTTCCCCTTTAAGAAAATACAATGTGAATCATAGACCATCTTTAACATGAAAGTAAAACCTTTTAGGCTGTGTGCCCAAGATGTGTTTTTGTAAAAGTTTCCACAGTCGCAAAAACGCTGCAGAAACGCTTAAAAAACGCACGGTAGAAGGTCTGCCATGTTCCCCAATGATAATCCGCATGTGCTGTCCACATGCTGCAGACATTTCTGCTGCTGATTATCACTGCGGAAAAAAACGCAGCACTACCAATTATTTTGCGGAAGCGCGGCGCTTTCGCCGCCATTGACTTGCATTAGAACGCATGGAATCCGCATCACTACATCTGTACATGCGGAATCCAAGCGTTTCAATGTGCGGATGGTACCCGGGTGTGGATGACAGGAGACTCTCCTCCGGACCATAGAACCTGTAAAAAAAAAGAATAAAATAAAAAATAAATATTATATTTACCTTCTGATGGCCCCTGGTCTCCTTGTCTTCACTTGCCGGCAGATCGCGGTGGACTGAAGGACCTGCACTCACGTCATAGTCATGTGACGGCAGGTCCTTCAGTGTAGTGCACCGCGAGCTGCCGGCAAGGGAGGACGGAGCGAAGCAAGACTGCGGGGGCCATCAGAAGGTAAGTATAGATTTATTTTTTACCATTCTTTACGGTCACACTATATAAATCCATGCCGGCTGCATGGATGTATATAGTGTGACCAAGTTGTCAAGCACTTTCCAAATGATGCTAAAATTGCTTGTCAACCCGCATGCGGAAATGCAAGTGAAGAACGCTTCACATCCGCATGTCCCTGGCAGGAAAAATGCATGTACAATCCGCATGTACAATCCGCATGTGTTTTTTCCGCCAGGGAGATGCAGAAACGCTCAGGAAAAATCCGGAGCATTTCTACATCGTGGGCACATAGCCTTAGTAAAGAAAGAACAGAACTATGGCACATGCCGAAACTTACTCCCCGCTCCCTCCCACATTTTCTATTAATTTGGTAACAAGTTACTTTGAGCTTTCACAAATATCCTGTTAGATCTACCAGAAAATACCATGTTGTGCTTTGGAAAGACTTGTTGATTTACTCGTGCGAGAGATAACAACACATAAAAGTGCATAGTTTTTTGAAAAAGGCATCTGCTTTTGACTCTTTGACCTTCTGCAGATCAAGCCTCTCCATGTTTAAGTAGTAGGCCTTGGAAGATGATGTAATTGATCCAACTTGCAAAACCCGACGTGGAGCACAACAAACGGCAGTGGACCCAGGGGAAGAAAGCAGAGCCTAGGATATACTGGACAAGTGCGTAACACTTAGTTTATGATATAGTGTCCATAAAGGAGATCTGGTTGAGGGAAAATTGTATCATTAGTTCAAAAGCCGCAATCTAAACATTTACATTTAGATTCGAAAGGCTGGGATTTAACAAACCACATCAATTGATGGTAAGCCAGAAAGTGTTCTGTAGGTACCCCATAATTCTGTAAGATCTCAAAAGATAGGTATTTCCTCTCCCGAAAATCAATAATTTGTTTCAATAATAGTAAGCCCTTGACTTTAAAATCTTGAAATGTTATGTTAGTCATTCCCAGTGGGAAATCCAGCTGTCCCCACGGCGATATGAATCTGGACACCAGGATGGGTAACCAGAAGCCCACTCTCACTGCCTTCCATGCAGCTATTGTGTCCTTAAGAGCAGGCTGTGTTTTATTTCTTTGGGCAATTTAGAAAATGTTGTGTGGAGTAGTGCATCTAAATTCCAAGGGGTTGCTAAGTTGGTCTTCAATGTATGATTTGAGAATAAAGTAGAGTAGTCCAACCAGACAACATAATGTCTAAATAAGCTAACTAGATTGTATTTCCTGATAACTCTCGTTTTAATTCCCCCCCATGTCTTTCGGGACATCAGTTTTTTTAGTGTAATTTTTGGTTGTTTGGCTCTTTGTTTCATGCCCTTATAAAATTGGTATGGCGTGAATAAGAAACCAGGGGTATAATTCCTTGCAAATGGTTTGTGATATAGTGCTCAGATGAAGATATGGAAAGCCACTTCTAAATCTCATTTTGTCCATTACCTGTCTCATCTATCTGTACAGCACATTATTAGAAGCCTTTTCTACATCGATTGTAAGTGTTAGAACCTTGCTGTTAGGTTTTTTTTCCTTTGCTGGTCACATGACCTTGTTGGCCTATTTAATCCTGCTCCGCCCTTCTGGCTTTGCTGGACTTCATTGTATATCTACTTTCTAGCTAGCCTGTGCTCTGTATCTAACTCTGTTAGTTTGCTTGGTCTACGGACCTCTATGTTCTATCTATTTTGTTTGTTCGTCTGTCTGCTACTATTTCTGTTAGGAGGTGTCCCATATTCCTCCCAGTCCTTAGTACTTGTAGGGATTCCCTCCCCACATCTATAGGTCTCCGTACAGACTAGATTAGGACTTTAGCAGGTCTGATCGCAGGATCAGGTTCCCTGTTACATCGTAGGGATTCAGCTGAGTCCTATAGTAGGGACAGATCTCCTCTCTTTCCTTAGCTTTGGTAGCAGAACATAACAGTAAGCACTGCAGGTGAGAGATGAAAGGGTGGGGACACCTCTTTATCTCATCTAAGACAGTAAGAACCTTTCAAATATTTGCAACCACCGATCTTCCTTTTATAAAACCCACCTGCAATGGAGAGATTTTCCCATGTAAAATAATGGCTATCCTATAGACGATAATCTTCGATATGATTTGCAAGTCTACATTTATTAATGAGATTGGATGGCAAGAATTAGCATCTAATGGGTCTTTACTAGTGATGAGTGAGCACTAAAATGCTCGGGTGCTTGTTGCTTGGGTCGAGAAAATTGTAATGCTCGAGTGCTCGGTCCGAGTAACGAGCCCAATGTAAGTCTATGGGAAACTCAACCATTTTTCCGGCGCCCCCTCCAGCGGTCTGCAGAGGGCCTAAATATAGCCCAAATCGATGAGAACAGTGCTCAAATGACATGGGAACAGCATGGGGAAGACCCGTGGAAGCATTTCTGACTCCCAGGTCACTGCTGTCAACAATGTTGTCAGAGGTAATACGCCACTTTTACGGACACACAATAAAACATACAAAAACAAAACCAAAATGGATTTTCCTGGAAAATATGTTAAGGAACATCCTTTCCAGGGTAATGACTTGAATATAAGGCAAAATAAATAACCAAAAACAAAAATGCTCCTCCACACCTTGGGCTATGTTCACACGTAGCGTTTTTGATGCATTTTTGCACTTTTGCATTGCTTTCAACCGTGACAAATGCATTCACTGGGAAATGTCATTTTAACATTTTACAACCTTATCTGGCCATGTGGTGTGTGAAAGATCATCAGACACATACTGTTTCATTTATGATGGAGGGATTGTGAAAGTCACAAACACTATTTTTACAGCCTTACTATTCTTAAAGGGCCAGCAGTCGGCTATACTTTGTTGTTCCCATTATTAAAGAGTGGGTCTCCTATACTGTTATTGCATATGCAGTGACTGCAAGGGCTGACAAAAATTTGGATGCATCCCAATACCCCTTTGAAGAGACATGGAAAAGGGTCTCAGTAAAAAAACGTTCCCATTATAAAGGAGTGGGTCTCCTATAGTGATAATGCCCATGCAGTGACTGCAAGGGCTGTCAAAATTTGGGAAAAACCCCACTAACAATTTAAACATGCATAGAGCTGGGCCACAGTTAAGACATGTTCCCATTAGAAAGGAGAGGGTCTGCTATACAGTTATAGGGTATGTAGTGAGTCCAACGGCTGATAAAATGTAGGAAAAACCCAACTAACAATTTAAAGATACATAGAGCTGGACCACCGTAACGACATGTTCCCATTAGAAAGGAGAGGGTCTGCTATAAGTTATAGGGTATGTAGTGAGTCCAACGGCTGAAAAAATTTAGGAACAATTTACTAACAATTTAAAGACACATAGAGCTGGGCTACAGTAACAAATATGACATGTTTCCATTAAAAATGAGTGGGTCTCCCATAGTGTTTGCCTATGGAGTGAATGTAACGGCTGCCAAAAATGTGGAGGAACTTCAGTGTTCCTTGGAAGAGACGTAGAGGTCGGAGGGCCTACTGAAAACAATGTTCCCATTAATAGGAAGTGGGTCTCCCATACTATTTGCCTATGCAGTTAATGCAACAGCTGCCAAAAATTTGGAGGCACTCCAATGCCCCTTGCAAGAGACGTAGAAATGGTGATATGGTAGATATGGTGGTGATATGGAGGAGGATGTGAAGGATGAGGATGAGGAGAAGGAGGAGAACAAGAGAAAATAGACCAAATCAGAAAATGTATACTCATGTCTGGGTGTGAAGACAGAGGCGTATGGGAATAGAGTTAGACCTCCCAAAAAAACCCACTGTATTTGAGTTTATGTTACGCTGCTATCATTTGGTGGTGTTGAGAAGTCTGGCCCAATCCAGCCCTTGTTCATTTTTATAAGAGTCAGCCTGTCGGCATTTTCAGTTGACATGCGGATGCGCCTATTGATTATAATTCCACAGGCGGCACTAAAAACCCGCTTTGACAAAATGCTAGTGGCAGGGCAGGCCAGGACCTCCAAGGCGTAGAGAGCCAGTTTATGCCACGTGTCCAGTTGGATACCCAATAATTATAAGGAATAGAGGAATCACGGAGGACGTTGGTACGGTCGGCAAGGTACTCCCTCACCATCTTCCAAAACTTTTCCCTCCTTGGGAGAGTACCCCGCGACTCAGGGCCTGTGCGATGGGAGGGTCTGAGAAAACTGTCCCAGAACTTTGACAGTGTTCCCCTGCCTCTGCTGGATTGCATTTGTGTCTCTCTTGCCTGTACTCATTGGTTGTCCAACGAAGTGTGCCCTCTGCCGCCAGCGTTTTCAGGTGGGAATTTTTTAAATAATTCTGCAACAAGGGCCTTCTCGTACTGCACCATTTTACTAGGCCTGTCCTGTTAGGGAATAAGAGACAGAAAGTTCTCCTTGTAGCGTGAGTCTAGAAGTGTCACCAACCAGTAATACAAAAGGTAAAAGCTGGTGATAAAAAGGCATATACAATTCAGCAATTATTACTTTTATTAAAGTCCTTGTAAAAACACAACGCGTTTCGACGGCATGCTAGCCGTCTTCATCGGGTGATACAAGGAAATGACCTCAGGAATGTTATATAGGATCAAAAAACAAACCGATTGGACCGCTCATTAATGACATAATAGCAATCAGTAATTTAACCCCCTACTATTGTTTGCAAGCCAGCGTGTGAAAACACAAACCAGCATATAGGATACCTTGAATCATATTATATTTCACAAAAAAAAACAAAACACTTTTATTTAAAAAAAAAAAAAAATTGAAAAAAATAAATAAATAAAAATATATGTACATACACATATACATACAATACAGACCAAAAGTTTGGACACACCTTCTCATTTAAAGATTTTTCTGTATTTTCATGACTATGAAAATTGTACATTCACACTGAAGGCATCAAAACTATGAATTAACACATGTGGAATTATATACTTAACAAAAAAGTGTGAAACAACTGAAAATATGTTTTATATTCTAGGTTCTTCAAAGTAGCCACCTTTTGCTTTGATGACTGCTTTGCACACTCTTGGCATTCTCTTGATGAGCTTCAAGAGGTAGTCACCGGAAATGGTCTTCCAACAGTCTTGAAGGAGTTCCCAGAGATGCTTAGCACTTGTTGGCCCTTTTGCCTTCACTCTGCGGTCCAGCTCACCCAAAACCATCTCGATTGGGTTCAGGTCTGGTGACTGTGGAGGCCAGGTCATCTGGCGTAGCACCCCATCACTCTCCTTCTTGGTCAAATAGTGCTTACACAGCCTGGAGGTGTGTTTGGGGTCATTGTCCTGTTGAAAAATAAATGATGGTCCAACTGAACGCAAACCGGATGGAATAGCATGCCGCTGCAAGATGCTGTGGTAGCCATACTGGTTCAGTATGCCTTCAATTTTGAATAAATCCCCAACAGTGTCACCAGCAAAGCACCCCCACACCATCACACCTCCTTCTCCATGCTTCACGGTGGGAACCAGGCATGTAGAGTCAATCCGTTCACCTTCACGGTGGTTGAAGCCAAAGATCTCAAATTTCGACTCATCAGAACAAAGCACAGATTTCCACTGGTCTAATGTCCATTCTTGTGTTCTTTAGCCCAAACAAGTCTCTTCTGCTTGTTGCCTGTCCTTAGCAGTGGTTTCCTAGCAGCTATTTTACTATGAAGGCCTGCTGCACAAAGTCTCCTCTTAACAGTTGTTGAAGAGATGTGTCTGCTGCTAGAACTCTGTGTGGCATTGACCTGGTCTCTAATCTGAGCTGCTGTTAACCTGTGATTTCTGAGGCTGGTGACTCGGATAAACTTATCCTCAGAAGCAGAGGTGACTCTTGGTCTTCCTTTCCTGGGGCTGTCCTCATGTGAGCCAGTTTCTTTGTAGCGCTTGATGGTTTTTGCAACTGCACTTGGGGACACTTTCAAAGTTTTCCCAATTTTTCGCACTGACTGACCTTCATTTCTTAAAGTTATGATGGCCACTCGTTTTTCTTTACTTAGCTGCTTTTTTCTTGCCATAATACAAATTCTAACAGGTCTATTCAGTAGGACTATCAGTTGTGTATCCACCAGACTTCTGCACAACACAACTGATGGTCCCAACCCCATTTATAAGGCAAGAAATCCCAGTTATTAAACCTGACAGGGCACACCTGTGAAGTGAAAACCATTTCCTGTGACTACCTCTTGAAGCTAATCAAGAGAATACGAAGAGTGTGCAAAGCAGTCATCAAAGCAAAAGGTGGCTACTTTGAAGAACCTAGAATATAAGACATATTTTCAGTTGTTTCACACTTTTTTGTTAAGTATATAATTCCACACGTGTTAATTCATAGTTTTGATGCCTTCAGTGTGAATGTACAATTTTCATAGTCATGAAAATACAGAAAAATCTTTAAATGAGAAGGTGTGTCCAAACTTTTGGTCTGTACTGTACATGCACACACATGACCACACGCATGCGTGCATATGCATGTATATTTAATTAAAATTTAATAAATGTAAAAAATGTTAAAAGATGCATTTAATTGTGTGCGCTAAAAGAAGCTATTATAAAGCTCATTTCATTATATTCTCAATAGTAACATTATGTCTTTCCGGCGCTAAAGTGCCCAATTTAAAAATCCAGAAGCTTTCTTTCTTAATAAGATTGCCCAAACAATTTTGCATACTTTTATCTATATGATCAATAATTGTAAGGGTCATTTGACTAGGGTCCCTCTGATGTACACTATTAAAATGCCTTGATAGACTATGCAATTGATACCCATTTCTAATATTCTGTCTGTGCGTGTTTAAACGGGCATGCATGGTCTGTACCGTGCGGCCCCCATACTGAAGACCGCACGTGCACTCCAACAAATAAACCACATAGGTGGACTGGCATGACAACCTATGTTTGATGAAAAAGCGTTCACCGGTGGTTCTAGATGTGAAACTCAAAGTCCCATTGATAATACTATGGCAACACAAGCACCTAGGGGTACAGCATTGGTAACAGCCCACATCACTAGAATCCTCAATGTGTGTTACTATTTTCTTACAGGTTGTGTTACTGAGGGCTACCAAGTTTCATAAAGTTTCATTCTTCCTATATATTACCATTGGTTTATCTGGGAGAACATCTGAGAGAAATGGATCTGCCCTCAAAATATACCAATATTTACGCAATAACTTATGAATAATCAGATGGGGCCGGCAATATGTGGTTATCAAACTCCACTAGATTTACAAACAGATGACCTGGAATCCATAACCTTATTTACACAGGATTCCTGTGTTAGTGATTTTGTTTTATTAAATGCATCACATAAAAGTTTTTTCGGGTAACCTTTTGCGAGGAACCTCTTTTTTAATATATGGGATTCTCTACAAAAATCCCGATCACGTGTGCAATTTTTACGGATTTGCCAATACTGACCGTAAGGAACATTACGAATCCAGCTTGGGAGATGTCCACTGTCGAATCGCAAATAACTGTTCACATCAACGGATTTAAAAAAGGTTGCTGTGAACAGCCCCCCTGCATCATCGGTTTGAATTAACAGGTCTAGAAACTGGATGGCTAAAAAAGATGAAGAAGCCGTCAAGGTCAGGCCCCAATGATTTCTATTGAGTTCCTCAACAAAAAGAGTGGCCTCCTCCTCAGTGCCATCCCACAAAAAAATGAGATTGTCTATGTATCGTCAGTAGAAGGTAATTTGGGATCCCGCTGTGAGGGACTGTGCAATGAAGACGGACTCAAATGCACCCATAAAGAGATGGCTTGCAAATAATAGTAGGGGGTTAAATTACTGATTGTTATTATGTCATTAATGAGCGGTCCAATCGGTTTGTTTTTTGATCCTATGTAACATTCCTGAGGTCATTTCCTTGTATCACATGATGAAGACGGCTTGCATGCCGTCGAAACGCGTTGTGTTTTTACAAGAACTTTAATAAAGGTAATAATTGCTGAATTTTATATGCCTTAGCACTTTTTATCACCAGCTTTTACCTTTTGCATTTTTCGCATCCCACCCCTTTGGGGTTACTGGTGAGCAGCTTTGGCTTACTTTTTAATTTTAGCTCATGGATTGTTTGCCCCTCATTTTGACATCCTAGCGCTTCTTACTACCAGCTTCAACATTTTTTTTTCTTTTCACCCACCAGTAATGACTGTCACCCACAATTTGGACAACGCGAGGGTCATGGGAAAGGCAGCGTAACATAAAGCCATGTGTTTCAGACTGCTAACAGGCAAGACTTCCGTGTCATCATCAAGAGAACAACTGACCATGCTTTCTTCCTCATTCTTCTCCCTGTCCCCAGGCAATCCACGCTGAACAGACCGTATGACAGTTGTGCAGATAGTACCGTCTATAGCGCAGGAAACTAGCTCCTGTTCTTCATCCTCCTCTTCCTCATTGTCATCCAATCCACGTTGGGATGAGGCTGGGCTGTGCGGAATCACCCAGTATGGTTCCTTGCTCCATCTCATTGTACTCTGCCTGCAGTGCATCCTCTTTAATTGTGAGCAGAGAGCGTTTGAGAAGACAGACAAGCGTAATGGTGACGCTAATTATGGCTTCATCACCGCTCACCATCTTGGTGGAGTCCTCAAAGTTTTGAAAGATGGTACAGATGTCTGACATCCATGTCCACTCCTGAGGTTTTATATGTGGAGTCTGACCTGAATACCGGCAGCCTTGTTGATAGTCAACAACTGCTCTCTTCTGCTCACAAATCCTTCCCAGCATCTGCAATGTAGAGTTCCAATGCGTGGGGACATTGTAGATCAGTTGGTGAGCTGGAAGCTGCAAACTTTGCTGCTGAAGAACGGCAAGGGTGGCGGAAGCTGTAGCTGACTTTATAAAATGGGCACACATGCGGCGTACTTTGACAAGCAGATCTGGTAGATCTGGGTAGGTTTTGAGAAACCGCTGAACCACGAGGTTAAGCACATGGCCCAGGCATGGTACGTGTGTGAGCTTGCCCCGCCTCAGAGCCGCCACCAGGTTCCGGCCATTGTCACACATGACCATGCCCGGCTGTATGGTCAGCAGTGTCAGCCACAGATCTGCCTGCTGTTTCAGAACTGTCTACAATCCTTCGGCATTGTGTGGTTTGGCATATTAGCTTCAGCACAGCCTGTTGCCTCTTGGCCGAGGCAGTGCTGCAGTGCTTCCAGCTTGTGACTGATGTGGTTATTTCGGAGATGGAGGCTGAAGAGGAGGAGGAGGTGCAGGAGCTGTAGAATGTGGGAGCTATCCTGATTGACCCAGGCCCCGCAATCCTCGGCGTCGAGAGGACCTGTTCTGTCCCAAGGTCCGACTGGCTCCCGGCTTCCAGTGTGCCGTCAGTGAGATGTACCATCCCTGCTCACAAGTACTTGTCCACCTGTTCGTGGTTAGGTGGACTTTCCCAGAAACTGCGTTGTTGAGGACACGGCTAATGTTGTGGGATACGTGGTCATGTAATGCGGGGATGGCACACCGGGAGAAATTGTGGCGGCTGGGAACTGAGTACCAAGGGACCACCGTCGCCATCAGGTTGTGAAAAGCATCCGTCTCCACGAGCCTAAAAGGCAACATTTCGAGCACAAGCATTCGCGAAGTGTGTGAATTTAGTAATGTGGACTGTCGGGCATTGACTGCGTATTTGCGCTTGCGCTCCAAGGACTGGAGTAGGGACAACTGGACGTGGATGTGCTTGCTGATGGTGCTAGTTGAGAGTGTGCAGCGACACGTGCAGGGCGAGAGGCATCTTGGCATGCACCATGGATAGGGGATTGCCATGCATGCACAACAGCAGAACAAGCAGTGTTGTCACCCGCAGACACTGTTTCTGGACCCCGGGGTTCGGCCCACTTAGTCGGGTGCTTTGCTGCCATGCACCTGATCATGCTGGTGGCGGTCAGGCTGCTAGTTTTGCTACCCCTGCTGATGTGGCCTGGCAGGTGCTGCAAATGGCCTTTTTGGGGTTATCTGCAGGGTCTTTAAAAAACAACCAGACTCGGGAAGACCTAACAATTGTACTGGCAACTTCCATCGTGTTGGCGTTACGAGGAACACTCTCCCGCCTTGTGTCTGTGGCCACCACACTGCTTCTTCCTGCCTGTTGTGGTGCTACGCCTCCCTACCCCTGTGTGCTGCTTTCTTTGCTCTGCATTTCCCCCTGCCAGGTTGGGTCAGTTACTATATCCTCCACCACCTCGTCTTCCACTTCTGCACCCTGGTCCTCCTCCTGACTTTTTGTCAATTGTGTCTTATCATCATCATTCACCTCTTGCAACAGTAATTGCACTTTCCCACCGTTGCCTTCGTGTGACCGTGGCTGCTCCAATATTTGGGCATCGCTACACACGTTCTCCTCTTGACTCGCTTGAAGCTGGACGGGCGAGAGGTCCGAATTTACAAATGGAAAAGTGAACATCTCTTCTGAGTGTCCAAGTGTGGGATCAGTTGTCTCTGGGTACTCGGCATGGTGGGAGGAAGGAGGATCAGGGTGAGGAATATGTAGTCCAGACTCACAGCTACTGAGACTTGACAGTGTGGAAGACAGGGTGGTGGTGGTGGTGGTGGTGACAAAGTTAATGTAAGCATTATCTGCTATCCAACCAGCAACCTTTTGACACTGCTCTGGGTTCAATAGTGGTGTACTGCAGTCCCCTAGTAATTGAGACAGGAAGCTCGAGCGACAAGATGTGGGTGTTTGCAATTTCAGCTTGCCCATGGCCACACCCTCGGCCTCTGCATGCACCATCAACATCCCGTCCATTTCCCCGTTCCTTGCCATGCACCTTGCCCATTTTAAATGGAGGACAATATTTTCCTCGTTCAAGAGAAATAGCAAATTTTGGAACGCAGTTATATGTGATGCGTCTGACAGAGAACCACGGTTTTAAATAGCAGGCCTGTAATTTACTAATATTATTCTACACAGAGACCTAGTGTGAATAGCTTGACCGCCACACTGCAACGAAATGAAAATGAAAGAAATGGCTAATTTTGGAACACTTTTATAGGTGATATGTCTGACAGAGAACCACAGTTTTAAATAGCAGGCCTGTAATTTACTAATATTATTCTACACAGAGACCTAGTGTGAATAGTTTGACCAACACACTGCAATGAAATGGAAGGCCGAAATGACTGATTTTGGAACACTATTATAGGTGATATTTCTGACAGAGGACCACAGTTTTAAATAGCAGGCCTGTAATTTATTAATATTATTATACATAGAGGCCTAGTGTGAATAGCTTGACCGACACACTGCAACAAAATGAAAATGGAAGAAATGGCTGATTTTGGAACTCTTTTATAGGTGATATGTCTGACAGAGAACCACGGTTTTAAATAGCAGGCCTGTAATTTACCAATATTATTCTACACAGAGACCTAGTGTGAATAGCTTGACCAACACACTGCAACGAAATGGAAGGCAGAAATGGCAGATTTTGGAACTCTGTTATAGGTGTTATGTCTGACAGAGAACCACGGTTTTAAATAGCAGGCCTGTAATTTACTAATATTATTCTACATAGAGACCTTTTGTGAATAGCTTGACCAACACAATGCAACGAAATGGAAGGCAGAAATGGCTGATTTTGGAACTCTGTTATAGGTGTTATGTCTGACAGAGAACCACGGTTTTAAATAGCAGGCCTGTAATTTACTAATATTATTGTACACAGACACCTTTTGTGAATAGCTTGACCAACACACTGCAACTAAATGGAAGGCAGAAATGGCTGATTTTGGAACTCTGTTATAGGTGTTATGTCTGACAGAGAACCACAGTTTTAAATAGCAGGCCTGTATTTTACTAATACACCTAGTGTGAATAGCTTGACCGACACACTGCAACAGAATGGAAAAGGAGGCCAATATTTTCCACATTCAGTTCAAATTTCTGGATATTTAGTGTTGAAATTTGGAACAGATCTGGCTGTATTCTGCAGTGCTAACAAGCAAATGGAGCACAAAAATGGTGTACTCTAGATTGCTTTTTAAGCAAATAACCAGGATTAAGGTAAAAAAAAATTTGCCCTGGCCCCTGATATCTGGGGCTATGTCTACAAATATCTGTAATTATGACAGAAGCAGCAGACAGGACGTTCAATGGATCCTCTTGTGCTGTATCATGCACTGCAGTCTGCCACATAGACTGCCTGCCTGCCTAACTCCTGCTATCACCACTGAATATATGCAGCTGGACTAGTCCTCAGAAGGACTGTTAGTTCAGATGGATATATATATACAGTATGTTGTGGAATACCTATACTAACAGAACTTTCAATGGACCCTCTTCTGCTGTATCATGCACTGCAGTCTGCTACATACACTGCCTGCCTGCCTAACTCCTGCTATCACCACTGCATGTATGCATCTGGATTAGTCCTCAAAAGGACTGTTAGTTCAGATGGATATATATATATATATATATATATATATATATATATACAGTACAAACCAAATGTTTGGACACACCTTCTCATTTAAAGATTTTTCTGTATTTTCTTGACTATGAAAATTGTACATCCACACTGAAGGCATCAAAACTATGAATTAACACATGTGGAATAGTCTATTCAGTAGGACCATCAGCTGTGTATCCACCAGACTTCTGCACAACACGACTGATGGTCCCAACCCCATTTATAAGGCAAGAAATCCCACTTATTAAACCTGACAGGGCACACCTGTGAAGTGAAAACCATTTCCGGTGACTACCTCTTGAAGCTCATCAAGAGAATGCCAAGAGTGTGCAAAGCAGTCATCAAAGCAAAAGGTGGCTACTTTGAAGAACCTAGAATATAAGACATATTTTCAGTTGTTTCACACTTTTTTGTTAAGTATATAATTCCACATGTGTTAATTCATAGTTTTGATGCCTTCAGTGTGAATGTACAATTTTCATAGTCGTGAAAATACAGAAAAATCTTTAAATGAGAAGGTGTGTCCAAACTTTTGGTCTGTACTGTATATATATGCTGTGGATTACCTATACTAACTATAAACAAGCAAATCTCTCCCTGACGCAGCAGCACCTCTCCCTACTCTGTCTGATTCCGGAGTGACTGTGACGAGCATGGCGGCGCCAGGTCTTATATAGACCTGATGATGCTGTGCGGCCAGCCAATCACTTTATTGCCCACAACCAACATGGCTACGGCATTACAGTGTGTGGCAGGCAATCGCTGCATGTTCATTGGCTCTCTAAAGAAACATGCAGGGAGGGGACCCGAGTTCCCGTCCCAGCAACCCCGGAAATACTCGCCAAGTGCCGAGCTTGTCGAGCAACGTGATGCTCTGGTGAGTACCGAGCAGTGGCGAGCATGTTCGCTCATCACTAATAACATAGTTAGGGCTTTGGGCCTTCCAGTTTTTAAGTCATTTGCTAACCATTTTAAGTTTTTCATCCGTTACTGGAGCAGTTTGAATATCTTGTTTTTTTTTAATCTATTGTATCTCATATCTTATATGGGAGCAACCTCAAGTATCTCCAGTGCAAAAAATGTATGATTATCACTTTTCAAGGCTGACAACTTAAGATTTTGTGGCCCCTTAAAAAAAACCCCTCTAAGAAAAATCCCCAGCAACTCAAGAGTCAGGAGGTCAATCACAAGTTTCATAAATATCTCTTATATTTAGTTTCTCTTAGAAAATGTCATCCAGCAGTTGTCAGTTTTCCAAGTTTCACAATGATTCTCTTAGAGAAAGTCCATGTTTCCTGTAATTATCTCACCTGACCTGCTTTTTGAAGGCAGGAGTATGCTATGAATTATGAGATCCTATAAATTTACAATGCTTCTGACAAGTCTGACACATAAATGTGAACTCTGTGTCAATGAAACCTAAAACATGCGCTATGTGAACTTACATATAGGGAGGCACTTCCTTATTGAGCTGATTCATCCATATTCTCCATATTGGAATAATCATCACAGAGTCTCCTCATTGAGAACAGCAATGGCCCTAGAAAAGCACCAGTCCAATAACCTGCCCTTATATATACTGTCTTGCTGCTTGTAATATTTGGCTGCTGTTGTTTAATTGGGTTCATGTCTTCCCAGGTCAATTAGATGTCTTTATTGCAGAAATCCCTTATTCCTCATCATTGGAGTCTCAACGGCATTACTATTACTACCTGAAGGTGATGATGATTTACTACAATAATTATTGTTAGGGTAATAAACTTTTGTTTTACCAACTGCAGTAAGTTACTTGAATTTGGTATTTTGTTAATGTTTTAAGAATATCACGCTAAGCAATGGTATAGATCGCGAGTGTCAGCCATAATGGCCCTATCCCTACTGTACTGTAGTGCATTTTTACCACTAGCACCTTTCCTGTGCAGGAATTATTGCATTGGATTTTTCTTGCAGGCAGTTGCACCAGTCTGCATCTTCCTGCTCTTGTTCCATTTTAGGAGCCATATGGCTTCACTAGCCCGGCCCTTATACTGGGATTGATTGTGTAGGAAGAGAATTATTATCTATAGATAGAACTACCTTTTACTACATTGGCTTTTTCATGCAGACATTTGCTCCAGTCTGCATTACACCTCTCATGCTGCATTTGAGTAGCAATATGACTTCACTTGCCTAGCCCTTGTTTTGGCCTTGATTATCTATAAAAAATGTGATTATATATAGTTACAGTATAAGTATCTTACCTGTTAATACATTGGATTTTTCCTGCAGGCAGTTGCTCCAGTGTATGTTTCACCTATCATGTTGAATTTGAGCAGCTATATTGTCTCACTTGCCTAGCTTCTGTGCTGGCCCTGATTTTCTAAGAAAAGCTTAATTTTCTATTGTTATCTATAGTTATAGTTACCTTACCTGTTACTACATTGGATTTTTTTTGCAGTCAGTTGCTCCAGTCTATATGACCCATATCATGTTGAATTTGAGTAACCATATGGTCTCACTTGCCTAGCTTCTCTCCTGGCCCTGATTTTTTATACTTATATTTACATTACCTGTTACTGCATTGGTTTTTTACTGCAGGCAGTTGCTCCAGTCTGCATTACCTTGCTCCTATTTCACATTTGTAGCCATATAGCCAAACTTACCTAGCCATTTTCCTTGCCCTGGTTATCTAAGAATAGCTTAGTTTTATATTGGCATGTTTATGTAACTTCATTTTACACTGGATTTGTCCTACAGGCAGTTTCTCCAATGTGCCTTATCTATTTTAACAGGAAGAACTTTGGTTATGGGTGACAACTTACTGTATCCATGAGTGAAAGGTAAAAGAAGTGAGGTTACGATGTATTTTTTCTCTTTGAAATCAAAAGTCCTGGAACCGTAACACGGTGGGTGCCAGATTCTGCTGGTGATGAGCAGCAAAATACGCAATGAAAAAAAGGATATTTCGGAACAGCAATCTGTGAAAATTAATAAAACTTTTTTATTTTTTATGTAACATATTCAGAGATGGTTCCAGATGATTAGGAAAAAATTATGTGTTACTGGCTTATCATTTATATTGATAAAAAACAATTGTGGTAGAGTACATACGAAACTTTAACATATAGACCCATGAAAACAACATCAAAATAATTAAACAAATTAATTATAAATTGTAGGGTTTGTACTAACTCAGCTGCAGTTGAGGTAGGCACAGAAAGCGATTTCATTGGAATATCCTGGCTGGTTTATTAAGACTGCATAAACCGCTCAGGAATCAAAAAAGAAAACAGCCTTTCCCGGCACAAAGTGGAAACACAAAGTAAAATGTCCATACAATATTGCGGGATCGCTCGCTCAGGTCAGTGTCCTGTTCTTAAGTCCTTAGCACAGATCAACACACTGGAGATCTACACATCTCCAGACACAGACACTGAATGAGACAACTGGTCTCCATTTTATCTCCCAAACCAGGCCCCTGGGGTGGGGATATGTGAGCATACAGTCCCACCCATCTCTATGACTGATCTTAAAACCCAGCCCTGATACGCCCTATTAACCCTCTCAGCACTATACGTGCTGAAGCATGCTTTCCCAGGCTTACATCACCGAAGCTACCAACCTCAATGATACAGATCTCGCCTCAAGGATCTGTCTGGCGACCATCTTACAATATGTATATAAAATTAATTAATAAATGAAAGAAAGATAATTTTTGAAGCTCATACCATTAGAGTACCGTATTTGGTATAGAATAAAAGAATCCAAAAAGCTTCCTAGCGCATAAAGTGTCTCTGCAAGCTCCCTCTCCTGGGTGGGCACTTATCCTTTTCGATGCCATAAAAAAATTAAACATCTGATATCACAATCGCACTAAAATAAAATTTATTTACATTTTTAATATTAGATTAGTGTTCAGCTATGTGATTTTTCTAAAAGATGTCAGACATGGTGATTACAAAACTGTATTTCTTCTACGTAACAGTAAAACGGGCCACTAAAACAGGTCTACTGTGTTGTAATCCCATTAACTAGCTCCACATAGCTCTACGTTCAAGAGCTGAAAGAGAATGCTTTTCCTTCCTGAGAATTCACGGTGGAGAAATACTTATTTTGTGCACAATAAGCATTACTGGATGTCTTATATTCCCCTTAACTCCTTATGTTAAGAATATTGTGCAACTCATTGGTTTTAAATTCTGCATTTGTTAAACAAGAAAATATAAAGTAATAATTGTTCAGTCTCCTGCTTGTCCGTTCAGAAATGGACACTTCATGGTTCATGTACAGTAATAAATCAACGAGCTCCTGGATAGTTACTGGAAGGAGAATCATTAGTTTTGTGCAATTAAGGACAAGAACATATGTATTTGTTTGCAAGACTATGACAAGCATCACGACTGACGAGCATCAAGACTGTGACAATCATCATGCTTGAGACGAGCATCAAGAACAATCATCGAGACTGTGATGAGCAACAAGACTGTGACGAGTATTCCAACTGACTAGCTTCAAAACTGATGAACATCAAGACTATGACAAGCATCACGACTGTGATAAGTGTGACGCCTCCTCGCTCACTAGCCCACCCTGAGAGATGGAGGTACTCGAAACCGGGTCAGATGTTGGGGGTTGCAGTCGTGGCCTAGGCCCGGCCCGTGCCCAGGGTCGTCACAGCAAAATAAGGGCTAGGAGGGACGGTGGTAATCGAGTGGATTCAATGACTACGCCACCTAAGGTGCCTGGTGATTCGCCACCAGCGCTGCGGCAGTCCTCTGAGGCGGGATGTCGTGGCAGCAGCAGATGGTACTACTCCCCACAGGCGAAGCAGGGCCTCAGGGCAGAGAAGGCAGATCAGGGGAGTCGTAGTGGGTGGTGTGGTGTCGCGCTGAAATAAGGGACCGGAGGCAGGGATGCAGTCTTCCAAGCTTTACTCACGTTGTTGGGCATCAGCTGCAAGGCTTCTCCTCGCTCCTCACGGCGCGCTGCGGCCACCAGGAAGGGGGGTTCAACACACTCCGGGTAGTTCGGGTGCAAGAATAAGGACCCCCGCACCAGAGTGTTCCTAGACTTTCCCACTAGGTCCTCTCCTGTCCGTATGTAGTGCGTGTGATAGGCTGGGTCTCCCTCTGGCTATACACAGAACAAGGGTACGAGTGGCGTATGCCGCTCTGTCCGTTACCCGGTGGGATCCACTAAGCCTCCGGAGCTTCTCCGACTAAGACGTGAAGTAGCGAAGTCAGATATTGGGGGCCGGTCCCCTCTTGCAGCAGGAGTCCCTCTGGCTTGGCCAGAATAAAGAGTACAGGTGGCATATGCCGCTCTGTCTGTATCCCCCTGGGATCCTTTTGCCTGTGGAGCTTTTCTCCTCTGCTCCCCTCCAGGCCTTCTTAGGTAGGGACCTTGACCGGGTAGAGACAGCCGTTAACTCTATCCCGCTCCTCGCCTCAAGGCCAGAGTACGAGGACCATGCATCTTCATTAGGCAGCAGGTTCTTAACAGAAAGCCACGTTCAGCGATGAAGACCACAATCAAAGACCTTGAACCTAAGATGGCCGTTGATTAAATATGAATGAATAAGTGTTACCTAAAAGTGCGTCCTCCACCCTCACCCACTACATGGTTCCCCCTTCCTTTGGTTCCCCCATCTCCTCTATCCCGGGCCGGGGAAGCACCCTGGTGCATTTAGGCCCCCTACAGGACAGGAGTGGTGTAGTGTTGAGTGATGAGGTGGGGTCCTGAGAGGTGCTCCATCCTTACCTCGGAGAGGAGATACCACACCTCAATCTGAGGTGCAGTACCCGTGTGGTGACTGAACCCTCAGGGGCGCCACATAAGCATCAAGATTGTGAAGAGTATTATGACTGATGAACATCAAATCTGTGACGAGCATCAAGACTGTGACAATCATCATGCTTGAGACGAGCATCAAGAACAATCATCGAGAATGTTATGAGCAACAAGACTGTGACGAGTATTACGACTGACGAGCATCACGACTGATGAGCATCAAGACTGTGACAAGCATCAAGACTGTGACAATCATCACATCTGAGATGAGCATCAAGACTGTGACGAACATCACGAGTGTGATAAGCATCGAGACTGTGATAAGCATAAAGGCTGTGATGAGCATCACGACTGTGATAAGCATCAAGCCTGTGACTAGCATCAAAACTGATGAGCATTGAGATTGTGATAAGAATCGAGACTGTGATGAGTATCACATCTGTGACTAGCATCAAAACTGATGAGCATTGAGATTGTGATAAGAATCGAGACTGTGATGAGTATCACACCTGTGACGAGCATCGAGACTGACGAGCATCGAGACTGTGACGAGCATCGAGACTGTGACGAGCATCAAGACTGTGATAAGCATCGAGACTGTGATAAGCATCGAGACTGATGAGCATTGAGACTGTGATAAGTATCGAGACTGTGATAAGCATCGAGACTGTGATGAGTATCAAGACTGTGACGAGCATCAAGCCTGTGACGAGCATCAAGCCTGTGATGAGCATCAAGCCTGTGATGAGCATCGAGACAGATGAGCATCGAGACTGTGATGAGCATTGAGACTGTGATGAGTATCAAGCCTGTGACGAGCATCACGCCTGAGACGAGCATCAAGCCTGTGATAAGCATCGAGACTGTGATGAGTATCGAGACTGTGATGAGTATCAAGCCTGTGAAGAGCATCACGCCTGAGAAGAGCATCAAGCCTGTGACGAGCATCACGCCTGAGAAGAGCATCAAGCCTGTGACGAGCATCAAGACTGTGCCACGAATCGAAACTGTGATGAGCATCAAGATTGTGATGAGCATCAAAACTGATGAGCATTGAGATTGTGATAAGAATCGAGACTGTGATGAGTATCACACCTGTGACGAGCATCGAGACTGACGAGCATCGAGACTGTGATGAGCATCGAGACTGTGACGAGCATCAAGACTGTGATAAGCATCGAGACTGTGATAAGCATCGAGACTGATGAGCATTGAGACTGTGATGAGTATCGAGACTGTGATAAGCATCGAGACTGTGATGAGTATCAAGACTGTGACGAGCATCAAGCCTGTGACGAGCATCAAGCCTGTGATGAGCATCAAGCCTGTGATAAGCATCAAGACAGATGAGCATCGAGACTGTGATGAGTATTGAGACTGTGATGAGTATCAAGCCTGTGACGAGCATCACGCCTGAGACGAGCATCAAGCCTGTGATAAGCATCGAGACTGTGATGAGTATCGAGACTGTGATGAGTATCAAGCCTGTGAAGAGCATCACGCCTGAGAAGAGCATCAAGCCTGTGACGAGCATCACGCCTGAGAAGAGCATCAAGCCTGTGACGAGCATCAAGACTGTGCCTCGAATCGAAACTGTGATGAGCATCAAGATTGTGATGAGCATCAAAACTGATGAGCATTGAGATTGTGATAAGAATCGAGACTGTGATGAGTATCACACCTGTGACGAGCATCGAGACTGACGAGCATCGAGACTGTGACGAGCATCAAGACTGTGATAAGCATCGAGACTGTGATAAGCATCGAGACTGATGAGCATTGAGACTGTGATGAGTATCGAGACTGTGATAAGCATCGAGACTGTGATGAGTATCAAGACTGTGACGAGCATCAAGCCTGTGACGAGCATCAAGCCTGTGATGAGCATCAAGCCTGTGATAAGCATCGAGACAGATGAGCATCGAGACTGTGATGAGTATTGAGACTGTGATGAGTATTGAGACTGTGATGAGTATCAAGCCTGTGACGAGCATCACGCCTGAGAAGAGCATCAAGCCTGTGACGAGCATCACGCCTGAGAAGAGCATCAAGCCTGTGACGAGCATCAAGACTGTGCCTCGAATCGAAACTGTGATGAGCATCAAGATTGTGATGAGCATCAAAACTGATGAGCATTGAGATTGTGATAAGAATCGAGACTGTGATGAGTATCACACCTGTGACGAGCATCGAGACTGACGAGCATCGAGACTGTGACGTGCATCGAGACTGTGACGAGCATCAAGACTGTGATAAGCATCGAGACTGTGATAAGCATCGAGACTGATGAGCATTGAGACTGTGATGAGTATCGAGACTGTGATAAGCATCGAGACTGTGATGAGTATCAAGACTGTGACGAGCATCAAGCCTGTGACGAGCATCAAGCCTGTGATAAGCATCGAGACAGATGAGCATCGAGACTGTGATGAGTATTGAGACTGTGATGAGTATTGAGACTGTGATGAGTATCAAGCCTGTGACGAGCATCACGCCTGAGACGAGCATCAAGCATGTGATGAGCATCAAGCCTGTGACGAGCATCAAGACTGTGATGAGCATCAAGCCTGTGATAAGCATCGAGACTGTGATGAGTATCGAGACTGTGATGAGTATCAAGCCTGAGACGAGCATCAAGACTGAGATGAGCATCAAGCCTGTGATAAGCATCGAGACTGTGATGAGTATCGAGACTGTGATGAGTATCAAGCCTGTGACGAGCATCACGCCTGAGAAGAGGATCAAGCCTGTGACGAGCATCAAGACTGTGCCTCGAATCGAAACTGTGATGAGCATCAAAACTGATGAGCATTGAGATTGTGATAAGCAAGACGAATGTGATAAGAATTGAGATTATGACAAGACTGTCACAAGTGATGACCATTGTGATTATGATGAGCATCAAAACTGTGTTGAGCATCAAGACTAAGATGAGGATTCACAGATAAATGCAAAATATGTGGAAAATGATAAAAATGTGCATAAAAACACACAAAAAATTAACTTTTCCTGCACAAAAGTTCTAAAATTCTACCTTTGAGGACTATATAGCAGGGCAATCTCCGATTGTGGACTTTTGAGGAAACTATCCTCTCCAGCCCAATAGGTAAAGTCTTATTTGTGATGTATTGTGGTCCTCTACAGGGTTTTTTCAGGCTAAAAAAGTTTTCACCTATACATTGGATAAGCATAAGTCCTAGATTGGAGTGGGCCCCTGCTTGCAAGACTGCAGTAAGCGGCACATGCACCTCACATGTCCATTCATGATTGAGACACTGTGGTGCACTCATAGACAGGCAGGAGAATGATGACATCTTGCAGAAGATCCAACAGCCGGACAGCAGCAGAATGTCATTATAAGGGTTTGCAGATGGCCACAATCTGTCGCTCTCAAATCTAATGAGAAAAACATCTAAAATACACATGACAAAAAGGAAATGCTTGAGACAATATATTCATGAGTATTTTGGACCCGATGGTGGAGGAGAAACAGATGTGAATGAATGAGAGGTTGCTAAGGAAGAAATACACAGGGATGTGAAGGGAATTTTGACTATCACGATCACAATTAATAAGACTTTTCCTGTCAGAGTGATGATATATTAGAATAGCAGGAAGCAGATTGCATGAAGATGGGGGATGTCGGAGAGACCAAGAAGGATGAATGACTTTACACTCATTTGGTTGAGCTGTTTCATTAGACTTCACCAAATGTCACCAGTTACTAACTTTGAGTTCTCTCCTCTTCAATATTTTCCACTTCAAGTTTTTCTTTATACCACTGAACATCATAATAGACTCACACCTCCTGTTCTGTAAAGTTGGACCTTTCAGCAGTATCATTATTATTTCATACAAGATTACAATGACCGACAACACCTTCATATTCAGGACAGTACGTTCCCAATAATTGATGTTTACAGCTCACCTCTTCCTCCCCTCCTGTACAATGACTGATAACACCTCTACTCACAGTAAATAACACAGGATCACCATTCACAATAGGTGATATCACAGCTCACCTCCTCCTCCTGTGCAATAACTGATAACACTTCTATATACAGTAGATAACACAGGATCCACCATTCACAATAGGTGATTTCACAGCTCACCTCCTCCTCCCTCTCCTGTACAATAACTGATAACACCTCTATATACAGTAGATAACACAGGATCACTATTCACAATAGATGTCACAGCTCACCTCCTCCTCCTCCTGTACAACGACTGATAACACCTCTACTCACAGTAAATAACACAGGATCACCATTCACAATAGGTGATATCACAGCTCACCTCCTCCTCCTGTGCAATAACTGATAACACCTCTATATACAGTAGATAACACAGGATCCACCATTCACAATAGGTGATTTCACAGCTCACCTCCTCCTCCCTCTCCTGTACATAACTGATAACACCTCTATATACAGTAGATAACACAGGATCACTATTCACAATAGATGTCACAGCTCACCTCCTCCTCCTGTACAACGACTGATAACACCTCTACTCACAGTAAATAACACAGGATCACCATTCACAATAGGTGATATCACAGCTCACCTCCTCCTCCTGTGCAATAACTGATAACACTTCTATATACAGTAGATAACACAGGATCCACCATTCACAATAGGTGATTTCACAGCTCACCTCCTCCTCCCTCTCCTGTACAATAACTGATAACACCTCTATATACAGTAGATAACACAGGATCACTATTCACAATAGATGTCACAGCTCACCTCCTCCTCCTCCTGTACAATGACTGATAATGCCTCTATATACAGTAGATAACACAGGATACACCATTCACAATAGGTGATTTCACAGCTCACCTCTTCCTGTACAATGACTGATAACACCTCTATATACAGTAGATAACACAGGATCACCATTCACAATAAGTGATGTCACAGCTCACCTCCTCCCACTCCTGTAAAATGACTGATAACACCTAATACAGTAGATAACACAGGATGACCATTCACAATAGGTGATGTCACAGCTCACCTCCTCCTCCTCCTGTACAATGACTGATTACACTTCTATATACTACAAAAAAACTGATAGTGTGAACAGGTGCAAGCTGCAATGACTGCATAACATACAAAAAGAGAACACAGCAGCACTCTGTAAGGGCCAACATATACCGTATTTTTTGGACTATAAGACTCACCGGACCATAAGACGCACCTAGGTTTTAGAGCAGGAAAAAAAAAAATTTAGGCCAAAAATGTGTTCATGATGCACTTTTAAGGGGGAGGGGGTCTTCTGCTGACACTGGTATATGGGTAATGTCCCCCAATTCTGACAATATCCCCCATCCTAGTATGTATGCCCCCCCCTTCCTTTTATACGTGGTCCCCATCCTGGTATGCATGGCACCCCTCATCCCTATCCTGGTATGCATGGCACCCCTCATCCCTATCCTGTTATGCATGCCACCCCTAATCCCTATCCTGGTATGCATGGCACCTCTCATCCCTATCCTGGTATGCATGGCACCCCTCATCCCTATCCTGATATGCATGGCACCCCTCATCCCTTTCCTGGTATGCATGGCACCACTCATCCCTGTCCTGGTATGCATGGCACCCCTAATCCCCATCCTGGTATGCATGGCACCCCTCATCCCCATCCTGGTATGCATGGCACCCCTCATCCCTATCCTGGTATGCATGGCACCCCTCATCCCTCTCCTGGTATGCATGGCACCCCTCATCCCTATCCTGGTATGCATGGCACCCCTCATCCTTATCCTGGTATGCATGGCACCCCTCATCCCTATCCTGATATGCATGGCACCTCTCATCCCTTCCCTGGTATGCATGGCACCACTCATCCCTGTCCTGGTATGCATGGCACCCCTAATCCCCATCCTGGTATGCATGGCACCCCTCATCCCCATCTTGGTATGCATGGCACCCCTCATCCCTATCCTGGTATGCATGGCACCCCTCATCCCTCTCCTGGTATGCATGGCACCCCTCATCCCTATCCTGGTATGCATGGCACCCCTCATCCCTATCCTGGTATGCATGGCACCCCTCATCCCTGTCCTGGTATGCATGGCACCCCTCATCCCCATCCTGGTATGCATGGCACCCCTAATCCCCGTCCTGTTATGCATGGCACCCCTAATCCCCATCCTGGTATGCATGGCACCCCTCATCCCTATCCTGGTATGCATGGCACCCCTCATCCCCATCCTGGTATGCATGGCACCCCTAATCCCCGTCCTGTTATGCATGGCACCCCTAATCCCCATCCTGGTATGCATGGCACCCCTCATCCCTATCCTGGTATGCATGGCACCCCTCATCCCTGTCCTGGTATGCATTTCACCCCTAATCCCTGTCCTGGTATGCGTGGCATTCCTAATCCCTATCCTGGTATGCATGGCACCCCTCATCCTTACCCTGGTATGTATGGCCCCCTCATCCTTATCCTAGTATGCATGTTCCCCCTAATCCCCATCATGCTGCACATAAAAAAAATAAACACTCCTACTCACCTTTCTTCTCTCCTCCAGCGCTGCATCCTGTCTGCCCGCAGTGATATCTCCATGTGAGCCGCGCATTACTACCATGCGCTGCTCACAAGGAGAGATCAGCCGCCGGAAGTCACTGCTCCCCACACCGGGACTGTGTGCGCGGGGAGCAGTGACTTCAGTCTCCTTCATAGCCGGCTGCTGCCGGGCTATAGCGTGTGCCCGCTTATTAAAGGGCATGAATTTTCACCCCCTCCCCACGCCCATGGGCGTGGAGAGAGGTTGAATATTCATGCCATTTAACAGCGGGCACAGGCGATTCCGGCAGGAGCCGCAGTGCGGCTACACTGTGTGCTGCTATTAAGGAGCATGAATATTCAGTGGTCCCCAAGCCCCATGGGCGTGGGGAGCAGTGACTATTCATTTCTTTAGCAGTGGGGACAGTGTAGGCTGCCGCGGGCGGCTGCTGCTTCCTGTGCCCCGCTCCTCCACCGCTACCGCTCCCCCCACACCCCACATACATATATACACCCCCCCCATCATTCGGACTATAAGACGCACCCCCCCATTTTCCTCCAAAATTTTGGAGGAAAAAAGTACGTCTTATAGTCCGAAAAATACGGTATGTAAATTCTGAATACATGAGAGCTAAACAGAATTGTTCCTAAATAAAATGTACTTAAAAAAAAATGAAGGTTCTTAGCGCATAAATTGGCCAACTAATGTATGCCCATCACCATAACAAGGTGACCTCCCTCTGATGGGTACCTATCCTGCTAAACATGCCTCTCTCGAGCTATAAGCCTACAATTTAAATGGGCAGATAGGAACCAGCACTAATTATGAGCACCCTTGGGCTGATGGGAGGAGTGCAGAGTCAGAAAGAAGGCAGTCACAACCTCCAATGGTAAAATGCAAAAAAAGCAAAAACTGTAAAAAACAGCAAATAAAATTTTTTGTAAGTACATTTTATTTAACAACAATGCAGTTTAGATCTCAAGTATTCAGAGTTTGCATATATGTTGGCCCTTACAGAATGCTGCTGTGTTCTTTTTTTTTTTTTTTTTACACATTTGACCAGCCCAGGGGGATGGGGATGACTGGGCACCCGGGCCTTTGCCTTGGGGATGTCGCGGTGGTCGGCTCCCGGGCCCGTACCCTGGGGTCTCTCTTTAAAAGCGTTGGTAGTTGTTAATTTTATAAAAGTTCGTGACGCCACCTGTGGCTTCTGGTGAGAATCACCAGCGCTGCGCAGTCCACTGAGGCCGATGATAAGGCAGCTCGATGGTATAGCTCCCCACAGGTGGAGCTAGGCCTCAGGGCAGTGTATGGAAAGGGGATGCAGGACAGGCGAGACCCAGCCGGGTCAGAGCAAGAACAGGGACAGACACGATAGTCACTTCAGTACCTTTTACTGATGGAAATTCAGGCACGTCCCGGAGCACTGTAGGGTGAAGGGTGCATGTCAGGATCCTCCCCAATGAGTGGGTGTAGGGCCTCCTGTTACTTGCCTCTACGTAGTAAGTTTCTGACCTGCCTGGAGCTAGGCATAACTTTGTCTCTGTCCTGCGCTGGCTGACCTTGTGGTAGGGCCTTTCCTTGGAGTACACGCTCCTCAGCTTGCGGGGCCTATGTGTCTCCCGGCTCTGTTACGTATCAGCACTTTAGCGATCCTGGGACTTGTAGTTCTCCATGGATTCCGGTTATACCTTACTGGGTCATAGAGATCCCGGTAAGCTTCGGACCCGGTGTCCGGTAAATTCTTCGGGGTGAGCTAGTTAAGCTCCTCTGCCCCCTATGTACTAACTCTCCACTCGCCTTCAGCCTACTCGGGCCCTCACTAGTCTATACACACTAACGGCAGCTTGCCGCGCTTCAGCGATCTTATGGCGCTGGCACACCTAAGGCTGACTACTCTGAGCTACACTGAGTCTAGCTGGCAGGAGCCTCGTGCTCCACTGGTGAACTATTAGCTAAGTTCTCTAAACTAGACTGAGCTCCACTGCAGACTGACCTGTTTCTATGTCTCACTCTGCCTGGCTCCACCTTCCCTTCTTATATCCCTAACGGGCTCCCTCTGCTGGTCTGAGGTGGAAGGTGGAGATGTGTGAATGTTTATGGGGGCCTCTTGTGGAGGAATCCATCAATGCACTCTTCCAGGATCTGTGATACCAAGCGCAGCTGGGCGTCACACATTTATATACAGTAAATAACACAGGATCCACTATTCACTATAGGTGATGTCACAGCTCGCCTCCTCCTCCTGTACAATGACTGATAACACCTCTATACACAGTAGATAACACAGGGTCCACCATTCACAATAGGTGATGTCACAGCTCACCCCCTCCTCCTCCTGTACAATGACTGATAACACCTCTATACACAGTAGATAACACAGGGTCCACCATTCACAATAGGTGATGTCACAGCTCACCTCCTCCTCCTCCTATACAATGACTGATAACTCCTCTATATACAGTAGATAACATAGGGTTCACCATTCACAATAGGTAATGTCACAGCTCACCTCCTCACTTTCTGTACAATGACTGATAACACCTCTATATACAGTAAATAACACAGGACCCACCATTCACTATAGGTGATGTCACAGCTCGCCTCCTCCTCCTGTACAATGACTGATAACACCTCTATATACAGTAGATAACACAAGATCCACCATGCACAATAGGTGATGTCACAGCTCCCCTCCTCTCTGTCCTGCACTGTGACATCTTCACATCTAGATATAGATATAGATTTCTACCTCAGTAGGAGACAAAAAAGCTAAAATCAGCTCACTAAGGTAGAGCGCAGTAATGAATAACCCATATGGTTAAGCACGGAATGATTGGGGCCAGTATCACCGGCATAAAGACAAACAACTGAGGAAGAAACAGGTAAGGCCCCCTCCCCTTTTTCATGCTTTTGATCGTGCTTCTTCTATTGTGATTCTGTGATACACTAATCATTTTTTCTACATTTTATTTTTTCTGGGATGCAGGAATTTTTCCCCAATTGTTCAGTAGGGAAGAGTTTATCAGGAGCTGCACATCATTTCCTTCACATGCATCAAGGGGGTTTGTAACTCCGGGACCCGCACTTATCCCCGAGTGACTGCAGAGATGACGAATGTAGAAAGTGAATGTTTCAATTTCACAGGGGAAAATAATCTTATTTTCACAATTATCAATCCTGGCTGTGTTGTAGTCCCCTGATGATTGTGGGGACTTCCCTAATCTCCATTAACTTTTCATGATAGGAATTTCATGTAGATTTTTGGTTTAAAAAGAATTCCCCTTTTATAACACAGGAAACTACAAAGTGATTGTCATTGTTCGGTTTCCTGTGGGGCCACAATTTAACGGAAGCTTTACGGGTCATGTAATATATCAACAATCTGCTGGATGGTTACTGGAAAGAGAATTGTTAGTAATCTACTATTGTGCAGATAAGGACCCCCGAATGCTAATTTTTTATCAAAACTGTATCCTCAAAAATTCCTTTTTATTGGTCCTTTGGTTTTGATATTCACAACCTCATAGTCTTTTCTAATATGATGTCTACCTTGCCCTTTACTAGCATTAGAGACAGGTAAATGGCGAGCTTCTGGACAACCTTTTGCCATTTTTTGACATTTCATACAGATGAAACTTAGGCTAGGTTCACACTTTATGCTGAACACTACATTAGAGTATTCATCAGAATCCCCAAAAATCTAAATTCCTAAAGAAAACCTATTTTTCTGCATGTCTGAAAAAGATGAATACTGCGATGGAGGACATATAGTGTCCACAGTGACTCCGTCAACTAAATTGAAGTGAATGGTTTCCGTCAGACTACAGTTCTTCTCAGAAACCCTTATGTTAGAACAACAGGGTTCATCGCCAGGTTTACACTGTATAAGTGTGAACCTAGACTTAAAAAATTGGGTGGTGTTAAAGTCTACAACAGCTGCAGCCTCATGCTGAGGGATGTGTAGAGCAGATAGGAGATGGTGCTGAGTTAATTGTTAGTGCTGCATGACCTCTTTGGTTTTGTTTCTGTCCATTCTCTTCCCTGTAATCTTCCATGTTGGTGATATAGAAGATAATGGTTGATTTATGTCCCAAGTAAAAAAAAATTAATTCTGCTGCAATGTCTGAGTGCGGAATGATTCTGCTGAAATCTGCAACTGGTGTCCTTTTATTTTTTCTAGTTGCCTGTTTCTTTTATTGGACTTAACTGGGAATCATACAGTGTTGTTATACTCCTATGCAATCAGGTTTGCTCTTTTTAGAAGTTTGTCCTATCTTTTTCCCTGTTGACCAGCTCTGATGTAAGCAACCCCTCTCTTTTTCCGTAGTTAGTGTCTGTCAGCCATCTTTCTAGGTTCATCTCTGTACATCTCTGGTTCAGAATTGTCTTTTTACCTGCTGCAGCTACTGCTGTTACTATTTTGCATAATACAAGAATTGAGCCTGAGAATAAACTTCTTCTGGACTCTTCATACGTGCCTCTGCAGTCGAGTTGCAGCTATCGGATGAAGTTTCATGGTGTGAGTACTGGTTTAATACAGACATCGATAGAAACATTGTCGCATGAGCTCCATACTTGCAACCTAGTTGTAATAGTAAGGAAGGATGTAACCTTCCTTTGGCACTGAAGTAGTTAAAGAAAATGTTCCCGTAGTTAGACCTCTCTGAACTGTTGTTAGGCCAAGCTAAGGGGTTAGCTGCAGTGGTCCAGTCCATAGAGTAGAGGGGGAACTTGATGCCATGGTCAGACATTGAGTATGTCTAGAGCTTAGTTTAACATAATTCCTTGTGGACTGCAGTACTTGTAACCAGCCACAAGATGCCACTGTCCCAGGTGCAGACGCCAGATTGAGTCTGCCAGCAGTATTGCAGACAGTGAAAGGGTTAAAGGTGTGTGATGACAGTCCACAGAGGGTGGGCACATTAGGAAAATCTCTGCTTAGTTTCCAGAAGCAGGAAGTGATGAGTCAGTGAGAGTTTGGACAGTGAACTGTACAGGCAGCTTGATTATATCGTGGCTGCTAGGGTAGACAAAAGCTCCGTACCCTCAGAAAGTAAGATCACCAGTGTGAAGATCTCCCTACGCAAGAGTCCTGTTAGCCGACCGGAGAAACTCAACGGAGGTATTGAGGACCCGGGGCACTTTCAGTCTGTCGGGCCTTATCCATTATATCTGCCTGTAAATATTGTACATATTTCTCTTCCCCAAGTAAAGTCCCAGTTATGGTTAAGAACCTCGTGTCCTCTGAATTTATTGCTGCCCTGGTCCGAGAAGAGAAATGCCTGGAGACAGCCGCGATCGGATGGTCTGAAGTGAGTGGAGAGCACCACATATACAGCCACACATCAGAGGGAGGACACGTATTGTCTGTAGGGTGCCAGAGCGAGCAGGGGCTACAGCTCGCCCACGACTACCTCGCTGAGGCACCTTACATAGTTATGGAGTCAGATCCCTTGGTGAGACTGCTCAGATACCTCTTGTTTGTGTTATGTAAATATGTTGTGTTGTTTTGTGTAAATTGCATAATAGTATATGTTTTATTTTTTACAAGATTATGGGATGACAGGCCGTGGTGTCTTGGAGTAGCTTTACTTGAATTTGGTGCTGTGGCTGTACAAAGAATTGAGTCAATTATGGGACAGTAATGGTGGCATTTATGGTGGATGGTCAAAGCCCAGGAAGAACCTGGTGCTAGATGGGGAAGTAACATGGTAGACTGTGGAGTCAGTCTGATAGGAGGAGGCTAGAATGAGTCCATAAATAGAGAAGATTTGGGATCATACAGAAGGACTTCAGACTAACCACGTGAAGTGCCAGGTTATGGACTTCTTCACTTAAAAGCAAGCTTCTCATGCTATTGTAGGGCAGGAGAAAGACTGGAGGCTATTCTGAAGTTTTCATTGGAAGATATGATTATGTAGAAGATAGTTGGATTCTGAATGAGGACATGAATGGATGTTCCAGCAAGCAACGTCTGGAGAGGGTCATGTACTGGATGGTGACCCATCTAGTTACTATTAGTGGTCACGAAAGCTGATAGCGAAGTGCCATGCGTAACTTAGGCCTACAAGTGCTGAGTTCTATATGATAATGATTGAGGTTTTCCATCAGCTAATTCTGGGCAGTCAACTGTGACTGTGCGTGTTGACAGCTCAGTTTGTGAGCCAATGTTGGGGACACGAGAACCAAGGAAGTCAAGAGACTGGGTGCACTTTAGATGTGAGGCATAGCCTGCAGTTCAGGAAAAGGTTAGACTGTATAGACTTGACAGCAAAGGGGTAGTATGACAGGAGTCAAAAGATGGTGGCTGGTTTGGCTTTTTCCCTATTGTTTGTGTTGGGGTGAGTGAGGAATGCAATAGAAAGGGTGATAATCAGAAAACAATGAAAAAAAAGATGCCTGGTATAATTACTGACTGTCAGTGAAATTAATCAAGAGTGTGGTTAGTGTGTCTCACAGTAAGATTTTATTTTGGTTGTAGACTGTGAGCGAGACTGAACCCTTGAAATGGGAACTGCAGTAGAAAAGTCCCTTGAGTTCAAGGAGAGAACTAAGAGTTGAGCCATGTCTGACATGTGGCTGGTGGAGGTAGCTAAAACGGAGACTATTTTTTTGTCTTGAGTGTGGTCTCTGTGGCATGAACATGAGCATGTGAGAAGTAGTGTTGAGCGAACACTAAAATGCTCGGGTGCTCGAAGCTCGGGCCGAGCTTGCCGTGATACTCGGGTGCTCGACCCGAGCAACGAGCCCAATGTTAGTCTATGGGAGACCCGAGCATTTTTGCGGCGGCACCCCCCGCAGTCTGTAGAAAGCCTAAAAAGTGCCCAAAACGATAGTGACAGTGCTCAAAAGACATGGGGACAGCATGGGGATCGCCACAGGAAGCATTTCTGACCCCCAGATCACTGCTGTCAACAACGTGGTCAAAGGTATGAAGCCACTTTTACGGGCTCACACGAAAACGTTCAAAAACGAAACTGAAAGTGCTTTCCTGTGAAATATGTTAAGGAACTTCCTTTCCAGGGTAAAGACTTGTGTATAAGGTAAAATCAATAACCAAAAACAAAGATACTCCTCCACACCTTGGGCTATGTTCACAAGTAGCATTTTTTATGCGTTTTTGCACTTTTGTATTGCTTTCAACCGTGACAAATGCATTCACCCGGAAATGTCATTTTAACATTTTACAATCTTATCTGGCCATGTGCTGTGTGACACATGCATACAGTGCTGAAAAGACATGGGAACAGCATGGGGAAGACCACTGGAAGCATCTCTGACACCCAGGTCACTGTCTAAAAGTGTGACCATCAGAAGTGATCCTTGCCGCATCAGAAGATGCAGACTTGCAACTATCCCCGTGCAAGTCCTTGTCCCATGGCAGTGTTCAATTATACCTCCCCCATTCCTTGCAAAACAAGCGCAAGTATGCAGCCTGCCACCCACCCACCCGCAGGCTGCAATACCATACTGCTTGCTTGCACTTGAAATTGGGCCTTTTAGGCATGCGGAGGCGGAATCTGGCCACCACGTCATGGCTGCGTCGGCGGCCTGGTATCCATACTCAGTCCCCAGCCGCCCGGTGGCCGGGTGTCCAAACTCGGTCCCCAGCCGCCCCGCGGCCGGGTGTCCACACACGGTCCCCATCCGCCTGGGGGCGGCCGGGTGTCCATAAATGGTCCCCAGCCGCCCCTATGTCTCGTGTCAACTTCCCCCACACACTTTTCTTAGCCCGGCCTGCTTTAGGGCAGCATTGGATGAGCCCACCAGAGAACCAGACTCCTCCAGTGGGCCCTGGCTTCTCCATCAGGGGAGTTGAGAGTGCCAAGGTGAGGAGCATGATGATGATAGAAGTTAGCATCTGCTTTGTTTTCTTGGAATGCAAGCGTAAGTGTGCAACCTGCCACCTACCCACCCCCAGGCTGCAATACCATACTGCTAGCTTGCTTGCACTTGAAATTGGGCCTTTTAGGCATGTGGAGGCGGAATCTGGCCACCACGTCATGGCTGCGTCGGCGGCTTGGTATCCATACTCAGTGTCCACGCTCGGTCCCCAGCTGCCAGGGGGCAGCCGGGTGTCCATACTCGGTCCCTAGCCGCCCTGCAGCCGGGTGTCCACACACGGTCCCCAGCCGCCTGGGGGCGGCCGGGTGTCCAATAACCGTTCCCCAGCCGCCCCTATTTGAAGGACAGCCTAACCACAAACACGTGGACAAGTGAATGTGGCCAGGAATGGTCCATCTCACGCCTTCACACTGGGTTAATATTGTGGAAGCCGGGACACAGTTTGACTCTGGGATGCAACACGTCCTCCAGACATAGAGGATTGCGGGTCCTGAATCAATCAGGCTTCAACACAAAGTTCAAAAGGTAGACAGCAGCAGTGGTCGGCCTCCTACACAACGAGTAAATTATTCATGATCATGAGGCCATCCATCTCCTTAGCTTTCTGATCCTTGGAATGCAAGCGCATGTATGTAGTAGCGGCTAGGCCTGAGGTGGTCAGCGTTTTGGCGCATATCCTACCTCCTCCGAGGATTGCTGGATGTTTTCCTGCTACTATCCCAGTTCTATGACTCCCGTTAAAACAAAGCTTCAGGTGATGAGTGATGGATGAGGTGGTGGCAAAGGAGAAAGAGCAGGAGGAACAGTCAGGGACCATTCACATCAATATCAGGCCAGTCAACCACACGTCTTGTAGGATATGTTTCTGTACCAAAAGGAGCGGTTCGGCTACACAGTTATAGGGCATACAGTGAGTGCAATGCCTACCAAAAATTTCGAGGCACTCCAATGCCCCTTGGAAGTGACATGGAGGTCAGAGGGCCTTAACTAAACCGTTTTTTTCCATTTATAGCAACTGGGTCTCCTGTGCACTGTTGGCCTAAGCAGTGAATGGAAGGCTTTCCAAAAATTATGAGGAACTGCAATGGCCCTTGAAACAGACGTGGATTACAGCATACTAAAAACCATCTACACATTATAGGGGAGTGGGTCTCCCTTAGTGTTCGCCTATGCATTGAAAAGCAAAAGCTGACTAAAATTAGGAGGAAATACAATGCCCGTTGGAAGATTCATGGAGGTTAGAGTTAATTAAAAACAACATTTCAATGCACCTTGGAAGAGCTGTGGAGTTCAGAATGATTTAACAAGACGGTGTTAATGCCCCTTGGAAGAGACGTGGAGGTCGCAGTAGCTTAACAAGACGGTTTTAATGCCCCTTGGAAGAGACGTGGAGGTCGCAGTAGCTTGACAAGACGGTTTTAATGCCCCTTGGAAGAGACGTGGAGGTCGCAGTAGCTTGACAAGACGGTTTTAATGCCCCTGGAAAAGTGGTGGAGGTCGCAGTAGCTTAACAAGACGGTTTTAATGCCCCTGGGAAAGGTGGTGGAGGTCGCAGTAGCTTAACAAGACGGTTTTAATGCCCCTTGGAAGAGACGTGTAGGTCACAGTAGCTTAACAAGACGGTTTTAATGCCCCTTGGAAAAGTGGTGGAGGTGGCAGTAGCTTAACAAGACGGTTTTAATGCCCCTTGGAAAAGGGGTGGAGGTCGCAGTAGCTTAACAAGACGGTTTTAATGCCCCTTGGAAGAAACGTGGAGGTCGCAGTGGAATAAAAAGACAATATCAATGCCCCTTGAAAATGTGGTGGAGGTCGCAGTAGCTTAACAAGACGGTTTTAATGCCCCTGGGAAAAGTGGTGGAGGTCGCAGTAGCTTAACAAGATGGTTTTAATGCCCCTTGGAAGACACGTGGAGGTCGCAGTGGAATAAAAACACAATATCAATGCCCCTTGAAAATGTGGTGGAGGTCGCAGTAGCTTAACAAGACGGTTTTAATGCCCCTTGGAAGAGACGTGGAGGTCACATTAGCTTAACAAGACGGTTTTAATGCCCCTTGGAAAAGTGGTGGAGGTGGCAGTAGCTTAACAAGACGGTTTTAATGCCCCTTGGAAAAGGGGTGGAGGTCGCAGTAGCTTAACAAGACGGTTTTAATGCCCCTTGGAAGAAACGTGGAGGTCGCAGTGGAATAAAAAGACAATATCAATGCCCCTTGAAAATGTGGTGGAGGTCGCAGTAGCTTAACAAGACGGTTTTAATGCCCCTGGGAAAAGTGGTGGAGGTCGCAGTAGCTTAACAAGATGGTTTTAATGCCCCTTGGAAGAGACGTGGAGGTCGCAGTGGAATAAAAACACAATATCAATGCCCCTTGAAAATGTGGTGGAGGACGCAGTAGCTTAACAAGATGGTTTAATGCCCCTTGGAAGAGACGTGGAGGTCGCAGTAGCTTAACAAGTCGGTTTTAATGCCCCTTGGAAGAGACGTGGAGGTCGCAGTAGCCTAACAAGATGGTTTTAATGCCCCTTGGAAAAGTGGTGGAGGTCCCAGTAGCTTAACAAGATGGTTTTAATGCCCCTTGGAAGAGACGTGGAGGTCGCAGTAGCTTAACAAGACGGTTTTAATGCCCCTTGGAAGAGACATGGAAGTCGCAGTAGCTTAACAAGATGGTTTTAATGCCCCTTGGAAGAGACGTGGAGGTCTCAGTGGAATAAAAAGACAATATCAATGCCCCTTGGAAAAGTGGTGGAGGTCACAGTAGCTTACCAAGACGGTTTTAATGCCTCTTGGAAGAGACGTGGAGGTCGCAGTGGAATAAAAAGACAATATCAATGCACCTTGAAAATGTGGTGGAGGTCGCAGTAGCTTAACAAAACTGTTTCAATGCCCCTTGGAAGAGACGTGGAGGTCACAGTAGCTTAACAAGACAGTTTTAATGTCCCTTGGAAGAGACGTGGAGGTTGTAGTAGCTTAACAAGACGGTTTTAATGCCCCTTGGAAGAGCGGTGGAGGTCGCAGTAGCTTAACAAGACGGTTTTAATGCCCCTTGGAAGAGCCATGCAGTACAGCATCTTAAAAACATTATTTCCATTATTGGGGAGTGGGTCTCCCATAGTCTTTGCCTATGCCTTCCAAGCAAAAGCTGCCAAAAATTAGGAGGGAGGAACTTGCAATGCTGGCAACACGGACCAAGGTCACCCTGGTGGTATAGTGGTGGTGGAGGCTGAGGATAAGGAGAAGAGCAAAATACAGCCGAAATGAGGAAGCGTATACCCATGTGTGGGTGTGAAGCGGTGCATGGGAATACACTTCCCGAAATAACACAGTGGATTTGACTTTATGTTACTCTGCTGTCATTTGGTGGTGATGAGAAGTCTGGCCCAATCCAGCCCTTGTTCATTTTGATAAGTGTCAGCTTGTCAGCAATGTCAGTTGACAGGCGAGTGCGCTTATCAGTTATAATTTCCCCAGCTGCACTAAAAACACGCTCCGATAACACGCTAGCGGCAGGGCAGGCCAGGACCTCCAAGGCCTACAGAGCGAGTTCATTCCAAGTGTCCAGCTTGGATACCCAATAATTAAAAGGAGCAGAGGACCCTGGTACGGTCGTCAAGGTACTCCGTCGCCATCTTTTGAAACTTTCCACTCCTTGTGAGAGTACCCCGCGCCTCAGGGCCTGTAAGCTGGGCGGGTCTCAGAAAACTGTCCCAGAATGTTGACAGTGTTCCCCTGCCTCTGTTGGATTGGAGTTGCGTCTCTCTCACCTGTACACCTTGGTTGGTCAACGAACTGTGACCTCTGCCGCTAGCGTGTTCAGATGGGAATTTTTTTAACAGTTCTGCAGCAAGGGCCTTCTGGTACTGCCCCATTTTTGTAGACCTCTCCACCTCAGGAATAAGAGAGTGAAAGTTCTCTTGTAGCGGGGGTCTAAAAGTGTCACCAACCAGAAATGATTGTCACCCAACATTTTTACAACGCGAGGGTCACGGTTAAGTCAGTGTAACATAAAGTCAGCCATGCGTGCCAGACTGGTAATGGGCAAGACTTCCGTGTCCTCACCAAGATGACGACTGACCATGCTCTCCTCCTCCTTCTCCCCCTCTGTCCTCAGGCCACCCATGCTGAACCGACGGTATGACAGTTGTACAGGTACTACCGTCTACAGTGCATGATACCAGCTCCTGTTCTTCTTCCTCCTCCTCCTCCTCCTCTCCCTCATTGTCCCCCAATGCACGTTGGGATGAGATGAGGCTGGGCTGTGTGTAATCGCCCATTACAGCTTCTTGATCCATCTCATCATACTCTGGCTGCAATGCCTCCTCTTTAATTCTCTGAAGAGAGCGTTGCAAAAGACAGTCAAGTGGGATGCTGACGCTAATGATGGCGTCATCGCCACTCACCATCTTGGTGGATTCCTCAAAGTTTGTCAGGATGGTACATATGTCAGACATCCAGGTCCACTCCTGAGGTCTTATGTGTGGAGTCTGACCTGAATGTCGACGGCCTTGTTGCAGCTGGTACTCCACAACTGCTCTCTTCTGCTCACAAATCCTTTGCAACATGTGGAGGGTAGAGTTCAAATGAGTGGGGACATCACACACCAGTCGGTGTGCCGGAAGCTGCAAACGCTGCTGCAACACAGCAAGGGCAGCGGAAGCTGTAGCCGACTTGCGAAAATGAGCTGACAGCGGCGTACTTTGACGAGCAGATCTGGCAATTCGGGGTACGATTTAAGAAACCGCTGAACCGCGAGGTTAAGAACATGAGCCAAGCATGGTACGTGTGTGATCTTGCCTCGTCTCAGAGCCGCCACCTGGTTACAGCCATTGTCACACATGACCATGCCTAGATGTAGGTTCAGCACTCTCAGCCACAGATCTGCCTGCTCTTTCACAGCTGTCCACAACTCACAAGCAGTGTGAGGTTTATCACCTAAGCTTATGAGTTTCAGCACAGCCTGTTGCCGCTTGGCTGAGGCAGTACTGCAGTGCTTCCAGCTTGTAACTGATGTGGTGATATCTGAGATGGAGGCTGAACATGAGGAGGAGGAGGAGGATGAGGTGCAGGAGCTGTACACTGTGGGGGCAACTCTGACTGACATAGGGCCCGCAATTCTCGGTGTGGGGAGGATGTGTTCCGTCCCAATGTCCGACTGGGTCCCGGCTTCCACTATGTTCACCCACTGTGCCGTCAGGGAGATGTACCGTCCCTGGCCACAAGCACTTGTCCACGTGTCCGTTGTCAGGTGGACTCTCCCAGCAACTGCGTTGTTGAGGGCACGGCAGATGTTTTGGGACATGTGCTTGTGTAGTGCGGGGATGGCACACCGGGCAAAATAGAGTCGGCTGGGGACCGAGTACCGAGGGACGGCCACTGCCATAAGGTTGCGGAAGGATTCCGTCTCCATCAGCATAAAAGGCAGCATTTCCAACGCAAGGAGTCGTGAAATGTGCGAATTTAGGACTGTGGCCTGTGGGGCGTTGGCTGCGAATTTTCGCTTTCGTTCAAAGGTCTGGGATATGGACAATTAAACGCTGCGGTGGGACGTGGACGTGAACGTTGATGCGGTTTCTTGAGAAACTGCCATAACAAGTGAAGACTGAGAGGAGGGGGCATCTTTGCATGCAGTATGGACGGGGGATTGCCTTGCACGCACAACAGGGGGTTCTATTACACGTACAACAGCGGAAGAAGCAGTGGTGACACCCGCTGACACTGGTCATGGACCCTGGGGTTCAAGCCACAAAGTCGGGTGCTTTGTTGCCATGTGCCTGATCATGCTGGTGGTGGTCAGGCTGGTAGTTTTGTCACCCCTGCTGATGCTGGCATGGCAGGTGGTACAAATGGCCTTTTTGGGGTTATCAGCAGAGTCTTTAAAAAAATTCCAGACTCTGGAAGACCTACCGGTTGTACTGGCAACGTCCCTCATGTTGGTGTTACGGGGAACTGTTGCCCGCCTTCTGTGTGCGGCCACCACACTGCTTTTTCCTGCCTGTTGGGGTACTCTGCCTCCCCCCCCCTGTGTGCTGAGTCAGTTACTAGATCATCCACCACCTCCTCCTCTTCCACTTGCGCACCATGATCCTCCTCCTCACTTCGTGGCAATTGTGTCTCATCATCATCCACCTCTTGTGACAAATTGCCAGGGTCGACTTCCTCTGGCCGTGGCTGTTCAAATATTTGGCCATTGCTACATGGGATCTCCTGTTCCACCACTTCAAGCGGAGCAGGCGAGGGGCACAAATATGGAAATGGACCAGTGAACAGCTCTTCAGAGTGTCCAAGTGTGGGATCAGTTGCTGTCTGACCACACTCGGCATGGCGGGAGGAAGGAGCATCAGGGTGAGGAGGAGTATGCGGACGAGACTCATGGCTACTAAAACTTGACCGTGTGGAAGACAGACTGGAGGTGGTGGTGCCCAGGTAACTGGAAGTATTATCTGTTATCCAATTAATAGCCTGTTCACACTGATCAGTTCGCAATACTGGTGTTGTAGTGTGGTTCCCTAGTAATTCGGTCAAGAAGTGGGAGCGAGAAGATGTGGCTGTTGGTTGTGGCACATTTTCACCTTGGCCACGGCCCCGTCCTCTACACGCACCATCACCAGAACGTCCAGTTCCACGTCCCTTGCCACGCGCCTTGCCCATTGTAAATTAAGTAAAATAGCTTACACTTGCACTATCAATGGAAAAAGGGTAATAAAAAGGAGATTAGAACCGTGGAAGAGGAAAACCACAGTTATATTTTTCTGGCCTACACCAGAATCTTTCAAACAGATATATTTGTGTCTGAACAATCAGGGAGACACTATTACTGTTTTTCTTTACGGAAAAAATACCAAAAGCTGGATAATACAGAGATTTGACCCGTGGAACTGCAAAACCACAGTTATATTTTTCTGGCCTACACCAGAATCTTTAAAACAGATATATTTGTGTCTGAACAATCAGGGAGACACTATTACTGTTTTTCTTTACGGAAAAAATACCAAAAGCTGGATAATACAGAGATTTGACCCGTGGAACTGCAAAACCACAGTTATATTTTTCTGGCCTACACCAGAATCTTTCAAACAGATATATTTGTGTCTGAATAATTAGGGAGACATTATTACTGTTTTTCTTTACGGCAAAAAATGCCAAAAACAGGATAATACAGAGATTTGACCCGTGGAACTGCAAAACCACAGTTATATTTTTCTGGCCTACATCAGAATCTTTCAAACAGATATATTTGTGTCTAAACAATCATGGAGACACTATTACTGTTTATCTTTACGGAAAAAATACCAAAAGCTGGATAATACAGAGATTTGACCCGTGGAACTGCAAAACCACAGTTATATTTTTCTGGCCTACACCAGAATCTTTCAAACAGATATATTTGTGTCTGAACAATCATGGAGACACTATTACTGTTTTTCTTTACGGAAAAAATACCAAAAGCTGGATAATACAGAGATTTGACCCGTGGAACTGCAAAACCACAGTTATATTTTTCTGGCCTACACCAGAATCTTTCAAACAGATATATTTGTGTCTGAATAATTAGGGAGACATTATTACTGTTTTTCTTTACGGCAAAAAATGCCAAAAACAGGATAATACAGAGATTTGACCCGTGGAACTGCAAAACCACAGTTATATTTTTCTGGCCTACATCAGAATCTTTCAAACAGATATATTTGTGTCTGAACAATCAGGGAAACACTATTACTGTTTTTCTTTACGGAAAAAATACCAAAAGCTGGATAATACAGAGATTTGACCCGTGGAACAGCAAAACCACAGTTATATTTTTCTGGCCTACACCAGAAGCTTTCCAACATATATATTTGTGTCTGAACAATCAAGGAGGCACTATTACTGTTTTTCTTTACGGAAAAAATATCAGAAGCTGGATAATACAGAGATTTGACCCGTGGAACTGCAAAACCACAGTTATATTTTTCTGGCCTACACCAGAATCTTTCAAACAGATATATTTGTGTCTGAACAATCAGGGAGACACTATTACTGTTTTTCTTTACGGAAAATATACCAAAAGCTGGATAATACAGAGATTTGACCCATGGAACTGCAAAACCATAGTTATATTTTTCTGACCTACACCAGAATCTTTCAAACAGATATATTTGTGTCTGAACAATCGGTGAGACACTATTACTGTTTTTGTTTATGGCAAAAAATGCCAAAAACAGGATAATACAGAGATTTGACCCGTGGAACTGCAAAACCACAGTTATAGATATGTGGCCTACACCAGACTCTTTTAAACAGATATATTGGTGTCTGACCAGTCAGGGAGACACTATTACTTTTTTTTTCACGGCAAAAAATGCCAAAAACAAGATAATACAGAGATTTGACCCGTGGAACTGCAAAACCACAGTTATATTTTTCTGGCCTACTTCAGACTCTTTTAAACAGATATATTGGTGTCTGACCAGTCAGGGAGACACTATTACAGTTTTTTTTTACGGCAAAAAATGCCAAAAAAGGATAATACAGAGATTTGACCCGTGAAACTGCAAAACCACAGTTATAGTTATGTGGCGTACACCAGACTCTTTTAAACAGATATATTGGTGTCTTTCCAGTCAGGGAGACACTATTACAGTTTTTTTTTATGGCAAAAAATGCCAAAAACAGGATAATACAGAGATTTCACCCGTGGAACTGCAAAACCACAGTTATATTTTTCTGGCCTACACCAGACTCTTTTAAACAGATATATTGGTGTCTGAACAGTCACAGACACACTACATTTTTTTTTTTTGGGGGGGTGGGAGACCAAAAGGTTAATAAGACGCGTATTTGGACAGCCTGACTGAGGAAAAAAAAAATACAGGATTTAGATGAAAAAAAAAAAAATTTTTCCTGGTCCCTGATACCAGGGTGATAAGTCTAGCAATTTGACCAACAGGAGCACACAGGACTGTAATGCAGCGTTTGCTGGTATAACCACTGCGTCTCCTATACAGTTTGTCTGCCTGCCTGATATCTGGGATGGATATTAGTCTTGAGAAGGACTGTTTGTTTGATCTGGCAGGCTTTAGAGACCCTACACTAACTATTTTGGAGTATAAATCTCTCCCTAGCTCAGCAGCACTGACCCTACACTGTCTGATCCGGAGTGACTGTGTCCAAGATGGCGGCGCCCGGTTTTAAATACTCGAGGTGACGCTGTGCGGCCAGCCAATCACTGTAATGCTCACAAACAACATGGCTGCGGCATTACAGTGACTGGCTGGCAATCCCTGCATGTTCATTGGCTCTGTAAAGAGCGCCAAACGTGCAGGGCGGAGACCCGAGCTCCCGCCCAAATAACCCGGAAATGCTCGGTGCTCGCCGAACATCCCGAGTAGTGAGATGCTCGGGCGAGTACCGAGTAGTGTCGAGCATGCTCGCTCAACACTAGTGAGAACGAAGTTCTAGATCTGTATGGTTAATATTTCGAAATTCCCCGACCTTTTGTGTTGAAACTGAAACCTTTCAAAGTCACATTAACAAAAAAAACAAAAACTTGTGTGTCATCGCCATACTTGTAAGCTTGGAATTTATTTGCTCTGTAAGTGTTTTCTTTCTTAAAGGATTGAAGGAAGACGGCACTTCTATTATGATTACACTAAAATTCTCCATATCATGTTGTTGCAGTGTTTCACAGCACAAGGACAAAAAAACAAGGCAGTCCCTTCTCATAGGCTCAAAGAAACGGAAGCAAGAACCAGCTCTGATTGTCATCTATCTATGGCTTCTATCGATATTGTGTAGGATGGTGCATAGTGGTGAAGGATGGTGGACTGGTTTCTATTGATGTTGTGTAGGATGGTGCACTGGTTTCTATTGATGTGTAGGACGGTGCACTGGTTTCTCTTGATGTTGTGGAGGATAGTGCACTGGTTTCTATCGATGCTGTGTAGAATGATGCACTGGTTTCTCTTGATGTTGTGGAGGAGGGTGTAGGATAATGCAGTGTTCAATGGTGCACTGGTTTCTATTGATGTGTACAAGGGTGTAGGATGGTGCACAGTGGTGTATTGTGGAGCTCTTGTTTCTATTCATGTTGTGTAGGATGGTGCACTGGTTTGTATTTATGTTGTGTAGAACGGTGCACTGGTTTGCATTTATGTTGTGTAAGAAGGTGTAGGATTTTGCAAAGTTATGTAGGAGAACAGGTTTCTATCGATGTTGTTTAGGACAGGCTCTAGGTAAATGGGTGCACAGTCCAATACCGTCTACAGATGTATCTTGAAGGCACATCATATAGTGTCCTATAGAATGCAAATTACCCTTCTGTACCATACATAACCTGTTTATCACCACAATATAGAGATATGCCTAAAACAAGACAACCTTTCTTGAGGAATCAGGAAACACTCTATCTCCCCAAATCCAGGTTCTCCTCACCACATCCCCACAGTAAACTTCTACCTTTCATCCACGATCTACCACAACTTTACGCAACCTCTCTAACCTTATACCTGTGGCGCCCTGCTACGCACAGGTGCCACAGACCCAGAAGGGTGCATGGATGGACTTCTCCACAAGAGGCCCTCATTACATACAAACACCTCCACCCTACCACCTCATACCAGCAGAGGGAGCCCGTTAGGGATATATATATGGAGGGTGGAGCCAGGCCGATAGGCAGTCTCTCAGTGAGTTAAGCTAGAGAGAGAGTGTGTTGGCACTTAGACCAGTGAAGAGGCAGCACGCTGGCTGCTGTGCTTAGGCGAGCCAAGGCCTACAGCACGAGTTGAAGCCTAGTGAGGGCCCTGAGTGTGGCCGAAGGCGAGAGGAGAGGAGAAGTAACAAGGGGGCAGAGTAGCGTACCAGGCTCACCCCAAACTATACGCCGGACCCCGGGTCCACGCCTACCGGGTCCCTTTATACCCAGTAGGGACCACCGGATACCTGGAGGACTACAAGTCTCAGGTCGACCAACGCTGACTACCGTACCAGGGCTAGGAGTCACGGAGGCCCCAGCGTCCAGGGAGAGTGATCTCCAAGAGAAGGCCCTACCACCAGGTCAGCAGTCGCAAGAGAGAGAGATAATAATCAAGCCAGGCCTAGCTCCAGGCAGGTCAGAAGCTTAGCAAGTGAAAGCAACGGATCAGGAGGCCCTATACCCGCTCACTGGGGAGAGTCCAGAAGTGCACCCTTCGTACCGAGTACCCTGGACCATACCTGCAACAACACCAGTAAAGGTACCGAAGCGAACCCCCGTGTGAGTGTCTGTCATTTCTCCCTGAACCGTCCTAGCGTTCTCTCACCTGTACCACCATCCATTTCCCTACACTGCCCTGGAGCTAGCTCTTCCTGTGGAGAGCCACACCATCTCTGCTGCAGTAACATCAGTTTCAGAGGACTGTTCCGCAGCGGCGGCTCCCTTTAGCCGCATTCCACGGGTGGCGTCACGAACTTTGCAAATCCCCTATAAATAATTCCCCATTTTGTTGACCGCCCTGGGCCACGGACCGGGCCAGCCACCGTGATATCCCCCACCAGCATCCATAGGCCCGGCTGCCGAGTAACCCACGGCTCTGGGGGCGCGTCATCTTCTGGCGTCACAAACAGGATTCCGTGCCCGTTGCCACCGGGTACTGTGCGCCTTAAAAGACTGTAACACTTACTGTGGTGAAGATTTCCCGCCATTTCCGAGGTTTCCCGCCATTATCCGCCATTTTCCTGTCGCCGCGCGGGAAGAAGAGGGGCGTAACTGCGGGAACCCGAGAGGCGTGACTGTGAAAGCGTGCGAAGCCCAAGACACGCCCCACCCTTGACGTCAAACCAGGAAGCGTCAGGTCCTGGAAGGAGTCCAGTGGACGCTCTGAAGTCAGACGCGAGTGACGCAAGGTCCTGGAAGAAGACCGTCGCCTGCGGAGCTGCGGCCTACCTGATAGAAAAAGTTTAGAAGGTAGGCTTCGGTTGACTTGGGGGACGCAACCATGGCCGAAGACCAGCAAGCCGCCGGAGCACCGGTTAACGCTCCTGATGCCCAACTTGCACCCGGCGCTGCACAGGCCGGAGTGGCTGCCCCACCAGCAGGGGTCATGACTCCGTTAATACCCATGGCCCTGCCATATATCCCTGGAGCGAAATGGCTTACCCAGTATGATGGCAAACCAGACACCCTGCCTGGGTTCAAGAGAAGAATATGTGGTGCACTGGACATGTATTCTATGACTGGTAAGCAGAGAGCCGCTGTTGTGCTGGGACAATTGACTGGTACCGCAGAGCGGGAAATCGAAACCTGGCCAGCCGCAGACCAGGAAACAGTATCCATTATCTTTAAGAGACTGCAAACTGTGTATGAAAACCGCACTGAGACAGATCTCCGGATGAGGTTCTGCCATTGTGTCCAGAAACCTGAGGACAGTATCCGGGACTACGCCTGGCGCTTGCAGGAAGCCCTGCAGGCCCTGAAACAGGTTAGTCCAGCCAGCATACAAGATGAGAATAAAATGCTGATGGAACAATTCGTCCAGGGGTTGAGGTCCCAGGAGGAGAGCAGAAATGTACGGTGGTGGGCTTTAGATCATCCAGACGCCACCTTTGACACCCTCAAGGACATGGCTATTAAGGTTCTACAGCCCCTGGAAACATCAGGGACTGCTATCTAGCGTTACCAGGGTGGGGCCACCCAAGTGGCCGCAGCACCCACTGCTCCTTCATTAACGGCTGAAACAAAGACACAAACAGTGCCCCCTAGCGAGCTGGACAGCCTGCTCTGAAGTGCGCCAGCTAAGTAAAACCCTGGCCACTGTCCTGAGCACCTTGCAGCTACAGACGGAGTCCGAGCCAGAAGGAAGGATCCTCTTCGCCGATAGCCCTGAGGATGTCCCTTGGATGAGGAGAAGAAGGAAGACAACGCCACCCCGTAGGAGGACAACGCCACCCCGGAGGAGGACAACGCCACCCCGTGGGAGTACCAACGTCGCCCTCCAGGAGACTTCATCTGCTACCGCTGCCACAAGGCAGGCCACACAGCGCGGAACTGTCCTTTAAATGAGTAAACCCTGGGCCAAGGGCCGACACCCAGGAGTAAATGAACCAGGCCCATCAAGCTGGTACCACCGGTTCGTAGGAGGAAGGCCTTTCCTGTCCTCGTGCTGGACGGTATAGCCACACCTGCATTACTGGGCACCGGCTCACAGGTAACCATCATACCTGATGTCCTCTGCAAAAGGTACTGGTCCGTAGATGAACTCCAGCCGCCAGCCCTGAACCTCTCTGTGTATGCCTCTAACGGCCTTCCTCTTAACCTAGTAGGGGTTAAGGACGTGACAGTGAAGGTGGGGAGAGCGGAACTAAAGGACCAAGGAATGATTGTAGTGGAATCTAACCCTGGTGATACAGACTTGTATATGATACTTGGTACAAATATTGTTGGTAACTGTTTGGGAGAAGTCTTGTTTTTGCTCCAACAGATTGCTGACACTGCCAAACCAGGGCAGAGGAAGGTGCTCCAGAGAGAGATTAGAGCCCTCCTGTACCAGCAACAGGTAAAGCTATCAGGTGGTGAAATTGGTAATGTACAGGTGACAGACCCAATACCCATTGTGATTCCCCCAATGAGTGAGATGCTGATTTGGTGTAGGGCAGCAATAGGTCTCAAGGGACAGAACTACCAGGCGGTAGTGGAGCCCATTAGCTCAGAGCACAGACCTACACTCTTAACTGCTAGAGGGGTAGTGTATGCAATGGGAGGGTACCCATACGTCTCCTAAATTGTGGGGAGGAAGAGGTCAAATTGCCAAGGTATGCCACTGTTGCCAGATTGTATACTGTGAATGATGATGCCATACACACAGTAGAGTCCTTAACCTTATCAGACACAGTGGAGGGTAATGACTCAGAAACCCAGGTGGGGGATTGGTGTCAACAGCTCCATGTTGGGACTGACGCCACTCCTGTCCATCAAAAACAAGGTGTACACAGGGTGGTGCAGGAATACGAACAGGTGTTCAGCAAACACCCACTTGATTTTGGGAGGATTAAAGGGGTACAACACAATATACCCACAGGTGACCATCCACCTATCAAAGAACGTTACAGGCCCATACCACCAGCACACTACCAGAAAACGAAGGAAATGTTGCATGACATGAAGAAAGCAGTGGTAATAAGAGATAGCTGTAGTCCCTGGGCAGCTCCCCTGGTCCTGGTCAGGAAAAAGGATGGAAGCATGAGGATGTGTGCAGATTACAGACAGGTAAATCGCATAACACATAAAGATGCATACCCTTTGCCCCGCATAGAGGAATCCCTGGCAGCACTAAGGTCTGCAAATTACTTCTCTACCCTTGACCTCACTAGTGGGTACTGGCAAGTAGCAGTTGCTGAGGAGGACCGAGAGAAGACGGCCTTCACTACCCCGATGGGACTCTGCGAGTTCAACAGTATGCCGTTCGGACTCTGCAACGCCCCTGGAATGTTCCAGAGATTGATGGAGTGCTGTTTGGGACACCGTAACTTCGAGACCGTGTTGCTATACCTGGATGACGTGATAGTGTACTCCAAGACGTATGAGGGCCATTTGAAGCACCTGGCAGAGGTATTTGAGTCGTTGTCCCAGTATGGGATGAAATTGAAGCCTTCCAAGTGCCGCCTGCTCAAACAGAAGGTTCAGTACCTGGGGCACATCGTCAGTCCAGAAGGAGTAGCGCCAGACCCGGAGAAGGTCACTGCCATCCAGAAATGGCCAGAACCGAAGAATCTCAAGGAGATAAGTCAGTTCCTGGGACTGGTTGGGTATTACCGGAGATTTGTAAAGGACTACACCAAGAAGGTAGCACCTTTACAAGATCTCCTGGTAGGACAGTCCAAGAGAGGCAAAAGTCCCCCATTCCAGTGGGGCAAGGAACAAGCTGAATCCTTAGCAGTGATGAAGGAGATCCTAACTGGTGAGGAGATTCTGGCTTACCCTGACTACAGCCAACCTTTCCTGCTGTACACCGACGCCAGCAACGAGGGACTGGGAGCTGTGTTGTGCCAGAAGCAGAATGGTAAAGAAAAGGTGATTGCCTATGCCAGCAGGAAGCTTCGCCCTACCGAGAGGAATCCAGAAAACTATAGCTCCTTCAAGTTGGAGTTCCTGGCCTTGGTCTGGGCCATCACTGAATGATTCAAGCACTACCTAGCCTCCACTAAGTTCAGGGCCTATACTGACAACAACCCCTTGACACATCTAGAGACAGCCAAGTTGGGAGCCATGGAACAGCGTTGGATGGCCCGACTGTCAAACTATCAGTTCACCATCAAGTACCGTGCAGGCCACAAGAACGCCAACGCCAATGCCCTATCCAGAATGCCTCACCAGTCGGACACTGAAGAAGAAGTGGATGACCTGGAGGAGATTGAGCTACCTGCCTTCAACAGAATTGGGATGGTCCATGAGCAGCGCACCTCCAGGAGGTAGCGTGGTAAGACACTAAACCCTTTACCTCATCACAGTTGGAAGGAGACCCAGGACAGCGACCCGGTTGTCAGCCGTATCAAGGATCTGATAACCCAGGAAGGTTCCTCCCTGGAGAAGGATGCTCCTCCACAAGCCAAGCAACTGTGGAATGAGTGAAGCCGGCTGTTCATCTATAGAGAGAAGCTGTGCCGAAGGTATGTCAACCCTAGGACCCATGAGATGGTATGGCAGATCGTAGTGCCCAGGACAGACATCCAAATGGTGTTGGAGGCCTACCACGATCGAGCAGGGCACTTTGGCTGGAAGAAGCTGGAAACCCTCCTGAAGAGTCGGTTTTATTGGGTTGGAATGCGGAGCTCCATAGAGAGGTGGTGCCAGAATTGTGGACTCTGTAGCCTCAGAAGAAAAGACTACAGCAGCCAGAAAGCACCCTTGCAGTCCATCAAGACAACCCAGCCCCTGGAGATCGTCGCTCTGGATCACGTCAAGCTGTCACCCAGCAGGTCAGGCTACTCCTATGCCCTGGCCATGGTGGATCACTACTCCCGGTTCCTGGTGGTAGCCCACGTCAAGGATCTGACGGCAGAAACTGCAGCAAGGACGTTTCAAGCATACTTCTGCAGGCCCCATGGATACCCGAATAAGGTGCTGACGGATCAAGGCCCTGCCTTTGAAGCCGAGCTGTTCAAAGAGTTTTGCCATCTGTACGGGTGTAAGAAGATTCGGACTACGCCGTACCACCCTCAAACCAATGGTCTATGTGAAAAGATGAACAATATCGTCATAGACCTGCTGAAGACCTTACCTCTAGAAGAAAGGAATCAGTGGCCAGACAAACTACCTGACCTGGTAGATCTGTACGATCACATACCTGTGAGTTCCACCAATTGTACTCCAGCGTACCTCATGAGAGCAAGACCCGGAAAGTTGCCCATGGACCTGGAGCTTGGAGTGGTAGAGCCAGAAGCAGATATGTCCACTGAAGACTGGGATACGACTCGACAGGAGCAGTACAAGAGAGTACAGGCCTGTGTCGAAGACAGTCTAAACAGGGTGAGAGATAAGCAGGAAGCACAGTACAACAAGAGTGCACCAGCAGAACCCTTAACACCTGGAGAAGTTTTGCTGAAGCGAAAGAGAAGAAACCACAAGCTTGACGACCAGTGGGAAAGAGAGCCTTACACTGTGTTGGATTCCAGGTTCGACAATAGAAAAACCTGTCTAATCAGTAAAGATGGAGGTAAGACAACTGTAACAGTCTCAAGAAACCACTTGAAGTTGTGCCCAGGTTTATTGAAGCCACAGGAAGAAGTACCTCTTATAGTGCCTGAAGAACCAAAGAGAATGTACTCCATACTGTGTTAGGAGATTTCCCTGCAGATTGGCCTCAACTGGATGGAGCTGTAATAATACCTGTGATACACTTCTACCAACAGCCAGAAGACCCTCCACTGCAAGTAAGACCTGTAAGTGCCTCAGAAGAGCCTGCTCAGGAAGAATCCCCGGAAGAAGGATCACCGGTAGAAGCAGAGCCAGAAGGCCCAGTAAACAGTGTACTTGCCAGTCCCATCGAGAGGTTAAGACAGTTCTACAATTTGCCCACACGTACTGTAGGTCTGACAGGGTAGCAGACAGTGCAAACACAGACATCAACAACACCCCAGTACTACGTAGGTCAACACGCAGTACAAAAGGCCAGATCCCTGCCAGGTATAAGGAATAAGTTAGAAATACCTGCAGTGTAAATAGTTACCCAGTTGGGTACTGCCTAATGTTTATTGTATAAACTGAAATTTATGTGTGTCTTTAGTTATCCGTCAGGGTACAAAGACTCGTAGGCTGAGGACTGTGAGCAGCCCAAAAACTGTTCCGATATATAGTTGCACTCCCTGGAGTGCCCCTTAAGTGACCACAGAACAAAAACCCGTTTGGCGTGGCCGGAGACGTGGTCCAGCACCTGGATCACCTATGCCCTGTAGCCACGCCCAGGGCCTACGTTGACTGTTTTCAGGCGGGTCCCTCATGTTTCTCATGTTCTTTCATCGGTGAAATGGACACCAGGTTACGGAACTTACTGCACCTTTATTAATGTTATCATACTTGTTGTTATTATAATTATTGTTATTATTGTTGTAACCTGTTACAAAATGCTTCAGTCCAGGAGTACTGAATTGTACTAGGGGGGAATGTGGCGCCCTGCTACGCACAGGTGCCACAGAACCCAGAAGGGTGCATGGATGGACTTCTCCACAAGAGGCCCTCATTACATACAAACACCTCCACCCTACCACCTCATATCAGCAGAGGGAGCCTGTTAGGGATATATATATGGAGGGTGGAGCCAGGCAGAGAGGCAGTCTCTCAGTGAGTTAAGCTAGAGAGAGAGTGTGCTGGCACTTAGACCAGTGAAGAGGCAGCACGCTGGCTGCTGTGCTTAGGCGAGCCAAGGCTTACAGCACGAGTTGAAGCCTAGTGAGGGCCCTGAGTGTGGCCGAAGGCGAGAGGAGAGAAGTAACAAGGGGGCAGAGGAGCGTACCAGGCTCACCCCGAACTATACACCGGACCCCGGGTCCAAGCCTACCGGGTCCCTTTATACACAGTAGGGACCACTGGATACCTGGAGGACTACAAGTCCTAGGACGACCAACGCTGACTACCATACCAGGGCTAAGAGTCACGGAGGCCCCAGCGTCCAGGGAGAATGATCTCCAAGAGAAGGCCCTACCACCAGGTCAGCAGGCGCAAGAGATAGAGACAATAATCAAGCCAGGCTTAGCTCCAGGCAGGTCAGAAGCTTAGCAAGTGAAAGCAACGGATCAGGAGGCCCTATACCCGCTCACTGGGGAGAGTCCAGAAGTGCACCCTTCGTACCGAGTACCCTGGACCATACCTGCAACAACACCAGTAAAGGTACCGAAGCGAACCCACGTGTGTCTGTCATTTCTCCCTGAACCGTCCTAGCCGTCTCTTACCTGTACCACCATCCATTTCCCTACACTGCCCTGGAGCTAGCTCTTCCTGTGGAGAGCCACACCATCCCTGCTGCAGTAACATCAGCTTCAGAGGACTGTTCCGCAGCGGCGGCTCCCTTTAGCCGCATTCCACGGGTGGCGTCACGAACTTTGCAAATCCCCTATAAATAATTCCCCTTTTTGTTGACCGCCCTGGGCCACGGACCAGGCCAGCCACCGTGATATCCCCCACCAGCATCAATAGGCCTGGCTGCCGAGTACCCCACGGCTCTGGGGGCGCGTCATACCCATCTGCCCAGCCCCTACTTCCCCAGTACCACTAACACTATCTCTATGGAATGATCGCTCTATCTGCAATAAACTTTTCTACATCCATAATCTTTTTGTTACCAACAAACTTTCCTTTCTCGGCATCACCGAAACCTGGCTCACCCCCTCTGACACAGTCTCTCCAGCTGCACTTTTGTATGAAGGATTCCACTTTTCTCACACCCCCAAAACCACTGGCAAGTATGGCGGAGGAATTGATTTTCTCCTGTCAAATAGATGCTTCTTCACCCCAATTTCGCTGCCACCCTCCGTAACCCTCCCTTCTTTTGAGGTGCACTGTGTGCGCATCTACTCCCCCACCAACTTACATTTACCGCCCCTCCGAAGTAGCCATCACCTTCTTCGACCACTTCACCACCTGGCTGCTTCATTTCCTTTCCGCTGACATCCCCACTATCATCATGGGCGACTTCAAAGTCCTCATCGACACTTCCCTCTTAGCTGTCTCTAAGCTTCTATCTCTCACTTCCTCTTTCAGCCTTGCTCAATGGTCTTCTGCAGCCACTCACAAACATGGCCACACTCTGGACCTCATCTTCATTCGCCTCTGTTCCATATCTAACTTCCAAACTCACCTCTCCCTCTTTGTGACCACAACCTACTTACAGGCTCTTCCCTCTCCTCCCCAGGTCCACAACCCCAATTCACAAACCTGCACACCCTCGCAGAAATCTTAAACACTTTGAGCTAGACTCCCTTCTCCCTCTTGCAAACATAAGTTCCTTACACAATGCAGATGCTGCTACTGCCTTATTTAACTCCACAATATCTGCAACACTCGACTCGGCTGCCCCTCTCACACATACCAAAGCTCGCAAAATCAACAGGCAACTCTGGCACACCAGCCTGACCAAAGAACTGAGAAGGGCTTTCAGAGTTGCTGAGCAGAGATGGAAAAGATCTCACTCCAAAGAGCACTTCATTGCATTCAAACAGTCCCTCACTACTTTCAAGTCCACACTCACTGTAGCAAAGCAAACAAACTTCTCATTTCTCAAGCAAAAGATTGATAACATCAGGGAAAGCTTTGACCTACAGTCCCCACAGCCCCTCCTCATATGTACTCAGCCCTCCTCCTCCAAAACCAGCTTCTCCACCATTATGGAAGATCAACTTTCCGCTCTACCCTCAAGATCACATCTCACCACCTGTGCACTCGACCCCCATCCCATATCATCCCAAACCTCACCACAGTCTTTACCCCAACCCTAACCCATCTCTTCAAGCTATCACTAACAACTGGTGTCTTCCTCTCATACTTTAAACATGCCTCAATCACATTCATCCTCAAAAAGCCCACCCTTGACTCATCCTCTCTGTGTAGCTAGTGCCCCATATCACTTCCCTATGCCTCAAAAATACTGTAACAACATGTCTATCTTAAACTGTCCTCCCACCTTTCCTCCTGCTCTCTCTTCGATCTCTTACAATCTGGCTTCTGACTGCACCATTTCACTAAAACTGCTCTGACTAAAGTCACCAATGACCTAATAACCGCCAAATCCAAGCGACACTACTCTGTCCTCCTCCTCCTGGACCTGTCCTCGTCTTTTGACACAATGGACCATTCCCTATTATTACAGATTCTCTCATCTCTTGGCATCACAGACTTTTCCCTATCTTGGATTTCCTCATAGCTAACAGACAGGACATTCAGCGTCTCCCACTCACACACCACCTCCTCACCAGGTCCCCTATCTGACGGTGTCCCGCAACGTTCAGTCCTAGGGCCCCTACTCTTCTCCATTTACACCTTCGACCTGGGACAGCTCATAGAGTCCCTCTGCTTTCAGTATCACATCTATGCTGATGACACACAGATCTACCTCTCTGGACCCCATATCACCTCCTTACTAACCAGAATACCACAATGTGTGTCTGCTATTTCAACCTTCCTCTCTGCTAGATTTCTTAAGCTTAACATAGACAAAACAGAATTCATCATCTTTCCACCATCTTATTCAACCCCCCCAACAGACCTCTCAATTAAAGTAAATGGCTGCTCGCTCTCCTCAGTCCCGCAAGCTCGCTTCGCTGCCTCGGGGTTACCCTGATCTCTCCTTCAAACCACATATCCAAGCCCTTTCCTCTTCCTGCTGACTCCAACTCAAAAATATTCCCCGGATCCGCACATTCCTTAATCAAGAACCTGCAAAAACCCTAGTGAATGCCGTCATTATCTCCCGCCTCAACTACTGCAACCTCCTGCTCTGTGGCCTCCCTTCCAACACTCTCGCACCCCTCCAATCTATCCTAAACTCTTCTGCTCAACTAATCGACCTGTCCCCCCACTATTCCTTGGCCTCTCCCCTCTGTCAATCCCTTCACTGGATCCCCATTACCCAGAGACTCAAGTTCAAAACTCTAACCATGGCATACAAAGCCATCCACAACCTGTCTCTTCCATACATCTGTGACCTAGTCTCCCGGTGTAACAGGCCAGATTAACCCCTCACCCAGAATATACCTGGGGTTAAAGTGGCCTAGGACAGATTATACCCCAGGTATATTCTGGCCTAGGCCAAACTATACCCCGGAGTATAAATTGGCCTAGGCCAGTTTATACCCCTCTGGGCCAGAATAAACCCCGTGTATAAATTGGCCTAGGCCAGATTATACCCCTCCTGGTCAGAATATACCCCAGCTGCTGTAGATCAGATTTTTCAGGCTTTTGAGAACCATTGAGTGATATACTCAATAACGGGGCCCCAGTCAGCGCACGGAGCCCCAGGCAGCACACGAGGGGGCAGAGACAGCGCACGGGGCCCCAGACAGCGCACAGGGGGGCAGAGACAGCACGCAAGGTGGGGGAAGAGACAGCGTGCAGGGCCCCTGTGAGCTGTCTCTGCCCCCCTGTGTGCTGTCTCTGCCCCCCTGTGCGCTGTCTTGGACCCCTTGTGCGTTGTTTGGGACCCCCTGTGCGATCTCTGGGGCCCCGTTCTTGAGTATATCAGTCAATCCTGTGTGATGTCTGGGGCTCCTGTGCGATGTGTGATGTCTGGGGCCCCTGTGCGACGTCTGGGGCCCCGTTCTTGAGTATATTAAAGATTAAAGTATATTAAAGATCAGATTTTTCGTGTTTATGAGCACCATTGAGTGATATACTCAATAATTTCAACATTTTATTGGTTAAAACTCTAAACACACAGACTTTTGTTACTTCAACCAGAAAACCTTGGCGGTTCATAAAAAACTTGACGGTTCAGGATATAATAAAAGTTATAACAATCTGAAACTTCAGCTTATAAATGTACCTTTACATGGGGCGATTATTGGTTCCAGAGAGGCTTTCGGCCGATAATCGTACACATGGCTGGTGACAGGACACTACAATATAAACGTTCAAAGGTAAACACTGATAACAACATTGAAATGATCATGCTTGTTTTCAAGATAAAGTGCATGTTCTGTTGTTGACTGCAGGTTGAAGCTTGCGGGATAGGTCAACCAATCCATGGTGTCACCGACTTTTGTGTGGATGGCGATGTCACAACTGAACAGATTTGCTGTGGCCATGATTTGTGCGTCAGTTGCCCAGACTCCATCACGAGAGATGCCAGAAGTGTTCACATATTCATTCACATCTTGATTAAAGTAGCCCTGTAGTTTTTTTGGACAAGTTAGTTTTCATGTGGTGGATGACTTTAGCTCTGAGAAGGGAGTAGTTTTCCTCTGTTCCTGTCAGGATATAGCTCATGGCCCGAAAGTAGCAGTTCCCACCTTTGGTTTTATATGTAAGCCGTGGTTGTCCAAGATCTCTTGTGCATCCAAAGTACACAACCCTACTAAACGTAAAGTCAGGAGTGGTGGTAAGATACTTCCTTCCTGAACTTGGTAGTGGATTGAAAGTCTTGCTTTGCTTGTGTTTCTGTGTGGCAGAGTCACTGGGACAGTCATCAGGGGACTGGGGTGGTAGAGAAGTCTCTTCATCCTGGTAAATCTTAAGGTTGCTGGCATGGTAGGTGTTGCTTGGTCTCTTGCCAGTCTTATTGTTCTTAAGTTTTACTCGTCCCTTAGTTAAGGATTCCACAACTAAGTAGGGTCCAACCCAGCGTGGTTCCATCTTTGAACCCATGCAATGAATACGACATTGATTCTTGATATAAAAAATGGTGCCAGCAGTGATTTCTTTGTTGCTGTTGTGTCTGTGATCAAAGGCACACTTTTGGTGTTCCTGAGCAGAATGGATGTTGGTACTTACAGTTGTGTGGATCCTGTGATGAACGGTTCTGAGTGTATTTAGCACATCAGGGTTGGCATCATCTGAAAGAGACATGACATCCAGAGTGTCATTTGCTGATGGATTGAGGTCAATAGGAAGCTTAGCCTTTCGTCCATACATGACCTCAAATGGAGTGCACTTGGTTGAGGCATGCACAGATGTGTGATAGGCAAACAAAACACCAAGGATGAACTAGTCCCAGTTGGTTCCTTGGTCATTGACAAGCTTGCTAAGAGATTCTTTGAGTGTTCGATTGTCACGTTCCCGCTGGCCATTTGTTTGTGGGTGGTAGGCAGATGAGATGCGGTGATCTGTTTGAAAATTATCCATCAGGTTGTCGATGATCGAGTTCACAAACTCTCTTCCCTGGTTGCTAATCAAAGTGTCCATACAGCCTAAGAGGCAAATAATGGTGTACAAAAATTTTGCTACTGACATGGCACTCTTGTCTGGAACAGCTGTTGCTTCAGTCCACTTGGAGAAATTATCTTTGACAGCAACTATATTTTTGTTGCTGTTTGAAGTTTCCTGAAGAGGACCAATCTTATCAATCCCAACTAAGCTCCATACTTTAAATTCAGGCACTGGTATACTGTTGAGTGGTGGAGCTTCTTTGCTGATTTTGGGACTTGTGACAAAACATTTTTGACAGGCTTTGACATGTTGGTGAACATCGTTCTTCATTCCCTTCCAGTAATAACGGTCAGAAATTTTGGCAAATGTTTTATCTCTGCCAAAATGGCCACCAGAAGTTGGGTTGCCATGACAGGCTTTCACGATATTTGGCAGTGGGCTTTCTCTGCTCGATATGGCTTAGATTTTTGTCTAAACTGGGACTTGGCATTTGAACGTTTCTCTGGAGGTAGATTGTAGATCCACTGGGGGTACTTTTGTTCTGTTGGAGTGTAGAATCTCAAAAGCTAATCATACGGTTGGTCTTCCATTGTTGTCAAAATTGGAAAACTTATTTTTTTGTTGGAGGTGTTCCAAGTTCACTTTATGTACTGACTCGCCCCCAGAGCCGTGGGGTACTCGGCAGCCGGGTCTCTGGTTGCCGGGGGATATCACGGTGGCTTGCCCGGTCCATGACCCAGGGCGGTCAGTGCAAAAAGGGATTATTTATAGGGAATTTGTCGTGATGCCACCTGTGGTGTCTGGTGAGGATCACCAGCGCTGCAGCAGTCCTCTGAGGCAGATGTTAGGGCAGCTTGAGATGGAACGGCTCCCCACAGGTGGAGCAGGCCTCAGGGCAGTGTTGGGGATGTACTGGATGGAGGTGCAGGGGAGAGACGGCAGGACGGTCCCGGAGGAAGGACGGACACTCACACGGGGGTAAGCTTCATTACCTTTACTGGTGATGCCGCAGGCATGGTCCAGGGTACTCCAGGTGAAGGGCGCACTTCTGGACTCTCCCCAGTGAGTGGGTATAGGGCCTCCTGATCCATTGCTTATTTCTCTAAGCTTCTGGCCTGCCTGGAGCTGGGCCTAGCTTGGTTACTGTCTCTCTCTGCACCTGCTGACTTGGTGGTAGGGCCTCTTCTTTGGAGATCACTCTCCCTGGACGCTGGGAGCTCTGTGACTCCTGGCTCTGGTACTACAATCAGCATTAGGTGGATCTGGGACCTGTAGTTCTCCAGGGGTTCCGGTGGTTCCTACTGGGTATAAGGAGTCCCTGTAGGCGCGGACCCGGTGTCCTGTATATAAATCGGGATGAGCTTACTATGCTCCTCTGCCCCCTTAGTTCCACTCTCCTTTTCCTCTCACCGTCGACCACACTCGGGGCCCTCACTACTTGGCAGCTGGTGTGCTGCGTCTTCACCGCTCTCTGAGCGTCGGCACGCTCTCTGCTCACTGTAAGCTGTGTTCCTGTCTGGACACTCACAGACTGAACTGAAACTAAGACCAAGACTGAGCTGCCTGGCTCCACCTTCCCTTTATATATCCCTAACGGGCTCCCTCTGCTGGTCTGAGGTGGAAGGTGGAGGTGTATGAATGTAGTGAGGACCTCTTGTGGAGAAGTCCATCCATGCACCCTTCTGGGTTCTGTGGCACCAATGCGCAGCAGGGGCGCCACATTCTCCCCTAGTAAAACTCAGTACTCCTGGACTGAAGCATTTTCAAAAACAGGTTAACAATAACATTAACATTTCTTCCCTTTATGGGAGGCACATCTCTTGAACGTTACAGGTGTAAAAACATAATAAATATATACAAATATTGAGCGTCCTCAGAGTCTTATAAGTTAATGTTGTCCATCTCACCGGTGAAAGAATATGAGGCACATGAGGGACCCGCCTGAAAACCCTCAATGTAGGCCCTGGGCGTGGCTACAGGGCATAGGTGATCCACGTGCTGGACCACGTCTTCGGCCATGCCAAACGGGTTTTTGTTCCGTGGTAAACTAAGGGGCAATGTTTGCATCCTTGTTTCAGCCGTCAATGGAGGAGCAGTGGGTGCTGCGGGCACAGGGGTGGCCCCACCCTGGTAACGTTGGACAGCACTATCTGTTGTTTCCAGGGGCTGCAGACCCTTTATAGCCATGTCCTTAAGGGTGTCAAAGGTGGCATCTGGATGATCTAAGGCCCACCATCGTACAGTTCTGCTCTCCTCCTGGGACTTCAACCCCCGGATGAACTGTTCCATCAGCATTTTATTTTCCTCATGGATGCTGGCTGGACTAACCTGTTTCAGGGCCCGAAGGGCCTCCTGTAAGCGCCAGGCATAGTCCCGGATACTGTCCTCGGGTTTCTGGACACACTGGTAGAACCTCATCCGGAGATCTGTCTCAGTGCGGTTTTCAAACGCTGTCTGCAATCTTTTAAAGATGATGGACACTGATTCTTGGTCTGCGGCAGGCCAGGTTTCAACTTCTCGCTCAGCGGCACCAGTCAATTGTCCTAACACTACAGCAGCTCTCTGCTTGCCAGTCATAGAATACATATCCAGTATGCCGCATATTTTCCTCTTGAATCCGGACAATGTGTCCGGTTTACCATTATACTGGGGGAACCACTTAGCTCCAGGGATATACGGCAGGGCCATAGGTATCAACGAAGTTACGACCCCTGCTGGTGGAGCGACCGCCCCAGCCTGTGCGGTGCCGGGTGCAGGTTGGGCATCAGGAGCGTTAACTGGTGTTCCGGTGGCTTGCTGGTCGTCGGCCATGGTTGCCCCCCCTAGTGAACCGGAGCCTACCTTCTTCAACAGGTAGGCCGCAGCTCCGCAGGCGACGGTCTTCTTTCAGGACCTTGCGTCGCTCGCTTCTGACATCAGAGCGTCCTCTGGCTCCTTCCAGGACCTGACGCTTCCTGATTCGACGTCAGGGGCGGGGCGTGTCCTAGACTTCGCGCGCTTCCAGCAGTTACGCCCCTCTTCTTCCCGTGCGGCAACAGGAAAAATGGCGGATATGGCGGTAAAAATTCAGAAATGGCGGGAAAACTTCACCACTGTGAGTAACACAGTCTTTTAAGGTGCACAGTACCCAGTGGCAACGGGCACGGAATCCTGTTCGTGACGCCAAGTTCTGACTCGCGCCCAGGGCCGTGGGGTACTCGGCAGCTGGTCCTCTGGTTGCCGGGGGATATCACGGTAGCTGGCCCGGTCCGTGACCCAGGGCGGTCAGTGCGAAAAGGGGTTATTTAAAGGGGATTTGTCGTGACGCCACCTGTGGTGTCAGGTGAGGATCACCAGTGCTGCAGCAGTCCTCTGAGGCAGATGTTAGGGCAGTTTGAGATGGAACGGCTCCCAACAGGTGGAGCAGGCCTCAGGGCAGTGTGGGGGATGTACTGGATGGTGGTGCAGGGGAGAGACGGCAGGACGGTCCCGGAGGAAGGACGGACACCCACACGGGGGTAAGCTTCATTACCTTTACTGGTGATGCTGCAGGCACGGTCCAGACATCGCACAGGGGCCCCAGACGTAACACAGGGGCCCCAGACGTCGCACAAGGGCCCCAGACATCGCACAGGGGCCCCAGACATCAAACAGGATTGAGTGATATACTCAAGAACGGGGCCCCAGACATTGCACAGGGACCCCAGATGTTGCACAGGGGCCCCAGATGTCGCACAGGGGCCCCAGACATCGCACAGGGGCCCCAGACATCGCACAAGATTGAGTGATATACTCAAGAACGGGGCCCCAGACATCGCACAGGGGGTCCCAGACAGCACACAGGGGGTCCCAGATAGCGCACAGGGGGGCAGAGACAGCACACAGGGGGGGCAAAGAAAGCTCACAGGGGCCCTGCGCGCTGTGTCTTTCCCCCCTTACATGCTGTCTCTTGCCCCCCTTGCGCGCTGTCTCTGCTCTCCTGTGCACTGCCTGGGTCCCCTGTGCACTGACTGGGGCCCCGTTATTATGTATATCACTCAATGGTTCTCAAAAGCGTGAAAAATCTGATCTACAGCAGCTGGGGTATATTCTGACCCGGAGGGTTATAATCTAGCCTAGGACAATTTATACCCCGGGTATAGTTTGGCCCAGGCTATAATATACCCGGGGTATATTCTGGCCCAGAGGGGTATAAACTGGGTTAGGCCAATTTATACCCTGGGGTATAATTTGGCCTAGGCCAGAATATACCCGGGATATAATCTGGCCTAGGCCACTTTAACCCCAGGTATATTCTGGGTGGGGGGGTTAATCTGGCCTGTTACACCGGTACTTACCTGCACGCAACCTCTTATCCTCACAAAATCTCCTTCTCTACTCCCCTCTTATCTCCTCTTCTCATAATCGCATACAAGATTTCTCCCATGCATCCCTCTACTCTGAAACTCTCTATCCCAACATATCAGACTACCTCTTCCAACAAGCCTACAACCAGTAACCCTCGCTCCACCATACCCTGCCATAGAGCAAAAACGGTGAAAACATTCCTTGAAAGAAGACACATAAGGTCAATGTCATGGTCTGCAAATAGTCCGGATCTCAATCCAATGGAAAAAATCTTTGGTGGAAGTTGAAGAAAATGGTCCATGACAAGGCTCCAACCTGCAAAGCTGATCTGGCAACAGCAATCAGAGAAAGTTGGAGCCAGATTGATGAAGAGTACTGTTTGTCACTCATTAAGTCCATACCTCAGAGACTGCAAGCTGTTATTAAAGACAGAGGTGGTGCAACAAAATACTAGTGATGTATTGGAGTGTTCTTTTGTGTGTTTTTCATGATTCCATAATTTTTTCCTCAGAATTGAGTGATTCTATAATTTTTTCCCTCTGCTTGGTCTGAAAAAAATTACCCTTACTGAGTACCACATTTTTAATCTTGATTTCTTTTAGTGTTTCTTAAAGCCCTAAAGTTGCCATTTGAAATGACTTTAGTTTTGTACCTTTCTGTGATCTGCTTTTTTTCAACAACATTAAACAACTGAATGAACATCCTCCGAGCCTGGTGATTCCATAATTTTTGCCAGGGGTTGTATATGCAGATGTGTAAGGAATTGGTTAAATGACAGGAAACAGAGTTGTCATAAATGGTACATTCTCTAAATGAGATATAGTCTGCAGTGGGAACTGCAGGGATCTGTGCTGGGAGCAGTGGGGACCTCAGGGATCTGTACTGGGAGCAGTGGGCACCACAGGGATCTGTACCGGGAGCAGTGGGGATCGCAGGGATCTGTACCGGGAGCAGTGGGCACCACAGGGCTCTGTATAGGGAGCAGTGGGGACCACAGGTATCTGTACTGGGAGCAGTGAGCAATGCAGGGATCTGTACTGGGAGCCATGGGTATTACAGGGATCTGTACTGGGAGCAGTGGGGACCGCAGGGATCTGTAATGGGAGCTGGGGGATCGCTGGGATCTGTCCTGGGAGCATTGGGCACCGCAGGGATCTGTACCGGGAACAGTGGGGATCGCAGGGATCTGTGCTAGGACTGATTCTTTTTAATCTCTTTATTAATGACCTAGTGGATGGGATTGAGAGTAAAGTGTCAGTCTTTGCTGACGACACCAAACTATGTAGGATATTAAAATCTGATCTTGACATTACGATATTGCAAAATGATCTGGATAAGATGACTGAATGGGCAAACACTCGGCAGACGAGGTTTAATGTAGATAAGTGTAGAATAATGGACCTAGGACGGAGTAATCCTATTGCTGCATATACAGTTGTGCTCAAAAGTTTACATACCCCGGCAGAATTTTTCCTTTCTTGGCCTTGTTTCAGAGAATATGAATGATAACAAAAAACTTTTTCTCCACTCATGGTTATTGGTTGGGTGAAGCCAGTTATTGTCAAACCACTGTGTTTTCTCTTGTTAAATCTTAATGACAACCAAAAACATCCAAATGACCCTGATCAAAAGTTCACATACCCTGGTGATTTTGGCCTGTTAAGATGCACAGAATTTGACACAAATGGGTTTGAGTGGCTAAAGGTGACATCCTCACTTGTGACCTGTTTGCTTGTAATCAGTGTGTGTGCATAAAAGCTGAGTGAGTTTCTGGGATCCAGACAGACTCTTGCATCTTTCATCCAGCCACTGATGTTTCTGGATTGTGAGTCATGATATAAGCAAAAGAATTGTCAATGGATCTACGGGAAAAGATAATTGAACTGTATAACGCAGGAAAGGGATACAAAAAAATATCCAAGGAATTGATAATGCCAGTCTGCAGCATTCAAACTGTGATTAACAAATGGAAAATCAGGGGCTCAGTAAAAACCAAACCATGGTCAGGTAGACCAACAAAAATTTTGGCCACAACTGCCAGGAAAATTGTTCGGGATGCAAAGAAAAACCCACTAATAACATCAGCTTAAATTCAAGACTCTCTGAAAACTAGCGGTGTGGCTGTTTCAAGATGCACAATAAGGAGGCACTTGGAGAAAAATGGGCTGCATGGTCGAGTCGCCAGAAGAAAGCCATTGCTGCACAAATGCAATAACATATCTCACCTACAATACACCAAACAGCACAGAGACAAGCCTCAAAACTTCTGGAACAAGGTAATTTGGAGTGATGAGACCAAAATTTAACTTTTTGGCCAGAACCATAAACGTTACATTTGGAGAGAGGTCAACAAGGCCTATGATGAAAGGAACACCATTCCTACAGTAAAGCATGGAGGTGGATCGATGATGTTTTGGGGATGTGTGAGCTACAAAGGCACAGGAAATTTGGTAAAAGTTGAAGGAAAGATGAATGCAGCATGTTATCAGCTAATACTGGAGGCAAATTTGCACTCATCAGCCCAGAAGCTGCACATGGGACGTACTTGGATGTTTCAACATGACAGCGATCTAAAACACAAGGCCAAGTTGACCTGTCACTGGCTACAGCAGAACAAAGTGAAGGTTCTGGAGTGGTCATCTCAGTCTCATGACTAGTGTTGAGCGAGCACTAAAATGCTCGGGTGCTCGAAGCTCGGGCCGAGCTCGCCATGATACTCGGGTGCTCGACCCGAGCAACGAGCCCTATGTTAGTCTATGGGAGACCCGAGCATTTTTGCGGCGGCACCCCCGACAGTCTTTTAAAAGCCTAACAAGTGCCCAAAACGATAGTGACAGTGCTCAAAAGACATGGGGACAGCATGGGGATCGCCCCAGGAAGCATTTCTGACCCCCAGGTCACTGCTGTCAACAATGTGGTCAGAGGTATTAAGCCACTTTTAAGGGCTCACAATAAAATGTTCAAAAACGAAACTGAAACTGCTTTCCTGTGAAATATGTTAAGGAAGTTCCTTTCCAGGGTAAAGACTTGTGTATAAGGTAAAATAAATAACCCCCCAAAAAAATACTCCTCCACACCTTGGGCTATGTTCGCAAGTAGCATTTTTTATGCGTTTTTGCACTTTTGTATTCCTTTCAACAGTGATAAATGCATTCACCGGGAAATATCATTTTAACATTTTACAACCTTATCTGGCCCTGCGGCCGGGTGTCCACACATGGTCCCCAGCCGCCTGGGGGCAGCCGGGTGTCCATAAATGGTCCCCAGCCGCCCCTATTTCTCCTTGGAACATCCCCCCCCCCACACTTTTCTTAGCCCGGCCTGCTTTAGGGCAGCATTGGACGAGCCCACCAGAGAACCAGACTCCTCCGGTGGGCCCTGGCTTCTCCATCAGGGGAGTTGAGAGTGCCAAGGTGAGGACCATGATGATGATGATAGAAGTTAGCATCTGCTTTGTTTTCTTGGAATGCAAGCGTAAGTGTGCAGCCTGCCACCCACCCACCCCTAGGCTGCAATGCCATACTGCTAGCTTGCACTTGAAATGGGGCCTTTTAGTTTGGAGGAGGCCGAAGCTGGCCACTACCTCATGGCTGCTTCGGCAGCGAGGTATCCATACTCAGTCCCCAGCCGCCCCTATTTGTCCCGGTGTGTCTTATACATAAGATTAAGCGCGCATACCAAAACATTACCTGTGCCCTCCCCAGTGCATTTAGTGGGAAGGACAGCCTATTCCGCTGTAGTGTGTGCATGCCAAACCCCTGTTCATGGTACATGCGAAGATGCCTCCCACCCTGCACCTGTCGTTGCAGACTTGCAACTATCCCCGTTCATGTCCTTGTCCCAGGGCAGTGTTCAATTGTACCTCTCCCATTCCTTGCAATGCAAGAACAAGTATGCAGCCTGCCACCCACCCACCCACCCCCCAGGCTGCAATACTATACTGCTTGCTTGCACTTGAAATTGGGCCTTTTAGGCATATGGAGGCGGAATCTGGCCACCACGTCATGGCTGCGTTGGCGGCCTGGTATCCATACTCAGTCCCCAGCCGCCCGGCGGCCGGGTGTCCACACTCGGTCCCCAGCCGCCAGGGGGCGGCCGGGTGTCCATACTCGGTCCCCAACCACCCCGCGGCCGGGTGTCCACACACGGTCCCCAGCCACCTGGGGGCAGCCGTGTGTCCATAAACGGTCCCCAGCAGCCCCTATTTCTCCTTGGAATATCCCCCCACACACTTTTCTTAGGCCGGCCTGCTTTATGGCAGTATTGGATGAGCCCACCAGAGAACCAGACTCCTCCGGTGGGCCCTGGCTTCTCCATCAGCAGAGTTGAGAGTGCCAAGGTGAGGACTATGATGATGATGATGATAGAAGTTAGCATCTGCTTTGTTTTCTTGGAATGCAAGCGCATGTATGTAGTAGCAGCTAGGCCTGAGGTGGTCAGCGTTTTGGCGCATATCCTACCTCCTCCGAGGATTACTGGATGTTTTCCTGCTACTATCCGAGTTCTATGACTCCCGTTAAAACAAAGCTTCAGGTGATAAATGATGGATGAGGTAGTGGCAAAGGAGAAATAGCAGGAGGAACAGGGACCATTCACCTCAATATCAGGCCAGTCAACCACATATGTCTTGTAGGATATGCTTCTGTAACAAAATGAGCGGTTCGGCTACACAGTTATAGGGCATACAGTGAGTGCAATGCCTACCAAAAATTTTGAGGCACTCCAATGCCCCTTGGAAATGACATGGAGGTCGAGGGCCTTAACTAAACCGTTTTTTCCATTTAGAGCAACTGGGTCTCCTGTACACTGTTGGCCTAAGCAGTGAATGGAAGGCTTTCCAAAAATTATGAGGAACTGCAATGCCCCTTGAAACAGACGTGGATTACAGCGTACTAAAAACCTTCTACCCATTATTGGGGAGTTGGTCTCCCTTAGTTTTCGCCTTTTCATTGAAAAGCAAAAGCTGACTAAAATTAGGAGGAAATGCAATGCCCGTTGGAAGAGTTGTGGAGGTTAGAGGTAATTAAAAACAACATTTCAATGCCCCTTGGAAGAGCTGTGGAATTCAGAGTGGCTTAAGAAGACGCTTTTAATGCCCCTTTGAAGAGACGTGGAGGTCACAGTAGCTTAACAAGACAGTTTTAATGCCCCTCGGAAAAGACGTGGAGGTCGCAGTGGCTTAACAAGACGGTTTGAATGCCCCTTGGAAGAGACGTGGAGGTCACAGTAGCTTAACAAGACGGTTTTAATGCCCCTCGGAAAAGTGGTGGAGGTCGCAGTAGCTTAACAAGACGGTTTTAATGCCCCTTCCAGGAGCCATACAGTACAGCATATTACAAACATTATTCCCATTATTGGGGAGTGTGTCTCCCATAGTCTTTTCTTATGCCTTCCAAGCAAAAGCTGCCAAAAATTAGGACAGAGGAACTTGCAATGCCCCTTACAAGAGCCATGCAGTACAGCATATTACAAACATTATTCCCACGATTGGGGAGTGGGTCTCCCATAGTATTTGCTTATGCCTTCCAAGCAAAAGCTGTCAAAAATTAGGAGGAAATGCAATGCCCGTTCGAAGAGTCGTGGAGGTTAGAGTTAATTAAAAACAACATTTCCATGCCCCTTGGAAGAGCTGTGGAGATCAGAGTGGTTTAACAAGACGCTTTTAATGCCCCTCAGAAGAGACGTGGAGGTTCCAGTAGCTTAACAAGACGGTTTTAATGCCCCTCGGAAAAGTGGTGGAGGTCCCAGTAGCTTAATAAGACACTTTTAATGCCCCTCAGAAGAGACGTGGAGGTCCCAGTAGCTTAACAAGATGCTTTTAATGCCCCTCGGAAAAGTGGTGGAGGTCCCAGTCGCTTAACAAGACGCTTTTAATGCCCCTCAGAAGAGACGTGGAGGTCCCAGTAGCTTAACAAGACGCTTTTAATGCCCCTCAGAAGAGACGTGGAGGTCCCAGTAGCTTAACAAGACGTTTTTAATGCCCTTCGGAAAAGTGGTGGAGGTCCCAGTAGCTTAACATGACGCTTTTAATGCCCCTCAGAAGAGATGTGGAGGTCCCAGTAGCTTAGCAAGATGATTTTAATGCCCCTCAGAAGAGACGTTGAGGTCCCAGTAGCTTAACAAAATGCTTTTAATGCCCCACAGAAGAGACGTGGAGGTCCCAGTAGTAGCTTAACAAGATGATTTTAATGCCCCTCAGAAGAGACGTGGAGGTCCCAGTAGCTTAACAAGACGCTTTTAATGCCCCTCAGAAGAAACGTGGAGGTCCCAGTAGCTTAACAAGACGCTTTTAATGCCCCTCGGAAAAGTGGTGGAGGTCGCAGTAGCTTAACAAGACGCTTTTAATGCCCCTTACAAGAGCCATGCAGTACAGCATCTTAAAAACATTATTCCCATTATTGGGGAGTGTGTCTCCCATAGTATTTGTTCATGCCTTCCAAGCAAAAGCTGCCAAAAATTAGGATGGAGGAACTTGCAATGCTCCTTGCAAGAGCCATGCAGTACAGCATATTACAAACATTATTCCCATGATTAGGGATTGGGTCTCCCATAGCATTTGCTTATGCCTTCCAAGCAAAAGCTGCCAAAAATTAGGATGGAGGAACTTGCAATGCCCCTTACAAGAGCCATGCAGTACAGCATATTACAAACATTATTCCCATGATTGGGGAGTGGGTCTCCCATAGTATTTGCTTATGCCTTCCAACAAAAGCTGCCAAAAATTAGGACGGAGGAACATGAAATGCCCCTTACAAGAGCCATGCAGTACATCATATTACAAACATTATTCCCATGATTGGGGAGCGGGTATACCATAGTATTTGCTTATGCCTTCCAAGCAAAAGCTGCCAAAAATTAGGACGGAGGAACTTGCAATGCCCCTTACAAGAGCCATACAGTACAGCATCTTAAAAATATTATTCTCATTATTGGGGAGTGGGTCTCCCACAGTCTTTGCTTATGCCTTCCAAGCAAAAGCTGACAAAAATAAGGACGGAGGAACTTTCAAAATTGGCAACACGGACCACGGTCACCCTGGTGGTATAGTGGTGGTGGAGGCTGAGGATAAGGAGAAGAACATAAAACAGCCGAAATGAGGAAGCGTGTACCCATGTGTGGGTGTGAAGCGGTGCATGTGAATACACCTCTCGAAAAAACACAGTGGATTTGACTTTATGTTACTCTGCTGTCATTTGGTGGTGATGAGAAGTCTGGCCCAATCCAGCCCTTGTTCATTTTGATAAGGGTCAGCTTGTCAGCATTGTCAGTTGACAGGCGAGTGCGCTTATCAGTTATAATTCCCCCATCGGCACTAAAAACACGCTCCGATAACACGCTAGCGGCCAGGCAGGCCAGGACCTCCAAGGCATACGGAGCGAGTTCATTCCAAGTGTCCAGCTTGGATACCCAATAATTAAAAGGCACAGAGGAATCACGGAGGACGCTGGTACGGTCAGCAGGGTACTCCCTCACCATCTTTTGAAACTTTCCACTCCTTGTGAGAGTACCCCGCGCCTCAGGGCCTGTAAGCTGGGTGGGTCTCAGAAAACTGTCCCAGAACGTTGACAGTGTTTCCCTGCCTCTGCTGGATTGGAGTTGCCTCTCTTTCGCTTGTACGCCTTGGTTGGTCAACGAACTGTGACCTCTGCCGCTAGCGTGTTCAGATGGGAACTTTTTTAACAGTTCTGCAGCAAGGGCCTTCTGGTACTGCCCCATTTTTGTAGACCTCTCCACCTCAGGAATAAGAGAGTGAATGTTCTCCTTGTAGCCGGGGTCTAAAAGTGTCACCAACCAGTAATGACTGTCACCCAACATTTTGACAACGCGAGGGTCACGGTTAAGGCAGCGTAACATAAAGTCAGCCATGCGTGCCAGACTGGTAACGGGCAAGACTTCCGTGTCCTCACCAAGATGACGACTGACCATGCTCTCCTCCTCCTCCTCCTCCCTGTCCTCAGGCCACCCACGCTGAACCGACGGTAGGACAGTTGTACAGGTACTACCGTCTACAGCGCATGATACAAGTTCCTGTTCTTCCTCCTCCTCCTCCTCTCCCTCATTGTCCCCCAATGCACGTTGGGATGAGATGAGGCTGGCCTGTGTGTGTGTAAGCGACTGCTACTGCTTCTTGATCCATCTCATCATACTCTGGCTGCAATGCCTCCTCTTTAATTCTCTGCAGAGAGCGTTGCAAAAGACAGACAAGTGGAATGCTGATGCTAATGATGGCGTGATCGCCACTCACCATCTGGGTGGAGTCCTCAAAGTTTGTCAAGATTGTACATATGTCAGACATCCAGGTCCACTCCTGAGGTCTTATGTGTGGAGTCTGACCTGAATATCGACGGGCTTGTTGCAGCTGGTACTCCACAACTGCTCTCTTCTGCTCACAAATCCTTTGCAACATGTGGAGGGTAGAGTTCCAACGTGTGGGGACATCACACACCAGTCGGTGTGACGGAAGCTGCAAACCCTGCTGCAACACAGCAAGGGCGGCCGAAGCTGTAGCCGACTTGCGAAAATGAGCTGACAGGCGGAGTACTTTGACGAGCAGATCTGGCAACTCGGGGTACGATTTAAGAAACTGCTGAACCACGCGGTTAAGAACATGAGCCAGGCATGGTAAGTGTGTGATCTCGCCTCACCTCAGAGCCGCCACCAGGTTACAGCCATTGTCACACACGACCATGCCTGGATGTAGGTTCAGCGGTCTCAGCCACAGATCTGCCTGCTCTTTCACAGCTGTCCACAACTCACAAGCAGTGTGAGGTTTCTCACCTAAGCTTACGAGTTTCAGCACAGCCTGTTGCCGCTTGGCGGAGGCAGTACTGCAGTGCTTCCAGCTTGTAACTGATGTGATGATATCTGAGATGGAGGCTGAACATGAGGAGGAGGAGGAGGATGATGCGCAGGAGCTGTACACTGTGGGGGCAACTCTGACTGACATAGGGCCCGCAATCCTCGGTGTGGGGAGGATGTGTTCCGTCCCAAGGTCTGACTGGGTCCCGGCTTCCACTATGTTTACCCAGTGTGCCGTCAGGGAGATGTACCGTCCCTGGCCACAAGCACTTGTCCACGTGTCCGTTGTCAGGTGGACTCTCCCAGTAACTGCGTTGTTGAGGGCACGGCAGATGTTTTGGGACACGTGCTTGTGTAGTGCGGGGATGGTACACCGGGCAAAATAGTGTCGGCTGGGGACGGCCACCGCCTTAAGTTTGCGGAAGGATTCCGTCTCCACCAGCCTAAAAGGCAGCAATTCCAATGCAAGCAGTCGTGAAATGTGCGAATGTAGGACTGTGGCCTGTGGGGCGTTAGCTGCGAATTTCCGCTTTCGGTCAAAGGTCTGGGATATGGACAATTGAATGCTGCGGTGGGACGAGGACGTGGACGTTGATGCTGTTTCTTGAGAAACTGCCATAACAAGTGAAGACTGAGAAAAGGGGGCATCTTTGCATGCAGTATGGACAGGGGATTGCCTTGCACACACAACAGGGGGTTCTATTGCACGCACAACAGCGGAAGAAACAGTGGTGACACCCGCTGACACTGGTCGTGGACCCTGGGGTTCGCCCCACAAAGTCGGGTGCTTTGCTGCCATGTGCCTGATCATGCTGGTGGTGGTCAGGCTGGTAGTTTTGTCACCCCTGCTGATGCTGGCATGGCAGGTGGTACAAATGGCCTTTTTGGGGTTATCAGCAGAGTCTTTAAAAAAATTCCTGACTCTGGAAGACCTACCAGTTGTACTGGCAACGTCCCTCGTGTTAGTGTTATGGGGAACGGTTGCCCGCCTTCTGTGTGCGGCCACCACACTGCTTCTTCCTGCCTGTTGGGGTACTCTGCCTCCCTCCCCCTGTGTGCTGCTGGCCTCACTCTGCATGTCCTCCTGCCACGTTGGGTCAGTTACTAGATCATCCACCACCTCCTCCTCTTCCACTTGCGCACCACGATTCTCCTCCTCACTTTGTGGCAATTGTGTCTCCTCATCGTCCACCTCTTATGACAAATTGCCAGCGTCGACTTCCTGTGGCCGTGGCTGTTCAAATATTTGGGCATCGCTACATGGGATCTCCTCTTCCACCACTTCAAGCAGAGCAGGCGAGGGGCAAAAATCTGGAAATGGACCAGTGAACAGCTCTTCAGAGTGTCCAAGTGTGGGATCAGTTGCTGTCTGACGACACTCGGCATGGTGGGAGGAAGGAGCATCAGGGTGAGGAGGAGTATGCGGTCGAGACTCACGGCTACTAAGAGTCGACCATGTGGAAGACAGGCCGGAGGTGGTGGTACCCAGGTAACTGGAAGTATTATTTGCTATCCAATTAATAACCTGTTCACACTGATCAGTTCGCAATACTGGTGTTGTTCTGTGCTTCCCTAGTAATTCGGTCAAGAAGTGGGAGCGAGAAGATGTGGCTGTTGGTTGTGGCACATTTTCACCTTGGCCACGGCCCCGTCCTCTGCACGCACCATCACCAGAACGTCCAGTTCCACGTCCCTTGCCACGCGCCTTGCCCATTGTAAAGGAAGTAAAATAGCTTACACTCGCACTATCAATGGAAAAAGGGTAATAAAAAGTAGATTAGAACCGTGGAAGAGGAAAACCATAGTTCTATTTCTCTGGCCTACACACGACTCTTTTAAACAATCTGAACAATCAGGGAGAAACTATTACTGTTTTTCTTTACGGAAAAAATACCAAAAGCTGAATAATTGAGATTTCTTACCGTGGAACAGCAAAACCACAGTTATAATTTACTGGTGTATTCCAGACTTTTTTAAATATATATATTTGCGGCTGAACAGTGGGCGACACACTCAAACTGTTTTTTTTAGATACAAATGGCCCAAAAGTGGATAATACAGAGATTTGACCTGTGGAACTACAAAACCACACTTGTATTTCTCAGGCCTACACCAGACTATTTTCAACAGATATATTTGTGTCTGAACAATCAGGAGACACTATTATTTATTTTTTACGGAAAAAAATGCCAAAAGCAGGATAATAGAGATTTTGTACCGTGGGACAGCAAAACCACAGTTATAATTGACTGGTGTATTCCAGACTTTTTTAAATATATATATTTGCGGCTGAACAGTGAGCGACACACTCAAACAGTTTTTTTTTAGATACAAATGGCCCAAAAGTGGATAATACAGAGGTTTGAACCGTGGAACTGCAAAACCACACTTGTATTTCTCGGGTCTACACCAGGCTATTTTCAACAGATATATTTGTGTCTGAACAATCAGTAGACACTATTATTTATTTTTTACGGCAAAAAAATGCCAAAAGCAGGATAATACAGAGATTTGACCTGTGGAATTGCAGAACCACACTTGTATTTCTCGGGCCTGCACCAGACTATTTTCAACAGATATATTTGTGTCTGAAAAATCAGGGAGACACTATTATTTTTTTTTTACGTCAAAAAATGCCAAAAACAGGATAATAGAGATTTTTTACCGTGGAACAGCAAAACCACAGTTATAATTTACTGGTGTATACCAGACTTTTTAAAATATATATATTTGCGGCTGAACAGTGAGCGACACACTCAAACTGTTTTTTTTAGATACAAATGGCCCAAAAGTGGATAATACAGAGGTTTGAACCGTGGAACTGCAAAACCACACTTGTATCTCTCGGGCCTACACCAGACTATTTTCAACAGATATATTTGTGTCTGAAAAAGCAGGGAGACACTATTATTTTTTTTTTTACGGCAAAAAATGCCAAAAGCAGGATAATAGAGATTTTTTACCGTGGAGCAGCAAAAGCACACTTCTGTCTCTCTGGCCTACACCAGACTATTTTCAACAGATATATTTTTGTGTCTGAAAAATCAAGGAGACACTCTTATTTTTTTTTTTACGGCAAAAAATGCCAAAAGCAGGATAATAGAGATTTTTTACCGTGTAACAGCAAAAGCACACATCTGTTTCTCTGGCCTACACCATACTATTTTCAACAGATATATTTGTGTCTGAAAAATCAGGGAGACACTATTATTTTTTTTTTTACGGAAAAAAATGCCAAAAACAGGATAATAGAGATTTTTTTACCGTGGAACAGCAAAACCATAATTTACTGGTGTATACCAGACTTTTTAAAATATATATATATTTGCGGCTGAACAGTGAGCGACACACTCAAACTGTTTTTTTTAGATACAAATGGCCCATGGAACTGCAAAACCACACTTCTATTTCTCTGACCTACACCACACTATTTTCAACAGATATATTTGTGTCTGAAAAATCAGAGACACACTTTTTTTTTGGGGGGGGGGGGCACCAAAAGGTTAATAAGACGGGTATTTGTACAGTGTGAAGGAGGAAAAAAAAAGAGGATTTAGATGAAAAAAAAAGGATTTTTCCTGGCCCCCGAGACCTGGAGCTAAGTCCAGCAATTTCAGCAACAGGAGCACACAGGACTGTAATGCAGCGTTCGCTGGTATAACCACTGCGTCTCCTATACAGCCTGCCTGCCTGCCTGATATCTGGGATGGATATTAGTCCTGAGAAGGACTGTTTGTTTGATTTGGCAGGCTTTAGAGACCCTACACTAACTATTTCTCAGGATATATCTCTCCCTAAATCAGCAGCGCTGGCCCTACACTATCTGATCCGGAGCGACTGTGTCCAAGATGGCGGCGCCCGGTTTTAAATACTCGAGGTGACGCTGTGCGGCCAGCCAATCACTGTAATGCCCACAAACAACATGGCTGCGGCATTACAGTGACTGGCTGGCAATCCCTGCATGTTCATTGGCTCTGTAAAGAGCGCCAAACATGCAGGGCGGAGACCCGAGCTCCCGCCCGAGTAACCCGGAAATGCTCGGTGCTCGCTGAACATCCCGAGTAGTGTGATGCTCGGGCGAGTACCGAGCAGTGTCGAGCATGGTCGCTCAACACTACTCATGACCTCAATATCATTGAGCCACTCTGGGGAGACAGCCCAGGAATTTACAGGAATTGGAGGCTTTTTGCCAAGAAGAATGAGCAGCTTTACCATCTGAGAAATTAAAGAACCTAATCCACAACTACCACAAAAGACTTCAAGCTGTCATTGATGTTAGAGGGGGCAATACACAGTATTAATAACTGGGGTATGTGAACTTTTGATCAGGGTCAATTCGATGTTTTTGGTTGTCATTAAGATTTAAAAAGAGAAAACACAGTAGTTTGACAATAAATGGCTTCACTCAACCAATAACTATGTAAACATTTGAGCACAACTGTACATTAAATGGGAGCATACTCGGGACTAGAGAACAGGAGAAGGATGGGGTATTCTGGTTACAAGTAAGCTGAGCAGCAGTACTCAATGTCAAGCAGCAGCCGCAAAAGCAAACAAGATTTTAGGATGTATAAAAAGAGAGATACAATCCTGTGATCTTACTGTATAATTACCACTATCTAAATTACTGGTGAGGCCACATCTGGAATATGGGATCCAGTTTTGAGCTCCACATTTTAAAAAGGATATTCAGAAGTTAGAGTCAGTTCAAAGGCAGTAACTAGGTTATTACAAGAGGTGGAAGGCCTCCCATATGATGAGAGGTTGGAGAAGTTGAGCTTGTTTAACTTAGAAAAAAGATCTCTCAGAGGGGGATCTCATTTACACGTTTAAATATATGTGCGGTAAGTATAAAGGACTAGCACATGACTTATTCCTTCCAAAGACCTAAGGATACTAAGATACTAAAGATACTAAGGACCATGTGGCACTCATTGCGAGTGGAAGAAAGGCAATTGCGGCAGCTAATCAGTAAGCTATTACTTCATGACCATTCAGCACCTCTCTATTTAGTTGAGTAGGTGGAAACCCAAACTTCCTGTGAGATTCTAAAACATAGTAGGCCATTTATAATACTTGCGTCCTCTTGTATGGCAAGGGGACCTTCTGGCCTTCAGACAACAGGAACCAAGGGAGACTGCTAGCTCTGTGTAGCGCCCTGAGGGTTCGGTTGCTACAGGGGTATTGCACCTCAACCAGAGGTGTGATATTCCACTCCCAGGTAAGGATGGAGTGTAGACCAGGGCTCAGTTAGCTGCACACATACATACACACACTCCTTATTTCCGGGGGACAGCTCGATGGTGCTCCCATTTATATATATGCAGGCACAACTGACTATGTCCCTGGCTGGAGTGGGGAGGGGGGAGAGAACCCAGTGATGTAGGAGCAAAGGGGACAGTTTCTGGAGCATAGGAAGGAGCTCATTGGGTGCAGGTCACCTGAGCTCAGACACAGAGATGCAGATAAAAGTTGGGGGCCATCTTAGGAGGGAGTTCAGTTCAGTCAGAGCAGCAGAGAGAGAGGGAGCTGACAGGGAGCTGTGGCTCAGCCTGAGCTCAGCTCCACGAGGTAGGCCTAGGGTGAAGGCCGGAGCCGGAAGGAAAAAGGAGAAGGAAGGAAGAAAGGTGGAGAGAAAGAGGAGTAGAAAGGCTCCAGAAACAAGAAGGCAGAAGGGACCCTAAGAACCCACGAGATATCGGGTGAAGGGTCGGGCAGAATAAGGGCACCGGATTCCCAAGTTGGTGGAGGTAAATTATCCCTCAGCCAAAGACCAGAGGTCATGATCATCTATTGGTGCGACCCCCTGCTACACCCACTAGGAAGGCACCACATAGGGTCAGGAAAACCGGCGATAGGTTTCACCAAGAGAAGGCCCGAGGCAGCTGGACAGAAGTGTGGTCACTGGTGGGGCATGAGAGGCCAGAGAAAGGATAAAAGGGGGTCCTGTGCCATACTCCTGAATTGCCTGGGGGTTGACTGAGCTCCTCATCTGGTGGATGCAGCACAGCTTGGGGAGTCATTCCCTGCAGAAGTGACTCGGATAACAACTGTGAGTAAAAGACCCTGGACTGCATCACTGACTCTGTGTGATTTATGCTGAGCCTGCACCATCACCCCCAGCATCCTACTACACTGCCCTGGGGCTACACTCTTCCCGTGGGGAGTTATACTATCTCAGCTGCACACACCATCAGCCCCAGTGGACTGCCTTGCAGCGGCGGTTCATAATAGCCGCAATCCACAGGTGGCGTAGTCGGACATTCAAAACCCTATAAATAGACTGCCGCCATTTGGTTTGACCACCCTGAGTCACGGGATCGGATTGCCACTAATACCCCATCATCGCACTAAAGCCCGGTTCCGGGTGCCCCACGACCCAGGGGTCGCGTCATCTACACTCCTATAAACACAAGTTATGGTGGGTTGTGACTCCATAATGCCACACCACCTCATGGGTTAAAGTTCAAAACTCACCTCCTCCAAGTTATTTCAAGCAGGAAGATTAGCAGTCGTAATAATTAGAGATGAGCGGATCAGCCAAAATTTGTATTTGCCAAATCGAGCAGATTTTAAAGGGATATTTGAATTGAATGTTCCTTATTGTGCTCTCGGGCAGAACATAATAAACGTATGACGTAAAAAGGAAAAAAAAAGTGACCACTCAACTGTTCCACCAACCTGCAACTTGCCATCTGGTCCTCGGTGACCTTCTTTTGCCTCAGCAGGACCTCTAATTGACATCACTGTGCGCCGCACTATCACTCAGGTGACGCGTGTTGTAATGTCACTACTTACAGTGCGCAGTGACGTCAGTCAGAGGCTTTCTCGATGTGGAAACCAGGGCCTGGAGTTAGGGAGACCTAAGACAATACATGCTCCGGGGAAGCAGAAAAGAAGAGGCTTTTAGCATCAGTCGGCTGCTGCCAGGGTGGCTGGACAGGTGAGCTGTGAGGTGACTATTATTCTTTTTTAGTTTAACAAATTGCTTGGCTCTCTATGGTTCTGAAAAATGGCAGCTGCAACTGGCAGAGCGAATTGCTAACAATCAGTATCGAATGAATATATATTTTTGTAATACAGTATTTGAGAAAAAATCACTTCTACTTTAATAAATTCACTCATCTCAAGTAATAATAAATTTGCATGCTGTCCCCTGCTGAGTCAGTGTACTTTATGTGATGCAGCTTCAGACTGCAGAATCCCCTAATGCAGTGATGCAGCTTTAGTCTACCTCCTGCTTAAGATACAGGTGCATCTCAGTAAATTAGAGTATCATCAAAAAGTTAATTTATTTCAGTTCTTCAATACAAAAAGTGAAACTCCTATATTATATAGAGTCATTACACACAGAGGGATCTATTTCACGTGTTTATTTCTGTTAATGTTGATGATTATGGCTTACAGTCAATGAAAACACAAAAGTCATTATCTCAGTAAATTAAAATAATTAACAAAAGACACCTGCAAAGGCTTCCTAATCGTTTAAAAAGGTACCTTAGTCTGTTTCAGTAGGCTCCACAATCATGGGGAAGACTGCTGACTTCACAGATGTCCAGAAGGCAGTCATTGACACACTCCACGAGGTTCCAGAGTGGAGAGGCCACAATCCAAGCTGCTGGAGGTCTAGTGTGAAGTCTCCACAATCAGTGATGGTTTGGGGAGCCATGTCATCTGCTGGTGTAGGTCCACTGTGTTTTATCAAGACCAAAGTCAGCGCAGCCGTCTACCAGGAAATTTTAGAGCACTTCATGTTTCCCTCTGCCGACAAGCTTTTTGGGGATGGAAATTTCATTTTCTAGCAGGACTTGGCACCTGTCCACACTGCCAAAAGTACCAATACCTGGTTTACACACAACAGTATCACTGTGCTTGATTGGCAGCAAACTCGCCTGACCTTAACCCCATAGAGAATCTATTATAGAGAATCTATGGGGTATTGTCAAGAGGAAGATGAGAGACACCAGACCCCACAATGCAGACGAGCTGAAGGCTGCTATCAAAGCAACCTGGGCTTCCATAACACCTCAGCAGTGCCACAGGCTGATCGCCTCCATGCCACATTGCCGCATTGATGCAGTAATTGATGCAAAAGGAGCCCCGACCAAGTATTGAGGGCATTTACTGAACATATGTGGCGCCCAGGGGATGGGGACTACTCGGCGCCCGGGCCTTAATGCCTGGTCTTGGGGGATGTCGCGGTGTTCGGCTCCCGGGCCCGTACCCTATGGTCTCACTTAAAAAAGTGGAAAATAAAATGTCAAAGTTCGTGACGCCACCTGTGGTGTCTGGTGAGGATCACCAGCGCTGCGGCAGTCCACTGAGGCCGGTGTTACGGCAGCTTTGATGGTGTAGCTCCCCACAGGTGGAGCTGGGCCTCAGAGCAGCGATGTTTGATAAGGTGCACGATATGGCGGTGACCCAGCCGGGTCCAAGAAAGAACAGGGGACACACACACACACGGTTTGCTTCTGTACCTTTTACTGGTGGAAATGCAGGTATCGTCCGGAGCACTGTAGGGTGAGGGGTGCACTGCAGGACTCTCCCCAGTGAGCAGGTGTAGGGCCTCCTGTTTCTTCGCCGCTTAGTGTTAGTATCTGGCCTGCCTGGAGCTAGGCCTAACTTAGTCTCTGTTCTGCACCGGCTGATCCTGTGGTAGGGCCTTCTGTTGGAGTACTGGGGCCTCTGTAACTCCTGATCCTGGTATAGCAAGCAGCGTTTGGTATTCCTGGGACCTGTAGTTCGCCAGGGGTTCTGGTTGTCTTCTGCTGGGTATAAAGAATCCCTGCAGACTCGGACACAGTGTCTGGGATATGGTTTCTGGGGTGAGCTGGTAAGGCTCCTCTGCCCCCAATGCTACTCACTCCTCTAGCCTTCGGCCTACTAGGGCCCTCACTAGGCTATACACACTGGCAGTTAGGTGGCTGCCTCTTCTGCTGATCTCTGAGTGTCAGCAACGCTCCTGGCTCGCTTAACTCGAGCTGCTTGAGTCTGACTGAGCTCCACTGCAGACTGACCTGTTTCTCTGTGTCTCACTCTGCAGGAACTGGCTGTGGACTCCAGACTGTTCTGTCTCCACTCTCTTCATGAGGAGAACTCACTCACAGACTCTCTCCTTCTGTGTCTGAGCAGAAACAAAAACTGCTGAATCACTCCACCTTCCTTATTTATATCCCTAACCATGCTCCCTCTGGTGGCCTGAGGTGGAAGGTGGAGGTGTGTGTATGCTCTGAGGGCCTCTTGTGGAGAAAACCTGAAATGCACCCCTCCAGGATCTGTGACTCCATGCACAGCAGGGTGTCACATTCCCCCCTAGTTGAACTTAGCACTCCCGGCCTGAAGCACATTTTGTAACAACAACAATAACAAGCTTCCCTTTATGGGAGGTTAGGACACTTGAACGTTGCATAACCAGAAAATGGATAAATATACATATATAGTTCAATGAACAGTAGGCAATGAGCAACCGAAAGTCCAAGTCTCTTCCGGAGAGGTTGCTCAAAGGGGCACTCCAGGGAGCACAAATATGTACAATAAAAGTCTTTGGGCTACACATAGTCCTCAGCCACAAAGTTCTTAGATACCCATAGGGTAATGGGAAGCGAATAAGTAAAGTGTGCGTTTCACTTGGATTGTCCATTAGAGGGGCAAAATATAAGTTAAAGGCATGTAAAGGCAATAAATACATAGCAATACATACGCAGGATAATGCAATAATATACAGTATTATACAATACAATACAATACCCCAGGGGTAACTATCTACATCTGTCGAGGTTTAACTATTTTACTTAGTGTACCTGACAGGGAGTTGACCTTTCGTGCTACGTGTAGATCTGCGTAGTGTGGTGGTCTGTGTAGTGTCAGTGTTTCTCTCAGCTACCCTGTTTGTTCTACTAGCGATGGTATTGAAAAACTGCCTTAACCTCGCTACTGGACTGGCAAGTTCACCATTGGCTGGGCCTTCCTGCTCCGCTTCTGCCGGGGATCCTTCTTGAGCAGGCTCTTCTGCGGCACTAGGCTCTTCTGCAGCACCTACAGGTTCAACTTGCTGTGGAGGGTCTTCTGGCTGTTGGAAGAATTGGAGTACTGGAATTATGACTGCTCCTCCGATTTGAGGCCAATCTGCCGGGAAGTCTCCTAAATCAGTATGTATTACTGCTTCATCAGGTTCCTCCGGGAAAATGAGAGGCACTTCTTCTTGGGGCTTTAGCAGATCTGGACACAACTTCAGGTGGTCCCTAGATACTGTTGCAGTTGTTCTTCCTCCATCTTTGCTGATCAGACACGTCTTCCTGTTGTCAAACCTTGAATTCAACACAGTGTAGGGTTCTCTCTCCCACTGGTCATCAAGCTTGTGGTTCCTCCGCTTCCTTTTCAATACCACTTCTCCTGGTGTGAAGGGTTCTGCTGGTGCACTTCTGTTGTATTGTGCTTCTTGTTTATCCCTCACCCGAGTGAAACTGTCTTCGACACAGGCTTGTACTCTTCTGTACTGCTCCTGTCTGGTCGTGTCCCAGTCCTCAGTGGTCACATCAGCTTCAGGTTCTACAACACCAAGCTCCCGGTCCATGGGCAACTTCCCAGGTCTTGCCCGCATTAGATATGCCGGAGTGCAATTGGTGGAACTTACTGGTATGTGATTATATATATCCACTGGGTCAGGTAGTAGGTCTGGCCACTGGTTTCTCTCTTCTAATGGTATGGTCTTCAGCAGGTCAATGATGATGTTATTCATCTTTTCACAGAGACCGTTAGTTTGGGGGTGGTACGGTGTAGTCCTGATCTTTTTACACCCGTACAGATGGCAGAACTCTTTGAACAATTCAGCCTCAAAGGCCGGGCCTTGGTCAGTCAGTACCTGCTCAGGGCATCCATGGGGTCTGCAGAAGTACGCTTGGAACGTCTTCGCGGCTGTCTCTGCTGTCAGGTCTTTGACAGGGGCGACCACCAGGAACCTGGAGTAGTGATCCACCATGGTCAGGGCATAGGTATAACCTGACCGGCTGGGTGACAACTTGACATGGTCCAGGGCGACGATCTCCAGGGGACGAGTCATCTTGATGGGTTGCAGGGGTGCCTTCTGGCTGCTGTAGTCTTTTCTTCTGAGGCTACAGGGTCCACAGTCTCTGCACCACCTCTCAATGGAGCTGCGCATTCCCACCCAGTAGAATCGACACTTCAACAGGGTCTCTAGCTTTTTCCAGCCAAAGTGCCCCGCTTGCTCGTGGTAGGCCTCCAACACCATCTGGATGTCCGTCTTAGGGACCACTATCTTCCATACCATCTCGTGGGTCTTGGGATTGACGTATCTCCGGCACAGCTTCTCACGGTAGATAAACAGCCGGCTTCTCTCGTTCCACTGCTGCTTTGCTTGCGGAGACGCTTCTTTTTCCAGGGAGGAACCTTCTTGGGTTATCAGCTCCTTAATGCGGCTGACAACCGGGTCACTGTCCTGGGTCTCTTTCCAGCTGTGGTGAGGCAGGGGGTTTAACGTCTTTCCACGCTGCCTCTTGGAGGCTCGTTGCTCGTGGATCATCCCATTCCGGTGAAAGGCAGGTAGTTCCATCTCCTCCAGGTCATCCACTTCTTCCTCTGTGTCTGACTGGTGAGGCATCCTGGACAGGGCATCGGCGTTGGCGTTCTTGCGGCCCGCCTGCTACTTAATTGTGAATTGGTAGTTTGACAGCCGAGCCATCCATCGTTGTTCCATAGCTCCCAGCTTGGCTGTTTCAAGATGAGTTAAGGGGTTATTGTCAGTGTAGGCAGTGAACTTGCTGGAGGCTAGGTAGTGCTTGAACCTTTCTGTGATGGCCCAGACCAAGGCCAGGAACTCCAACTTGAAGCTGCTATAGTTCTCTGGGTTCCTCTCGGTCGGGCGGAGCTTCCTGCTTGCATATGCGATGACTTTCTCCTGGCCATTCTGCTTCTGACTTAGGACAGCTCCCAATCCTTGATTGCTGGCATCAGTATACAGCAGGAACGGTTGGCTGTAGTCAGGGTAGGCTAGGATCTCATCACCTGTCAGGATCTCCTTCATTTCTTGAAATGATTCAGCCTGTTCTTTACCCCAGTGGAATGGGGGATTTCTGCCCTTGGGGGACTGTCCTACCAGGAGGTCTTGCAGAGGCGCTCCTTTCTTCGTGTAATCTTTTACAAACCTCCGGTAGTATCCTACTAGTCCCAGGAACTGACGCACCTCCTTGAGGTTCTTCGGCTCCGGCCATTTCTGGATGGCAGTGACCTTCTCCGGGTCTGGTGCTACTCCCTCCGGACTAACAATGTGCCCCAGGTACTGTACCTTTTTCTTGAGCAGGTGGCACTTTGAGGGCTTCAACTTCATCCCATACCGGGACAGTGACTCAAATACCTCCGCCAGGTGCTTCAAGTGGTCCTCATACATTTTGGAGTACACAATCACGTCATCCAGGTATAGTAACACAGTCTCGAAGTTGCGGTGTCCCAGGCAGCACTCCATCAATCTCTGGAACGTTCCGGGGGCATTGCAGAGTCCAAACGGCATACTGTTGAACTCGCAGAGTCCCATCGGGGTGGTGAAGGCCGTCTTCTCCCGATCCTCCTCAGCCACAGCGACTTGCCAGTACCCACTAGTGAGGTCAAGGGTGGAAAAGTAATTTGCAGACTTCAAGGCAGCCAGGGATTCCTCAATACGGGGTAAAGGGTATGCATCTTTATGTGTAATGCGATTTACTTGTCTGTAATCTACACACATTCTCATGCTCCCATCCTTTTTCCTGACTAGAACTAGGGGAGCTGCCCAGGGACTACAACTATCCCTTATTACCCCTGCCTTCTTCATGTCATGCAACATGTCCTTGGCTTTATGGTAGTGTGCTGGAGGTATAGGCCTGTACCGTTCCTTGATGGGGGGATGGTTGCCTGTGGGGATGTGATGTTGTACCCCCTTAATCCTCCCAAAGTCAAGTGGGTGTTTGCTGAATACCTGCGCGTATTCTTGAACCCCGTTTCTGGTGGGCTGGAGTGGTGTCTGTCCCAACATGGATCTGTTGACACCAATCCTCCACCTGGGTTGCAGGGTCATTATCCTCCACTTGGTCTGGGGAGGTTAAGGACTCCGCCGTGTGAATAGAGTTATTATTTACAGTGTAAAGTTTGGCAACAGTGGCATAACGTGGTAATATGACCTCGTTTTCCCCATAGTTGAGAAGATGGACGTGCACCCTCCCATTGCATACATCTACTACCCCCCTGGCAGTTAAGAGTGTAGGTCTGTACTCTGAGCTAAGGGGTTCTACTACCGCCTGGTAGCTCTGTCCTTTAAGACCTATTGCTGCTCTACACCAGATAAGCATTTCACTCATCGGGGGAATCACAATGGGTATGGGGTCTGTTACCCGCACATTACCAATCTCACCACCGGTCAGCTTCACTTGCTGCTGGTACATCAGGGCCCGGATCTCCTTCTGGATCGCTCTCTTCTGCCCTGGTCTGGCGACGTCAGCGAGCTGTTGGAGTAAAAACACAACCTCCTCCAAACAGTTACCAACAATGTTAGTGCCTAGTACCACATTCAGTCCATTTTCCTCATTGACAGTCTTCACTACAATGAGTCCCTGGTCCTTTAACTCTACTCTCCCCACTTTTACTGCTACATTCTTTACCCAAAGTAGGTCAAGAGGGAGGCCGTTAGAGGCATATACTGAAAAGTCTGGGTTTGGGGGTTGGAGACTGTCCATGGACCAGTATTTGCTATAGAGGATATCAGGTATGATTGTTACCTGGGATCCGGTGTCCAGCAGGGCAGGTATCGCAATGCCGTCCAGTATGATGGATAGGAAAGGTCTTCCTCCCACGAACCTGCGGTGCCAGTCTGAGGGGCCTGCTGAGTCTATTCCTGGGTGTTGGCCCTCGGACCCAGGGTTTGCTTGTTTAAAGGACACTGGTGCACTGTGTGATCTGCCTTCTGGCAGCGGTGGCAGAAGAACTCTTGGTGAGGATGACGCTGGTTGTTGGTCATCCCTGGGGGCGGCGTTGTCCTCCTCCGGGGTGGCGATGTCCTCCTCCGGGGTGACGACGTCCTCCTTCTCCTCCGGTTCATCCAGGGGACATCCTCAGGGCAGTCGGCTAGCAGGATCTTTCCCTCCGTCTCTGGCTCCGTCCGTAGCTTCAGGGCACTCATCACAGTGGCCAGGTTTTTTGTCAGCTGGCGCACTTCTGAGCGCAGACAGTCCAGCTCAGTAGGGGGCGCTGCCTGCACTTTGGCTTCAGCAGCCAGCGGGGAAAAGGTGGGTGCTGCTGGCGTTGGAGTGGCCCCACCCTGGTAACGTTGGATTGCAGTATCTGCCATCTCCAGGGGTTGCAGACCCTTTATAGCCATATCCTTAAGTTGTCAAAGGTAGCATCTGGATGATCCAAGGACCACCAACGCACAGTCCTGCTCTCCGCTTGGGACCTCAGCCCCCGGACAAATTGTTCTTTTAGCATTTTACTCTCATTAGTTATGCTAATTGGACTAACCTGTTTTAGAGCTCGCAGGGTCCCTTGTAAACGGCAGGCATAGTCCCGAACGCTGTCCTCCGGTTTCTGAGAGCATTGGTAGAACCTCATCCGGAGGTCTGCCTCAGTGCGGTCCTCAAAGGCAGTCTGTAATTTTTCGGAAATTGCGGACACTGATTCCTGGTCTGCGGCCGACCAAGTCTCTACTTCTCTCTCCGCAGCACCAGTCAATTGTCCCACTACTACTGCAACTCTTTGTTTGCCCGTCATAGAATACATGTCCAGTATGGTGCATATTTTGCGCTTGAATCCAAACAGGGTGTCTGGCTTGCCGCTGTACTGGGGGAGCCACTTTGCTCCAGGCATGTATGGTAAAGTCAATGGTACGATAGGGGCTACAGGCCCTGGTGATGGAGCGGCTGCTCCGTCTTGCGCGGCGGCCGCGGGTGCATCATCGGGGCTGTCAGCCTGGGCCGCGACGTCGGGTTGTTGCTGCAACATCTTGGCGCCCCCCTAGTGAACCGTGGCCTACCTTCCTTCTGTTGGCGGCAGCTCCGCAGGTGAAAGTCTTCTGGTAGGACCTTGCGTCGCTTACGTTCCATGTCAGAGCGTTCGCTGGGGCTTCCTGCCAGGACCTGACGCAGCGTCAGTGCGTGGGGCGTGTCCTCGACTTCGCGCGCTTCCAGCAGTTACGCCCCTCTTCTTCCCGCGCGGCGACCGGAAAGATGGCGGCCAGTGGCGGGAAACTCCAGAAAATGGCGGGAAAAGTTTCACCACTGAGTTTTACAGTCTTTTAAGGCGCACAGTACCCGGTGGCAACGGGCACAACTCCTTCCGTTGCCGCGGGCACGCAATCCTGTTCGTGACGCCAGTTAGAGAGATGTGGCGCCCAAGGGATGAGGACTACTCGGCGCTCGGGCCTTAATGCCTGGTCTTGGGGGATGTCGCGGTGGTCGGCTCCCGGGCCCGTACCCTGGGGTCTCTCTTAAAAAAGGGGAAAATAAAATGTCAAAGTTCGTGACGCCACCTGTGGTGTCTGGTGAGGATCACCAGCGCTGCGGCAGTCCACTGAGGCCGGTGTTACGGCAGCTTTGATGATGTAGCTCCCCACAGGTGGAGCTGGGCCTCAGGGCAGCGATGTTTGATAAGGTGCACGATATGGCGGTGACCCAGCCGGGTCCAAGGAAGAACAGGGGACACACACAGACACGGTTTGCTTCTGTACCTTTTACTGGTGGAAATGCAGGTACCGTCCGGAGCACTGTAGGGTGTGGGGTGCACTGCAGGACTCTCCCCAGTGAGCAGGTGTAGGGCCTCCTGTTTCTTCGCCGCTTAGTGTTAGTCTCTGGCCTGCCTGGAGCTAGGCCTAACTTAGTCTCTGTTCTGCACCGGCTGATCCTGTGGTAGGGCCTTCTGTTGGAGTACACACTCCCTGGTATATGGGGCCTCTGTAACTCCTGACCCTGGTATAACAGTCAGCGTTTGGTATTCCTGGGACCTGTAGTTCGCCAGGGGTTCTGGTTGTCTTCTGCTGGGTATAAAGAATCCCTGCAGACTCGGACACAGTGTCCGGGATATAGTTTCTGGGGTGAGCTGGTAAGGTTCCTCTGCCCCCAATGCTACTCACTCCTCTAGCCTTCGGCCTACTAGGGCCCTCACTAGGCTATACACACTGGCAGTTAGGTGGCTGCCTCTTCTGCTGATCTCTGAGCGTCAGCAACGCTCCTGGCTCGCTTAACTCGAGCTGCTTGAGTCTGACTGAGCTCCACTGCAGACTGACCTGTTTCTCTGTGTCTCACTCTGCAGGAACTGGCTGTGGGCTGCAGACTGTTCTGTCTCCACTCTCTTCATGAGGAGAACTCACTCACAGACTCTCTCCTTCTGTGTCTGAGCAGAAACAAACACTGCTGAATCACTCCACCTTCCTTATTTATATCCCTAACCAGGCTCCCTCTGGTGGTCTGAGGTGGAAGGTGGAGGTGTGTGTATGCTCTGAGGGCCTCTTGTGGAGAAAACCTGAAATGCACCCCTCCAGGATCTGTGACTCCATGCACAGCAGGGTGTCACACATACATTTCAGTAGAACAACACTTTGGATTTTAAAATCATTTTTCAAGCTGTTGTTATAAAGTATTCTAATTTACTGAGATAATGACTTTTGTGTTTTCATTGGCTGTAAGCCATAATCATCAACATTAACAGAAATAAACACTTGAAATAGATCACTCTGTTTGTAACGACTCTATATAATATAGGAGTTTCACTTTTTGCTTTGAAGAACTGAAATAAATTAACTTTTTGATGATATTCTAATTTAGTGAGATGCACCTGTAATTGTCTCCCTGTCAGCTTTTACCAGCAAGGGAGAGAAGTGATCAGCTGCATCTCATAAGACACTGGCGACTCTGCACATAGCACTCACCGGCATTGTGATTCACTTATTTTATCACTATTGTCTTATATAAGGCAGAACTAATATCATAGCTTTGTGGAAGGACATAGAGAGGTAGAAAAAGTTGCTTTTTTTTAAACTTTGCTTGTATTCTTATTCTAAGCAGACATTGCGGTGCCTCCATTGTCAAAGACTAAACTAGAATTCTCGGACTTGAAATGTAGTAGCTTACGGGAAACCTTCCCATTCTGGAACATGTTGGCTTTGATCTCCAAGAAAACATCTACTGACTCATGAAGTTTACGAACATCACTTTCCATTGTGAACAGGGCACATGCTCATATCTATTATTACTATCAGTAACTGCAGTACCTATTCCTTTTAGGGAGAAATACTTCTGTAATATCAGCCTAAGGCCACGGCCCCACGATCAGTATTTGGTCTGTATTCGGTCAGTATTTTTTTCAGGAGCCAAAACCAGGTGAGGAACAATCAGAGAAAAGGTATAATAGAAACAAGTCACCAATTCTGCATTTATCACCCACTCCTGGTTTTGGCTCCCACTCCTGGGAAGAAATACTGACCGAATACTGATAGTGGGGCCGTGGCCATAGAGTTAAACCACAGGGACTCTATGTGCCTCTACACGCTTCATGCACAGACATTTGCAGAGTCCTATGGTGGCAAGTAGGCTACAAACACCCCAACTAAATATTGCCTTACACAAGTCCACCTGCAGGGTATAGTCAGGTGACTTTATCGGGATATGACCAGTTTCATAGCCGATGAAATCCCCTTCCAGTCACCAGACTACTGCAGCCAACCTCAATTTTTTTTATTTTTTTTAAAAGAAACATTTCCTTAGTGGAATTAGTTTTTTTTTCACATAATTGATTATTTTATTTTAGGGGTTAAGCTACTTCCCATTAAGCTGCTTGATAACTAGGACGTATAGGTAATCTACTTATAGTAAGGGGTTAAAATCATAATTTATGCCAATGCCAAAGCTTTGTCACTAGCACAATATGAAAATTCTAAAGCACCATCTAGTGGCATAATTATATAATGCAGTCATTTCCATTTTTTTTTTTTTTTTGCAGAACACAAGTGACTGTTTCCTTGAAAACAATATTTTGGGAGAAAAATATCTAATTGCACATTGTGCTATGTCTAGATAGGCTAGAGGCATTGGTGTGAAAGTCGTGTACTGGGAGTGTTCTTCAGGACACGGCGGAGCTACGGGCGAGAAAGCCAACTCTTACACAGTTCACCTAAGCAATCTGTATTCACTATTTTTCTATAGATTTCCTTGCTGGCGTACCTGTCTAAACCGGCCGCCTATTACCGTTTTACACCTTGAGAATTGGATTAATTATATGCATGTAACGTAAAGGCTAGCCTGCGGTACAGCACTGAAGTCTACAATCTTACAAATATTTCCTTTATTTCCCCAACCAAATTTCCCTCTCCCTTTCCGTGGTGACTACAGCAAACTCAGAGGAACAGTCCGTTCTAAACTGTATCGAAGATACCCCCCAAAAAAACTACGGTGACTGCAGTCCAGCCGTAAATAGACTCTTACGCAGTTGAATAACTGTCCAGTACTAAAGTGCTCCACAGAAACTTTCTCCTGTAACAAAATGGAGTTCACGTGTGGTCCGGAGTGTGTTGTGTGCCGTGTTGGCACCTCAAAGTGGATTGAGATTTTTAGTTATTAAACAAACAGAAACCGTGCCAGCAAATCTGAAACTTCTGGATGCTGATATAAGCAACAAACATTGTGCGAAAAAGTCAACATAACTAACTAACTATATGAAAATGAAAAAGTTCATCCAGCTCACCATATGAAGTGGAATTCCTCAGGACGTGCAGGGATTGTGTTGGCAGCAGGGTGGAACAACGGCAGGAAAGAGAGATTTATCCAGCACAAAATCCAGGGAATTAATTAAAAACTTGAAATTTATTTAAGCATGATTAAAAAGAGTACATGTTAAAAAATGCTCTAAACAGCATGCTTTCTGACGCGTTTCGAACTGTGTGTTCTTATTCATAGCATAACATGTGTTAGCACAATAGATCAAATAAATACTAGCTGAACGGGATGTGATATATTAAGGCAATTAGAATACATGAATATGCATGAGCATGTGAAAAGTAACATTGCCGTTCACTAATAATAAATATACAATAAATAATTTTTTATGTTCATGCCATTTGGCGTTCTACAGTTTAATTTAAGAATCCATGAAGCCTCCTTATATCTTAAATTTTGTAATCTGTCCCCATCTCGCTTAGGGGGAGAAATTTTCTCAATAGCATTAACCCTAAGGTGACTGACATCTCCTCCATGTTGTCTGAGGAAATGCTGTGAGGCACCTGATACACTCCGAGTAGTTGAATTTTGTGCATCATACACATGTTCAGAAATTTTTTTCCGTAAGGTTCTTGTAGTGCAACCGATGTATTGAACCTTGCACTGTTCACAGGTAATGACATATACAACATATTTACTGTTGTTAATAAAATCCTCAATCAAATACTCTCTGTTATTAGTTGTATTAATCTTTTTTTTCTTCTTCGTATTATACATATATGGACATAATCCACACTTTTGTTGACCACATTTATATGAACCGCTGATAGATAACCAGTTTTTTGGGGGGGATTTATGCCACTTGTATTAGTATGTTCACTAGGGGATATTAAATTACCTATTCTCATGCCACTTATAGGTACAAATTTACAGCCCTTATCAAGTATGGTTTAAAGGCCTTATCTGCATGCAGAATAGGGAGATTCTTTTTCACAATATTAACAACTTGATAATAATTAACACTATAGCTGGTAGAGAAGATGACAGCTTGGTTTTCATCAGAGTTATCAACTCTGGTGCTGATTTGAGTCAAGTAGCTCTGGTTTTAGAGTCGGCTTTGTCTCTGGCTGTACATAGTAGATGACGGTGATGACCCCTTTTCTGGAGACGAGAATCTATAATGGAGCATTGTTTCTCATGGTCTTGCTGCAGAGTGCAGCTTCGTTTTGCTCTCACATACTCTCCCACTGGTAAATTACATATAACGTGTCTCAGGTGGCAACTAGCATCGCATTATCTGCAGTAGGTTTTCTGTATAATGCTGATATTACTTTTCCTTCAACAGCATCACCATACATATGAATATCCAAAAATGACATTTCTTTACAGTCATGATTATATGTAAATCTGATGTTATCTGAATTGGTGTTGATGTTGATGTATTCAATAAATTTAGGTACAGACTCTTCAGTACCACAGCACACAATAAGTACATCATCGATGAAGCGTCCGTACCAATAGATAGCAGATAAAAAAGGATTAGACACATTATAGATGATTTTTTCCTCCCACCAATTCATGTATATATAATTGCCAGAGAATGTGAAAATTTAGCACCCATGGAAAAGCCTCAGCACTGTAAATAGAATTCTCCTAAAAAAGGAAAAATAGTTATGGGACAGAAGAAATGACATAACTTCCAGGATATATTCGTTCAGTTCATCGGAATAATTGGCAATTTTTTTGAGTTGTTCAGATACAGCAGTCAGTGCTAAATCATGCGGTATAACTGTATATAGCGCAGTCACATCACAGATCATCCATGAGAAGTTCTCACACCATTTCATGTCTTTCATTATATTATGGACATGCTTGCTGACTCTGATATAACTTGGAGAGGTCTGAGCCAGAGGTTGAAGGCGTTCATCTAGCCATTTACCCAGGTGCTCACACAGTGAACCCACATCAAAGACAATGGGTCTAAATGAAGGTGGGAATTTCTGTTTGTGGGTTTTAGGGAGGGCATGAAAGAGTGGAAGATGTGGATTTTCCGGGTTGAAATATTCAGTTTGTTTGATATTTATAATTCCCATATTGACACCATCGTTTAAAAGTCATGTTAATTTTCCTTTAATTTCACATGTAGGATCCTCTTTGAGCTTGCGATAAGTTTCAGCATCTTGTAACATATCTATAATTTCACGTTCATATAAATCTTTGTCCAATATTACAACAGAACCATCTTTATCAGAGTTTCTTATAACACTGTTTGGATTATTTGGTAAGGTTTTTAAAGCTTTCTGCTGTTGAAAAGCGAGGTTAGATTTGTATTTTCTCTGATTTTTCAAGTAAAGTTTTTAGCTCTTCTTCAACTACATGCTGAAAATCGTCCATTGCCGGACTTCTAGTGTGAATTGGGTAGAAATCCGGATTAAGGACTCTCTGGGAAAAATCGTCATCTAATGTTTTTTTGACTTTCTTCACATAGTGAATGTAAATTAATTAATGACATCTGCTCAAAAAACATCATATTAGAATATTCATTCTGGTTTGTCCTTGCATCATTATTACAATTATCCTCAATCTCATGTTGTTGTTCTTGTGCAAACTGTTTTTTTATAGTAAGATGTCTCATGAATTTGTTCACTTCCATTAAAGTGGGAAGTAATTCAAAATGTTCCGTAGCTACAAATTTCAAGCCTTTCTTTACTACTTCTTGCTGAGTTTGATTTATAATGTTAGCTGACAGGTTAATCAATGTACCATTCATTCAAAAACTCATCATTAAATGTTTGTGTAGGACGTTTCTTGATTCTTAAACCACAAGGGATCTTAGTTTTTTTCCACATATGTTTGCAATGTTGTTGAGTCCCACCAAGTTCTGAAGCTAATTGTCATTTCTTTCTCTAGGTTTCTCTATGTTTCCTTAATGTTGTTAGGGTCAGTAATCACATTGCTACTATGCATTGAAAAAATGTCAGCTGCTTTTTGTATTCTGGCTTGACTATTCACATTGAAAAAATCCTCCTCCCTAGAGGTAGAGGCATCCATATAGAATTTCAGCAATATTAACATGTAAAAAAAATCAAAAAATTCTGAGATAAGAAAAAAAAAAAAAAAGTTTATGGAAAAAAAAAATCTTATGAATCTTGGTATGTAAGTCGTGTAACGGGAGTGTTCTTTAGGACACGGTGGAGCTACAGGCAAGAAAACCAATTCTTACTCAGTTCATTCCCAAAACAACTATTTTACTTATTTAAGTGAATATTTTTACTCAGACAATAGAAAACATTTAAACATTATGCAGACATTAGCCAATGGCTGGAATCTCAGTGCTATACAGCACGGCACCTAAGCAATCTGTTGACGTTCCTGTCTAAACCGGCCGCCTATTACCGTTTTACACCCTGAGAATTGGATTAATTATATGCATGTAACGTAAAGGCTAGCCTGCGGTACAGCACTGAAGTCTACAATCTTACAAATATTTCCTTTATTTCCCCAACCAAATTTCCCTCTCCCTTTCCGTGGTGATTACAGCAAACTCAGAGGAACAGTCCGTTCTAAACTGTATCGAAGATACCCCCCAAAAAACTACGGTGACTGCAGTCCAGCCGTAAATAGACTCTTACGCAGTTGAATAACTGTCCAGTACTAAAGTGCTCTGCAAAAACTTTCTCCTGTAACAAAATGGAGTTCACGTGTGGTCCGGAGTCTGTTGTGTGCCGTGTTGGCACCTCAAAGTGGATTGGGATTTTTAGTTATTAAACAAACAGAAACCGTGCCAGCAAATCTGAAACTTCTGGATGCTGATATAAGCAACAAACGTTATGCGAAACAGTCAACATAACTAACTAACTACAGGCTATATTTCAGCCTTAAATATTTTGGCGCCAAAATGTTAGGTTATGCGTGAACAGTTGTTCACTGCGGGGCCCCTTTAACCAGTGAGCGGTACAAATGATGCTTGTAGCTTTATTCCTCAGTGGTGCCCAACACCTCTTCATTGTAGGTCCCGGCCTTTATCGTCTCTGGACAGCTTTTCTGACAGGAATCTCCTCAAACCTGGACAGGTTCCGACCGTGAGCAAGCTCAGCTCCAATATCCCACTTCTCTGGTGTCAATGGGGTGTTCTCATAAGCAGATGTTGCTGAATTCTCTTCCAGCGCGTCCTCTTCCGTTCAGGACATATTCCAGACTACCCCCAAGATGGCTCCTCCACTTCTTCCTGTTTTTTCCCTCTTTGAAGAGACTATTGCATATCAAAGGCTAAGTAGGAGGAACTGTGTGTACATGGTTAAGACTTCTTGCTACCCTGGTAAAGTATAGCTAGATATTTCTTTACCTGGAGCAAAGACTCACACTCGCACCCCTATATCTGAGCTAAATTTGTCACCCTCCCTTGGAATGTAACATAACATACAAGCCTCTATGCTGCACACTTACCGGTATCTATCACACATATGTACACATGTGTATTACTGCTTTATGGTACACACGTGCATACATGTTTATATGTTTGATACTAAAATTGTGAAGTGCGTGTATAAACATTAAAAACACACAACACATTAATACTCACACACATTACACAGCCATACATACACATTACACACATATAAAGTTGCACACATACTTCTACAATCTTACATCTAAAGCTGAGCTGTTTCATTTCCATAGTAGAGATTGAGTTTTGACAAGCAGAGCTACATGCTTTTCTGTGTGACCTGACAAAACTGATGCCTGGATCAAGTTACAACAGCTGATAAGAAGCTCTGGATGCTGTAAGTAAAAATAAACAGGCAGGAGAAAGGCCATGTTCAAACAGTTTTTAAAGTAAAAACCACTTTAGAAAATGTTAGATTTTGTATGAGTTTATCATTTTTTGAAGCAGTTTTGGAAAAAAAAACTTGACTTTTTTTGTTCCCTTTCAATCTGTTAGGTTCTACTTTTGAGCGGATTATATCAGGATCTGCTTCAAAGTAGTGACAAGCAACCTCTTCAGGGAAGATAAATATTTAAAACAAACTTCTCATATGCACAGCAAAGTATATTTTCAATAGGAATGAATAGGTTTTTGAAGCAGTTTCTAAGAAGGATTTTGAAATGGATCGCTGATCCAAATACTCTGTGTGAACAGAGCCTGAGGGGTACACTGGGATAACCTGACACCCTCATGTTGCACCTCTTTCTTCGTTTTATTTCTACAGAATTGCAAAAAGCTGAAATACTTCTTTGTGATTTGAGTATAGTGTGAGGAACAAGTGAACCTTAGAGGAGAAAACAAACTAAAATGAAAAAACAGCAGTTATTGATAGTCACCTGACCATGGCCTAGGCGCCTTTTCTTTGTCTCTTTTCTTAGGGCCTTTGTGCAAGTTTTCTTATGTTACAGTAGAATACCAGCATCTACCTTTAACATCATCACTCAAGTCCTTTTAAGGCTGACTCATACTATGTGCTGTCTGAGTATTCAGTAGGTTTGCACTTAGTTACTATGAGTAGTACTCGAGTTTTTTTGACTATCCATTTCTGTCAAATAGCTAATCATTTCTTCAGCGAACTCCTGCCTGTTTATCATCTAATTGCATTTACCTCGTGGCTCAGACCTCAGGTTAACCATTTGTTTTCTGTAAGCATAACAAACTCTTCTCTGCTAAAATAATGCTGTTCACATTTATAACTCTGCTGCCACACTGTGTTGTCTTCTCTGCATGCAGATATTCAGTCATTTGTTCATTGTTCATCATGGATGATCTCTGGTTAACCATTCATATGCTGATTGTCTATGTTTCTGAACTTGATATCTCTCTGTTGATATAATACAACTCTGCCATTCACCATTTGTCTGCCACTGCAAGTACAGAACTGACTGTACATCTACAATTCCTATATATATCCAGACTCCTGACTCTGTATCTTCTGGAGTTTAATGCTCTTTATCTTCCTGCTATTCTTTATTTCCTGCTGTCTTGATCCATTTGCCATCCATCAGGTCTTACCCTCTGTGCAATTGTTTTTGTACCCTGTTGTTCACCCTTTCATATTGCTTGGCAAATCCAACTCTGACCTCTCAATCAGCATTTAAGTTACGCAAGATGAGTAAGGGACACTCCAATGCTGTCACCAGGTGAATGTGCATTGTGCAGATGAAACGTCAGTACACTTTACTTGCCTGCACATACCAATCTACTCTCCTCAACTCACATGTACCCAAGTGGAGCATCTGAAAGAGAGTACCAGACTCGTCTTGGGTAAATCTTAACCCCTTTACCCCCGAGGGTGGTTTGCACGTTAATAACCAGGCCAATTTTTACAATTCTGACCACTGTCACTTTATGAGGTAATTACTCTGGAATGCTTTAACAGATCCCCCTGATTCTGAGACTGTTTTTTCGTGACATATTGGACTTCATGATAGTGGCAAAATTTCTTCGATATCATGTTAAATAATACTCTTCCTGTATTATTTTCTCTACTGAGAACTTCTCAAAGTATCAATATCACGATATTCTTATAAAAAAATGTATCGATTTATTCTTGGATTGTCCATTAAAAAAAATCAAATTTCAGCAGGTACATACAATAATTAATTATTAAGTAATTGTGCATCTGTCCATAATTAGCTTAATTGTTGAGGTTCACCCACCTTTCCTTGGATCCTGGCTGGTAAATTACGTCTTTGTCCAGCAAGTGTCCGGCCTACATGTCAGCTGCTTCTCAGCATGCAGATCCTTCTTCTGTGTCCTGTGGGGTGGGAAGAGCAAGAGAGCCCCCCCTGCCTCCAACTATAGGTTTTTATAGACCGGTCATACGGCTGTACTCTGCCTATGGTAGTGAACTAAAAATACACACACAAATGACGCATGTCAACTAGAAATGATGGCTGATGCAATCCTTGTGCAATGTATAGAACTCAGAATTAAGAATAAAATGAATATGCATAATTAATATTTAACATTCCCCCCTTTTTTGAGGATAAAAAGACTTTAACTGAAATTCCTCAAAAGAAGATAGGTTCATCATTAGGATAACAATCATTTTTATTTCCTTCTTCCTTGGCAATATCATTTAATTTCCATAATAATAGTAATAATAGTATCAATATCTGATTATTGTTATATAATGATGTGAATTCATGTTATGGTAAGCCGTGAATAATATTCATTTAACATGTATAATTATACTTCCCTAAATCTAAATCGAAGTAATCACGGGTCCCATCGTCATCATCTGATGTCATCGGGTCTTCTTCTCGTCTTCTTCTTGGTTCTTTTATAACACAGCCTTTAGATGAAAACTCCTTTGAAATAAATTATAGCGTGTAGATATTGTACCGTCCATAATTGTATTCATTATTGTTCAGTCCATAAACTGTACTCTTTATTAGAAAGATCATGTGTGTCAATTGATAAGAAAACAAAGTCCATTGATGAAATGTAGCTTTAATATCTGTGCAGTGTCACCTGGACTTACGTTGGATCGTCTTTGGAATCTTCCGTGTGTCCGCACTGGTCTCGTGTCACTTTTGGAACAGATGTGACATCTTTGGTCTGCAAAGCAAGGGTTAACTTGACACTTCCCTGCTTTATATAGCACCATAACCAGTACTCAGTCCTTTATGTACAGGACACATACGCCAGGTATTACCTGTTCACCAGCTTTCATTGAAGCGTTGCAGGTGATAAGAAAACACTGGAACGTGATGATACTTGAACACAACGCAGTTCATTTAGGATCATTGTCCTCTGCCGTCCTGGTGATCAGTGGTGTGAATTGTATTGTATGTAATGGACACAGTCTATTATAACATTCAGCATTCACAACATCTTTACCTTCTGCGACTTCCGGATATCTGTTGCTTCTTCTTGTAACTTTTGAGAATCTCTTTAATTTATAAATATGAAACGTCTTTATTAAGATAGAATTCATAATTGTGATGTCTTGATTGAAGTCTTCATTCCCTAATCTCATACCAAATCTGGCAATTTTTCCTAACCTATAATATCACAGCGTACCATAGCATTCAATAATATCCATCTAATTATTATCAAAATATTAAAATAAATTATGTTTGGAATAATAAACAATAATAGATAATAATTCATTATTAATCAAGTTCTTCATGTGAAAGAATATTTTTATGTCATAGGTGTAATTACCTTTTCCAACCCATAGGTGTCAGTGTGTTTTGAAACAACAAGTGTTTATATCTTTATTAAACCAATAATACCAAAAAATGTATACTCATGAACCAAAATGAATAAATATATGAATGTATGAAGGAATGAATGAATGAATTGTTGTGTTTACTCAAAATTGGAACATTTTTCTTATATTAATTCATATCATCATTATATTTAATGAAGCAATATTCTTGTACTTAACATTACCCCATTAAATATTAATGAAATATTGAACTGAATTAAAATCAAAAATTGAGAATTAAAAATGAAAAATGGAAAAATAAAAAAATAAGTAAGAATAAAATTAAAAATGAAAAATAAAAATAAGAATAAAAAATGAAAATAAAAATAAGGCCTTCGTATGTTAATGACAAATGAAAAGGAATTATATTCTCCATGAAAATACCTTTATATTTCCATTATCTGGATGATTTCATATTTGTCATAACCTTATATTACCAAAAATATTAAATTATGCAACTTTGCATGTAATACCCTTCTTAATTATACCATAGTACCTTATTAAAATTTTACCTTTATTAAAATGTGTGAAAAATAGGTATTGATCAAAAGTGATTATGTAATCAGGATCAAAAACACATTTTCCCCCTTAATACCAAAAAATATTATTTTATAAAATAATTTATGTATATATCAGAACCAAATGAAAAATAATTATTCTTCTATAAATATTTTGCATAAATTTCATATCAATGAGTAGCATAGATTTGTCTAAAGAGAGGTGTGTACCTATTTAGGTAACCATTAAAAAAATAATAATATCATAGTTATTCAAGGATATTATCATGTGGAAAATATTCTAAATGTAAATTTGCTTTGTAAACCATTTTGATGTGTGGTTGCTCTTATCCACTATTTAAATCAATAAATAACAATTACTAAAGAAATACATATATATATATATATATATATATATATATATTTATATATATATATATATATATATATATATATATATATATATGTGTAGATAATACTTAATTATGTATCATAATTTTTCCAGAATTAAATATATATTTTTGTACCTTCACATAAAGAAACTTTTTTTTTTCTTGCACACGAGGTCTCACATTCAATTACTTAGCAGCTGCTCACATTAATTCATCTTTCACTCTGACAGTCACAGATTCATTCAACTCAAACATTCCACATATGAAGTTATAGATATATATATTTAACCCAAAATTGTTGTATCCCAATTATCAATGCACATAGTCATATCAATTAAATTTAATATCTTAATATTTCTTTGAATATTCCCCAAGTACCTATAATATAATATGAGATTTTCCTGAAATTCAACACTTAAAAAAAACTCTTGACTTGCAAAAAATAGAAATGTACTTAGATTCTTTTTTCACTGGCTACCAGGTTTTAAGTTACATCAGCTGGAAATAGAATGAATGGGATCTATACTATTTACTCAAAGTTCAAAGGCCGCAGCTGTCACACGTCATGCTGTAAAGCTACTTTAATTAGCACGAACACTTCATGCACAGAAAATATTACTTAATAAGTGTTACACATAATAATTCAACTAGTTATATTGTTAATATTTTAAAATGTTATACACATAAAATCATGCAATTTTTTCCACTTCCTGTGTGAATAAAAAAATAAATCCATTTTAGAGTTGTTTGATCAAATCCTGCTTTGGAATGAAACCTCTAAGGAAATATAAGAAAATAAAATTAAATATCAAATTCATACAAAAACAGAATTATTTAAATATCTTATACATATATTGGTTGGTTCTAATGTAATTCAAAATATTGCTATTTTAATTCATATGTGAAATTCTAATTTATTCATTAATATTTTTTTTTATTATTACTATAAATATATATATATATATATACAATTATACATAATTTCTACTTAGACAAGTGTATATATATATATGAACTATTAGAAACTATGTAACTACAATTTTACTGTATAAGATTATAAATAAATAATGATACATTGTATAACATTTTGATACAACATTATAATTACAGTTTTTCCTTAGCCACTCCCTAAACCAAATCTTCTGTCTCTCTCAAATATCTCCAGGAAGGCCCTATCTAGAAAATTATTTTTTCCTCAGAGAACTGCCTGTCCTTCAGTCCACATTCCATGACGTCACTGTGAGCTGGTCGTCTCACCTGTCCCTGACAGTCAATTTCAGCCATTTTCCTTTCTAGGGAGAAGTCACAGCTTTGAATTTTTAACTCTTTCTGTGAAGAGATGGACCTTTGAATCATTTTATATGGCTTATAACATATATGAAATCTTCTGCGTATTTGATAGAGTTCATTATGGGGATGACACAGTCTAGGAGATTTTGATATTGGCTTTTGGTAAGATTTTACCTTTTCTGGTTTTACAAATTTAGCTTGATTTATTTTCTTTTCACGATTCTCATGTTTTCTAACAGAATTCAGCAACTGCGTGCATTTAAATAAAGTGTCTTTTTGTGATGCAATAACTTGGGATACTGGATTTAGGAATTTGAATTTTTGTACAAAAATGCTTATCATTTGTTGTAATTTTCCATTTTTGATGAGAGCTTTGTACAACCGTTCAAATATGGACATGAATGTATATGTACATTCCTTCCTACCAATCCTTAATTTCTGCAGATCTTCTATGTTGGGAAAATCCTTTGTGACACAATAAATCAAATATCTTAATCTGTCTGAATTATTTTCCCATCCATTAGGAGAGTCATTTTCACAGGGCATTAAATGTAAACGTCTGGACAATGTCACAGGAATCCACATTTTAAATAATTGATTCCTCTCCTCATTGGATAAATCAAACTTATCAGAAAAGCTCTCAAATGTCTCTGAATTTCTACAGGCATGCATTTTGACATCATATTTTGGCATGATTTTGTATAATTTTAGCAAATTTTTCCTCATTTTAGTTTGGAGTTGAGCCTGGGTAATTTCTGAATTCTCTGCTATTTTTAGTGGCTCTTGTACGTCCGTTCCTCCTACGTCACTCACATCTCCTCCCACATCACCTAATATGTCAGTTTCTCGTATGTCAGTCATGTCTCCTCCCATGTCAGGTTTCTGTATGTCCGTCTCTTGGTCAGACCCAAGGTCACCTTCAGTTACAGACACGTGTCTCAAATCTTGTTCATTTTCCCCATTACAGTCAGAATCAGTATCACCATTTGACACTATTTCTACACAATTGTCCTGCTTAGACCTTTGAAGCACAAAATTATGAAATACTTGTACAAGATGTAGAATATTCTGCAATTTGTGTTTCTCTCTATTTACCAATTTAGAAGTTAACTGTAAATTTAAATTCTCCAATTCACATTCTCTATATAAACTAAGCCACAAACCGTCTAAGTCATTTTCTTCATTAACTCTAACGTTAATCTTACTTTGTTTAGCAAAAGAAGAAATGATATCCATATTTTGCTTACCTTCAGATTTCTTAGCTTCTCTTTTTCAGCACGTCCTGTCTTCAGTTCGTCTGATTCTGATCCTTGTTAGTACCTCTGATTCCTGTCAGTTCTCAGTCTGTAGGCTCCTTTCTGCTTCTCGTGACAAATTAGTGAATTTCCTGACACGTGAACAACAGCTGTTCAGCTTGTCAGGACTCTCCCCCCCTTTTGTTCAAACAGGAAATTCACTTAAAAAAACGAAAAATCAGGACTGGCTAGGCTCGCAATTGTTAAATAATACTCTTTTCTGTATTATTTTCTCTACTGAGGACTTCTCAAAGTATCAATATCACGATATTCTTATAAAAAAATGTATCGATTTATTCTTGCATTGTCCATTAAAAAGAATCAAATTTCAGCAGGTACATACAATAATTAATTATTAAGTAATTGTCCATCTGTCCATAATTAGCTTAATTGTTGAGGTTCACCCATCTTTCCTTGGATCCTGGCTGGTAAATTACGTCTTTGTCCAGCACGTGTCCGGCCTACATGTCAGCTGCTTCTCAGCATGCAGATCCTTCTTCCGTGTCCTGTGGGGTGGGAAGAGCGAGAGACCCCCCCCCTGCCTCCAACCATGGGTTTTTATAGACCGGTCATACGGCTGTACTCTGCCTATGGTAGTGAACTAAAAATACACACACAAATGACGCATGTCAACTAGAAACGATGGCTGATGCAATCCTTGTGCAAATGTATAGAACTCCGAATTAAGACTAAAATGAATATGCATAATTAATATTTAACATATCACTTGCATTTTTTTTGTGAAAAAATTGGAAATTTGGTGAAAATGTTGAAAATTTCAGTTTTCAAAATTTGAATTTTTATGCTCTTAAATCGGAGAGATATGTCACACAAAATAGTTAATAAATAACATTTCCCACATGTCTACTTTACAACAGCACAATTTTGGAACCAAATTTTTTTTTATTAGTGTGCTATAAGGGTTAAAAGTTGATCAGCGATTTCTCATTTTTCCAACAAAATTTACAAAACCATTTTTTTAGGGACCACATCACATTTGAAGCGACTTTGAGGGGCCTTTATGACAGAAAATACCCAAAAGTGACACCATTCTAAAAACTGCATCCCTCAAAGTGCTCAAAACCACATTCAAGAAGTTTATTAACCCTTCAGGTGCTTTATAGGAATTTTTGGAATGTGGAAGGAGAAAAATGAACATTTAACTGTTTTCACAAAAATGTTACTTTAGACACATTTTTTTTATTTTTGCAGGGGTAACAGGAAAAAATGGACCCAAAAATTGTTGTGCAATTTCCCCTGAGCACGCAGATACCCCATATGTGGGGAAAAAATACTGTTTGGGCGCACGGCAGGGTTTGGAAGGGAAGGAGCTCCATTTGACTTTTTGATTGTAAAATTTGCTTGAATAATTAGTGGACGCCATGTTACGTTTGGGGAGCACCTGATGTGGCTGAACAGTGGAACCCCCCCAAAAGTGACACCATTTTGGAAACTAGACCCCTCAGGGAACTTATCTATATGTGCGGTGAGCACCTTGAACCCCCAGGTGCTTCACAAAAGTTTATAACATTGAGCCGGAAAAATAAAATGTTCACATTTTTTCCACAAAAATGTTTTTCAGCCCCCAATTTTGCATTTTTATAAGGGTAACAGGAGAAATAACACCATGTCACGTTTGGAGAGTCCCTGATGTGCCTAAATAGTGGATACCCCCACAAGTGACCCCATTTTGGAAACTACACCCCTCAAGGATTTTATCAAGGGGTATAGTGAACATTTTGAACCCAGAGGTATGACACAGAAGTTAATAACATTAGGTCATCATATTGAATAAGTTGTCATTAGTCTTGAGCTCAAGTGCTCGCTATTTGAGTTTGCATCGGGTACTCAGGTATTCATCATGTATCGCGGCTTCTCGAGTGACATGCTCGAGTCCCTGCCCTGCATGTTTCACGGTTATTAGACACGCAAAAAAACACACGTGGGGAACGCTCGTGCATGGCAGACAATCCCCGTGAGTTTTTTTTGGCCGCAAAGCATATGGGACGGAGACTCGAGCATGTCACTTGAGCACCCGCGATACTCGGTGCATACCCGAGCACCCGATGCAAACTCAAGTAGCGAGCACTTGCGCTCAACACTAGTCGCCATATCATCATCATTTTTTTTTTTTTTACTTTTGAAAAAATCCCAACCCTAACCATAGCACAGCCCTAACCCTAGCACAACCCTAACTCTAACCCTAGCACAACCTTAACCCTAACCCTAGCACAACCCTAACCCTAACCTTAGCACAACCCTAACCCTAACCCTAGCACTACCCTAAGGCTATGTGCCCACGATGCAGAAATGAAGCATAAAATTTCTGCAGCATTTCTGCATCTCCCTGGCAGAAAAAACGCCTGCAGATTGTGCATGCGTTTTTCCTGCAGAATACATGCGGAATACATGTGGATTCACATGCGTTTCCGCATGCAGATTGACAAGCGCTTTCCAGGCGATAGCATCACTTGGAAAGTGCTTGACAACTAGGTCACACTGTATAAATCCATGCAAACAGCAACCGGCATGGATTTATATAGTGTGACCGTAAAACAATGATTAAAATAAAGCTATACTCACCTCCGATGCCCCGGCGTGTGCTGCAGCGCTCGTTCCCGGCTACCGGCATATCGCGAGACACAGCGGTGAAGGGCCTGCGGTCACATGACTGTGACGTCACCGAAGGTCCTTCAGCGCTGCCGGCATGCCGAGAGAAGCCGTTGGACAGGTAAATATAAACTTTATTTATTATTTTATTCTTTTTTTTACAGGTACAATGGTACCCAGGTCTGGATGAGAGTCTTCTCTCCTCCAGAACTGGGTACCATCCGCACATAGAGACGCATAGAATCCGCTTGTACAAATGTACAGACGCGCATTCTATGCGTCTCAATGCAAGTCAATGGCGGCGCTTCCGCAAAATTAATGAACATGCTGCGGATTTATGAGCGCTGCAGAAACGCTGCGGAAAAATCCGCAGCATGTGCATTGACATTGCGGAATGCCATTGGGGACCATAGGGTGCGGATTACCATGCGTTTTTGATGCGTTTCCGCTGCGGAAATTCCGTGTGCACGCAGCCTAAAGGTAGCACAACCCTAACCCTAGAGTTTATTTTTTATGCCGTTCCTCGTGCTTCATAAGTGATTAGACGACTTTATTCTTCGGGTCTGTGCGATTACAGCAATGCCAGATTCATATCATGTCATGTCAAGTTGACGTTTTTATTGGTACCATTTTCAGGCACGTGACATTTTTTGATCGCTTTATATTCTGATTTTTGGGAGGCAGAATAAACAAAAACCAACAATTCAGGAATTGTTTTTTTTTTTTTTTTTTTTTTTTATGCCGTTCTGCGTGTTGTGAAATTGATAATGCAGCGTTATTCTTCGGGTATGTGCGTTTACAGCGGTACCACATTTATATCTTTTTTTTATGTTTTGGCGCTTTTACACAATAAAAACTATTTTATAAAAAAAAAAGAAATTGTTTTTGCATCTCTTTATTCTGAGAGCTATAACGTTTTTATTTTTCAGATGATGGAGCTGTATGGCGGCTTGTTTTTTTGAGGGACAATATGACCTTTTCAGCGGTACCATTTTTATTTACATTCATTTTTTTATTGCATTTTATGTTTGGCGGTATGATGATAAAGCATCGTTTTTTTTTTTTTTTTTACCGTGTTCACTAAAGGGGTTAACTAGTGGGACAATTTTATAGGTCAGGTCGTTCCGGATGCGGCGATACAAAATATGTGTACTTTTATTGTTTTATTTTATTTTTTTTTCATAATAATATTTATTGATGGGTACATTATATTTTTATTTTTGAGGGATTATTTTTTAATTTTCTTTTATATTTTTATATATATATATATATATACATATATATTTTTTTTTTTTCACTTTCTGATTTTTTTTTTACTTTTTCACTATGTCCCACTATGGAACTTTCACTTTTAACTTTCAGATCGCCTGTATAGCACAGGAATGCAGCACCATCCCTGTACTATATAGGCTGTCACAGCTGCACAGGGAGAACTTAGTTTGGTTATGCACTGCGCATGATCAAAGTGACTTCCTGCCTCCTGGTGACCCGGATGTTGTCATGACGACATCGGGTCGTCATGACAACACCCGGGATCTGACTGAGATGCCGCTGGACGCTGGGGGAGGAGGTGAATATTGCGCTTACCTCCGCAATGCTGCAATTGACTTCGATCACAGCTTTGCGGGGATTAATGTGCTGGGAGCGGTGCGGGACTGGTCCTGGCACATAGTATTGGGTGTCAGCTGTAACAGGTTCCCTTTAGTATACGACTATGTATGTGTCTTGTACTGTAGTAGTCTACTACTAATACATTCAAAAACATTTGACCTTTTTTTATTTTTGTTTTTTTTCAGGGGCCACATTTATACTTTTTTTGATAATGGAAAATATACATAGACTGATCCTGTGGAGTAAATAGCCAAAAATTATTTAATGGTTTAATGACTGCCCATTAGGCTTTATTCTTATAGTGCCTTTAACATCCTTGTTCCTCATGCTGTAGTTGATGGGATTCAACATTGGAGTCACCGCTGTGTACAGAATGGACACAGTCTTGTCTGTCTCAGGAGAGTGCATGGAACGAGGTCTCATATACATGAACATAATGGTCCCATAATAGAGAGACACTACAGTAAGGTGTGAGGCACACGTTGAGAAAGCTTTTTGCCTCCCTTGTGAAGAACGGATCTTCAGTATGGTAGAGATTAGTGTTGAGCCACCCCCGTAGTGTTCGAGTTCGGTTCGGTTCGTCGAACACCCGTGTGTTCGCCGAACTGTTCGTCGAACTGTTCGTCGAACACCTTCGAACACCGTTAAAACCAATGGCAGGCAAACAAAAACACATAGAAACACATAGAAAACACCTTCAAAGGTGTCCAAAAGCTGACAAACTGCTCAGAAGACACAACTAACACATGGAAAAGTGACAAGTACATATAGTCATGCGAAAAGAAAAGAGGTGGAGGAGTAAAAGGAGGGGGAGACACAGATATAGGCATGTCATGCCCTTCTAAAATCCAAAAAGTGAGAAGCCGAGACGGCCAGTCCGCTCCTGCCCGTGCCACCTCCGTGTCGCCGGGTTTGTGCCAGAGCCGCGGTGAACCCTGACGGCCAGCCCCCCTCTCCCAATACTGGTGCCTGTCCGCTGGTGGGTCGAGAGAGCCCCCCTGTGGTGGAGGCAGCTCTAAGCTTTTTAATTTAAATTGTCCCTCTAATTTGAATGAATACACTTTAAATCCATTTACAAGGATCTATTGGAGGGCAAGTCTCATGCCAGCAGCCGCGTAATTCCAGCTCCAGTAGCGTCCACTAAAGCTGCTGCAGTTAAAAAGCTTTTATAAGGATCGAGCTCGGCTGTCCACCGCAAGGCATCCTAGTGCCAGTCCCAGCCCCTATGCCTTGGGGTGCCTCCTGATGCTCTTCACTAAGTATCCCGTGGTCCCGAAGCATTTCCTTTGAAAAAATTAAGTGTCCAAACTACAGGTGGTGTAGCTTGCTTAACAGCCGGGATAATCCGCTGACTAGCAGACACTGCTACTAGGCACAAAGTATTTCCTGGGCTAGATGCAGTTAAAAATTTGTAAGTAGATACTCTCGTTGGATGCTGAGAAAGCATTCCATAGAGTCTCCTGGCACGCCATATATGATTCTCTTAAAAAGCTTGGGGTAGGGGTCTAGGGGACCCTTTTATAGCCAAAATCACGGCCCTGTATCACAATACGTCACCTAGGCTGAAGATAAATGGAACTGTAGCACCGAGGGCTCGGTTGCTACAGACGTATTGCACCTCACCCAGAGGTGTGATATCTCACTCTCAGATAAGGATGGAGTGTGGATCAGGACCCGACACCTGCATGCATTACACCACATTGCCGTGGGGCAGGGCGACCAATATGCCCCTGAGATGGGCACGACAGTCCCTGTCCCTGGCTGGAGTGGGGGGAGGGAACACTGAGGAAGGGGAACCCTGTAGTGCAGGAGCAGGGAGGAAGCAGTTCCTGGGTGCATTGAGAAGGGAGTATAAAAGGTGGGCACCATCTTAGTTCAGTGCAGAGAAGTCTGAGCAGAAGTGGCAGGGAGCAGGGGCTCTGCATGAGCTCTGCTCCGGAGGCGGGCCTAGTAACAGAGGCCCAGGCCTGCAAGAGGGAGAAGGAAGGAAGAGGAGCGGAGAAGGCTCCAGGAACGAGGAATGAAGGGATCCCAGGGGTGCGGACGGGCGAGTCGCCACCGCACGCCCGAATCCACCTGCGTGGAGGGGTCAGGCCAAAGGGGGAGACCGGTCCCCGAACTAGTGGAGGCAGGAAACGACCCTCAGCTAGAAACCGGAGGCTCTGACATTTTATGTGGCGCAGCCCCTTGCTTCACCCGCTAGGAAGGCACCACATAGGGTCAGGGAAACTGGCGCCAAGTTTACCAAGAGGAGGCCCGAGGCAGCCGGACAGAAGTGTTGGTAAGAAAGGCCAGACAAAGGACACACAAAGGGGGTCCTGTGAAGTGCTCCAAAGTTATCTGGGAGTTGTCTGAGCCCCTCACCTGGTGAGCACAGTACGACGTGGGCAGCCGTTACCTGCAGACGTGGTCTGGATAATAAGAACTGTGAGTAAAGGCCCTGAACTGCATCACTGACTCCGTGTCGTTACTGCTGCTGCCCTGCACCATCACCCCCATCCTCCGCATACACTGCCCTGAGGCTATACTCCTCCTGTGGGGAGTTATGCTACGCTCTGCTGCACCCACAACACCAGCCTTAGCGGTCTGCCCTGTAGCGGCGGTTCACTCTGACCGCAATCCACGGGTGGCGTAGTCGGACATTTAAACATCAAAACCACATAAATAGTTCCGCCACTGGTTTGACCGCCCTGAGCCACGGAACCGGATCGCCGCCACGAAGACTACAACCACCAGCATCCACCAAAAAGGGTCCGGCTCCGGGTGTCCCAAGGCCCAGGGGGTACGTCAGAACATTTTCATCACCTTTCACAATCACCAATGGGACAAGGCAGGGATGTCCTCTGTCCCCTCTCTTATACATCCTAGTGACGGAGCACCTGCTCTCATCAATTCGCCATAACCCCAATATTAGGTGGATTGAGGTGGGAGGCACCGAGTACAAGTGCTCTCTATTTGCTGATGATGTCCTAGTATATATCACTCAATCACATATATCCATCCCTGCTGTTATGGCTGAAATAGATCACTTTGTTACATGGTAAAATTTTAAAATCAATGCAGTGAAGTCTGAGGCCCTCGATGTCTCCCTCCCTAAATCCATATAGGATTCCATCCAGTCCAACTTTCCCTTTGCCTGGCCCTCACAGGGTATCAAATACTTAGGAATTCCTATTCATAGAGACCTCTCCCATCTATGTTATCTTAATTTTGGGCCCTTTATTGAACAATTCCATACAGACCACGGTTGGCAAGTTAGAACTGTAAGATTCACTACGTGAACCACTGGTGTTTTGTGGAAAAGCACATGTACACCGCGTTCCAAATTATTATGCAAAAAGTGTTTAGGAGTGATAAGGGAAGAATTTGTTTGTTTGTCAGTTAAACTCATTGATGGTGATGTGTGTCAGGGCTCTTTATATCACTGTAAGCAATTGCAGACACCTGTGCTAATTAGTTTGGCAGGTGTGTCCAATGAAAGGCAAGACTACTTAAGAAGGCTCTCTCACATTATTAAGCAGCCTACATTTTCTGCCAAAATGGGAAAGAAAAAGGATGTGTCGGCTGCTGAGAAGCAACAAATTGTGGAGTGTTTAGGTCAAGGCATGACTACAATCAACATTGTGCGATGATCAGGATGAAGTGTCTTGGCAATCAAGAAGTATGTAGCTGATTCACAGTACACACGTGTGCGTGCTGATAAGGGCAAATTGAGGACTCTTTCCTACAGGCAATTACGTCAGGTTGAAAGAGCAGCGGCAAAAAAGCCTTGTCATAGCAGCAGACAAGTTTTTGAAGCTGCTTGTGCCTCCAACGTCCCCCGAACAACAAGACGCAGGGTCCTTCAGAGGTTTGCAGCTGTGCATACGCCATCCTGTCGACCTCCTCTATCCACTTCACACAAGCAGAAACGGCTCCAGTGGGCCAAACATTACATGAAGACTGATTTCAAAACTGTTTTGTTCACGGATGAGTGCCGTGCAGCGCTCGATGGTCCAGATGAATGGAGTGGAGGATGGCTGGTTGATGGACACCCCACGCAAACACGGCTACAGCGCCAACAAGGAGGAGGTGGAGTAATGTTTTGGGCTGGAATCATGGGGAGAGAGATTGTCGGCCCCTTTAGGATCCCTGAAGGCGCTAAAGATGAACTCCATAATGTATGTGGATTTTCTCAAACAGCACTTCCTGCCATGGTTCAAGAAGAAGAACCGTGTATTTCACAGCAAGATCATTTTTCTGCATGATAATGCACCATCTCATGCTGCACATAAAACATCTGCATCTCTGGCTGATATGGGCATAAAAGGGGACAAACTTATGGTGTGACCCCCATGCTCCCCTGACCTCTACCCCATTCAGAACCTTTGGAGCATCATTAAAAGGAGTGTCTATGATGGCGGGAGGCAGTTCACATCTAAGCAACAGCTCTGGGAGGGTATTCTGTCCTCATGCAAAACAATTGAAGCAGAAACCATCCAAAACCTGACAAATTCAATGGACGAGAGAGTTCAGAAGCTCCTTTCGAACAAGGGGTCCTATGTGAAAATGTAACATCACCTAGAATAAAGTTTTGAGTTGAAAACTGTTTGATTTCAGTTTCTAACAACCTGCTATTGCTTATAATTTCAAAAATTACCATTTTTTTGGTCTTTATTAAAATGAAAAGGTTGATCGAAAAGTTTGGGGGATCTAAGAGTGTGGCAACCCAGTAGTCATGATTACTTCGAATTCTGACAATATGAGGGTCATGCTGCAGGTAGTGCAGCAAGAAGGCACTTATGTGTCTTGCGCATCTCGGAGCCCCAAAATTATTTTCCGGGCTAGATGCAGCTAAAAATTATTTTTAATTTTAAATCTGGTGAAGCTTATTATAGATGGCCTAATAGGATCAGTGCTGCACACTGCTACAAAGCCCAAATTATTTTCCAGTCAAGATACAGATAAACATGATTAGTAATTTGAAAGCTTAAAACGGTTGGTAGGGTGATTTTAACCAATCATCAAGCTTTTACTCTCCCCAGGATGACACAGGGGTAGAAAAGTCGTTTCGGATCCATGATTTGTTCATCTTTATGAACGTGAGTCTGTCTACATTATCAGTGGAGAGCCGCGTGCGCTTATCTGTCAGCACACCACCAGCAGCGCTGAACACACGTTCAGACAGAACGCTGGCTGCGGGGCATGACAAGATCTCCAAGGCGTAAGTGGCTAGCTCCGGCCATTTATCCAGATTGGAAGCCCAAAAAGAGCAAGGGTCCAGTGACACAGTCGTGGCTTCAATGTTTACTTGGAGATACTCCTGTACCATCGTCTCTAGGCGATGACTATGTGTCAGACTTCTTGTCTCCTGTGGCCTTGCAAAGGATGGGCTAAAAAAGTGGTGAAATGATTCCGCAAAATTGATGTTACCAGCAGATACTGTGGTTCTGTTACGGTTTGAGTGCTGAACACTTGACGGTCCCACGGTTGGCAAGTTGGAACTGTGAGATTCACTACGTGCACCACTGGTATTTTGTGGAAAAGCACATGTAAGATTCTGCAACAGTCTCTGCTGATACTCCTGCATGCGTGCATCCCTTTCTATGGCAGGAATAATTTCTGCAAATTTACTTTTGTACCGGGGATCTAACAGTGTGGCAACCCAGTAGTCAGGATTATTTCTAATTCTCACAATTCGAGGGTCATGTTGCAGGTAGTGCAGCAGGAAGGCACTCATGTGTGTTGCGCATCCAGGAGCACCAAGTCCCTGTTGTGTTGGTGGCGAGGTAACAATCATGCTTCCTTCCTCTGTCCTCTCCCCCCAACCTCGCACAACAGAAATGTGATCAAGGTCTCCCTCATCTGATGAGTCTTCCATCAGTTCGTCCTCCACTTCTTCCTGGGCTCCTGCACCTTCCTCACTAGTTTGGCTGCTACCATGCGCCCTGGTAAAATCATCTCCCCCACCCTCACATGCCTGCCGCCCTGGTGCTGCCGACCGTCTGGACCTTGCAGATGTTAGCCCTTCCGCATACAACTCCTCCTCCTCTACTTCCTCCACCTCCTCTTGTGCCACCACCTGACTCCGAATTCTGTTTAACATGTGCTCCAGCATGTAAATCACCGGAATAGTCATGCTGATAATGGCATCGTCAGCACTAAACATCTTCGTCGCCATTTCAAAACTGTGCAGAAGGGTGCATAGGTCCCTGATCTGAGACCACTCCTCCAGCGTGATTTGCCCCACCTCTGAATCTCGTTGGCCCAGGCTATACGTCAGAACGTATTGCACCAGGGCTTGTCGGTGCTGCCACAGTCGCTGCAACATGTGCAGAGTTGAATTCCACCGGGTAGGCACATCGCATTTTAGCCGGTGAAGTGGCAGGCCCAACAACTTCTGTAGAGATGTAAGTCGCTGAGCTGCGGGATGCGAACGGCGGAAGTGAGCACACAGCGACCGTGCCCTCTGCAGAAGGCCATCTAGTCTGGGATAGTGGGCTAAAAATTGCTGGACAACCAGGTTCAACACGTGAGCCATACAAGGCACGTGTGTGACATTGCCCCGGCGAAGGGCCGCACCCAGGTTTGCAGCATTGTCGCACACGGCCTTCCCTGGTTTCAGGTCCAGTGGAGACAACCATTCATGAAATTGGTTCTCCAGAGCTGACCACAACTCCTCAGCTGTGTGACTCACATTTCCCAGACATTTCAATGTAAAAACCGCCTGATGACGTTGAGCCCTACTGCCAGCATAGTAAGGAGGTGTGCAGGATCCCTTCTGCGCAGTTAGAAAGCTTGTGGCATGACCAGACAGGCTTTGGGTGCAGGTGGAAGACCGAGAGGAGGTTGAGGAGGCAGAAGCAGTGGAGGAAAAATGACATAAAGAGGATTGACGCACAACTCGTGGGGACGGCAAGACTTGGACAGCAGCCCCTTGTCCTGCTGTCACCATAGTTACCCAGTGCCCAGTCAGCGACATGTAACGCCCCTGTCCATGCCTACTCGTCCAAGTGTCTGTGGTGAAATGCACCCTGTCACACACAGAGTTTCTCAAAGAAGCGGTGATGTTGTGTGCGACATGCTGGTGGAGCGCAGGCACACCTTTCTTTGAGAAGTAGTGCCGACTGGGCATCTGGTACTGGGGCACTGCGACGGACATAAGGTCTCGAAAATCCTCTGTGTCCACCAGGCGGAAAGGCAGCATTTCTGTAGCCAAGAGCTTGCAGATGGTGAAATTCAACCTCTTAGCTTTCTCATGGCTAGGAGGAAATGGTCTTTTACTTGTCCACATCTGAGGGACCGAGGGCTGGCTATTGTGCTTAGACGGGGTTGATAAGGGTGTTCCCGGCAAACTGCCGGTCTGTGAGGAAGATGCAGGCGGACATGTTAGGTTGCCTTGATCCAAAGGTGGTGCTATCGATGTCGGACAGCGCTCAAGACCAGCTGTTGTTACCACCTCCAAAGAAAATGATGACCTGCCAATCACGCTGGCTGTTGCGGGTAAAGAGGTGGCAGGTCTGCGCCCCAAAACAGGTGTGACTGCTGTCCCCCCAGTCACAGAGGATGAAGAGGCCGCGGATGCACAAGATATGGCAGACGGTGGTTGGCCCGGCCGGCTAGACCGCATTGTAGCACACTGAGCTTCCCACTGCAACTTATGCTTCATGTCCATGTGCCGGTTCATGCATGAAGTACTCAAACTATGTATTTTTTGGCCTCTACTTAGCTTTTGCTGACAAATGTTACAGATAACACGAGTTGGGTCATCTTTATCGATCTGAAAAAATGCCCAGGCTATGCAAGGCTTAGCACCCATGCGACCTGAAGAGCCACCACGACTTGTGGTGAGAGGCAGAGTTGTGTTTGAGGATGCAGTTGTTGACGTGCTTCCAGTACTACGTCTCTGTCCAGGAAGGCGCAACCTGACCTCGTCGTCACTAGCATCTTCCTCCACCTCCTCTGCTGACCTCATCTCTTGGCTGACTGTGGGTTGACAGTAAGTGGGATCTCCGACCTCATCATCATCACCCTGTGCGTTATCACACCCGTCGTCCTCAGAGCCAACCTGTTCCTGCCCTGACAAAAAACTAAAGTTGTCGCTCCAATCAGGTATTTGAGTCTTATCATCGTCTTCCTCATTGTCTCCACCAACAGGAGTTACAGTTTGGGAATGAGGGTCTACATTATGGTCAGAACCTTCTGCGTCTGGTCCTGGATCCGACTCATAAAGATTCTGGGCATCAGTGCAGATCATTTCCTCGTCTGGATTCACAGAAGCGCTGGAGTCGACCTCTGATTCCCAGGCTATAGTATGAGTAAACAGCTCTGCAGACTCAACCATCTGTTCTACCTCATACTCAGACGGGCAGCTGGAGATTTGGGAGCTGTGAGGAAGCAAGTGCGATTTGGGTGACACCTTTGAGGACTGGAGTATTTGTGATGTTGAAGTTGATGTGGAGGAGAGCCCACTTAAAGGAGCACTTGATATCCGTTGAAGCACCTGCTGTTTTTGTGCCTCATCTGGAATTTGTAGCGATTGGCGTGGCCGTAAGAAAGGGATCTTATCACATTGTCCGCTAAAAGAAGTAGACATTTTAGTTTGGCTGGAAGATGGTCTTTCTTCTGCACCTACCCCACGGACACAACCTTTTTTCCCCTTCCCAACACGCCTATTCCCCTTTCCACCAGCAGCAGGCCTTTTTCCACTCATTTTGGTGGTTAACTAATTCACAACTCTGGAGTTGTTTGCACAAAAAAACAATGGATGGTAACCGAGCAGAGCTGAGTGGCCAAACTGTGGTATTAGGCCAAAACTATTGGCTGGGTTAGATGCAGAAAAAAATTATTTTTAATTTGCAACCTGATGGAGGTCAGTATAGATGGACTAATAGACCAAGTCCCACACACCGCTAGAAGCCCAAATATTTTTTCAGAGCTAGATGCAGAAATTTTTTTTATTCAATTTGCAACCTGATGGAGGTCAGTATAGATGGACTAATAGACCAAGTCCCACACACTGCTAGAAGCCCAAATATTTTTTCAGAGCTAGATGCAGAAAAAAATTATTTTTAATTTGCAACCTGATGGAGGTCAGTATAGATGGACTAATAGACCAAGTCCCACACACCGCTAGAAGCCCAAATATTTTTTCAGAGCTAGATGCAGAAAAAAATTATTTTTAATTTGCAACCTGATGGAGGTCAGTATAGATGGACTAATAGACCAAGTCCCACACACCGCTAGAAGCCCAAATATTTTTTCAGAGCTAGATGCAGAAAAAAATTATATTCAATTTGCAACCTGCTGGAGGTCAGTATAGAAGGACTAATAGAACAAGTCCCACACACTGCTAGAAGCCCAAATATTTTTTCAGAGCTAGATGCAGAAAAAAATTATTTTTAATTTGCAACCTGATGGAGGTCAGTATAGATGGACTAATAGACCAAGTCCCACACACTGCTAGAAGCCCAAATATTTTTTCAGAGCTAGATGCAGAAAAAAATTATTTTTAATTTGCAACCTGATGGAGGACAGTATAGATGGACTAATAGACCAAGTCCCACACACCGCTAGAAGCCCAAATATTTTTTCAGAGCTAGATGCAGAAAAAAATTATATTCAATTTGCAACCTGCTGGACGTCAGTATAGAAGGACTAATAGAACAAGTCCCACACACTGCTAGAAGCCCAAATATTTTTTCAGAGCTAAATGAAGAAAAAAATTATTTTTAATTTGCAACCTGATGGAGGTCAGTATAGATGGACTAATAGACCAAGTCCCACACACTGCTAGAAGCCCAAATATTTTTTCAGAGCTAGATGCAGAAAAAAATTATTTTTAATTTGCAACCTGATGGATGTCAGTATAGATGGACTAATAGACCAAGTCCCACACACCGCTAGAAGCCCAAATATTTTTTCAGAGCTAGATGCAGAAAATTTTTTTATTCAATTTGCAACCTGATGGAGGTCAGTATAGATGGACTAATAGACCAAGTCCCACACACTGCTAGAAGCCCAAATATTTTTTCAGAGCTAGATGCATAAAAAAATTATATTCAGTTTGCAACCTGATGGAGGTCAGTATAGATGGACTAATAGAATGATGCTATGCCCAAAAGATTTTACTTCACTAGGTGCAGTAAAAAAATTGGTATTCTATACACAGGTGGTATATCTTGCAACACAGATAGGCTACTCCACTGACTAACACACTCTGCAATAGGCCAAAAAGGATTAGCTTTGCTAGATTCAGCCAAATGCTGTGAAAAAAACTTGCACAGCACTGGCACAGACCTGCCTGGCAAAAACTGATAGGAACTGATGTAACCTAGTCCTGAAAAGGACTGCAATTACAATTAGTCTTTACTCCCACAATCTATCTATTTAAGAGCACAGACCTGCCTGATAAAAGTCGTAGGAAATGCTGTAACCTAGTCCTTAAAAGGACTGCAATCACAACTATTCCCTACTCCCAAGCTATCTGTATATTTGTGCGAAAATTGGCTTGAAATTAACAAGGTATAGCGCACACAGCAACAGCGGTGCCGTCTAACACGCAGCTGCAGCAGTGAGAAAATGGTGGCGACGGGGAAAATGGCTTGGTCTTATAGGGCAAGGACATGTGACATACACTGCCAATCACACATGCCCTTGCTTGTGTGAAAAAAAGCACTTCGCTCCGTGTGTGCGCTGCTGATAGGCTGACAGATTGCACCTCCCCACTGCAAATGCGGGAAAGAGAAAAAAAAATGGAGATCTTCATTGTTCCTGCAGAGATCCATCCCCTGCCCCTCCCCCCGCCCCGCTGTACACTCAAACTGCGTATTAACATTAATTTTCATCATTACTGAGAAAAAATCCAGTTATGATTTTGGTGCACGAACAGTTATCGAACATAACCTCGAACAGCCGAATTTTTCTCAAATTGTTCGTGTTCGCCGACCGGCTCGAACACCGCCCAAAACAGCTCGAATTTGAGATTGGCGAACAGTTCGAGTAGAACAACGCTCATCTCTAGTAGAGATGATGTGGACATATGAAATTAGGGTCAAGACAAATGAAAACATGCCTATGATGGCGGCTGTAATATACATTGCTATTTCATTGAACCAAGTGTCCTTGCAAGACAATCGAAAAAATGGAGGCATCTCACAGAAAAAGTGATTAACATGGTGGGATCTACAGTAGGGTAGATGGAAGGTGAGGTCCACATGAATGGCTGAGTTCATGAAACAAACACTCCATGATCCAGCAGCTAAACAGGAGCACAAGCTCTTGCTCATGATGTTGGTGTAGTGCAAGGGCTTACAAATGGCTACAAACCTATCATAAGCCATGATGGCAAGTAGTATGCACTCTGTATCTCCCAGTGCCAAATGGAAATACATTTGAAGAGCACATCCCAATAGGGAAATACTTCTGTCCTCAGAAATGGTGTTTATGAGAAGTTTAGGTACTATGGTGGAGGAGAAGCAGATGTCAATAATTGAGAGATTGCTCAGGAAAAAGTACATTGGTGTCTGAAGCTTCTGTAGCACCCTGAGGATTCGGCTGCTACAGGGGTATTACACCTCAAGCCAGAGGTGTGGTATTCCACTCCCGGGTAAGGATGGAGTGTGGAACTGAGCTCAGTAGGCTGCATGCACTACATACATCCCATTTCCGGGGGACAGAACTACGGTACTCCCACCAAGTAAATGTGCAGGTACGACAGCGTCTGTCCCTAGCTGGAGTGGGAGGGGGGTGGAACATCCCAGTAGTGTAGGGGCAGATAGGGGGAGTACTCTGGGTAAATGTAGGAGCTCATTGGGTGCTGGTCACCTGAGCTCACACATAGAGGGAGTATATAAGGTGGGCACCATCTTAGAACAGGGTCAGTCAGTGAGTCTTTAGCCTGAGGAGCAGAGCAGAGGAGCTCAGCCAGGAGGGCTGACAGGGAGCTGTGGCTCCGGCTGGGCCCAGCTCCAGAACAGAGCCTGCAGAGAGAGAGAGAGGAGTCAGAAGGACTCAGAGAGGAAACAAGAAGGAACCCCAAGATCCCAGAATAAGGACAGAAGGGTGAAGGGTTGGCGGACACGGGTACCGGAACCCGAACTGGTGGAGGCCACTTATCCTCAGCCAGGAACCGGAGGTCGTGGTCAGGATCTGCCACGACCCTCACCAAATCCACTAGAAAGGCACACCGAGTATAGGGTCAGGGAGCCCAGAGGAGGCTTGACCACCAAGAGACCCGAGGGAGCCGGCCAAAAGTGGATCCCTGGTGGGAACGGCCAGAGGAAGGGAGAGTCAGAAAGGAGCTCAGGACCACGCTCCAGAATTGCCTGGGGGTTGGCCGAGTCCAGGACCTGGTGGACGCAGCACGGCTCGGGTGGTCACTCAAGGCCAGAGTGACCAAAAGAACATCAGTAAGTAAAAACCCTGAACTGCACCTCCTGACTCTGAGTCTCCTTGCTGCACCTTCACAACCACCATCCTCCACGTCTGACCCCCTGAGGCTATACCCCTCCCGTTGGGGGTTATACTACCACAGCTGCACACACACCACCAGCCTCAGCGGACCATCCTGCAGCGGCGGCCTTTTGACCGCAAATCAACGGGTGGCGTAGTCGACACTAAGAACATCTGCAAGGACTGCCGCACACTGAGTTTGACACCCTGGGCACGGACCGGGTCACAGCCACTCGGAGACTACAACCCCCATCTGATCCGGCTCCGGGTATCCCTAACAGCATGGCCCAGGGGGCGCGTCAACTTTGGCGTAGTCGGCAGGATCACGTGCCCGCAACCATCGGGTACTGCGTGCCTGAAGAAAAGTTCACATTTACCTCAAAAAGAAGTCTCCCGCCAATTCCAGAGGGTCCCCGCCATCGGACGCCATCTCGGATCAGTTCCCGCCATTTGCCCATCATCTGCAGTCTTTTCCCGCCATCCACAGAGTTTCCCGCCACTGGGAGAAGATTCCCGCCATTTCAGAAGATTTCCCGCCTTGGCAGAGCGGACGCCATTATGGGCGTGCCAGAGGATGGCAAGAGGCCACCTCCCATCGTGGGCCAGGATCGGAAATGGCGCCAAAAGTGGAAACCGCCCCCACCAGCAGAGACTGTGATGATTGATATGTCCATCAGCGTGAGGGAACTGCCCCTGGAACTGACAATCACCAAGTTACCCCAGGACCGCCCTCAGTATGGGCGGAGACGGAACAAAAGAGCGAAGATGGGTGCAGCCTGGAGGAGTCTGGAGAGAGCGCACCCGGAGATGAGGAGTCTGGAGAGGAGTCCAGAGAAAACACACCCGGAGATGGAGGGAGAGTCAGGCAGCACCGACCCTGTGCTCAGGAGCCTGTTGCAGGCCGCCACTCCAGAAGGCCTGCTGGAGATCCTGGCACAGCTCCCCCGAGACCGGGAGCGTGCACAGACCGCGCTGGAGGGCCTCGCACGAAGGATGGCCCGGGTGCAGCGAGAAACACTGGCGGAGTGGACCCGAGAGATGGCCCTGCAGGCTGGAGCCTGCCAGCGAAGCATGCCACCCGCAGCGAGGAGCAAGTCCACCTCTGAGAACGGCGAAGGAGGGACGACGGCCGGAGACGACGCCGCGGAGGGAGCCGAAGAGATGAAGGCAGGTAATGGGGACGACAATATCCCGTGCCCAGAAGCCGTAAACCTGCCCCAGCTCCCCGTCGCAGAGCCCGAAGCCCCACTCACCGTTCCCGTAGCCGCTGCGTCATCGCTCCAAGCTAGGCCTCAAGCGGCCGGAGCCGCGACCACGCCCCCTGTGACGTCACGCGCCTCGATCCAGAGCGCGGCCAAGCAGGAGACGCCACCGGCCTGGTCGCAAGGCCGAGTGCCCCCGGGCGCCGCAGTACCAACAGCACCCTCTACCTCCACTGAGCCACCGGCCTGGTCACTGGGCCAGGTAACCCCGGGCGCCTCCGTCTTCACGGTGCCCTTTACATTCAGGGTGCCCCAGGCCTGGTCGCAAGGCCTGGTGAACCCGGGCGCCGCCACCAAAACAGCGCCCTCAACGTCCACAGCGCCACACCTGGGTGAAGACTTATTTGCCCAGCACACATGCCCGGATGGGCAGCCCTTTGTGTGGCCACCGGAGTTCCACCATCCCCGACTCCGGAAAGAAAGACCTCTGGATGAGCCCCTGATCCCGGCTCCGGCGCCCGCCAAGATCACCCCACTCTCGCTGGAGGAAGCGCAGTTTGCGTGGGACCCCACCGGAGAAGACCTCATCGGGTTCACCGAGGAGACCCGGGCAGCCGCAGCCCAGCGTGCGGAGTGCTGCCAGCAACAATTGGAGGTTTTTGCTAGAGAGCGACGAGAGAGGCGGGTCTGCGAGGAGCGGCTCCAAGTGAAGAGCGCCGAGCAGAAGAGCCGAGCCCGCAGAAACCCCCGTGCTGCCCACGGTCCCCGTGCCAGCGGGACTGTAATAAAATTCCAGTTGGAGCACGGGTGGGGTTTCATCCGGGACCACAAGACCCCCGGCGACGTCTTTGTCACCCGCAGAGACGTTGAAAGTCATCTGCCGGAGGGACACAGAGGTCGTGACCTATACCTGGGTGATGAGGTCACCTTCACCCGGCATCAGTGCGCCAAGGGCCCGTATGCCCTGCACGTGCATAGACTTACTGAGAAGGAGCTACGGGGTGAGGAGGATCAAGAGGACCCGGACGGGTCTAAAGATTACCCTCAGCCAAGAGCACACCGCCACTGATGAACTGTAAATAGAACATGTAAATAATTACCCGTGTGGGTACAGAGACTGTTGCTACAAAAGTGTAGTCCCCGTTGGGACCAGTGAACTGTTCCAGTGTGTCCCATCTCCCTTAACAGGCTGAGGACTGTGAGCAGCCATCCCTAATCCCACTGGCCGAGGACTGAGAGCGGCCACACCTTCCCTTGTATATAGTTGCGCTTTCTAAGGCGCCCCCTACCGGTTTTATAGGAAACTGTTGTTTTTACTACAAGAGACTGTTGCACTTTACCCGGTCACAAGTTGCACCGTGGCCGGAGGAACAAGAATGTTTACTATGAAAAGTTTTATGCTGATGATATATATATAATGTTTTATATGTTTATGATGTTTTTGAAAGAAAATTTGTATGTTTGCGGATGTTTTTATTCTTTTACAGCCCGAGGACGTGCTGTGGTTTACCAGGGGGGAATGTAGCACCCTGAGGATTCGGCTGCTACAGGGGTATTACACCTCAAGCCAGAGGTGTGGTATTCCAAAAGAACATCAGTAAGTAAAAACCCTGAACTGCACCTCCTGACTCTGAGTCTCCTTGCTGCACCTTCACAACCACCATCCTCCACGTCTGACCCCCTGAGGCTATACCCCTCCCGTTGGGGGTTATACTACCACAGCTGCACACACACCACCAGCCTCAGCGGACCATCCTGCAGCGGCGGCCTTTTGACCGCAAATCAACGGGTGGCGTAGTCGACACTAAGAACATCTGCAAGGACTGCCGCACACTGAGTTTGACACCCTGGGCACGGACCGGGTCACAGCCACTCGGAGACTACAACCCCCATCTGATCCGGCTCCGGGTATCCCTAACAGCATGGCCCAGGGGGCGCGTCACTTCGGGTTAATACTCACCACGATGACCAGTAGAGCATTGCCTGTCAATGTTATTACATACATTACCAAGAATACGAGAAAGCAGATGACCTGGAGATATGGGACGTTAGACAGGCTGAGGAGAATGAACCTTTCTGCAGATGTTTGGTTTAAGCCTTCCATTGTATTTATGGTTCTTGGACTAAAAAAGAAAAAATACATATTTAGAGATTCAGATTGATGAACTTTATGTATAGTGTTTATAAAAGTTCACTCAGTCTTTTTTTGATTGATATTTATATACAGTGGTGTGAAAAAGTGTTTGCCCCCTTCCTGATTTCTTATTCTTTTGCATGTTTGTCACACTTAAATGTTTGATATCACAAAACAAATTTAAACATTAGACAAAAATAACAAGTAATGACAAAATGCAGTTTTTAAATGAAGGTCTTTATTATTAAGAGAAAAAGAAATCCATACCTACAGGGCCCTGTTTGAAAAAGTGATCGCCCCCTTCCTCTTAAAACATAAATTAACTGTGGTTTATCACATCTTTGGGAAACTGAGTTCAATTTCCTTAGCCATTCCCAGGCCTGATTACTGCCACACCTGTTCTTAATTATTATTATTTATTATTATAGCGCCATTTATTCCATGGTGCTTTACATGTGAAAGGGGTATACATAGCAAAAACAATTACAGTAAATTTTGAACAATACAAGTCGGCGACTGGTACAGGAGGAGCGAGGACCCTGCCCACGAGGGCTCACAGTCTACAGGGATCAAGAAATCACTTAAATAGGACCTGCCTGACAAAGTGAAGTAGACCAAAAGTTCCTCAAAAGCTGTGAAAGATGTGACCATCTTTTTCTACTATTCCTTCCTTGTTCTATTTATTGGTGGAATTTTGTGATATTTAATTAAATTTGTTATTGTTAGAAATAGATTTTTTTTTTCTGAAAATCGAACAATTCAGGTTTGGTGTTGACTTATAAACAGTGTTTATCTTTGTGGGAAAGTGAAAAAGTGAAAAAGTTACAAATTTGGGCTTCTTTTATTAGTTAAGCCCTTTTCTTCATTTTTCTTTTTTTCTGTTCCTCTCTTACGGTGGGGTTGGTTTGGCACAAAAATGTACACCGGTGTGAGAGCCTTTGGTCTACTACTGGGCAAGTCTGAACCGTGATCTAATACTTCTATCCATTTTATAGCCACCTTTATCATCTTACCCTACTACGAGAGCATAATTCATACTTTTCAGAATGGCACTAAAGTTTTGCGCAGTTGTACTCCAGTTCCTTAGTGGGGTACAAAATCTGTCTAATTTTATTTTTATTCAGTTGGAGACTAACTTGCGACATATTGCGACTTTTTGCTCGAAAAGGGTGCAAATAAAATAAAAGTTAAAAAAAGAGCATAATTGATTTTGTGAAAAATTCAACAACCCGCTTGTAGCTATTTTGACGAATTTAAGTTAAAAAACGTTAACAGTGAGGGAAAAAAGCAACAAATGAATCGGGGTCTTTAGATTTTGGTTTGTTGATTTTTTGGGGTCAGTGGTGTTGTTTTTTTGTAAATGCATAATTTTTTGTACATGACATTCTTTTCTGCTAGTTCTCCCATAGGCTTTAAAAATGGCAGAAAAAAAAGTTAATTTACATAATAAAATTAAATAATAAAGTCACAAAAAATCATGGAACATTTAAGAAAAATGCTGGTATTTTTATATATGTTTTTTTTCATACGTTTAAAAAACAGTGTTGGTCAAGGAAAGTAAAAATGTTTTGTGGACTTCACATTTCCCAATCTTAAAGGAGTGGAGATAGTAAGACCAATGGAAGAAGCCACTGTGTAAACCTCAAGTGTAGATATATAGTAAGACATCATCCAAAATCATTGTATACTACATTTAGTAAACAAAAATCAAGTTATATTTTGAGTTGACTTTCTTGGACTCTGAGCTGCTGAGCTAAAGTATCTAAGCATACAATGCTAGTACTAATTTTTTGTTAATTTTTAAATTACCTCATGGAGAACACGAATTTGGTTGCTGTTTGGACAAACTTGGAGACAATTAATTAGGTTGCTTAATTCCTTAATTAGGTTGAAACGATTGTAAAAGTTTCTGAAAGTTTATCCTTTATAATTTTTCACTCTTGTTGTCAAATTGTGGTGAACCTTACAGAATGACTGGCCCTATCAAAGAGCAAATTATAATGCTCGTAGCTTTGCTCATATATATGTTATATTATCAAGATCTTTAAATCTCTCGTGTAAATGCTTGAAGGTAAATTGCATAGATTTCCCTATAGATTTATGCTCTCAAGGTATCTGTAATTGCTTTTTTGTATTTTTAACCACCAGGAATAGGATCATTTTGAAGAAGTTTCCAAAACTGGGATACTTTTGAAAAAGTTTCCAAAACTGACACTTAACTTTTTATTTTTAAGATTACATTATATTTTGCATTGAAGATTTTTATTGTATTTAAAATTACTTAATTTAACTTTTAATTTATTGAAATGGTGTATCTAAGCCTATCATTTGTCATAATGCTCCTGCTTCACTGATGACACCACTTATATTGGTTTGCCAAACAAAAATCTAGTGTTTGCTAGATTGGCTGTTGGGCTCGAGTGACATAATAATGCCACGCCAGCCCTGGGAGACCCAGTGCTCACGATGCGCTGGAACAACGCCGGAGTCCAGGCTGCTTTTATTTTACATAAGGGAATATAGTAATTGAGAATGGGATGTCTAAGTATGGACAACCCCTTTAAAATTCCAAATGAAGTCCAACGTAAAGGGTACCCAATTTTTAAGGAACACAACAGAATTTCTCTTAATTCTCTTAAATTACAAATAAATAGGAACTCATAACTTGGAGAAGACATACTGGGTTACAAATAATAACTGTTCCTCACAAACTGGTCCTTAGTACTCAGGAGGATGAAGAAAATCTCAAGGAATAGTTTTCATGCTCTACAGTCCATTTACTCTGGAAGTCTGTACAGGAGGATAGGCCTCGGCTAGTTCTGAGCTGTCTCTGCTCCAGGGCTGGGCTTTGCTTCCTTACTAGTGATGAGCGAGCACTAAAATGCTCGGGTACTCATTGCTTGGGTTGAGCAAATTGGAATACTCGGGTGCTCGACCCGAGCAACGAGCCCAATGTAAGTCTATAGGAAACTCGAGTATTTTTCAGGCGGCTCCCCCCGGGGTCTGCAGAGGGCCTAAAAATTGCCCAAATTGACGGGAACAGTGCTAAAATTACATGGAAACAGCATAGGGAAGACACCTGGAAGCAATTCTGACTCCCAGGTCACTGCTATCAACAACGTTGTCAGAGTATTACGCCACTTTTACGGACTCACAATAAAACATACAAAAACGAAACCAAAATGGATTTTCCTGGGAAATATGTTAAGGAACATAATTTCCAGGGTAATGACTTGTATATAAGGCAAAATAAATAACCAAAACCAAAAATACTCCTCCACACCTTGGGCTATGTTCACAAGTAGCATTTTTGATGCGTTTTTGCACTTTTGTATTGCTTTCAACCAAGACAAATGCATTCACTGGGAAATGTAATTTTAACATTTTACAACCTTATCTGGCCATGTGGTGTGTGACACATCATCAGACACATGCATACAGTGCTGAAAAGACATGGGAACTGCATGGGGAAGAACTCTGGAAGTATCTTTGACTCCCAGGTCACTGCCTAAAAGTGTTCCCATCATAAGTGATCCTTGGCGCATGCGAAGATGCCTCCTGCCATGCACCTGTCATTGCAGACTTGCAACAATCACCGTCCACATCCTTGTCCCAGTGCAGCGTTGAGTTGTCCCTACCCCATTTCTTGGAATACAAGCGCAAGTATGCAGCCAGACACCCACCCACAAGCTGCAATACTATACTGCCAAATTTTTGACAGCTGCTTGCACTTGAAATGTGGCCTTTTAGGCTCGGGTATGCGGAAGTTGTCCTCAATCTTATGGCGGCGACCGGGTATCCATACTCGGTCCCCAGCCGCAACTATTTCTCCCGGTATCGTCTCCGCCTTCCACAAGCAAGGGTCCCACAACATTACCAGTGCCCTCCTCAGTGCACTTACTGGGGAGGACCACCTAACCATAAACACGTGGTCAAGTGAATGTGGCCAGGGATGGTACGGAGCCAGTCCACAGCTTTTTTTGCTGTGTTGTATTTCACCACAGCCATATAGCTTGGTGAAAGGACTTGGGAAACCATATCTACCAAGCTGTCATCTCTCCCAGGACGTCCACTAAAGCTGCTATCACTTGAAATATGGCCTTTTAGGCTCGTGGAGGTGGAAGCTTTTCATAACCTCATGCTGTCCACAGCTTTTTTTGCTGAGAGTTGTATTTAGCTCGGTGAAAGGACTGGCATAGAGGGAAACCGTATCTACTCTGGGTGTCATTTCTCCCAGGAAGTCCTCTAATGCAGCTTGTTGCAGAAGCAATGGCAGCCCGTCCAACATCAACTCGCACTTGTTGGTGGTGCTTTGACACACAAACATCTTTCTTTGCCCATTTAATTTCATGACTAAAGAGTTGGGCAATGGCCTGATCTGCAATGTGGTTTGAGAAATAACATGCATAAGCACGTCCGATCCACATTAAAAAACCAGCCATAGAGTGTCCGGGAACCTTCCACCACACTTTTCTTAGCTAGGGCTGCTTCTCGGCAGGAATGGATGGATCCACCAGAAAACCAGAGACTCCTCTGGTGGGCCCTGGCTTCTCCTTCAGGAGAGTTCATAGTGCCGAGGTGAGGCCATGATGATGATAGAGACCACCATCTGCTTAGTTTTCTGTTACTTGGAATGCAAGCGCAAATATGCAGCCAGCCAGCCACCCACCCACAGGCCGCAATACTAAACTGCTAGATTTCTGGGCAGCTGTTTGCAATTGAAATGTGGCCTTTTAGGCTCATGGAGGTGGAAGCTTTTCATAACCTCATGCCTTATGCCTCGTGTCCATACTCGGTCCCCAGCCGTCACTATTTCTCCCGGTGTTGTCTCTGCCTTCTACAAGCATTACTGCTGGTACTTTTCTGTGGGAATTTGCTTTTCTCCTACCAGCCTGGAATATTTCCAGAAAACTAAGGTACGACGCCATGGTATTAGCACTGCCCCCAGTACCAGTAGCGAAGACATCCCCAATTTCCTTCTCAGGATTTTATTTTGTAGACTGAGTGGCTGCCAAAATACATTAGTTTCTCACAAAGGAGCTGAAGATAGAGTGGCAGTAAGTGCAAGTTTCTCCAGCCTGTTAGATATTAGAGGGTGAACAGCAGCACATTGGATCAGTGGTTAGCACTGAAGCCTTGCAGTGCTGGGATCCTGGGTTCAAATCCCAGCAAGGACAACATCTGCAAGGACTTTGTATGTTCTCCCCGTGTTTGCATGTGTTTCCTCCTCAGTAAAAAAGCAGCCATAGAGTGTCCGGGAACCTTCCCACACACTTTTCTTAGCCAGGACTGCTTCTCAGCAGGGTTGGATGGTCCCACCAGAGAATCCTCTGGTGTGCCCTGGCTTCTACCTCAGGAGGGTTCATGATAGCGCTGACTTTGCAGCTGATATGGGGCTCTTGAGCGGGGGAGAAAGGTGAGCCCTCAGAATCAAATCCTCTGGTGGGCACAATGTTTTTCAATCTGAAACAGCTTCTCAGTGGGAATTGTATTTCACCACAGCCATATTCTTTAGCTCGGTGAAGGGACTGGCAAAGAGGGAAATCGTATCTACTCCGGCTGTCATTTCTCCGTCACCAGTTTCTGCCCATTGTCACACACGACCATGCCTGGCTGTATGTTCAGTGGTGAGAGACACATATCAAGCTGCTGTGTTACAGCTTTCAACAACTCTGCAGCGCTGGGCAGTTTGTCACCTAAGCATTAAGCATGTTATCTTCAGCACAGCCTGTTGCCGCTTGGCCAAGGCAGTGCTGCAGTGCTGTCAGCTTGTAACTGATGTGGTCATTTCGGAGATGGAGGAGGAGGCGCAGAAGCTGAACAATGTTATTGCATTGAGGTTAAATTGGCGACGCTGTTTTTTATACCAAAGAAAGATCTTATTGTTTTTTTTTTACGTTATTTTTTAAGACAAATGCATTCACTGGGAAGTATCATTTTAACATTCTACAACCTTATCTGGCAATTTGGTATGTGACACATCATTAGACACATCCTGTTTAATTTATGATGGAGGGACTCTGAAAGTCATAAAGCCTATTTTTATAGGGCGATCAGACGGCCCTTACTATTCTTAAAAGGCCAGCAGTCGGCCCTCGCTATTGCTAGAGAGCCATCAGCCGGCTATACTTTGTTGTTCCCATTATTAACAAGTGGGTCTCCTATACTGTTATTGCATATCCAGTGACTGCAAGGGCTGGCAAAAATTTGGACGCAACCCAATACCCCTTTGAAGAGACATAGAGGAGGTTCTCAGTAAAAAAAATGTTCCCATTATAAAGGCAGAAGACGCAGAGAACCGGACAACGGAGTCCGAGGCTGAGGGGATATCTACATCCAGCAGCAGAAACCACCTGGCAGGGGATATCAGGTCCTCTGGCCATAGAAAGCCCGGAGACTCAGTCACACGCAAGGCACCGGCACCGCCATTGAGGAGTTGGAAGGAACCAAAGGCCCCGAGTCACCAGCCATACGGGTGAGCACCACACGGTACACTCAGGGACGTGGGCTACTACACGACTGCAGCAGGGTAGCCAGGAAGAGTGCAGTCAGACGGGAAGGCCTATATTTCCACCTGGCCAGGGGGACTCTTGTTCGCTCACAGACTGACCGGGCCTCTAATGTTTGCCAGTACTCCCTGCAGGGCCTTCTTCATTACCAACAGTAAAGACCCTGAACTGCACTGCACGGACTCTGAGTCATTTCTGCTGCGCCCACGCACCACAACCCTCACCATCTATAGACACTGCCCTGAGGCTATACTCCTCCCGTGGGGAGTTATACTACCCTCTGCTGCGCACACAACATCAGCCTCAGCGGTCTGTCCCGCAGAGGCGGTTCTCAGTAACCGCAATTCACAGGTGGCGTAGTCGGACATTTAAACATTACAAAACCAAATAAACAGATCCGCCACTGGTTTGACCACTGTGAGCCACGGGACCAGGTCGCCGCCACAGAGACTACAACCCCCAGCATTACACAGAGACCCGGCTCCGGGTATTCTCCCACACACACGGTCCAGGGGGCGCGTCAACTTTGGCGTAGTCAGCAGGATTTTGTGCCCTCAAACATCGGGTACTGCGTGCCTGAAGAAAGACTGTGATATTTACCGTGATGAAGTTTCCCGCCATCCGCAGCCATTTTCCCGCCATCCGCCGCCATTTTCCCGCCATTGGGCGCAATTTTTGGGACGCCGCACGGGAAGAAGAGGGGCGTGGAAGCCAAAAGCGCGCGAGAGCTGAAGCCCCGCCTTACATACTGACGCTGCGCAAGGTCCTGGAAGGAGCCCAGTGGACGCCGACGTCACCAGTGCGCGACGCAAGGTCCTTGACCCCGACGATCGCCTGCGGAGCCGCGGCCTACGGAGAAGAAGCAACGGAAGGTAGGCCACGGTTAACTAGGGGGGAGGAAAACACCAGGAATGGAGGGAGCTCCCACTGCCAGCGCGGCTGCTGCCGCAGTGATGCCGCTCACGATGCCGTATATCCCAGGAGCGGCGTGGTTACCCCAGTACTCAGGGGAGTCGCCTACCCTGAGCGACTTTAAAGAAAGACTGTATAGCCTATTCAAAGTATACCCCCTGTCCGAGGAACAAAAAGTGAGCATCCTGACAGGCCAGTTAATCGGGGCAGCCCAAAGAGAAGCGAAGTCCTGGTCAGCCAGGGAAAAGGGGACTGTAAAGGAAATACTGGCCCGTCTAAAGGACACTTTTGATACCTGCACCTCAGCAGAGATCAAACTAAAATTTTATGGATGCAAACAGCGGGCACAAGACAGTATACGGGACTATGCTTTGAATTTGCAGGAGGCCCTGAGGGCCATTAAGCAGGCAGACCCTGACAGCGTGCGGAATGAGGATAAGCTGTTGACTGAACAGTTCATTGAGGGTCTACAGTCCAGCACCCACCGAACCCAGTTGCGTGTAATGGCCTTGCAGAACCCTGATTTGGACTTCGCACAGTTCAAAGACAGGGCCATCCGGGTGCTCCGAGAACCGGCACTGGGTGGCGCTGTGACCCACAGGCGCCCTGCTATTACCTATCACCAGGAGGCGGCCCCCTTGTCTGCAGAGCCTGTGGGAGCTGATGCACAGGCTTTGGACAAAGACCCGGCTGCAGACCTGCACCATCAGGTCCAAGAACTAACCAAAAGCATTGCCGCGCTAACCAGAACTGTGCAGTCTTTACAGGTGTCTTCCCCAGGAAAGATCCAGCTGGCTTCCAGTCAGGAGGACGTCTCTTGGAGCTGACGGAGGAGGATCCCATCGTCCAGAGGAAGTCCCAGCGACCGCTATGACCAGGAGGGACAACCCATCTGCTGCCGCTGCAACCAACCAGGACATATGGCAAGGTACTGTCATTTAAACGGGCCCAACCTGGGGCAGAGGGCCGACCCCCAGGCATAAGATCATCAGGCCCATCGAGCTGGCGTGATAAGTACGTAGGGGGATGACCAGTCTTGCCTGTGGTGCTGGATGGCATTCCTTTGAGTGCACTACTGGACACCGGGTCACAGGTAACCACCATCCCCTATGTGCTTTTTAAGCGGTACTGGAATGACTCAGATATTACCCGCTACCCAGATGACGATTTGAGCATCATCGCCAGCAATGGTCAGCCCGTACCGCAGGTGGGATTCGAGGAGGTAACCATCAAAATTGGTAAAGTTGAACTGCCAGCGCAAGGACTGATTATTGTGGACATTGACCGTCGTGAAAGCCACCCTAAGATAACCTTGGGTACTAATGTTATTGAAAATTGTCTTGCAGAGATAATTGTCATATTACAGCAGGTTGCGGTGAATGCTCGCTCCAGCCAGCAGCGTGTCCTACATAAAGAGAGCAGAGCCCTGAGGAAAAGGCAACAGGTAGAACTCTCTGGTGGTGAGATTGGTAGCATTAGGATGAGTGACCCGTTCCCTATTGCCATTCCCCCAAAAAGTGAGATGATGATCTGGTGTCGGACTGCAATCGGGTTAAGAGGAAGGGACTACCAAGCCATGGTAGAACCCGTTTACTCAGACAGTAGGCCCACCATTTTGACAGCACGGGGGGTGGTCGATGTACGCCATGGGAGGGTACCCGTCCGCATCCTAAACATTGCGGAAAGAGAAGTATACTTGCCCCGGTATGCCACTCTAGCCAAATTGTTCACCGTTAACCAAAACTCTGTAAAGGCCGTGGAACCCTTGCCTCCATCTCAACCAGAGGAGGGTAACGGCTCCAAGAAACAAATGGAGGACTGGTGTCAGAAACTGCATGTGGGCACCGACTCCACTCCCTCACACCACAAACAGGGAGTCTACCTGGTGGTTCAGGAGTACGAAAGAGTTTTTAGCAAACACCCGCTAGACTTTGGGCAAGTAAAGGGGGTAGAACACCACATCCCCACGGGAGACCATCCACCCATAAAGGAAAGATACCGACCTGTACCCCCTGCACACTATCAGAATGCAAAGGGAATGTTGCGAGAAATGAAGGAGGCTGGGGTAATCAGGGACAGCTGTAGCCCCTGGGCAGCTCCACTAGTTCTTGTGAAAAAGAAAGATGGCACCATGAGAATGTGTGTAGATTACAGGAAGGTCAACCGTATCACACATAAAGTTGCATACCCGTTACCTAGGATAGAGGAATCTTTAGCTGCATTAAAGTCTGCTAACTTCTTCTCCACTTTGGATCTTACTAGTGGGTACTGGCAGGTTCCTGTAGCAGAGGCAGACAAGGAGAAGACCGCGTTCACCACCCCGATGGGTCTCAGCGAATTCAACTGCTTGCCGTTCGGGCTCTGCAATGCGCCAGGAACCTTCCAGCGGTTGATTTAGTGCTGTCTGGGGCACAGGAATTTTGAGACGGTCCTGCTATACCTGGACGATGTCATCATGTATTCCAAAACATACGAGGACCATCTGAAACACCTGGCAGAGGTGTTTGACGCCCTGGCAGGCTACGGCCTAAAGGTGAAACCCTCCAAGTGTCATCTACTGAAACCAAAGGTACAGTACCTGGGACACGTGGTGAGTAGTGTTGAGCCACCCCCGTAGTGTTCGAGTTCGGTTCGGTTCGTCGAACACCCGTATGTTCGCCGAACTGTTCGTCGAACTGTTCGTCGAACACCTTCGAACACCGTTAAAACCAATGGCAGGCAAACAAAACACATAGAAACACATAGAAAACACCTTCAAAGGTGTCCAAAACCTGACAAACTGATCAGAAGACACAGCTAACATATGGAAAAGTGACAAGTACATATAGTCATGCGAAAAGAAAAGAGGTAAAGGAGTAAAAGGAGGGGGAGACACAGATATAGGCATGTCATGCCCTTCTAAAACCGAAAAAGTGCGAAGCCGACACGGCCAGTCCGTTCCTGCCCGTGCGACCTCCGTGTCGCTGGGTTTGTGCCAGAGCTGCGGTGGACCCTGACGGCTCGCCCCCCTCTCCCAATACTGGTGCCTGTCCGCTGGTGGGTCGAGCGAGCCCCCCTGTGGTGGAGGCAGGTCTAAGCTTTTTAATTTAAATTCTCTCTCTAATTTGAATGAATACACTTTAAATCCTTTTACAAGGATCTTTTGGAGGGCAAGTCTCATGCCAGCAGCCGCGTAATTCCAGTTCCAGTAGCGTCCACTAAAGCTGCTGCAGTTAAAAAGCTTTTATAAGGATCGAGCTCGGCGGTCCACCGCAAGGCGTCCTACCGCCAGTCCCAGCCCCTATGCCTTGGGGTGCCTCCTGATGCTCTTCACTGAGTATCCCGTGGTCCCGAAGCATTTCCTTTGAAAAAATTAAGTGTCCAAACTACAGGTGGTGTAGCTTGCTTAACAGCTGGGATAATCCGCTGACTAGCAGACACTGCTACTAGGCACAAAGTATTTCCTAGGCTAGATGCAGTTAAAAATTTGTAATTAGATACTCTCGTTGGATGCTAAGAAAGCATTCCATAGAGTCTCCTGGCACGCCATATATTATTCTCTTAAAAAGCTTGGGGTAGGGGTCTAGGGGACCCTTTTATAGGCAAAATCACGGCCCTGTATCGCAATACGTCACCTAGGCTGAAGATAGATGGAACTGTAGCACCGCGAGGACTCGGTTGCTACAGAGATATTGCACCTCACCCAGAGGTGTGATATCTCACTCTCAGGTAAGGATGGAGTGTGGATCAGGACCCCGACACCTGCATGCATTACACCACATTACCGTTGGGCAGGGTGACCAATATGCCCCTGAGATGGGCACGACAGTCCCAGTCCTGGCTGGAGTGGGGGGAGGGAACACCGAGGAAGGGGAACCCTGTAGTGCAGGGGCAGGGAGGAAGAAGTTCCTAGGTGAATTGAGAAGGGAGTATAAAAGGTGGGCACCATCTTAGTTCAGTGCAGAGAAGTCTGAGCAGAAGTGACAGGGAGCAGGGGCTCTGCATGAGCTCTGCTCCGGAGGCGGGCCTAGTAACAGAGGCCCAGGCCTGGAAGAGGGAGAAGGAAGGAAGAGGAGCGGAGAAGGCTCCAGGAACGAGGAATGAAGGGATCCCAGGGGTGCGGACGGGCGACGCACCACCGCACGGCCGAATCCACCTGCGTGGAGGGGTCAGGCCAAATGGGGAGACCGGTCCCCGAAACTAGTGGAGGCGGGAAATGACATTCAGCTAGAAACCGGAGGCTGTGACATTTTACGTGGCGCAGCCCCTCGCTACACCCGCTAGGAAGGCACCACATAGGGTCAGGGAAACTGGCGCCAAGTTTACCAAGAGGAGGCTCGAGGCAGCCGGACAGAAGCGTTGGTAAGAAAGGCCAGACAAAGGACACACAAAGGGGGTCCTGTTAAGCGCTCCAAAGTTATCTGGGAGCTGTCTGAGCCCCTCACCTGGTGAGCACAGTATGACGTGGGCAGCCGTTACCTGCAGAAGTGGTCTGGATAATAAGAACTGTGAGTAAAGGCCCTGGACTGCATCACTGACTCCGTGTCATTACTGCTGCTGCCCTGCACCATCACCCCCATCCTCCGCATACACTGCCCTGAGGCTATACTCCTCAGAGAGTTATACTACGCTCTGCTGCACCCACAACACCAGCCTCAGCGGTCTGCCCTGCAGCGGCGGTTCACTCTGACCGCAATCCACGGGTGGCGTAGTCTGACATTTAAACATCAAAACCACATAAATAGTTCCGCCACTGGTTTGACTGCCCTGAGCCACGGAACCGGGTCGCCGCCACGGAGACTACAACCACCAGCATCCACCAAAAAGGGTCCGGCTCCGGGTGTCCCAAGGCCCAGGGGGCGCGTCAGAACATTTTCATCACCTTTCACAATCACCAATGGGACAAGGCAGGGATGTCCTCTGTCCCCTCTCTTATACATCCTAGTGACGGAGCACCTGCTCTCATCAATTTGCCATAACCCCAATATTAGGTGGATTGAGGTGGGAGGCACCGAGTACAAGTGCTCTGCATTTGCTGATGATGTCCTAGTATATATCGCTCAATCACATATATCCATCCCTGCTGTTATGGCTGAAATAGATCACTTTGTTACATGGTCAAATTTTAAAATCAATGCAGCGAAGTCTGAGGCCCTCGATGTCTCCTTCCCCAAATCCATACAGAATTCCATTCAGTCCAACTTTCCCTTTGCCTGGCCCTCACATGGTATCAAATACTTAGGAATTCCTATTCATAGAGACCTCTCCCATCTATGTTATCTTAATTTTGGGCCCTTTATCGAACAACTCCATACAGACCACGGTTGGCAAGTTAGAACTGTAAGATTCACTACGTGAACCACTGGTGTTTTGTGGAAAAGCACATGTGCACTGTGTTCCAAATTATTATGCAAAAAGTGTTTAGGAATGATAAGGGAAAAATTTGTTTGTTTGTCAGTTAAACTCATTGATGGTGATGTGTGTCAGGGCTCTTTATATCACTGTAAGCAATTGCAGACACCTGTGCTAATTAGTTTGGCAGGTGTGTCCAATGAAAGGCAAGACTACTTAAGAAGGCTGTCCCACATTATTAGGCAGCCTACATTTTCTGCCAAAATGGGAAAGAAAAAGGATGTGTCGGCTGCTGAGAAGCAACAAATTGTGGAGTGTTTAGGTCAAGGCATGACTACAATCAACATTGCCAAGACACTTCATCCTGATCATCGCACAATCAAGAAGTATGTAGCTGATTCACAGTACACACGTGTGCGTGCTGATAAGGTAAAATTGAGGACTCTTTCCTACAGGCAATTACATCAGGTTAAAAGAGCAGCGGCAAAAAAGCCTTGTCATAGCAGCAGACAAGTTTTTGAAGCGGCTGGTGCCTCCAACGTCTCCCGAACAACAAGATGCAGAGTCCTTCAGAGGTTTGCAGCTGTGCGTAAGCCATCCTGTCGACCTCCTCTATCCACTGCACACAAGCAGAAACGGCTCCAGTGGGCCAAATAATACATGAAGACTGACTTCAAAACTGTTTTGTTCACCGATGAGTGCCATGCAATGCTTGATGGTCCAGATGGATGGAGTGGAGGATGGCTGGTTGATGGACACCCCACGCAAACACGGCTACAGCGCCAACAAGGAGGAGGTGGAGTAATTCCATTCAGTCCAACTTTCCCTTTGCCTGGCCCTCACATGGTATCAAATACTTAGGAATTCCTATTCATAGAGACCTCTCCCATCTATGTTATCTTAATTTTGGGCCCTTTATTGAACAACTCCATACAGACCACGGTTGGCAAGTTAGAACTGTAAGATTCACTACGTGAACCACTGGTGTTTTGTGGAAAAGCACATGTGCACTGTGTTCCAAATTATTATGCAAAAAGTGTTTAGGAGTGATAAGGGAAGAATTTGTTTGTTTGTCAGTTAAACTCATTGATGGTGATGTGTGTCAGGGCTCTTTATATCACTGTAAGCAATTGCAGACACCTGTGCTAATTAGTTTGGCAGGTGTGTCCAATGAAAGGCAAGACTACTTAAGAAGGCTGTCCCACATTATTAAGCAGCCTACATTTTCTGCCAAAATGGGAAAGAAAAAGGATGTGTCGGCTGCTGAGAAGCAACAAATTGTGGAGTGTTTAGGTCAAGGCATGACTACAATCAACATTGCCAAGACACTTCATCCTGATCATCGCACAATCAAGAAGTATGTAGCTGATTCACAGTACACACGTGTGCGTGCTGATAAGGTAAAATTGAGGACTCTTTCCTACAGGCAATTACATCAGGTTAAAAGAGCAGCGGCAAAAAAGCCTTGTCATAGCAGCAGACAAGTTTTTGAAGCGGCTGGTGCCTCCAACGTCTCCCGAACAACAAGATGCAGAGTCCTTCAGAGGTTTGCAGCTGTGCGTAAGCCATCCTGTCGACCTCCTCTATCCACTGCACACAAGCAGAAACGGCTCCAGTGGGCCAAATAATACATGAAGACTGACTTCAAAACTGTTTTGTTCACCGATGAGTGCCATGCAATGCTTGATGGTCCAGATGGATGGAGTGGAGGATGGCTGGTTGATGGACACCCCACGCAAACACGGCTACAGCGCCAACAAGGAGGAGGTGGAGTAATGTTTTGGGCTGGAATCATGGGGAGAGAGATTGTCGGCCCCTTTAGGATCCCTGAAGGGGTGAAGATGAACTCCATAATGTATGTGGAGTTTCTCAAACAGCACTTCCTGCCATGGTTCAAGAAGAAGAACCGTGTATTCCACAGCAAGATCATTTTCATGCATGATAATGCACCGTCTCATGCTGCACATAACACATCTGCATCTCTGGCTGATATGGGCATTAAAGGGGACAAACTTATGGTGTGACTCCCATGCTCCCCTGACCTCAACCCCATTCAGAACCTCTGGAGCATCATCAAAAAGAGTGTCTATGATGGTGGGAGGCAGTTCACATCTAAGCAACAGCTCTGGGAGGGTATTCTGTCCTCATGCAAAACAATTGAAGCAGAAACCATCCAAAACCTGACAAATTCAATGAACGAGACAGTTCAGAAGCTCCTTTCGAACAAGGGGTCCTATGTGCAAATGTAACATCACCTAGAATAAAGTTTTGAGTTGAAAACTGTTTGATTTCAGTTTCTAATAACCAGCTAATGCTTATAATTTCAAAAATGACCATTTTTTTGTTTTTTATTAAAATGAAAAGGTTGATCGAAGAGTGTGGGGGATCTAAGAGTGTGGCAACCCAGTAGTCAGGATTACTTCGAATTCTGACAATCTGAGGGTCATGTTGCAGGTAGTGCAGCAAGAAGGCACTCATGTGTCTTGCGCATCTAGGAGACCCAAAATTATTTTCCGGGCTAGGTGCAGCTAAAAATTATTATTAATTTGAAAGCTGGTGGAGCTTAGTATAGATGGCCTAATAGAATCAGTACTGCACACTGCTACAAAGCCCAAATTATTTTCCAGCCAAGATATAGATAAACATGATTAGTAATTTTAAATCTGGTGGAACTTAGTATAGATGGCCTAATAGAATCAGTACTGCACACTGCTACAAAGCCCACATTATTTTCCAGCCAAGATACAGATAAACATGATTATCAATTTTAAATCTGGTGGAGCTTAGTATAGATGGCCTAATATAATCAGTACTGCACACTGCTACAAAGCCCAAATTATTTTCCAGCCAAGATACAGATAAACATGATTAGTAATTTTAAAGCTTAAAACGGTTGGTGAGGTGATTTTAACAAATCATCAAGCTTTTACTCTCTCCAGGATGACACAGGGGTAGAAAAGTCGTTTCGGATCCATGATTTGTTCATCTTTATGAACGTGAGTATGTCTACATTATCAGTGGAGATCCGCGTGCGCTTATCTGTCAGCACACCACCAGCAGCGCTGAACACACGTTCAGACAGAACGCTGGCTGCAGGGCATGACAAGATCTCCAAGGCGTTAAGTTGCGAGCTCCGGCCATTTATCCAGATTGGAAGCCCAAAAACAGCAAGGGTCTAGTGACACAGTCATGGCTTCAATGTTTACTTGGAGATACTCCTGTACCATCGTCTCTAGGCGTTGACTATGTGTCAGACTTCTTGTCTCCTGTGGCCTTGCAAAGGATGGTCTAAGAAAGTGGTGAAATAATTCCGCAAAATTGATGTTACCAGCAGATACTGTGTTTCTGTTACGGTTTGAGTGCTGAACACTCGACGGTCCCACGGTTGGCAAGTTGGAACTGTGAGATTCAGTACGTGCACCACTGGTGTTTTGTGGAAAAGCACATGTAAGATTCTGCAACAGTCTCTGCTGATACTCCTGCATGCGTGCATCCCTTTCTATGGCAGGAATAATTTCTGCAAATTTACTTTTGTACCAGGGATCTAACAGTGTGGCAACCCAGTAGTCAGGATTATTTCTAATTCTCACAATTCGAGGGTCATGTTGCAGGTAGTGCAGCAAGAAGGCACTCATGTGTCTTGCGCATCCAGGAGCACCAAGTCCCTGTTGTGTTGGTGGCGAGGTAACAATCATGCTTCCTTCCTCTGTCCTCTCCCCCCAACCTCGCACAACAGAAATGTGATCAAGGTCTCCCTCATCTGATGAGTCTTCCATCAGTTCGTCTTCCACTTCTTCCTGGTCTCCTGCACCTTCCTCACTAGTTTGGCTGCTACCATGCGCCCTGGTAAAACCATCTCCCCCACCCTCACATGCCTGCCGCCTTGGTGCTGCCGACCGTCTGGACCTTGCAGATGTTAGCCCTTCCGCATACAACTCCTCCTCTACTTCCTCCACCTCCTCTTGTGCCACCACCTGACTCCGAATTCTGTTTAACATGTGCTCCAGCATGTAAATCACCGGAATAGTCATGCTGATAATGGCATCGTCAGCACTAAACATCTTCGTCGCTATTTCCAAACTGTGCAGAAGGGTGCATAGGTCCCTGATCTGAGACCACTCCTCCAGCGTGATTTGCCCCACCTCTGGATCTCGTTGGCCCAGGCTATACGTCAGAACGTATTGCACCAGGGCTTGTCAGTGCTGCCACAGTCGCTGCAACATGTGCAGAGTTGAATTCCACCGGGTAGGCACATCGCATTTTAGCCGGTGAAGTGGCAGGCTTAACGACTTCTGTAGAGATGTAAGTCGCTGAGCTGCGGGATGCGATCGGCGGAAGTAAGCACACAGCTACCGTGCCCTCTGCAGAAGGCCATCTAGTCTGGGATAGTGGGCTGAAAGTTTGCTGGACAACCAGGTTCAACACGTGAGCCATACAAGGCACGTGTGTGACATTGCCCCGGCGAAGAGCCGCACCCAGGTTTGCAGCATTGTCCCACACGGCCTTCCCTGGTTTCAGGTCCAGTGGAGACAACCATTCATCAAACTGGTTCTCCAGAGCTGACCACAACTCCTCAGCTGTGTGACTCACATTTCCCAGACATTTCAAAGTAAAAACTGCCTGATGACGTTGAGCCCTGCTGCCAGCATAGTAAGGAGGTGTGCAGGATCCCTTCTGCGCAGTTAGAAAGCTTGTGGCATGACCAGACAGGCTTTGGGTGCAGGTGGAGGACCGAGAGGAGGTTGAGGAGGCAGAAGCAGTGGAGGAACTTTGAGATAAAGAGGATTGACGCACAACTCGTGGGGACAGCAAGACTTGGACAGCAGTCCCTTGTTCTGCTGTTACCATAGTTACCCAGTGCCCAGTCAGCGACATGTAACGCCCCTGTCCATGCCTACTCGTCCAAGTGTCTGTGGTGAAATGCACCCTGTCACACACAGAGTTTCTCAAAGAAGCGGTGATGTTGTGTGTGACATGCTGGTGGAGTGCAGGCACACCTTTCTTTGAGAAGTAGTGCCGACTGGGCATCTGGTACTGGGGCACTGCGACGGACATAAGGTCTCGAAAATCCTCTGTGTCCACCAGGCGGAAAGGAAGCATTTCTGTAGCCAAGAGCTTGCAGATGGTGAAATTCAACCTCTTAGCTTTCTCATGGCTACGAGGAAATGGTCTTTTGCTTGTCCACATCTGAGGGACCGAGGGCTGGCTGTTGTGCTTAGACGGGGTTGAGAAGGGTGTCCCCGGCAAACTGCCGGTCTGTGAGGAAGATGCAGGCGGACATGTTAGGTTGCCTTGATCCAAAGGTGGTGCTATCGATGTCAGACAGCGCTGAACACCAGCTGGTGTTACCACCTCCAAAGAAAATGATGACCAGCCAATCACGCTGGCTGTTGCGAGTAAAGAGGTGGCAGGTCTACGTCCCAAAACAGGTGTGACTGCTGTCCCCCCAGTCACAGAGAATGAAGAGGCCGCGGATGCACAAGATGTGGCAGACGGTGGTTTGCCCGGCCGGCTAGGCCGCATTGTAGCACAGTGAGCTTCCCACTGCAACTTTGCTTCATGTCCATGTGCCGGTTCATGCATGAAGTACTCAAACTATGTATTTTTTGGCCTCTGCTTAGCTTTTGCTGACAAATGTTACAGATAACACGAGTTGGGTCATCTTTATCGATCTGAAAAAATGCCCAGGCTATGCAAAGCTTAGCACCCATGCGACCTGAAGAGCCACCACGACTTGTGGTCAGAGGCAGAGTTGTGTTTGAGGATGCAGTTGTTGACGTGCTTACAGTACTATGTCTCTGTCCAGGAAGGCGCAACCTGACCTCGTCGTCATTAGCATCCTCCTCCACCTCCTCTGCTGACCTCATCTCTTGGCTGACTGTGGGTTGACAGTAAGTGGGATCTCCAACCTCATCATCGTCACCCTGTGTGTTATCACACCCGTCGTCCTCAGAGCCAACCTGTTCCTGCCCTGACAAAAAACTAAAGTTGTCGCTCCAATCAGGTATTTGAGTCTCATCATCGTCTTCCTCATTGTCTCCACCAAAAGGAGTTACAGTTTGGGAACGAGGGTCTACATTATGGTCAGAACCTTCTGCGTCTGATCCTGGATCCGACTCATAAAGATTCTGGGCATCAGTGCAGATCATTTCCTCGTCTGGATTCACAGAAGCTCTGGAGCCGACCTCTGATTCCCAGGCTATAGTATGAGTAAACAGCTCTGCAGACTCAACCATCTGTTCTACCCCATACTCAGACTGGCAGCTGGAGACTTGGGAGCTGTGAGGAAGCAAGTGCGATTGGGGTGACACCTCTGAGGACTGAAGTATTTGTGATGTTGAAGTTGAGGTGGAGGAGAGCCCACTTAAAGGAGCACTTGATATCCGTTGAAGCACCTGCTGTTTTTGTGGCTCATCTGGAACACCTACCCCACAGACACAACCTTTTTTCCCCTTCCCAACACGCCTATTCCCCTTTCCACCAGCAGCAGGCCTTTTTCCACTCATTTTGGTGGTTAACTAATTCACAACTCTGGAGTTGTTTGCACAAAAAAACAATGGATGGGAACCGAGCAGAGCTGAGTGGCCAAACTGTGGTATTAGGCCAAAAGTATTGGCTGGGTTAGATTCAGATAAAAATTATATTGAATTTGCAACCTGGTGGAGGTTAGTATAGATGGACTAATAGAACAAGTCTCACACACTGCTAGAAGCCTAAATATTTTTTCAGAGCTCGATGCAGAAAAAAATTATATTGAATTTGCAACCTGATGGAGGTCAGTATAGATGGACTAATAGAACAAGTCCCACACACTGCTAGAAGCCGAAATATTTTTTCAGAGCTAGATGCAGAAAAAAATTATATTGAATTTGCAACCTGATGGAGGTCAGTATAGATGGACTAATAGAACAAGTCCCACACACTGCTAGAAGCCTAAATATTTTTTCAGAGCTCGATGCAGAAAAAAATTATATTGAATTTGCAACCTGATGGAGGTCAGTATAGATGGACTAATAGAACAAGTCCCACACACTGCTAGAAGCCTAAATATTTTTTCAGAGCTCGATGCAGAAAAAAATTATATTGAATTTGTAACGTGATGGAGGTCAGTATAGATGGACTAATAGAACAAGTCCCACACACTGCTAGAAGCCTAAATATTTTTTCAGAGCTAGATGCAGAATTTTTTTTTATTGAATTTGCAACCTGATGGAGGTCAGTATAGATGGACTAATAGAACAAGTCCCACACACTGCTACAAGCTGAAATATTTTTTCAGAGCTACATGCAGAAAAAAAATATATTGAATTTACAACCTGATGGAGGTTAGCATAGATGGACTAATAGAACAAGTCCCACACACTGCTAGAAGCCTAAATATTTTTTCAGAGCTCGATGCAGAAAAAAATTATACTGAATTTGCAACCTGATGGAGGTCAGTATAGATGGACTTATAGAACAAGTCCCACACACTGCTAGAAGCCTAAATATTTTTTCAGAGCTAGATGCAGAAATTTTTTTTATTGAATTTGCAACCTGATGGAGGTCAGTATAGATGGACTAATAGAACAAGTCCCACACACTGCTACAAGCTGAAATATTTTTTCAGAGCTACATGCAGAAAAAAAATATATTGAATTTACAACCTGATGGAGGTTAGTATAGATGGACTAATAGAACAAGTCCCACACACTGCTAGAAGCCTAAATATTTTTTCAGAGCTCGATGCAGAAAAAAATTATACTGAATTTGCAACCTGATGGAGGTCAGTATAGATGGACTAATAGAACAAGTCCCACACACTGCTACAAGCTGAAATATTTTTTCAGAGCTAGATGCAGAAAAAAATTATATTGAATTTGCAACCTGATGGAGGTCAGTATAGATGGACTAATAGAACAAGTCCCACAGACTGCTACAAGCTGAAATATTTTTTCAGAGCTACATGCAGAAAAAAAAAATATTGAATTTGCAACCTGATGAAGGTTAGTATAGATGGACTAATAGAACAAGTCCCACACACTGCTAGAAGCCTAAATATTTTTTCAGAGCTCGATGCAGAATAAAATTATATTGAATTTGCAAACTGATGGAGGTCAGTATAGATGGACTAATAGAACAAGTCCCACACACTGCTACAAGCTGAAATATTTTTTCAGAGCTAGATGCAGAAAAAAATTATATTGAATTTGCAACCTGATGGAGGTTAGTATAGATGGACTAATAGAACAAGTCCCACACACTGCTAGAAGCCTAAATATTTTTTCAGAGCTCGATGCAGAAAAAAATTATATTGAATTTGCCACCTGGTAGAGGTTAGTATAGATGGACTAATAGAATGATGCTATGCCCAAAAGGTTTTACTTCACTAGGTGCAGTAAAAAATTTGTATTCTATACACAGGTGGTGTAGCTTGCAACACAGATAGGCTACTCCACTGACTAACACACTCTGCAATAGGCCAAAAAGGATTTGCTTTGCTAGATTTAGCCAAATGCTGTGAAAAAAACTTGCACAGCACTGGCACAGACCTGCCTGGCAAAAACTGATAGGAACTGATGTAACCTAGCCCTGAAAAGGACTGCAATTACAATTAGTCTTTACTCCCAACCTATCTATTTAAGAGCACAGACCTGCCTGATAAAAGTCGTATGAAATGATGTAACCTAGTCCTTAAAAGGACTGCAATCACAACTCTTCCCTACTCCCAAGCTATCTGTAGATTTGTGCGAAAATTGGCTTGAAATTAACAAAGTATAGCGCACACAGCAACAGCGGTGCCGTCTAACACGCAGCTGCAGCAGTGAGAAAATGGTGGCGACGGGGAAAATGGCTGGGTCTTATAGGGCAAGGACATGTGACATACACTGCCAATGACACATGCCCTTGCTTGTGTGAAAAAAAGCACTTCGCTCCGTGTGTGCGCTGCTGATAGGCTGACAGACTGCACCTCCCCACTGTAAATGCAGGAAAGAAAAAAAAAATGGAGATCTTCATTATTCCTGCAGAGATCCATCCCCTGCCCCTCCCCCCGCCCCGCTGTACACTCAAACTGCGTATTAACATTAATTTTCAGCATTACTGAGAAAAAATCCAGTTATGATTTTGGTGCACGAACAGTTATCGAACATAACCTCGAACAGCCAAGTTTTTTTCAAATCGTTCGTGTGCGCCGAACGACTCGAACACCGCCCAAAACAGCTCGAATTTGAGATTGGCGAACAGTTCGAGTCGAACACCGCTCATCTCTAGTGGTGAGTGCTGACGGAGTAGCTCCAGACCCTGATAAGATCACATTGATTAAGGACTGGCCAAGACCCTCCAGCATAAAGGAAGTGCGGCAGTTCCTCGGGTTGGTAGGCTACTACCGAAGATTCATCTCCGGGTTCACCAAAATGTCAGCCCCTATGCAAGATCTCCTGTTGGGTCAGTCAAAGACCAAGAATCAGAAGCCGCCCTTCAGGTGGGACAAGCTGGAAGAGGAGTCTTTCTGCCAGCTGAAGATGGCCCTCACTGGGGATGAGGTCCTGGCTTACCCTGATTACGGCCAGCCTTTTATTCTCCATACAGACGCGAGCAACATTGGGCTAGGGGCGGTGCTGTCCCAGATCCAACAGGGCAGAGAACTGGTAATCGCTTATGCCAGCAGGAAGCTCCGGCCCACAGAAAGGAATCCTGAAAATTACAGCTCCTTCAAGCTAGAGTTCCTCGCGGTGGTATGGGCAGTGACAGAGCGCTTTAAACATTACCTTGCCTCTTCCAAGTTCACTGTGTACATGGACAACAACCCGTTGACACACCTGGACACTGCAAAACTTGGTGCTCTGGAGCAGAGATGGATGGCCCGCCTATCCAACTATGAGTTCACCATCAAATACCAGGCGGGACGCACAAATGCCAACGCAGACGCCCTGTCCAGGATGTCGAACTTGCCGGACAGAGGGAAAGATCCAGAAGAACTGGAAGAGATTGAACTCCCTGCCTTTCACTGTCGTGGGATTACCTTGTGTTCCCACCGTGTAAGGGACAGGCACTCTGCCACGTTCAATCCCTTACCCCACCACAGCTGGGCGGAGATGCAAGACAGTGACCCAGCTGTCCACCTAGTAAAAGAGATGCTGACACAGGCTGATGCCCGCCTTGACCCAGTCGCTCCGGAAGAAACTAAACAGCTGGGGAAGGAGAAGAGTAAACTGTTTCTCTACAAGGGGAAGCTGTGCCGGAGAATTGTCAACTCCCGGACTCATGAGCTGACCTGGCAGGTAGTGGTCCCGAGACGAGACGCGGCTATGGTCCTGGAGGCATACCACGACGGAGCAGGGCACTTTGGGTGGAAGAAGTTGGAGTTTCTTTTGCGTGAACGGTTCTTCTGGGTAGGCATGAGAGGGGCCATTAAGAGATGGTGCAGAGACTGCGGCCCGTGCAACCTGAGAAGAAAGGACCGTGCCAGCCAGAAGACTCCCCTGCAGTCCATCATCACCAAGGAGCTACTAGAACTGGTAGCCCTGGACCATGTGAAGCTGGCTCCAAGTAGGTCCGGGTACGTCTACACCCTCACCATTGTAGACCACTACTCCCGGTTCCTGGTGGTGGTCCCTGTCAAGGACTTAACGGCTCAGACAGCAGCTAGAGCCTTCCAGCAGCACTTCTGCCATCCACACGGGTATCCGGAGCAAGTGTTGACTGACCAAGGTCCAGCCTTCGAAGCGGAGGTCTTCCAGGAGTTCTGCAACCTGTATGGCTGCAAGAAGATAAGGACAATGCCCTATCACCCCCAAACCAATGGATTATGCGAGAAGATGAACCAGGTGGTGATAGACTTGCTGAAAATGTTGCCCCTGGAAGAATGCAGTCTGTGGCCTGAGAAACTGCCTGATCTGGTGGACTTGTATAACCACATCCAAGTAAATTCCACCAACTGCACCCCGGCTTACCTAATGAGAGCAAGACCTGGTAAGCTGCCTATTGTCCTGGATATGGGAGTCCTGACACCTTAGAAAAACCTCGCCAGAGGCAGACTGGGATACAGAACGGCAGCAGCAGTACCGGAAAGTGTAGGAGAGTGTCGAGAGAAGTCTGTCTCAAGCAAGAGAAAAGCAAGAGAGGACTTACAACCAGCATGCTCCTGCTGCTCCCCTGGCACCTGGAGAGCAGGTCTTGAAGAGGAAGAGCTAGCTCCATAAGTTGGATGACCAGTGGGAGAAGGAACCGTACACAGTACTGCCATCAAGACATGAAAATCCGAAAGTATGCGTTATCAGTAAGGATGGAGGAGAGACCACAGCCACTGTCTCCAGAGACCACCTGAATATGTGTCCCGAGCAGCTGAAAAGCACTGATGAAGACCAAGATAGCCCTCAACCCGCAGAGGAAAGGGAAGAAATGGTCAGTACAGTACTCGGAGAATTTCCCCGGACCTGGACACAAATTAACAACGCTATTGTGGTACCCGTCCTTACCTTTCTCCAGCCAGCCCCTCAAGGGCCTACAGAAGAGTAAGTAGTGTTGGAAGAGCAACCGGCCCCGGAGGCAGAAGATTCCATACCAGCAGCCCAGGAGAATCAACCCTCTGCTAGTAGCGAGCCTGCCGTGCCCGTGGTAAGCCAAAGAGTACGCAGAAAGCTGCCCAACCTACCCATAGCAGCTCCAAACACCTGTAGTGCAGACACTAGCGAGCCCTGTACACAAGGGGTGGAGACAGGGGACCCAGAAAGAACACCACCAGATAGTGTGTTACGTAGGTCCACCAGGAGCACTAGAGGTCAGATGCCCGCTCGCTGGAGAATCTAAATGCAATGTATATATACCAGTATATTGCAACTGTTGAAACATTTAATGTTTGTTGCCTGCATACTAATTGTGTTTTTCTAGTTACCCGACAGGGTTTATGGACTAACAGGTTATGGACAATGAATAACCGGAACTGTACCTTGTAAATTGTTGCACCTGTAAAGTGCCCCTTTTTGTCCCAGACCACTCAACAAAAACCTGTGGAGGTGGCTGAAGACGTGGTCCAACGCCGGATCATCAATGCCCTGTAGCCACCCCAGGGCCTACGTGGAGGGTTTGGGACGGGTCCCTCAAAATACATCTTGGGTGACATGGACACCTGGTTATGGAAGCGCTGTGACCTATAAAGACTAAACTTCTTGTATATATGTTGTGTTATTGCTTATACCCTGTTATGTCATGTTTTCATAAAATATGTTTAGTCCTGGAGTACTAAAATTCACTAGGGGGGAATGTGGCACCCTAGGGGTCTGGTTGCCACAGTAGTAGAAATACCATGTCTGAGAGCGAGCATGAGTTTTCCTGGTCAGGAGCAATATTGCATGCCACACCTCCTGCCCCAGTCCAGGGAGGGGAGGAACCTGCCCTTTATAAATTGGATCTGGGGCGGGGTTAGAGAGTTAGCTCCAGAGGAAGGGACAGAGCAGCAGCAAGGAGCTCTGTAGAAGCCAGGAGCTGAAGACCAGGGACTGGAAGCTAGCAGAGCTCGTCCTGGCAGAAGACGCAGAGAACCGGACAACGGAGTCCGAGGCTGTGGGGATATCTACATCCAGCAGCAGAAACCACCTGGCAGGGGATTTCAGGTCCTCTGGCCATAGAAAGCCCGGAGGCTCAGTCACACGCAAGGGACCGGCACCGCCATCGAGGAGCGGAAGGAACCAAAGGCCCGAAGTCACCAGCCATACGGGTGAGCACCACACGGTACACTCAGGGACATGGGCTACTACACGACTACAGCAGGGTAGCCAGGAAGAGTGCAGTCAGATGGGAAGGCCTATACCTCCACCTGGCCAGGGGGACTCTTGTTCGCTCACAGACTGACCGGGCCTCTAATGTTAGCCAGTACTCCCTGCAGGGCCTTCTTCATTACCAACAGTAAAGACCCTGAACTGCACTGCACGGACTCTGAGTCATTTCTGCTGCACCCACGCACCACAACCCTCACCATCTATAGACGCTGCCCTGAGGCTATACTACTCCCATGGGGAGTTATACTACCCTCTGCTGCGCACACAACATCAGCCTCAGCGGTCTGCCCCGCAGCGGCGGTTCTCAGTGACCACAATCCAAGGGTGGCGTAGTCGGACATTTAAACATTGCAAAACCAAATAAACAGATCCGCCACTGGTTTGACCACACTGAGCCACGGGACCGGGTCGCTGCCACGGAGACTACAACCCCCACCATTACACAGAGACCCGGCTCCGGTTATTCTCCCACACACATGGCCCAGGGGGCGCGTCAAAGACACATAGAGCAGGGCCACAGTAATGACAAATTCCCATTAGAAAGGAGAGGGCCTGCTATACAGTTATAGGGTATGCAGTGAGCCCAAAGCAATAAAAAAGGATTTTGGGTGTATGTCAAAAGTAAAAGAAAAGTCAAAGATGCTATAGGATTTTTACAGGATGAAAATGGTGAAATGGTAAGAAATTCCTATTTTGCATCTGTTTTTTTTTCAGAAAGAAAATGTAACATCAACTGAGCTTCACTGTTGTAGCGCTGGCGTCCCTGCCCTCTGCTAGGCAGGGACGCTGCTCCCCTCACCGCTCTGCTCCGTGCCCGGCGTCCTCTCCCCGCTCTGCTGTCAGCGCGCGCTCCTTCCCGGCGTCCTCCTCCCGCTCTGCTCTCAGCGCGCGCTCCTTCCCGGCCCCTGTGCTTAGGGCGCGCGCGCGCGCGCTCCCCTCCTCTTAAAGGGGCCGCGCGCGCCGTCCTAAGGAGTCCCCGGCCAATGGCCGGAGGACTTCATCATATATAAGGCACCTCCTCCAAAATGGAGGTGCCCGAGCAATGTTGTTTGCACCTGTGTCTCACCTGTGCTTCAGCCCTCAGGTCCCGTTGCCAGTTACCTGCCAGTTACCTGCCAGTTTCCTGCCAGTTTCCTGCTAGTTACCTGCCTGATTCCTGCCTGAATACTTGTTACCTGTCTGCCAATCTGAGGTCCGACGGTCTGCCTTACTACTCCTGTCAGTCTGTCTAAAGGACCAGCCTGCCCGCTCACCTGGGAGCGCATATCAGCTACCTGCCTGCTTGCCTGAGGTCCGACGGTCTGCCTTACTACTCCGGTCAGTCTGTCTATGGACCAGCTTGCCCGCTCACCTGGGAGCGCTTCTCCGTTATCTGCCTGCTTGCCAGCCCGGAGGCTCCGTTGTCACGTGCTGTGACCACCAGCTATCTCAGAGACTCTTGCCCGCTCACCTGGGAGCGCTTCTCCGTTACCTACCTGCCTGCCAGCCCGGAGGTTCCGCCGTCACGTGCCGTGACCACCTGCTATTCCAGAGACTCTCGCTTGCTCACCTGGGAGCACACATCTACCATCTGCCTGCTAGCCTACCCGGAGGCTCTGCCATCACAGGTCGTACCTACCCCTTACCTAGAGACTGCCACCCGCTCCCTTACAAGGGCCGCCCCCTTGTATAGTAGCTCAGAGGTTCCGCCTCCCGGACCCGTTACAACTGTCCTATTAAAGGAACAGAAGAATCCAGGTTATCTGTAAACAGAAAGACTGTGAGGGAATATTTAGCTAACATAAATGAGTTCAAGTCTCCAGGTCCAGATGAATTACACCCCAGAGTACTGAAGAAGATCGTAGAAGAAATTTTAGAACCACTCTCCATAATCTTTGAAAATTCTTGGAGAACAGGAGAAGTCCCAGAAGACTGGAGAAGAGAAAATGTTGTTCCTATCTTCAAAAAGGGGAAGAAGGTGGACCCAGGGAACTATAGGCCGGTGAGTCTGACTTCTATACCAGGAAAGATCTTTGAACAAATTATTAAACAACATGTATGTAAGTACCTGGATAAGAATGAAGTTATTAACCAGAGTCAGCATTGGTTTGTAACTAACAAGTCATGTGAGACTACCTTAATGTCCTTCTATGACAGAATCACTGACTGGGTGGATCAGGGAAATGCTGTAAATATAGTATATCTTGACTTCAGCAAAGCATTTGACAAAGTATCTCACACCATCCTTATTGAAAAAATGATCAAGTATGGAATGGACAAGGCAACTGTTAAGTGGATTCATAACTGGCTTAGTGATAAATGTCTCAAGTGGGGTACCAGAGGGCTCTGTCCTGTGACCTGTATTGTTCAACATCTTTATCAATGATTTAGATGAAGGGATTAAGGGTAAACAGATTAAATTTGCTTCTGACACAAAGCTAGGAGGGATAGCTAATACTAGAGAAGAGAGAGAGAGAGAGAGGATTCAAAAAGAGCTAAATAAACTGGAGCAGTGGGCAGCAACTAACAGAAAGGTTTTTAACAGGGAAAAATGCAAAGTACTACATCTGGGCAATAAAAATTAAAAAAGCATATACAGAATGGGAGGAATAGAGCTAAGCAACAGTACATGTGAAAAAGACTTAGGTATACTAGTAGATCATAGACTGAACATGAGTCCACAGTGTGATGCAGCAGCAAAAAAGGCAAATACAATTCTGGGATGTATTAACAGAAGCATACAGTCTAGATCACGTGAAGTCATTATCGCACTTTACTCCTCTTTGGTCAGACCTCATCTAGAATGTCCAGTTTTGGGCACCACATTTTAAAAAAAGACATCGACAAACGAGAGCAAGTTCAGAGAAAAGAGACCAGAATGGTGACCGGTCTGCAAACCATGTCCTATGAGGAACGGTTACAGGATTTGGGAATGTTTAGCTTGCAAAAAAGAAGACAGAGAGGAGACTTAACAGCTGTCTACAAATATCGCAGGGGCTGTCTCATTGTAGAAGGATCATCTTTATTCTCATTTACACATTGAAAGACTAGAAGCAATAGGATGAAACTGACTGGGAGGAGACACAGATTAGATTTTAGATAAAACTTTTTGACAGTTAGGGTGATCAATAAGTGGAACAGGCTGCCACGAGAGGTGGTGAGTTCCCCTTCAATGGACGTCTTCAAACAGGACAGATATCTGTCTGGGATGATTTAGTGAATCCTGCTTTGAGTAGGGGGTTGGACCAGATGACCCAGGAGGTCCCATCCAACTCTACCATTCTATGATTCTGTGATTCTATGAATTTTAGGAAAAACACCACTAAGAATTTAAAGACACATAGAGTAGGCCCACAGTAACGACAAATTCCCATTAGAAAGGAGAGAGTCTTCTATACATTTATAGGATATGCAGTGAGTCCAACGGCTGACCAAATTTAGGAAAAACCCCACTAATAATTTAAAGACACAGAGCAGGGCCTCAGTAACAAGTACGACATGTTCCCATTAGAAAGGAGAGGGTCTGCTATACAGTTATAGGGTGTGCAGTGAGTCCAATGGCTGACCAATTTTAGGAAAAACCCCACTAAGAATTTAAAGACACATAGAGCAGGGCCACAGTAACGATAAATTCCCATTAGAAAGGACAGAGTCTGATATACAGTTATAGGGTATGTTGGGAGTCCAACGGCTGACCAAATTTATAAAAAACCCCACTAAGAACTTAAAGACACATAGAGCAGGGCCACAGTAACAAGTACAACATGTTCTCATTAGAAAGGAGAGGGTCTACTATACAGTTATAGGGTATGCAGTGAGTCCAATGGCTGACCAAATTTAGGAAAAACCCCACTAAGAATTTAAGACAGAAAGAATTATGCAGTGTTAGGGAAGCGCTAGAACAACTAGACAGGGGATTAAGGTTATAACAAACAAACCTTTTATTGTTTAATACGCTCTCTAACGCCACAACGCGTTTCGATAGCAAAAGCTATCTTCCTCAGGTAGATGCGGTCATCATACAGACTCCCACCTGGAAACGTTTTCCTTTGTTGTGCGGGGCTTCTTGGCACAGCAGGACCAGGTGAGTGGTCACAACATTCTCCCCCTCCCCCCTCAGGCTCTTCACCATCGGCGCCCCAACTGCTTTTGTTTTTCACTAAGAATTTAAAGACACAGAGGGCAAGGCCACAGTAACAACAAATTCCCATTAGAAAGGAGAGAATCTTCTGTAGTGTTGGTCTATGCAGTGAATGCAAGGGCTGCCAAAAATTGGGAGGCACTCCAATGCCCCTTGGAAGAGACATAGAGGGCCTCATAAAAAGATGTTTCCATTAGAAAGGAGCGGGTCTCCTATACTTGTAATGCCCATGCACAAAGTGTATGGGACGACAAACATTTACCCCTGGGTGGTATACATGAACATACTGTATAATTTTTTTTTTTTCGGGCATCATAAACACCCTTTAAAAAAATTATGTGGGTGTTGCATCACGGACCATGGTCACACTGGTGATATGGTGGTGGAGAATGAGGATGAGGAGAAGGAGGAAGACAAGATCAAATAGCCAAAATCAGGAAGCATATACCCATGTGTGGGTGTGAAGAGTTGCATGGGAATACACCTCCGAAAAAAAGACACTGGATTTGAGTTTATGTTACGCTGCTATCATTCGGTGGTGTTGAGAAGTCTGGCCCAATTCAGCCCTTGTTCATTTTGATAAGAGTCAGCCTGTCAGCATTTTCAGTTGACAGGCAGATGCGCTTATCAGTTATAATTCAACCAGCGGCACTAAAAACCCGCTCTGATAAAACGCTAGAGGCAGGGTCGGCCAGGACCTCCAAAGCGTAAAGAGCCAGTTCATTCCATGTATCCAGATTGGATACCCAATAATTAAAAGGCACAGAGAAATCACGGAGGACGTTGGTATGGTCGGCAAGGTATTCTCTCAGCATCTTCCCAAACTTTGCACTCCTTGTGAGAGTACCCCGCGCCTCAGGACCTGTGCGATGGGAGGGTTTGAGAAAACTGCCCAGAACTTTGACAGTGTTCCACTGCCTCTGCTGGATTGCATTTGTGTCTCTCTCGCCTGTACTCCTTGGTTGTCCAACGAACTGTGACCTCTGCCGCCAGCGTTTTCAGATGGGAATTTTTTTAATAGCTCTGCAACAAGGGCCTTCTGGTACTGCCCCATTTTTGTAGACCTGTCCGCCTCAGGAATAAGAGATATAAAGTTCTCCTTGTAGCGTGGGTCTAGACGTGTCACCAACCAGTAATGACTGTCACCCAAAATTTTGAGAACACGAGGGTCATGGGAAAGGCAGCATAACATAGACTCAGCCATGAGTGCCAGACTGCTAACAGGCAAAACTTTTGTGTCCTCACCAAGAGGATGTCTGACCATGCTCTCCTCCTCCTCCTCCTCCTCTCTGTCCTCTGGCTATTCACGCTGAACAGACGGTATGACAGTTGTGCAGGTAGTACCGTCAAGAGCGCATGAAACTTGCTCCTGTTCTTCCTCCTCCTCCATTGTCACCCAATCCACGTCGGGATGAGATGAGGCTGGGCTGTGTGTAATCACCCTGTATGGTTCCTTGCTCCATCTCATCGTGCTCTGCCTACAATGCATCCTCTTTGATTGTGAGCAGAGAGCGTTTCAGAAGACACAGAAGCGGGATGGTGACTCCAATTATGGCGTCATTGCCACTCACCATCTTGGTGGAGTCCTCAAAGTTTTGGAGGATGGTACATATGTCTGACATCCATGTCCACTCCTGAGGTCTTATGTCTGGAGTCTGAACTGAATACCGATGGCCTTGTTGATGCTGGTACTCAACAACTACCCTCTTCTGCTCACAAATCCTTCCCAACTTCTGCAGTGTAGAGTTCCAACTCGTGAGGACATACCAGTCTGTGAGCCAGAAGCTGCAAACGCTACTGAAACACGGCAATGGCGGCTGAAGCTGTAGGTGACTTTCTAAAATGGGCACACAGGCGGCATATTTTAACAAGCAGATCCGGTAGCTTTGGGTAGGATTTGAGAAACCTCTGAACCACGAGGTTAAGCACATGGGCCAGGCATGGTACGTGTGTGAGCTTACCTTGCTTCAGAGCCGCCACCAGGTACCGGCCATTGTCACACATGACCATGCCTGGCTGTAGGTTCAGCGGTGTGAGCCACAGATCTTCCTGCTCTTTCAGAGCTGTCCACAACTCTTCAGCGTGGTGCTTCATATTAACTTCAGCACAGCCTGTTGCTGCTTGGCCGAGGCAGTGCTGCAGTGCTTCTAGCTTGTGACTGATGTGGTCATTTTGGAGATGGAGGCTGATGAGGAGGAGGAGAAGGCTGAGGAGGATGACATGCAGGAGCTGTAGACTGTGGGGACAACCCTGATTGACCTAGGGCCCACAATCCTTGGTGTCGGGAGGACGTGTTCCGTCCCAAGGTCCGACTTCCACTATGTTAACGCAGTGTGCAGTCAGTGAGCTGTACCGTCCCTGCCCACAAGCACTTGTCCACGTGTCTGTGGTTAGGTGGACTTTCCCGATAACTGCATTGTTGAGGGCATGGCTAATGTTTTGGGACACGTGCTTGTGTAATGTGGGGATGGCACACCAGGAGAAATAGTGGCGGCTGGGGACCGAGTACCAAGGGATGGCCGCCGCCATAAGGTTGCGGAATGCTTCCGTCTCCACGAGCCTAAATGGCAACATTTCGAGCGCAAGCAGTCGTGAAATGTGGGAATTTAGTACTGTGGCCTGTGGGGCGTTGGCTGCATATTTGCGCTTGCATTACAAGGACTGGGGTATGGACAACTGAACGCTGCGCTGGGACAAGGACGTGGACATGCTTCCTGATGCTGCTACTTGAGAGTGTGCAAAGACAGGTGCAGGGCAGGAGGCATCTTCGCATGCACCATGGACAGGGGATTGGCTTGCATGCTCAACAGTGGAAGAAGCAATGGTGCCACCCACAGATATTGCTCCTGGACCTTGGTGTTTGGCCCACAAAGTCGGGTGCTTTACCGCCATGTGCCTGATCATGCTTGTGGTGGTCAGGCTGGTCGTTTTGTCACCCCTGCTGATGCTGGCCTGGCAGGTGGTGCAAATGGCCTTTTTGGGGTTATCGGCAGAGTCTTTAAAAAGCAACCAGACTCGGGAAGACCTATCAGTTGTACTGGCAACTTCCTTTGTGTTGGTGTTACGGGGAACGATTGCCTGCCTTCTTTCTGCGGCCACCACACTGCTTCTTCCTGCCTGGTGGGAAGCTCTGCCTCCCTCCCCGTGTGCTGCTCTACTCGCTCTGCATGTCCTCTTGCCAGGTTGGGTCAGTTGCTAAATCATCCACCACCTTGTCTTCCACTTCCGCACTCTGGTCCTCCTCCTGACTTTCTGGCAATTGTGTCTCACCATCGTCCACCTCTTGTGATACTTTTCCACCGTCGCCTTCGTGTGACCGTGGCAGCTCAAATATTTGGGCATTGCTACATGCAATCTCCTCTTGCCCCTCTTCAAGTGGACAGGGCGAGAGGCCAGAATCTATAAATGGAAAAGTGAACAGCTCTTCAGTGTCTAAGTGTGGGATCAGTTGTCTCTGGATACTCGGTATGGTGGGAGGAAGGAGGTTTAGGGTGAGGATTATGCAGTCCAGACTCACAGCTACTGGGACTTGACCATGTGGAAGACAAGGTGGTGGTGGTGGTGGCTAAGTGACTGGAAGCATTATCTGCTATCCAACCAATAACCTTTTCACACTGCTCTGTGTTCAATAGTGGTGTTCTGCGGTCCCCTATTAATTGGGACAGGAGGGTCGAGCGAGAAGATGTGGGTGTTTGTTGTGGCACAATTTCAGGTTGCCCACGGCCTCGGCCTCTGCATACACCATCATCACCATCACGTCCAGTTCCCCGTCCCTTGCCACATGCCTTGCCCATTTTAAATGGAGGACAATATCTTCCACGCTCACAACAAATGACTGAGCGAACTTATATGTGATCCGTGTGACGGACAAAACACAGTTTTAAATACCTGGCCTGTAGGTAACTATTTTGAACAGCAATCTGGTGTCAACGTGTCAATTGCTTCACTGACACACTGAAACAAATTTTTAATGGAGGTCAGAAATGGCAGTATTTTCTGAAAACGTATATGTAATCCGTGTGACGGACAAACCACAGTTTTAAATAGCTGGATTTTTAGCTCTGTAATATGGAAAGGACCTGGCTGTATTCTGCAGTGCCAACAAGCAAATGGCGCAGAAAAACTGTGGTCTCTGGATTGCTTTCTAAGCAAATAATGAGGATTAAGATCCCAAAAAATATATATTCCTGGCCCCTGAGACCTGGGCCTATTCTAGAAATATCTAACAGCAGCAGCAGACAAAACTGGAATGGAGCCTCTTGTCCTATGTGCACTGCAGTCTGCTATATACCCTGCCTGCCTATATACACTGCCTGCCTGATATCTCTGCAGATGGATTAGTCCTCAGAAGGACTGTTTGTTGAGATGGATATGTGTCTGTAATATAGTTTGGTACACCCACACTAATTAGAAATGACTCGCCCCCTGGGCCGTGGGGTACCCAGAACCGGGCCTTCTAGTGTACGGTGCTGATGGGGGTAGTAGTGGCAACCCGATCCCGTGGCCGAGGGTGGTCAGACCAAATTGTGGCAGTCTATTTATAGATTTGTGAATGTCCGACTACGCCACCCGTGGATTGCGGTCAGAGATAACCGCCGCTGCGAGTCAGACCACTGAGGCTGGTGTTGGTGTGCAGCACAGGGGTAGGACAACTCCCCATGGGAACAGTGTAGCCTCAGGGCAGTGTAGGTGAATGCTGGGGGGTGATAGTGCAGGCCACAATATTAAGAGTTCAGAGTCCGCTTCAAACAGTCCAGGGTCTTTATTGTAGGTATTATTAATGACCCAACAGTAGTACCGGTTAGGAATGGGCCTGGGTGTCTGAGAGCATTCGGGCGAGCCCCACTGGTCAGGGTGAGTGTGTAGGCCTACCGTTCTCTCAATGCTCTTTCTGACTATCCCCCTCTTCGTGGTGTAATAGCCCATGTCCCTGAGCTGGCCGTGTACTTCTCGCCTGTATGGCTTGCGACTCGGGCCTTGTGTACTTTTTGCTTTCTCCTAGCTGTACTGGTCCCTCTGTGTGGCGGAGCCTCCAGGCTTCTTAGGCCAAGGGACCTGAAATCCCTCGCGGGTTGGTTCTCTGCTGCTGGGCTTACAACCCTGACAGCCTCGGACCCCAATGTCTGATTGTGTGATTCTCTCAGCCAGGACCGGCTCTCGTCGCCTCTGTCCCTGGCTTGCAGTTTCTCCTCTGCCTCACGGACTCCTCGGCTACTGCTGAACTGTCCCTCCTTCTCTGGGACTAGTCTCAGTCCTGAGCTAGGCCGTCCAGTTCTCTCTAACCCTGCCCCCAGTTCCAGCTTTTATAGGGGCAGCCAGCTCCCCCTACTGGCCTGGGACAGGAGGTGCTGTATGCTAATTGTCCCTAACCAGGGAACCTCCCTCCTGCTCTCAGACACAGCCTTTATTATTTGTGGCATCCAGGCCTGGGGTGACACATTCCCCTCTAGTAAAATTTAGTACTCTGGACTAAACACAATTTTTTTTTAGGAAACACAAATACAGGGTATAAACAATAACATAACATATATACAAGTACATTTTGTCCTTAAGGTCACGGCGCTTCCGTGACCGGGTGTCCATATCACCCAACAAGGTGAAGTTTTGAAAGGTGCGGGGACCTGTCTCCATAAACCCCAAGTTCCTGGCCTTGGGCTTGGCGACAAGGCTGAGCTACCTACTTTGGGCCACAAGGGAGCCACGCCGGACAGGTTTTTCTTCTGTGGCCATCTTTGCAAGAGGGCACCAAGTGCAACTATTTACAAGACAGTTCCGGCCATTCAGTGTCCATGACCTGTCAGTCCATTGTACTAGGAAAACTAAAAAACATTATTAATAACCAGGTATAAAACATAAAACATTAATTATATACTTTGCATTTAGATCTTCCAGCGAGCTGGTATTTGACCCCTAGTGATCCGGGTTGACCTGCGTAACCCACTGTCTGGTGGTGGTCTAACCTGGCTTTCCCCACTAGCATTTAGGGTACAGCTACTAGCTGGGTTTACAGGCAGTGCAGGCAGCTGTCTGTGGGTCCTTTGACTTACCGCAGGCATGGCAGGCTCAGTGTCAGCAGAGGGTTGTCTCTCCTGGGCTGCTGGCATGGGTTATTCTGCCTCTGGGGCTGCTTGTTCTTCTGATTCTTCCTGCTCTCCTGTAGGTTCCTGCTGGGTAGGTTGGGGGAAGTGTAGGACGGGTACCACTATTGCATCGTTTATCCGAGTCCAGGACCGGGGGAACTCTCCAAGAACTGTGCTGATCATTTCTTCCTTGTCCTCTGCGGGTTCAAGGTCATCTTGATCTTCTCCTGCACTCTGCAGTTGCTCGGGGCACCTTTTTAGGTGGTCTCTGGAGACGGTGCTAGTGGTTTCTCCTCCATCCTTGGTAATTACACATACCTTCGGGTTGTTGTGGTCAGACTGCAGTACTGTGTACGGGTCGCTCTCCCACTGATCATCTAGCTTGTGAAGCTTTCTCTTCCACTTCAGGACCTGCTCTCCAGGTTTCAGGGGACCAGCAGGGGCGTGTTGGTTGAAGAGCCTCTCTTGCTTTTCTCTCGCTTGAGCCAGACTCCTCTCCACCCTCTCCTGTACCTTCTTGTACTGTAGCCGCCGTTCCGTATCCCAATCCGCGTCTGGGGAGGTGTCCTCGGGTGTCAGGACTCCCATCTCCAGGTCCATAGGCAGCTTGCCTGGTCTTGCTCGCATCAGGTAAGCCGGGTTGCAATTTGTAGCATTCACCGGGATATGGTTGTATAAGTCTATCAGGTCTGGCAGCTTCTCCGGCCACAGGCTGCGTTCTTCCAGGGGCAATGTCTTGAGGAGATCAATGACGATATTATTCATTTTCTCACACAGCCCGTTGGATTGCGGGTGGTAAGACGTTGTCCGAATCTTCTTACAGCTGTAGAGGTTGCAGAACTCCTGGAAGACTTCAGCCTCAAACGCTGGACCTTGATCTGTCAAGACCTGTTCCGGATACCCGTGTGGATGGCAGAAGTGTTGCTGGAAGGCTCTGGCCGCTGTTTGGGCTGTCAGGTCTTTAACAGGAACCACCACCAGGAACCGGGAGTAATGGTCCACAATTGTGAGGGCATAGATGTAGCCGGACCGGCTTGGAGCCAATTTCACATGGTCCAGAGCTACCAACTCAAGAGGCTGCCTGGTGACGATGGGCCTCAAGGGTGTCTTCTGGCTGGTACCATCCTTCCTTCTGAGGTTACATGGGCCGCAGTCCCTGCACCACTTCTCTATGGCCCCTCTCATACCGATTCAGTAGAAGCGCTCTCTCAGTAGGAACTCCAGTTTCTTCCACCCGAAGTGTCCCGCTCTGTCCTGCTAGGCCTCCAGGACCATTGCTGCATCTCGCCTTGGGACCACTACCTGCCAGGTCAGCTCGTGCATCCGGTGGTTGACAAGCCTTCTGCACAGCTTACCCTCGTAGAGGAATAGCCTGCTTTTCTCCTTCCATAACTGCTTGGCTTGCTCTGGAGCATCCGGGCCAGGGCTAGCGTCTGCCTGGGTTAACAGGTATTTCTCCAGGCGAATTTCAGGGTCATTATCTTGCGTTTCAGCCCAGCCATGGTGGGGTAAGGGGTTGAACATGACGGTGGTTAGGTCTTTGTCTCTTACCCGGTGAGAATACTGAGTGGCCCCATACCGGTGGAACGCAGGGAGCTCTACTCCCTCCAGCTCTTCCGAGTCCTCTTCTCCTTCGGGTAGGTGGGGCATTCTTGATAGGGCGTCTGCGTTGGTTCTTCCTGCCCGGTGTTTGATCGTGAAGTCATAATTTGATAGCCGGGCCATCCACCGCTGTTCTAGGGCACCTAGTCTTGCATTGTCCAGGTGTGTCAACGGGTTGTTGTCCGTGTACACAGTGAATTTTGCAGAGGCCAGGTAATGTTTAAACCATTCTGTGACGGCCCACACCACTGCCAAGAATTCTAGCTTGAAGGAGCTGTAATTCTCCAGGTTCCTTTCAGTGGGCCTCAGCTTCCGGCTGGCGTATGTGATTACACTTTCTCTGCCCTGTTGGTTCTGTGACAGTATGGCTCCCAGCCCCACATTACTGGCGTCTGTGTGGAAGATAAAAGGCTGGCCATACTCGGGGTAGGCCAGGATCTCATCCCCCGTGAGGGCCATCTTCAACTGGCGGAAGGACTCCTCTTCCGGCTTATCCCACTTGAAGGGTGGCTTGTGACTTCTGGATTTAGACTGACCTATCAGGAGGTCCTGCATTGGAGCTGCCATCTTTGTGAACCCGGGGATGACCCTTCGGTAGTAGCCTACCAACCCGAGGAATTGCCCCACTTCTTTAATGTTAGAGGGGCTTGGCCAGCTCTTGATTACTGTAACCTTGTCGGGGTCGGGGGCTACTCCCTCTGCACTCACCACGTGTCCTAGGTACTGTACCTTCGGTTTCAACAGGTGACACTTTGAGGGTTTCACTTTCAGGCCATAGCCTGCCAGGGCTTCGAACACCTCTGCCAGGTGTTTCAGATGGTCCTCGTAGGTCTTTGAATATACAATCACGTCGTCCAGGTAAAGTAGGACCGTCTCAAAGTTTCGGTGCCCTAGACAGCATTCCATCAGCCTCTGGAAGGTCCCGGGTGCATTGCAGAGCCCGAATGGCATACAGTTGATTTCACTTAATCCCATCGGGGTGGTGAAGGCGGTCTTCTCCTTGTCAGCCTCTGCCACAGGAACCTGCCAGTACCCGCTAGTAAGGTCCAAAGTAGAGAAGAAATTAGCTGATTTTAGTGCGGCCAAAGACTCCTCCATTCTAGGCAACGGGTACGCGTCTTTATGGGTGATACGATTGACTTGTCTATAGTCCACGCACATTCTCATGGTACCGTCTTTCTTTTTTACCAGAACCAAGGGGGCTGCCCAGAGGTTACAGCTGTCTCAAATGACCCCGGCTTCTTTCATTTCCCTCAGCATGCCCTTTGCGTTCTGATAGTGTGCGGGGGGTACAGGTCTGTATCTCTCTTTTATTGGTGGGTGGCTCCCCGTGGGGATGGGGTGTTCTACCCCTTTTACTCTGCCGAAGTCTAGCGGGTGCTTACTAAAGATTCTCTCGTACTCCTGAACCACCCAGTAGACTCCTTGCTTTTGGTGCAAGGGAGTGAAGTCAGCACCCACGTGGAGTTTCTGGCACCAGTCCTCCTTGGGTTTCTGGGAGCCATTACCCTCCGCCTGGGGAGATGGAGGCAGGGGTTCCACGGCCCTGACAGTATTGTGTTCAACAGTATACAATTTGGCTAGTGTAGCGTACCGGGGCAAGTGTACTTCCCTTACCCCAATGTTTAAGATCCGGACGGGCACCCTTCCATGGCGGACATCAACCACCCCCCGGGCTGTCAAAATGGTGGGCCTGCTGTCTGAGTACATGGGTTCTACCATGGCTTGGAAGTCTCTCCCTCTTAACCCGATTGCAGTCCGGAACCAGATCATCATTTCACTTTTGGGAGGCATGGCAATGGGGATCGGGTCGCTCATCCTCATGCTACCGATCTCACCACCAGACAGTTCTACCTGTTGCCATCTCATCAGGGCTCTTATCTCTTTCTGGAGGACCCTCTGTTGGCTGGAACTCGCATTAATCGCCACCTGCTGCAAAATTACAATTACTGCGCTGGTCCGCACAAGTTAACTGCCCTATCAGTATGCTTACTTTCTGTTCTTCTGTCAGAGGATAAACTTTGAACAGGCTATACAGCCTTTCTTTAAAGTCGCCCAAGGTATGCGACTCGCCAGCATACTGTGGCAGCCAGGCCGCTCCGGGGATATAGGGCATGGAAAACGGCATCACAGCTGCAGCGGCTATGCTGGTGGTAGAGGGTCCCTCCGCGTCTGACATCTTCCTCCCCCCTAGTTACCCGTGGCCCACCTTCCGGCGATCCTCTTCTATAGGCCGCGGCTCCGTTCGCGATGCTCTGGGCGAGGACCTTGCGTCGCACGGTGATGACGTCGGCATCCGCTGGATCTCCTTCCAGGACCTTGCGCAGTGTGTCAGCGTAGGGCGGGGCTTCAGGTCTCGCACATTTTTGAAGTCCACGCCCCTCTTCTTCCCGCGCGGCGTTCCGAAGATGGCGCCCGATGGCAGGAAGCAGCTCCGGATGGCGGGAAATGGCCCCGAATGGCGGGAAACTTCCCTCAGGTAAGTATAAAGTCTTTTTCAGGCACGCAATACCCTTTTGTGGCGGGTTGGTCACAATCCTGCCAACTACGCCAGGAAGCTGACTCGCCCCCTGAGCTGTGGGGTACCCAGAACCGGGCTTCTGTACGATGCTGGGGGGGTAGTAGTGGCAACCCGATCCCGTGGCTCAGGGTGGTCAGACCAAATGTTGTGGCAGTCTATTTATAGATTTCTGAATATCCGACTACGCCACCCATGGATTGCGGTCAGAGATAACCGCCGCTGCAAGTCAGACCACTGAGGCTGGTGTTGGTGTGCAGCACAGGGGTAGGACAACTCCCCACGGGAAGAGTGTAGCCTCAGGACAGTGTAGGTGAATGCTAGGGGTGATAGTGCAGGCCGCAATAGTAAGAGTTCAGAGTCCACTTCAAACAGTCCAGGGTCTTTATTGTAGGTATTATTAATGACCCAACAGTAGTACCGGTTAGGAATGGGCCTGGGTGTCTGAGAGCATTCGGGCGAGCCCCACTGGTCAGGATGAGTGTGTAGGCCTACCGTTCTCTCTATGCTCTTTCTGACTATCCCCCTCTTCGTGGTGTAATAGCCCACGTTCCTGAGCTGGCCGTGTACTTCTCGCCTGTATGGCTTGCGACTCGGGCCTTGTGTACCTTTTGAAAGATTGAAACATGCAAATCTCTCCCTCGCTCAGCAACTCGCCCTACACTGTCTGATTCCGGAGTGACTGTGACGAGCATGGCGGCGCCAGGTCTTATATAGACCTGATGACGCTCTGCGGCCAGCCAATCACTGTAATGCCTCAACCAACATGGCTGTGGCATTACAGTGGGTGGCAGGCAATCCCTGCATGTTCATTGGCGCTCTAAAGAGTGCCAAACATGCAGGGAGGAGACCCGAGCTCTCGCCGAGCAACCCCGGAAATACTCTTCGAGCGCCGAGCATGTCGAGCAGTGAGATGCTCGGGCGAGCACCGAGCAGTAGCGAACATGCTTGCTCATCACTATTTCTTACCCTATGTCGGGCCTCATATTTGCTACATTGTAATTCTGGCTCTGGTGGTTTATAAGTATTCAGGTAATAGTGCAAACTTCTACCACGTGCTTTCTAGAAGTCAAGCCACATTTCCCACTTGGCTCTGCTTCAGCAAGTTATCTGATTTCTGCTTAGCTGCTCCTGACTGCTGTCCATGAACCATTTTTTACTACCAGCTTAGTTTTGCAACAAGGAGTAATATTGCCAATACAATCTTAATGTCCCTGCATGCTACAACACTCTTACATGGTGCCAGATTGGCTAAACAATTCTGCTGTTTCTTTGCTGTGTGCGCATTTGACTCTGCTGTTCTAGTTGTTATGCACCTGTCTTGGATCCATGGCCAGGCTTTAATCCCTTTCCCTATGGTCAGCAACCTTTGCTATACTTCATGTTGGATTTCTCAAGTTGTCCAGCAAAGTCCAGTGAAATTCCTTTAAAGGCCAACTTGGACACTTATGTGTCTGAATATTGTGTAAGCTAGCGTTCAGTTACACCGACGAGCTTTTTTTTCACTTTTGAAGTTCAGGCTCCATATCTCACCATCCACTACTGTTCCGAACGTGAGACTACCATCATTTTATAGACAATCATCTTGGTTATCTCAAACTACTTCACATTATAAATGCTGCTGCTATTCCTGAACTGTATATTTTCAGTTCCTGAAATTTTCTACAACTCTGGCTATGTGTATCCTGCTCTGCTGGTCTGCCTACCATGCTGTCCTCGCTGTTCCATGTGACATCAGACAAGTCCAGTCCACTCTGCCATCTCCCTTAGTCTGGGTTTTATTATGACCAGCAGCTTAGTTAATCTACCTGACCAAGTGAGCCCTAACATTAGTGCTTCTGACTCGCCCCCTGGGCCGTGGGGCACTCGGATCCGGGCAATAGGGGGAACGATGGGAGTAGTAGTGGCAACCCGGTTCCGTGGCTCAGGGTGGGCAGGCCAGTGGTAGTCCGTTATGTGTTATTAATTATGTCCGACTACGCCACCCGTGGATTGCGGTTATTAGGAACCGCCACTGCATGCAGACCGCTGGGGCTGATGAGGTGTGCAGCTAGGGTAGTGTGACTCCCCACGGGAAGAGTGCGGCCCCAGGGCAGTATAGTGGATGGTGGGAGTGATGGTAGTGAGAGTCCCAGTGCTGGCAGTGCTGGAGGAGCAAGGAGCACACAGACAACAGGTTGCAGTCCAGGGTCTTTACTAGAACAGGTAAACTGACCCACAAACAGTCCCGGCTAGGAGGGGACCTGGATGTCTGAGAGCAACGGGGAAATTGGCCCTGGTCAGGGTGAGGGTGTAGGCCTACCGTGCTTTCTGCGCTCCTTCTGGCTATCTCCTCGTTATAGGGTAACAGCCCACGTTTCCGAGCTTTCTGTGTATTCTCGCCTGTATGGCCTGCGACGTGGGTTCCTTTCTGCTCCCAGCCTTGTACGGCTTTACTGGTCCCTTCGGTTGTGGCAGGGCCTCCAGGCTTCTTAGGCCAAGGAATGTACAGTCCCTTGCGGACTGGTTCTCTGCTGGGGGATGTGGAATCCTTCCAGCCTCAGACACCAAAGTCTGGTAAAATTAAGTCTTTTCTCTGCCAAGACAGGCTCACTGCGCCTCTTGTCTCTGGCTTGTGGCTCTCCTCCTGCCACACTTCCTCTTAGGTGCAATACAACTGTCCCTCTCTGCTCTGGGACCTGAATTCTCAGATAGGTCGTCCAGTTCTCTCTAACCCTGCCCCCAGTACCAGCTTTTATAGGGGCAGCCAGCTCCCCCTACTGGCCTGAGACAGGAGGCATTGCATGCTAATGTTCCCCTGACTAGAGAACCTCCCCCTTGCTCTCAGACACAGCTTTAATTACACTTGTGGCATCCAGGTCAGGGTGACACATTCCACCCTAGTAAAATTTAGTACTCCGGGACTAAACAATAAACAAAGACAATATGCATAACAATAAAACATTAATAGACAGACGACGCACAAATTGAGTTCTTAAGGTCACAGTGTGGCCTGTGACCAGGTGTCCATATCACCAGCACAACGGGGAGCCTTAACCAGGTGGGGGTCTGTCCTACCCCAAGTCCTTTACAGTCTTAGTTCATTCCTGGGTTAGGCTCCGAACGCAGTCCATACAAGGTCCTGGTTATAAAAAGTCCATAACATTTGAGTCCTTACGGTAACTGCAAGAAACTGAAACACGCCATTAATAATCACGCAGGTAACTTGGCAAACAATTCAACATTTGGCAACAAGGTTATTTACAATTTAGTGCATCCTATATTCTCCAGCGAGCGGGTATCTGTCCCTTTGTGCTCCTGGCTGACCTACGTAGCCCACTGTCTGGTGGTGGACCAACCTGGTTTTCCCCACTAGCGTTAGGGGTACAGCTACCAGCTGGGTGTACAGGTAGGGCAGGCAGCTGTCTGCGGGTCCTTTGGCTTACCGTAGGCATGGCAGGCTCACTGTCAGCAGAGGGTTGATTCTCCTGGGCTGCTGGTTCAGGCTCTTCTGCCTCTGGAACCGCTTGCTCCTCTTCACCTTCCGGCTCTGGTGTTGGTTGTTGCTGTGCCGGTTGCAGGAAATGCAGGACGGGTACCACTATGACATCATTTATGCGAGTCCAGGACTGAGGGAACTCTCCGAGAACGGTGCTGATCATTTCTTCCTTGTCCTCTGCGGGTTCAAGGTCACTCTGATCCTCTTCTGCACTACGGAGTTGCTCGGGGCATCTTTTGAGGTGGTCTCTGGAGACGACACTAGTGGTTTCTCCTCCGTCCTTGGTGATTACGCACACCTTTGGATTGTCGTGGTCAGACTGCAGTACGGTGTAGGGTTCCCTTTCCCACTGGTCGTCCAACTTATGTAGCCTTCTTTTTCGCTTCAGGACTTGCTCACCAGGTTCTAGGGGACCAGCAGGGGCGAGTTGATTGAAGAGTTTTTCTTGCCTCTCTCTCACCTGGGCCAGGCTCTTCTCCACACTCTCCTGTACCTTCTTGTACTGCAGTTGCCTTTCCGTATCCCAGTCCGCATCCGGGGAGGTGTCCTCAGGTATTAGGACTCCCATCTCCAGGTCTACGGGCAGCTTTCCTGGTCTAGCTCGCATCAGGTAAGCCGGGGTGCAGTTTGTAGCATTCACCGAGATATTGTTGTATAGGTCTATCAGGTCCGGCAGTTTTTCTGGCCACAGGCTGCGTTCCTCCAGGGGCAACGTCTTCAGGAGATCAATGACTATATTGTTCATCTTCTCACACATCCCGTTGGTTTGGGGGTGGTAAGGCGTTGTACGAATCTTCTTACAGCCATAGAGGTTGCAGAACTCCTGGAAGATTTCAGCCTCGAACGCTGGACCCTGGTCTGTCAGGACCTGTTCCGGATACCCATGTGGACGGCAGAAGTATTGCTGGAAGGCTCTGGCCGCTGTTTGGGCCGTCAAGTCCTTTACCGTGACGACCACTAGAAAACGGGAATAGTGGTCCACGATTGTCAGGGCATAGATGTATCCTGACCGGCTGGGAGCCAATTTGACATGGTCCAGAGCTACCAGCTCAAGAGGCTGCGTGGTGACGATGGGCCTCAAGGGTGTCTTCTGGCTGGTGCGGTCCTTCCTCCTTAGGTGACAAGGGCCACAGTCTCTGCACCAATTTTCTACAGCTCCTCTCATGCCGACCCAAAAGAACCTTCCTCTTAGTAGGAACTCCAGTTTCTTCCAACTGAAGTGTCCCGCTCTGTCATGGTAAGCCCCCAGGACCATAGCTGCATCCCGCCTTGGGACCACGACTTGCCAGGTCAGCTCGTGCGTCCGGTGGTTGACAATCCTTCTGCACAACTTGCCTTTGTAGAGGAACAGCTTGCTCTTCTCCTTCCATAGCTGCTTGGCTTCCTCTGGGGCATCTGGATCTAAGCGGGCGTCTTCCCGGGTCAGCAGATCTTTCACCAGGCGGACTGCAGGGTCACTATCTTGGGTCTCGGCCCAGCTGTGGTGAGGTAGGGGATTGATCATCACAGTTGTTAGATCCTCCTCCTTCACGCGGTGAGAGTGTTGAGCGGCTCCATACCGGTGAAACGCGGGGAGTTCTACCTCCTCCAGCTCTTCTGGGTCTTCGTCACCTTCAGGTAAGTGAGGCATCCTCGACAGGGCGTCTGCGTTGGCATTGGTTTTGCCGTCCCGGTACTTGATCACGAAGTCATAGTTGGAGAGACGGGCCATCCACCGCTGTTCTAGGGCACCCAGTCTTGCATTGTCCAGGTGTGTCAACGGGTTGTTGTCCGTGTACACGGTGAACTTTGCGGAGGCCAGGTAATGCTTGAAGCGTTCCGTCACGGCCCACACCACCGCCAAGAATTCTAGCTTGAAGGAGCTGTAATTCTCCGGGTTCCTCTCGGTGGGCCTCAGCTTCCGGCTGGCGTATGCGATCACCCGTTCTCAGCCCTGTTGGTTTTGGGACAGTACGGCTCCCAGTCCCACATTACTGGCGTCTGTGTGGAGAATGAAAGGCTGGCCATAATCAGGGTAGGCCAGGATCTCGTCCCCCGTGAGGGCCATCTTTAGCTGGCGGAAGGACTCCTCTTCCGGTTTATCCCACTTGAAGGGTGGCTTTTGACTTCGGGACTTAGACTGTCCGATCAGGAGGTCCTGCATAGGAGCTGCCATCTTAGTGAACCCGGGGATGAACCTTCGGTAGTAGCCTACCAACCCCAGAAACTGTCTCACCTCCTTGATGTTCGAGGGGCTTGGCCAGCTCTTGATTGCAGTGACCTTGTCAGGGTCGGGGGCCACTCCTTCCGCGCTTACCACGTGCCCTAGCTACTGGACCTTTGGTTTCAGCAGGTGACACTTCGATGGTTTTACCTTCAGGCCATAGCCTGCCAGGGCTTCGAACACCTCGGCCAGGTGCTTTAGGTGGTCCTCGTAGGTTTTCGAATAGACGATCACGTCGTCCAGGTAAAGGAGGACCGTCTCGAAGTTTCGGTGCCCTAGACAGCATTCCATCAGCCGCTGGAAGGTCCCTGGTGCGTTGCAGAGCCCGAAAGGCATACAGTTGAATTCGCTCAGTCCCATCGGGGTGGTGAAGGCGGTCTTCTCCTTGTCAGCCTCTGCCACAGGAACCTGCCAGTACCCACTAGTAAGGTCCAAAGTAGAAAAGAAGTTAGCTGATTTTAGTGCGGCTAAAGACTCCTCTATTCTAGGCAGCGGATATGCGTCTTTGTGGGTGATACGGTTGATTTGTCTGTAGTCCACACACATTCTCATGGTGCCGTCTTTCTTTTTCACCAGAACCAAGGGGGCTGCCCAGGGGCTACAGCTATCTCTAATGACCCCAGCTTCTTTCATCTCTCTTAGCATGCCCTTTGCGTTCTGATAATGTGCAGGGGGTACAGGTCTGTGCCTCTCTTTTATTGGTGGGTGGCTCCCTGTGGGGATGTGGTGTTCTATCCCCTTTACTCTGCCGAAGTCTAGCGGGTGCTTACTAAAGACTCTCTCGTACTCCTGTACCACCCGGTAGACTCCTTGTTTTTGGTGCAGGGGAGTGGAGTCAGCACCCACGTGGAGTTTCTGGCACCAGTCCTCCTTTTGTTTCTGGGAGCCATTACCCTCCGCCTGTGGAGATGGAGGCAAGGGTTCCACAGCCCTGATAGCTTTGTGTTCGACAACAAACAGTTTGGCGAGTGTAGCGTACCTGGGTAAGTGCACTTCCCTCTCCCCAATGTTGAGGATGCGGACGGGCACCCTCTCATGACGGACATCAACCACCCCCCGGGCTGTCAAAATGGTGGGCCTGCTGTCTGAGTACACGGGTTCTACCATGGCTTGGTAGTCTCTACCTCTCAACCCGATTGCAGTCCGACACCAGATCATCATTTCACTTTTCGGAGGCATGGAAATGGGGAATGGATCACTGAGTCTTACGCTACCGATCTCACCACCAGACAGTTCTACCTGCTGCCGTCTCATCAGGGCTTTTATCTCCTTGTTGAGGACTCTCTGTTGGCTGGAACTAGCATTCACCGCCACCTGTTGTAGAATTACAATTACCTCTGAAAGACAATTTTCAATTATGTTAGTACCCACAGTTATTTTAGGGTGACTTTCATGACGGTCAATGTCCACAATAATCACTCCCTGTGCCGGCAGTTCAACTTTACCAATTTTAATGGTCATCTCCTTGAACCCCATCTGCGGCACGGGTAAGCCATTACTGGCGATGATGCTCAAGTTACTGTCTGGATACCGTGTGATATCAGCATCAGTCCAATACTGCTTAAAAAGTACATAAGGGATTGTGGTTACTTGCGACCCAGTATCCAGCAAGGCGCTCATGGGGATACCGTCCAGCACCACGGGTAAAACCGGGCGCCCCCCAACGTACTTATTACGCCAATTGTAAGGGCCTGGTGATCTTATGCCTGGGGGTTGGCCCTCTGCCCCAGGTTGGACCCGTTTAAATTACAGTACCTGGAAATGTGTCCGGGCTGGTTGCATCGACGGCAAATGGGCTGTCCATTCTCTGCGTAGCGGTCTGTGGGCCTCCCTCGGAACGACGGGATCCTCCTCTGTCGACGCCACGGGACATCCTCCGGACTTGAAGCCAGCTCGATGGGTCTTGATGGGTCCACTTGTAACGCCTGGACAGTCCTGGTCAACGCCGCGACGCTCCTGGTCAGCTCCTGGACTTGGTGGTGCAGGTCTTTCGACGGGGCTTGATTCAGGGCCTGTGCATCAGACTGCACGGAGCCCATAGAGGAGGGCGCCGCCTCCTGGTGGTAGGTGATTGCAGGGCGCCGGGGGTTTATGGCGCCACTGGTTGCAGATTCACGGAGCACCCTTATGGCCCTGTCCTTAAATTGGGCAAAGGTCAGGTCGGGGTTCTGAAAGAACATGAGGAGCAGTTGGACCCTGTGGGCGCTAGACAGCAGACCTTCTATGAATTGTTCTGTTAGCAGCTTATCGGTTTCCTGCACACTGCCAGGGTCAGTTTGTTGAATAGCCCTCAAGGCTTCCTGCAGATTTAGGGCATAGTCTCTGATGCTGTCCTGTGCCCGCTGCTTACATCCATAGAACCTCATTTTAATCTCAGCGGAGGTACGTGTGTCAAAGGTACCCTGCAGCCGGGCCAGAATACCCTTCACAGTCCTTTTCTCCTCAGTGGGCCATGATTTTACCTCCCTTTGGGCTGCGCCAGTTAACTGCCCTGTCAATATGCTGACCTTCTGCTCCTCTGTCAGGGGGTAAACGTGGAACAAACTGTATAGCCTTTCCTTGAAGTCAGTTAGGGCATGGGGCTCCCCTGAGTATTTGGGCAGCCAGGCCGCTCCAGGGATGTAGGACAGGGAAAAGGGCATCACCGCTGCTGCAGCTGCGTTGGTGGTAGTGGGGGCCTCTGTGTCCGACATCTTCCTCCCCCCTAGTCAAGCGTGGCCTACCTTCCGACGATCCTCTTCTGTAGGCCGCGGCTCCGCTGCTGCTGCTATGGACGAGGACCTGGCGTCGCGTCCTGATGACGTCAGCGTCGCTCTCTCTCCCTTCCAGGACCTTGCGCAGCGTCGGTGCGTGGGGCGGAGCTTCGGATCTCGCGCGGTTTTGACGTCCACGTCCCTCTTCTTCCCGCGCGGCGTCCTGAAGATGGCGTCCGATGGCGGGAATCGGCTCCGGACGGTGGGAAACTTTGCCACAAGTAAGTTACAAAAGTCTTTTTCAGGCACACAGTACCCGGTGGTTGCGGGCACGAAATCCCGCCGACTACGCCAAAGCTGACTCGCCCCCTGGGCCGTGGGGCACTCGGATCCGGGCAATAGGGGGAACGATGGGAGTAGTAGTGGCAACCCGGTTCCGTGGCTCAGGGTGGTCAGGCCAGTGGTAGTCCGTTATGTGTTATTAATTATGTCCGACTACGCCACCCGTGGATTGCGGTTATTAGGAACCGCCGCTGCATGCAGACCGCTGGGGCTGATGAGGTGTGCAGCTAGGGTAGTGTGACTCCCCACGGGAAGAGTGCAGCCCCAGGGCAGTGTAGTGGATGGTGGGAGTGATGGTAGTGAGAGTCCCAGTGCTGGCAGTGCTGGAGGAGCAAGGAGCACACAGACAACAGGTTGCAGTCCAGGGTCTTTACTAGAACAGGTAAACTGACCCACAAACAGTCCCGGCTAGGAGGGGACCTGGATGTCTGAGAGCAACGGGGAAATTGGCCCTGGTCAGGGTGAGGGTGTAGGCCTACCGTGCTTTCTGCGCTCCTTCTGGCTATCTCCTCGTTATAGGGTAACAGCCCACGTTTCCGAGCTTTCTGTGTATTCTCGCCTGTATGGCCTGCGACGTGGGTTCCTTTCTGCTCCCAGCCTTGTACGGCTTTACTGGTCCCTTCGGTTGTGGCAGGGCCTCCAGGCTTCTTAGGCCAAGGAATGTACAGTCCCTTGCGGACTGGTTCTCTGCTGGGGGATGTGGAATCCTCCCAGCCTCAGACACCAAAGTCTGGTAAATTAAGTCCTTTATCTGCCAAGACAGGCTCACTGCGCCTCTTGTCTCTGGCTTATGGCTCTCCTACTGCCACACTTCCTCTTAGGTGCAATACAACTGTCCCTCTCTGCTCTGGGACCTGAATCCTCAGATAGGTCGTCCAGTTCTCCCTAACCCTGCCCCCAGTACCAGCTTTTATAGGGGCAGCCAGCTCCCCCTACTGGCCTGAGACAGGAGGCATTGCATGCTAATGTTCCCCTGACTAGAGAACCTCCCCCTTGCTCTCAGACACAGCTTTAATTACACTTGTGGCATCCAGGTCAGGGTGACACACTTCTAACTCTGCTTCCACCTGCCGTCCTTCATATCCACATGAACTGGCCTTTGCTTTTCTATATGCTTTCCAGCAAATCCAGCTACCCTGCGTGAATGACTCCGGTCCACCACATCTGTATTCAGACCATGGGCCTTTTTTTTAGGCTCCTAGCTGCCGTAGCAAAACATCAGCGCCCCAGAATTGTATCACAAGGGACAATTTGCTGCTTGTGGAAATAAATTATAACTATACATTTCTTCAACCGAAGTAAAGATTTAATTTTCCCCATACACAAATATATACACACACCTCTACAGCTGACACGCTTTACAAATACATAACTTCTGCACAGCTGTCATGTCCCAGAACTGAAAAAGGCGTCTTGGTGAGCAGTGGACAGAGCCGCTATACAGACTACCTCTACAATCTTCCTTTGTTTGCCCTATGCAGTTAATGTCTGGATCAAGTTACAACAGCCGATAAGAAGCTTTGAGTTCTGTAAGTTAAAGAAACACAGGCAGGAGAGTGAGGCAGGATCACTGGACAACCTTATCTTACTCCGCTTTTATATTTCTACATGAGGCCATCTGGGCCACTTTCTACATGCTGTGGATACGTTGAGGCTCCCACCTTCAATTTCAATTTAATATGGTTATTCACACAATTGTCAAAATTATTTTCTGTTTTTCTTTTCTCTGCAGAATTGGAAAGAAAAGCAGAATTACCCTTTGGTGATTTTAGTATTTTGGCATTAGGTAGTAGAAGAGCTGATGAGTTACCTGAGATGAGTCCAGGACTTCCTTCCAGAGACATCAGGCGGAACTAAGGGCACTTATCTCTGCATCCTCAACTTCGTCTATGCAATGCGCCTCCAATAATGCCACTGGAGAAGAGTCCCAGATTCATCTTTGGTAAATTATAACATTTTTAATTACTTAATTCTAATATGCCTGGTTTTGTTATAAGCATAGTAGGAAAGCTAAATCGTAACTCCCTAATGATGTAGTGGTCCATAGTCTACTGATGGGTCCAGTTCATTATAAGTTTCTGTAAATGTCGTAACCTACTAATATGTTCAAAAGCATTGATCTTCTGTTATTTTTGGCTGCTTTTATGATGATTTTTCCATAATTAAAAATAGAAATACTGATACTGTTGAAAAAAAAATAACCAGAAGCCATTTAATGGTTTAATGACTGTCTAATCAGCTTTATTTTAATAGTGCTCTTAACATCCTTGTTCCTCATACTGTAGATGATGGGATTCAACATTGGAGTCACCGCTGTGTAGAGAATGGACACAGTCTTGTCCGTCTCAGGAGAGTGCATGGAATGAGGTCTCATATACATGAACATAATGGTCCCATTGTTATGATCTGCTACAGAGACTAAGGAAAGAGAGGAGATCTGTCCCTACAATAGAACTAAACTAGATCCCTACGATGTAACGGGGAACCTGATCCTGCGATCAGACCCACTAAAGTCCTCGGCTAGTCTGAACGCAGACCTATAGATGTGAGGGAGGGATCCCTACAAGATCTAGGGACTGGGAAAAGATGGACACCTCCTAGCAGAAATAGTAGCAGTCAAAGACAAACACACAACAAAAAGGCATAGGGGTCAGAAGACCTAGCAAAACTAACAGAGAACGGCAACAGAGCAACAAGCTAGCTCAACAGTAGTAAATACAAATGAAGTCCAGCAAAGCCAGGAGGGCGGAGCCAGATTAAATAGGCAAAATGGTCATGTGACCAGCAAACTAAAAAAACCTAACAGGAGAGTTGTAACAGTACCCCCTCTTCTAAGAGGATCCTCCGGATCCCCTAGGCCCAGGCTTACCAGGAAACCTCCTGTGAAACGCTCGGACAAGTCTGGGAGCAGAAACATCATCCGCCCTCACCCATGAGTTATCCTCAGGTCCGAAACCCTTCCAAGCGACGAGATACTGCAAACTCCCTCTATACCGTCTAGAATTTAGGATGCGGGAAATTTCATATTCCCCGTCCTCCACCACCGGAGGAACAGTGGCAGAGGCATCACCATCCGACACATCAGCTTTTTTCAACAGAGAAACATGAAACACCGGATTAATCCTCCAGGACGTAGGAACTTCCAGCCTAACAGCAGATTGGTTAACTATCTGAAGTACCTTAAAGGGCCCTACGAACTTGGGACCCAATTTTTTAGAAGGAATCCTCAATCGCAGATTCTTAGAGGACAACCAAACCATGTCACCAACAGCAAACAAAACCTCTTGCCGTTTCCTATCAAAGTACCTCTTAGATTTTTTGTTAGCCTCCTGAAGATTACCACGCACATCCGTCCAAACTCTCTCCAAATCACCGGAAAAACTTTCCTCCTCAGGCACAGCCGAAACCAATTTGGAAAATGACCCAAAAGACGGATGTCTCCCAGAACAACAAAAAAAAGGCGAACACCCAGCAGAAGAGGATGTATGGTTGTTAAGAGCAAATTCAGCAAGTGGCAGAAACTCAGACCACCCCTCTTGATTGTCTGCCACAAAACAACGCAAGAACTGCTCAACATCCTGGTTCTTCCTTTCTGTCTGGCCATTAGACTCAGGATGATATCCGGATGAAAGCGACAAATGAACTCCCAACCTGTTACAAAAGGCACGCCAAAAACGAGCCACGAACTGAGGTCCCCTATCAGAAACAATGTCAGTAGGAACACCATGTAGTCTGACAATCTCCTTGACAAAGGCCTTAGCGAGTGTCTTAGCGCAAGGCAGTTTGATGAAGGGAACCAAGTGACACATCTTGCTAAAACGGTCCACGACCACCCAGATGACCGTGAAACCTTCAGAGGGAGGAAGGTCAGTAATAAAGTCCATAGCCAGATGTGTCCAAGGTGCACTAGGAACCTCCAGAGGGCAAAGCAACCCCGCAGCAGGAGCATGCGAAGACTTGGATCTTGCACACACAGTACATTGGCGCACCCACTTAATGACTTCCTTCTGCCATCCAGGCCACCAAAAACTGCGACCCACAAGTCTCTTGGTCTCAGAAATTCCTGGATGACCTGCCAACCGAGACTCATGACACTCAACAAACAAATCTCTCCTAAAGGTCCTAGGCACAAACAACCTCCCATGGGGAGTGTTAGATGGGGCATTCTCCTGTGCTTTAAGAATCTCATCCTCCAAAACGGAGTCCAAAGCAGCAATCACAACACCTTCTTGTAAAATGGTCTCCTCTTCCTCCTCAACACCGACCATGGGAGAAAAGCTGCGAGACAAAGCATCTGCTTTAACATTCTTGGTACCCGGGATGTAAGTAACGGAAAAATTAAACCGCGAGAAAAAAAGTGCCCACCTAGCCTGACGGGCATTCAAGCGCTTGGCAGCATCAAGATAGATCAGATTTTTATGATCAGTGAAAACCTGAATGGGAAATTCAGCACCTTCCAAGAGATGACGCCAGTGTTCAAATGCGAGTTTAATCACCAGCAATTCCCGATTACCAATATCGTAATTAAGTTCAGTCTCGGAAAATTTTTTTGAAAAAAAGGCACAGGGATGTACTCCATCCTTGTTTTCCTGAGACAACACCGCACCAACCCCCACCGAAGAAGCATCAACCTCAACCAAAAACGGCTTAGTCACATCAGGCTGCATAAGGATGGGAGCAGAGGTGAACCTCTCCTTTAGAAACACAAAAGCTTCAATGGCCTCAGAAGTCTACTGAACCGCATTAGCACCTTTCCTGGTGAGATCGGTCAGTGGTTTGACAATAATAGAAAATTTTTTTATGAATTTTCTGTAATAATTGGCGAAACCCAAAACCTCTGTATCGATTTCAAACCAATAGGCCTAGGCCATTCCTGCACAGCTTGAACTTTAACCGGGTCCATCTCAAAACCTTCACTGGAGATAATGTAGCCCAAAAAACTAATTCTCTGTACAGCGAACTCACATTTCTCCAGCTTAGCAAAAAGCGAATTGTCCATTAATAACTGTAATACCTCACGTACGCTCCGCCAATGAGACTCCAGATCCGGCGAATAAATCAAAATGTCATCCAAATACACAACCACATTTTTGCCGATTAAAGGTCTAAGGATATCATTAATAAGATTCTGAAAAAATGCTGGAGCATTGGTGAGACCAAAAGGCATAACCAGATTCTCAAAATGACCCACAGGAGTGTTAAAAGCAGTCTTCCATTCATCACCCTCCTTCATGCGCAACAAATTGTATGCCCCCCGGGTTCAATTTTAGAGAACCACTTGGCCCCCACTAACTGGTTAAATAAATCAGGAATCAATGGCAGTGGGTAAGGATTGCGTACAGTAATTTTATTAATCTCACGAAAGTCCAGACAAGGACATAAACCGCCATCTTTTTTTTTTACAAAAAAAAATCCAACAGCCACAGGAGACTTGGAAGGCCTAATGTGACCGGCGGCCAAGCTTGTCTGTATGTATTCTTCCAAAGCCTTTCTTTCAGGAATAGTAAGATTAAATAAACGACTCTTAGGAAGAGTCGCGCCAGGGACAAATTCAATGGTACAATCATAGTCTCTATGGGGAGGCAAAACCTGCGACTCCTCCTCAGAAAAAACTCTCCAAAAATCCTGAATAGGTACAGGCAATTCCCCTCTATCCACAGCAGCAATGCGCCCGTTACAACACTTGTCATAACACTTAGGACTCCAGGACTTAATTTCATTGGTAGACCAATCCAGTACAGGATTGTGCAATTTTAACCAGGGTAACCCCAATATTACTGGAGAAGGCAAATTATCCAATACCACCAAATCCAAATTCTCTTGATGAATGCCATTAATAGTGAGGGGAAATTCACAGACCTTGTGAGTAACACTCTTCAAGGGAGAGCCATCGACAGAAACCACAGCAATAGGGGATGACAAAGTTTTAGGTTAGAATCTAAGTTTTTCCAAGAATCCCCCATCAATCACATTCAGAGTAGATCCACAATCCACAAATACCCGAAATTCAATTAATTCATCCTGAGCAGCAGTAGTGGCAGATAGGAATACTCCCTTAGAATTTAAACAGGCAATACGAGCATGACTGACCATTTTTTTTTCTTTCTTCTTACGAAGCACACAGCTCTTAATAAAATGACCAGAATTTCCGCAATAGAAACACAAGCCTTCAGAAAGTCGGCGGTCTTTTTCCTGAGAGCGGGGTGCCATCGCCCCAATTTCCATCGGCTCTCCATTGTCAGCACAGAACCTCTCAGGACTCGAAGCTGACATAGCAGAGGATTTGCTCTCATTAACCCTTTCACGCAGTCTCCTGTCCACCCGTATAGCTAATTGCATTGCCTCCTGCAAGTTTCCAGGTGTGGGATAAGCAATCAGTAAATCCTTTATCCTTTCACATAGCCCTGCAAGAAACAAGCTTTTCAAAGCAGAATCGTTCCACCCCACCTGGGCAGACCACCGACGGAAGTGAGAACAATATTTTTCCACATTACCTGATCCCTGCCTCAAACGTCTTAATTCAGACTCAGCAGATGAGACACGATCAGGATCATCGTACAACAAACCCAAAGCAGAAAAAAAAACTATCCACTGATCTAAAGCACGGATCACTAGGTTGGAGAGAGAAGGCCCATCCCTGAGGATCTTTGCGCAAAAGTGACATTATGATCCCTATGCGCTGTGATTCATCACCAGAGGATCCGGGTCTCAAACGAAAATATAATAGACAAGCATTTTTAAAAGAAAAAAAATCTTGTTGTTCGCCAAAAAATAGATCAGGCAGACGTACCTTAGGTTCCACAAAATGCGCTCCAGAACAGCTACTCACGTGTTGTTGGAGCTTGGTCACCTCCAGAGAGAGTCCCTGCAAGCGTTGAGACAAATCTTGCACCGAGACCATGATGGAAAACTGGAGGTCTTTCCTTAGAGAAATTTTTTTTTTTTTTTTATGGCTGGACTTACTGTTATGATCTGCTACAGAGACTAAGGAAAGAGAGGAGATCTGTCCCTACAATAGAACTAAACTAGATCCCTACGATGTAACGGGGAACCTGATCCTGCGATCAGACCCGCTAAAGTCCTCGGCTAGTCTGAACACAGACCTATAGATGTGAGGGAGGGATCCCTACAAGATCTAGGGACTGGGAAAAGATGGACACCTCCTAGCAGAAATCGTAGCAGTCAAAGACAAACACACAACAAAAAGGCATAGGGGTCAGAAGACCTAGCAAAACTAACAGACAACGGCAACAGAGCAACAAGCTAGCTCAACAGTAGTAAATACAAATGAAGTCCAGCAAAGCCAGGAGGGCGGAGACGGATTAAATAGGCAAAAATGGTCATGTGACCAGCAAACTAAAAAAAACCTAACAGGAGAGTTGTGACACCCATAATATAGCGACACCACAGTAAGGTGTGAGGCACACGTTGAGAAAGCTTTTTGCCTCCCTTGTGAAGAACGGATCTTCAGTATGGTAGAGATGATGTGGACATATGAAATTAGGGTCAAGACGAAAGAACACGAGGCTATGATCACGGCTGAAATGTACATTTCTAATTCATTGAACCAAGTGTCCTTGTAAGACAATTGAAAGAATGGAGGCATCTCACAGAAGAAGTGGTTGACATGATGTGATCTACAGTAGGGTAGATGGAAGGTAAGGACCACATGAATGGCCGAGTTCATGAAGCAAAAACTCCATGATCCAGCAGCTAAACAGGAGCACAATATCTTGCTCATTATGTTGGTATAGTGCAAGGGCTTACAAATGGCTACAAATCTATCATAAGCCATGATGGCAAGTAGTATGCACTCTGTGGCTCCCAATGCCAAATGGAAATACATTTGAAATGCACATCCCAATATAGAAATACTTCTGTCCTCAGAAATGGTGTTTATGAGAATTTTGGGGACTATGGTGGAGGAGAAGCAGATGTCAATTATCGAGAGATTGCTAAGGAAAAAGTACATTGGTGTCTGCAGTTTGGAATTGATCCTCGCCACGATGACCAGTAGAACATTCCCTGCCAATGTCATTATATACATCACCAAGAATATGACAAAGCAGATGATCTGGAAATGCAGGACATTAGACAGACCGAGGAGGATGGAACTTCCTGGAGATGTTTGGTTTGTACCTTCCATTACTTTTTTGGCTCCTGGACAATAATGGAAAAAATACATATTTAGAGATACAGATAGTTAAACTTTATGCACAGTCTGGGAGATTGCTTGGTCATCCGGTGGGACTGTCTGGCCCTGGATCTGATATGTCTCCATTTTAAGGCTACAACGTGTTAAACACCTCTCTCATCTTCTCTTTTCCCTCTATCTTTTAATTCTCTATACGTGTGGTTTAATACTCAGAACTTCGCAGAAAAACATGACACTTTTCATTGCGTTTTTCTTGCCATTATTTTTTTGACCAAAAACGAAGATATTACATTACATAAAAGTCTATATTTAAATAGAAAATGAACAACATACAAAAATGTGGCTTTTTTGGGGTTAGTGACATTTCTTTTTTAAATAAAAAATTGTCAGCATTTGACATTTTTGCTGGCATTTTTTCCCATAGACTTTGTCAGGAAAATTTTTTTAATGTACATAATAAAATTAATAAAAACTTCACAAAAATGAAATAAAAATGTATGTAATATTTTTAAAAAATGCTGTTGCTTTTACTTGTGTTTCTTTCATTCATTTTAGAACATCCAATGATAACACTTTGAAAAGTAAAAACTTTTGTATACTTCCCATTTTCCAATCTTGGAGCAGCGACTTCAAGGAGTGGAAACAATAAGACCAAGGAAAGAAGCCATTGAGTGGAATTCAAGAGCAGATACACAGCAAAACATCATCGAAAATCATTGTACAATACATTCAGTAAATTACATTTTTAACTTTTATTTTCAGATGTCTTCCCTGGACCCTGAGCTGCTGAGCTAAAGTATCTGTTGACCTTTTGTGATTTCAACTATTTTTTTAATATAAAAACCTACCTTATGGAGGACACGTATTTGGCAAAACTAGAAGATATTACCTTCATTTGGTTAAAACAATTGTGTAAGTATCCAAATAGTTATCCTTAGCTTTTTAATCTTTTACTCGTATTGTCAAATGATGGTGAACCTTCTAGAATGACCGATCCTATCAAAGAGCAAATTATATTGCTTTACACATATATGTGTTGTGTTATCAGGCTATATAAGTCCCTTGTGCAAATGCTTCAACAGAGGAGGTAAATGTAATAGATTTCCCTGTAGAAGTCATGCTCTCAAGGTATTTACATTTTTTTTTTTTACCATCAAAGTAATTTTGAAAGAATTCTCAAAACTTATACTAAATATAAAAAAAAGTATTTTATTTTCAAATGACTTAAATTACATTTTTGAGCTGTTGAAATAGTGAATATAAGCCTATCACGTGTAACACTGCGTTTGCTTCAGTGTTAACAACATTTTCAGTGGTCTGGCAAGCAGAAATCTAAGAAGAAACAAGTCAGATGTAAAATCCATTGCTGGCCCCTCTGCATGGTTCCCCTTCTCCCTCTATGCGTGGATGGCGACATACTTACCTACGCGGCTGCGACAACGTCCTTGTGTTCCTCTGCCTCCTTCTCCTGTGCACACCGCACAGGCTTCCAGCGATGCGCCTAGTGCGAGTGCGCGGCAATAGATGGGAGGCCTCTTGTATTAAAGGCACCCTCTCCAATAGGGAGGTGCCTGAGCAACCCCTATAGTTACTTTGTGGTAGTGTGTGTGCAACTGTATGTTGCCAGGTCCTCGCTCTCAGTCTATTATAGTTATTCCCTTATATGTATCGTTCCTGTAGTCTTGTGTAGTGTATATGTGACCCTGGAATGGCTCCGGCGGTACCTGAACCGTTTCCAGAGATGGAAATCTATTCTTGAATCCCACGTTTTCTGAACTGTCTATCAGTCTCCATATCCTTCCTGTCAGTGACTCCGCTCCCGTGTCCCCATCTAGCGAACCTGATCCCTGGGGTCGGCAGTTGCGGTACCGGTGACTGCCTAGGATTGGTACCTGGTGGCTACCTTGCAGCTCAAGCCTGACTCCACCATCAGGAGCTCCAGTGAACACCAGGTAGCCACTTAGCTACGCCCCTCTATAGGCAAGCCTGGCCCCATCTCACAGTGAGTCTACGAACCACGTGCGCCACCTGTGACCATGACACCAACAAGCACAAGCAGTAGACCAAACGTAGAAAACAAAAGTGTAACGAATTCCTTCCCTTCGACTCCACTCTGTCTTTTAGGAAATGTGCAAGTTAGCAGTAGTGATGGGCGAACCCGAACAGTAAAGTTTGAGATCCATACCGAACACCTACTGTTCGAGCACGAACCCCGAACATGGACAACACAGCCTCTGATCAGCAGTAGTAGCATTACCGCCTATTAATAGATAGTCGTCCGTACTTGTAGGAATATAGGAGTAGCTAGATGGTGGCCCGATTCTAACGCATGGGTATTCTAGAATATGTATGCGGCAGACCGGGCGTGACTAATCAGCGAAGCAGTGTTTAAATGGGTTGTGCACTACTTTAAATTAACCCCCCAATGTATCCCCCCCGGGGCCCCTAATGAATTTTGTAATTGCGTCATGTTGTCAATACTGCTTGTGACAACATCGCTGACCACTCACAGCCAGCACGTAATTCCCCCGGCTGCATCCGGCTCCTGCTTCCGCTTACATCACGACTATTTGCGGCTGCAGCCAGGGGTCTCCTGTTCCACGTACCACGGTGAATGACGGGCTGTGGGTGGAGTTATCCCCAATCGTGTCACACCCAGCATCCACCGCGCGCTCTGTCAATGAATGCGCGTGTGGTGGATGTCGGGTGTGACGGGATGGGGGATAACCCCGCCCACAGCCCATCACTCACCGTGGAACGCAAAAGGGGAGACCCCTTGGCTGCAGCCGCAAATAGTCGTGACATAAGCGGAAGCAAGAGCCGGCTGCAGCCGGGGGTCACATGCTGCCTGTGCGCGGTGACCCGAGTATAAGCCAAGACCCCTAATTTTGCAACAAAAAACTGGGAAAATTTATTGACTTGAGTATAAGCCTAGGGTGGGAAATGCAGTAGCTACTGTTAAATTTCCATATCCTGGTATGTATGGCACCCTTATCCCCTAATTGTGGTTTGTAAGGCTCCGTCATTCCCCTAATCCTGGTTTGTATGGCCCCCTTATCTTGGCTTGTACGGCCCCCTCATCCTGGCTTGCATGGCCTCCTCATCCTGGCTTGTATGGCCCCCTCATCCTGGTTTTGTATGATCTCCTCATTCCCCCATCCCCACAGCACAGTTAAAAAAATAAACACTAATACTCACCTTCTTTCCTTACCTCTGCTCCAGTGCTGTCTGTTCTATCTACAGCAGCTCCTGGCAGGATCGCCGGTCATCTCCCAGCTGCATTGCCGCTGACCTCCATGTGGCTACCATCGGGAGATCAGCGGCTAGGGACGCTTATCTCCCTACGGCAAGTGTGAATGGAGGACCGGGGAGCGGCGCCGCCTAGGCCGCGGGTCGGGGTACTTCTGCTACGAGCAGCTGGGAGATGACTGCGCGGCAGATGAGCCGCTAACGGCTGCCATCTTGTTCTGAAATTTCACGTCGCTGATTGGCCGCGGCCAGACTAATCAGCGACGCAGGATTTCCTGGCCGGACAGACAGACAGGAAAAGCCGATTATATAGTAGATGCCCGTGTCCTCGCGCCCCTACGCTCGTATCGCCCTCGCTTCATAGGGGGGGCATGTTTTAGGGTGAGTAGACATTGCCTTATATAAGGAAATGTCATCCGGTCTCATATCCAGCCCGGTGTGTGGGATTTCTTCCGGAATGTGGTGGCAGCGTAAGCCCCTGTCGGCGCATGTGTCACCACACGTTACATCCTGTGGGACACTTCCGCCCACCGACAGTGGAACGCAAGAGTGCCACCGCTGCTAAGCAGCGATGCACACGCTGGCGCGCCCTGCATCAGCGGGCGAAAGGTCCGGAGAGACAGTGGCACGCATGCGCACTAGGCAACGAAGGAAAGGAATTATAGAGAAGGACGGTAAGTGTAATAAAAAAAGTCCTACAATATTCAAATACCGTGCCTTGTGAAAGTATTTGGCCCCCTTGAACTTTTCTACCTTTTGCCACATTTCTGGCTTCAAACATAAAGTTATAAAATTCTATTTTCTTTGGGAAGAATCAGCAACAAGTGGGGCACAATCGTGAAGTGGAATGAAATTTATTGGATATTTTAAACTTTTTTTTAAAAATTAAAAACTGAAAAGTGGGGCGTGCAATATTATTCGGCCCCCTTGAGTAGAGATGAGCGTTGTTCTACTCGAACTGTTCGCCAATCTCAAATTCGAGCTGTTTTGGGCGGTGTTCGAGCCGTTCGGCGAACACGAACGATTTGAGAAAAATTCGGCTGTTCGAGGTTATGTTCGATAACTGTTCGTGCACCAAAATCATAACTGGATTTTTTCTCAGTAATGATGAAAATTAATGTTAATACGCAGTTTGAGTGTACAGCGGGGTGGGGGGAGGGGCAGGGGATGGATCTCTGCAGGAATAATGAAGATCTCCATTTTTTTTTCTCTTTCCCGCATTTACAGTGGGGAGGTGCAATCTGTCAGCCTATCAGCAGCGCACACACGGAGCGAAGTGCGTTTTTTCACACAAGCAAGGGCATGTGTCATTGGCAGTGTATGTCACATGTCCTTGCCCTATAAGACCAAGCCATTTTCCCCGTTGCCACCATTTTCTCACTGCTGCAGCTGCATGTTAGACGGCACCGCTGTTGCTGTGTGCACTATACCTTGTTAATTTCAAGCCAATTTTCGCACAAATCTACAGATAGCATGGGAGTAGGGAATAGTTGTGATTGCAGTCCTTTTAAGGACTAGGTTACAGCATTTCCTACGACTTTTATAAGGCAGGTCTGTGCTCTTAAATAGATAGGTTGTGGGAGTAAAGACTAATTGTAATTGCAGTCCTTTTCAGGACTAGGTTACATCAGTTCCTATCAGTTTTTGCCAGGCAGGTCTGTGCCAGTGCTGTGCAAGTTTTTTTCACAGAATTTGGCTGAATCTAGCAAAGCTAATCCTTTTTGGCCTATTGCAGAGTGTGTTAGTCAGTGGAGTAGCCTATCTGTGTTGCAAGATATACCACCTGTGTATAGAATACCAATTTTTTTACTGCACCTAGTGAAGTAAAATCTTTTGGGCATAGCATCATTCTATTAGTCCATCTATACTGACCTCCATCAGGTTGCAAATTGAATATAATTTTTTTCTGCATCTAGCTCTGAAAAAATATTTGGCCTTCTAGCAGTGTGTGGGACTTTCTCTATTAGTCCATCTATACAGACCTCCATCAGGTTGCAAACTGAATATATTTTTTTCTGCATCTACCTCTGAAACAATATTGGGCTTGTAGCTGTGTGTGGGACTTGTTCTATTAATCCATCTATACAGACCTCCATCAGGTTGCAAACTGAATATAATTTTTTTCTGCATCTACCTCTGAAAAAATATTTGGGCTTCTAGCTGTGTGTGGGACTTGTTCTATTACTCCATCTATACTGACCTCCATCAGGTTGCAAATTGAATACAATTTTTTTCTGCATCTAGCTCTGAAAAAATATTGGGCTTCTAGCTGTGTGTGGGACTTGTTGTATTAGTCCATCTATACTGACCTCCATCAGGTTGCAAACTGAATATAATTTTTTTCTGCATCTAGCTCTGAAAAAATATTTGGCCTTCTAGCAGTGTGTGGGACTTTCTCTATTAGTCCATCTATACTGACCTCCATCAGGTTGCAAACTGAATATAATTTTTTTCTGCATCTAGCTTTGAAAAAATATTTGGCCTTCTAGCAGTGTGTGGGACTTTCTCTATTAGTCCATCTATACTGACCTCCATGAGGTTGCAAACTGAATATAATTTTTTTTGCATCTAGCTCTGAAAAAATATTTGGCCTTCTAGCAGTGTGTGGGACTTGTTCTATTAGTCCATCTATACTGACCTCCATCAGGTTGCAAATTCAAAATAATTTTTTGTCTGCATCTAGCTCTGAAAAAATATTTGGCCTTCTAGCAGTGTGTGGGACTTTCTCTATTAGTCCATCTATACTGACCTCAATCAGGTTGAAAACTGAATATTTTTTTTTCTGCATCTACCTCTGAAAAAATATTTGGGCTTCTAGCTGTGTGTGGGACTTGTTCTATTACTCCATCTATACTGACCTCCATCAGGTTGCAAATTGAATATAATTTTTTTCTGCATCTAGCTCTGAAAAAATATTGGGCTTCTAGCTGTGTGTGGGACTTGTTGTATTAGTCCATCTATACTGACCTCCATCAGGTTGCAAACTGAATATATTTTTTTCTGCATCTACCTCTGAAAAAATATTGGGCTTCTAGCTGTGTGTGGGACTTGTTCTATTACTCCATCTATACTGACCTCTATCAGGTTGCAAACTGAATATATTTTTTTCTGCATCTACCTCTGAAAAATTATTGGGCTTCTAGCTGTGTGTGGGACTTGTTCTATTAATCCATCTATACAGACCTCCATCAGGTTGCAAACTGAATATAATTTTTTTCTGCATCTACCTCTGAAAAAATATTTGGCCTTCTAGCAGTGTGTGGGACTTTCTCTATTATTCCATCTATACTGACCTCCATCAGGTTGCAAATTAAAAATAATTTTTATCTGCATCTAGCTCTGAAAAAATATTTGGGCTTCTAGCTGTGTGTGGGACTTGTTCTATTACTCCATCTATACTGACCTCCATCAGGTTGCAAATTGAATATAATTTTTTTCTGCATCTAGCTCTGAAAAAATATTGGGCTTCTAGCTGTGTGTGGGACTTGTTGTATTAGTCCATCTATACTGACCTCCATCAGGTTGCAAACTGAATATATTTTTTTCTGCATCTACCTCTGAAAAAATATTGGGCTTCTAGCTGTGTGTGGGACTTGTTCTATTAATCCATCTATACAGACCTCCATCAGGTTGCAAACTGAATATAATTTTTTTCTGCATGTAGCTCTGAAAAAATATTTGGCCTTCTAGCAGTGTGTGGGACTTTCTCTATTAGTCCATCTATACTGACCTCCATCAGGTTGCAAATTAAAAATAATTTTTATCTGCATCTACCTCTGAAAAAATATTTGGGCTTCTAGCTGTGTGTGGGACTTGTTCTATTACTCCATCTATACTGACCTCCATCAGGTTGCAAATTGAATATAATTTTTTTCTGCATCTAGCTCTGAAAAAATATTGGGCTTCTAGCTGTGTGTGGGACTTGTTGTATTAGTCCATCTATACTGACCTCCATCAGGTTGCAAACTGAATATATTTTTTTCTGCATCTACCTCTGAAAAAATATTGGGCTTCTAGCTGTGTGTGGGACTTGTTCTATTAATCCATCTATACAGACCTCCATCAGGTTGCAAACTGAATATATTTTTTTCTGCATCTACCTCTGAAAAAATATTGGGCTTCTAGCTGTGTGTGGGACTTGTTCTATTAGTCCATCTATACTGACCTCCATCAGGTTGCAAATTGAATATAATTTTTTTCTGCATCTAGCTCTGAAAAAATATTTGGCCTTCTAGCAGTGTGTGGAACTTTCTCTATTAGTCCATCTATACTGACCTCCATCAGGTTGCAAACTGAATATATTTTTTTCTGCATCTACCTCTGAAAAAATATTGGGCTTGTAGCTGTGTGTGGGACTTGTTCTATTAATCCATCTATACAGACCTCCATCAGGTTGCAAACTGAATATAATTTTTTTCTGCATCTACCTCTGAAAAAATATTTGGGCTTCTAGCTGTGTGTGGGACTTGTTCTATTACTCCATCTATACTGACCTCCATCAGGTTGCAAATTGAATATAATTTTTTTCTGCATCTAGCTCTGAAAAAATATTGGGCTTCTAGCTGTGTGTGGGACTTGTTGTATTAGTCCATCTATACTGACCTCCATCAGGTTGCAAACTGAATATATTTTTTTCTGCATCTACCTCTGAAAAAATATTGGGCTTCTAGCAGTGTGTGGGACTTGTTCTATTAATCCATCTATACAGAACTCCATTAGGTTGCAAACTGAATATAATTTTTTTCTGCATCTAGCTCTGAAAAAATATTTGGCCTTCTAGCAGTGTGTGGGACTTTCTCTATTAATCCATCTATACTGACCTCCATCAGGTTGCAAACTGAATATATTTTTTTCTGCATCTACCTCTGAAAAAATATTGGGCTTCTAGCTGTGTGTGGGACTTGTTCTATTAATCCATCTATACAGACCTCCATCAGGTTGCAAACTGAATATAATTTTTTTCTGCATCTAGCTCTGAAAAAATATTTGGCCTTCTAGCAGTGTGTGGGACTTTCTCTATTAGTCCATCTATACTGACCTCCATCAGGTTGCAAACTGAATATAATTTTTTTCTGCATCTAGCTCTGAAAAAATATTTGGCCTTCTAGCAGTGTGTGGGACTTGTTCTATTAGTCCATCTATACTGACCTCCATCAGGTTGCAAATTCAAAATAATTTTTTGTCTGCATCTAGCTCTGAAAAAATAATTGGCCTTCTAGCAGTGTGTGGGACTTTCTCTATTAGTCCATCTATACTGACCTCCATCAGGTTGCAAACTGAATATTTTTTTTTCTGCATCTAACTCTGAAAAAATATTTGGGCTTCTAGCTGTGTGTGGGACTTGTTGTATTAGTCCATCTATACTGACCTCCATCAGGTTGCAAACTGAATATATTTTTTTCTGCATCTACCTCTGAAAAAATATTGGGCTTCTAGCAGTGTGTGGGACTTGTTCTATTAATCCATCTATACAGACCTCCATCAGGTTGCAAACTGAATATAATTTTTTTCTGCATCTACCTCTGAAAAAATATTTGGCCTTCTAGCAGTGTGTGGGACTTTCTCTATTAGTCCATCTATACTGACCTCCATCAGGTTGCAAATTAAAAATAATTTTTATCTGCATCTAGCTCTGAAAAAATATTTGGGCTTCTAGCAGTGTGTGGGACTTGTTCTATTACTCCATCTATACTGACCTCCATCAGGTTGCAAATTGAATATAATTTTTTTCTGCATCTAGCTCTGAAAAAATATTGGGCTTCTAGCTGTGTGTGGGAATTGTTGTATTAGTCCATCTATACTGACCTCCATCAGGTTGCAAACTGAATATATTTTTTTCTGCATCTACCTCTGAAAAAATATTGGGCTTCTAGCTGTGTGTGGGACCTGTTCTATTAATCCATCTATACAGACCTCCATCAGGTTGCAAACTGAATATAATTTTTCTCTGCATCTAGCTCTGAAAAAATATTTGGCCTTCTAGCAGTGTGTGGGACTTTCTCTATTAGTCCATCTATGCTGACCTCCATCAGGTTGCAAATTAAAAATAATTTTTATCTGCATCTACCTCTGAAAAAATATTTGGGTTTCTAGCTGTGTGTGGGACTTGTTCTATTACTCCATCTATACTGACCTCCATCAGGTTGCAAATTGAATACAATTTTTTTCTGCATCTAGCGTTGAGAAAATATTGGGCTTCTAGCTGTGTGTGGGACTTGTTCTATTAATCCATCTATACAGACCTCCATCAGTTTGCAAACTGAAAATAATTTTTTTCTGCATCTACCTCTGAAAAAATATTTAGCCTTCTAGCAGTGTGTGGGACTTTCTCTATTAGTCCATCTATACTGACCTCCATCAGGTTGCAAATTAAAAATAATTTTTATCTGCATCTAGCTCTGAAAAAATATTTGGGCTTCTAGCTGTGTGTGGGACTTGTTCTATTACTCCATCTATACTGACCTCCATCAGGTTGCAAATTGAATATAATTTTTTTCTGCATCTAGCTCTGAAAAAATATTGGGCTTCTAGCTGTGTGTGGGACTTGCTGTATTAGTCCATCTATACTGACCTCCATCAGGTTGCAAACTGAATATATTTTTTTCTGCATCTACCTCTGCAAAAATATTGGGCTTCTAGCTGTGTGTGGGACTTGTTCTATTAATCCATCTATACAGACCTCCATCAGGTTGCAAACTGAATATAATTTTTTTCTGCATCTAGCTCTGAAAAAATATTTGGCCTTCTAGCAGTGTGTGGGACTTTCTCTATTAGTCCATCTATACTGACCTCCATCAGGTTGCAAATTGAATATAATTTTTTTCTGCATATAGCTCTGAAAAAATATTGGGCTTCTAGCTGTGTGTGGGACTTGTTGTATTAGTCCATCTATACTGACCTCCATCAGGTTGCAAACTGAATATATTTTTTTCTGCATCTACCTCTGAAAAAATATTGGGCTTCTAGCGGTGTGTGGGACTTGTTCTATTAATCCATCTATACAGACCTCCATCAGGTTGCAAACTGAATATAATTTTTTTCTGCATCTAGCTCTGAAAAAATATTTGGCCTTCTAGCAGTGTGTGGGACTTTCTCTATTAGTCCATCTATACTGACCTCCATCAGGTTGCAAACTGAATATAATTTTTTTCTGCATCTAGCTCTGAAAAAATATTTGGCCTTTTAGCAGTGTGTGGGACTTTCTCTATTAGTCCATCTATACTGACCTCCATCAGGTTGCAAACTGAATATAATTTTTTTTTGCATCTAGCTCTGAAAAAATATTTGGCCTTCTAGCAGTGTGTGGGACTTGTTCTATTAGTCCATCTATACTGACCTCCATCAGGTTGCAAATTCAAAATAATTTTTTGTCTGCATCTAGCTCTGAAAAAATAATTGGCCTTCTAGCAGTGTGTGGGACTTTCTCTATTAGTCCATCTATACTGACCTCCATCAGGTTGCAAACTGAATATTTTTTTTTCTGCATCTAACTCTGAAAAAATATTTGGGCTTCTAGCTGTGTGTGGGACTTGTTGTATTAGTCCATCTATACTGACCTCCATCAGGTTGCAAACTGAATATATTTTTTTCTGCATCTACCTCTGAAAAAATATTGGGCTTCTAGCTGTGTGTGGGACTTGTTCTATTAATCCATCTATACAGACCTCCATCAGGTTGCAAACTGAATATAATTTTTTTCTGCATCTACCTCTGAAAAAATATTTGGCCTTCTAGCAGTGTGTGGGACTTTCTCTATTAGTCCATCTATACTGACCTCCATCAGGTTGCAAATTAAAAATAATTTTTATCTGCATCTAGCTCTGAAAAAATATTTGGGCTTCTAGCAGTGTGTGGGACTTGTTCTATTACTCCATCTATACTGACCTCCATCAGGTTGCAAATTGAATATAATTTTTTTCTGCATCTAGCTCTGAAAAAATATTGGGCTTCTAGCTGTGTGTGGGACTTGTTGTATTAGTCCATCTATACTGACCTCCATCAGGTTGCAAACTGAATATATTTTTTCTGCATCTACCTCTGAAAAAATATTGGGCTTCTAGCTGTGTGTGGGACTTGTTCTATTAATCCATCTATACTGACCTCCATCAGGTTGCAAATTGAATATAATTTTTTGTCTGCATCTAGCTCTGAAAAAATATTGGGCTTCTAGCTGTGTGGGACTTGTTCTATTAATCCATCTATACAGACCTCCATCAGTTTGCAAACTGAAAATAATTTTTTTCTGCATCTACCTCTGAAAAAATATTTGGCCTTCTAGCAGTGTGTGGGACTTTCTCTATTAGTCCATCTATACTGACCTCCATCAGGTTGCAAATTAAAAATAATTTTTATCTGCATCTAGCTCTGAAAAAATATTTGGGCTTCTAGCTGTGTGTGGGACTTGTTCTATTACTCCATCTATACTGACCTCCATCAGGTTGCAAATTGAATATAATTTTTTTCTGCATCTAGCTCTGAAAAAGTATTTGGCTTCTAGCTGTGTGTGGGACTTGTTGTTTTAGTCCATCTATAGTGACCTCCATCAGGTTGCAAACTGAATATATTTTTTTCTGCATCTACCTCTGAAAAAATATTGGGCTTCTAGCAGTGTGTGGGACTTGTTCTATTAATCCATCTATACAGACCTCCATCAGGTTGCAAACTGAATATAATTTTTTTCTGCATCTAGCTCTGAAAAAATATTTGGCCTTCTAGCAGTGTGTGGGACTTTCTCTATTAGTCCATCTATACTGACCTCCATCAGGTTGCAAACTGAATATAATTTTTTTCTGCATCTAGCTCTGAAAAAATATTTGGCCTTCTAGCAGTGTGTGGGACTTTCTCTATTAGTCCATCTATACTGACCTCCATCAGTTTGCAAACTGAATATAATTTTTTTCTGCATCTAGCTCTGAAAAAATATTTGGCCTTCTAGCAGTGTGTGGGACTTGTTCTATTAGTCCACCTATACTGACCTCCATCAGGTTGCAAATTCAAAATAATTTTTTGTCTGCATCTAGCTCTGAAAAAATATTTGGCCTTCTAGCAGTGTGTGGGACTTTCTCTATTAGTCCATCTATACTGACCTCCATCAGGTTGCAAACTGAATATTTTTTTTTCTGCATCTACCTCTGAAAAAATATTTGGGCTTCTAGCTGTGTGTGGGACTTGTTCTATTAGTCCATCTATACTGACCTCCATCAGGTTGCAAATTGAATATAATTTTTTTCTGCATCTAACCCAGCCAATAGTTTTGGCCTAATACCACAGTTTGGCCACTCAGCTCTGCTCGGTTCCCTTCCATTGTTTTTTTGTGCAAACAACTCCAGAGTTGTGAATTAGTTAACCACCAAAATGTGTGGAAAAAGGCCTGCTGCTGGTGGAAAGGGGAATAGGCGTGTTGGGAAGGGGAAAAAAGGTTGTGTCTGTGGGGTAGGTATTAAAGCAACAGTAACATCTGCAGAAGAAAGACCATCTTCCAGCCAAACTAAAATGTCTACTTCTTTTAGCGGACAATGTGATAAGATCCCTTTCTTACGGCCACGCCAATCGCTACAAATTCCAGGTGAGGCACAAAAACAGCAGGTGCTTCAACGGATATCAAGTGCTCCTTTAAGTGGGCTCTCCTCCACATCAACTTCAACATCACAAATACTCCAGTCCTCAAAGGTGTCACCCCAATCGCACTTGCTTCCTCACAGCTCCCAAATCTCCAGCTGCCCGTCTGAGTATGAGGTAGAACAGATGGTTGAGTCTGCAGAGCTGTTTACTCATACTATAGCCTGGGAATCAGAGGTCGACTCCAGCGCTTCTGTGAATCCAGACGAGGAAATGATCTGCACTGATGCCCAGAATCTTTATGAGTCGGATCCAGGACCAGACGCTGAAGGTTCTGACCGTAATGTAGACCCTCATTCTCAAACTGTAACTCCTGTTGGTGGAGACAATGAGGAAGACGATGATGAGACTCAAATACCTGATTGGAGCGACAACTTTAGTTTTTTGTCAGGGCAGGAACAGGTTGGCTCTGAGGACGACGGGTGTGATAACGCACAGGGTGATGATGATGAGGTTGGAGATCCCACTTACTGTCAACCCACAGTCAGCCAAGAGATGTGGTCAGCAGAGGAGGTGGAGGAAGATGCTAGTGACGACGAGGTCAGGTTGCGCCTTCCTGGACAGAGACGTAGTACTGGAAGCACGTCAACAACTGCATCCTCAAACACAACTCTGCCTCTCACCACAAGTCGTGGTGGCTCTTCAGGTCGCATGTGTGCTAAGCCTTGCATAGCCTGGGCATTTTTTCAGATCGATAAAGATGACCCAACTCGTGTTATCTGTAACATTTGTCAGCAAAAGCTAAGTAGAGGCCAAAAAATACATAGTTTGAGTACTTCATGCATGAACCGGCACATGGACATGAAGCATAAGTTGCAGTGGGAAGCTCAGTGTGCTACAATGCGGCCTAGCCGGCCGAGCCAACCACCGTCTGCCATATCTTGTGCATCCGCGGCCTCTTCATCCTCTGTGACTGGGGGGACAGCAGTCACACCTGTTTTGGGGCGCAGACCTGCCACCTCTTTACCCGCAACAGCCAGCGTGATTGGCAGGTCATCATTTTCTTTGGAGGTGGTAACACCAGCTGGTGTTGAGCGCTGTCCGACATCGATAGCACCACCTTTGGATCAAGGCAACCTAACATGTCCACCTGCATCTTCCTCACAGACCGGCAGTTTGCCGGGGACACCCTTATCAACCCCGTCTAAGCACAATAGCCAGACATTGGTCCCTCAGATGTGGACAAGTAAAAGACCATTTCCTCCTAGCCATGAGAAAGCTAAGAGGTTGAATTTCACCATCTGCAAGCTCTTGGCTACAGAAATGCTGCCTTTCCGCCTGGTGGACACAGAGGATTTTCGAGACCTTATGTCCGTCGCAGTGCCCCAGTACCAGATGCCCAGTCGGCACTACTTCTCAAAGAAAGGTGTGCCTGCGCTCCACCAGCATGTCGCACACAACATCACCGCTTCTTTGAGAAACTCTGTGTGTGACAGGGTGCATTTCACCACAGACACTTGGACGAGTAGGCATGGACAGGGGCGTTACATGTCGCTGATTGGGCACTGGGTAACTATGGTGACAGCAGGACAAGGGGCTGCTGTCCAAGTCTTGCCGTCCCCACGAGTTGTGCGTCAATCCTCTTTATGTCAAAGTTCCTCCACTGCTTCTGCCTCCTCAACCTCCTCTCGGTCTTCCACCTGCACCCAAAGCCTGTCTGGTCATGCCACAAGCTTTCTAACTGCGCAGAAGGGATCCTGCACACCTCCTTACTATGCTGGCAGTAGGGCTCAACGTCATCAGGCGGTTTTACTTTGAAATGTCTGGGAAATGTGAGTCACACAGCTGAGGAGTTGTAGTCAGCTCTGGAGAACCAATTTCATGAATGGTTGTCTCCACTGGACCTGAAACCAGGGAAGGCCGTGTGCGACAATGCTGCAAACCTGGGTGCGGCCCTTCGCCGGGGCAATGTCACACACGTGCCTTGTATGGCTCACGTGTTGAACCTGGTTGTCCAGCAATTTTTAGCCCACTATCCCAGACTACATGGCCTTCTGCAGAGGGCACGGTCGCTGTGTGCTCACTTCCGCCGTTCGCATCCCGCAGCTCAGCGACTTACATCTCTACAGAAGTCGTTGGGCCTGCCACTTCACCGGCTAAAATGCGATGTGCCTACCCGGTGGAATTCAACTCTGTACATGTTGCAGCGACTGTGGCAGCACCGACAAGCCCTGGTGCAATACGTTCTGACGTATAGCCTGGGCCAACGAGATCCAGACGTGGGGCAAATCACGCTGGAGGAGTGGTCTCAGATCAGGGACCTATGCACCCTTCTGCACAGTTTTGAAATGGCGACGAAGATGTTTAGTGCTGACGATGCCATTATCAGCATGACTATTCCGGTGATTTACATGCTGGAGCACATGTTAAACAGAATTCGGAGTCAGGTGGTGGCACAAGAGGAGGTGGAGAAAGTAGAGGAGGAGGAGTTGTATGCGGAAGGGCTAACATCTGCAAGGTCCAGACGGTCGGCAGCACCAAGGCGGCAGGCATGTGAGGGTGGGGGAGATGGTTTTACCAGGGCGCATGGTAGCAGCCAAACTAGTGAGGAAGGTGCAGGAGCCCAGGAAGAAGTGGAGGACGAACTGATGGAAGACTCATCAGATGAGGGAGACCTTGATCACATTTCTGTTGTGCGAGGTTGGGGGTAGAGGACAGAGGAAGGAAGCATGATTGTTACCTCGCCACCAACACAACAGGGACTTGGTGCTCCTGGATGCGCAACACACATGAGTGCCTTCTTGCTGCACTACCTGCAACATGACCCTCGAATTGGGAGAATTAGAAATAATCCTGACTACTGGGTTGCCACACTGTTAGATCCCCGGTACAAAAGTAAATTTGCAGAAATTATTCCTGCCATAGAAAGGGATGCACGCATGCAGGAGTATCAGCAGAGACTGTTGCAGAATCTTACATGTGCTTTTCCACAAAACACCAGTGGTGCACGTAGTGAATCTCACAGTTCCAACTTGCCAACCGTGGGACCGTCAAGTGTTCAGCACTCAAACCATAACAGAACCACAGTATCTGCTGGTAACATCAATTTTGCGCAATCATTTCACCACTTTTTTAGCCCATCCTTTGCAAGGCCACAGGAGACAAGAAGTCTGACACATAGTCAACGCCTAGAGACGATGGTACAGGAGTATCTCCAAGTAAACATTGAAGCCACGACTGTGTCACTGGACCCTTGCTCTTTTTGGGCTTCCAATCTGGATAAATGGCCGGAGCTAGCCACTTACGCCTTGGAGATCTTGTCATGCCCCGCAGCCAGCGTTCTGTCTGAACGTGTGTTCAGCGCTGCTGGTGGTGTGCTGACAGATAAGCGCACGCGGCTCTCCACTGATAATGTAGACAGACTCACGTTCATAAAGATGAACAAATCATGGATCCGAAACGACTTTTCTACCCCTGTGTCATCCTGGGGAGAGTAAAAGATGGATGATTGGTTAAAATCACCCTACCAACCGTTTTAAGCTTTCAAATTACTAATCATGTTTATCTGTATCTTGGCTGGAAAATAATTTGGGCTTTGTAGCAGTGTGCAGCACTGATTCTATTAGGCCATCTATAATAAGCTCCACCAGATTTAAAATTACTAATCATGTTTATCTGTATCTTGGCTGGAAAATAATTTGGGCTTTGTAGCAGTGTGCAGCACTGATCCTATTAGGCTATCTATACTAAGCTCCACCAGATTTAAAATTAATAATAATTTTTAGCTGCATCTAGCCCGGAAAATAATTTTGGGGCTCCGAGATGCGCAAGACACATAAGTGCCTTCTTGCTGCACTACCTGCAACATGACCCTCATATTGTCAGAATTCGAAGTAATCATGACTACTGGGTTGCCACACTCTTAGATCCGCCAAACTTTTCGATCAAACTTTTCATTTTAATAAAGACCAAAAAAATGGTCATTTTTGAAATTATAAGCATTAGCAGGTTGTTAGAAACTGAAATCAAACAGTTTTCAACTCAAAACTTTATTCTAGGTGATGTTACATTTTCACATAGGACCCCTTGTTCGAAAGGAGCTTCTGAACTCTCTCGTCCATTGAATTTGTCAGGTTTTGGATGGTTTCTGCTTCAATTGTTTTGCATGAGGACAGTATACCCTCCCAGAGCTGTTGCTTAGATGTGAACTGCCTCCCGCCATCATAGACACTCCTTTTGATGATGCTCCAGAGGTTCTGAATGGGGTAGAGGTCAGGGGAGCATGGGGGTCACACCATAAGTTTGTCCCCTTTTATTCCCATATCAGCCAGAGATGCAGATGTTTTATGTGCAGCATGAGATGGTGCATTATCATGCAAAAAAATGATATTGCTGTGAAATACACGGTTCTTCTTCTTGAACCATGGCAGGAAGTGCTGTTTGAGAAAATCCACATACATTATGGAGTTCATCTTTAGCGCCTTCAGGGATCCTAAAGGGGCCGACAATCTCTCTCCCCATGATTCCAGCCCAAAACATTACTCCACCTCCTCCTTGTTGGCGCTGTAGCCGTGTTTGCGTGGGGTGTCCATCAACCAGCCATCCTCCACTCCATCCATCTGGACCATCGAGCGCTGCATGGCACTCATCCGTGAACAAAACAGTTTTGAAATCAGTCTTCATGTAATGTTTGGCCCACTGGAGCCGTTTCTGCTTGTGTGAAGTGGATAGAGGAGGTCGACAGGATGGCGTATGCACAGCTGCAAACCTCTGAAGGACCCTGCATCTTGTTGTTCGGGGGACGTTGGAGGCACCAGCAGCTTCAAAAACTTGTCTGCTGCTATGACAAGGCTTTTTTGCCGCTGCTCTTTTAACCTGACGTAATTGCTTGTAGGAAAGAGTCCTCAATTTGCCCTTATCAGCACGCACACGTGTGTACTGTGAATCAGCTACATACTTCTTGATTGCCAAGACACTTCATCCTGATCATCGCACAATGTTGATTGTAGTCATGCCTTGACCTAAACACTCCACAATTTGTTGCTTCTCAGCAGCCGACACATCCTTTTTCTTTCCCATTTTGGCAGAGAATGTAGGCTGCTTAATAATGTGAGACAGCCTTCTTAAGTAGTCTTGCCTTTCATTGGACACACCTGCCAAACTAATTAGCACAGGTGTCTGCAATTGCTTACAGTGATATAAAGAGCCCTGACACACATCACCATCAATGAGTTTAACTGACAAACAAACAAATTCTTCCCTTATCACTCCTAAACACTTTTTGCATAATAATTTGGAACACAGTGTACATGTGCTTTTCCACAAAACACCAGTGGTTCACGTAGTGAATCTTACAGTTCTAACTTGCCAACCGTGGTCTGTATGGAGTTGTTCAATAAAGGGCCCAAAATTAGGATAACATAGATGGGAGAGGTCTCTATGAATAGGAATTCCTAAGTATTTGATACCCTGTGAGGGCCAGGCAAAGGGAAAGTTGGACTGGATGGAATCCTATATGGATTTGGGGAGGGAGACATCGAGGGCCTCAGACTTCGCTGCATTGATTTTAAAATTTGACCATGTAACAAAGTGATCTATTTCAGCCATAACAGCATGGATGGATATATGTGATTGAGTGATCTATACTAGGACATCATCAGCAAATAAAGAGCACTTGTACTCGGTGCCTCCCACCTCAATCCACCTAATATTGGGGTTATGGCGAATTGATGAGAGCAGGTGCTCCGTCACTAGGATGTATAAGAGAGGGGACAGAGGACATCCCTGCCTTGTCCCATTGGTGATTGTGAAAGGTGATGAAAATGTTCTGACGCGCCCCCTGGGCCTTGGGACACCCGGAGCCGGACCCTTTTTGGTGGATGCTGGTGGTTGTAGTCTCCGTGGCGGCGACCCGGTTCCGTGGCTCAGGGCGGTCAAACCAGTGGCGGAACTATTTATGTGGTTTTGATGTTTAAATGTCCGACTACGCCACCCGTGGATTGCGGTCAGAGTGAACCGCCGCTGAAGGGCAGACCGCTGAGGCTGGTGTTGTGGGTGCAGCAGAGCGTAGCATAACTCCCCACGGGAGGAGTATAGCCTCAGGGCAGTGTATGCGGAGGATGGGGGTGATGGTGCAGGGCAGCAGCAGTAACGACACGGAGTCAGTGATGCAGTCCAGGGCCTTTACTCACAGTTCTTATTATCCAGACCACGTCTGCAGGTAACGACTGCCCACGTCGTACTGTGCTCACCAGGTGAGGGGCTCAGACAACTCCTAGATAACTTTGGAGCGCTTCACAGGACCCCCTTTGTGTGTCCTTTGTCTGGCCTTTCTTACCAACCCTTCTGTCCGGCTGCCTCGGGCCTCCTCTTGGTAAACTTGGCGCCAGTTTCCCTGACCCTATGTGGTGCCTTCCTAGCGGGTGTAGCGAGGGGCTGCGCCACATAAAATGTCACAGCCTCCGGTTTCTAGCTGAGGGTCGTTTCCTGCCTCCACTAGTTTCGTGGACCGGTCTCCCCCTTTGGCCTGACCCCTCCACGCAGGTGGATTCGGGCGTGCGGTGGCGACTCGCCCGTCCGCACCCCTGGGATCCCTTCATTCCTCGTTCCTGGAGCCTTCTCCGCTCCTCTTCCTTCCTTCTCCCTCTTCCAGGCCTGGGCCTCTGTTACTAGGCCCGGCTCCGGAGCAGAGCTCATGCAGAGCCCCTGCTCCCTGCCACTTCTGCTCAGACTTCTCTGCACTGAACTAAGATGGTGCCCACCTTTTATACTCCCTTCTCAATGCACCCAGGAACTGCTTCCTCCCTGCTTCTGCACTACAGGGTTCCCCTTCCTCAGTGTTCCCTCCCCCCACTCCAGCCAGGGACAGGGACTGTCGTGCCCATCTCAGGGGCATATTGGTCGCCCTGCCCCACGGCAATGTGGTGTAATGCATGCAGGTGTCGGGTCCTGATCCACACTCCATCCTTACCTGAGAGTGAGATATCACACCTCTGGGTGAGGTGCAATACCTCTGTAGCAACCGAGCCCTCAGGGTAATACAGTTCCATTTATCTTCAGCCTAGGTGACGTATTGCGATACAGGGCCGTGATTTTGGCTATAAAAGGGTCCCCTAGACCCCTACCCCAAGCTTTTTAAGAGAATCATATATGGCGTGCCAGGAGACTCTATGGAATGCTTTCTCAGCATCCAACGAGAGTATCTAATTACAAATTTTTAACTGCATCTAGCCCAGGAAATACTTTGTGCCTAGTAGCAGTGTCTGCTAGTCAGCGGATTATCCCGGCTGTTAAGCAAGCTACACCACCTGTAGTTTTGACACTTAATTTTTTCAAAGGAAATGCTTCGGGACCACGGGATACTCAGTGAAGAGCATCAGGAGGCACCCCAAGGCATAGGGGCTGGGACTGGCAGTAGGATGCCTTGCGGTGGACAGCCGAGCTCGATCCTTATAAAAGCTTTTTAACTGCAGCAGCTTTAGTGGACGCTACTGGAGCTGGAATTACGCGGCTGCTGGCATGAGACTTGCCCTCCAATAGATCCTTGTAAATGGATTTACAGTGTATTCATTCAAATTAGAGAGACAATTTAAATTAAAAAGCTTAGAGCTGCCTCCACCACAGGGGGGCTCGCTCGACCCACCAGCGGACAGGCACCAGTATTGGGAGAGGGGGGCTGGCCGTCAGGGTTCACCGCGGCTCTGGCACAAACCCGGCGACACGGAGGTGGCACGGGCAGGAGCGGACTGAACGTGTCGGCTTCTCACTTTTTGGATTTTAGAAGGGCATGACATGCCTATATCTGTGTCTCCCACTCCTTTTACTCCTCCACCTCTTTTCTTTTCGCATGACTATATGTACTTGTCACTTTTCCATGTGTTAGTTGTGTCTTCAGAGCAGTTTGTCAGCTTTTGGACACCTTTGAAGGTGTTTTCTATGTGTTTCTATGTGTTTTTGTTTGCCTGCCATTGGTTTTAACGGTGTTCGAAGGTGTTCGACGAACAGTTCGACGAACACACGGGTGTTCGACGAACCGAACCGAACTCGAACACTACGGGGGTGGCTCAACACTACCCTTGAGTTAATAATTTGTAGCACCACCTTTTGCTGCGATTACAGCTGCAAGTCGCTTGGTGTATGTCTCTATCAGTTTTGCACATCGAGAGGCTGAAATTCTTGCCCATTCTTCCTTGCAAAACAGCTCGAGCTAAGTGAGGTTGGATGGAGGGCGTTTGTGAACAGCAGTTTTCAGCTCTTTCCACAGATTCTCAAGTGGATTCAGGTCTGGACTTTGACTTGGCCATTCTAACACCTGGATATGTTTATTTTTGAACCATTCCATTGTAGATTTTGCTTTATGTTTGGGATCATTGTCTTGTTGTTAGATAAATCTCCGTCCCAGTCTCAGGTCTTTTGCAGACTCCAACAGGTTTTCTTCCAGAATGGTCCTGTATTTGGCTCCGTCCATCTTCCCATCAATTTTAACCATCTTCCCTGTCCCAGCTGAAGAAAAGCAGGCCCAAACCATGATGCTGCCACCACCATGTTTGACAGTGGGGATGGTGTTTTGAGGGTGATGAGATGTGTTGCTTTTACGCCAAACATATCGTTTTGCATTGTGGCCAAAAAGTTCGATTTTGGTTTCATCTGACCAGAGCATCTTATTCCACATGTTTGGTGTGTCTACCAGGTGGCTTGTGGCAAACTTCAAACGAGAGTTTTTATGGATATCTTTGAGAAATGGCTTTCTTCTTGCCACTCTTCCATAAAGGCCATTTTTGTGCAGTGTACGACTGATTGCTATCCTATGGACAGACTCTCCCATCTCAGCTGTAGATCTCTGCAGTTCATCCAGAGTGATCGTGGGCCTTTTGGCTGCATCTCTGATCAGTCTTCTCCTTGTTCGAGACGAAAGTTTAGAGGGACGGCCGGGTCTTGGTAGATTTGCAGTGGTCTGATACTCCTTCCATTTCAATATGATCACTTGCACAGTGCTCCTTGAGATGTTTAAAACTTGGGAAATCTTTTTGTATCCAAATCCAGCTTTAAACTTCGCCACAACAGTATCTCGGACCTGCCTGGTGTGTTCCTTGGTCTTCATGATGCTCTGCACTTGAAACAGAACCCTGAGACTATCACAGAGCAGGTGCATTTATACGGAGACTTGATTACACACAGGTGGATTCTAGTTATCATTACCAGTCATTTAGGACAACATTGGATCCTTCAGAGATCCTCACTGAACTTCTGGAGTGAGTTTGCTCCACTGAAAGTAATAATATTACACGCCCCACTTTTCAGTTTTTAATTTTTTTAAAAAGTTTAAAATATCCAATAAATTTCGTTTCACTTCACGATTGTGTCCCACTTGTTGTTGATTTTTCCCCAAAAAATAAGAATTTTATATCTTTATGTTTGGAGCCAGAAATGTGGCAAAAGGTAGAAAAGTTCAAGGGGGCCAAATACTTTCACAAGGCACTGTATATTCCTCATTATGATGGCGGGTCCAGCTAAGGGGGATCATATAGGAGTTACTACTATTTCTGCTATCATTCATAAATTATCCCTCATATCAAGCAGTGTCAAGCAGGTTCACAGCTGGGGAGGAGGGGACATACATTCCACCCCTTATGAAGTGGCTATACGTGATATAAAAGGTTTTAACTATAATCCAGCGGCAGCATGCATTCACATGCCATATGGACATATGTATGTAAGATGCCACCAGGGGCTCAGAATAACCCGTATTTAATATACATATCTCCCAAGCACGTAATATCTAGACGACCACCTACATGAATAGAAAACTTACATAAACGTCTATTGCACACTCCCATAAGTCTGATGGATTTCCCAAGTCCCAAATTTAATATATATCCCACCCAAATCGAGCTATCATATAATAGTTTCTCTTTTCCTTCTCATTATAAACAAGAGTCAGTGCCAGTCATTGATCCACCCATTGCTAGAAAGTTTGTTTGGCATCAAATCATGCAATTGGGGGGGTACATCCACCTGGGTCATCCTAAGTGGCTCGAACAGGAATTTCCAGAGTGCCATGCGTGCCACAAATCCACCCGCATCCCGGACCATATCAAGATTTGAACCTCACGGTGTATCGCACGCTATATATCAGGCGATCTACAACTAAAAGGAAGACAATTAAAATCAAATTAAATATTAAAATTACACCCAAAAGAAAAGAAGAAAAGGGGACACCATAAAGGAAAGTAGGAAGGGATCATTTTTGGGGTCACAAAAAGGAGCTGAACTCAAAATTCTCATTTAGCCCAAAAGGAGTTACAGTTTTGAGCCTATAAATCCAGCGGCTCTCCATCTGTGACAGAGTTTTAAATAAATCTCCTCCTCTAGGACCCAATAGTACCTGGTCAATTGCTCTGATCCTTAAGAGTCTTGCATCACTGTTATAAAAAACACTTTAAAGTGTCTCAGTAGGGTTTTCAATTTGCCCATATCTTCTGCCCCCTTCGATTTTTCAATGTCTCTTATGTGCTCAAAAACTCTAACTCTAAGTTCTCGAGTAGTCATGCCAACATAAAGTTTTTGGCAAGGACATTCTGCCAAATAGATCACTCCTTTAGAGGAGCAGGTCAAAAAGCTGTTAATTGTAAATTCTCTGGTTTTCTCTGAATTGAAAAATGTTTCATTTTTGACTAGGTTAGAGCATGCCTTGCAATGTCCGCAAGGACAAAAGCCTTTAATATGGTTTCTAAAAGAGTCTTTCCTCATTTTTTGCTTTTGAGTAGTGGCTCCGAACAAGTAAGTCTTTAAGGTTTTTAGATCTTTTAGCAGTAATGCTGGGTTTGTCCCCAATTACTCGTCCCAAAATAGGGTCCATTTGAAGGACTCTCCAGTGCCTATGGATAATATTGTTGAATTCCTTCCACTGTTTATTAAAGGGGGTAATCAATCTTGCCTGGTCAGATGTTTCTCTTTTGTTTTTGACGCGCCCCTGGGCCTGAGTCGCGCAACGTTGCGCACGCGGGAGCCTACCCGGAGCCGGATCTGATAGGGGTAGTAGTCTCGTGGCGGTGACCCGGTCCGTGCCCAGGGAGTCAAGCTGAGTGGCAGAGTTTAGCAGAAGATGGTACCGTGTTCGACTACGCCACCCGTTGAATGCGGCTATGAGGCCGCCGCTGCAGGGCAGACCGCTGAGGCCGGTGGTACGATTGTGCAGCGTAGATGGTATAACCCCCAACGGGAGGGGTATAGCCTCAGGGCAGCCGACGTGTTTGAAGGGGGTAGCAGAATAGCATGCAGGTAGCAGGAACCACTCAGAGACGGTGCGGTGTAGTTCAGGGTCTTTACTGATGACAAAGGTAGACCCTCCCGGAGTACTGGCTAGCGATCGGGGCCTGGTCAGTCCGTGAGCAGATGGGATCTCCCCTGGCCAGGCGGAGTTGTAGGCCTCCCCAACTAATTGTACTCTTCTGGCTACCTTGCTAGAGGCGGGTAAAAGTAGCCCACGTCCCTGAGTGTACCGTGTGGTGCTCACCCGTATGGCCGGTGACTCGGGGCCTTCTGGTAGCTTCCGCTCCACGACGGCGGTGCTGGTCCCTTGCGTGTGACCGTGCCTTCGGGTTTCTTGGCCAGAGGACCTGAAATCCCCTGCCGGTCGGTTTCTGCTGCTGGGTAAGGATTAGTCCCCACAGCCTCGGACTCCGGGTCCGGTGAGAACTCTTCAATCAGGGCGAGCTCTACAGCTTCCAGCCCCTGACTCCTTTTAGCACTGCTCCCACTGAGCTCCTGATCTTTCTTTCCTATAGCTGCTCCTCTCCAGACCAGACTATGTCTCTGTCTGGGACTCTTCTTCTCCTCTTTCTCTCTAACCCTGCCTCAGCCCCAGTCTTATATAGGGGAAGTTCTTCCCCTCCCAGGACTGGGCAGGAGGTGTGGCATGCATAGGATTCCTGGCCAGGAGACCTCCCACCTGCTCTCAGACGTAATATTGCTATCACTGTGGAAACCAGACCCCTGGGGTGCCACATTCCCCCCTAGTGAAATTTAGTACTCCGGGACTAAACATACTTTTGTAAACATAACAAGTTATAAACAGAAACAGTACAATAAAGAAAAACACATTAGGATGGTCACGGCGTGTCCGCAACCGGGTGCAGTTTTTGAAGAAAACAAGGGTGTCCATTCCACCAAAGAACAGGGAGCCGTAACCAGGTAGGGGTCTGTCCTGCCCCGAGTCTTTAACAGTCTTTAGTCCGTTCCTCGGTTACGCTCCAAACATATGTACAAAGGATTCCGGATAATCCATAAACGACACCTATAAAAATAACTAGAAATACACAATTATTCACAAGCAACAATAAACAAGTAAATACAAATAAAACAGTTTGAGCACTTTAAATCCTCCAACGTACGGGCAACTGGCCTCTAGTGACCCTAGTAGACCTACGGAGCTGACTGACTGGTCCTGAGTTACAGGGTGTAGGGGCTGTCAAAGGTAAACTGGGCAGCTGTCTACGAGCTCTTTGGCTCACTAGGGGCACGGCAGGCTCACTATAAGCAGAGGGTTGATCCTCCTGGTCTGCTTGTGTGGGGTCTTCTGCCTCCTGGACCGGCTGCTCTTCCAGCTCTACCTGTTTTTCCGTAGGCACTTGGGATGCTGGCTGGAGGAAGGTGAGGACGGGTACCACAACAGCGCCATTCACTTGTGTCCAAGACCGAGGGAAGTCTCCGAGTACAGTACTGACCATCTCTTCCCTTTCCTCTGCGGGTCGAGGGTTTTCTTGATCTTCTTCAGGGTTTCGTAGCTGCTCGGGACACTTCTTCAGGTGATCTTGGGAAACAATGGCTGTGGTTTCTCCTCCGTCCTTACTGATTGTGCAGACTTTTGGGTTCTCATGGCTTGAGGGCAGTACGGTGTACGGGTCCTTCTCCCACTGGTCGTCCAACTTGTGGAGCCGTCTCTTCCTCTTCAAGACCTGCTCTCCAGGTACCAGGGGAACAGCGGGAGCATACTGGTTGTAAGTCTTCTCCTGTCTTTCTCTTGCTTGACAGAGACTTCGCTCAACACTCTCCTGTACTTTCCGGTACTGCTGCTGCCTCTCTGTGTCCCAGTCTGCTTCTGATGAAGTGTCCTCGGGTGTCAGGACTCCCATATCCAGATCAACAGGCAGCTTACCAGGTCTTGCTCTCATTAGGTAAGCCGGGGTACAGTTGGTAGAACCTACAGGGATGTGGTTGTATAGGTCCACCAGATCAGGCAGTTTCTCAGGCCACAGACTGCGTTCTTCCAGGGGCAATGTTTTCAAAAGGTCTATCACCACCTGGTTCATTTTCTCACAGAGTCCATTGGTTTGTGGATGATAGGGTGTTGTTCTTATCTTCCGGCAGCCATACAGAGTGCAGAACTCCTGGAAGACCTCCGCTTCAAAGGCAGGTCCCTGGTCCGTCAGCACCTGCTCTGGGTATCCGTGTGGACGGCAGAAGTGCTGCTGGAAGGCTCTAGCTGCTGTTTGAGCCGTTAAGTCCTTGACGGGGACGACAACCAAGAACCGGGAGTAGTGATCCACGATGGTTAACGCATAGACGTAGCCACTTCTGCTGGGGGTCAGTTTTACATGATCCAAGGCTACCAGTTCCAACGGCTGCTTGGTGACGATGGACTGCAGGGGAGTCTTCTGGCTAGCACGGTCCTTCCTTCTTAGGTTGCATGGGCCACAGTCTCTGCACCACCTCTCGATGGTTCCTCTCATGCCTACCCAGTGGAACCGCCTGCGCAGCAGGAACTCCAGCTTCTTCCATCCGAAGTGCCCAGCTCCGTCATGGTATGCCTCCAGTACCATAGCCGCGTCTCTTCTCGGCACCACCACTTGCCAGATCAGTTCATGCGTCCGGGAGTTAACCATTCTGCGGCACAACTTCCCCCTGTAAAGGAACAGTCGACTCTTCTCAACCAACAGTTGCTTGGTCTCCTCCGGAGCGTCTGGGTCAAGGCGGGCATCTGGCTGAGTCAGCATCTCCTTCACCAGTCGGACAGCGGGGTCACTGTCCTACGCTTCCGCCCAGTTGTAATGAGGTAAGGGGTTAAACGTAGCGGATTGCTTACCCCTTACACGGTGGGAATACTGGATAGTCCCATGACGGTGGAACGCGGGGAGTTCAACTTCTTCCAGTTCCTCTGGATCTTCCCCTACGTCCGGTAGGTTTGGCATTCTGGACAAGGCATCCGCGTTGGTATTGGAGCGTCCTGCCCGGTATTTGATCGTAAATTCATAGTTGGACAGACGGGCCATCCATCTCTGCTCCAGGGCACCGAGTCTTGCAGTGTCCAGATGTGTCAACGGGTTGTTATCCGTGTACACGGTGAACCGGGAAGAGGCGAGGTAGTGCCTAAAGCGTTCAGTAACTGCCCACACCACTGCCAGGAACTCTAGCTTGAATGAGCTGTAATTCTCAGGGTTTCTTTCGGTGGGTCGTAGTTTTCGGCTGGCGTAAGCAATTACCCGTTCTTTCCCCTGCTGGATCTGGGACAGTACGGCTCCTAGCCCGATGTTACTTGCGTCGGTGTAGAGGATAAAGGGCTGGCTGTAATCAGGGTACACCAGGATTTCATCCCCCGTGAGGGCCATCTTCAGCTGGCGGAAGGACTCTTCTTCCAGCTTCTCCCATCTGAAGGGCGGCTTCTGGTTCTTGGCCTTCCTGGACTGGCCTATCAGGAGGTCCTGCATAGGAGCTGCCTTTTTGGTGAAACCGGGGATGAATCTTCGGTAGTAGCCTACCAACCCGAGGAACTGCCGCACTTCCTTTACGCTGGAGGGTCTTGGCCATTCCTTAATCGCGGTGATCTTATCAGGGTCGGGAGCCACTCCGTCAGCACTCACCACGTGTCCCAGGTACTGCACTTTTGGTTTTAGCAGGTGACACTTCGACGGTTTCACCTTCAGACCGTAGTTTGCCAGGGCTTCAAACACTTCCGCCAGGTGTTTCAGGTGGTCCTCGTAGGTTTTGGAATAAACTATAACATCATCCAGGTACAGCAGGACCGTCTCAAAGTTCCGGTGTCCCAGACAGCATTCCATCAATCGTTGGAAGGTTCCTGGTGCGTTGCAGAGTCCGAACGGCATGCAGGTAAACTCGCTAAGTCCCATCGGGGTGGTGAATGCGGTCTTCTCCCGGTCCGCCTCTGCTACAGGAACCTGCCAGTACCCGCTAGTGAGATCCAAAGTGGAGAAGAAGTTAGCAGATTTTAAAGCAGCCAAAGACTCCTCTATCCTTGGTAAGGGGTATGCATCTTTGTGTGTGATACGGTTGATTTTCCGGTAATCTACACACATTCTCATGGTGTTGTCCTTCTTTTTAACCAAGACTAGTGGAGCTGCCCAGGGGCTACAGCTATCCCTGATTACTCCAGCCTCCTTCATGTCTCTAAGCATCCCCTTGGCGTGTTGGTAGTGTGCAGGGGGTACGGGTCGGTATCTCTCCTTTATGGGAGGATGGTCTCCTGTGGGGATGTGGTGTTCTACCCCCTTTACTCGCCCGAAGTCTAACGGGTGTTTACTAAACACTCTCTCGTACTCTTGAACCACCCGATAGACTCCCTGTTTCTGGTGTGAGGGAGTGGAGTCAGTACCCAAATGTAGTTGCTGACACCAGTCCTCCATTTGTTGCTTAGAGCCGTTACCTTCCTCTGGTTGAGATGGAGGCAAGGGTTCCACGGCCTGTACAGAATTCTGGTTTATGGTGAACAATTTGGCTAGCGTGGCATACCGGGGCAGGTGTACTTCTCTCTCCCCGATATTTATGATGCGAACGGGCACCCTCCCATGGCGTACATCGACCACCCCCCGTGCTGTCAAAATGGTGGGCCTACTGTCTGAGTAGACTGGTTCTACCATTGCCTGGTAATCTCTACCTCTCAGACCAATAGCTGCCCGGCACCAAATCATCATTTCACTTTTCGGGGGCATGGCAATAGGGAAAGGGTCACACATTCTCACGCTTCCTATCTCACCACCGGAGAGTTCCACCTGTTGCCGCCGCATCAGTGCCCGGATCTCTTTTTGGAGCACTCGCTGCTGGCCGGAGCTGGCGTTCTTGGCAACCTGCTGTAAAATGAAAATCACCTCTGCAAGACAATTTTCAATCACATTAGTTCCTAGAGTTATCTTTGGGTGACTCTCGCGCTTGTCAATGTCTACAATGATCAGTCCCTGTGCTGCCAGTTCGACTCTACCGATTTTAATGGTCATCTCTTTAAATCCGATCTGTGGCACGGGCTGACCATTGCTGGCAATGATACTCAAGTCGTCGTCAGGGTAGCGGGTTATATCCGAGTCATTCCAGTACTGCTTGAAGAGCACGTACGGGATGGTGGTGACCTGTGACCCGGTGTCTAGTAGGGCACTCATAGGAATGCCATCCAGTACCACAGGCAAGACTGGACGTCCTCCCACGTATTTGTCACGCCAGTTCGATGGGCCTGGTGATCTTATTCCTAGGGGTTGGCCCTCTACCCCAGGTTGTGCCAGTTTAAAGGACAGTACCTTGCCATATGTCCGGGTTGATTGCAGCGGCGGCAGATGGGTTGTCCGTCCTCGTTGTATCGGTCGCTGGGTCTTCCTCTGGCCGGTGGGGTCCTCCTTGGTCGACGCCACGGGATGTCCTCCGGTCCGGATGCCAGCTGGATCTTCCCTGGAGCAGAAACCTGTAAAGACTGCACAGTTCGGGTTAGCGCAGCAACGCTTTTAGCTAGCTCTTGGACCTGATGGTGCAGGTCTGGAGCCGGGTCATTGTTCAAAGCCTGCGCGTCAGCTCCCACAGGCCCTGCCGACAAGGGCGCCGCCTCCTGGTGGTAAGCGGTAGTAGGGCGCCTGTGGGTCACCACGCCACCCGGTGCCGGTTCTCGGAGCACCCGGATGGCTCTGTCCTTGAACTGTGCAAAGTCCAGATGAGGATCCTGTAAGGCCATTGCCCGCAACTGGGTTCGGTGGGCATTGCAATATAGTCCCTCTATAAATTGTTCGGTCAACAGCCTGTCCTCGTTTCCCACGCCGTCAGGGTCGGTCTGCTTAATGGCTCTCAGGGCCTCTTGTAGGTTTAGTGCATAGTCCCTTATATTCTCATGTGCTCGCTGTTTGCACCCGTAGAATCTAAGCTTAATCTCGGCTGAGGTGCGGGTATCAAAGGTGTCCTTCAGCCGGGTTAATATCCCTGCGACAGTCCTCCTCCCAGGTGGCCAGGACTTTACCTCCCTTTGGGCTGCCCCGGTTAGTTGGGCCACCAGGATGCTCACTTTTTGCTCTTCTGTGAGGGGGTACACCTGGAAGAGGCTATCCAGCTTTTCTCTAAAGTCATTCAGGGTATGTGACTCCCCTGAGTACTGGGGTAGCCAGGCTGCCCCCGGGATATAGGGCATGGTGAAAGGCATGACCGCAGCAGCGGCGGCGCTGGCGGTGGCTGTGGCAGTGAAGCTCTCCTCCGTATCCGACATCCTCCTCCCCCCTAGTGGACCGTGGCCTGCCTTGCGATGATCCTCTTCCGTAGGCCGCGGCTCCGCAGTGGATCGTCAGGGTTGAGGACCTTCCGTCGCGCTCCTGTGACATCGGCGTCTGCTGGGCTCCTTCCAGGACCTTACGCAACGTCCGGACGTGAGGCGGAGCTTCAGTTCTCGCGCGCTTTCGGAGTCCACGCCCCTCTTCTTCCCGCGCGGCGTCTTCAAGATGGCGTCCAACGGCGGGAAAACTCCACGGATGGCGGGAAGAAGGCAGAAGATGGCGCCGGATGGCGGGAAAACTTCACGGATGGCGGGAAGAAGGCAGAAGATGGCGCCGGATGGCGGGAATCTTCACCACAGGTAAGTTTAACAGTCTTCTTTCAGGCACGCAGTACCCGGTGGTTGCGGGCACGGAAACCTGCTGACTACGCCAAAGTTGACGCGCCCCTGGGCCTGAGTCGCGCAGCGTTGCGCACGCGGGAGCCTACCCGGAGCCGGATCTGATAGGGGTAGTAGTCTCGTGGCGGTGACCCGGTCCGTGCCCAGGGAGTCAAGCTGAGTGGCAGAGTTTAGCAGAAGATGGTACCGTGTTCGACTACGCCACCCGTTGAATGCGGCTATGAGGCCGCCGCTGCAGGGCAGACCGCTGAGGCCGGTGGTACGATTGTGCAGCGTAGATGGTATAACCCCCAACGGGAGGGGTATGGCCTCAGGGCAGCCGACGTGTTTGAAGGGGGTAGCAGAATAGCATGCAGGTAGCAGGAACCACTCAGAGACGGTGAGGTGTAGTTCAGGGTCTTTACTGATGACAAAGGTAGACCCTCCCGGAGTACTGGCTAGCGATCGGGGCCTGGTCAGTCCGTGAGCAGATGGGATCTCCCCTGGCCAGGCGGAGTTGTAGGCCTCCCCAACTAATTGTACTCTTCTGGCTACCTTGCTAGAGGCGGGTAAAAGTAGCCCACGTCCCTGAGTGTACCGTGTGGTGCTCACCCGTATGGCCGGTGACTCGGGGCCTTCTGGTAGCTTTCGCTCCACGACGGCGGTGCTGGTCCCTTGCGTGTGACCGTGCCTTTGGGTTTCTTGGCCAGAGGACCTGAAATCCCCTGCCGGTCGGTTTCTGCTGCTGGGTAAGGATTAGTCCCCACAGCCTCGGACTCCGGGTCCGGTGAGAACTCTTCAATCAGGGCGAGCTCTACAGCTTCCAGCCCCTGACTCCTTTTAGCACTGCTCCCACTGAGCTCCTGATCTTTCTTTCCTATAGCTGCTCCTCTCCAGACCAGACTATGTCTCTGTCTGGGACTCTTCTTCTCCTCTTTCTCTCTAACCCTGCCTCAGCCCCAGTCTTATATAGGGGAAGTTCTTCCCCTCCCAGGACTGGGCAGGAGGTGTGGCATGCATAGGATTCCTGGCCAGGAGACCTCCCACCTGCTCTCAGACGTAATATTGCTATCACTGTGGAAACCAGACCCCTGGGGTGCCACATTTTTATATAACAAATTATCTCTTGTAATATTCTTGGCCCTGTTATACCCTCGTCTAATAGTTCCATGTCCATACCCTCTATCTCTGAATCTCATATATAGGTCAGCAGCTTGAATTTCAAAGTTTTCTTCCGTAGAACAGATCCTTTTAGCTCTAAGATATTGACTAGTTGGTATGCTCTGAATGGTTGAGGGCAGATGCGAGGAGCTGGCATGTAAGATGGAATTGGTCGAAGTCGGTTTCCGAAAGATATCTGTAATAATCAGTCCATCTGTGGTTACCTGTAAGTCAACATCAAGAAAATTCACATGTAGACCACTGGTATATGTTAATTTTATGTTGACATCATTTTTGTTTAGGTTCATCATAAACGCTTCAAGCTCCTCACATGTGCCACCCCACATGAAGAGTACATCATCTATATACCGCATCCAGTTGTGGGCTTTGTCTGAGCCCACAACTGGAGCGTATTGTAGGACCTCCCTCTCCCATGCTCCCATAAAGAGATTAGCATATGAGGGGGTACATGCTGCCCCCATAGCTGTCCCTTGTGTTTGGACATAGATCAGCTCATTAAATATGAAGCAGTTGTGCTTTAGGACAAATTCCAACAGAATCATAATAAAGTTCTATCAGAGATGCATCCAGATTGCTGTCAATAAGAAACCAATGTACAGCCTTTAATCCATCTGCATGTTTTATAGATGTATACAGTGTTTCAACATCGGCTACAACTAAGACCATTCCATCATCAAGGTGGATCTGGTCAAGTCGTCTCAATGCCAATGTAGTGTCCTGAATATAGGACGGTAAAGTTGAAACAATCGGTTTTAGGAAATAGTCAATCATCTGGCATACTGTTTCGCACAGACCACCATTACCCAAAATTATGGGACGTCCAGGGGGGTCTGTCAAGTGTTTATGTAATTTAGGGATCAGGTAAAAGGTTGGATGCTTCGGTCTCATTGTAGCTATTTTATCTAGAAATTTCTTGGGAATGACGTTGTTCTCAAAGGTTTTTTGTAGTATATCTATTAGTTCCTGCTGGAATCTAAGGAGTGGGTTACAAGATAATTTTTATAGCAGTTCTTATCCAATAATAATTTATAGGCTTTCTTTTCATAAAGCTCGCAAGGCCATATAACCAAATTACCTCCTTTGTCCGCCATTTTAAAAACGTCACTCCAAGATTGCATTTCCTTTAGCGCTAATTCTTCCTGTCCGCCAGCTTTTGCTAACTTCTTTTGGCTTAACTTCTCCACATCTGCTGAGACCAATTTTACAAATGTATCCACCGAAGGGCAAGATGTTATGCTGTTTTTTTTTTTTGATTTATTAAAGAGGTACATGGGAAATGCACTTACCACAGTGCTATTGTAGCACCCTGAGGATTCGGCTGCTACAGGGGTATTGCACCTCAACCCAGAGGTGTGGTATTCCACTCCCGGGTAAGGATGGAGTATGGAACTGAGCTAGTAGGCTGCATGCACTACATACATCCCATTTCCGGGGGACAGAACAACGGTACTCCCACCAGTATATGTGCAGGTACGACAGCGTCTGTCCCTGGCTGGAGTGGGAGGGGGGTGGAACATCCCAGTAGTGTAGGGGCAGATAGGGGGAGTAGTCTGGGTAAATGTAGGAGCTCATTGGGTGCTGGTCACCTGGGCTCACACATAGAGGGAGTATATAAGGTGGGCACCATCTTAGGACAGGGTCAGTCAGACGGTCAGAGAGAGAGAGCCTGCAGTGAAGCAGAGGAGAAGGAAGAGAGACCCAGAGGCGCAGGATGAGAAGGGACCCCAAGAGCCTGTATGAGAGCTGATAAGGGTGAAGGGTCGGCAAAAGGGTACCGGATCCTAAGCTGGCAGAGGCTAAAGCACACCTTAGCCAGGAACCGGAGGTCGTGGGCAGGATCTGCCACGACCCTCACCAAATCCACCAGGAAGGCACACCATGAATAGGGCCAGGGAAGCCAGAGAAGGTTCAACCACTAAGAGGCCCGAGGGAGCTGGAAAGAGGTGGATCCCTGGTGGGAACGGCCAGAAGAAGGGAGAGTCAGAAAGGAGCTCAGGACCATACTCAAGAATTGCCCGGGAGTTGGCCGAGTCCAGGACCTGGTGGACGCAGCACGGCTAGGGTGGTCACTGATCTGCAGAGTGACCCGAGCAACACCAGTGAGTAAAAACCCTGAACTGCATTTCATGCCTCTGAGTCTCCTTGCTGCACCTTCACAACCACCATCCTCCACGTCTGACCCCCTGAGGCTATACCCCTCCCGTTGGGGGTTATACTACCACAGCTGCACACACACCACCAGCCTCAGCGGACCATCCTGCAGCGGCGGCCTTTTGACCGCAAACCAACGGGTGGCGTAGTCGACACAGAAACAACAACTACCAGGACTGCCGCACACTGAGTTTGACACCCTGGGCACGGACCGGGTCACAGCCACTCGGAGACTACAACCCCCATCTGATCCGGCTCCGGGTATCCCTAACAACATGGCCCAGGGGGCGCGTCAACTTTGGCGTAGTCGGCAGGATCACGTGCCCGCAACAACCGGGTACTGCGTGCCTGAAGAAAAGTTCATGTTTACCGTAAAAAGAAGTCTCCCGCCAATTCCAGAGGGTCCCCGCCATCAGACGCCATCTCGGATCAGTTCCCACCATTTGCCCGTCATCTGCAGTCTTTTCCCGCCATCCGCAGAGTTTCCCGCCACTGGGAAGCGATTCCCGCCTTCAGAAAAGATTTCCCGCCTTGGCAGAGCGGACGCCATTATGGGCGTGCCAAAGGATGGCAAGAGGCCACCTCCCATCGTGGGCCAGGACCGAAAATGGCGCCAAAAGTGGAAACCGCCCCCACCAGCAGAGACTGTGATGATTGATATGTCCATCAGCGTGAGAGAACTGCCCCTGGAACTGGCAATCACAAAGTTGCCCCAGGACCGCCCTCAGGATGGGCGTAGACAGAACAAAAGAAAGAAGATGGGAGCAGCTTGGAGGAGTCTGGAGGAGAGTCCAGAGAGAACACACCCGGAGATGGAGGAAGAGTCAGGCAGCACCGACCCAGTGGTCAGGAGCCTGTTGCAGGTCGCCACTCCAGAAGGCCTGCTGGAGATCCTGGCGCAGCTCCCCGGAGATCGGGAGCGTGCACAGACCGCGCTGGAGGGCCTAGCACGAAGGATGGCCCGGGTGCAGCAGGAAACACTGGCGGAGTGGACCCGAGAGATGGCCCAGCAGGCTGGAGCCCGCCAGCGAAGCATGCCACCCGCAGCGAGGAGCAAGTCCACCTCTGAGGACGGCGAAGGAGGGACGACGGCCGGAGACGACGCCGCGGAGGGAGCCGAAGAGATGAAGGCAGGTAATGGGGACGACCGCATCCCGTGCCCAGAAGCCATAAACCTGCCCGAGCTCCCCGTCGCAGAGCCCGAAGCCCCATTCACCGTTCCCGTAGCCGCTGCGTCATCGCTCCAAGCTAGGCCTCAAGCGGCCGGAGCCGCGGCCACGCCCCCTGTGACGTCACGCGCCTCAAATCAGAGTGCGACCAAGCAGGAAGCGCCACCGGCCTGGTCGCAGGGCCGAGTACCCCCGGGCGCAGCAGTACCAACAGCGCCCTATACCACAGCCGAGCCACCGGCCTGGTCGCTGGGCCAAGTAACCCCGGGCGCCGCCGTCTTCACGGTGCCCTTCACCTTCAGGGTGCCCCAGGCCTGGTCGCAAGGCCTGGTGAACCCGGGCGCCGCTACCACCACCGCGCCCTCAACGTCCACAGCGCCACACCTGGGTGAAGACCTGTTTGCCCAGCAGACATGCCTGGATGGGCAGCCCCCTGTGTGGCCACCGGAGTACCACCATCCCCGACTCCGGAAAGAAAGACCCCTGGATGAGCCCCTGATCCCGGCTCCGGCGCCCGCCAAGATCACCCCACTCTCGTTGGAGGAAGCGCAGTTTGCGTGGGACCCCACAGGAGAAGACCTCATCGGGTTCACCCAAGAGACCCGGGCGGCCGCAGCTGAGCGTGCGGAGAGCTGCCGGCAGCAGCTAGAGGTCTTTGACAGAGAAAGGAGAGAGAGGCGGGTCCGTGAGCAGCGGCTGCAAATAAAAAGTGCAGAACAAAAGTGCCGGACCAGGAGGAACCCCTGTGCAGCCCATGGTCCCCGTGCCACCGGGACTGTCATTAAATTCCAACTGCAGCACGGTTGGGGCTTCATTCGAGATCATCACACCCCCGGCGACGTCTTCGTGACCAGAAGAGATGTCGAGTCCCACCTACCGGAGGGACACAGAGGTCGTGACCTATACCTGGGTGATGAGGTCACCTTCACCCGGCATCAGTGCGCCAAGGGCCCGTATGCCCTGCATGTGCATAGACTGACTGAGGAGGAGCTACGGGGTGAGGAGGATCAAGAGGACCCGGACGGGTCTAAAGATTACCCTCAGCCAAGAGCACACCGCCACTGATGAACTGTAAATAGAATATGTATATAGTTACCCGTGTGGGTATAAGAACTGCTGCTAAATTAAATATATTCCCCGTTGGGACAAGTGTGAACTGTACCCGTGTGTCCCTATCCCCTAACAGGCTGAGGACTGTGAACAGCCATTCCTGTTCCCCACTGGTCGAGGACTGAGAGCGGCCATATTCCCCTTGTACATAGTTGCGCTTTCTAAGGCGCCCCCTACCGGTTTTATAGGAAACTGTTGTTTTTCTACCAGAGACTGTGGCACTTTACCCGGTCACAAGTTGCACCGTGGCCGGAGGAACAAGAAAAAGTTTATACTGCTGAAAGTGTTTATATGTTTTATATGTTGATGTTTTTTAAAAAAATTGTATGTTTTTGGATGTTTATTCTTTTACAGCCCGAGGACGTGCTGTGATTTACCAGGGGGGAATGTAGCACCCTGAGGATTCGGCTGCTACAGGGGTATTGCACCTCAACCCAGAGGTGTGGTATTCCACTCCCGGGTAAGGATGGAGTATGGAACTGAGCTAGTAGGCTGCATGCACTACATACATCCCATTTCCGGGGGACAGAACAACGGTACTCCCACCAGTATATGTGCAGGTACGACAGCGTCTGTCCCTGGCTGGAGTGGGAGGGGGGTGGAACATCCCAGTAGTGTAGGGGCAGATAGGGGGAGTAGTCTGGGTAAATGTAGGAGCTCATTGGGTGCTGGTCACCTGGGCTCACACATAGAGGGAGTATATAAGGTGGGCACCATCTTAGGACAGGGTCAGTCAGTCAGTCAGAGAGAGAGAGCCTGCAGTGAAACAGAGGAGAAGGAAGAGAGACCCAGAGGCGCAGGACGAGAAGGGACCCCAAGAGCCTGTATGAGAGCTGATAAGGGTGAAGGGTCGGCAAAAGGGTACCGGATCCTAAGCTGGCAGAGGCTAAAGCACACCTTAGCCAGGAACCGGAGGTCGTGGGCAGGATCTGCCACGACCCTCACCAAATCCACCAGGAAGGCACACCACGAATAGGGCCAGGGAAGCCAGAGAAGGTTCAACCACTAAGAGGCCCGAGGGAGCTGGACAGAGGTGGATCCCTGGTGGGAACAGCCAGAAGAAGGGAGAGTCAGAAAGGAGCTCAGGACCATACTCAAGAATTGCCCGGGAGTTGGCCGAGTCCAGGACCTGGTGGACGCAGCACGGCTAGGGTGGTCACTGATCTGCAGAGTGACCCGAGCAACACCAGTGAGTAAAAACCCTGAACTGCATTTCATGCCTCTGAGTCTCCTTGCTGCACCTTCACAACCACCATCCTCCACGTCTGACCCCCTGAGGCTATACCCCTCCCGTTGGGGGTTATACTACCACAGCTGCACACACACCACCAGCCTCAGCGGACCATCCTGCAGCGGCGGCCTTTTGACCGCAAACCAACGGGTGGCGTAGTCGACACAGAAACAACAACTACCAGGACTGCGCAACACTGAGTTTGACACCCTGGGCACGGACCGGGTCACAGCCACTCGGAGACTACAACCCCCATCTGATCCGGCTCCGGGTATCCCTAACAACATGGCCCAGGGGGCGCGTCACTATCATCGCCCAAGGGGCCTGATTCCTCGGCTAAGGATTCTAAAATGGCTATTGCTGCTTTTTCCTCTTCTGTATCAAGTTTTGGACCAGTGTGTCACCCTGGCCTGGATGCCACAAGTGTAATTAAAGCTGTGTCTGAGAGCAAGGGGGAGGTTCTCTAGTCAGGGGAACATTAGCATGCAATGCCTCCTGTCTCAGGCCAGTAGGGGGAGCTGGCTGCCCCTATAAAAGCTGGTGCTGGGGGCAGGGTTAGGGAGAACTGGACGACCTGCCTCAGCACTGAGAGGTGTCCCAGAGCAGGGACAGAAAGTTGCATTGTAACCTAAGAGGAAGTGTGGCAGGAGAAGAGCCACAAGCCAGAGACAAGAGGCGCAGTGAGCCTGTCTTGGCAGAGAAAAGACTTACTTTACCAGACTTTGGTGTCTGAGGCTGGGAGGATTCTACATCCCCCAGCAGAGAACCAGTCCGCAAGGGACTGTATATTCCTTGGCCTATGAAGCCTGAAGGCCCTGCCACAACCAAAGGGACCAGTAAAGCCGTACAAGGCTGGGAGCAGAAAGGAACCCACGTCGCAGGCCATACAGGCGAGAATAAACGGAAAGCTCGGAAACGTGGGCTGTTACCCTATCAGGAGGAGATAGCCAGAAGGAGCGCAGAAAGCACGGTAGGCCTACACCCTCACCCTGACCAGGGCCAATTTCCCCGTTGCTCTCAGACATCCAGGTCCCCTCCTAGCTGGGACTGTTTGTGGGTCAGTTTACCTGTTTAGTAAAGACCCTGGACTGCAACCTGTTGTCTGTGTGCTCCTTGCTCCTCCAGCACTATCAGCACTGGGACTCTCACTACCATCACTCCCACCATCCACTATACTGCCCTGGGGCCGCACTCTTCCCGTGGGGAGTAACACTACCCTAGCTGCACACCTCATCAGCCCCAGCGGTCTGCATGCAGCGGCGGTTCCTAATAACCGCAATCCACGGGTGGCGTAGTCGGACATTATCAATAACACATAACGGACTACCACTGGCCTGACCACCCTGAGCCACGGAACCGGGTTGCCACTACTACTCCCATCGTTTCCCTAATTGCCCGGATCCGAGTGCCCCACGGCCCAGGGGGCGAGTCAGCTTTGGCGTAGTCGGCAGGATTTCATGCCCGCAACCACCGGGTACTGCGTGCCTGAAAAAGACTTTTGTAACTTACCTGTGGCGAAGTTTCCCGCCGTCCGGAGTCGTTTCCCGCCATCCGGAGCCGATTCCCGCCATCAGACGCCATCTTGGACCGTTTCCCACCGTCTTCTGCCGTCTTCCCGCCATCCGCAGCTGCTTCCCGCCATCGGACGCCATCTTCAGGACGGCGCGCGGGAAGAAGAGGGGCGTGGACGTCAAAACTGCGTGAGATCCGAAGCTCCGCCCCAAGCACCGACGCTGCGCAAGGTCCTGGAAGGGAGAGAGAGCGACGCTGACGTCATCAGGACGCGACGCCAGGTCCTCGTCCATAGCAGCAGCAGCGGAGCCGCGGCCTACAGAAGAGGATCGTCGGAAGGTAGGCCACGCTTAACTAGGGGGGAGGAAGATGTCGGACACAGAGGCGCCCACTACCACCAACGCAACTGCAGCAGCGGTGATGCCCTTTTCCCTGCCCTACATCCCTGGAGCTGCCTGGCTGCCCAAGTACTCAGGGGAGCCCCATGCCCTAACTGACTTCAAGGAAAGGCTGTACAGTTTGTTCCAAGTTTACCCCCTGACAGAGGAACAGAGGATTAGCATACTAACGGGGCAGTTAACTGGCGCAGCCCAAAGGGAGGTAAAATCATGGCCCACTGAGGAGAAAAGGACTGTGAAGGGTATTCTGGCCCGGCTGCGGGGTACCTTTGACACACGTACCTCCGCTGAGATTAAAATGAGGTTCTATGGATGTAAGCAGCGGGCACAGGACAGCATCAGAGACTATGCCCTAAATTTGCAGGAAGCCCTAAGGGCCATCCAACAAACTGACCCTGGCAGCGTGCAGGAAACGGATAAGTTACTAACAATTCATAGAAGGACTGCTGTCTAGCGCCCACAGGGCCCAACTGCGCCTCATGTTCTTTCAGAACCCTGATCTGACCTTTGCCCAATTTAAGGACAGGGCCATAAGGGTGCTCCGTGAATCCGCAACCAGTGGCGCTATAAACCCCCGGCGCCCTGCTCTCACCTACCACCAGGAGGCGGCGCCCTCCTCTATGGACCCCGTGGGGGCTGATGCACGGGCCCTGAACCAAGCCCCGTCGAAAGATCTGCACCACCAAGTCCAGGAGCTGACCAGGAGCGTCGCAGCGTTGACCAGGACTGTCCAAGCGTTACAAGTGGACCCATCAAGACCCATCGAGCTGGCTTCAAGTCCGGAGGATGTCCCATGGCGTCGACAGAGGAGGATCCCGTCGTTCCGAGGGAGGCCCACAGACCGCTACGCAGAGGATGGACAGCCCATTTGCCGTCGATGCAACCAGCCCGGACACATTTCCAGGTACTGTAATTTAAACGGGTCCAACCTGGGGCAGAGGGCCAACCCCCAGGCATAAGATCACCAGGCCCTTATAATTGGCGTGATAAGTACGTTGGGGGGCGCCCGGTTTTACCCGTGGTGCTGGACGGTATCCCCATGAGCGCCTTGCTGGATACTGGGTCGCAAGTAGTGTTGAGCCACCCCCGTAGTGTTCGGGTTCGGTTCGGTTCGTCGAACACCGGGATGTTCGAGGAACTGTTCGTCGAACTGTTCGTCGAACACCTTAGAACACCGTCGAACACCGTTAAAACCAATGGCAGGCAAACAAAAACACATAGAAACACATAGAAAACACCTTCAAAGGTGTCCAAAAGCTGACAAACTGCTCAGAAGACGCTCTCTTTAAAAAAGCCGGCCGGCAATTCAGCAGCGGCATACACCGGTACCCGACAATTTAGACAAGAAGGAATAGAGCTTCACACATAGATTAGATAGATAGAAACATGTCAGTCACACATATAAGAAGCACAGTGACAGTGTTGCTTACTGTACTTGTCATTTAGTGTAAAGGATTTATTTAAAAAAATAATAGTGTTTTCATGCACCGTCTCTTTAAAAAAGCCAGCCGGCAATTCAGCAGCGGTACCCGACAATTTATAACAGAAAGAATAGAGCATCACACATAGATAGATATAAACATGCCAATCACATACAGTGCCTACAAGTAGTATTCAACCCCCTGCAGATTTAGCTGGTTGACACATGCGGAATTAACTTGGCATTGTGACATTTGTACTGTAGATCAGACTGGAAGTGGGAAATGCACTGCAGCAAATTTTGTTTTTGTTTTTTTTATTTTTTTTTTAAAAACTTTAAAAGTTAATTCAGAGTGTCATTTATTATTCAACCCCTCAAACCACAAGAATTCTGTTTGGTCCCCCTAAAGTATTAAGAAGTAGTTCAGGCACCAAGAATAATGAGCTTCACATGTGTGGATTAAAGATCTCTTTTGCCAGCCTTTTCTGACTATTTAAGACCCTCCCCAAACTTGTGAACAGCACTCAGACATGGTCAACATGGGAAAGACAAAGGAGCATTTCAAGGCCATCAGAGACAAGATCGTGGAGGGTCACAAGGCTGGCAAGGGGTACAAAACCCTTTCCAAGGAGTTGGGCCTACCTGTCTCCACTGTTGGGAGCATCATCCGTAAGTGGAAGGCTTATGGAACTACTGTTAACCTTCCACGGCCTGGACAGCCTTTGAAAGTGTCCTCCTGTGCCGAGGCCAGGCTTGTCCGAAGAGTCAAGGCTAACCCAAGGACAACAAGGAAGGAGCTCCGGGAAGATCTCATGGCAGTGGGGACATTGGTTTCAGTCAATACCATAAGTAACGTACTCCACCGCAATGGTCTCTGTTCCAGACGAGCCTGTATGGTACCTTTACTTTCAAAGCGTCATGTCAAGGCTCGTCTACAGTTTGCTCATGATCACTTGGAGGACTCTGAGACAGACTGGTTCAAGGTTCTATGGTCTGATGAGACCAAGATCGAGATCTTTGGTGCCAACCACACACATGACGTTTGGAGACTGGATAGCACTGCATACGACCCCAAGAATACCATCACTACAGTCAAGCATGGTGGTGGCAGCATCATGCTGTGGGGCTGTTTCTCAGCCAAGGGGCCTGGCCATCTGGTCCGCATCCAAGGGAAGATGGATAGCACGGCCTACCTGGAGATTTTGGCCAAGAACCTCCGCTCCTCCATCAAGGATCTTAAGATGGGTCGTAATTTCCAACAAGACAACGACCCAAAGCACACAGCCAAGAAAACCAAGGCCTGGTTCAAGAGGGAAAAAGTCAAGGTGTTGGAGTGGCCTAGTCAGTCTCCTGACCTTAACCCAATTGAAAACTTGTGGAAGGAGCTCAAGAATAAAGTCCACATGAGACACCCAAAGAACCTAGATAACTTGGAGAAGATCTGCATGGAGGAGTGGGCCAAGATAACTCCACAGACCTGTGCCGGCCTGATCAGGTCTTAGAAAAGACGATTATTAGCTGTAATTGCAAACAAGGGTTATTCCTAGTGTTGAGCCACCCCCGTAGTGTTCGAGTTCGGTTCGGTTCGTCGAACACCCGTGTGTTCGCCGAACTGTTCGTCGAACTGTTCGTCGAACACCTTCGAACACCGTTAAAACCAATGGCAGGCAAACAAAAACACATAGAAACACATAGAAAACACCTTCAAAGGTGTCCAAAAGCTGACAAACTGCTCAGAAGACACAACTAACACATGGAAAAGTGACAAGTACATATAGTCATGCGAAAAGAAAAGAGGTGGAGGAGTAAAAGGAGGGGGAGACACAGATATAGGCATGTCATGCCCTTCTAAAATCCAAAAAGTGAGAAGCCGAGACGGCCAGTCCGCTCCTGCCCGTGCCACCTCCGTGTCGCCGGGTTTGTGCCAGAGCCGCGGTGAACCCTGACGGCCAGCCCCCCTCTCCCAATACTGGTGCCTGTCCGCTGGTGGGTCGAGAGAGCCCCCCTGTGGTGGAGGCAGCTCTAAGCTTTTTAATTTAAATTGTCCCTCTAATTTAAATGAATACACTTTAAATCCATTTACAAGGATCTATTGGAGGGCAAGTCTCATGCCAGCAGCCGCGTAATTCCAGCTCCAGTAGCGTCCACTAAAGCTGCTGCAGTTAAAAAGCTTTTATAAGGATCGAGCTCGGCTGTCCACCGCAAGGCATCCTAGTGCCAGTCCCAGCCCCTATGCCTTGGGGTGCCTCCTGATGCTCTTCACTAAGTATCCCGTGGTCCCGAAGCATTTCCTTTGAAAAAATTAAGTGTCCAAACTACAGGTGGTGTAGCTTGCTTAACAGCCGGGATAATCCGCTGACTAGCAGACACTGCTACTAGGCACAAAGTATTTCCTGGGCTAGATGCAGTCAAAAATTTGTAAGTAGATACTCTCGTTGGATGCTGAGAAAGCATTCCATAGAGTCTCCTGGCACGCCATATATGATTCTCTTAAAAAGCTTGGGGTAGGGGTCTAGGGGACCCTTTTATAGCCAAAATCACGGCCCTGTATCACAATACGTCACCTAGGCTGAAGATAAATGGAACTGTAGCACCGAGGGCTCGGTTGCTACAGACGTATTGCACCTCACCCAGAGGTGTGATATCTCACTCTCAGATAAGGATGGAGTGTGGATCAGGACCCGACACCTGCATGCATTACACCACATTGCCGTGGGGCAGGGCGACCAATATGCCCCTGAGATGGGCACGACAGTCCCTGTCCCTGGCTGGAGTGGGGGGAGGGAACACTGAGGAAGGGGAACCCTGCAGTGCAGGAGCAGGGAGGAAGCAGTTCCTGGGTGCATTGAGAAGGGAGTATAAAAGGTGGGCACCATCTTAGTTCAGTGCAGAGAAGTCTGAGCAGAAGTGGCAGGGAGCAGGGGCTCTGCATGAGCTCTGCTCCGGAGGCGGGCCTAGTAACAGAGGCCCAGGCCTGCAAGAGGGAGAAGGAAGGAAGAGGAGCGGAGAAGGCTCCAGGAACGAGGAATGAAGGGATCCCAGGGGTGCGGACGGGCGAGTCGCCACCGCACGCCCGAATCCACCTGCGTGGAGGGGTCAGGCCAAAGGGGGAGACCGGTCCCCGAACTAGTGGAGGCAGGAAACGACCCTCAGCTAGAAACCGGAGGCTCTGACATTTTATGTGGCGCAGCCCCTTGCTCCACCCGCTAGGAAGGCACCACATAGGGTCAGGGAAACTGGCGCCAAGTTTACCAAGAGGAGGCCCGAGGCAGCCGGACAGAAGTGTTGGTAAGAAAGGCCAGACAAAGGACACACAAAGGGGGTCCTGTGAAGTGCTCCAAAGTTATCTGGGAGTTGTCTGAGCCCCTCACCTGGTGAGCACAGTACGACGTGGGCAGCCGTTACCTGCAGACGTGGTCTGGATAATAAGAACTGTGAGTAAAGGCCCTGAACTGCATCACTGACTCCGTGTCGTTACTGCTGCTGCCCTGCACCATCACCCCCATCCTCCGCATACACTGCCCTGAGGCTATACTCCTCCCGTGGGGAGTTATGCTACGCTCTGCTGCACCCACAACACCAGCCTTAGCGGTCTGCCCTGTAGCGGCGGTTCACTCTGACCGCAATCCACGGGTGGCGTAGTCAGACATTTAAACATCAAAACCAAATAAATAGTTCCGCCACTGGTTTGACCGCCCTGAGCCACGGAACCGGATCGCCGCCACGAAGACTACAACCACCAGCATCCACCAAAAAGGGTCCGGCTCCGGGTGTCCCAAGGCCCAGGGGGTGCGTCAGAACATTTTCATCACCTTTCACAATCACCAATGGGACAAGGCAGGGATGTCCTCTGTCCCCTCTCTTATACATCCTAGTGACGGAGCACCTGCTCTCATCAATTCGCCATAACCCCAATATTAGGTGGATTGAGGTGGGAGGCACCGAGTACAAGTGCTCTCTATTTGCTGATGATGTCCTAGTATATATCACTCAATCACATATATCCATCCCTGCTGTTATGGCTGAAATAGATCACTTTGTTACATGGTAAAATTTTAAAATCAATGCAGCGAAGTCTGAGGCCCTCGATGTCTCCCTCCCTAAATCCATATAGGATTCCATCCAGTCCAACTTTTCCTTTGCCTGGCCCTCACAGGGTATCAAATACTTAGGAATTCCTATTCATAGAGACCTCTCCCATCTATGTTATCTTAATTTTGGGCCCTTTATTGAACAATTCCATACAGACCACGGTTGGCAAGTTAGAACTGTAAGATTCACTACGTGAACCACTGGTGTTTTGTGGAAAAGCACATGTACACCGCGTTCCAAATTATTATGCAAAAAGTGTTTAGGAGTGATAAGGGAAGAATTTGTTTGTTTGTCAGTTAAACTCATTGATGGTGATGTGTGTCAGGGCTCTTTATATCACTGTAAGCAATTGCAGACACCTGTGCTAATTAGTTTGGCAGGTGTGTCCAATGAAAGGCAAGACTACTTAAGAAGGCTCTCTCACATTATTAAGCAGCCTACATTTTCTGCCAAAATGGCAAAGAAAAAGGATGTGTCGGCTGCTGAGAAGCAACAAATTGTGGAGTGTTTAGGTCAAGGCATGACTACAATCAACATTGTGCGATGATCAGGATGAAGTGTCTTGGCAATCAAGAAGTATGTAGCTGATTCACAGTACACACGTGTGCGTGCTGATAAGGGCAAATTGAGGACTCTTTCCTACAGGCAATTACGTCAGGTTGAAACAGCAGCGGCAAAAAAGCCTTGTCATAGCAGCAGACAAGTTTTTGAAGCTGCTTGTGCCTCCAACGTCCCCCGAACAACAAGATGCAGGGTCCTTCAGAGGTTTGCAGCTGTGCATATGCCATCCTGTCGACCTCCTCTATCCACTTCACACAAGCAGAAACGGCTCCAGTGGGCCAAACATTACATGAAGACTGATTTCAAAACTGTTTTGTTCACGGATGAGTGCCGTGCAGCGCTCGATGGTCCAGATGAATGGAGTGGAGGATGGCTGGTTGATGGACACCCCACGCAAACACGGCTACAGCGCCAACAAGGAGGAGGTAGAGTAATGTTTTGGGCTGGAATCATGGGGAGAGAGATTGTCGGCCCCTTTAGGATCCCTGAAGGCGCTAAAGATGAACTCCATAATGTATGTGGATTTTCTCAAACAGCACTTCCTGCCATGGTTCAAGAAGAAGAACCGTGTATTTCACAGCAAGATCATTTTTCTGCATGATAATGCACCATCTCATGCTGCACATAAAACATCTGCATCTCTGGCTGATATGGGCATAAAAGGGGACAAACTTATGGTGTGACCCCCATGCTCCCCTGACCTCTACCCCATTCAGAACCTTTGGAGCATCATTAAAAGGAGTGTCTATGATGGCGGGAGGCAGTTCACATCTAAGCAACAGCTCTGGGAGGGTATTCTGTCCTCATGCAAAACAATTGAAGCAGAAACCATCCAAAACCTGACAAATTCAATGGACGAGAGAGTTCAGAAGCTCCTTTCGAACAAGGGGTCCTATGTGAAAATGTAACATCACCTAGAATAAAGTTTTGAGTTGAAAACTGTTTGATTTCAGTTTCTAACAACCTGCTAATGCTTATAATTTCAAAAATGACCATTTTTTTGGTCTTTATTAAAATGAAAAGGTTGATCGAAAAGTTTGGGGGATCTAAGAGTGTGGCAACCCAGTAGTCATGATTACTTCGAATTCTGACAATATGAGGGTCATGCTGCAGGTAGTGCAGCAAGAAGGCACTTATGTGTCTTGCGCATCTCGGAGCCCCAAAATTATTTTCCGGGCTAGATGCAGCTAAAAATTATTTTTAATTTTAAATCTGGTGAAGCTTATTATAGATGGCCTAATAGGATCAGTGCTGCACACTGCTACAAAGCCCAAATTATTTTCCAGTCAAGATACAGATAAACATGATTAGTAATTTGAAAGCTTAAAACGGTTGGTAGGGTGATTTTAACCAATCATCAAGCTTTTACTCTCCGCAGGATGACACAGGGGTAGAAAAGTCGTTTCGGATCCATGATTTGTTCATCTTTATGAACGTGAGTCTGTCTACATTATCAGTGGAGAGCCGCGTGCGCTTATCTGTCAGCACACCACCAGCAGCGCTGAACACACGTTCAGACAGAACGCTGGCTGCGGGGCATGACAAGATCTCCAAGGCGTAAGTGGCTAGCTCCGGCCATTTATCCAGATTGGAAGCCCAAAAAGAGCAAGGGTCCAGTGACACAGTCGTGGCTTCAATGTTTACTTGGAGATACTCCTGTACCATCGTCTCTAGGCGTTGACTATGTGTCAGACTTCTTGTCTCCTGTGGCCTTGCAAAGGATGGGCTAAAAAAGTGGTGAAATGATTCCGCAAAATTGATGTTACCAGCAGATACTGTGGTTCTGTTACGGTTTGAGTGCTGAACACTTGACGGTCCCACGGTTGGCAAGTTGGAACTGTGAGATTCACTACGTGCACCACTGGTATTTTGTGGAAAAGCACATGTAAGATTCTGCAACAGTCTCTGCTGATACTCCTGCATGCGTGCATCCGTTTCTATGGCAGGAATAATTTCTGCAAATTTACTTTTGTACCGGGGATCTAACAGTGTGGCAACCCAGTAGTCAGGATTATTTCTAATTCTCACAATTCGAGGGTCATGTTGCAGGTAGTGCAGCAAGAAGGCACTCATGTATGTTGCGCATCCAGGAGCACCAAGTCCCTGTTGTGTTGGTGGCGAGGTAGCAATCATGCTTCCTTCCTCTGTCCTCTCCCCCCAACCTCGCACAACAGAAATGTGATCAAGGTCTCCCTCATCTGATGAGTCTTCCATCAGTTCGTCCTCCACTTCTTCCTGGGCTCCTGCACCTTCCTCACTAGTTTGGCTGCTACCATGCGCCCTGGTAAAATCATCTCCCCCACCCTCACATGCCTGCCGCCTTGGTGCTGCCGACCGTCTGGACCTTGCAGATGTTAGCCCTTCCGCATACAACTCCTCCTCCTCTACTTCCTCCACCTCCTCTTGTGCCACCACCTGACTCCGAATTCTGTTTAACATGTGCTCCAGCATGTAAATCACCGGAATAGTCATGCTGATAATGGCATCGTCAGCACTAAACATCTTCGTCGCCATTTCAAAACTGTGCAGAAGGGTGCATAGGTCCCTGATCTGAGACCACTCCTCCAGCGTGATTTGCCCCACCTCTGAATCTCGTTGGCCCAGGCTATACGTCAGAACGTATTGCACCAGGGCTTGTCGGTGCTGCCACAGTCGCTGCAACATGTGCAGAGTTGAATTCCACCGGGTAGGCACATCGCATTTTAGCCGGTGAAGTGGCAGGCCCAACGACTTCTGTAGAGATGTAAGTCGCTGAGCTGCGGGATGCGAACGGCGGAAGTGAGCACACAGCGACCGTGCCCTCTGCAGAAGGCCATCTAGTCTGGGATAGTGGGCTAAAAATTGCTGGACAACCAGGTTCAACACGTGAGCCATACAAGGCACGTGTGTGACATTGCCCCGGCGAAGGGCCGCACCCAGGTTTGCAGCATTGTCGCACACGGCCTTCCCTGGTTTCAGGTCCAGTGGAGACAACCATTCATGAAATTGGTTCTCCAGAGCTGACCACAACTCCTCAGCTGTGTGACTCACATTTCCCAGACATTTCAATGTAAAAACCGCCTGATGACGTTGAGCCCTACTGCCAGCATAGTAAGGAGGTGTGCAGGATCCCTTCTGCGCAGTTAGAAAGCTTGTGGCATGACCAGACAGGCTTTGGGTGCAGGTGGAAGACCGAGAGGAGGTTGAGGAGGCAGAAGCAGTGGAGGAAAAATGACATAAAGAGGATTGACGCACAACTCGTGGGGACGGCAAGACTTGGACAGCAGCCCCTTGTCCTGCTGTCACCATAGTTACCCAGTGCCCAGTCAGCGACATGTAACGCCCCTGTCCATGCCTACTCGTCCAAGTGTCTGTGGTGAAATGCACCCTGTCACACACAGAGTTTCTCAAAGAAGCGGTGATGTTGTGTGCGACATGCTGGTGGAGCGCAGGCACACCTTTCTTTGAGAAGTAGTGCCGACTGGGCATCTGGTACTGGGGCACTGCGACGGACATAAGGTCTCGAAAATCCTCTGTGTCCACCAGGCGGAAAGGCAGCATTTCTGTAGCCAGGAGCTTGCAGATGGTGAAATTCAACCTCTTAGCTTTCTCATGGCTAGGAGGAAATGGTCTTTTACTTGTCCACATCTGAGGGACCGAGGGCTGGCTATTGTGCTTAGACGGGGTTGATAAGGGTGTCCCCGGCAAACTGACGGTCTGTGAGGAAGATGCAGGCGGACATGTTAGGTTGCCTTGATCCAAAGGTGGTGCTATCGATGTCGGACAGCGCTCAAGACCAGCTGGTGTTACCACCTCCAAAGAAAATGATGACCTGCCAATCACGCTGGCTGTTGCGGGTAAAGAGGTGGCAGGTCTGCGCCCCAAAACAGGTGTGACTGCTGTCCCCCCAGTCACAGAGGATGAAGAGGCCGCGGATGCACAAGATATGGCAGACGGTGGTTGGCCCGGCCGGCTAGACCGCATTGTAGCACACTGAGCTTCCCACTGCAACTTATGCTTCATGTCCATGTGCCGGTTCATGCATGAAGTACTCAAACTATGTATTTTTTGGCCTCTACTTAGCTTTTGCTGACAAATGTTACAGATAACACGAGTTGGGTCATCTTTATCGATCTGAAAAAATGCCCAGGCTATGCAAGGCTTAGCACCCATGCGACCTGAAGAGCCACCACGACTTGTGGTGAGAGGCAGAGTTGTGTTTGAGGATGCAGTTGTTGACGTGCTTCCAGTACTACGTCTCTGTCCAGGAAGGCGCAACCTGACCTCGTCGTCACTAGCATCTTCCTCCACCTCCTCTGCTGACCTCATCTCTTGGCTGACTGTGGGTTGACAGTAAGTGGGATCTCCGACCTCATCATCATCACCCTGTGCGTTATCACACCCGTCGTCCTCAGAGCCAACCTGTTCCTGCCCTGACAAAAAACTAAAGTTGTCGCTCCAATCAGGTATTTGAGTCTTATCATCGTCTTCCTCATTGTCTCCACCAACAGGAGTTACAGTTTGGGAATGAGGGTCTACATTATGGTCAGAACCTTCTGCGTCTGGTCCTGGATCCGACTCATAAAGATTCTGGGCATCAGTGCAGATCATTTCCTCGTCTGGATTCACAGAAGCGCTGGAGTCGACCTCTGATTCCCAGGCTATAGTATGAGTAAACAGCTCTGCAGACTCAACCATCTGTTCTACCTCATACTCAGACGGGCAGCTGGAGATTTGGGAGCTGTGAGGAAGCAAGTGCGATTTGGGTGACACCTTTGAGGACTGGAGTATTTGTGATGTTGAAGTTGATGTGGAGGAGAGCCCACTTAAAGGAGCACTTGATATCCGTTGAAGCACCTGCTGTTTTTGTGCCTCATCTGGAATTTGTAGCGATTGGCGTGGCCGTAAGAAAGGGATCTTATCACATTGTCCGCTAAAAGAAGTAGACATTTTAGTTTGGCTGGAAGATGGTCTTTCTTCTGCACCTACCCCACGGACACAACCTTTTTTCCCCTTCCCAACACGCCTATTCCCCTTTCCACCAGCAGCAGGCCTTTTTCCACTCATTTTGGTGGTTAACTAATTCACAACTCTGGAGTTGTTTGCACAAAAAAACAATGGATGGTAACCGAGCAGAGCTGAGTGGCCAAACTGTGGTATTAGGCCAAAACTATTGGCTGGGTTAGATGCAGAAAAAAATTATTTTTAATTTGCAACCTGCTGGAGGTCAGTATAGATGGACTAATAGACCAAGTCCCACACACTGCTAGAAGCCCAAATATTTTTTCAGAGCTAAATGAAGAAAAAAATTATTTTTAATTTGCAACCTGATGGAGGTCAGTATAGATGGACTAATAGACCAAGTCCCACACACTGCTAGAAGCCCAAATATTTTTTCAGAGCTAGATGCAGAAAAAAATTATATTCAGTTTGCAACCTGATGGAGGTCAGTATAGATGGACTAATAGAATGATGCTATGCCCAAAAGATTTTACTTCACTAGGTGCAGTAAAAAAATTGGTATTCTATACACAGGTGGTATATCTTGCAACACAGATAGGCTACTCCACTGACTAACACACTCTGCAATAGGCCAAAAAGGATTAGCTTTGCTAGATTCAGCCAAATGCTGTGAAAAAAACTTGCACAGCACTGGCACAGACCTGCCTGGCAAAAACTGATAGGAACTGATGTAACCTAGTCCTGAAAAGGACTCCAATTACAATTAGTCTTTACTCCCACAATCTATCTATTTAAGAGCACAGACCTGCCTGATAAAAGTCGTAGGAAATGCTGTAACCTAGTCCTTAAAAGGACTGCAATCACAACTATTCCCTACTCCCAAGCTATCTGTATATTTGTGCGAAAATTGGCTTGAAATTAACAAGGTATAGCGCACACAGCAACAGCGGTGCCGTCTAACACGCAGCTGCAGCAGTGAGAAAATGGTGGCGACGGGGAAAATGGCTTGGTCTTATAGGGCAAGGACATGTGACATACACTGCCAATCACACATGCCCTTGCTTGTGTGAAAAAAAGCACTTTGCTCCGTGTGTGCGCTGCTGATAGGCTGACAGATTGCACCTCCCCACTGCAAATGCGGGAAAGAGAAAAAAAAATGGAGATCTTCATTGTTCCTGCAGAGATCCATCCCCTGCCCCTCCCCCCGCCCCGCTGTACACTCAAACTGCGTATTAACATTAATTTTCATCATTACTGAGAAAAAATCCAGTTATGATTTTGGTGCACGAACAGTTATCGAACATAACCTCGAACAGCCGAATTTTTCTCAAATTGTTCGTGTTCGCCGATCGGCTCGAACACCGCCCAAAACAGCTCGAATTTGAGATTGGCGAACAGTTCGAGTAGAACAACGCTCATCTCTAGTTATTCCACAAAATATTAAACATAGGGGTTGAATAATAATTGACCCACACTTTTATGTTTAAAATTTAATAAAATTCAACTGAGCAACATAACTTTTTGGTTTGTAAGATTTATGCTTCTGTTCATAAAACCTACTCTCGAATGCAGTTTGAAGGCTCTAACTTATTTGCATCTTATCAAACCAGCTAAATCTGCAGGGGGTTGAATACTACTTGTAGGCACTGTATATAATAAGTACAGTGATAGTGTTGGTTACTGTACTTGTCATTTAGTGTAAAGGATTTATTTAAAAAAATAATAGTGTTTTCATGCACCGTCTCTTTAAAAAAGCCGGCCGGCAATTCAGCATCTGTACCCGACAATTTAGAACAGAAAGATAGAGCATCACACATAGATTAGATCGATAGAAACATGTCAGTCACATATATAAGAAGTACAGTGACAGTGTTGATTACTGTACTTGTCATTTAGTGTTAAAATAAAGGATTTATTAAAAAAAAAATTGGCATGGGGGTCCCCTTAATTTTAGTCTCTAGCGGAGGTTAAGCAGACGGCTGGGGCAGATGTTTGAAGCCTGGGAAGGGGGTAATACCCACGGAGCTTCCCAGACTACTAATATCAGCCCCCAGCTGAATACCTAGCCTTTACTAGCTATTAAAATGGGGGACCCCCCCCAAAAAATGATGTGGGGTCCCCCCTATTTTAATAGCTAGCAAAGGCTAGGCAGACAGCTGGGGGCTGATATTAATAGCCCAGGAAGGGTACCATGAATATTGGCCCCCTCCCAGGCTAGAAACACCAGCCGTCAGCCGCCCCAGAAATGGCGCATCCATAGGATGCGCCAATTCTGGCACTTAGCCTCGCTCTTCCCACTGCCCTGTATCGGTGGCAGTGGGGTAATAGGGCTGGGGTTGATGTCAGCTTATAATGCCAGCTGACATCAAGCCCAGGTTAGTAATGGAGAGACGTCTATAAGACACCCCCATTACTAACCCCATAGTCAAAGTTAAAAAAAAAAACACAAACACCCAGAATAAAGTCCTTTAATTGAAATAAACACACAATTCTTTATTGTTCTAAATTAAACCATACTTACCATCACGCCCATTCCAGCTGAAGCCAACGATCTCCTGCAATAAAAGTAAAATAATAAAGCAACATCATCCTTACCTTTCCATGGTTCCCAGGACAGCTTCAGCTCTGCTACATCGAGATGACAGGCTGGACCGCAGCAGAACGCTGCCATCCAGCCTGTCATCCTGCAGACACTGAGAAGCGCAGGCATGCTTCCGCTCCTCAGTGTCTCTCTGTGACGGCATAAAGATGAGCCGAGGTCATGTCCAATGAACTCGGCTCACCTCATGCACGTCACTGACAGCGTGGGAGAATTCTCCTGCACTCAGCGCTTCAGCGTGAGAATTTTCCCACGCTGTCAGTGACGTGCATGAGGTGAGCTCTTGTCCAATGAACTCAGCTCACCTCATGTACGTCACTGACAGCGTGGGAGAATTCTCACGCTGAAGCGCTGAGTGCAGGAGAATTTTCCCACGCTGTCAGTGACGTGCATGAGGCTGATATTTAAATTTGGCGCACAAATCGGTGATTGGTCGCGGGCAGCGTCCGCGACCAATCAGCACGGTAGTGTTTAACTTTGGCGGCAAGATCAGTGATTGGTCGCGCGCCAAGACCGCGACCAATCACCGATTTGGGCGCCACATTTAAATATCGGCCGCGACCAATCAGCACAGCGTTGTTTAAATGTGGATCCAAGATCGGTGATTGGTCGCGGCCGATATTTAAATTTGGCGCACAAATCTGTGATTGGTCGCGGGCAGCGTCCGCGACCAATCAGCACAGTAGTGTTTAACTTTGGCGGCAAGATCAGTGATTGGTCGCGGTCAAGACGGCGACCAATCACCGATTTGTGCCGCACATTTAAATAGCGGCCGCGACCAATTGGATGTCAGCGCCGCTCCCCGGTCCTCCCTTCACACCCTAGCCGCATGGATGTCAGCGGCGCTGCCTGTGCGGATACTTCCACTGCGAGAACCCGGGACATGAGCGGGCGCTCGCAGCAGAAGTATCCCGACCCGCAGCGCCGCTCCCCGGTCCTCCCTTCACACCCTAGCCGCTGATGTCCCCACAGTATCCGCATGGTGTTACAAAGGTCCGGACATTTGTGTTAAAAATCGCTGATTGGTCGCTGGCGCTGCCCGCGACCAATCACCGATTTGGGCGCCAAATTTAAATATCAGCCGCGACCAATCACCGATTTGGGCGCCAAATTTAAATATCCTCCACGACCAATCACCCATCTTGGCTCCACATTTAAACACCGCTGTACTGATTGGTCGCGGACGCTATTTAAATGTGGCGCCAAAATCGGTGATTGGTCGCGCCCAGCGTCGGCGACCAATCAGCACAGCGGTGTTTAAATGTGGAGCCAAGATTGGTGATTGGTTGCGGCCGATATTTAAATTTGGCGCCCAAATCGGTGATTGGTCGCGGGCAGCGCCCGCGACCAATCAGCGATTTTTAACACAAATGTCCGGATCTTTGTAATACCATGCGGATACTGTGGGGACATCAGCGGCTAGGGTGTCAAGGGAGGACCGGGGAGCGGCGCTGCGGGTCGGGATACTTCTGCTGCGAGCAGTCGCTCATCTCCCGGCTTCTCGCAACGGAAGTATCCGACCAGGCAGCGGCGCTCCCCGGTCCTCACCAATACGATTAGCTGATTGGTCGCGCTCTCCGCACGCGACCAATCAGTGATCTTGGCGCTAAAGTTAAACACCGCTCTGCTGATTGGTCTCGGACGCTGCCCGCGACCAATCACCGATTTGGGCGCCACATTTAAATAGCGGCCGCGACCAATCAGCGAGCTTGGCGCCAAATTTAAACAACGCTCTGCTGATTGGTCGCGGACTCCAGCCGCGACCAATCAGCGAGATTGGCGCCAAATTTAAACCCCTCTCTGCCAATTGGTCACGGATGCCGGCCGCGACTAATCAGCATTATTGGCGCCAAATTTAAACACCGCTCTGCTGATTGATCGCGGTCGCCGTCCACGACCAATCAGTAGTATTGGCGCCAAATTTAAACCCTGCTCGGCTGATTGGTCACGGTTGCCGGCCGCGACCAATCAGCAGTATTGGCGCCAAATTTAAACCCCGCTCTGCTGATTGGTCACAGTTGCCTTCCGCGACCAATCAGCGATTTTGACGCCAAATTTAAACACCGCTCTGCTGATTGGTCGCGGCCGGCGATTGCGACCAATCAGCATTATTGGCGCCAAATTTAAACCCCGCTCTGCTGATTGGTCGTGACCGCCGGCCGCGACTAATCAACATTGTTGCCGCCAAATTTAAACACCGCTCTGCTGAATGGTCGAGGTCGTGACCAATCACCATTATTGGCGCCAAATTTAAACACCGCTTTGCTGATTGGTCGCGACCACAACCTATCAGCATTATTGGCGCAAAATTTAAACCCCGCTCTGCTGATTAGTCGCGACCGCCGGCCGCGACTAATCAACATTGTTGACGCCAAATTTAAACACCGCTCTGCTGAATGGTCGAGGTCGTGACCAATCACCATTATTGGCGCCAAATTTAAACACCGCTTTGCTGATTGGTCGCGACCACAACCTATCAGCATTATTGGCGCAAAATTTAAACCCCGCTCTGCTGATTAGTCACGACCGCCGGCCGTGACCAATCAGTGATATAGTCGCCAAATTTCAACACCGCTTTGCTGATTGGTCGCGGTTGCTGGCCGCGACCAGTCAGCGATTTTGGCGCCAAATTTAAACACCGCTCTGCTGATTGCGCCGGGTCTGCCGCATACATATTCTAGAATACCCGATGCGTTAGAATTGGGCCACCATCTAGTTTCATGAAATAATTAAAAAAAAAATTGACGTGGGGCTTCGCACTATATTTGTGTCCAGCCAGGTACAGCAGGCAGGAACGGGCTGCCCCCAACCACCAGCTGCCTATTTGTACCTGGCCGGACACAACAATATAGGGAAGCCCTTTTTTTCTTAATTATTTCATGAATTTCATGAAATAATTAAAAAAAAAAATACGTGGGGCTTCGCCCTATTTTTGTGTCCAGCCAGGTACAACTAGGCAGCTGGGGGCTGGAATCTGCAGCGCAGGGAGACCCAAGCTTTCTGGGCCCCACCCGCTGCAAATTGCAGTCCGCAGCCGCCCCGGAAAATGGCGCGTTCATAGAAGTGCCATCTTCTGGCGCTGTACCCAACTCATCCAGGGCCCTGGTGCGGTGGCTCACTGGGTAATAAAGGGGTTAGGGCCAGCTTGGCATTATCAGCTGGCCCTAAGCCCGAAATTCATGGGGTCACGCCAATATTAGACATGACCACTATGAATTTCTAGTAAAGTATTTTAAAAAAACACAACACCCAGAAAAAAGTCCTTTAATTGAAATAAACACACAATTCTTTATTGTTCTAAATTAAACCATACTTACCATCACGCCCATTCCAGCTGAAGCCAACGATCTCCTGCAATAAAAGTAAAATAATAAAGCAACCTCATCCTTACCTTCCCATGGTTCCCAGGACAGCTTCAGCTCTGCTACATCGAGATGACAGGCTGGACCGCAGCAGAACGCTGCCATCCAGCCTGTCATCCCACAGACACTGAGAAGCGCAGGCATGCTTGCGCTCCTCAGTGTCTCGCTGTGACGGCATCCAGATGAGCCGAGGTCATGTCCAATGAACTTCGCTCACCTCATGCACGTCACTGACAGCGTGGAAGAATTCTCCTGCACTCAGCGCTTCAGCGTGAGAATTCTCCCACGCTGTCAGTGACGTACATGAGGTCAGCTGAGTTCAATGGACATGAATGAGCTCACCTCATGCACGTCACTGACAGCGTGGGAAAATTCTCACGCTGAAGCGCTGAGTGCAGGAGAATTCTCCCACGCTGTCAGTGACGTGCATGAGGTGAGCCGAGTTCATTGTCGGCTCATCTTTATGCCGTCACAGCGAGACACTGAGGAGCGCAAGCATGCCTGCGCTTCTCAGTGTCTGCGGGATGACAGGCTGGATGGCAGCGTTCTGCTGCGGTCCAGCCTGTCATCTCGATGTAGCAGAGCTGAAGCCATCCTGGGAACCATGGAAAGGTAAGGATGAGGTTGCTTTATTATTTTTCTTTTATTGCAGGAGATTGTTGGCTTCAGCTGGAATGGGCGTGACGGTAAGTATGGTTTAATTTAGAACAATAAAGAATTGTGTCTTTATTTCAATTAAAGGACTTTATTTTGGGTGTTTGTGTTTTCTTTTAACTTTGACTATGGGGTTAGTAATGGGGGTGTCTTATAGACGTCTCTCCATTACTAACCTGGGCTTGATGTCAGCTGGCATTATAAGCTGACATCAACCCCAGCTCTATTACCCCACTGCCACCGCTACAGGGCAGTGGGAAGAGCGAGGCTAAGTGCCAGAATTGGCGCATCCTATGGATGCGCCATTTCTGGGGCGGCTGACGGCTGGTGTTTCTAGCCTGGGAGGGGGCCAATATTCATGGCACCCTTCCTGGGCTATTAATATCAGCCCCCAGCTGTCTGCCTAGCCTTTGCTAGCTATTAAAATAGGGGGGACCCCCACGTCATTTTTTTTGGGGGGTCCCCCATTTTAATAGCTAGTAAAGGCTAGGTATTCCGCTGGGGGCTGATATTAGTAGCCTGGGAAGCTCCGTGGGTATTACCCCCTTCCCAGGCTTCAAACATCTGCCCCAGCCGTCTGCTTAACCTCCGCTAGAGACTAAAATTACGGGGAACCCCACGCCAATTTTTTTTTAAATAAATCCTTTATTTTAACACTAAATGACAAGTACAGTAATCAACACTATCACTGTACTTCTTATATATGTGACTGACATGTTTCTATCTATCTAATCTATGTGTGATGCTCTATTCCTTCTATTCTAAATTGTCGGGTACAGATGCTGAATTGCCGGCCGGCTTTTTTAAATAGACAGTGCATGAAAACACTATTATTTTTTTTAATAAATCCTTTACACTAAATGACAAGTACAGTAAGCAACACTGTCACTGTACTTCATATATATGTGACTGACATGTTTCTATCTATCTAATCTATGTGTGAAGCTCTATTCTTTCTGTTATAAATTGTCGGGTTCAGATGCTGAATTGCCGGCCGGCTTTTTTAAAGAGACAGTGCATGAAAACACTATTATTTTTTTTAATAAATCCTTTACACTAAATGACAAGTACAGTAAGCAACACTGTCACTGTACTTCATATATATGTGACTGACATGTTTCTATCTATCTAATCTATGTGTGATTCTCTATTCTTTCTATTCCAAATTGTCGGGTACCGCTGCTGAATTGCCGGCCGGCTTTTTTAAAGAGACGGTGCATGAAAACACTATTATTTTTTTAAATAAATTCTTTACACTAAATGACAAGTACAGTAAGCAACACTGTCACTGTACTTCATATATATGTGACTGACATGTTTCTATCTATCTAATCTATGTGTGAAGCTCTATTCTTTCGGTTCTAAATTGTCGGGTACCGGTGTATGCCGCTGCTGAATTGCCGGCTTTTCATGTTTCACTGTTGGCACTGTTCCCATCGATTTGGGCAATCACTGTAATGCCACAACCACCATGGCTGTGGCATTACATTGAGTGGCAGACAATCCCTGCATGATTGGTGCTCTAAATAGCGCCAGACATGCAGGACACGCTTTTGGTGCACGAACAGTTATCGAACATAACCTCGAACAGCCGAATTTTTTGCAAATCGTTCGGGTTCGTCGAACAACTCGAACACCGCCCAAAACAGCTCGAATTTGAGATTGGCGAACAGTTCTAGTCGAACACCGCTCATCTCTAGTCGCAAGTAACCACTATCCCTTATGTACTTTTTAAGCAGTATTGGACTGATGCTGATATCACACGGTATCCAGACAGTAACTTGAGCATCATCGCCAGTAATGGCTTACCCGTGCCGCAGATGGGGTTCAAGGAGATGACCATTAAAATTGGTAAAGTTGAACTACCGGCACAGGGAGTAATTATTGTGGACATTGACCATCGTGAGAGTCACCCTAAAATAACTGTGGGTACTAATGTAATTGAAAATTGTCTTTCAGAAGTAATTGTAATTCTACAACAGGTGGCGGTGAATGCTAGTTCCAGCCAACAGAGAGTCCTCAACAAGGAGATAAAAGCCCTGATGAGACGGCAGCAGGTAGAAATGTCTGGTGGTGAGATCGGTAGCGTAAGACTGAGTGACCCATTCCCCATTTCCATGCCTCCCAAAAGTGAAATGATGATCTGGTGTCGGACTGCAATCGGGTTGAGAGGTAGAGACTACCAAGCCATGGTAGAACCCGTGTACTCAGACAGTAGGCCCACCATTTTGACAGCCCGGGGGGTGGTTGATGTCCGTCATGGGAGGGTGCCCGTCCGCATCCTCAACATTGGGGAGAGGGAGGTACACTTACCCAGGTACGCTACACTCGCCAAACTGTTTGTTGTCGAACACAAAGCTATCAGGGCCGTGGAACCCTTGCCTCCATCTCCACAGGCGGAGGGTAATGGCTCCCAGAAACAAAAGGAGGACTGGTGCTAGAAACTCCACGTGGGTGCTGACTCCACTCCCCTGCACCAAAAGCAAGGAGTCTACCGGGTGGTACAGGAGTACGAGAGAGTCTTTAGTAAGCACCCGCTAGACTTCGGCAGAGTAAAAGGGATAGAACACCACATCCCCACAGGGAGCCACCCACCAATAAAAAAGAGGCACAGACCTGTACCCCCTGCACAATATCAGAACGCAAAGGGCATGCTAAGAGAGATGAAAGAAGCTGGGGTCATTAGAGACAGCTGTAGCCCCTGGGCAGCCCCCTTGGTTCTGGTGAAAAAGAAAGACGGCACCATGAGAATGTGCGTGGACTATAGACAAATCAACCATATCACCCACAAAAACGCATATCCGCTGCCTAGAATAGAGGAGTCTTTAGCCGCACTAAAATCAGCTAACTTCTTTTCTACTTTGGACCTTACTAGCGGGTACTGGCAGGTTCCTGTGGCAGAGGCTGACAAGGAGAAGACCGCCTTCACTACCCCAATGGGACTGAGCGAATTCAACTGTATGCCCTTCGGGCTCTGCAACGCACCAGGGACCTTCCAGAGGCTGATGGAATGCTGTCTAGGGCACCGAAACTTTGAGACGGTCCTCCTTTACCTGGACGACGTGATCGACTATTCGAAGACCTATGAGGACCATCTGAAGCACCTGGCCGAGGTGTTCGAAGCCCTGGCAGGCTATGGCCTGAAGGTGAAACCATCGAAGTGTCACCTGCTGAAACCAAAGGTCCAATACCTAGGGCACGTGGTAAGTGCGGAAGGAGTAGCCCCCGACCCTGACAAGGTCACGGCAATCAAGAGCTGGCCAAGCCCCTCGAACATCAAAGAGGTGAGACAGTTTCTCGGGTTGGTAGGCTACTACCGAAGGTTCATCCCCGGGTTCACTAAGATGGCAGCTCCTATGCAGGACCTCCTGATCGGACAGTCTAAGTCCAGAAGTCAAAAGCCACCCTTCAAGTGGGATAAACCGGAAGAGGAGTCCTTCCGCCAGTTGAAGATGGCCCTCACGGGGGATGAGATCCTGGCCTACCCTGATTATGGTCAGCCTTTTATTCTCCACACGGACGCCAGTAATGTGGGACTGGGAGCCGTACTGTCCCAAAACCAACAGGGCAGAGAAAGGGTGATCGCGTACGCCAGCCGGAAGCTGAGGCCCACCGAGAGGAACCCGGAGAATTACAGCTCCTTCAAGCTAGAATTCTTGGCGGTGGTGTGGGCCGTGACGGGACGCTTCAAGCATTACCTGGCTTCCGCAAAGTTCACAGTGTACATGGACAACAACCCGTTGACACACCTGGACAATGCAAGACTGGCTGCCCTAGAACAGCGGTGGACGGCCCGTCTCTCCAACTATGACTTCGTGATCAAGTACCGGGCCGGCAAAACCAATGCCAACGCAGACGCCCTGTCGAGGATGCCTCACTTACCTGAAGGTGACGAAGACCCAGAAGAGCTGGAGGAGGTAGAACTCCCCGCGTTTCACCGGTATGGAGCCTCTCAATACTCCCACCGCGTGAAGGAGGAGGATCTAACAACCGTGATGATCAATCCCCTACCTCACCACAGCTGGGCCGAGACCCAAGATAGTGACCCTGCCATCCGCCTGGTGAAAGATCTGCTGACCCAGGAAGACGCCCGCATGGATCCGGATGCTCCAGAGGAAGCCAAGCAGCTGTGGAAGGAGAAGAGCAAGCTGTTCCTCTACGAAGGCAAGCTGTGCAGAAGGATTGTCAACCACCGGACGCACGAGCTGACCTGGCAAGTCGTGGTCCCAAGGCGGGATGCAGCTATGGTCCTGGGAGCTTACCATGACAGAGCGGGACACTTCGGTTGGAAGAAACTGGAGTTCCTGCTAAGAGGAAGGTTCTTTTGGGTCGGCATGAGAGGAGCTGTAGAAAAATGGTGCAGAGACTGTGGCCCTTGTCACCTAAGGAGGAAGGACCGCACCAGCCAGAAGACACCCTTGAGGCCCATCGTCACCACGCAGCCTCTTGAGCTGGTAGCTCTGGACCACGTCAAATTGGCTCCAAGCCGGTCTGGATACATCTATGCCCTGACAATCGTGGACCACTATTCCCGTTTTCTAGTGGTGGTCCCGGTAAAGGACTTGACAGCCCAAACAGCGGCCAGAGCCTTCCAGCAATACTTCTGCCGTCCACACGGGTATCCGGAACAGGTCCTGACAGACCAGGGCCCAGCGTTCGAGGCTGAAATCTTCCAAGAGTTCTGCAACCTCTATGGCTGTAAGAAGATTTGGACAACGCCTTACCATCCACAAACCAACGGGATGTGTGAGAAAATGAACAATATAGTCATTGACCTCCTGAAGACGTTGCCCCTGGAGGAACACAGCCTGTGGCCAGAAAAACTGCCGGAACTGATAGACCTATGCAACAATATCCCGGTGAATGCTACAAACTGCACCCCGGCTTACCTGATGCGAGCCAGACTAGGTAAACTGCCCGTAGACCTGGAGATGGGAGTCCTAATACCTGAGGACACCTCCCCGGATGCGAACTGGGATACGGAAAGGCAACTGCAGTACAAGAAGGTACAGGAGAGTGTGGAGAAGAGCCTGGCCCAGTTGAGAGAGAGGCAAGAAAAACTCTTCAATCAACACGCTCCTGCTGGTCCCCTAGAACCTGGTGAGCAAGTCCTAAAGCGAAAAAGAAGGCTACATAAGTTGGATGACCAGTGGGAAAGGGAACCCTACACCGTACTGCAGTCTGACCACGACAACCCAAAGGTGTGCGTAATCACCAAGGACGGAGGAGAAACCACTAGTGTCGTCTCCAGAGACCACCTCAAAAGGTGCCCCGAGCAACTCCGTAGTGCAGAAGAGGATCAGAGTGACCTTGAACCCGCAGAGGACAAGGAAGAAATGATCAGCACCGTTCTCGGAGAGTTCCCTCAGTCCTGGACTCGCATAAATGATGCCATAGTGGTACCCGTCCTGCATTTCCTGCAACCGGCACAGCAACAACCAACACCAGAGCCGGAAAGTGAAGCGGAGCAAGCTGTTCCAGAGGCAGAAGAGCCTGTACCAGCAGCCCAGGAGAGTCAACCCTCTGCTGACAGTGAGCCTGCCATGCCTGCGGTAAGCCAAAGGACCCGCAGATAGCTGCCTGCCCTACCTGTACACTCAGCTGGTAGCTGTACCCCTAACGCTAGTGGGGAAAGCCAGGTTGGTCCACCACCAGACAGTGGGCTACGTAGGTCAACCAGGAGCACAAAGGGGCAGATACCCGCTCGCTGGAGAATATAGAGCGCACTAAGATTGTAAATAACCCTGTTGCTAAATGTTGAATTGTTTGCCAAGTTACATGCATGTTTGGTAATTCTGTGTTTCAGTTTCTTGCAGTTACCGTAAGGACTCAAAGGTTATGGACTTTTTTATAACCGGGACCTTGTATGGACTGCGTTCGGAGCTTAACCAAGGAATGAACTAAGACTGTAAAAGACTTGGGGTAGGACAGACCCCCACCTAGTTAAGGCTCCCCGTTGTATTGGTGATATGGACACCCGGTCACAGGCCACACTGTGACCTTAAGAACTCAATCTGTGCGTCGTTTGTCTATTAATGTTTTATAGATATGCATATTGTCTTTGTTTATTGTTTAGTCCCAGAGTACTAAATTTCACTAGGGGGGAATGTGTCACCCTGGCCTGGATGCCACAAGTGTAATTAAAGCTGTGTCTGAGAGCAAGGGGGAGGTTCTCTAGTCAGGGGAAAATTAGCATGCAATGCCTCCTGTCTCAGGCCAGTAGGGGGAGCTGGCTGCCCCTATAAAAGCTGGTGCTGGGGGCAGGGTTAGGGAGAACTGGACGACCTGCCTCAGCACTGAGTGGTGTCCCAGAGCAGGGACAGAAAGTTGCATTGTAACCTAAGAGGAAGTGTGGCAGGAGAAGAGCCACAAGCCAGAGACAAGAGGCGCAGTGAGCCTGTCTTGGCAGAGAAAAGACTTACTTTACCAGACTTTGGTGTCTGAGGCTGGGAGGATTCTACATCCCCCAGCAGAGAACCAGTCCGCAAGGGACTGTATATTCCTTGGCCTAAGAAGCCTGAAGGCCCTGCCACAACCGAAGGGACCAGTGAAGCCGTACAAGGCTGGGAGCAGAAAGGAACCCACGTCGCAGGCCATACAGGCGAGAAAGCACGGAAAGCTCGGAAACGTGGGCTGTTACCCTATAACGAGGAGATAGCCAGAAGGAGCACAGAAAGCACGGTAGGCCTACACCCTCACCCTGACCAGGGCCAATTTCCCCGTTGCTCTCAGACATCCAGGTCCCCTCCTAGCTGGGACTGTTTGTGGGTCAGTTTACCTGTTTAGTAAAGACCCTGGACTGCAACCTGTTGTCTGTGTGCTCCTTGCTCCTCCAGCACTATCAGCACTGGGACTCTCACTACCATCACTCCCACCATCCACTATACTGCCCTGGGGCCGCACTCTTCCCGTGGGGAGTCACACTACCCTAGCTGCACACCTCATCAGCCCCAGAGGTCTGCATGCAGCGGCGGTTCCTAATAACCGCAATCCACGGGTGGCGTAGTCGGACATTATCAATAACACATAACGGACTACCACTGGCCTGACCACCCTGAGCCACGGAACCGGGTTGCCACTACTACTCCCATCGTTTCCCTAATTGCCTGGATCCGAGTGCCCCACGGCCCAGGGGGCGAATCACCAGCGCACCTCAACAACCATCAGCTGCCCCATCAAACGCATCCGCTGCCTCTTCCTGCTCCTCTGTTACCATGCCAAGTTGTGTCACGCAGGTGTCCGACAGAACCAGCTGTATACCCGCTGCAGTAAGGCTGATTGACAGGCCATCAGCTGTAAGTGAAGCGAACATACCTGCTGTGTGTCTCTGAGCACACCACACGTTTCTCAATCCACCGTAACATCTCCGCCTGCACCTCACTCACGGTCTATCGGTTTGTCCGTTTCACCATACTCTGCCCTCTCTCAGCACTGCAGCCAGCCCTCCATCCCGCTGTTGTGGTCATGTAAAAGATTGTTTCATCCTACGCATGACAAAGCTAAGAGGTTGAACTCCACCATCTCCAATCTGTTGGCCACAGAAATGGTAGTCTTAGGCCCTATTTTTTTTAACTGTAAACACTTCTGATTGAGTCTGCATCTCCTGGGTTGGCTGTAGTGGGCAGGTTTGGGTCTGCGTTAAACTACTTGTAGTCTGATGATATTGATGCCACTTCGGTGGTGTTAGGCCCTCATTTAGGGCAAAGTGAACTCCCCTGGTTAGGGCTCCATCTCCTGGGTTGGCTGTACTGGAAGAGGTGTGGGTCTTATTTACACTATTTGTACAGTAGTGAAATTGATGCCACTTTTAAATTGTGGAGAATCCTGATTGGGTCTCCATCTATTGCACTCCTGATACAGACTCTGCCTGCTGCACTCTGATACAGACTCTGCCTGCTGCACTCTGATACAGACTCTGCCTGATGCACTCCTGATACAGACTCTGCCTGCTGCACTCTGATACAGACTCTGCCTGCTGCACCCCTGATACAGACTCTGCCTGCTGCACTCTGATACAGACTCTGCCTGCTGCACCCCTGATACAGACTCTGCCTGCTGCACTCCTGATACAGACTCTGTCTGCTGCTGCTGCTGCACTTCTGATACAGACTCCGCCTGCTGCACTCTGATACAGACTCTGTCTGCTGCTGCTGCACTTCTGCTACAGACTCTGCCTGCTGCACTCTGATACAGACTCTGCCTGCTGCACCCTGATACAGAATATGCCTGCTGCACCCCTGATACAGACTCTGCCTGCTGCACTCCTGATACAGACTCTGCCTGCTGCACTCTGATACAGACTCTGCCTGCTGCACTCCTGATACAGACTCTGTCTGCTGCACTCTGATACAGACTCTGTCTGCTGCACTCTGATACAGACTCTGTCTGCTGCACTCTGATACAGACTCTGCCTGCTGCACTCCTTATACAGACTCTGCCTGCTGCACCCCTGATACAGACTGCCTGCTGCACCCCTGATACTGACTCTGCCTGCTGCATCCCTGATACAGACTCTGCCTGCTGCACTCCTGATACAGATTCTGCCTGCTGCACTCCTGATACAGACTCTGTCTGCTGCACTCTGATACAGACTCTGCCTGCTGCACTCCTGATACAGACTCTGTCTGCTGCACTCTGATACAGACTCTGTCTGCTGCACTCTGATACAGACTCCGTCTGCTGCACTTCTGATACAGATTCTGCCTGCTGCACTCTGATATGGACTCTGCCTGCTGCACTCTGATACAGTCTCTGCCTGCTGCACTTCGGATACAGACTCTGCCTGCTGCACCCTGATACAGATTCTGCCTGCTGCACTCCGATACAGACTCTGTCTGCTGCACGCTGATACAGACTCTGCCTGCTGCATTCCTGATACAGACTCTGCCTGCTGCACTCCTGACACAGACTCTGTGTGCTGCACTCCTGATGCAGACTCTGCCTGCTGCACTTTGATACAGACACTGCCTGCTGCACCCTGATACAGATTCTGCCTGCTGCACTCCGATACAGACTCTGTCTGCTGCACTCCGATACAGACTCTGTCTGCTGCACTCTGATACAGACTCTGCCTGTTGCATTCCTGATACAGACTCTGCCTGCTGCACTCCTGACACAGACTCTGTCTGCTGCACTCCTGATACAGACTGCCTGCTGCACCCCTGATACTGACTCTGCCTGCTGCATCCCTTATACAGACTCTGTCTGCTGCACTCCGATACAGACTCTGTCTGCTGCACTCTGATACAGACTCTGCCTGCTGCATTCCTGATACAGACTCTGCCTGCTGCATCCCTTATACAGACTCTGCCTGCTGCACTCCTGATACAGACTCTGCCTGCTGCACTCCTGATACAGACTCTGTCTGCTGCACTCCTGATACAGACTCTGTCTGCTGCACTCCTGATACACACTCTGTCTGCTGCACTCCTGATACAGACGCTGTCTGCTGCACTCTGATACAGACTCAGCCTGCTGCACTCTGATACAGACTCTGTCTGCTGCACTCTGATACAGACTCTGTCTGCTGCACTTCTGATACAGATTCTGCCTGCTGCACTCTGATATGGACTCTGCCTGCTGCACACTGATACAGTCTCTGCCTGCTGCACTTCGGATACAGACTCTGCCTGCTGCACTCTGATACAGACTCTGCCTGCTGCACTCTGATACAGACTCTGCCTGCTGCACTTCTGATACAGACTCTGCCTTCTGCACTCTGATACAGGCTCTGCCTGCTGCACTCCTGATACAGACTCTGCCTGCTGCACTCTGATACAGACTCTGTCTGCTGCACTCCTGATACAGACTCTGTCTGCTGCACTCCTGATACAGACGCTGTCTGCTGCACTCTGATGCAGACTCAGCCTGCTGCACTCTGATACAGACTCTGTCTGCTGCACTCTGATACAGACTCTGTCTGCTGCACTTCTGATACAGATTCTGCCTGCTGCACCCCTGATACTGACTCTGCCTGCTGCATCCCTTATACAGACTCTGTCTGCTGCACTCCGATACAGACTCTGTCTGCTGCACTCTGATACAGACTCTGCCTGCTGCATTCCTGATACAGACTCTGCCTGCTGCATCCCTTATACAGACTCTGCCTGCTGCACTCCTGATACAGACTCTGTCTGCTGCACTCCTGATACAGACTCTGCCTGCTGCACTCCTGATACAGACTCTGTCTGCTGCACTCCTGATACAGACTCTGCCTGCTGCACTCCTGATACAGACTCTGCCTGCTGCACTCCTGATACAGACTCTGCCTGCTGCACTCCTGATACAGACTCTGCCTGCTGCACTCCTGATACAGACTCTGCCTGCTGCACTCCTGATACAGACTCTGTCTGCTGCACTCTGATACAGACTCTGTCTGCTGCACTTCTGATACAGATTCTGCCTGCTGCACTCTGATATGGACTCTGCCTGCTGCACTCTGATACAGTCTCTGCCTGCTGCACTTCGGATACAGACTCTGCCTGCTGCACTCTGATACAGACTCTGCCTGCTGCACTCCTGATACAGACTCTGCCTGCTGCACTCTGATACAGACTCTGTCTGCTGCACTCTGATACAGACTCCGTCTGCTGCACTTCTGATACAGATTCTGCCTGCTGCACTCTGATACAGTCTCTGCCTGCTGCACTTTGGATACAGACTTTGCCTGCTGCACTCTGATACAGACTCTGCTTGCTGCACTCCTGATACAGACTCTGCCTGCTGCACTCCTGATGCAGACTCTGCCTGCTGCACTCTGATACAGACTCTGCCTGCTGCACCCTGATACAGATTCTGCCTGCTGCACTCCGATACAGACTCTGTCTGCTGCATTCTGATACAGACTCTGCCTGCTGCACTCTGATACAGACTCTGCCTGCTGCACTCCTGATACAGACTCTGCCTGCTGCACTCTGATGCAGACTCTGCCTGCTGCACCCTGATACAGATTCTGCCTGCTGCACTCTGATACAGACTCTGCCTGCTGCACCCCTGATACAGATTCTGCCTGCTACACTCTGATACAGACGTTGCCTGCTGCACTCTGATACAGACTCTGCTTGCTGCACTCCTGATACAGACTCTGCCTGCTGCACTCCTGATGCAGACTCTGCCTGCTGCACTCTGATACAGACTCTGCCTGCTGCACCCTGATACAGATTCTGCCTGCTGCACTCCGATACAGGCTCTGTCTGCTGCATTCTGATACAGACTCTGCCTGCTGCACTCTGATACAGACTCTGCCTGCTGCACTCCTGATACAGACTCTGTCTGCTGCACTCTGATGCAGACTCTGCCTGCTGCACCCTGATACAGATTCTGCCTGCTGCACTCTGATACAGACTCTGCCTGCTGCACTCTGATACAGACTCCGCCTGCTGCACTCTGATGCAGACTCTGCCTGCTGCACCCTGATACAGATTCTGCCTGCTGCACTCTGATACAGACTCTGCCTGCTGCACTCTGATACAGACTCTGCCTGCTGCACCCCTGATACAGATTCTGCCTGCTACACTCTGATACAGACTTTGCCTGCTGCACTCTGATACAGACTCTGCTTGCTGCACTCCTGATACAGACTCTGCCTGCTGCACTCCTGATGCAGACTCTGCCTGCTGCACTCTGATACAGACTCTGCCTGCTGCACCCTGATACAGATTCTGCCTGCTGCACTCCGATACAGACTCTGTCTGCTGCATTCTGATACAGACTCTGCCTGCTGCACTCTGATACAGACTCTGCCTGCTGCACTCCTGATACAGACTCTGCCTGCTGCACTCTGATGCAGACTCTGCCTGCTGCACCCTGATACAGATTCTGCCTGCTGCACTCTGATACAGACTCTGCCTGCTGCACTCTGATACAGACTCCGCCTGCTGCACTCTGATGCAGACTCTGCCTGCTGCACCCTGATACAGATTCTGCCTGCTGCACTCTGATACAGACTCTGCCTGCTGCACTCTGATACAGACTCTGCCTGCTGCACTCCTGATACAGATTCTGCCTGCTGCACTCCGATACAGACTCTGTCTGCTGCATTCTGATACAGACTCTGCCTGCTGCACTCTGATACAGACTCTGCCTGCTGCACTCTGATACAGACTCTGCCTGCTGCACTCCTGATACAGACTCTGCCTGCTGCACTCTGATGCAGACTCTGCCTGCTGCACCCTGATACAGATTCTGCCTGCTGCACTCTGATACAGACTCTGCCTGCTGCACTCTGATACAGACTCTGCCTGCTGCACCCCTGATACAGATTCTGCCTGCTACACTCTGATACAGACTTTGCCTGCTGCACTCTGATACAGACTCTGCTTGCTGCACTCCTGATACAGACTCTGCCTGCTGCACTCCTGATGCAGACTCTGCCTGCTGCACTCTGATACAGACTCTGCCTGCTGCACCCTGATACAGATTCTGCCTGCTGCACTCCGATACAGACTCTGTCTGCTGCATTCTGATACAGACTCTGCCTGCTGCACTCTGATACAGACTCTGCCTGCTGCACTCCTGATACAGACTCTGCCTGCTGCACTCTGATGCAGACTCTGCCTGCTGCACCCTGATACAGATTCTGCCTGCTGCACTCTGATACAGACTCTGCCTGCTGCACTCTGATACAGACTCTGCCTGCTGCACTCTGATGCAGACTCTGCCTGCTGCACCCTGATACAGATTCTGCCTGCTGCACTCTGATACAGACTCTGCCTGCTGCACTCTGATACAGACTCTGCCTGCTGCACCCCTGATACAGATTCTGCGTGCTACACTCTGATACAGACTTTGCCTGCTGCACTCTGATACAGACTCTGCTTGCTGCACTCCTGATACAGACTCTGCCTGCTGCACTCTGATACAGACTCTGCCTGCTGCACTCCTGATACAGACTCTGCCTGCTGCACTCTGATACAGACTCTGCCTGCTGCACTCTGATACAGACTCTGCCTGCTGCACTCTGATACATACTCTGCCTGCTGCACCCTGATACAGATTCTGCCTGCTGCACTCCGATACAGACTCCTCCTTCTGCACTCTGATGCAGACTCTGCCTGCTGCACCCTGATACAGATTCTGCCTGCTGCACTCTGATACAGACTCTGCCTGCTGCACTCTGATACAGACTCTGCCTGCTGCACTCCTGATACAGATTCTGCCTGCTGCACTCCGATACAGACTCTGTCTGCTGCATTCTGATACCGACTCTGCCTGCTGCACTCTGATACAGACTCTGCCTGCTGCAATCCTGATACAGACTCTGCCTGCTGCACTCTGATGCAGACTCTGCCTGCTGCACCCTGATACAGATTCTGCCTGCTGCACTCTGATACAGACTCTGCCTGCTGCACTCTGATACAGACTCCGCCTGCTGCACTCTGATGCAGACTCTGCCTGCTGCACCCTGATACAGATTCTGCCTGCTGCACTCTGATACAGACTCTGCCTGCTGCACTCTGATACAGACTCTGTCTGCTGCATTCTGATACAGACTCTGCCTGCTGCACTCTGATACAGACTCTGCCTGCTGCATTCTGATACAGACTCTGCCTGCTGCACTCTGATGCAGACTCTGCCTGCTGCACCCTGATACAGATTCTGCCTGCTGCACTCTGATACAGACTCTGCCTGCTGCACTCTGATACAGACTCTGCCTGCTGCACTCCTGATACAGACTCTGCCTGCTGCACTCCTGATACAGATTCTGCCTGCTGCACTCTGATACAGACTCTGCCTGCTGCACTCTGATGCAGACTCTGCCTGCTGCACTCCTGATACAGATTCTGCCTGCTGCACTCTGATACAGACTCTGCCTGCTGCACTCTGATACAGACTCTGCCTGCTGCACTCTGATACAGACTCTGCCTGCTGCACTCCTGATACAGACTCTGCCTGCTGCATTCTGATACAGACTCTGCCTGCTGCACTCTGATACAGACTCTGCCTGCTGCACTCCTGATACAGATTCTGCCTGCTGCACTCTGATACAGACTCTGCCTGCTGCACCATCTAGTCTGTCCTACTGGGTCCAGCTGCTGAGCGTCCGTTGGTCTGTCCTGGAGTGGCACCTGGCGTTCATTGGGAGCCAAATCTAACCTCACCATCAGAGGCTCTAGTGATCAGTCCGGTGCTCGCTTAGTGACGCCCCTCCAGACTCTCCGGGGTCCGTGGCACATTGGTTCTACAAACCACGTCCGTGACAGTGCGCCCTCGCAGGCAGGGTCCTCTCCCCTGTTGTACCAGTCAGTGACCCCTTTTTGACATGTAAAGCGCAACTGAATAAATGTCGCTGTCACAGTAATAATAATTATAGTACTTGTACTCTGGATCAATTGATGGCACTTCCCTGGTGTCTACACCTAATTTGATGTATTTTGGCAGCTTTTGGTACCGTTTCTAGGTGTTGTAATTGCATTTTTTGGTCCCCCCATTGACTCCTATGGGGTTCGGGAATGTTCGACGAACATTGGGCGAATAAATTCGGCGAATATCAATTTGAACTTTTCCGAACCGAACATTGAAATGTTCACTCATGCCTAGTCACAAGCTCTTCTGAATGAAGGGGCAAAAATTACCACAGGTGCCTCCAAAATCTTGTAGTAAGGGACCAACTCCAAATGAATGCCTAAGGATTTGGAATGAGATGTTCTAAAATTCTGGATCCCTATACTTATGTCCATATGGTGTATATGTCTAATAACAATATAAGAAAAACATTGGATAATGAGAGGCTTCTGCGTATATGTGGTCATGGGTGTATGTGTGGGGGGTCCTATCATTTCTAATAATTTGCTGCATTTGGTCATTTATACATTTATAACCCCCCCCCATAGACTTTATTACACATGATTAGATTGGATCTCATTGGCTGCAGGGCTTGTTCTAAGCACATTCTAGAATGTTGTGACATCACAGGATCGGCGCCATGGCGACCTCTGCCTGGACATTATGACATCATGAGGAATATATAAGCAGCCGCGCGCCCGGACCTCCTCTGAGGGATATAGTAGGAGCTTTACAGTAAGTATACGTGTCTTACACTCCTGTCCCTCCTTATTATTCCCCATTTCCCACCTATAGAAGTGTCTGATTTTTTATGACAAGTTTCCTCTACTTCCCAGTTCTCATACCCCATACATTATTTATGAGAAAACCTTATATTGGTTAATGAGCTCGTTATGGCAATATTTACTATTGATAATATTGGTGATTAATATCAAGCGATTTATAAGGAAACTTCTCTATTTCTCCAATTCAGGATTTACGTTTATTTGTATTGAGCAAAAATGCAAGAAGAAATGCGAGAGCAATTCATGTAAGTCATGGATCAGGATAGTGATTGTAATGCCGCCTCTATACGTCTATATAATAATGAATTTCTGTGTCTGATGTCCACTCTTTATGCATGTCCAAATGCCCGGACCTTGGGTCCGTGCGATTACCACAAAGCCAAACTTGTATTTTTTTTTAAGTGGTGAAAAAAAATTACTAAAACCCCAAAAATGATCCTGAGTGGCCATTTTTGAATACCTGTAAGATTATTATTTTTGGTGGATGGAGCGGTGTGGGGCTTGTGTATTTTGCGAGGTGACCTGATGTCTTTATTGATACTATTTTGGGGTAGTTACGACGCTTCGTTCGCTTCGTAATACTTTTTTTGTGGAGTTGCATCAATCAAATCCGCGCAATTTTGCCATTTTGATTTCTTCTTTGCTTTACAGTTTTTACAGATTGGGTCAATTCATTTTATATTTTCATACATCGGACTTTTCTGAACTCGTTGATACCAATTATGTGTATGTTTCTATTTTTATCCTTTCTTTAATATTAAACTGAAGAATAGGGGGGTGATATGATTTTTTTCTTTCCTTTTTTCTCTCTTTTATTAAACCCTCTTGTCACAGTATCATAATGTACAGAACACGTCACAATAGAATATATCACACACTCGCCGAGATAATCAGCCTCAGGTCAGGAGCGGACAGACGCCTTAAATAGGATTAAAATAGGAAGTTTTTATCTGAAAACACAAATATTAAAAAATTCCCATAACTAAGAATAATGAGGGATTGTCCAATGAGAGCGAGCAGAGATCCTGCAGAAAGTGCAGAGGAATTGCTGGAAGTCTACAGAGGATTCAGTATAAGTGCAGAAGAAGCATTGATGGGAAAGTGCTGATCAGATCAGGGGTTAGTCAGATCATTAGCATAATCAGCCCCACCTACAGCAAGCAGCCCAGTAAGTGACATCACTGGAATCAGGGTCTCTGTCCATATATCATGCCGCTCCCATATCAAATAGCAAACAACCTGCTGACAGATTCCCTTTAACAGTGGAATATAGTAAATGTAAAACTGTTGGCAAAGAAGGTGCCCAGAATGGAGGGAGAAGGGGGGATTTACCCCATGTGTCATGGTCACTAATACTGCTGAGCATCTAATAATTCCTGGCGTTTGTAGCTGTCACTATCAGATCTATTCTCCATGTACAATAGGGAGGAGCGCATCACCTTCCTCACAGAAGACATTCAGGAGAAAACCATCTTCATGGAGAAGATAGAGCAGACGATGTAAGTGCTGAGATTTATTGCGCTAATGAAAGCAAATGTTCTAGATGATAAATGATCGATGTTCTTACAGTTTCTCCCCTTCCCCCACTGTGGACGTCACTGACTGTGGGGTTATTACACTTTACCCCAAGTTACAGAAGAGCAGATCTCACAACTTTCCAGCCTTTACATCGTCATTCTCCTCCTGCTGAACTCCTAGATTCCTCTTTCATTGCCCCATAAAGTATGATGTCAACAAGAGTACCCCCAAACACAGTATGATCCCCCCATGGTGCATTCCTCCGCATGCACAGTATAATGATCCTACTGTATCCCAACTCAACTCCCAAGGCGAAGTATGGTGCCTCCAACACAGTATGATCCCCCAACTGTGACCCCCCACAGCTTTCCATGCAGTATAATGGGCCTACATACAGTATAATGGCCCACACTGTATAATGGCCCCCACACAGTATAATGGCCCCCACACAGTATAATGGCCCGCACACAGTATGATGGACCCCACACAAACCTTCACACTGTATAATTGCTTCCACATAGTATAATGCACCTCTCATAATCCTCCATATAGTATAATACACTCTCCATAGTCCTCCATACAATATAATGCACCCCTCATGGTCCTCCATACAATATAATGCATCCCTCATGGTCCTCCATACAATATAATGCACCCCTCATGAGCCTCAATAGAATATACTGCACCCCTCATGGTCCTCCATACAATATAATGCTCTCCCCATGGTCCTCCATACAATATAATGCTCCCCTCATGGTCCTCCACACAATATAATACACTCCCCACAGTACTCCATACAATATAATGCACTCCCCCTGGTCCTCCATACAATATAATACACTCCCCACGGTCCTCCATACAATATAATTCACTCCCCATGGTCCATTATACAGTATAATGCACCCCCCATAGTCCTCCATACAATATAATGCACCCCATGTCGTCCACCACACAGTATAATGCACCCCCCATACTCCTCCATACAATATAATGCACCACCATGGTCCTCCATATAATATAATACACCCCCCATGGTCCTCCATACAATATAATACACCCCCCATAGTCCTCCATACAGTACAATGCCCTCTCCATGGTCTTCCACAGGGCAAACATATCATTGGTGCAACCTGAGCAGCCGCACAGGGGCCCATGAGGTAAGGGGGCCCATTTCTACTCCAAAGCAGGTCCAATTTTGTATTTTAGGAGCTCTTGGGCTGAAAAGGGTCCATATATTGTTCTTGTACAGGGGTGCTTTTCTGTCTGTGTCTACCAGTGGTCCTCCATGCAATATAATGCACTCCCCATAGTCCTCCATACAATATAATGCACACTCCACCTCTCCTGGTTCCACCCGATGCTCCGGTCTGCTGAGCCTATGGTGTGAAGCACCGCACATCTCAGAGCAGCGAGCGCCCTGTAATATCATCGCTGCTCTGACCCGTCAGACACCGAGGCAGAATGATGGGGGATAGGAGATGACAGTTGGTGCTTATTAAATTCTATGGAGAGGAGGAGGAAGAGGCGGATGGAGCAGCGAGAGGCAGACAGACATTCTGCTGCAAGTTCTCTTGAAACAATAGTTCCAGATCTCCATAGAACTTTCTGAGCACCAACTGTCATCTCCTAGCTCAGTGATGGGAACATTTGTGTTCACTGAATACAGATTTTATCTGTGAATTAGGAATTTTGAGAATGAACTGATCGTTCATTCTCAAAGTTCAGGAGGAGAAAGAAGCAGTTTTCTCTTTAATAAGATATATTACAAGTTTCTTATTCTCTTTGTGCTATTGATTTATGAGAAAAAATAAATAAAATGATGGTTACTCTGTAAATTGTGCGATGTTGCTCATTTAATATGAATATTTGAGATGGATTGGGAAAGCACCAATCAGAGGCGGACATACCACTGGTGCAGCCTGTGTAGATGCACAGGGGCCCTAGAGGTGAGGGGCCACTTTCATCTCCATAGCAGGTAGAATGATGCATTATGATCAGCTATTGGATACAGAGGCCCAGATATTATTCCTGCACCGGGCCCTTCTCTGTCTGTGTCCACTCCTGGCATCAATGCTCATCAATAATCCTAATAACTACATTCACAGATGTAACAATTCTTACATTTAGTCCAGAGCTACACTGAGACTTGTAGTGCTACCGACTCATCTTTACCTGCTGGTGATTGCTGAAGCCAATAACGTTGCATGGAACATATTTATTGTAAGGTTGTTGTAGGTTAAAGGGATTGGTCTCAGCTTAGCTGGGGGTCCGACTGCTGGGTCATCCAGCCATCCAGAGAACATTGTTCTGAAGTTAGGAGGATAATTTGTCCGATGTATATTACATGAGGAATAACACTATTTCTGGCCGTTAGATGTGTCCTGTATTGTTCACCAGTCTTCTCCTCTCTCACCTTCAGTTGTCCCTGATCTAGTGGGCAGAAACTCTCTGTTTTGATGTCTCCTATGCACAGTACACAGATACAGAGGGATTCCTGATCTTTTTTCTCTGCTTAGCACGTGTTTAGAAGTAGCAGCAGCATGGAGGACATTATACAGCAGTACTCAGCAGTCTAGCTGTGACTCCAGCTCTGTACTCAGCAGTCTAGCTGTGACTCCAGCTCTGTACTCAGCAGTCTAGCTGTGACTCCAGCTCTGTAATCAGCAGTCTAGCTGTGACTCCAGCTCTGTACTCAGCAGTCTAGCTGTGACTCCAGCTCTGTACTCAGCAGTCTAGCTGTGACTCCAGCTCTGTACTCAGCAGTCTAGCTGTGCATCCAGCTCTTGGAGAAGTTAAGCTTCCTTCTGGCTGCAGCGCTATGTTTCCGTGTCTCCCGCTTCCTGTTTTCTCACTCTGCCCTTCATTCCTCTTCTACAAACTATAATAGGCCGTGTAATCAGACACCACACTGAGCTGACTGTCCATCTTGCTTTCACCAAGATAACCTGTGTTTTTTCTTCAGAGTGGACAGTGAGTTCAGGAGGCGGGGGGAGTAGAAGTGGCTCATAAGTGGAGACGGAAGCAGATTTCTCTGCTAAAATAGATGACACAGCTTCTTACATTTGCTTGTACTATTGAGTTTTTGACCATTTATCACAATTTGATGTGTCTTCCTTGTACGATAGTGATGAAACCAATGATGATCCAGAGTCTGAGAGACATGTGGAATTGGCGGACCTGATCTCGAAGAACATCGTGACTATGTAAGTGCAGAGAATTACTGATCTCATAGAAGTAAACCTTCTAGATGACACCATTCGGCTTCCAGTCATAGGGGCAGTGCCGGCGAGGGATCAGTCACCGCTGTGTATAGACAGAGGCGGCTGTAACTGCGCCCCCCCGCCCTGACTGAGAGCCGGTCCCGATCCTGAGCCAGTGTCAGTCAGTACAGGGGCGGTTAAAGCCGGCGCTCTCTATACACAGCGGTGACTGATCCCCGCCGCTGCCGCCCATCACTGGAGGCTGCCGAGGGAATAACGTTCATTTCCTCTCAGCAGCGGGGCTCTCAGTGCTGGCACCGGGCAGGTATAGGACACTAATAACCTGCAGATTAACCCCATATCTGCTGGTCAATAGCGATTTTTCAGGTGACAGGTTCCCTTTAATGTGACTTCTGTAGAAATATATAGAAACATACAGTATACAAAAAGTCATCTGAGCGCTGGTGTACTGAGGACCCCAGACTGCACGGACATCTGCCGGGAGACACAGACTTTACAATCCAAGATTTCAGTCCAGCAAAGGAAAGAGAATCCCATAAAGGGTAATATTTATTCCACCATGGACAAAATCCCAGAATGATAAAGAATCCAGGAGATAAAGGGTTATTGCAGGAGATCGGTGATGACGTCTCAGTGCCCCGGACCGTTTGGTCCATTTGGCTTTTACCGGATCTGTTTCCTTGTATATTCACAAATTTGGACAAAAAAAAAATTTCCCCTTGTCACCATTTTTCAAGAGTCGTTTTTAAAAATATTTATGTCTAAAAAATAAAAAGTCTCAATCGTCCTCCTTTTCATATTTAAAAAAAATAAAAGTAAAAAACCCCATTTGAAATCATCGAATCAGTAAAAGTCCGATCTATTAAACACCCAGGCAAAAAATATGAAACAGGTCCTAATTATTAAGCGGCAACCAGAGGAAAAAAGACCCCTAAAAAGTAACTTTTATTAATTAAATCTAAAAAGCACTGAAAAAATCCATAGACGAACAACAATGACACTCCTAATAATGGAACCTCAGATTCAGGTCTTATAGCGACAGGAAGGAATACAGGCTAATACTGTCCCTATTCTGTCCCTGATTCCTCTCCCTTCCTGACAGCGGAGGTTGGCACCTTAATTTGTACTTCGTGGCGCCCCCGCTCCATGTCGGTATCCCTTATGTCCCTACAAGGACCCTTATTCTAATATTAAAAAAACACAATGGTGAGAAAAAAATAGAAAAAGGGTGAACGTATAGGTTTAGAAGCCGATATTCATATAATTATAAGAATTACCAAATCTGTTCAATGGGGCATACACCAGCGCCTGGAGACACGAAAGCAAGATTAATCTCAGCATTACTTAGATAAATCAATTCATAGGTAGATGTACTGTAGCCACCAGTATCATGACCCATTCTAACGATCCAATGCACAACTATCTTGATCAATCTTTCTTATCTTAGCTATATAACAATAAATCTCCAGTGCGGGTTCCTCACAGATAGGTATCACATATACAGCAGAACGTTACATCCAAATATTTCATCAGAGCAAAAAAATGCTATCCAGAGGGCTGCTTCACCCAGATGTCTATAGGTTTTCAGCCCACAATTTCAACTAATGGTCTGACAATTCATACAGAGAGAAAATGGCGCTTAACACGTAATAGTCCCATATATATAGTCCCAAATGAAAATGACACTTATCATTAGTAGTCCCTTAGTCACGACGCGTTTCCCCCTGGTTTCCACCAGGGTTCATCAGGGGACCTGAGGAGGATGTCAATCTGCGTACGCAGCAGTCACTGGCTATCTGAGGAGAGAGATTGACGAGACACGAGAATTTCATTTTTTCGGTTGCTGTGCGACCCATAAAAAATACAGTAAGAATAAATTGAAACGTCGTATCTGCGCCAAAATGGTATCAATGAAAAAGAAAGCTCCGGTCTACAGTTACAGGCTCAGAAAATGGGGTCACAAAGCACATTCATTACTTACAAAGATTTACATTATTATTAACCACTAAATCCTAAAATAAACCCTTATAAGTTTACTGTCACTGTATTCTATCCGACCTAAAGAACAATACCGCCCTAAAAAAAATACTGCAATAAAGAGTAATACCGCCCTAAAAATAATACCGCCTTACAGAATAATACCGCCCTAAAGAGTAATACCTCCCTAAAAATAATACCGCCTTACAGAATAATACCGCCCTAAAGAGTAATACCGCCCTAAAAATAATACCGCCTTACAGAATAATACCGCCCTAAAGAGTAATACCGCCCTAAAGAATAATACCGCCCTACAGAATACTGCCTTAAAGAATAATACCGCCCTAAAAAGTAATACCGCAAGAAAGAGTAATACCGCCCTAAAGAGTAATACCGCGCTAAAGAATAATACCACCCTAAAGAGTTTTACCACTCTAAAGAGTAATACTGCCCTACAGAGTAATACAGCCCTACAGAATAATAGCATCCTAAAAAATAATACCATCCTAAAAAATAATACCGCCCTGCAGATTAATACCGCCCTACAGAATAATACTACCTTACAGAGTACTACCTCCCTAAAGAGTAGTACTGCCCTGCAAATAATACAGCCTTACAAAATAATTAGTGCCTTACAGAATAATACCACTCAACAGAGTAATACCACCCTAAAGAATAATACCGTCCTAAAGAGTAATACCGCCCTACAGAATAATACCGTCCTAACGAATAATACCGCCCTACAGAATAATACCGCCCTAATGAATAATACCGCCGTACAGAGTAATACCACCTTACAGAGTAATACCACCCTAAAGAGTAATACCGCCCTAATGAATAATACCGCCCTACAGAGTAATACCACCCTAAAGAGTAATACCGCCCTAAAGAGTAATACCGCCCTACAGAGTAATACCGCCCTAAAGAGTAATACCGCCCTACAGAGCAATACCGCCCTACAGAGTAATACCACCCTAAAGAGTAATACCGCCCTAAAGAATAATACCGCCCTACAGAGTAATACCACCCTAAAGAGTAATACCGCCCTAATGAATAATACCGCCCTACAGAGTAATACCACCCTAAAGAGTAATACCGCCCTAATGAATAATACCGCCCTACAGAGTAATACCACCCTAAAGAGTAATACCGCCCTACAGAGTAATACCACCCTAAAGAGTAATACCGCCCTACAGAGTAATACCGCCCTACAGAGTAATACCACCCTAAAGAGTAATACCGCCCTACAGAGTAATACCACCAGGAAATTTTACCAAATAATGAATGCTGGAATAAGTTGCATTTTTGCCACTTTTGGAATTTTTTTCAAAACCACAACTTGATCTGCAAAAAAATCAAGTCCTCAAATAACTATGGAGACCAAAAAATATAAGGACATAACTCCTGGAAGACAGGGAGCAAAAAATGAAGGCTCAAAAATGGAAACTTTCCCAATCATTATATCATTAAATACGTCTGGGATAGACGTATATGAAAAGCACATAATTCGGGCAGATGGACCATGAGGTCTATTTATACCACCAGCCTTCTAGGTTTCTTCTGTCCATATATAGTGAGCGCCATCTAGTGGTAGCTCCACATAGACAAAATTGTATCATTTGTGTGATGTAGATGGAAAATGTTGGCAAAGTATTTGGGATGGAGGCGAAGGGGCGGAATTTGTTCATAATGCTCTTCATATTGCGAATATTTCTACATTTACATATGAGATGATGATATATGTTCCATGTACCACAGATGGGAACTATTAGCAGAGAAAATTGAGAAAGAAAAGAAAGAACTGAAGATCATGGAGGAATCTCTGTAAGTGCTTTTATCTCAGGTGGAGATGATATAAAACCTGTCTGCACACACTATATACCTGTCTACACTGATAGTTGTCATTCAGGGTGTGAACGTCATGTCTCCGTCTAGGAGGTTTATAGGACACATGATTCAGATGAATTGTATTTATCTGACCCTGTAATATGGGCACCAGGAGAAATAAAACATGAGCCAGCATTTTTCTATGGCTCCTTCCTTTAGAAAGTCACGAGATATAATTATCAGTATGTATACTCTCTATAGCATAGCCCCTGTCTAGGATCCTGGATTGGGGAAGCTGTCTCAGGAGCTCGGCACATGTCCAATCTGTATCCTGACAGATATGGTTGAATAGTGGAGCACAGAGCCGTCAGCTCCCCGCACCACCGCACAACCTGTGCTCCCTGCGCTGTCTCAGGTCTGGTGCAGCAGACATAATGATGTCTCTAGATCACGCTTGTAGCATCCAGTCACACAGCATAGAACAGAGCAGCCTGTAGATTTATGCTCATCATGGGAACTGCGCCCTGTGAGTTTTTTGATGTATGGAGCATGGAGAAAACCTTGGGGCATTATACTGTGGGGGCATCATAGCGCAAGAAGGAAGCCTTGGGGCAGCATCCTGTGTGTGGGTGCAACTTTTTGGGGCATCATGTGTAGGGGCATCTTAATGTGTGCGCTGGGGGTATTATCCTATAGGTGGGAATGCATCACTGGGCCATCAAGCTGTATGGAGGAGCATCGTGGGGTGTCATCACTGGGCCATCATACTGTATGGAGGAACATCATGGGGTGTCATCACTGCGCCATAATACTGTATGGAGGAACATCGTGGGGTGTCATCACTGGGCCATCATACTGTATGGAGGAGCATCGTGGGGTGTCATCACTGGGCCATCATACTGTATGGAGGAACATCATGGGGTGAACTCACCGGGCCACCATACTGTATGGAAGAGCATCGTGGGGTGTCATCACTGGGCCATCATAATGTATGAAGGAGTATCGTGGGGTGTCATCACTGGGCCATCATACTGTATGGAGTAACATCATGGGGTGTCATCACTGGGCCATCATACTGTATGGAAGAGCATCGTGGGGTGTCATCACTGGGCCATCATACTGTATGGAGGAGCATCGTGGGGTGTCATCACTGGGCCATCATACTGTATGGAGGGGCATGGAGCATCGTGGGGTGTCATCACTGGGCCATCATACTGTATGGAGGAGCATCGTGGGGTGTCATCACTGGGCCATCATACTGTATAGAGGGGCATGGAGCATCGTGGGGTGTCATCACTGGGCCATCATACTGTATGAAGGAGCATCATGGGGTTTATACTATGGGGGTGGGACATATACGGGGGTATTCTACTGTGATAGATCACTAAGTGCAATCACAACACATTACCTTCTTTTCTGTCGGTCACAGTTGGGGGTGCGATGTAGGAATGTGACACTATAAGAGCACGGGACCCCACATGTAATCATGAGTGCAGAAGAAATAGAAAGTAATTGCCAAAAACCATTCTCATCCCTTCCTTTCTTTAAATATTACAGTTGAAAAGAAAACCCAAAATGTAATTTTTTATTGCAGATTTAGAGTTTATGCATCAAGTAAATATAGGGGGCGCATTACTCAGGGGCCTTAAGTGCAATTTAACCCTTTAATGACGTGACTAATTTTTAACTTTAAGAAACAGTTACTTTTGTTAATAGAACAATAAAGTGTATTGGACTAAGGCCCTTATACATCAAGCTGGTTTTGATGAGGGATGTGGTGGCATCAGACTCTCCTGATCAATGAAGGGGTGTCTGCCTCATCATGAATCAGGGGCATCTGACAAGTGGCGTGCACTTCTGTGTTGCAAAATTTTTACGCAACTCCAAGTTAGACTAAAATATTGTGACTTTTCAATGCGAATTATGCCAGAATTCTGGTTAAATTACTTTGATAAATTTGGGCCTTAGACTGTATAAAAATTGAAAGGGTCCAGTAAAAAACACATTACTTAACCCTCCATCATCCTGAGCTGACAAAGAAGCTGCAGGGAGCGGAAGCTGCTATTACTTAGTGGTGCCCCCTGCAGTCACAATACACCCTGAGTGGTGCAATCGCCCCGATATGTCACCTTTGTCGGATCATTGTGGGTCTGAGGTCGCTGTGATACATTCGCTGTTGTGAAAGCTTTGTTAATACTTTTCTTTTCTTCACTTCTCCTAAAGATGGATCCACAAAATCCTGACTACTCCATCGACTTTCATCCCTGATAGGTTTCCAAAACCTCTGTGGCGTCCGACCCTGGGATCCATCAAGTACGTATGTTATTTCTGGAAATATAACACTATCTGACCAGCCTGATATTTCATACAAGGTTGTGTTTTCTCTGACCCGCTGGTGGAGGACAGTATTTGTAGTGACCCGGCTATTTATTGCTCTCGCCTAACACATAGGATGATCTCTGTTTCATGTCCTATAGGGAGGAGACCCCAGAACAGATGATGGAAGACGCGGTCAACGAGAAGATCGCAGTTCTGTAAGTGCAGATATTCACTGTTAATAGAAGCTATAGATGTGGTCATATAAGAGAAATGGAACGTAGCTGCAACATCACTTACTCTCATCCCTCCCATAACCCATATCAGTCACATTTATGTGGTTTCCCAATATAAAAACATTTGGCTAACAATTGGAAATGGTGCAATGACAGTGATTAGCGGCAGCGGTCATGTGGTTAGTCACTAACTTCATTGCTGCAATACAGGATTTATCATGCCAGCAATGGATCTTTTATTATTTTACACAATTTTCTCCATTTTGGTCTAATTATACAATTCCCGATAATGTTGCTGTCTCACAGTCTCCTGTTGGCTTATGGGACGGTCAGGTTTGGGCAGTCAGTGATCGGGGTCTGTATTCGGACCGCGCTCCACGGAAGTCTGAACTAGGCATTAATGTATCCAAATAAATTGTAGACCCTGCGGACCCCAACCTGCATGGCCGCTACCAGGTAACAGTCAGGGTCAGGTAATCAGGGGGGTCTCCATCTGGATCCAGACATCTGCTTCCCTGGTACTGGGGGCAGATCCTAACGAGTGGTCATTTTACTTCTGGAGAGCCCTTTATCTGTGATGGAAGAAATGGACACATTTTGCTAAGAAAGTTGGAGTGAGAAACTGGGGAATTTCCTGTCTGTCGCGTCCTGAGAACGAATCTTTACAGAACCTAATCCCCCCCGTTACTGCACATTTAGGCTGCGTGCCCACTATGCGTTTTTCAAGCGTTTTTGCCACGGAATTTTCGCAGTGAAAACGCTTAAAAAATGCTCGGTAAAACGTGCCCCATGGTCCCCAATGATAATCCGCATGTGCTGTGCACATGCTGCGGAAATTTCCGCTGCGGATTATCATTGTGGAAAAATACGCAGCATGTCCATTAATTTTGCGGACACGCAGCGTAATTGCCGCCATTGACATGCATTGAAACGCTTAACATCCGTATGTATACATGTATACATGGGGATGTTAATGCGGTTTAATGTGCGGATGGTACCCGGGTTTGGAGAAGATGAGACTCTCTTCCAGACCCAGGTACCATAGAACCTGTTAAAAAAAGAATTTAAAATAAAAAATAAAGATTATACTCACCTTCTGATGGCCCCCGGCCTTCTTCTCCGCTCCGTCTGGTGTGTTGTATGGGTTGCGGTGGTGTGAGGACCTGACATGACGTCATTCAGTCACGTGACAGGTCATGCGACTGCTGATGTCGCGGTCGCGTGACCTGTCACATGACTCAATGACGTCATCGCAGGTCCTTCACACCACCGCGTGCCACCCAACACACCGGACGCATCGCTGAGGAGGCCGAGAGACACCGGAAGGTAAGTATAATCTTTATTTTTTACAATTCTTATTCTTTTTTTTTAACTATTACTTGGTCACACTATATAAATCCATGCATGTTGCATGGATTTATATAGTGTGAACAAGTTGTCAAGCGCTTTTCCAAGTGATGCTAAAATTGCTAGGAAAAGTATTTGATAACCTGCATGCAGAAATGCTGCAAAGACGCTTGACAAACGCTTCTACCTGGCGGGAAAAACCCATGTAAAATCCACATGCGCTTTTCCTGCCAGGGAGAAGCAGAAAAAATATGCAGCATTTCTGCATCGTGGGCACATAGCCTTACATGAGATGATATATGTTTCATGTACTGTAGGGAGAAGACCACTAACATCAACAGGATAAAGAAGAAGAAGACCACCATCAGGAGCAGGTAAGAGCAGAGACTACTGAGCAAACATTCTAGATGACATAATGATAGAGATGATTCCTGACCACCGTATATACCTGACTGCAGGGCCGGCTCCAGGTTTTTCTGGGCCCCGGGCGAAAGAGTCTCAGTGGGCCCCTTTAACACATACCACGATTCATGATGCAGAGAAATATATATATATAGTACAATGCAAAGATTTCACTTCTTACATTACATGAGTGATATCTATTGTAAATTCCACAATAGCTCAGAAACCGGTGAATCGCTCCACACAGAATACTGGCCCCCATATAAGGCTCCATACGGAATACTGGCCCTCATATAAGGCTCCATACAGAATACTGGCCCCCATATAACGCTCCACACAGGATACTGGTCCCCTTATAAAGCTCCATACAGGATACTGGCCCCCATATAACGCTCCATACAGGATACTGGTCCCCTTATAAAACTCCATACAGGATACTGGCCCCCATATAACGCTCCATACAGGATACCGGTCCCCTTATAACGCTCCATACAGGATACCGGTCCCCTTATAACGTTCCATACAGGATACTGGCACCCATATAATGCTGCATGCAGGCTGTTAACCACCACATAATGCCCCATACAGGCTGTCCCCCCCTTATAATGCTCCATGCAGGCTGTTACCCCCCACATAATGCCCCATACAGGCCCCCCCCTTTTAATGCTCCATGCAGGCTGTTACCCCCCACATAATGCCCCATACAGGCTGCCCCCCCTTATAATGCTCCATGCAGGCTGTTCCCCCCCACATAATGCCCCATGCAGGCTGTTCCCCCCCACATAATGCACTATGCAGGCTGCCCCCCCCTTTATAATGCCCCATGCAGGCTGTTCCCCCCCACATAATGCACTATGCAGGCTGCCCCCCCCTTTATAATGCCCCATGCAGGCTGTTCCCCACCTTATAATGCCCCATGCAGGATGTCACCCCCCTCTTTATAATGCCCCATGCAGGATGTCCCCCCCTCTCTTTATAATGCTCCATGCCTCCATACATTAAAAAAAAAAAAAATCAAATACTCACCTCCCTTCTCCTCACCTGCTACCTGCTGCCCGCTGCCCGCTGCTTGGGTCCGAACTCCAGCGTTGTCGGCGTCTTCCCCCTCAGCGCTCCCTGTGACGGCTCAGGGGAGGGTGTGGTGTAAAGACGTCACTGCGCCCTCTGACCTGAGACGTCACAGGGAGCGCAGAGCAGGAAGACAGCTGATCTGCGGAGGCACGGGGAGAGGTAAGTATCCAGCTGCCGGGGCCCTGAGCAAGCGGGAGGGAGCGGGCGCTGACACCGCTCTCCTCCGCCCATAGCCCAGCGGGGTGCGCGACTGCCAGTGGGCCCGTCTGCCTGCTCAGGGCCCCGGCATTTGCCCGGGTGCGCCGGGTGCTGACGCCGGCCCTGCCTAACTTTACAGACAGCGGCCATTTATTGTCACCACTCACACATCTTATATACCTGACTGCACAGACAGCGGCCATTTATTGTCACGGCTCACACATCCTATATACCTGACTGTACAGACAGCGGCCATTTATTGTCACCACTCACACATCTTATATACCTGACTGCACAGACAGCGGCCATTTATTGTCACCACTCACACATCTTATATACCTGACTGCACAGACAGCGGCCATTTATTATCACCACTCACACATCTTATATACCTGACTGTACAGACAGCGGCCATTTATTATCACCGCTCACACATCTTATATACCTGACTGTACAGACAGCGGCCATTTATTGTCACCACTCACACATCTTATATACCTGACTGCACAGACAGCGGCCATTTATTATCACCGCTCACACATCTTATATACCTGACTGCACAGACAGCTGCCATTTATTATCACCACTCACACATCTTATATACCTGACTGCACAGACAGCGGCCATTTATTATCACCACTCACACATCTTATATACCTGACTGTACAGACAGCGGCCATTTATTGTCACCACTCACACATCTTATATACCTGACTGTACAGACAGCGGCCATTTATTGTCACCACTCACACATCTTATATACCTGACTGTACAGACAGCGGCCATTTATTATCACCGCTCACACATCTTATATACCTGACTGCACAGACAGCGGCCATTTATTATCACCACTCACACATCTTATATACCTGACTGCACAGACAGCGGCCATTTATTGTCACCACTCACACATCTTATATACCTGACTGCACAGACAGCGGCCATTTATTATCACCACTCACACATCTTATATACCTGACTGCACAGACAGCGGCCATTTATTGTCACCACTCACACATCTTATATACCTGACTGCACAGACAACGGCCATTTATTGTCACCGCTCACACATCTTATATACCTGACTGCACAGACAGCGGCCATTTATTATCACCACTCACACATCTTATATACCTGACTGTACAGACAGCGGCCATTTATTATCACCACTCACACATCTTATATACCTGACTGTACAGACAGCGGCCATTTATTATCACCACTCACACATCTTATATACCTGACTGTACAGACAGCGGCCATTTATTGTCACCACTCACACATCTTATATACCTGACTGCACAGACAGCGGCCATTTATTGTCACCACTCACACATCTTATATACCTGACTGCACAGACAGCGGCCATTTATTATCACCACTCACACATCTTATATACCTGACTGCACAGACAGCGACCATTTATTGTCACCACTCACACATCTTATATACCTGACTGCACAGACAGCGGCCATTTATTATCACCACTCACACATCTTATATACCTGACTGTACAGACAGCGGCCATTTATTATCACCACTCACACATCTTATATACCTGACTGCACAGACAGCGGCCATTTATTATCACCACTCACACATCTTATATACCTGACTGTACAGACAGCGGCCATTTATTATCACCGCTCACACATCTTATATATCTGACTGTACAGACAGCGGCCATTTATTATCACCACTCACACATCTTATATACCTGACTGTACAGACAGCAGCCATTTATTATCACCACTCACACATCTTATATACCTGACTGCACAGACAGCGGCCATTTATTGTCACCACTCACACATCTTATATACCTGACTGTACAGACAGCGGCCATTTATTATCACCACTCACACATCTTATATACCTGACTGCACAGACAGCTGCCATTTATTATCACCACTCACACATCTTATATACCTGACTGTACAGACAGCGGCCATTTATTATCACCACTCACACATCTTATATACCTGACTGCACAGACAGCGGCCATTTATTGTCACCACTCACACATCTTATATACCTGACTGTACAGACAGCGGCCATTTATTATCACCGCTCACACATCTTATATACCTGACTGCACAGACAGCGGCCATTTATTGTCACCGCTCACACATCTTATATACCTGACTGCACAGACAGCGGCCATTTATTGTCACCACTCACACATCTTATATACCTGACTGTACAGACAGCGGCCATTTATTATCACCACTCACACATCTTATATACCTGACTGCACAGACAGCGGCCATTTATTGTCACCGCTCACACATCTTATATACCTGACTGCACAGACAGCGGCCATTTATTGTCACCACTCACACATCTTATATACCTAACTGTACAGACAGCGGCCATTTATTGTCACCACTCACACATCTTATATACCTGACTGCACAGACAGCGGCCATTTATTATCACCACTCACACATCTTATATACCTGACTGCACAGACAGCGGCCATTTATTGTCACCACTCACACATCTTATATACCTGACTGTACAGACAGCGGCCATTTATTATCACCACTCACACATCTTATATACCTGACTGTACAGACAGCGGCCATTTATTATCACCACTCACACATCTTATATACCTGACTGTACAGACAGCGGCCATTTATTGTCACCACTCACACATCTTATATACCTGACTGTACAGACAGCGGCCATTTATTTATTGCACTCAATATCATAGGATCTCTGGAAATGGAGGATGTTTTCTTAACACTAATGTTACCTTGTTTCTGTCTATTTTTTTAGGCTTCGATGCTTCTTCTTCCATTTCTGTTGTTTCAATATCTAAAACAGTGAGTATACAAGATCCTTTCTGTACATGTCACCCCCAGGTCTCACCATCAGTTTGTTATATGCCCACCACCAGGTCTCATCGTCATTCTGTAATATGTCCAACCCCAGGTCTCACCGTCATTCTGTAATATATCCACCCCCAGGTCTTACCGTCATTCTGTTATATGTCCACCCCCAGGTCTTACTGTCATTCTATAATATGTCCACCCCCAAGTCTCACCATCATTCTGTAATATGTCCATCCCCCAGGTCTCACCATCATTCTGTAATATGTCCACCCCTGGTCTCACCGTCATTCTATAATATGCCCACCACCAGGTCTCACCATCATCCTGTAATATGTCCACCCTCAGGTCTCATCGTCATTCTGTAATATGTCCAACCCCAGGTCTCACCGTCATTCTGTAATATGTCCACCCCCAGGTCTTACCATCATTCTGTTATATGTCCACCCCCAGGTCTTACTGTCATTCTATAATATGTCGACCCCCAAATCTCACCATCATTCTGTAATATGTCCATCCCCCAGGTCTCACCATCATTCTGTAATATGTCCACCCCTGGTCTCACCATCATTCTGTAATATGTCCACCCCAGGTCTTACCATCTTTCTGTTATATGTCCACCCCCAGGTCTTACTGTTATTCTATAATATGTCCACCCCCAGGTCTCACCATCATTCTGTAATATGTCCACCACCAGGTCTTACCGTCATTCTGTAATCTGGTTTTCTTGTGCATCATCTTTAGAAGAGGCTTCCTTCTGAGCCAACAGACATGCAGAAAAATTTGATGCAGTGTATGATCTGAGCACTGACAAGCTGACCCCCCACCACTGTAACCTCTGCAGCAATGCTGACAGCATTTGTATGTCTATTTTGAAAAGACAACCTCTCGATATAACGCTGATCACTTGCACTCAACTTCTTTGGTTCACCATTGCGAGGCCAGTTCTGAGTGGAACCTGTCTTGTTAAACTGCTGTCTGGTCTTGGCCAGCGTGCTGCACCTCTCTTTCAGGGTTTTGGCAATCGTCTTATAGCCTAGGCCATCTTTATATAGAGCAACAATTCTTTTTTTCAGATCCTCAGAGTTCTTTGCCATGAGGTGCCATGTTGAACTTCCAGTGACCTGTATGAGAGAGTGTGACAGCGATGACACCAAATTTACTACATCTGCTCCCCATTCACACCTGAGACCTTGCAACACTAATGAGCCACATGACACTGGGGAGGGAAAATGCCTCATTGAGCACAATTTGGCCATTTACACTTAGGGGTGTACTCACTTTTGTGATGCACTGTAGGTCCTTAGGATAGCTCATCAATATCTTGTGACTGAAATGCGCTTTAACAATATTGTTCGTTATATCTCCACTCTATATAGGAAAATGCCGCTTACCACCTCGGCAACAACATCAGCCTTTACTACTTCGGCAGCAACACCAGCCTTTACTACTTCGGCAGCAACACCAGCCTTTACCACTTCGGTAGCAACACCAGCATTTACCACCTTGGAAATACCAGCCTTTACCACCTTGGCATCACCACCAGCCTTTACCACCTTGACATCACCATCAGCCTTTACCACCTTGGCATCACCACCAGCCTTTACCACCTCAGCATCACCACCAGCCTTTACCACCTCAGCATCACCACCAGCCTTTATCAACTCGGCATCACCACCAGCCTTTACCACCTCGGCATCACCACCAGCTTTTACCACCTAGGTATCACCACCAGTCTTTACCACCTGGGCATCACCACAAACCTTTAACACCTCGGCATCACCACCAGCCTTTATCACCTCGGCATCACCACCAGCTTTTACCACCTGGGCATCACCAAAAGCCTTTACCACCTCGGCATCACCACCAGCCTTTACCACCTCGGCATCACTACCAGCCTTTACCACCTGGGCATCACCCCCAGACTTTACTACCTCGGCATTACCACCAGCCTTTACTACCTGGGCATCACCACCAGCCTTTACCACCTGGGCATCACCACCAGCCATTACCACCTCAGCATCAACATCAGCCTTTACCACCTGGGCATCACCAGCAGCCTTTACCACCTCGGCATCACCACCAGCCTTTACCACCTGGGCATCACCACCAGCCATTACCACCTCGGCATCACCACCAGCCTTTACCACCTGGGCATCACCACCAGCCTTTACCACCTCGGCATCACCACCAGCCTTTACCACCTTGGCATCATCACCAGCCTTTACCACCTCGGCATCACTACCAGCCTTTACCACCTCGGCATCACTACCAGCCTTTACCACCTGTGCATCACCACCAGCATTGGCCACTTCGGAATCACCACCAGCCTTTGCCACTTGTGCATCACTACCAGCCTCTGCCACCTCGGCAGCAACACCAGCCTCTGCCACCACGGCAGCAACACCAGCCTCTGCCACCTCGGCAGCAACACCAGCCTCTGCCACCACGGCCGCAACACCAGCCTCTGCCACCTCGGCAGCAACACCAGCCTTTGCCACCTCGTCAGCAGACCAAGAGGTTGTCCAACCAGTTTTATATATTTTTTTATTTATGACACCCCAATAAATTGTATTGTACTCTACCCTTCATTCCTCTTTAATTTCACTTCATTTTCTGCACCCTTTTTGTTTACATGCTGCTCTCCAGACTGGGAAACTCCCTGTGACCTTTTTTCTAATCTCACAACCAGAACTGGCACTGTCTGGCTCAGTTGTGCAGCACTGTCTGGCTCAGTTGTGCAGCACTGTCTGGCTCAGTTGTGCAGTACTGCCTGGCTCAGTTGTGCAGCACTGTCTGGCTCAGTTGTGCAGCACTGTCTGGCTCAGTTGTGCAGCACTGCCTGGCTCAGTTGTGCAGCACTGTCTGGCTCAGTTGTGCAGTACTGCCTGGCTCAGTTGTGCAGCACTGTCTGGCTCAGTTGTGCAGCACTGCCTGGCTCAGTTGTGCAGCACTGTCTGGCTCAGTTGTGCAGCACTGTCTGGCTCAGTTGTGCAGCACTGCCTGGCTCAATTGCGCAGCACTGCCTTCTGCCCGCCTAATACGCAGCATTGTCTGTTAGTAATCTGCCCCAGCACTGACCACATTCATTCCAGCTTTGGCGCTGACTGAGCAGTGATCCTGTGCTTTCATCTGTGGCAGTGCAGCACCGATCACTACTCCTCACACCACATCCACAATGGTGATAGAGTCATCACATGTCCCCAGGGGTATAATGTTTGCGGTCACAGAAAGTGTGACTGGGCGCCTGCTGACGCCAGTGTCTACTTCAGTTGGATATGCACCCGGATGCACAATCAGCTGAAGTGTGTTACAGCGCAGAGACGTGCTGGGTCCTTGCACTGCAAAACAGACCGTCGCCCAGAGACCAGCAGCTGAGGTTGGCGTGCCAGGCATAGATGTCGCATGGCAGTGACGTTACCCTACACACACAGTCTGGCCTATGCTGGGGCTACACCATGTTTGGTCACAACATGGGTCAAGCTGCCAAACTTCGCTCTATGCCGCTGCTACATGGTAACGCGATGCCGGCGAGTAGGGTCACATTGTGAACCCCGCAGTGGTGTGACAAGTCCTGATTTTTTTAATCTGCTTGTTGCGGTACGTAGGGGACGTAATGTGACCCTATTCACTTTATTTCTGCCGCTAAGTCATGTAGCAGAAGCTTACAGTGATTATGCTGCACAACCTGCGCCATGGCCAAATCACTGTGTAACCAGCATCATACAGTATATAATAGTGTAATGTAGAGCTGAATAACCAGATTCACAGGACTCCATGGGAATCGGATCAGGGACATGCAAAGTTATTCAGTCAGAAATAGTTGCCATTGTTTTAAGTGCCACATACATCCAAGATACTTAAGTCTGAATACCAGCCGAAGAAGTGTGCAAGTTTTACAATAGATCCTGCTGATGGATTGGTCGAGTTTGTATAATATATGACGCTTGTCTGCAGTTATTGTTTTACATATAAAAATTGCAACTGCACGAATAAGGATGGATATAGATATATATTTATTTATAGTGATGTACGGCAATAAAATGGTGGCACTCCAGACGTGAGATAGTGAAAAAAATGATCTTTATTCCCCCATGTTTGTGCAACATTTCAGCTGTTCAAACTGTGAGTCTTTCTCAAGCCATGAACATTATACTGTATATAGGGTACACTGCATAATCAGTGATTAGTGATGAGCGAGCACTAAAATGCTCAGTGTCATAGAAATATTAAGGATCTCTCTCTCCCCTTAAATCCCTCACCCCCCCTCCTCCACACTGTTTGTCAGAGTAGCAGAGCTGACAATCTACAAAGCTGTCTGTATGCAAATTTACAGACACAGGAGAAGTGGCTAATAGGCAAATGCCATTTCAAAGAGAGATGGCAAACCCAATTAACATTTGAGTGTACTTTCCAGTGGCACAGGCCTGTGATAAATATACACCTGGGTGAGGAGGATGCAGCTCGTTTAGGCTTCAAGCACCACTCACAATAGCCAGCTGCAAACTCCAGGCTTTTAGGCACGAAATATTGAATATTGGAAGTTCCATAATTCTGATAATAATAGGACACATATTTTTAGTGGCAGAGTTAGCTAAGGAGCAATATGATTATTTTTCCGTAGCTGCGAGCCCCTCCGGTGAGCTGTGGCCAAAAGTACCAGAATAACGGACCGCAGCTATGCCATGTGTAGTCTCTAAGGAAAGGTAAATTCGTAACAAAGAATATGGCATTACTTGCAAGCTTCTGTGATCAACCAGCGATAAGTTATTGCGGAAGTCAGATATTTTAATAAAAATATGAAGGCTGGAGCCCAGCCCACATGATGTCATCACAAGGGGTGTATTAGCAGGTTCCCCCCTTCAACATAAAACACCCAGCCAAGGGTGGGTCAGTACTCATGCCGGGAGTTAGATATATATTTTCTAAGCACGGGTCCCATTCGATAACGGCCAGAATTGGAGCGCCTCCCCTTCAGTTAGACTGAATCGTCTCTGCGATCTGTTGAGTAAGTTCTTCTATTAATCCTTTTTATTTTGTGTAACTGTATATTTTGTACTGTAAATGTCTCCTTTCGTAAAACCTTTTGTATATTTTACATAAACACTGCCTCCCTTTTGGATTAAATATAAAATGTAAAAGTCCTGTTTATTTTGCTCTGTAATTGTTCCTCCCCCGAAGCCATATACACTACCAGAAAGCAGGCGTCAGATCAGGCCTGTATTATATTTCAAATATGGTCGGTGGTGTCAGCGAATAATCATAATTGGGCTATTGTGAGGCTGGCAGTGACCGTACTGGGGCGTATACACATATTCTAAGTGTTGGAATCCGGAGGTGTGTACACCATACACTCTGCCCGCTTGCCGATAGCTAAGTAGTGAATAATTGGGATCTTGTGTGTGCGAATCCCTAACAAATCCTGACAAAGTGACGGTAGCGGTGGGATATTGTGTGATCTTCCCGGTGTCGTAGCTGTCGCTCCTGACATTCGGGTACTCAATGCTCGAATCGAGCAAATTGAAATGCTCAGGTACTTGACCCAAGCAAAGAGCCCAATGTAGGACTTTGGGAAACTAGAGCATTTTTCCACCCTTCCCCCCGGCAGTCTGCAGGAGGCCTAAAAATTGTCGAAATCGATGGGAACAGTGCTCAAATGGCATGGGAACAGCATAGAGAAGACCACTGGAAGCATCTCTGACTCCCAGGTCACAACATACAAAAAGGAAACCAAAATGGATTTTCCTCGGAAAAATGTTAAAGAACATCCTTTCCAGGATATATAAGGCAAAATAAATAAGCAAAAACAAGAATGCTCATCCTCACCTTGGACTTTGTTCACATGTAGCGTTTTTGATGTGTTTTTGCACTTTTGCATTGCTTTCAATGGTGAAAAATACATTCACCAGTAAATGTAATTTTAACATTTTAATACCTTATCTGGCCATGTGTGTGAGAAACATGATCAGACACATTCTGTTTCATTTATGAAGGAGGAACTCTGAAATTCACAAAGACTATCTTTATAGGGCCATCAGGCGGCCCTTACTATTCTCAAAGGGCCAGCAGTCGGCCCTCACCATTGTTAGAGAGCCATTAGCCTGCTATGCTTTGTTGTTCCCATTATTAACAAGTGGGTCTCCTATACTGTTAGTGCGTATGCAGTGACTGCAAGGGCTGCCAAAAATTTGGACACACCCCAATTCCCCATTGAAGAGACATAGAGGAGGGCCTCAGTAAAAAAAATGTTCCCATTATAAGGAGTTGGTCTCAGTAAAAAAAAATATTCCCATTATAAAGGAATGGGTCTCCTATAGTGTCTGCAAAGGCTGCCTAAATTTGGGAAAAACCCAATACAAATTTACAGACACATAGAGTTGTGCCTCAGTAACGACATGTTCCCCTTAGAAATTATCTGTTCTGCAATACAGTTTGTAAGGCAGCGCTATTCATCATGCTGAGGGGCACTCGCTTCACCGGGTCAATTAAAGCACACATGCAACGTCTTTCCGGTATTTCACAATCCAGCTGTTTATTACTTTTCATAAATCGCTCATAACATATTCCATCTCAGTGGCTCGCTGACATATTACACATATAATGTCCAAGAGCCTTTCCAGTGACAGATATGTCCACTTGGCTCCAGATACAGCCTTCAGCAAGGTAACAATATCAATGTCCACATCAAGCAGCGTTTTTACCTTCGCCGGGTTTTAGCTGCTTCTCTCAGCTCGGTTCTGCCACTGCTGTGGCTTTAAGGTTCACCAAACGTGGTCTCCAGGCCTCGTACCTTCCAAGGCTACTGGTATGTTTACACACATAACATCCAGCCTCTGCCTTCCAGGACTCTTGCCTTCCAAGCCTCTTGCCTTCCAAGGCTACTGGGATCCCCCCCACACACAGGGATCCAGCCTGTGCCTTTCAGGCTTCACCAGGCCTCTCTTGGCCTCTCTCTCTAGGTCTCTCTCTCTAGCCTCTCCAGGCTAATGGTGTCCCACACACAGGGAACAGGCCTCACGCCTTTCACCCCCATTTCAAAAGCACCAGGATTTATATATCCTTCAGTGCACACAGGACCTGTGATGATGTCACAGTCATGTAATTAGTCCTTCTGTGTACACAGGACCTGTGATGATGTCACAGTCATGTGATCAGTCACCTGAGGGAGAGGTACATGGTCAGCCAGAACACATCCCCTGGACCATTACAGTAATGCCGCCAGCCGCTGCATTACATATCCCCCCCTCTGTTCAAACTTGTGGGGTTGAACACATAATATACACAATCACATTATAACCCACAGTTCACACAGAGACCATGTACTTGACAATTGCGCAGCTCAGCCCCTGGAACATTAGTAATCGACATTAGCCCATTCCTTAGGGACCTACCATCTGTCATTGTCACTGACTTTGTCAAGTTACATTTCCGGGTCGGAACCTTGTCAGACCTCCCCCGCTCCCAGCAGTCAGTCGTAACCTTGTCAGACCTCCCCCGCTCCCAGCGGTCAATACAGCAGTGTGACTCACATGCCCTTGTATCTAAGGTCCGGTCCGACTCCGTACTGTCCCGTACTCTATTGGGTCGTTTGTATGGGCCTCTCAGACCCGAGTTACTGGAGGTCTCACTACCTCTAAACCCACGCCCACTACTCTCAGGACATCTTGAAAGGTCTCTAACTTCTACTGTAGCCGTTCTATTATTTGAAGGGCCATCTCTCTGTCTGGTCTCACAATTTATAGACGGCTGCTATCTTCTGCTGCTCAGGCGATTTTGTCTTTCCACTAGCAGTCTAGCGAGATTCAACTGTTCTACTTCTCGCAGGTAGGTCACTCGGTATTCCATCAGCATGCGTATATATGCAAGATTTTCTTCCTTTCCTACAGCGGAGAATGACACCATGCCGTCTTCATCTGGTATCCAGTCCTGACGATCACGTGGACTGCTTACTTTCATCACACCAGACTTCTTTACCATCCTTTGCATGGTTCGGCCATTTCTCCCAATGAGCTTTCTTTCCAGAGTCTGAGGAACCCAGATGACCTCTTCACGCAGACTTTGAGCTTTTCTCATAAGCTCTAGTTGTCTAATGGCTTGTTCCGTCTTCAACCGGACAAACCGCTTTGTGCGAATACATCGCCAGTGCATGTCACTTAAGATAGCCACCCTCTTCACTGTGACTTCTGTTGTGGACAGGACCACCAGTTGTTTAGCTTCTGAGGTCGAGTACACCTTACAGGCTCCCACGGCTTTCTTAAACTCTTCATGCACGGACTCACTGGTGCATTCTTCTCTCAAATCCTCGGGTACATCTATGAGGCACTTGTACCGAGAGGTTTCTGTCTCACCAGTGGTCTCCAAACGATCATCTGGCTCAGGTTTCAGGGGCAACTGACTTTCAGCTTCTTCACCCTGTATGCTTCACCTGAGCTTACTCACCGCTACAAATTCAAGAATTTTCATCTTGACCACTTCCATTTCATACTTATCTTCTGTTAACACTCTCTTAGCTCTCCTCAGGTCCCCCTTCTCATGGTATTAAGGAGTAAGTGCAACTTGTTTGCCCTTTTACTTCTCCAAGGAGGCCTCGTTCACTGGGTGATACTTTGCCAGGCGACCTATGAGCTCGAAAACTTCTTCCTCTAGCTCAGCTACTCACCTCTCTGCAACCCATCTCTGAAGCTCTTCTGGCTTCAACTGCTCCTTTAACAGTAGAGTTCTCTCAGACCTCTCTGTCTCCAATGTGCCCACTCGGCTCTTGACAGCCAGTCTCTCAAGCTTCTCTTGCTTCAAATTGGCTTGTAGCGACTCCTTGAGCTACTTAATGTCGGCTTTTACATCCACCAAATCACCCAAGCTCGCATTATTCAAAGAGGCATTTGCTTCATACCTCCCTTCTCCGATAGACTCCTCCATCCTGCAGAATCTATCCTTAAGGCACGTCTCTGCCCTCTGGAGATTATCACAGAACGTCTGCAGCTCCTTCACTTGAGCTTCCAGTCCCGGTATCTTTCTGCGGAGATCATCATTCTCATCACAGGTGTCCTGCAGAGTGGTCTCAATCACTTGGCGCATGTGCTCTGCCTCAGCCTTATCAACCTCTAGTTTTTTCTTAACCTTGAGGAGATCCTCTAGCCGCTCCTTCTCCTGCATTAGAGGCTTTACTTGGTCCTGGAATTGCTGCAGCTCCCTCATGAGTTCACCATACTCCTTCTTGGATTCACACAGCTCCCGGTTGAACTGTTCATGCAGTTGTTCTAGATCTTGATCATGTCCAGAAACTTCATCCTGCAGTGCTCCTTTTAAGACAGATAGCTCCCTGAGTAGACCCTCATCCAGCCTTTGCTTCTCCTGCCTCAGCTCTACCCGTACCAGGGAGAAGCGATCTTTCATCTCTCACAGCTCATCTTCATACTCTGCTTTGTCAAGCGTCAACTGAAAAACCTCCTCTTTATTTTTCTGGAACATTTCCTTCAGTTCTCGCTGCAAGTTCCTCACTGCCTGGTATATTTTCTGCCGTTCAGACTCCAGGCTCAGCACGTTCTCCAGGTTTTCCCTTAGTTGCTGTGACGCACCCAGGGGATGGGGATGACTCAGCGCCCGGGCCTTGTTGCTGGTTTCGGGGATGCCGCGGTGGCCGGCTCCCGGGGCCGTACCCTGGGGTCACTCTTAAAAGCAAGGAATTGGGAAAGGTGTATGGGAAAGGGGAAATTGTTCGTGACGCCACCCGGGGTGTCTGGTGAGGTGAGGATCACCAGCGCTGCTACAGTCCTCTGAGGCCAGTGATCAGGCAGCTTAGTTGGTACAGCTCCCCACAGGTGGAGCGGGGCCTCAGGGCAGTGTAGGAGAAGGAATGCAGGACAGAGGAGACCCAGCCGGGTCGGAAGAAGAATAGGCACACTCACAACAGTTCAATTCAGTACCTTTACTGGTGGTGTTTTCAGGCACGATCCAAGGCACTGTAGGGCGAAGGGTGCATTTCAGGACTCTCCCCAGTGAGCAGGTGTGGGGCCTCCTGTTTCTTGCTTTTTCCTGATAAGCTTATGACCTGCCTGGAGCTAGGCCTAACTTGGTCTCTGTCTTGCACCTGCTGACCTGGTGGTAGGGCCTTCTGTTGGAGAACACACTCCCTGGTCTATTGGGCCTCAGTGACTCCTGACCCTGGTATATCAATCAGCTTTTGGTGTTCCTGGGACATGTAGTTCGCCAGGGGTTCCAGTAGTTTCTGCTGATCGTAGAGATCCCTGCAGACGCAGACCCGGTGTCCGGTATGTGGTCTTGGAGTAAGCTGGCTAAGCTCCTCTGCCCCCTATGTAGCTCGCTTACTCCACTTGCCTTTGGCCGCCCTCGGGACCCTCACTAGGCTTCACACTGGCAGTAGGCCTCACTACTCTTCACCGCTCTTACGGCGTCGGCACGCCTTGGGCTCACTAACTGAGTTCCCTGAGTCTGAGCTGGACTGACTTTAGACTGCAGACGAGACAGCCTCCCAGACTAGACTGGCTGCCTAGCTCCTTACAGACTTGACTTCAGACCAGACTGAACTGCCTAGCTCCACCTTCCCTTTTTATATCCCTATCCGGGCTCCCTCTGGTGGTCTGAGGTGGAAGGTGGAGATGTGTGAATGCTACGAGGGCCACTTGTGGAGGAATCCGTCCATGCACCCCTCTAGGATCTGTGGCACCAATGCGCAGCGGGGCGCCACATTCCCCCCTAGCAAAGCTCAGTACTCCCGGACTGAAGTACTTTTTATATCAACAATACAATAACTCTTCCCTTTATGGGAGGCACTTTGCTTGAACATTACATATAAAACATTATAAATAATAAATAGATATATACATTTCGATAAGCAACCCCAGAATTCTAGTCTCTTCAGGTGAGGTTCCCCGACAGGATGTCCATCTCACAGGGTAGAGTACTTGGTAGCTTGAGGGAAATGTCCAAAGCAAACCCTTCACGTAGGCCCTGGGGTGGCTGCAGGGCATTGCGATCCTGAGTTGGACCTCCGTTTGTGCCACACCAGACAGGTTTTTCTTCTGAGGTCACCTAAGGGGGCACTCGAGGGAGTGCAATTATTTACAAGAAGCAGTTTTTGGGCTGCACATTGTCTTCAGCCACAAAGTTCTTTATGTACCCTTACGGGTAACTAGAGATAACAAGGGAAGTGTCCATATCACTTAGATTGTCCATTATAAGGCAAAACACAAGTTAATAAATACATATACAGGAAAATAAACAAGACAATACCCCAGGGGCAACTATCTACACTGTCAGAGTTTCCTTCCTTACTCTCTGTATCTGACAGGGGTCTGACCTCGTGTGCTACGTGTCGACCTACGTGGTACTGGGATGCGTGAGGCACTAGTGTTTGCACTACCTCCCATTCTGTCAGTTCTAAGTGTTGGGGAACTGCAGGGTTGCCTTAACCTCTCTACTGGACTGGCAAGTATACCATTGGCTGGGCCTTCTTGCTCTGCTCCAACCGGGGATCCTTCTTCCCGGGATTTTTCTTGAGCAGGCTCTTCTGAAGCACTTACAGACTCTACTTGCTGTGGAGGGTCTTCTGGCTGTTGAAAGAAGTGGATCACAGGTATTATTACTGCTCCTCCTAGTTGAGGCCAATCTGCCGGGAAATCTCCTAAGTCAGTATGGAGTACTGCTTCTTTAGCAGGACCGGCTCCAGGTTTTTCTGGGCCCCGGGCGAAAGAGTCTGAGTGGGCCCTTTTAACACATACACGATTCATGATGCACAGATACGGCGGAGAAATATATATATAGTACACAGGGCCCAGCCTGCCACCTTATCCTTCACATATGCAGACATGCGCACGCACACACACACGGTACGCAGACATGCGCACGCACACACACACGGTACGCAGACATGCGCACGCGCACACGGTACGCAGACATGAGCACGCACACACACGGTACGCAGACATGCGCACGCACACACGGTACGCAAACATGGGCACGCGCACGCACACACGGTACGCAGACATGCGCACGCACGGTGCGCAGACATGTGCACGTACGGTACGCAGACATGCGCACGCACACACACGTTACGCAGACATGCGCAAGCACACAGACGGTACGCATACATGCGCACGCACACACACGGTACGCAGACATGCGCACGCACACACACGGTACGCAGACATGCGCATGCACACACACGATACGCAGACATGCGCACGCACACACACGGTATGCAGACATATGCACACACGGTACGCAGACATATGCATGCACACATGGTACACAGATATGTAGACATACACACATTTTTACACAAATTCTTAAAAACATATATAAAACAGACAAATATATATACACAGTCATACACACTGACATTCACATACATGCACTCACACAGACCCATTACAAATATTTTTAATATGGGGATAGGGGAAGCCTCACTCACCTGTCCCCGGTCCAGTGTCCTCTCCAGCAGCTCCTCAGGTATGGGGCAGTGCAGGGCCCCCGGCGTGTCACAGACATCATGGCCCTGGACCATCAGAGGGGCCCACTTGCGGTCGGGTCCGGGCCGCTCCCCCCCATCTGTGCAGGACCTCCGACGGTGTTTGATTGCCGGCACTCCCCCAGACATGGCCATGCGCTGTGCGGCTGTGTCTGCTAGTAATGACGTGGCAGGGGCGACACACAAGCACAATTAAAGGTGCAGTGCCGTCGACCCTGCCGTGTCATTACTAGCAGACACAGCCGCACAGCGCGCGGCCATGTCTGGGGGAGTGCCGGCAATCAAGCAGCGCCTGCGTCACTGAACAGATGCCGAGGAAGCGGCCAGTGCCCCGACAGTGAGTGGGCGGTGGGCCCCGACAGTGAGTGGGCGGTGGGCCCCTCTGATTTTCCAGGGCCTCGGCACTTGCCCGGGTACGCCGGGTGCTGACGCCGGCCCTGTTCTTTAGGCTCCTCCGGTACGGTGAGAGGCACTTCTTCTTTGGGCTTTAGCAGGTCTGGACACAACTTCAGATTTTCTCTAGATACCGTTGCAGTCGTTATTCCTCCGTCTTTGCTAATCAAACAGGTCTTCTTGTTATCAAATCTTGAATTTAACACAGTGTAGGGTTCTCTCTCCCACTGGTCATCAAGTTTGAGGTTTCTCCTTTTCCACTTTAACACCACTTCTCCTGGTGTGAAGGGTTCTGCAGGCGCACTTTTATTGTAGTGGGCTTCCTGCTTGTTCCTTACCCGAGTGAGACTGTCTTCGACACAGGCCTGTACTTTTCTGTACTGCTCCTGTCTGGTCGTGTCCCAGTCCTCAGTGGACATATCTGCTTCTGGTTCTACTACACAAAGCTCCAGGTCCATGGGCAACTTCCCGGGTCTTGCTCACATGAGATATGCTGGAGTACAATTGGTGGAACTCACAGGTATGTGGATGTACAGATCTACCAGGTCAGGTAGTGTCGGGGTAAAAGAGAATATATATATTTGTAACTTTTATATTTTTGTAACTTTTATACGCTTTTTTGCTAATGTACTAACCACCATTTTGTGTCATATAACAATAAGCTTTCCTTGCTATATATTACTCAAATCGAAACTTAAACTAAGACAGTTCCAGTGTTGCCAAGACTTATTTCAGAGAAACGAAACAAGATTATAAGCTGACGGCTGCAATATCTGCCCAGAGACTGAGATAAGGAGATGTGGACCAATCAGGAGTGGCTAGACAATGGACTTTCATGGCTTACCCCGCTCCGGACAACCCCTTTCCCCTCCCATTATGTAGTGTATTTAGATTTGTGCATGTAAAAAATAAATTCAGAACATTGCTGAGGACGTTGTCTGTAGTAGTCTTCTGAGCGTGCTCTGAGCTTGAACCAGCTTGTTGTCTGACTCATTCTTTGAATGGTTGACCCATGCTCATAGTTTGAACTTGGAGTGACTGGAGGACGAGTGGAATGTCATCACGACCCCCACAAATGGCGCCCAACGTGGGGCGTGGCTAGCGGTACGCCGCCCTCCCGGACCCATATTGCTGACTTCCCTGGTGGTGACCGCGGTGGCTGAATTTGAGGCCTGATCAACCTCCATCGAACACGGTAAGTTGAGATGTATTTTATATGTCTCACTTGCCTGTGTGTCAGCCGCAGCGGTTCCTGTTGGGTTGTCAGGTTGGATCTGGGTGGGTGACCGGTCGAGTGGTGAGACCTTAGGCGTCCCGCACCACGTCCTGAACCAGCAAGTGTTAAAACGAGTGACGTCGCATGCCTGCGCGTGCTCGTGTGCACACCACCTCCTCCTCCCCCGGTCACTGTACTTTTCTTAGATAGCTGCCTCCCGTAACTGATAGTCGAAGTTTCAAAGCATTCCTGAATTGTAGTGTAAGGGAGAAAGAATCTGTGACGAATTGAGGTGTGCTCTTCGTCTAACACAGAGACTGCTCTAAATTCAAGGTTAGCAAAGGAGATAGATTGAGAGGTGTACTCTCTATCTCATTAGTGTATTGAGAGGTACTCTACACTGACGGGTGGTGCCGTGGTAGGAAAGAAGACGGATTGAGAGGTGCTCTTCGTCTTATACAGAGAAACCTCATAAGGAGGGGTTCTGCTGTCAGTCAGGGTGCCGTGGTGAGTCGTACTGTAAAGTCGCCATTCAAGGTTAGGGAAGGGATAGATTGAGAGGTACTCTCTATCTTATCAGTGTATGGAGAGGTACTCTACACTGACGAGTGGCGACCTGTCGGCTGCACCAGTGATCTGAGTCGCGACAGATCATTGCATTCTATAAGAAAATGTTGTGTATATTTAAATTTGAAAGATCTCGTAAGTTGCGGAATGCTGCTGTGGGACTTAAGCCAATTAGTGGAGTTACGGGAAGGCAAGAAGGCAAGAAGAATGTTAGGAATTTGTATAACATGATAAGCTTATCCAGTACAGGCAGGCTTTAGTTTTCAGTGTAGAAAGAATGTGTTACACAGAAGTTGGGAAAGTTGGGTGAGGACTTCTACACCAGGCTCATGCACATCTTAGAGTAGATGGTGCAGGGGGGAACAGAGAATGCCGAGCCTTTGTTCGAGCCTTTGTTCGGATACATGAAAGCTGCAGACTGTGATTTGTTATGTGCCCCCAAAATGGCCGTTGCACCTTTGATGCCTGTCACTACACCGAGCCCTCAGCCACCGCCCTATAATGGTGCCAACAACAAATCACCGGAGGGGTGGACGTGTCGTATGTGCTGAGAGCAAAACCCACCTTGGGCGGAGTTCTGCTGTGTCTGGGGGGGGGGCCGCCCATGGCACGATGCCCAGCCTGCCTCCAAGAACATTCCCACTCCCACTCTAACTCCTCCCTCCAACGGCCATCTTGCTACACCTCTTATTGGTTGTGGGAGGCCCGGAAAGCCCCAATCCGGCCTATATCCACTACTAGATCCGTCCGGTGCATATTACCAGCCACCAGCACAGGTGGAAAAGCCCGCAGGCCCAGAGCACCCATCTGAAGTTAATGTGACACCCTCTGCTCCAGTCCACGATGCTGAGACGCTTCCCCTGTTTCCTATGGGAGTCACCCACAACCCTGGGGATATCCTCCTCAACTCCCCAGAATTTCAGGCCAGACTGCTCTCCCTCCGCCAACATACTGTTACTCAAGACGATACGGAGCCAGATGAGGGATGGGCTCAAGACACTCCAACCCCCCACCCTTTACCCCATACGTCTCCTATGGCATCCTCCACCCCACATTTATTACCCATACTCCGGCCCTTGCTCCAAGCAACTGCTGACAGAACACCACCCCCCAGCCTCTCAGAAGTTTGGGACCCCTGCCGCTCCCGTAATCTAGTAGACCCATCAGCCCCCCCCCTTCATTCTGTCAATAGGCTATGGTGACATCCTTACACATCGGGTGGGGGCCATAGTCAACCCTGCAAACACCTGTATGAGCCATGTTGGAGGATTGGCTCGCAAAATTTCCCTTGCTGCTGGTTCTACTCTGGCTGCAGAATGCCAGGCTCACTTAGCCGAAAACGGAGAGCTTTCAAAAGGCCATGGATTCCACAAAAGCAGGACCCCTTAGTACGTATGAATCCGGCCTAGAATACATGAAACAGTTAAAAGCCTGGGCTCAGAATCGTTTGTCAGATCAAGCTGGGTCTATACAAGATGTTCAACAAGACCCTGATGAATCTGTGGAAAGATATGCTGCAAGACTCAGCATGCATTTTGAGGATCTCGGATACAGTCCTCACGTCAAGACGCAGGCCGCCCTGTTGGTTCAGGCCCTAGTAGATGGCCTACAAGACGCTCTCAGAGATGAAGTCCTGAGAGTACGGCCCGAGATTCGTTCTTCTTCTTTCAACGACGCGGTGGACATCGTTAAAGCTTTCCAAAAATCAATGCTAAAAATGGAAAAGGATATTAAGCCAAAGAAGAAAACCGCTCCTGCCATGGTATATCAAGCTCAAGAAAGCTACCCACCCCCTGGCAACCAACATGGAATCAAGTGGGTAATGGTTAAAGGCACAAGTGATAATACTCCTCCCACATATAGAAGACGAGACAGAAGAGATGACAAGGGACCATCTAGAAACAGAAGACAACTTCGTGATTCTGAAAGATGAATGTTGTGTTAGGAGTGTGGTAACCTTGACCACATCCTCAGAGACTGTCCAACCCGCAGACAGTACCATGACCGCTCATTTCATGACGGTCCACACAACCATGGACCTTCCCGTGAACCATCTCATCCACGCCAATGACGGCTCGGTCAACCAGTGTCCACTTTCCCGGCTACGCATCTCACGGCCGCCTGTGGGACTGTCACTTTACAGGTGGACCATCAACCACTGGAGTTCCTGGTGGACACTGGGGCGGCCACATCTGTCATTTCCTCTGCACAGCTCCCTCCTTCTGTATCCCTATCACCGGATACCCTCACCTGTGTTGGGGTAGAAGGCCAACATATTTCTTCTCCACTCACAGTCCCTGTGTCTGCAGGACCGTTCACCGGAGTACTCACAAGATTCTTGGTCTCTGAAACTTGCCCTGTCAACCTGTTGGGAGCCGATCTCTTAGAGCGGATGAAGGCAACAATTACCTTCGGAAACCATGGTATGGAGCTTCTTTTGCGGGACCCTCATTCCAAACAAGGGACTGAAGACCGCTGTGTTCTTAAAGCCTTCCCTCTCATGATGATGACCATACAACCTCACACTCTTCTTGATACCTCACAGTTCTCTCACTCTCTGTGGTCCAGTGGGCCAGAGGACGTCGGCCTCCTGCAGGTTCCCCCGGTCAAAGTACACCTCAAGCCTGGACATAGGTACCCACGGTTGCCACAATACCCCCTCAAGGCTGCACAAGAACAAAGCTTGAGTACCCAAGTCGCTTCCCTCCTAGAATCAGGAGTCCTTGTCAGATGTGTATCTCCATGCAATACACCCCTCTTTCCTGTAAAAAAGAAAACCGCTCCGGGAGAGCCTCCAAGATACCGGTTGGTTCAGGATCTCAGAGCCGTCAATGCAGCTACCATTTTAGAAACTCCAGAGGTACCTAGCCCAAACACCCTTTTGTCTCAGCTGCCTCCAACGGCCACTTTGTTTACGGTGTTAGATCTGGCCAACGCCTTTTTCAGTATACCCTTACATGAAGATTCGTGGTTTCTTTCTGCCTTCACCTTTCAAGGAGCACAGCTTACATGGACCAGGACTCCGCAAAGAGCCCAGAACTCTCCTAACCAATTCACTCATTCTATGAAGTCTATTCTGGAGCCATGGGTTCAAGAGAACCCTCAGGTCACCCTTCTACAGTATGTGGATGATCTTTTACTCTGTGGCACTGAAGAAAATTTGCCAGAGATGTCAGCATCCCTTCTCTGGTTTCTTCACTCAGCTAACTGTAAAGTCTCGAAAGGCAAAGTCCAATGGTGTCTGCCCAAGGTCATTTTCCTCGGACATTGTATATCACAAGGTACTAGACATCTGACTGAAGAAAGAAAACAAGCCATCATGGATATCACCTTCCCAACCACCTATTCCGCTATGCAGACTTTCCTTGGCCTCATCACTTACTGCAGGCAATGGATCCCTGATGTCTCAAACCTCATGCAACCTCTGTACGACTGTCTCAAAAATGAAGGCTCGGTTTGGCTTCATGCTGAAGATCCACGTGTTTCTCTTCAACACAGACTATGTTTTGACCGCCTTAAACAGGCTGTTGTCTCTGCCCCGGCCTTGGGCTTACCAGACTATACTCAGCCATTTCACCTTTTTGTCTCGGAATCGGAAGGTCATGCCTCTGGAGTTCTAGCACAACGCTATGATCATAAGTATCGGCCTTTGGGCTACTACTCAGCCCGCCTGGACCCTGTCGCCCGAACTGCCCCCACGTGCCTTAAGGCGGTCCACGCTGCTCACATCCTCTTTGACAAGTCAGCTGACCAGATGTCTGACTATCAACCCTGCCACTTTGCTTCCACCTTCTAGGGGGGAAGGTGAAGAGGGTGAAGATCCATTGGTGGAACCTCATGATTGTATAAAAATTTTGCAGGAAGAGACTTCTGCTCCAGAGAATATGGTGGCACATCCGCTCGCAGACCCTCAAGGGAAGTTCCACACGGGATATGCTGTCACAACGGACCTAACAGTCCTCAAGGCTGAAGCTCTACCACCATACATGTCTGCACAAGAAGCTGAACTTGTGGCTCTCACAGAGGCCTGCCACCTGGCAGCAGGAACAAAGGCGAATATATATATACCGATTCCAGGTATGGACATGGAATTTGCAATGATTCTGGACTCTTCTGGAAGTCTAGAGGATTCATCACAGCTGCAGGTACACCAGTGAAACATGTCTCATGGATTAAGGCCCTAATGAAGGCCCTGGAACTACCCATTCAGGTTGCTGTTATCAAGGTCAAGGCTCATGGAAAACTAGAATCCAGAGAAGCCAGGGGCAACCACCTAGCTGACCAAGCAGCCAAGACTGCAGCAGTGGAGAATGTGTCATCAAAGTGGCAGGAAAAGGAAGAAGAGATGGGAGAGACTCTGCAAACCGTAGCTGTGGCGCTCACTAGAGCAAGAGCCAAAGAACAGCCGGCGGAAGACCATACAAGTCCAGCGGAGACACGAGTGGAATCCAGGGGGGTCAGGATGCCTGAAGAAAAATTGTGTGAGGAACAAAGGAAGACCCCCCACTGAAGAAGTCAAGCAATGGAAATCGGCAGGAGCCGTGCTGGCAGGTCGCAAAGATTCAAAGGTCAACTCGACTCTTTACCAAGTGGATGGGAAGCCTTGCTTGCCTAGACGCATGTACTCAGCTGTGGCAGCATGGGCTCACGGGCCTACACACAGAGGAAAGAATCAAGCTTTGGCATGTATCAAGAAACTGTACTTTGCACCCGGAATCTCTTCCACTGTGACTGCATACTCAAAATCCTGCTCTGTCTGCGCTACCTGCAACCCAACGTGTACGGCACGGGTCCCTCTCCAACACCCGGCTAAACCAGACTACCCTTGGCAGAGAATACAAGTCGACCATATCCAAATGCCTAAAGCAGGAAAATAGGAGTACGTTTTGGTAGCCGTGGATATGTTCTCAGCCTGGCCCGAGGCCTACCCGGTTGTCAATATGACTGCTAAAGTCACAGCCAAGAAACTGATCACCGAAACTGTCTGCAGATTTGGAGTTCCCCAAGTCATAGAATCGGATCAAGGACCAGCTTTCACAGCAAATATCTACGAAGAACTCTGGAACATGTTGGGAACAGATTTGGGCCTCCACGCTCCATACCATCCTGCCAGTTCAGGCAAAGTGGAGAGAATGAATTCCAAACTCAAGACCCAGCTCTTGAAAATGACCTAAGATCATCCCCTTCCCTGGCCCGACCTACTCCCTATAGTATTGTATCATATCACACACACTCCTCAGGCCAAACATAGGCTGACTCCCTATAAAATTTTTTTTGGGACCCCACCCAAGATAGGAGAGATTAGGCCCCAAGAGTTGTCTGAAACACATGATAGAGTGGTAAAATTTGTGATTGCCTTGTCTAGAGAATTGACTAACACCCGCTCTCCAGTATCTGCTTCTCTCCCAGAATCTACAGGTGATGCAGTACATGATTTCATCCCAGGCGATCTAGTGTATGTGAAGAAGTTTGTCCGGAAAGACTGTCTCCAGCCGCGGTTCGAGGGACCGTACACTGTGCTTCTCACCACCCCGACGGCTCTGAAGCTTGAGGGCAAGAGCACCTGGATTCACGCCTCCCACTGCAAGAGAGACAGAACGAGTCTATAAAAGATGACTACCTTCTTCTATATCCTTTCCATATGCTTACTGTCTGTCCCAGGGTGGACAGCTACCACACAGGGGTAGATACCTCCTTCTTCTCAGGTTAGTTGGGAGGGCTCAAGGGATTCCTCCAACAAGTTTGTCTAGTAATGGGAGGTCTACTAGTATTGGGCCTGGTGGTCCTGTGCTGCATAGTCCCCTTATACAGGAAAAATATAACCAATGCTGTCCCAACCTCCGGGATCTTTCTGAATCAAGAAAATATATAGAGAAATACACTTCTTTGAACAAGCCTGACCAGCCCCCCCATGACAAAGTCCAATTGAAAGATTCAGTTTAGGATCAGTTGGGAGAACTCCATGTGTCACCCAGGATAGGGCTCGATTGTCTGGGGGCGTCCCATAAGGGGGCAGCTTCTAAGATGATTGGGTGAAGAAATCCACCTCCCCTCTCCCCACACATGGACAGTCTCAAAGGCCCCGAAGCAAAGGAAAGCTTAGTGTTTAGGGGGGAATGTCGGGATAAAAGAGAATATATATATTTGTAACTTTTATATTTTTGTAACTTTTATACGCTTTTTTGCTAATGTACTAACCACCATTTTGTGTCATATAACAATAAGCTTTCCTTGCTATATATTACTCAAATCGAAACTTAAACTAAGACAGTTCCAGTGTTGCCAAGACTTATTTCAGAGAAACGAAACAAGATTATAAGCTGACGGCTGCAATATCTGCCCAGAGACTGAGATAAGGAGATGTGGACCAATCAGGAGTGGCTAGACACTGGACTTTCATGGCTTACCCCGCTCCGGACAACCCCTTTCCCCTCCCATTATGTAGTGTATTTAGATTTGTGCATGTAAAAAATAAATTCAGAACATTGCTGAGGACGTTGTCTGTAGTAGTCTTCTGAGCGTGCTCTGAGCTTGAACCAGCTTGTTGTCTGACTCATTCTTTGAATGGTTGACCCATGCTCATAGTTTGAACTTGGAGTGACTGGAGGACGAGTGGAATGTCATCACGACCCCCACAGTAGTAGGTCTGGCCACTGATTTCTCTCCTCTAGTGGTAAGGTCTTCAGCAGGTCGATGACGATGTTATTCATCTTTTCACAGAGACCGTTGGTTTGGGGGTGGTACGGTGTAGTCGGGATCTTTTTACACCCGTACAGATGGCAGAACTCCTTGAACAGTTTGGCTTCAAAGGCTGGGCCTTGATCCGTCAGCACCTGCTCTGGGTATCCTTGGGGCCTGCAGAAGTACGCCTGAAATGTCTTCGCCGCAGTTTCTGCCGTCAGATCCTTGACAGGGACGACCACCAGGAACCCGGGAGTAGTGATCCACCATGGTCAGGGCACAGGAATATCCTGACCTGCTGGGTGACAGCTTGACATGATCCAGGGTCACGATCTCCAGGGGACGAGTCATCTTGATGGATTGCAGGGGTGCCTTCTGACTGCTGTAGTTTTTTATTCTGAGGCTACAGGGTCCACAATTCCGGCACCACCTCTCAATGGAACTGCGCATTCCTACCCAATAAAACTGACACTTCAGCAGGGTTTCTAGCTTCTTCCAGCGAAAGTGCCCCGCCTAATCGTGGTAAGCCTCCAACACCATCTGGATGTCTGTCTTGGGCACCACTATCTGCCATACCATCTCATGAGTTTTGGGGTTGGCGTACCTCCGGCACAGCTTCTCTCTATAGATGAACAGCCGGCTTCTCTCATTCCACAGCTGCTTGGCTTGTAGAGACGCGTCCTTCTCCAGGGAGGAACCTTCCTGGGTTATCAGCTCTTTGATACGGCTGACAACCGGGTCGCTGTCCTGGGTCTCCTTCCAGCTGTGGTGAGGCAGGGGGTTTAACGTCTTACCGCGTTGCCTCTTGGAGGCTCGTTGCTCATGGACCTTTCCATTCCGATGAAAGGCAGGTAGTTCAATCTCCTCCAGGTCATCCACTTCTTCTTCAGTGTCCGACTGATGAGGCATCCTGGACAGGGCATTGGCGTTGGCGTTCTTGCGGCCCGCCCGGTACTTAATAGTGAATTGGTAGTTTGACAGCCGAGCCATCCATCGTTGCTCCATGGCTCCTAACTTGGCTGTTTCTAGATGAGTCAAGGGGTTGTTATCAGTGAAGGCAGTGAACTTACTGGAGGCTAGATAGTGCTTGAAATGCTCGGTGATGGACCAGACCAGGGCCAGGAACTCCAACTTGAAGCTGCTATAGTTCTCTGGGTTCCTCTCAGTCGGGCGGAGCTTCCTGCTTGCATAGGCGATCACCTTCTCTTTGCCATTCTGCTTCTGACTCAGTACTAGTGTTGAGCCACCCCCGTAGTGTTCGAGTTCGGTTCGGTTCGTCGAACACCCGTGTGTTCGCCGAACTGTTCGTCGAACTGTTCGTCGAACACCTTCGAACACCGTTAAAACCAATGGCAGGCAAACAAAAACACATAGAAACACATAGAAAACACCTTCAAAGGTGTCCAAAAGCTGACAAACTGCTCAGAAGACACAACTAACACATGGAAAAGTGACAAGTACATATAGTCATGCGAAAAGAAAAGAGGTGGAGGAGTAAAAGGAGGGGGAGACACAGATATAGGCATGTCATGCCCTTCTAAAATCCAAAAAGTGAGAAGCCGAGACGGCCAGTCCGCTCCTGCCCGTGCCACCTCCGTGTCGCCGGGTTTGTGCCAGAGCCGCGGTGAACCCTGACGGCCAGCCCCCCTCTCCCAATACTGGTGCCTGTCCGCTGGTGGGTCGAGAGAGCCCCCCTGTGGTGGAGGCAGCTCTAAGCTTTTTAATTTAAATTGTCCCTCTAATTTGAATGAATACACTTTAAATCCATTTACAAGGATCTATTGGAGGGCAAGTCTCATGCCAGCAGCCGCGTAATTCCAGCTCCAGTAGCGTCCACTAAAGCTGCTGCAGTTAAAAAGCTTTTATAAGGATCGAGCTCGGCTGTCCACCGCAAGGCATCCTAGTGCCAGTCCCAGCCCCTATGCCTTGGGGTGCCTCCTGATGCTCTTCACTGAGTATCCCGTGGTCCCGAAGCATTTCCTTTGAAAAAATTAAGTGTCCAAACTACAGGTGGTGTAGCTTGCTTAACAGCCGGGATAATCCGCTGACTAGCAGACACTGCTACTAGGCACAAAGTATTTCCTGGGCTAGATGCAGTTAAAAATTTGTAAGTAGATACTCTCGTTGGATGCTGAGAAAGCATTCCATAGAGTCTCCTGGCACGCCATATATGATTCTCTTAAAAAGCTTGGGGTAGGGGTCTAGGGGACCCTTTTATAGCCAAAATCACGGCCCTGTATCACAATACGTCACCTAGGCTGAAGATAAATGGAACTGTAGCACCGAGGGCTCGGTTGCTACAGACGTATTGCACCTCACCCAGAGGTGTGATATCTCACTCTCAGATAAGGATGGAGTGTGGATCAGGACCCGACACCTGCATGCATTACACCACATTGCCGTGGGGCAGGGCGACCAATATGCCCCTGAGATGGGCACGACAGTCCCTGTCCCTGGCTGGAGTGGGGGGAGGGAACACTGAGGAAGGGGAACCCTGCAGTGCAGGAGCAGGGAGGAAGCAGTTCCTGGGTGCATTGAGAAGGGAGTATAAAAGGTGGGCACCATCTTAGTTCAGTGCAGAGAAGTCTGAGCAGAAGTGGCAGGGAGCAGGGGCTCTGCATGAGCTCTGCTCCGGAGGCGGGCCTAGTAACAGAGGCCCAGGCCTGCAAGAGGGAGAAGGAAGGAAGAGGAGCGGAGAAGGCTCCAGGAACGAGGAATGAAGGGATCCCAGGGGTGCGGACGGGCGAGTCGCCACCGCACGCCCGAATCCACCTGCGTGGAGGGGTCAGGCCAAAGGGGGAGACCGGTCCCCGAACTAGTGGAGGCAGGAAACGACCCTCAGCTAGAAACCGGAGGCTCTGACATTTTATGTGGCGCAGCCCCTCGCTCCACCCGCTAGGAAGGCACCACATAGGGTCAGGGAAACTGGCGCCAAGTTTACCAAGAGGAGGCCCGAGGCAGCCGGACAGAAGTGTTGGTAAGAAAGGCCAGACAAAGGACACACAAAGGGGGACCTGTGAAGCGCTCCAAAGTTATCTGGGAGTTGTCTGAGCCCCTCACCTGGTGAGCACAGTACGACGTGGGCAGCCGTTACCTGCAGACGTGGTCTGGATAATAAGAACTGTGAGTAAAGGCCCTGAACTGCATCACTGACTCCGTGTCGTTACTGCTGCTGCCCTGCACCATCACCCCCATCCTCCGCATACACTGCCCTGAGGCTATGCTCCTCCCGTGGGGAGTTATGCTACGCTCTGCTGCACCCACAACACCAGCCTTAGCGGTCTGCCCTGTAGCGGCGGTTCACTCTGACCGCAATCCACGGGTGGCGTAGTCGGACATTTAAACATCAAAACCACATAAATAGTTCCGCCACTGGTTTGACCGCCCTGAGCCACGGAACCGGATCGCCGCCACGAAGACTACAACCACCAGCATCCACCAAAAAGGGTCCGGCTCCGGGTGTCCCAAGGCCCAGGGGGTGCGTCAGAACATTTTCATCACCTTTCACAATCACCAATGGGACAAGGCAGGGATGTCCTCTGTCCCCTCTCTTATACATCCTAGTGATGGAGCACCTGCTCTCATCAATTCGCCATAACCCCAATATTAGGTGGATTGAGGTGGGAGGCACCGAGTACAAGTGCTCTCTATTTGCTGATGATGTCCTAGTATATATCACTCAATCACATATATCCATCCCTGCTGTTATGGCTGAAATAGATCACTTTGTTACATGGTCAAATTTTAAAATCAATGCAGCGAAGTCTGAGGCCCTCGATGTCTCCCTCCCTAAATCCATATAGGATTCCATCCAGTCCAACTTTCCCTTTGCCTGGCCCTCACAGGGTATCAAATACTTAGGAATTCCTATTCATAGAGACCTCTCCCATCTATGTTATCTTAATTTTGGGCCCTTTATTGAACAATTCCATACAGACCACGGTTGGCAAGTTAGAACTGTAAGATTCACTACGTGAACCACTGGTGTTTTGTGGAAAAGCACATGTACACCGCGTTCCAAATTATTATGCAAAAAGTGTTTAGGAGTGATAAGGGAAGAATTTGTTTGTTTGTCAGTTAAACTCATTGATGGTGATGTGTGTCAGGGCTCTTTATATCACTGTAAGCAATTGCAGACACCTGTGCTAATTAGTTTGGCAGGTGTGTCCAATGAAAGGCAAGACTACTTAAGAAGGCTCTCTCACATTATTAAGCAGCCTACATTTTCTGCCAAAATGGGAAAGAAAAAGGATGTGTCGGCTGCTGAGAAGCAACAAATTGTGGAGTGTTTAGGTCAAGGCATGACTACAATCAACATTGTGCGATGATCAGGATGAAGTGTCTTGGCAATCAAGAAGTATGTAGCTGATTCACAGTACACACGTGTGCGTGCTGATAAGGGCAAATTGAGGACTCTTTCCTACAGGCAATTACGTCAGGTTGAAAGAGCAGCGGCAAAAAAGCCTTGTCATAGCAGCAGACAAGTTTTTGAAGCTGCTTGTGCCTCCAACGTCCCCCGAACAACAAGATGCAGGGTCCTTCAGAGGTTTGCAGCTGTGCATACGCCATCCTGTCGACCTCCTCTATCCACTTCACACAAGCAGAAACGGCTCCAGTGGGCCAAACATTACATAAAGACTGATTTCAAAACTGTTTTGTTCACGGATGAGTACCGTGCAGCGCTCGATGGTCCAGATGAATGGAGTGGAGGATGGCTGGTTGATGGACACCCCACGCAAACACGGCTACAGCGCCAACAAGGAGGAGGTGGAGTAATGTTTTGGGCTGGAATCATGGGGAGAGAGATTGTCGGCCCCTTTAGGATCCCTGAAGGCGCTAAAGATGAACTCCATAATGTATGTGGATTTTCTCAAACAGCACTTCCTGCCATGGTTCAAGAAGAAGAACCGTGTATTTCACAGCAAGATCATTTTTCTGCATGATAATGCACCATCTCATGCTGCACATAAAACATCTGCATCTCTGGCTGATATGGGCATAAAAGGGGACAAACTTATGGTGTGACCCCCATGCTCCCCTGACCTCTACCCCATTCAGAACCTTTGGAGCATCATTAAAAGGAGTGTCTATGATGGCGGGAGGCAGTTCACATCTAAGCAACAGCTCTGGGAGGGTATTCTGTCCTCATGCAAAACAATTGAAGCAGAAACCATCCAAAACCTGACAAATTCAATGGACGAAAGAGTTCAGAAGCTCCTTTCGAACAAGGGGTCCTATGTGAAAATGTAACATCACCTAGAATAAAGTTTTGAGTTGAAAACTGTTTGATTTCAGTTTCTAACAACCTGCTAATGCTTATAATTTCAAAAATGACCATTTTTTTGGTCTTTATTAAAATGAAAAGGTTGATCGAAAAGTTTGGGGGATCTAAGAGTGTGGCAACCCAGTAGTCATGATTACTTCGAAATCTGACAATATGAGGGTCATGCTGCAGGTAGTGCAGCAAGAAGGCACTTATGTGTCTTGCGCATCTCGGAGCCCCAAAATTATTTTCCGGGCTAGATGCAGCTAAAAATTATTTTTAATTTTAAATCTGGTGAAGCTTATTATAGATGGCCTAATAGGATCAGTGCTGCACACTGCTACAAAGCCCAAATTATTTTCCAGTCAAGATACAGATAAACATGATTAGTAATTTGAAAGCTTAAAACGGTTGGTAGGGTGATTTTAACCAATCATCAAGCTTTTACTCTCCCCAGGATGACACAGGGGTAGAAAAGTCGTTTCGGATCCATGATTTGTTCATCTTTATGAACGTGAGTCTGTCTACATTATCAGTGGAGAGCCGCGTGCGCTTATCTGTCAGCACACCACCAGCAGCGCTGAACACACGTTCAGACAGAACGCTGGCTGCGGGGCATGACAAGATCTCCAAGGCGTAAGTGGCTAGCTCCGGCCATTTATCCAGATTGGAAGCCCAAAAAGAGCAAGGGTCCAGTGACACAGTCGTGGCTTCAATGTTTACTTGGAGATACTCCTGTACCATCGTCTCTAGGCGTTGACTATGTGTCAGACTTCTTGTCTCCTGTGGCCTTGCAAAGGATGGGCTAAAAAAGTGGTGAAATGATTCCGCAAAATTGATGTTACCAGCAGATACTGTGGTTCTGTTACGGTTTGAGTGCTGAACACTTGACGGTCCCACGGTTGGCAAGTTGGAACTGTGAGATTCACTACGTGCACCACTGGTATTTTGTGGAAAAGCACATGTAAGATTCTGCAACAGTCTCTGCTGATACTCCTGCATGCGTGCATCCCTTTCTATGGCAGGAATAATTTCTGCAAATTTACTTTTGTACCGGGGATCTAACAGTGTGGCAACCCAGTAGTCAGGATTATTTCTAATTCTCACAATTCGAGGGTCATGTTGCAGGTAGTGCAGCAAGAAGGCACTCATGTGTGTTGCGCATCCAGGAGCACCAAGTCCCTGTTGTGTTGGTGGCGAGGTAACAATCATGCTTCCTTCCTCTGTCCTCTCCCCCCAACCTTGCACAACAGAAATGTGATCAAGGTCTCCCTCATCTGATGAGTCTTCCATCAGTTCGTCCTCCACTTCTTCCTGGGCTCCTGCACCTTCCTCACTAGTTTGGCTGCTACCATGCGCCCTGGTAAAACCATCTCCCCCACCCTCACATGCCTGCCGCCTTGGTGCTGCCGACCGTCTGGACCTTGCAGATGTTAGCCCTTCCGCATACAACTCCTCCTCCTCTACTTCCTCCACCTCCTCTTGTGCCACCACCTGACTCCGAATTCTGTTTAACATGTGCTCCAGCATGTAAATCACCGGAATAGTCATGCTGATAATGGCATGGTCAGCACTAAACATCTTCGTCGCCATTTCAAAACTGTGCAGAAGGGTGCATAGGTCCCTGATCTGAGACCACTCCTCCAGCGTGATTTGCCCCACCTCTGAATCTCGTTGGCCCAGGTTATACGTCAGAACGTATTGCACCAGGGCTTGTCGGTGCTGCCACAGTCGCTGCAACATGTGCAGTTGAATTCCACCGGGTAGGCACATCGCATTTTAGCCGGTGAAGTGGCAGGCCCAACGACTTCTGTAGAGATGTAAGTCGCTGAGCTGCGGGATGCGAACGGCGGAAGTGAGCACACAGCGACCGTGCCCTCTGCAGAAGGCCATCTAGTCTGGGATAGTGGGCTAAAAATTGCTGGACAACCAGGTTCAACACGTGAGCCATACAAGGCACGTGTGTGACATTGCCCCGGCGAAGGGCCGCACCCAGGTTTGCAGCATTGTCGCACACGGCCTTCCCTGGTTTCAGGTCCAGTGGAGACAACCATTCATGAAATTGGTTCTCCAGAGCTGACCACAACTCCTCAGCTGTGTGACTCACATTTCCCAGACATTTCAATGTAAAAACCGCCTGATGACGTTGAGCCCTACTGCCAGCATAGTAAGGAGGTGTGCAGGATCCCTTCTGCGCAGTTAGAAAGCTTGTGGCATGACCAGACAGGCTTTGGGTGCAGGTGGAAGACCGAGAGGAGGTTGAGGAGGCAGAAGCAGTGGAGGAACTTTGACATAAAGAGGATTGACGCACAACTCGTGGGGACGGCAAGACTTGGACAGCAGCCCCTTGTCCTGCTGTCACCATAGTTACCCAGTGCCCAGTCAGCGACATGTAACGCCCCTGTCCATGCCTACTCGTCCAAGTGTCTGTGGTGAAATGCACCCTGTCACACACAGAGTTTCTCAAAGAAGCGGTGATGTTGTGTGCGACATGCTGGTGGAGCGCAGGCACACCTTTCTTTGAGAAGTAGTGCCGACTGGGCATCTGGTACTGGGGCACTGCGACGGACATAAGGTCTCGAAAATCCTCTGTGTCCACCAGGCGGAAAGGCAGCATTTCTGTAGCCAAGAGCTTGCAGATGGTGAAATTCAACCTCTTAGCTTTCTCATGGCTAGGAGGAAATGGTCTTTTACTTGTCCACATCTGAGGGACCGAGGGCTGGCTATTGTGCTTAGACGGGGTTGATAAGGGTGTCCCCGGCAAACTGCCGGTCTGTGAGAAAGATGCAGGCGGACATGTTAGGTTGCCTTGATCCAAAGGTGGTGCTATCGATGTCGGACAGCGCTCAAGACCAGCTGGTGTTACCACCTCCAAAGAAAATGATGACCTGCCAATCACGCTGGCTGTTGCGGGTAAAGAGGTGGCAGGTCTGCGCCCCAAAACAGGTGTGACTGCTATCCCCCCAGTCACAGAGGATGAAGAGACCGCAGATGCACAAGATATGGCAGACGGTGGTTGGCCCGGCCGGCTAGGCCGCATTGTAGCACACTGAGCTTCCCACTGCAACTTATGCTTCATGTCCATGTGCCGGTTCATGCATGAAGTACTCAAACTATGTATTTTTTGGCCTCTACTTAGCTTTTGCTGACAAATGTTACAGATAACACGAGTTGGGTCATCTTTATCGATCTGAAAAAATGCCCAGGCTATGCAAGGCTTAGCACCCATGCGACCTGAAGAGCCACCACGACTTGTGGTGAGAGGCAGAGTTGTGTTTGAGGATGCAGTTGTTGACGTGCTTCCAGTACTACGTCTCTGTCCAGGAAGGCGCAACCTGACCTCGTCGTCACTAGCATCTTCCTCCACCTCCTCTGCTGACCTCATCTCTTGGCTGACTGTGGGTTGACAGTAAGTGGGATCTCCGACCTCATCATCATCACCCTGTGCGTTATCACACCCGTCGTCCTCAGAGCCAACCTGTTCCTGCCCTGACAAAAAACTAAAGTTGTCGCTCCAATCAGGTATTTGAGTCTTATCATTGTCTTCCTCATTGTCTCCACCAACAGGAGTTACAGTTTGGGAATGAGGGTCTACATTATGGTCAGAACCTTCTGCGTCTGGTCCTGGATCCGACTCATAAAGATTCTGGGCATCAGTGCAGATCATTTCCTCGTCTGGATTCACAGAAGCGCTGGAGTCGACCTCTGATTCCCAGGCTATAGTATGAGTAAACAGCTCTGCAGACTCAACCATCTGTTCTACCTCATACTCAGACGGGCAGCTGGAGATTTGGGAGCTGTGAGGAAGCAAGTGCGATTTGGGTGACACCTTTGAGGACTGGAGTATTTGTGATGTTGAAGTTGATGTGGAGGAGAGCCCACTTAAAAGAGCACTTGATATCCGTTGAAGCACCTGCTGTTTTTGTGCCTCATCTGGAATTTGTAGCGATTGGCGTGGCCGTAAGAAAGGGATCTTATCACATTGTCCGCTAAAAGAAGTAGACATTTTAGTTTGGCTGGAAGATGGTCTTTCTTCTGCACCTACCCCACGGACACAACCTTTTTTCCCCTTCCCAACACGCCTATTCCCCTTTCCACCAGCAGCAGGCCTTTTTCCACTCATTTTGGTGGTTAACTAATTCACAACTCTGGAGTTGTTTGCACAAAAAAACAATGGATGGTAACCGAGCAGAGCTGAGTGGCCAAACTGTGGTATTAGGCCAAAACTATTGGCTGGGTTAGATGCAGAAAAAAATTATTTTTAATTTGCAACCTGATGGAGGTCAGTATAGATGGACTAATAGACCAAGTCCCACACACCGCTAGAAGCCCAAATATTTTTTCAGAGCTAGATGCAGAAAATTTTTTTATTCAATTTGCAACCTGATGGAGGTCAGTATAGATGGACTAATAGACCAAGTCCCACACACTGCTAGAAGCCCAAATATTTTTTCAGAGCTAGATGCAGAAAAAAATTATTTTTAATTTGCAACCTGATGGAGGTCAGTATAGATGGACTAATAGACCAAGTCCCACACACCGCTAGAAGCCCAAATATTTTTTCAGAGCTAGATGCAGAAAAAAATTATATTCAATTTGCAACCTGCTGTAGGTCAGTATAGAAGGACTAATAGAACAAGTCCCACACACTGCTAGAAGCCCAAATATTTTTTCAGAGCTAAATGAAGAAAAAAATTATTTTTAATTTGCAACCTGATGGAGGTCAGTATAGATGGACTAATAGACCAAGTCCCACACACTGCTAGAAGCCCAAATATTTTTTCAGAGCTAGATGCAGAAAAAAATTATTTTTAGTTTGCAACCTGATGGAGGTCAGTATAGATGGACTAATAGACCAAGTCCCACACACCGCTAGAAGCCCAAATATTTTTTCAGAGCTAGATGCAGAAAATTTTTTTATTCAATTTGCAACCTGATGGAGGTCAGTATAGATGGACTAATAGACCAAGTCCCACACACTGCTAGAAGCCCAAATATTTTTTCAGAGCTAGATGCAGAAAAAAATTATTTTTAATTTGCAACCTGATGGAGGTCAGTATAGATGGACTAATAGACCAAGTCCCACACACCGCTAGAAGCCCAAATATTTTTTCAGAGCTAGATGCAGAAAAAAATTATATTCAATTTGCAACCTGCTGGAGGTCAGTATAGAAGGACTAATAGAACAAGTCCCACACACTGCTAGAAGCCCAAATATTTTTTCAGAGCTAAATGAAGAAAAAAATTATTTTTAATTTGCAACCTGATGGAGGTCAGTATAGATGGACTAATAGACCAAGTCCCACACACTGCTAGAAGCCCAAATATTTTTTCAGAGCTAGATGCAGAAAAAAATTATTTTTAATTTGCAACCTGATGGAGGTCAGTATAGATGGACTAATAGACCAAGTCCCACACACCGCTAGAAGCCCAAATATTTTTTCAGAGCTAGATGCAGAAAAAAATTATATTCAATTTGCAACCTGCTGGAGGTCAGTATAGAAGGACTAATAGACCAAGTCCCACACACTGCTAGAAGCCCAAATATTTTTTCAGAGCTAAATGAAGAAAAAAATTATTTTTAATTTGCAACCTGATGGAAGTCAGTATAGATGGACTAATAGACCAAGTCCCACACACTGCTAGAAGCCCAAATATTTTTTCAGAGCTAGATGCAGAAAAAAATTATTTTTAATTTGCAACCTGATGGAGGTCAGTATAGATGGACTAATAGACCAAGTCCCACACACCGCTAGAAGCCCAAATATTTTTTCAGAGCTAGATGCAGAAATTTTTTTTATTCAATTTGCAACCTGATGGAGGTCAGTATAGATGGACTAATAGACCAAGTCCCACACACTGCTAGAAGCCCAAATATTTTTTCAGAGCTAGATGCAGAAAAAAATTATTTTTAATTTGCAACCTGATGGAGGTCAGTATAGATGGACTAATAGACCAAGTCCCACACACTGCTAGAAGCCCAAATATTTTTTCAGAGCTAGATGCAGAAAAAAATTATTTTTAATTTGCAACCTGATGGAGGTCAGTATAGATGGACTAATAGAACAAGTCCCACACGCTGCTAGAAGCCCAAATATTTTTTCAGAGATAAATGAAGAAAAAAATTATTTTTAATTTGCAACCTGATGGAGGTCAGTATAGATGGACTAATAGACCAAGTCCCACACACTGCTAGAAGCCCAAATATTTTTTCAGAGCTAGATGCAGAAAAAAATTATTTTTAATTTGCAACCTGATGGAGGTCAGTATAGATGGACTAATAGACCAAGTCCCACACACCGCTAGAAGCCCAAATATTTTTTCAGAGCTAGATGCAGAAAAAAATTATATTCAATTTGCAACCTGCTGGAGGTCAGTATAGAAGGACTAATAGAACAAGTCCCACACACTGCTAGAAGCCCAAATATTTTTTCAGAGCTAAATGAAGAAAAAAATTATTTTTAATTTGCAACCTGATGGAGGTCAGTATAGATGGACTAATAGACCAAGTCCCACACACTGCTAGAAGCCCAAATATTTTTTCAGAGCTAGATGCAGAAAAAAATTATATTCAGTTTGCAACCTGATGGAGGTCAGTATAGATGGACTAATAGAATGATGCTATGCCCAAAAGATTTTACTTCACTAGGTGCAGTAAAAAAATTGGTATTCTATACACAGGTGGTATATCTTGCAACACAGATAGGCTACTTCACTGACTAACACACTCTGCAATAGGCCAAAAAGGATTAGCTTTGCTAGATTCAGCCAAATGCTGTGAAAAAAACTTGCACAGCACTGGCACAGACCTGCCTGGCAAAAACTGATAGGAACTGATGTAACCTAGTCCTGAAAAGGACTCCAATTACAATTAGTCTTTACTCCCACAATCTATCTATTTAAGAGCACAGACCTGCTTGATAAAAGTCGTAGGAAATGCTGTAACCTAGTCTTTAAAAGGACTGCAATCACAACTATTCCCTACTCCCAAGCTATCTGTATATTTGTGCGAAAATTGGCTTGAAATTAACAAGGTATAGCGCACACAGCAACAGCGGTGCCGTCTAACACGCAGCTGCAGCAGTGAGAAAATGGTGGCGACGGGGAAAATGGCTTGGTCTTATAGGGCAAGGACATGTGACATACACTGCCAATCACACATGCCCTTGCTTGTGTGAAAAAAAGCACTTCGCTCCGTGTGTGCGCTGCTGATAGGCTGACAGATTGCACCTCCCCACTGCAAATGCGGGAAAGAGAAAAAAAAATGGAGATCTTCATTGTTCCTGCAGAGATCCATCCCCTGCCCCTCCCCCCGCCCCGCTGTACACTCAAACTGCGTATTAACATTAATTTTCATCATTACTGAGAAAAAATCCAGTTATGATTTTGGTGCACGAACAGTTATCGAACATAACCTCGAACAGCCGAATTTTTCTCAAATTGTTCGTGTTCGCCGACCGGCTCGAACACCGCCCAAAACAGCTCGAATTTGAGATTGGCGAACAGTTCGAGTAGAACAACGCTCATCTCTACTCAGTACAGCTCCTAATCCCTCGTTGCTGGCATCAGTGTACAGCAGGAACGGTTGGCTGTAGTCAGGGTAGGCTAGGATCTCTTCGCCGGTCAGGATCCCCTTCATCGCCTCAAAGGATTCAGCTTTCTCCTTACCCCACTGGAACAGGTGGTTTCTGCTTCTTCCGGACTGTCCTACCAGGAGATCTTGCAAAGGCGCTGCTTTCTTGGTATAATCCTTCACAAACCTCCGGTAATACCCGACTAGTCCCAGGAACTGACGTACCTCCTTGAGGCTCTTTGGCTCCAGCCATTACTGGATGGCAGTGACCTTCTCCGGGTCTGGTGCTACTCCCTCTGGACTAACAATGTGCCCCAGGTACTCTACCTTTCGCTTGAGCAGGTGGCACTTTGAGGGCTTCAGCTTCATCCCATACCGGGACAGCGACTCAAATACCTCCGCCAGGTGCTTCAAGTGGTCCTCATACGTTTTGGAGTACACTATCACGTCGTCCAGGTATAGTAGTACAGTCTCGAAGTTGCGGTGACCCAGGCAGCACTCCATCAATCTCTGGAACGTTCCGGGGGCGTTGCAGAGTCCGAACGGCATACTATTGAACTCCCAGTACCCACTAGTGAGGTCAAGGGTGGAGAAGCAATTTGCAGACTTTAAGGCAGCCAGGGATTCCTCTATACGTGGTAAAGGGTATGCATCTTTATGTGTAATGCGATTTACTTGTCTGTAATCTACACACATTCTCATGCTTCCGTCCTTTTTCCTGACTAGAACTAGGGGAGCTGCCCAGGGACTACAACTATCCCTCACTACCCCTGCCTTCTTCATGTCGTGCAATATCTCCTTTGCCTTCTGGTAGTGTGCTGGTGGTATAGGCCTGTAACGTTCTTTGATGGGTGGATGGTCACCTGTGGGGATATGGTGTTGAACCCCCTTAATCCTCCCGAAGTCAAGTGGGTGCTTACTGAATACCTGGTCATATTCCTGAACCACCCAATGTACACCCTGCTTCTGATGGGCAAGAGTGGTGTCTGTCCCAACATGGAGCTGTTGACACCAATCCTCCACCTGGGTTGCCGGGTCATTATCCTCCACTTCGTCTGGTGAGGTTAAGGACTCCGCCGTGTGTATGGAGTTGTTATTTACTGTGTACAGTTTGGCACCAGTGGCATAGCGTGGTAATCTAACCTCATCCTCCCCATAGTTTAGGAGGCGTACGGGCACCCTCCCATTGCGTACATCCACTACCCCTCTGGCAGTTAAGAGTGTAGGCCTATGATCTGAGCTAAGGGGCTCTACTACCACCTGGTAGCTCCATCCTTTGAGACCTATTGCTGCTCTACACCAAATCAGCATTTCACTCATCAGGGGAATCACAATGGGTACCGGGTCTGTCACCCGTACATTACTAATTTCACCGCCGGTTAGCTTTACCTGTTGCTGGTACATAAGGGCTCGGATCTCTTTCTGGAGCGCCCTCCTCTGCCCTGGTCAGGCAGTGTCAGCTGTTGGAGCAAGAACAACACTTCTCCCAAACAGTTACTAACAATATTCATGCCAAGTACCATATACAAGTCTGTGTCATCAGGATTAGTCTCTACTACAATTAGTCCCTGGTCCTTCAGTTCCACTCTTCCCACCTTTACTGCCACATCCTTAACTCCGACTAGGTTAAGGGGGAGGCCGTTTGAGGCATACACGGAAAGATTGGGATCTGGCGGGTGAAGTTCGTCTTTGGACCAGAACCTTTTGTAGAGGACATCAGGCATGATGGTTACCTGAGATCCTGTGTCCAGCAGAGCGGGTGTCATGATGATGTCCAGCGCAATGGACAGGAAAGGTCTTCCTCCCACGAACCTGCGGTACCAGTTTGATAGGCCTGAGGGGTCTACTCCTGGGTGTCGGCCCTCGGCCCCAGGGTTTTCTCATTTAAAGGACAGCTCTGGATGGCGTGACCTGTCTTGTGGCAGTGGTGGCAGACAGGGTCCCTCGGCGGGCGGCGTTGGTCGCTGGTCCTCCCATGGGGTGGCGTTGTCCTCCTCCTCCTTCTCATCCAGGGGACATCCTCAGGGCTGTCGGCTAGCAGGATTCTTCCTTCCTCCTCGGGCTCCGTCCGCAGCTGCAGGGCACTCAATACAGTGGTCAGGGTTTTGCTCAACTGATGCACTTCAGAGCGCAGGCTGTCCAGCTCACTAGGGAAAAAGGTGGATGCTGCAGGCACTGGGGTGGCCCCACCCTGGTAACATTGGATAGCAGTTGTCTCCAGGGGCTGCAGTCCTTTTATAGCCATATCCTTAAGGGTGTCAAAGGTGGCATCTGGATGATCCAGGGACCACCAACGCACAGTCCTGCTCTCCTCTTGGGACCTCAGTCCCCGGATAAACTGTTCCTTCAGCATTTTATTTTCATTATCGATGCTGGTTGGACTAACCTGTTTCAGAGCTCGCGGGGCCCCTTGTAAACGACAGGCATAGTCCCGAACACTGTCCTTCGGTTGCTGAGAGCAGTTGTAGAACCTCATCCGGAGGTCTGTCTCAGTACGATTCTCAAAGACAGTCTGTAACTCTTTAAAGATTGCGGACACTGACTCCCGTTCTGCGGCCGACCAGGTTTCTACTTCTCGCTCCGCAGCACCAGTCAATTGTCCCAATACAACAGCGGCTCTTTGCTTGCCTGTCATAGAGTACATGTCCAGTATACCGCATATTTTCCTTTTGAATCCAGACAGGGTATCTGGTTTGCCGCTGTACTGGGGGAGCCACTTCGCTCCAGGGATGTACGGTAGGGCCATGGGTATGACAGGGGTTACAAGCCCTGCAGGTGGAGCGGCTGCTTCGGCCTGCTTGGCGCCGAGCGTGGGTTGATGATCAGGGCGGTTATCCGGTACTCCGGCGTTGTGCTGTTCTTCGGACATTCTGGTGCCCCCCTAGCGAACCGTGGCCTACCTTCTTTTTCTTTTCTTCTGGTAGGCCGCAGCTTCGCAGGTGACGGTCTTCTTCAGGACCTTGCGTCGTTTGCGTCCTACGTCAGAGTGCTCACCGGGGCTCCTACAAGGACCTGGCGCTTCCTGGTTTGACGTCGAGGCATGGGGCGTGTCCGGGTCTTTGCACGCTTTAGCAGGTACGCCTCTCAGTTTCCCGCGGTTACGCCCTTCTTCCCGCTCGGCGGCACAACAATGGCGGCGTTATTCGCCACAGTTAAATACACAGTTCTGATTAAAGGCGCACAGTACCCGGTGGCAATGGGCACAACACTTCGTCGTTGCAGCGTGCACGGAATCCTGTTTGTGACGCCAGGAAGAGATGACACGCGCAGGGGATGGGGACGACTCGGCGCCTGGGCCTTGTTGTTGCTTTTGGGGATGCCGCGGTGGCCGGCTCCCGGGGCAGTACCCTGGGTCACTCTTAAAAGCAAGGAATTGGGAAAGGTGTATGGGAAAGGGGAAATTGTTCGTGATGCCACCCGTGGTGTCTAGTGAGGATCATTAGCGCTGCTACAGTCCTCTGAGGCCGGTGATCAGGCAGCTTAGTTCGTACAGCTCCCCACAGGTGGAGCGGGGCCTCAGGACAGTGTAGGAGAAGGGATGCAGGACATAGGGGACCCAGCCGGGTCGGAAGAAGAATAGGCACACACAACAGTTCTCTTCAGTACCTTTACTGGTGGTGTTTGCAGGCACGATCCAGGGCACTGTAGGGCGAAGGGTGCATTTCAGGACTCTCCCCAGTGAGCGGGTGTGGGGCCTCCTGTTTCTTGCCTTTTCCTGATAAGTTTATGACCTGCCTGGAGCTAGGCCTAACTTGGTCTCTGTCTTGCACCTGCTGACCTGGTGGTAGGGCCTTCTGTTGGAGATCACACTCCCTGGTTTCTTGGGCCTCAGTGACTCCTGACCCTAGTATATCAATCAGCTTTTGGTGTTCCTGGGACATGTAGTTCGCCAGGGGTTCCGGTAGTTTCTGCTGGTCGTAGAGATCTCTGCAGACGCAGACCCGATGTCCGGTATGTGGTCTTGGGGTGAGCTGGCTAAGCTCCTCTGCCCCCTATGTAACTCGCTTAGTCCACTTGCCTTCGGAAACGCTCGGGGCCCTCACTAGGCTTCACACTGGCAGTAGGCCTCGCTACTCTTCACTGGTCTTACGGTATCGGCACGCCTTGGGCTCACTAACTGAGCTCCCTGAGTCTGAGCTGGACTGACTTTAGACTGCAGACGAGACAGCCTCCCAGACTAGACTGGCTGCCTAGCTCCTTACAGACTTGACTTCAGACCAGACTGAACTGCCTAGCTCCACCTTCCCTTTTTATATCCCTATCCGGGCTCCCTCTGGTGGTCTGAGGTGGAAGGTGGAGGTGTGTGAATGCTACGAGGGCCTCTTGTGGATGATTCCGTCCATGCACCCTTCTAGGATCTGTGGCACCAATGCGCAGCAGGGCGCCACAGCTGCACGTCACTCTGATACTGCTGCCTTATAGGCTCCAGCTCTTGGTCATGACTGGCCACCTCCTCTTTCAGGGCTGTCGGATCCTTATCCTTCTGTCTCAGTACTGTACCGGAGGTTGCTACTGGCAACGTCACCTCCTCTTCTGCTTCTAAAGGAGGATCCACACTCTTAATAAATGCACACAGCATTACACTTTCTTTATTTGCGCTTTCAACAAAGACAACAGGAGAAACTTTTTTGTGGCCCTTGCGCCGTCGACGACGAGAGGGGGACTTTTTCACCTTGTCTAGCTCCTCCTGACTGAAATCTCTTTCTACTTTCGAAGTGTCACCATCAGTTGTGGGGTCTGTGTCACTCCCCATGGTGTTGTGGACCAACAAGTCACCTCCCACCTTGACGTCAACCCCTTCTACTGGAGCTAGCCCGTTATCAACGGTCAAATTGTCATTTTTAGGCGTTACCAACCCACAACCAGTAACCAATTTTGGTTTTCTATACTCCACGCTCTTTTGAAAATCCGCCCCCTTTTGAGACTCCGCCCCCTTTTGGACACCCACACCTGTAGGGGGGTTTTTAGAAAAAACCCACGCAATAGTCTTAGAACCCAGTTCACAACTTCTCTTATCACCTCCCCGGGCACTCTCGGACAATACCGGCGCCCCAGGATAACTCACATAATGGTCCGCTGCCGCCATTCTATATGGTGCCATCAGCTCCTGCCGTTCCTGCACCATGTCCTGTAGACGTTTCTCAAATACCTGCTGCGGTTTTAACCGGCACTTTAATCGCTCAATAGCTTCAGTCTCATTTGCTGCTCCGTTCACAGCCATCGCGGTACACTGTTCACACTAGACACTTCACACCGCTCTCCCCAGAAAATTTTTGTGGCCCCACCGAGCCACAGCAAACCTTGTTTGAGTGCGAGGACAATTTTCGTAACCCCGCCGAGTTACAGCCAGATGCTTTAATCTTCGTGACCCCGCCGAGCCACAGCAAGATGCTTGCATCCACACTCATCGTCCTGTGTCGTTACCCCTAGCAACCAGGCTGCAATTTCCCCTAGCAGCCAGGCTGCAGTTGCCCCTAGCAATCAGGCTGCAGTTGCCCGCATTCTCCAACCACATGTATGGCAGCGCTATTCATCATGCTGGGGGGCACTCGCTTCACCGGGTCAATTAAAGCACACATGCAACGTCTTTCTGGTATTTCACAATCCAGCAGTTTATTACTTATCATAAACCGCTCATAACATATTCCATCTCAGTGGCTCACCGACATATTACACATATAATGTCCAAGAGCCTTTCCAGTGACAGATATGTCCACTTGGCTCCAGATACAGCCTTCAGCAAGGTAACAATATCAATGTCCACATCAAGCAGCGTTTTTACCTTTGCCGGGTTTTAGCTGCTTCTCTCAGCGCGGTTCTGCAGCTGCACTGGCTTTAAGGCTCACCAAACGTGGTCTCCAGGCCTCGTACCTTCCAAGGCTACTGGTATGTTTACACACACAACATTCAGCCTCTGCCTTCCAGGACTTTTGCCTTCCAAGCCTCTTGCCTTCCAAGGCTACTGGGATCCCCCACACACACAGGGATCCAGCCTGTGCCTTTCAGGCTTCACCAGCCCTCTCTAGGCCTCTATCTCTAAGCCTCTCTCTCTAGCCTCTCCAGGCTAACGGTGTCCCACACACAGGGAACAGGCCTCATGCCTTTCACCCCCGTTTCAAAAGCACCAGGATTTATATATCCTTCAGTGCACACAGGACCTGTGATGATGTCACAGTCATATGATCAGTCCTTCTGTGTGCACAGGACCTGTGATGATGTCACAGTCATGTGATCAGTCACCTGAGGGAGAGGTACATGGTCAGCCAGAACACACCCCCTGGACCATTACAGTAATGCCGCAAGCTGCTGCATTACAAGTTATAGAGTATACAGTGAGAAAAACGGCTGCCAAAATTTGGGAAAAACCCAATACCAATTTAAAGACACATAGAGTTGGGCCTCAGTAACAAAATGTTCACATTAGAAAGGAGCGGTTCTGCTATATAGTTATAGGGTATGCAGTGAGTACAACGGCTGCCAAAATTTGGGAAAAACCCCAATAACAATTTAAAGACACATAGAGGTGGACATCAGTAATGACATGTTCCCATTAGAAAAGAGCAGTTCTGCTATATAGTTATATGATATGCAGTGAGTCCAACGGCTGCCAAAATTTGGGAAAAACCCCTATAACAATTTAAAGACCCATAGAGGTGGGCCTCAGTAACGAGTATGACATGTTCCAGGTCTGCTATACAGTTATAGAGTATCCAGTGAGTGCACCGGCTGCCAAAATTTTGGAAAAAACCCAAATAAGAATTTAAAGACACATAGAGGTGGGCCACAGTCAGCATGTTCCCATTAGAAGGGAGCGGGTCTGCTATACAGTTATAGAGTATGCAGTGAGTGCAACGGCTGCTAAAATTTTGGAAAAAAACCAAATAAGAATTTGAAGACACATAGAGGTGGGCCACAGTCGACATGTTCCCATTAGAAAGGAGTGAGTCTCTCATACTGTTCTTGCGTATGCAGTAACTGCAATGACTGCCAAAAATTTGGAGGCATGCCAATGCCCCTTGCAAGAGATGTAGAGTTCGTAGGGCCTCCTGAAAACAATGTTCCCATTATTAGGAAGTGGGTCTCCCATTCTGTTTGCCTCTGCAGTGAATGCAATGGTGATATGGTAGTTATGGTGGCGATATGGTGGTGTAGGATGAGGATGAGGAGAAGGAGGAGGACAAGAGCATATAGACAAAATAAGGAAGCATATACCCATGTCTGGGTGTGAAGACAGAGGTGCATGGGAATAGAGTTAGACCTCCCAAAAAAAAAGAAAAAAAGACACTGTATTTGAGTTTATGCTACGCTGCTATCATTCGATGGTGTTGAGAAGTCTGGCCCAAATCAGCCCTTGTTCATTTTGATAAGAATCAGACTGTCAGCATTTTCAGTTGACAGGCGAGTGCGCCTATCGATTATAGTTCCACCAGCGGCACTAAAAACCCGCTGTGACAAAATGCTAGCGGCAGGGCAGGCCAGGACCTCCAAGGCGTAGAGAGCCAGTTCATGCCATGTGTCCAACTTGGATACCCAATAATTATAAGGCACAGAGGAATCACGGAGGACATTGGTACGGTCGGAAAGGTACTCCTTCAGCATCTTCCCAAACATTTCCCTCCTTGTGAGAGTACCCCACGCATCAGGGCCTGTGCAATGGGAGGGTCTGAGAAAACTGTCCCAGAACATTGACAGTGTTCCCCTGCCTCTGCTGGATTGGATTAGTGTCTCTCTCGCCTGTACTCCTTGGTTGTCCAACGAACTGTTTCCTCTGCCGCCAACATTTTCAGATGGGAATTGTTTAAATAATTACGCAACAAGGGACTTCTGGAACTGCCCCATTTTATAAGGTAAACACAAGCAGGTGTAGTGCTATAGAAATATAAAACTTAACATTTATTACCACTGGATAAAATATATGCAATATACAAAGACCTAAAAAAACACAGATATACTGTCTGTGATATTAAATAGCCAAAATACTTCCATGTATTGTTGCGTCCAAAGATATAAATATATGTCATATAAGCATATTGTATCTCCGACCCAACCAAGAAAGTGTGGCAAAAAGAAAATGATGGAGCCTATGGGACACTATAACAACTTATTGTGTCTCAATATATGAGAACGCAGAAACATTAACCCTATCAATGGTAACCATTTAACTTTGCTATATATAGAAATGGAACATCCTCACCAATTTTGATATCCGTTCCTGCTCTCAGACTTCAAAGATAGCTCCATATAATGGGGGCAGACCAAGTCTCATAGGGTCACCAGCCCATCACAAAATACCGCTCCCGACGCGTTTCTTTGCCTTAGCTAGTCATCAGGGGAAAAAAGAGAAGACATGCGGTATGCACGCTGCCCACAATCGCGCAGCTCATTCACCAGACAGCGCCATTTGACACTCTGATAAGTCCTCTTTTAAATCCTAGTCGCGCTATACTCGCGATCGTGTCACTTCCGGTTCCGGTCAGCTGACATCCGGTATGTGGAACGCAGGTGCCGGCCGTGACACGCAAGCGTCACATCCGGTGTGCGCATCACAAACAGGGAAAACCGCACACTACGGAGCGACGATTAAGGGGCACACAAGGTAACCAACTGACATCTTGTGTTGGATGGTGACATGAAGCCCTCCCATCCATAAGTACCCCAGGCCAGGGCAAATGTCCAAGTTATACAGTAACTGACACCCATCCAGGCACATACCGTATGTACCGCGGTATATACTAACCGCGTATATTCTGCCCCAATGGTTTATGAGCTGGAAATACCTCATAGGTCAAAACCACACAGTGGTGCCACGGCCCAAGGCCCATTTTATAAGGCTTGTAAGTCGCGGGAATAAGAGATAGAAAGTTCTCCTTGTAGCGTGGGTCTAGAAGTGTCACCAACCAGTAATGACTGTCACCCAAAATTTGGACAATGAGAGGGTCATGGCAAAGGCAGCATAACATAAACTCAGCCATGTGTGCCAGACTGCTAACAAGCAAGACTTCAGTGTACTCACCAAGAGGATGACTGACCATGCTCTCCTCCTCATCCTCCACCCTGTCCTTAGGCCATTCACCCTGAACAGACGGTATGACAGTTGTGCAGGTAGTACCGTCTATAGCGCAGGAAACTAGCTTCTGTTCTTCCTCCTCCTCCTCCTCTTCCTCATTGTCACCCAATCCATGTTGGGATGAGATGAGGCTAGTCTGTGTGGAATCACCCTGTATGGTTCCTTGCTCCATCTCATCGTGCTCTGCCTGCAATGCATCGTCTTTAATTGTGATAAGCGAGCATTTCAGAAGACAGAGAAGCGGGATGGTGAAGCTAATTATGGCGTCATCGCCGCTCATGATCTTGGTGGAGTCCTCAAAATTTTGGAGGATGGTACAGATGTCTGACATCCATGTCTACTCCTGAGGTCTTATGTGTGGCGCCTGACCTGAATACCGATTTTCATGTTGATGCTGGTAGTCAACAACTGCCCTCTTCTGCTCATAAATCCTTCCCAACATCAACCATGTAGAGTTCCAATGCGTGGGGACACCGCACACCAATCGGTAAGCTGGAAGCTGCAAACGCTGCTGAAGCACGGCAAGGGCGGAAGAAACTGTAGCTAACTTTCTAAAATGGGCACACAGGCGGCGTACTTTGACAAGCAGATCCGGCAGGTCTGGGTAGGTTTTGAGAAACAGCTGAGCCAAGAGGTTAAGCACATGGGCCAGGCATGGTACGTGTGTGAGCTCGACTCGCTTCAGAGCCGCCACCACATTCCGGCCATTGCCACACACGACGATGCCTGGCTGTAGCGTCAGTGGGGTCAGTTACAGATCTTCCTGCTCTTTCAGAGCTGTCCACAACTCTTCAGCGTTTTGCGGTTTGTCACCTAAGCATATTAGCTTCAGCACAGCCTGTTGCTGCTTGGCTGAGGCAGTGCTGCAGTGCTTCCAGCTTGTGACTGATGTGTCATTTCGGAGATGGAGGCTGAAGAGCATGAGGTGCAGGAGCTGTATAATGTAGGGGCAACCCTGATTGTCCCTGGGCTCACAATCCTTGGCGTCAGGAGGACGTGTTCCGTCCCAAGGTCCGACTGGGTGCCGGCTTCCACTATATTAGCACAGTGTGCCGTCAGCGAGATGTATCGTCCCTGCCCACAAGCACTTATCCACGTGTCCGTTGGTAGGTGGACTTTCCCAGTAACTGCATTGTTGAGGACACGGCTAATATTGTGGGACACATGCTCATGTAATGCGGGGACGGCACACTGGGAGAAATAGTGGTGGCTTGGATCTGAGTCCCGAGGGATGGCCGCCGCCATCAGGTTGCGGAAAGCTTCCATCTAGACCAGCCGAAAAGGCAACATTTTGAGTGCAAGCTTTCGTGAAATGTGAGAATTTAGTAGTGTGGCCTGTGGGACGTTGGCTGCGTATTTGCGCTTGTGTTCCCAGGACTGGGGTATGGACAAATGAATGCTGCCCTGGGGCAAGGATGTGGACGTGCTTGCTGATATTGCTAGTTGAGAGTGTGCAATGACAGGTGCAGGGCGGGAGGCATCTTCGCATGCGTCATGGACAGGGGATTGGCTTGCACGTACAACAGCAGAAGAAGCAGTGGTGTCACCCGCAGACACTGTTTATGGACCCTGGCGTTCGGCCCACTTAGTCGGGTGCTTTGCTGCCATGTGCCTGATCATGCTGGTGGAGGTCAGGCTGCTAGTTTTGCTACCCCTGCTGATTATGACCTGGAATGTGGTGAAAATGGCCTTTTTGGGGTTATCTGCAGAGTCTTTAAAAAACAACCTGACTCGGGAAGACCTAACAGTTGTACTGGCAACTTCCGTCGTGTTAGCGTTACGGGAAACACTTTCCCACCTTGTGTCTGCGGCCACCACACTGCTTCTTCCTGCCTTTTGTGATGCTATGCCTCCCTCCCCCTGTGTGCTGCTGTCCTTTCTCTGCATGTCCACTTGCCAGGTTGGGTCAGTTACTATATCATCAACCAAATCGTCTTCCACTTCCGCACCCTGGTCCTCCTCCTGACTTTCTGGCAATTGTGTCTCATCATCATCCACCTCTTGCGACAGTAATTGCAGTTTCCCACCATTTCCTTCGTGTGACCATGGCTGCTTAAATATTTGGGCATCACTACACGCGTTCTCCTCTTTACTTGCTTGAAGCTGGTCGGATGAGAGGCCTGAATCTACAAATGGAAAAGTGAACAGCTCTTCTGAGTGTCCAAGTGTGGAACTAGTTGTCTCTGGGCTCTCGGGGTGGTGGGAAGAAGGAGGATCAGGGTGAGGAATATGCAGTCCAGACTCACGGCTACTGAAACTTGACCGTGTGGAAGACAGGGTGGTGGTGGCAAAGTGACTGGAAGCATTAACTGCTATCCAACCAACAACCTTTTGACACTGCTCTTTGTTCAATAGTGGTGTTCTCCGGTGCCCTAGTAATTCTGACAGGAAGGTCGAGCGACAAGATGTGAGCGTTTGTTGTGGCACAATTTCAGCTTGCCCACGGCCTTGGCCTCTGAATGCACCATCACGTCCACTTCCCTGTCCCTTGCCATGCACCTTGCCCATTTTAAATGGAGGACAATATTTTCCACGTTCAGTACAAATGGCTCGATTTGAAACACAGTTATATGTGATACGTCTGACGGAAAACCATGGTTTTAAATAGCGGGCCTGTAGGTTACTATTCCTCACAGCGACCCTGTGTGAATAGCTTTACTGACACACTGCAACAAAATGGAAATGGAGGCTAGAAATGGCTAAATTTGAAACACAGTTATATGTGATACGTCTGACGAGAACCACGGTTTTAATTTGCAGGCCTGTAGTTTAATAAAACTATTCTTCACAGCGACGTCATGTGAATAGCTTCACTGACACACTGAAACAAAATGTAAATGGAGCACAGAAATGGCTGAATTTGGAATGGTAAAGGACATACTGATACTCATGCTAGAGCAACTCCATTTTGTCTACTCGCTTTAAAATCATGTTATTATCACTCCTTGCATAAATACTTTCTTTCTTTCTCTTCTCATAGAACTTCGCTCACACTAACTGTTTCTCAAGAGAACATTTTGTCAGACACTGTTATCTAACTTGTTTAGGCCAGGTTTGACCTTGTAAAATTTCCATAGTGCTTCAAACTAACAATGATAATATGACCATATATGTGTTTTCCGTAATAATTGTACTAACATCAGTTAGCCAATAGTATTGTAGTATGGCTGTAGATTGATTGGCTATTTGATATACTCAAAACAATAAAAAATGCTAAGCAAAATAAATGGGACCAGAGATTCTTTGAATGCTCCCAATACAGAACATTGTTTCCGTTTGGTTTTCTGTGGATTGCAATCAACATAATAATTTAATAATTTGACACTCACTTGGTCAACCGTGAAGGGTTATTGCCCTCCCTTAACAATGTAATACGTCATACGGAGAACCATGGTTTTAAAAAGCAGGCCTGTAGTTTACTAATACTATTCTTCACAGTGACCTCGTGTGAATAGATTGACCCACACAGCAAAATGTAAATGGAAGCCAGAAATGGCTGATTTTGGAAAGCAGTTATATGTGATACGTCTGACGGAGAATCACGGTTTTAAATAGCGGGCCTGTAGTTTACTAATACTATTCTTCACAGCAACCTTGTGTGAATAGCTTCACTGACACACTGCAACAAAATGTAAATGGAGGCCAGAAATAGCTGAATTTGGAACTCAGCTTTATGTGATATGTCTGACGGAGAACCACGGTTTTAAAAAGCGGGTCTGTAGTTTACTAATACTATTCTTCACAGCGACCCCGTGTGAATATCTTCACTGACACACTGCAACAAAATGTAAATGGAAGCCAGAAATGACTGATTTTGGAAAGCAGTTATATGTGATACGTCTGACGGAGAACCAAGGTTTTAAATATCGGACCTGTAGTTTACTAATACTATTCTTCACAGCAACCTCTTGTGAATAGCTTGACCGACACACTCTCCACTGATCCTTAAACAAAGAGAGAGACTCAAATCGCGCTCCCATTGGGTTTGAAAATAAAAGAGATGTTAAGGTTGTCTGGAGGTCAGTTGGTAAGGACTATGATAAAGATAAAGTATGTCTTAAAGATCCTGTGCCCAAGCAAGCAACTTTGAAAGTCGTCTTGTCATTATTATAAAAAGGTCTAAGAGAGAGTAAAAAAAGTGGGAACACTGAGTAACTCTCCAAGTTCCCAGGGAAGAAGGGGTAGAGAGGCTGAGAAGGTGTTCCATTGAAGGCCAACTATGACCCACTTTAAAATGAGACACTCTAAAACAAACATTAATTAGGTAGGTATGAAAACTTCATCCTCCAACCCCGGGTAGAAAAGGGGATTACCCAAGATGGGATAAATAGAGGAGAATTACAGTATTATGTAAGAACGGACTTTGGGATGAGTACTGGAGGCAATGGTAGACCCAATCATGGGATGTGTTTCAAGTGATTTAACCAAAGACAGATCTAACCAAGGGATGGATAAGAGGGATATTTGGTATAGTTTTGCTCGATCCCAACCTAAGCTTTCCCCACACAGCTCCTACACCAGTCCAGGATTCTAGAGAGGTGGGAGACTACATAATCAGATCTGAAATATGGCAAGGCTATACCCCTTGAGGACTTAGAGTGATATAATATGGTTCTACTGGTACGAGGAGGTTTACCAGACCACATGAACTTGGTTTGAACCGAAGCAAGCTTCCTGAAGAAGGACAAGGGAACCCAAATCGGAAGGGCTTGAATGATGTACAAAATCAGAGGGAGGATGTTCATTTTAAAGATTATGCTTCTACCAAACCAAGTAAAAGCAATCCTCATCCATCTTGAGCGTTTTTTTGTACGAGTTGGAGAAGCTTAGGGAAGTTAAGAGAGTATGTCAGGCTTATGTCTCTTGGTAATAGTATCCCTAAGTATTTTAAAGCTGAATTAGCCCATTTGAAATTAAAGGCGGCTTTCAGGGGCACTAAAATAGAGGGAGAGGTATTGATGTTCAGGGCCTCTGATTTGGAAAGGGTAATTTTAAAATTAGTTAGGCCATTGTATATATGCAATTCTGCCATCATGTCTGGGAGTGAAATAGCTAGGTTATTAAGGAAGAAAAGCAGATTGTCTGCATAGACGGCAATTTGTAGTGAGAAGCGTGAATATAAGGGCCATAATGTTAGGATTGGACCAAATCCTTCTAAGGAAGGGCTCCAGTGTAAGTATAAAAATTAAAGGAGACAGTAGGCACCCTTGATATATGCCATTGTGTAAGGTGATGGGGAATATGCCGCTTACTGTCACCCACCATTAACTGTTTGCATTGCAACAACATTCGATTTACAAATGCTATTCTTTTTGAATAGCAATATATATGGACATTGAGAACACTAGTTGTCTGCCGTATTAAACACTAGTGAGAACACTAGTTGCCACTGATTCCTGACCATTGGTCTCCTGATTTGAGCTGCACTTTGACAGCACTAGATGGCGCCCAGGCTGGGGGGTGGTTCATGTAACTAGGAGGTAGTGCATCACAGGAAGCGGTTGCTGGTGGCCATTTTGGGAAGAAGAAGGTGAGAGCTGGAAGAAGGAGGATGTGTTGCATCTCCATCCAGCGCCATCCGCGGAACTGTGTGTCCAAGGGAGACAAAGACCGCACCGGATAACAGAGGATACATCCGGTTCCTGTTCCACGAACAGGGGAGAAGTTTACAGTGACAACGTCAGCAGGAGAGAGCTCAGCCGAAATCCCAGGGGTCCAGTATCAGAGACAAACATGTTGGCAGGAGAATCATTATCCCTTGCCCAAGCAGCCCGCTGGGCGGATACAACTCTGTAGCGTTACAGTGACCAGACCCAGGTTAGTAAGTCCTGAACTCAGGCCCACCGCAGGGGTCATGGTTGGAACATGCACATACACACAGTTAGTTTGGCACCAAACTTAGGGAGGCAGGTACAGGCACTTGATAGTACTAGTGTCCAGCAGACTGATCTGGATGGATAATATCCGTTAAAAGCGGGGATAGTCTGGATGCAATCATTTTTGCAAACGACTTAATAACTACATTGAGGAGTGAGATAGGTCTAAAGCTTGCACTTTGGGGTGGATCTTTCCTTTTCTTATGGATAACTGATATATGAGCTTGTAAGGAGTCACCTGGGAAAGAGTAGCCCTTAGATATCGCATTGAAGTAGGAACTATGATGGGGGGAAAGAGATTCAGAGGGAAAGGAGAACCCATTTCGGCAAGGAGCTTTCCCCTATTTCGAGTCTTTTATGGCTGTTTTCATTCTTTTTAGTCTTTTTATACTGCAAAACTAGAACATTTCAGGGCAAGTTGTGGAGATCTTAACGGGATTAGCCACTTTATTGTAACAATTGTTCTGGGGACATTATTTTGTGGCACAGTTCTCCTGTTCTCAAAATAGCTGCTTGTAAAAGGGTTGAAAACAGACTGCAATCACCCTCTTATCCAAGAACTGGACGTAGTTTTAATGCTCCTTTATTAGCCTTTATACATTTTGTTCGATAAGCATTTGTTATTTTATTGTTCGATATTACACATTTTGGCCACAGATTGTGTTCTAGAAACAAGTCAATATCGACCCTTTCACGAGGGTTAGAATCATAGAATCATAGAATGGTAGAGTTGGAAGGGACCTCCTGGGTCATCTGGTCCAACCCCCTGCTCAAAGCAGGATTCACTAGATCATCTCAGACAGATGTCTGTCCAGCCTCTGTTTGAAGACGTCCATTGAAGGGGAACTCACCACCTCTCGTGGCAGCCTGTTCCACTCATTAATCACCCTAACTGTCAAAAAGTTTTTTCTAATATCTAATCTGTGTCTCCTCCCATTTAGTTTCATCCCATTGCTTCTAGTCTTTCCTTGTGCAAATGAGAATAAAGATGATCCTTCTACAATGTGACAGCCCTTGACATATTTGTAGACAGCTATTAAGTCTCCTCTCAGTCTTCTTTTTTGCAAGCTAAACATTCCCAAATCCTGCAACCGTTCCTCATAGGACATGGTTTGCAGACCAGTCACCATTCTGGTCGCTCTTCTCTGAACTTGCTCCAGTTTGTCTATGTCTTTTTTAAAATGTGGTGCCCAAAACTGTACACAGTATTCCAGATGAGGTCTGACCAAAGAGGAGTAAAGACCGATAATGACTTCACGTGATCTAGACTGTATGCTTCTGTTAATACATCCCAGAATTGTATTTGCCTTTTTTGCTGCTGCATCACACTGTTGACTCATGTTCAGTCTATGATCTATTAGTATACCTAAGTCTTTTTCACATGTACTGTTGCTTAGCTCTATTCCTCCCATTCTGTATATGCTTTTTTCATTTTTATTGCCCAGATGTAGTACTTTGCATTTTTCCCTGTTAAAAACCATTCTGTTGGTTGCTGCCCACTGCTCCAGTTTATTTAGGTCTTTTTGAATCCTCTCTCTCTCTTCTCTAGTATTAGCTATCCCTCCTAGCTTTGTGTCATCAGCAAATTTAATCAGTTTACCCTCAATTCCTTCATCTAAATCATTGATAAAGATGTTGAACAATACAGGTCCCAGGACGGAGCCCTGTGGTACCCCACTTGAGACATTCATCCAGCTGGATGTGAAGCCATTTACAACCACCCTTTGAGTCCGATCACTAAGCCAGTTATGAATCCACCTAACAGTTGCCTGGTCCATTGCATACTTGGTCATTTTTTCAATAAGGATGATGTGAGATACTTTGTCAAATGCTTTGCTGAAGTCAAGATATACTATATCTACAGCATTTCCCTGATCCACCCAGTCAGTGATTCTGTCATAGAAGGAAATTAAGTTAGTCTGACATGACTTGTTAGTTACAAACCCATGCTGACTCTGGTTAATCACTTCATTCTTATCCATGTACTTACATACATGTTGTTTAATAATTTGTTCAAAGATCTTTCCTGGTATAGAAGTCAGACTCACCGGCCTATAGTTCCCTGGGTCCACCTTCTTCCCCTTTTTGAAGATAGGAACAACATTTGCTCTTCTCCAGTCTTCTGGGACTTCTCCTGTTCTCCAAGAATTTTCAAAGATTATGGAGAGTGGTTCTAAAATTTCTTCTACGATCTCCTTCAGTACTCTGGGGTGTAATTCATCTGGACCTGGAGACTTGAACTCATTTATGTTAGCTAAAAATTCCCTCACAATCTTTCTGTTGCCACATGACTTAGGTTAAAAGCCAAACCAGAATCTCTATTTGCAGACACATGTTTCAGAGTGTAACCCCTCCTCAGTGCAAAGCAAGAGATCTGATTCGGCAACACAAGAGGCCTCTGACTGGGGTCAAAGGGGTAATGTCTCTCCTTGTGGACAGTGATGTGCCAGAGTAAAGAGTTATAGGCCCTTTAAGTCTCCTTACACTGGCATCTCAAGCATGTTGATGTCTACAAGGAGAGACTTTACCCCTTAGGCTCAAGATGTTTAGCTGAGAAAGTCTGAGAAAGGGAAAAAGAGAAAGCCGCCCTGTCATAAAGAAGTAACCAGAGAAAGCAATTGCCAGTGTCCTGTCTGAGGCCAAAGAGGCCTGCATGTAATGAAAGAAGTAAAGAAATTGGTGTTGCAAATTTCGAAGATATTGTGCCTCGGAAGCTCGAGTAAAGTTGTGCAGTTGTAAGGAACTCTCTTGTGTCTTATTCTTTGCTGCCCCGAGAAGGGAATCCCCAATACAAACAAAAACTTACAAGTAGACCAAAAAAGTTTTCTTCTATTTGTCATATTATATAATCTTGGCGGGTACTAGTTCTCATCAAAGATCTCCAACAGGTATGATATCTTTTCAGGCACTGTGCCATTGGAAAAAGTATATTCTAGTTGAGCCACGTCAGCTTCGTAGGCCGGCTCTGCCAGTGTGTGAGCCAAAATATTCACAAATATTTCAAAGAGAACCAAGGTTTCAGGTGATTGCTGTATTAATGGAGAGATCAGGTGAAAGCGGATGTAAGCTTTAGGGATCTTAAACTTGTTGTCTTTCTTGTGTTTAAGTAGTTATAGTTCTAACTCTCTGTAGCAACAACATTCCTTGGCTGAAAGAAGTGCACATAAACTCATCTCTTGTTAAGGTGCTCCTCTTCACCAAGGCTCCACCTTGAACTTTGACACAATGTAATAGTGCATACCTTGTGAGGTGGATTCTCTAAGCCCAGGTCCGAGTGGGCACACGAATCCTGGGCATTGATGCAGCAGGCAGGCAATGCATATGGAAAACAAGTACTAGAAGCACTGGAGGCCGCAGGCAGACAAAGCACCGGAAAGCAGGTAAAGAACAGGTGCTAGAAGCACTGGAGACCACAGATAGACAGGACATAGGAAAACTAAGAGTCGTAATAACAAGACACAGGTGTGTGTCTTGGTGGGTCTTATATAGGCATATGCAGATGACTCGCCCCCTGGGCCGTGGGGCACTCGGATCCGGGCAATAGGGGAACGATGGGAGTAGTAGTGGCAACCCGGTTCCGTGGCTCAGGGTGGTCAGGCCAGTGGTAGTCCATTATGTGCTGATGATTATGTCCGACTACGCCACCCGTGGATTTGCGGTCATTAGGAACCGCCGCTGCAAGGCAGACCGCTGGAGCTGATGATGTACGCAGCTGGGATGGTGTGACTCCCCACGGGAAGAGTGCGGCCCCAGGGCAGTGTAGTGGATGTTGGGAGTGATGGTAGTGAAAGTCCCAGTGCTGATAGTGCTGGAGGAGCAAGGAGCACGCAGACAACAGGTTGCAGTCCAGGGTCTTTACTAGAACAGGTAAATTGACCCACAAACAGTCCCAGCTAGGAGGGGACCTGGATGTCTGAGAGCAACGGGGAAATTGGCCCTCGTCAGGGTGAGGGTGTAGGCCTACCATGCGTTCTGAGCTCTTTCTGGCTATCTCCTCGTTATAGGGTAACAGCCCACGTTTCCGAGCTTTCCGTGTATTCTCGCCTGTATGGCCTGCGACGTGGGTTCCTTTCTGCTCCCAGCCTGGTACGGCTTTACTGGTCCCTTCGGTTGTGGCAGGGCCTCCGGGCTTCTTAGGCCAAGGAATATACAGTCCCTTGCGGACTGGTTATCTGCTGGAGGATGTAGAATCCTCTCAGCCTCAGACACCAAAGTCTGGTAAATTAAGTCCTCTTTCTGCCAAGACAGGCTCTCTTCGCCTCTTGTCTCTGGCTTGTGGCTCTCCTCCTGCCACAATTCCTCTTAGGTGCAGTGCAACTGTCTGTCCTTGTTCTGCTCTGGGACAAGTCTCAGTGCTGAGACAGGCCATCAAGTTCTCCCTAACCCTGCCCCCAGTACCAGCTTTTATAGGGGCAGCCAGCTCCCCCTACTGGCCTGAGACAGGAGGCATTGCATGCTAATGTTCCCCTGACTAGAGAACCTCCCCCTTGCTCTCAGACACAGCTTTAATACATTTTGTGGCATCCAGGCCAGGGTGACACATTCCCCTCTAGTGAAATTTAGTACTCCGGGACTAAACAATACACAAAGACAATATGCATAACTATAAAACATTAATAGACAAAGGACGCACAGATTGAATTCTTAAGGTCACAGTGTGGCCTGTGACCGGGTGTCCATATCACCAATACAACGGGGAGCCTTAACCAGGTGGGGGTCTGTCCTACCCCAAGTCCTTCACAGTCTTAGTTCATTCCTGGGTTAGGCTCCGAACGCAGTCCATACAAGGTCCCGGTTATAAAACGTCCATAACCTTTGAGTCCTTACGGTAGCTGCAAGAAACTGAAACACAGAATTACCAAACATGCATGTAACTTTGCAAATGATTCAACATTTGGCAACAGGGTTATTTACAATTTTAGTACACTCTATATTCTCCAGCGAGCGGGTATCTGCCCCTTTGTGCTCCTGGCTGATCTACGTAGCCCACTGTCTGGTGGTGGACCAACCTGGCTTTCCCCACTAGCGTTAGGGGTACAGCTACCAGCTGGGTGTACAGGTAGGGCAGGCAGCTGTCTGCGGGTCCTTTGGCTTACCGCAGGCATGGCAGGCTCACTGTCAGCAGAGGGTTGACTCTCCTGGGCTGCTGGTACAGGCTCTTCTGCCTCTGGAACCGCTTGCTCCTCTTCACCTTCCAGCTCTGGTGTTGGGTGTTGCTGTGCCGGTTGCAGGAAATGCAGGACGGGTACCACTATGGCATCATTTATGCGAGTCCAGGACTGAGGGAACTCTCCGAGAAAGGTGCTGATCATTTCTTCCTTGTCCTCTGCGGGTTCAAGGTCACTCTGATCCTCTTCTGCACTACGGAGTTGCTCGGGGCATATTTTGAGGTGGTCTCTGGAGACGACACTAGTGGTTTCTCCTCCGTCCTTGGTGATTACGCACACCTTTGGGTTGTCGTGGTCAGACTGCAGTACGGTGTAGGGTTCCCTTTCCCACTGGTCGTCCAACTTATGTAGCCTTCTTTTTTGCTTTAGGACTTGCTCACCAGGTTCTAGGGGACCAGCAGGGGCGTGTTGATTGAAGAGTTTTTCTTGCCTCTCTCTCACCTGGGCCAGGCTCTTCTCCACACTCTCCTGTACCTTCTTGTACTGCAGTTGCCTTTCCGTATCCCAGTCCGCATCCGGGGAGGTGTCCTCAGGTATTAGGACTCCCATCTCCAGGTCTACGGGCAGCTTACCTGGTCTAGCTCGCATCAGGTAAGCCGGGGTGCAGTTTGTAGCATTCACCGGGATATTGTTGTATAGGTCTATCAGGTCCGGCAGTTTTTCTGGCCACAGGCTGCGTTCCTCCAGGGGCAACGTCTTCAGGAGATCAATGACTATATTGTTCATCTTCTCACACATCCCGTTGGTTTGGGGGTGGTAAGGCGTTGTACGAATTTTCTTACAGCCATAGAGGTTGCAGAACTCCTGGAAGATTTCAGCCTCGAACGCTGGACCCTGGTCTGTCAGGACCTGTTCCGGATACCTGTGTGGACGGCAGAAATATTGCTGGAAGGCTCAGGCCGCTGTTTGGGCTGTCAAGTCCTTTACCGGGACCACCACTAGAAAACGGGAATAGTGGTCCACGATTGTCAGGGCATAGATGTATCCAGACCGGCTTGGAGCCAATTTGACGTGGTCCAGAGCTACCAGCTCAAGAGGCTGCGTGGTGACAATGGGCCTCAAGGGTGTCTTCTGGCTGGTGTGGTCCTTCCTCCTCAGGTGACAAGGGCCACAGTCTCTGCACCACTTTTCTACAGCTCCTCTCATGCCGACCCAAAAGAACCTTCCTCTTAGCAGGAACTCCAGTTTCTTCCAACCGAAGTGTCCCGCTCTGTCATGGTAAGCCCCCAGGACCATAGCTGCATCCCGCCTTGGGACCACGACTTGCCAGGTCAGCTCGTGCGTCCGGTGGTTGACAATCCTTCTGCACAACTTGCCTTCGTAGAGAAACAGCTTGCTCTTCTCTTTCCATAGCTGCTTGGCTTCCTCTGGAGCATCCGGATCTATGCGGGCATCTTCCTGGGTCAGCAGATCTTTCACCAGGCGGATGGCAGGGTCACTATCTTGGGTCTCGGCCCAGCTGTGGTGAGGTAGGGGATTTATCATCACAGTTGTTAGATCCTCCTCCTTCACGTGGTGGGAGTACTGAGCGGCTCCATACCGGTGAAACGCGGGGAGTTCTACCTCCTCCAGTTCTTCTGGGTCTTCGTCACCTTCAGGTAAGTGAGGCATCCTCGATAGGGCGTCAGCGTTGGCATTGGTTTTGCCGGCCCGGTACTTGATCACGAAGTCATAGTTGGAGAGACGGGCCATCCACCACTGTTCTAGGGCACCCAGTCTTGCATTGTCCAGGTGTGTCAACGGGTTGTTGTCCATGTACACGGTGAACTTTGCGGAGGCCAGGTAATGCTTGAAGCGTTCCGTCACGGCCCACACCACCGCCAAGAATTCTAGCTTGAAGGAGCTGTAATTCTCCGGGTTCCTCTCGGTGGGCCTCAGCTTCCGGCTGGCGTACGCGATCACCCTTTCTCTGCCCTGTTGGTTTTGGGACAGTACGGCTCCCAGTCCCACATTACTGGCGTCTGTGTGGAGAATAAAAGGCTGGCCATAGTCAGGGTAGGCCAGGATCTCATCCCCCGTGAGGGCCATCTTCAACTGGCGGAAGGACTCCTCTTCCGGTTTATCCCACTTGAAGGGTTGCTTTTGACTCCTGGACTTAGATTGTCCGATCAGGAGGTCCTGCATAGGAGCTGCCATCTTAGTGAACCCGGGGATGAACCTTCGGTAGTAGCCTACCAACCCGAGAAACTGTCTCACCTCTTTGATGTTCGAGGGGCTTGGCCAGCTCTTGATTGCCGTAACCTTGTCAGGGTCGGGGGCTACTCCTTCCGCGCTTACCACGTGCCCTAGGTACTGGACCTTTGGTTTCAGCAGGTGACACTTCGATGGTTTCACCTTCAGGCCATAGCCTGCCAGGGCTTCGAACACCTTGGCCAGGTGCTTGACGTGGTCCTCGTAGGTCTTCGAATAGACGATCATGTCGTCCAGGTAAAGGAGGACCGTCTCGAAGTTTCGGTGCCCTAGACAGCATTCCATCAGCCGCTGGAAGGTCCCTGGTGCGTTGCAGAGCCCGAAAGGCATACAGTTGAACTCACTCAGTCCCATCGGGGTGGTGAAGGCGGTCTTCTCCTTATCAGCCTCTGCCACAGGAACCTGCCAGTACCCGCTAGTAAGGTCCAAAGTAGAAAAGAAGTTAGCTGATTTTAGTGCGGCTAAAGACTCCTCTATTCTAGGTAGCGGATATGCGTCTTTGTGAGTGATACGGTTGATTTGTCTATAGTCGACGCACATTCTCATGGTGCCGTCTTTCTTTTTGACCAGAACCAAGGGGGCTGCCCAGGGGCTACAGCTGTCTCTAATGACCCCAGCTTCTTTCATCTCTCTTAGCATGCCCTTTGCGTTCTGATAATGTGCAGGGGGTACAGGTCTGTGCCTCTCTTTTATTGGTGGGTGGCTCCCTGTGGGGATGTGTTGTTCTATCCCTTTTACTCTGCCGAAGTCTAGCGGGTGCTTACTAAAGACTCTCTCGTACTCCTGTACCACCCGGTAGACTCCTTGTTTTTGGTGCAGGGGAGTGGAGTCAGCACCCACATGGAGTTTCTGGCACCAGTCCTCCTTTTGTTTCTGGGAGCCATTACCCTCCGCCTGTGGAGATGGAGGCAAGGGTTCCACGGCCCTGATAGCTTGGTGTTCGACAACAAACAGTTTGGCGAGTGTAGCGTACCTGGGTAAGTGTACTTCCCTCTCCCCAATGTTGAGGATGCGGACGGGCACCCTCCCATGACGGACATCAACCACCCCCCGGGCTGTCAAAATGGTGGGCCTGCTGTCTGAGTACACGGGTTCTACCATGGCTTGGTAGTCTCTACCTCTCAACCCGATTGGAGTCCGACACCAGATCATCATTTCACTTTTGGGAGGCATGGAAATGGGGAATGGGTCACTCAGTCTTACGCTACCGATCTCACCACCAGACAGTTCTACCTGCTGCCGTCTCATCAGGGCTTTTATCTCCTTGTTGAGCACTCTCTGTTGGCTGGAACTAGCATTCACCGCCACCTGTTGTAAGATTACAATTACCTCTGAAAGACAATTTTCAATTACGTTAGTACCCACAGTTATTTTAGGGTGACTTTCACGACGGTCAATGTCCACAATAATCACTCCCTGTGCTGGCAGTTCAACTTTACCAATTTTAATGGTCATCTCCTTGAACCCCATCTGCGGCACGGGTAAGCCATTACTGGCGATGATGCTCAAGTTAATGTCTGGATACAGTGTGATATCAGCATCAGTCCAATACTGCTTAAAAAGTACATAAGTGATAGTGGTTACTTGCGACCCAGTATCCAGCAAGGCGCTCATGGGGATACCGTCCAGCACCACGGGTAAAACCGGGCGCCCCCCAACGTACTTATCACGCCAATTATAAGGGCCTGGTGATCTTATGCCTGGGGGTTGGCCCTCTGCCCCAGGTTGGACCCGTTTAAATTACAGTACCTGGAAATGTGTCCGGGCTGGTTGCATCGACGGCAAATGGGCTGTCCATCCTCTGCGTAGCGGTCTGTGGGCCTCCCTCGGAATGACGGGATCCTCCTCGGTCGACACCACGGGATATCCTCCGGACTTGAAGCCAGCTCGATGGGTCTTGCCGGGTCCACTTGCAACGCTTGGACGGTCCTGGTCAACGCCGCGACGCTCCTGGTCAGCTCCTGGACTTGGTGGTGCAGGTCTTTCGACGGGGCTTGGTTCAGGGCCTGTGCATCAGTCCCCACGGGGTCCATAGAGGAGGGCGCCGCCTCCTGGTGGTAGGTGAGAGCAGGGCGCCGGGAGTTTATAGAGCCACTGGTCGCAGATTCACGGAGCACCCTTATGGCCCTGTCCTTAAATTGGGCAAAGGTCAGGTCGGGGTTCTGAAAGAACATGAGGCGCAGCTTGGGCCCTGTGGGCGCTGGACAGCAGACCTTCTATGAATTGTTCTGTTAGCAGTTTGTCCGTTTCCTGCACACTGCCAGGGTCAGTTTGTTGGATCGCCCTCAAGGTTTCCTGCAGATTTAGGGCATAGTCTCTGATGCTGTCCTGTGCCCGCAGCTTACACCCATAGAACCTCATTTTAATTTCAGCGGAGGTACGTGTGTCAAAGGTACCCCGCAGCCGGGCCAGAATACCCTTCACAGTCCTTTTCTCTTCAGTGGGCCATGATTTTACCTCCCTTTGGGCTGTTAACTGCCCTGTTAGTATGCTGACCTTCTGTTCCTCTGTCAGGGGGTAAACGTGGAACAAACTGTATTGCCTTTCCTTGAAGTTAGTTAGGGCATGGGGCTCCCCTGAATATTTGGGCAGCCAGGCCGCTCCAGGGATGTAGGGCAGGGAAAAGGGCATCAGCGCTGCTGCAGCTGCGTTGGTGGTAGTGGGGGCTTCTGTGTCCGACATCTTCCTCCCCCCTAGTCAAGCGTGGCCTACCTTCCGACGATCCTCTTCTGTAGGCCGCGGCTCCGCTGCTGCTGCTATGGACGAGGACCTGGCGTCGCGTCCTGATGACGTCAGCATCGCTCTCTCTCCCTTCCAGGACCGTGCGCAGCGTCGGTGCGTGGGGCGGAGCTTTGGATCTCACGCGGTTTTGACGTCCACGCACCTCTTCTTCCAGCGCGGCGTCCTGAAGATGGCGTCCGATGGCGGGAAACAGCTGCGGATGGCAGGAAGACAGCAGAAGACGGCGGGAAACGGTCCAAGATGGCGTCTGATGGCGAGAATCGGCTCCGGATGGCGGGAAACGACTCCGGACGGCGGGAAACTTCGCCACAGGTAAGTTACAAAAGTCTTTTTCAGGCACGCAGTACCCGGTGGTTGCGGGCACGAAATCCTGCCGACTACGCCAAAGCTGACTCGCCCCCTGGGCCGTGGGGCACTCGGATTCGGGCAATAGGGGAACGATGGGAGTAGTAGTGGCAACCCGGTTCCGTGGCTCAGGGTGGTCAGGCCAGTGGTAGTCCGTTATGTGCTGATGATTATGTCCGACTACGCCACCCGTGGATTTGCGGTCATTAGGAACCGCCGCTGCAAGGCAGACCGCTGGGGCTGATGATGTACGCAGCTGGGATGGTGTGACTCCCCACGGGAAGAGTGCGGCCCCAGGGCAGTGTAGTGGATGTTGGGAGTGATGGTAGTGAGAGTCCCAGTGCTGATAGTGCTGGAGGAGCAAGGAGCACGCAGACAACAGGTTGCAGTCCAGTGTCTTTACTAGAACAGGTAAATTGACCCACAAACAGTCCCAGCTAGGAGGGGACCTGGATGTCTGAGAGCAACGGGGAAATTGGCCCTGGTCAGGGTGAGGGTGTAGGCCTACCATGCTTTCTGAGCTCCTTCTGGCTATTTCCTCGTTATAGGGTAACAGCCCACGTTTCCGAGCTTTCCGTGTATTCTCGCCTGTATGGCCTGCGACTTGGGTTCCTTTCTGCTCCCAGCCTGGTACGGCTTTACTGGTCCCTTCGGTTGTGGCAGGGCCTCCGGGCTTCTTAGGCCAAGGAATATACAGTCCCTTGTGGACTGGTTATCTGCTGGAGGATGTAGAATCCTCTCAGCCTCAGACACCAAAGTCTGGTAAATTAAGTCCTCTTTCTGCCAAGACAGGCTCTCTTCGCCTCTTGTCTCTGGCTTGTGGCTCTCCTCCTGCCACACTTCCTCTTAGGTGCAGTGCAACTGTTTGTCCCTGTTCTGCTCTGGGACAAGTCTCAGTGCTGAGACAGGCCATCAAGTTCTACCTAACCCTGCCCCCAGTACCAGCTTTTATAGGGGCAGCCAGCTCCCCCTACTGGCCTGAGACAGGAGGCATTGCATGCTAATGTTCCCCTGACTAGAGAACCTCCCCCTTGCTCTCAGACACAGCTTTAATACATTTTGTGGCATCCAGGCCAGGGTGACACACAGATAATCACATAGGAGCATGCTGGACCACTTATAAAATCTGGCATGGACCACAGCAGAGGGCAGTGGTGGTAGGGTAAGGTGATCAAGCCCTGCCAAGCGAAGGTAGATGCATAACAGCCAATACCCATTTTCCTACTACCAACACAAATTTGCTTGTTCTGTATTGTTCTTTAAGAATGTGAGGACACATGTGCAGATTGGTCTTCTTCAGAGCAGTCCAGTGGGCAAACTTCATTGTCTCTTTTACATCGACAGCTTGTGTTCTTCCCATCATATGGTTTTGACTCGCCCCCTGGGCCGTGGGGCACCCGGAACCGGGCTTCAGTGCAATGTTGGGGGTAGTAGTGGCAACCCGATCCCGTGGCTCAGGGTGGTCAGACCAAATTGTGGCAGTCTATTTTTAGAGCCATGAAATGTCCGACTACGCCACCCGTGGATTGCGGCTATTATAAACCGCCGCTACAAGGCAGTCCACTGAGGCTGATGGTGTGTGCAGCAGAGATAGTATAACTCCCCACAGGAAGAGTGTAGCCTCAGGGCAGTGTAGTAGGATGCTGGGGGTGATGGTGCAGACGCAGCATAAATAACACAGAGTCAGTGATGTAGTCCAGGGTCTTTTACTCACAGTTGTTATCCGAGTCACTTCTGCCGGCAATGACTGTCCAAGCCGTGCTGCGTCCACCAGGTGAGGAGCTCGGTCAACCCCCAGGCAATTCAGAAGTATGGCACAGGACCCCCTTTTATCCTTTCTCTGGCCTCTCGTGCCCCACCAGTGACCACACTTCTGTCCAGCTGCCTCGGGCCTTCTCTTGGTGAAACATGTCGCCGGTTTCCCTGACCCTATGTGGTGCCTTCCTAGTGGGTGTAGCAGGGGGTCACACCATAAGATGATCACGACCTCCGGTCTTTAGCTGAGGGATAATTTACCTCCACCAACTTGGGAATCCGGTACCCTTCTGCGGCCTGACCCTTCACCCGATATCACACGAGCTTGCAACGGTTACTGTCCGTTCTGCTCTCTCTCAGGGTCCCTTCTGCCTTCTTGTTTCTACTCCTCTTTCTCTCCACCTTTCTTCCTTCCTTCTCCTTCTCCTCTTCTCCTCTCTGGCTCCGGCCTTCTCTCTAGGCCTGCCTCGTGGAGCTGAGCTCAGGCTGAGCCACATCTCCCAATCAGCCCTCTCTGGCTGAACTCCTTCTCAGAACTGACCACTGACCTAAGATGGCCCCCACCTTTTATCTGCTTCTCTGTGTCTGAGCTCAGGTGACCTGCAACCCATGAGCATCTTCCTATGCTCCAGAAACCATCCCCTTCTGCTCCTACATCACTGGGTTCTCTGCCCCCTCCCCACTCCAGCCAGGGACATGGTCAGTTGGCCTGTAATAAATGGGAGCATCTGCGAACTGTCCCCCGGAAATGAGGAGTGTGTGTATGCAGCTACTGAGCCCTGGTCCATACTCCATCCTTACCTGGGAGTGGAATACCACACCTCTGGTTGAGGTGCAATACCCCGGTAGCAACCGAATCCTCGGGGCGCTACAGTTTTCTTTCAAGAGTGTCTGCTGCAGAGTTCATTTCAAAAAGTAGTGCCTAGCAGCTCTTACTCTAACTATTTTGAAGACTTGAATGTAAGCTACACACTGGCAAGTTAGGGTAGACCCCAGGAACCACTATGTTGGCACAGCATGGAAGGTATGTGGAACAGTGAGGAATTGGAAAACAGGCTACGCTGTATGGCAGACAATCAAGCAAGGCAGGACACATTGGAAGCCACAGAACCAGGGGGACAAAATGAGAGGAAAACTGCAGTTCAAATCAGCACATAGATGTAGGTGGCAATGTCCACAGCAGGTAGAAACAAAATGTGGACCAACTCTAATAAATGTTTTTGATGCTTACAACAAATGATGGGTTAACTGGAGCAAATGCAAGTTACAGAATCCACAACAAAATGTAACAGTCTCTAATAATGATTTATGATACTTGCAGCAAACATTGGGTTAATCAAGAGCATATGCAAGTTAATTGAACGGGCTCTAGTTATGGTTCGTGATTAGGGAGGAGTGGACCTGTGGAAGTTCAGGTTCATCGGGTTCGGCCAACTTTTAGTTCAAAGTTCGGTTCGAACTTGATCGACTTGGTGCTGTAAAATGCCTGTAAAATGGCCGTAGTAAGGTCTAAGGGGCTGAAAAAGAAGCAAAATGGAGGTAAGACCAGGGCAATTTCCCTGCAGACAAATGTGGATACGAAAATTACTTAAAATGAAAAATAATAATCTTTAACCAGGAGTTGAATGGAGTATTGTATCAGTGCTTTGCATGTGTAGCTCACTGTATTTGTTAAAAAGTAAAAAAATATATGAAAAAAATGATGTGTGGATCCCCCCCTATTTTTAATAACCAGCCAAGGGAAATCAGACAGCTTTGAGCTGGTCTTATTATGCTGGGAAGTGGTCAATAACCAGCTAAGGCAAAGCAAACAGATGGTGGCTGATAATAATTATCTGGGAAGGTCCATGGATATCCATTAGATGTGCTATTTCTTGCGCTTAGTCTCAGCTCTTCCTGATTGCCCTGGTGCAGTGGCAATCGAGTTAATGGGATTGTGGGGTTGATGTCAGCTGTGTAATGTGCTGATGTACAAGCCCACGGGTTAGTAATGGAGTAAGTAAAAAGAGAAAAAAACACAGACACAAAAATCTTTATTTGAAAAAAAAATTCCCCAACAATTTCCCTCTTTCACCCACTTATTAAGAAAAAAAAAACCACATCAGTCCGCCATAGTCCACATTGAAGTCCCACGCCGGTCCACTGTAGTCCACATGGAGGTCCCATGACGATCCCCATCTTCCAGTGTATGGAGCCCTGTTCAGAGAAAGGGGCTCAATAGACTGGAGCAGCAGCCAATTCCAATGTCAATTCCTCTGTACTCTGCTGAGTCTCGCGAAGTACAGCATGAGAGCCGGAATGATGAGTGACAATTTGACCGCGAGTAACATATGAAGCCTCGAGAACGGGCGATGACATTACTCTCATGACCGATCAGTAACATCATCGGCCATGAGACATGACCGCGAGTGACCTATGGAGCCTCATTCTCAAGGCTCTATAGGTCAATCGTGGTCATGTCACTGCTCATTATTCCAACTCTCACACAGTACTCCACGAGACCCGGCATAGTACAGCGCAAGACCCGGAAGTGGCTGCTTCAGACTATAGAGCCCCGCTGTCTGAACGTTGCTTCATACACTGGAAGACAGAGATGGGGATCATTGTTGGAACTCCATGTGGACTATGATGGACCAGTGTGGGACCTCCATTTGGACTGGTTTGTTTTTTTAAATAAATAAATAAATAAATAGATGAAAGAGGGAAATTGTTGGAATTTTTTTAAAATAAAGATTTTTTTGTGTGTTTTTTTTTTCTTTTTTTACTTATAGACGCCTTTCCATTATTAACCTGTGGGCTTGATGTCAGCGGACATTACACAGCTGACATCAACCCCACAATCCCATCACCCTGATTGCCACCGTACCAGGACAATTGGGAAGATCAGGGGCTAAGCACCAGATTTGGCAAATCTAATGGATATGCCATTTCAGGAGCAGATGTGGGCTGGTCTTCATAGGCTGGGTAGGGGAACATATCCATGGACCTGCCCAGCTTATTAATATCAGCCCCCTTCTGTCTGCTTTATTTAAGCTGTTTATTAAAAATAGGTGGGGGGGCCACTTAATTTTTTTAGGGTCTCCTAATTTTTAGTGAACAGCTAAGGCAAACCAGACAGCTTGGGGCTGATATTAATAGGCTGCGTAGGTCCATGGATATCGGCCCCTTCCCAACATAATAAAACCAGCTCACAGCTGTCTGATTTTCCTTAGCTGGTTATTAAAAATAGGGGTGACCAATGTCACTTTATTTTTATTATTTATTTTACACTGTCCCTCACACCACCCATTGTCCGGTGTTTATACAGGCCATGTCACGGCTGGCGCCGGTCAATCACAGCCACGCCAATATTTGGCACGGCTGTGATGGGGCCTGACGTGCCCACAGCTTTAAAGCTTATTGATTGGCCTCGCTACGGCCTTTCAACAATCTTGACTTGGCTGGTGAACCCAAACAGTAACACTGACTTCCAGAAAAATTCTATGTTCGGGCTTTTGCACCAGACACTAGGTGTCCGGTATGAACCCTGAACTTTACAGTTTGGGTTGGCTCATCCTTATTTGTGAGGTTTATAGCAAATGATGGATTAATCAGTAGCACAAATTAAGAAAATTACAGAAGTGTGAGGAGATGATGGCAACAGAAAAACAGAATACTGGCAATCTCCATACAGCAGCTGAGCACAATACAGTCAGAATTTAGACACAGGTTTGTGTCTAATTAAACCTTAAAAGACCTTCATAGATGATGTCGCTGAGGCTTAAAGAAACACTAAAATAAATCAAGATTAAAAATGTGGTGCTCAGTAAGGGTATTTTTTTTCAGACCAAGCAGAGGGAAAAAATTATGGAATCACTCAATTCTGAGGAAAAAATTTGGGAATCACCCTGTCAATTTTCATTTCCAAAACTAACACCTGCGTCAAATTAGATCTGCACATTAGTCTGCATCTAAAAAGGAGTGATCACACCTTGGAGAGCTGTTGCACCAAGTGGACTGACATGAATCATGGCTCCAACACGAGAGATGTCAATTGAAACAAAGGAGAGGATTATAAAACTCTTACAAGAAGGTACATCATCACACAATGTTGCAAAAGATGTTGGTTGTTCACAGTCAGCTGTGTCTAAAATCTGGACCAAATTCAAACAACATGGGAAGGTTGTTAAAGGCAAAAATACTGGTAGACCAAGGAAGACATCAAAGTGTCAAGACCGGAAACTTAAAGCAATATGTCTCCAAAACAGGAAATGCACAACAAAACAAATGAGGGACGAATGGGAGGAAACTAGAGTCAATGTCTGTGACCGAACTGTAAGAAACTGCCTAAAGGAAATGGGATTTACATACAGAAAAGCTAAACATAAGCCATCATTAACACCTAAACAGAAAAAAACAAGGTTACAATGGGCTAAGGAAAAGTAATCGTGGACTGTGGATGAGTGGGTAAAAGTCATATTCAGTGATGAATCGCGAATCTGTATTGGGCAAGGTGATGATGCTGGAACTTTTGTTTGGTGCCGTTCCAATGAGATTTATAAAGATGAATGCATGAAGAGAACATGCAAATTTCCACAGTCATTGATAATATGGGGCTGCATGTCAGGTAAAGGCACTGGGGAGATGGCTGTCATTACATCTTCAATAAATGCCCAAGTTTACATTGATATTTTGTATAGTTTTCTCATCCCATCAATTGAAAGGATGTTTGGGAATGATGACATCATTTTTCAAGATGATAATGCATCCTGCCATAGAGCAAAAACTGTGAAAACATTCCTTGAAAGAAGATACATAAGGTCAATGTCATAGCCTGCAAATAGCCTGGATCTTAATCCAATTGAAAATCTTTGGTGGAAGTTGAAGAAAATGGTCCATGACAAGGCTCCAACCTGCAAAGCTGATCTGGCAACAGCAATCAGAGCCAGATTGATGAAGAGTACTGTTTGTCACTCATTAAGTCCATTCCTCAGAGACTGCAAGCTGTTATTAAAGCCAGAGGTGGTGCAACAAAATACTAGTGATGTATTGGAGTGTTTTTTTGTGTGTTTGTTTTTCATGATTCCATAATTTTTTCCTCAGAATTGAGTGATTCCATAATTTTTTCCCTCTGCTTGGTCTGAAAAAAATTACCCTTACTGAGTACCACATTTTTAATCTTCATTTCTTATAGTGTTTCTTAAAGCCCTAAAGTTGCCATTTGAAATGACTTTAGTTTTAAGCCATGTCTATGATCTGCTTTTTTTTCAAAAACATTAAACAACTGAATGAACATCCTCCGAGCACGGTGATTCCATAATTTTTGCCAGGGATTGTACTAGCAGCTTTGAGATGGCAATGTAAAAGAGCATCTAAGTATTTGGTGTCCAATGGTCCTCAGTAGTGTTGAGCTACATAGTTACATAGTTTATAAGGCCGAAAAAAGACAAGCGTCCATCCAGTTCAGCCTATTTCTTGTGCACTGCAGCTATTCCGCAGCGTTGATCCAGGGGAAGGCAACAAAAAACCATGCGGTATAGGCCAATTTACATCATTGAGGAAAAATTCACTTCCCGACACCAATCTGGCAGTCAGATTAAATCCCTGGATTAATTAACTAAGCATAAGATGTAATTTTATTGTTCTCAAGAAAGGCGTCCAGGCCTCTCTTGAACTCATTAAGTGAGTTGGACATCACCACTTCCTCTCCCAGAGAGTTCCAGAGTCTCACGGCTCTGACCGTAAAAAATCCCCTTCTATGCTGGTGCAGGAACCTCCTTTCCTCCAGACGCATAGTGTGCCCCCTCGTCTTTGTCACCATCCTTGGTATAAACAGGTCATGGGAGAGATCTCTGTACTGCCCCCTGATGTATTTATACATGTTTATGAGGTCTCCCCTAAGCCTTCTCTTTTCCAACGTAAATAGGCCTAATTTTGACAACCTCTCTGGGTATTCTAGGCCCTCCATTCCCTTTATTACCTTAGTCGCCCTCCTTTGTACCCCCTCTAGCTCCAATATGTATTTCCTGAGCACCGGAGCCCAGAACTGTGCACAATATTCTAAGTGCGGCCTTACCAGCGCTTTATACAGAGGAAGAACAATATTCTCATCATATGCCCCTATTCCTCTTCTGATGCATGCCATGACTCTATTTGCCTTCCGATATCGGGAAATATCGGATCGGATTGGATCGGACCGATACCCAAAAAGTATCGGATATCGCCGATTCCGATACCGGAAACCAATGCAAGTCAATGAGACACAAATATTGGAATAAAAATAAACCCTTTCTTTCCTTGCAGGTTAATTCTACATGAAGGAAAACAACTAAGAATAATGTAGAATGACATGAAAAGCCGGCAATTCAGCAGCGGCATACACCGGTACCCCACAATTTACAACAGAAAGAATAGAACATCACACATAGATTAGATAGATAGAAACATGTCAGTCACATATATATGAAGTACAGTGACAGTGTTGATTACTGTACTTGTCATTTAGTGTAAAGGATTTATTTAAAAAAATAACAGTGTTTTCATGCACCGTCTCTTTAAAAAAGCCGGTCGGCAATTCAGCATCGGTACCCGACAATTTAGAATAGAAAGAATAGAACATCACACATAGATAGAAACATGTCAGTCACATATATAATAAGCACAGTGATAGGATGCGCCAATTCTGGCACTTAGCCTCGCTCTTCCCACTGCCCTGTAGCGGTGGCAGTGGGGTAATAGGGTTGGGGTTGATGTCAGCTTATAATGCCAGCTGACATCAAGCCTAGGTTAGTAATGGAGAGGCGTCTATAAAACACCCTCATTACTAACCCCATAGTCAAAGTTAAAAAAAAACACAAACACCCAGAATAAAGTCCTTTAATTGAAATAAACACACAATTCTGTATTGTTCTAAATTAAACCATACTTACCATCACGTCCATTCCAGCTGAAGCCAACGATCTCCTGCAATAAAAATAAAATAATAAAGCAACATCATCCTTACCTTTCCATGGTTCCCAGGACGGCTCCAGCTCTGCTACATTCACATGACAGGCTGGATAGCAGCAGAACGCTGCCATCCAGCTTGCCATGCCGCAGAGACTGAGAAGCGCAGGCATGCTTGCGCTCCTCAGTGTCTCGCTGTGATGGCATCCAGATGAGCCGAGTTCATGTCCAATGAACTCAGCTCACCTCATGCACGTCACTGACAGCATGGGAGAATTCTCACACTGAAGCGCTGAGTGCAGGAGAATTCTCCCACGCTGTCAGTGACGTGCATGAGGTGAGCTGAGTTCATTGGACATGAGCTCACCTGATGCACGTCACTGACAGCGTGGGAAAATTCTCTTGCACTCAGCGTTTCAGCGTGAGAATTCTCCCATGTTGTCAGTGACGTGCATGAGGTGATCTGAGTTCATTGGACATGAGCTCACCTCATGCACGTCACTGACAGCGTGGGAGAATTCTCACGCTGAAGCGCTGAGTGCAAGAGAATTTTCCCACGCTGTCAGTGACGTGCATGAGGTGAGCTGAGTTCATTGGACATGACCTCGGCTCATCTTTATGCCGTCACAGCGAGACACTGAGGAGCACAAGCATGCCTACGCTTCTCAGTCTCTGCGGCAAGGCAAGCTGGATGGCAGCTTTCTGCAGCAATCCAGCCTGTCATGTGAATGTAGCAGAGCTGAAGCTGTCATGGGAACCATGGAAAGGTAAGGATGATGTTGCTTTATTATTTTACTTTTATTGCAGGAGATCGTTGGCTTCAGCTGGAATGGGTGATACGGTAAGTATGGTTTAATTTAGAACAATAAAGAATTGTGTGTTTATTTCAATTAAAGGACTTTATTCTGTGTGTTTGTGTTTTTTTTTTAAATTTGCCTATGGGGTTAGTAATGGGGGTGTCTTATAGACGCCTCTCCATTACTAACCTGGGCTTGATATCAGCTGGCATTATAAGCTGACATCAACCCCAGCTCTATTACCCCACTGCCACCGCTACAGGGCAGTGGGAAGAGCGAGGCTAAGTGCCAGAATTGGCGCATCCTTTGAAGGCGACATTTCTGGGGCGGCTGACGGCTGGTGTTTGTAGCCTGGGAGGGGGCCAATATTCATGGCACCCTTCCTGGGCTAGTAATATCAGCCCCCAGCTGTCTGCCTAGCCTTTGCTAGTTATTAAATAGGGGGGACCCCACGTCATATACATGTGACTGACATGTTTCTATCTATCTAATCTATGTATGATTCTCTATTTTTTCTATTCTAAATTGTCGGGTACCGCTGCTGAATTGCCGGCCGGCCTTTTTTTAAGAGACGGTGCATGAAAACACTATTATTTTTTTTAATAAATCCTTTACACTAAATGACACGTACAGTAAGCAACACTGTCAATGTACTTCTTATATATGTGACTGACATGTTTCTATCTAATCTATGTGTGATGCTCTATTCTTTCTGTTGTAAATTGTCGGGTACCGGTGTATACCGCTGCTGAATTGCCGGCCGGCTTTTTTAAAGAGACGGTGCATGAAAACACTATTATTTTTTTAAATAAATGCTTTAACACTAAATGACAAGTACAGTAAGCTGAGCGCTGCCATCCAGCTTGTCATCCTTCAGAGACACTGCAGAGCGCAGGCATTATGGGAACTTCCGATTCCGGTATTCGATATTCTAAAAGTATCGGAACTCAGTATCGGAACTCCGATACCGCGAATATCGGTCGATACCCGATATTTCAGTATCGGAATGCTCAACACTAGTCCCCAGCTATTTCTTCCATCATCGGGCAGTTCCTCACAAAGTAGGGCTGGTGTGGCTTTCTCTAAAGTTGTGGGAGGACGGGAAAACCATGTTTCATGAACAAAAGATTGATTGGCCAGCCATGCTGGTTTATTAAATCCATATGTGCAAGTTGTTTAAAACCCTCTATTTACTGAATGTTTGCAAGCAGTTTCTTGATTCAATGGTTTGATTGCCTAAATAGTTTAATTTTGATTGTGTCTTTGACATCCTTGTTCCTCATGCTGTAGATGATAGGATTCAACATTGGGGTCACCGCCGTGTATAGAATGGACATGATCTTGCCTATCTCAGGAGAGTAGGTGGAGCGAGGTTTCAGGTACATGAACATAATGGTTCCATAGTACACAGACACAACAGTGAGGTGGGAGGCGCATGTGGAGAACGCTTTTTGTCTCCCCTGGGAAGAACGAATCTTGATGATGGTGAAGATAATGTGGACATATGAAATTACTGTCAAGAAGAAAGCACACATGATAATGATCTGTCCAGCAACCTGCATGACTATTTCATTAGTACGAGTATCCTTACATGAGAGTGGAAAGAAAGGAGGCATTTCACAGAAGAAGTGGTTGACATGGAATTTGCAAAATGGTAGTTTGAAAGTGAGCAACGTATGAATAAGTGAATTGGTGAAACCTGCAGCCCAAGATATGGAAGCTAAACAAGCACACACTCTCTTGTTAATAATCGTTTGGTAGTGTAATGGTCTACAAATGGCTACAAATCGATCATAGGCCATAATGGCAAGAAGGACGCACTCGGTGCCGCCTAACGCCATATGGAAGTACATTTGAAGCGCACATCCCAAGAGAGAAATACTTCTGTCATCGGATAGTGTATTTATTAGAATTATTGGCACGATGTTGGAGGAGAAACAAATGTCGATAATTGAAAGATTAGTCAAGAAGAAGTACATTGGCATTTGCAGCTTTGAGTTTATCCTTACCACAATGATCAGAAAAGTATTACCAGACAAGGTTGTTATGTACATTAGCAAGAACGTAATAAAGCAGATGACTTTGAGATACAAGACACTGGAAAGGCCTAGGAGAATGAATCGTTCTGGAGATGTTTGATTTGAGTCTCTCATATTATACACTCTACCTGGTGAATAGTATACAAGACACAAAACAGATAAAGGTACAAGTGGTTGATTTTTCTTTATATATTATTTGGAGGATCTCTAGTTCAGCATCGTTCCGAATTTACATGTAAAGATGAGCAGATCCCTTTGCGCAACCCCAGTCCATGGTCCAGGTCATTGCTCAAGCTGCAGGAATCTCCTTACCGTCCAGGCCCTCCTTGGCTTATGATTAGAAGTGCTGTTGAGACATTACCTGTGCGCTGCATAGATGATGTCATACTAGGTCGAAGAAGCTTGGAACGCAGAAAATTTGTGTAGCTCCTGTTCATGGCCAGAGAGCACTATCCTGGACCGTGGACCAGAGTTGCAAAAAACTATCCGCTCATCTCTACTTAAGACATTCAACTGTTTTCATAACTGATCCTATCGGCATTCTTTTGCTTTAGTGTAATACTTGTCTCCAGTGCTTTTATAGTAGAAAATGACTTGAGAAACCTAATGCTCATGATATACCAGCTCAACCTCTGCTATAGTGTAAAAGAGTGAAGCAGGACCCATAGGCTTTCTCAATAAGTGAACAGGAGAAGCAGGACTCACAGGAGTTTTTTCGAATGATGGGTGTCAAGGATGACACCAGAGAGATCACACAGAATCCCTCCGCTCCACCAATTTGTCAAGGATTGCCCCCAGGGGGTCATAACTAAACCACCACCCATGCAGTTATCTTTGGCGCGAACAGCTCTCTGCTGCTCCCTGTTGTCCAGGCAATTACACGATTGAGCGTATGATATATAAACCACCGATTCCAATGCCTGGAATATGTGTATATACCCTCGGTATGGTAACTACGAACTCCACGATAACCCAAATACTTCTCGCTGCCAGCACCAGTAATATTTACAGGCTGACTGGAGGCCTGGTAGGTAGTGTATGGTTTCGGGGTGCGGTTTAGAGAAAAAAAGGAACAGAACTATTAAATTTTATATTTTATCCAAAACGAGGCAATGTTTATGAAAAATATACTGAAGATTTTACATAGGGGACAAAACAATACAGCATGTATTGTTACACAAAATAAAATGGATAAAACAAAATAAATTTACTACGCCACTCACACAGATGAGTCAACTTAGCCGAAGGAGAGCAATTCAACTGGGGACGTTCAGTTAACAGGATTCATGCATACACGATGTGTATTTCTCTACAGGAACAGAGATCATAATTCAGCTTGACCTTTTATCAGCACCTGAGTTACACCCACATACTCCCTCTTGATGACCTCACATGGGCCGGGTTGTGGGTTGTTCTCAGCCATTCAGGATTTTATGAAATTCCCAAACTATGCGATAACTCCTCTCTGGATGATCTCAGAAGTTCAAAAGTGCCGCTATATATTTTATTATGATTTTACTGTTACCCAGAGACTAAACATGACCTGACTGTTGTAAGTGTTCTGCCCACTGTTGATTTGTGGCTTATAGGCTGGGTTTACAGTTATGAGAAAATATGCATCTTCTTCCCTGATTCGTCCTGAAGCTGAAAATGTATGTCCCATCACTATCGTCGGGGCTGGTGTTAGGGGCAGGCAAACTAGGCATTTGCTTAGGGCTTTCACTCCCCCAGAGGCCCCCAGCCAGTGGCGTGCCACTAATAGCAACTCACCACACAGCCACTATGGGGCCCGTGAATCAGGAGGGCCCAGAACCCCATCCCCTGCATTCAACTGTATCAGCATTATAGATGCCGATACAGTTTAAAGCAATGATGCAGGAGAGAGTGTCAGATGACACTCCCTCTCACATCATTCCCCCTCTGTGTCTGATGCAGCGGACATGATGATGACACTTCATCATGTGCCACACTGTATCGGGCAAAGGAGCTACTGAATTGACGCACTGCAGAGACCGGAACAGCGGGGGAATGAGGAGACGTGAGTATGTATCTTTTTTTTAAAAATCAGTGAGTACGTGGTGGCCATAATACTGGAGGACTATGGGGTTGCAGTATTCTTTATGGGGCTGCATTATACTCTATGGGGGCTGCATTATACTCCTGCGGGCTGTATTAAACTCCTATGGGGCTGCATTACAATCTTGTAAGGCTGCATTATATTCTGTGGGGCTGCATTATATTCCTGTGGGGCTGCATTATATTCCGCGGGGTGTATTATATTCTATGGGGCTGCATTATATTCAGTGGGCTGCATTATACTCCTGTGGGGCTGCATTATACTCCTGTGAGACTACATTATACTCTATCGAAGACTGTGGAGAGTACTTTATACTATATCAAGGACTTTGGGGAGTGCATTATACTATGTGTACTATATGGGGACAGCATTATATTGTATTGAGGACTATGGGGTGAATTATATTGTATGGAGGACCATGGGGTGCATTATACTATGGGGGATGCATTATACAATATGGAGGACTATGAGATGCATTATACTATATTGAGGACTATGGGGAGTGCATTATACTATATTGAGGACTATGGGGAGTGTATTATACTATATTGAGGACTATGGAAGGTGCATTATACTATATGTAGGACTATGGGATGCATTATACTATATTGAGATCTATTGGAGAGTGTATTATACTATATGGAGGACTATGGAAAGTGGATTATACTATATGGAGGACTATGGGATGCATTTTACTTTATGGAGGACTGTTTGGAGTGTATTATACTATATGGAGGACTATGAGGATTATATTATAGTATATAATGGACTATGGGGAGTGTATTATACTATATTGAGGACCATGGGGAGTGTATTATACAATATTGAGGACTATGGGGAGTGCATTATACTATATGGAGGACTATGAAAAGTGCATTATACTATATGCAGGACTATGGAAAGTGCATTATACTACACGTAGGACTATGGGATGCATTTTACTATGTGGAGGACTATGGAAAGTGCATTATATTATATGGAGGACTATGGGATGTATTATACTATATTGAGGACTGTGGGGAGTGTATTATACTATACTCAGGACTATGAGGATTGTATTATACTATATAATGGACTATGGGGAGTGTATTATACTATATGGAGGACCATGGGGAGTGTATTATACTATATTGAGGACTATGGGGAGTGCATTATACTATATGGAGGACTATGAAAAGTGCATTATACTATATGCAGGACTATGGAAAGTGCATTATACTACACGTAGGACTATGGGATGCATTTTACTATGTGGAGGACTATGGAAAGTGCATTATATTATATGGAGGACTATGGGATATATTATACTATATTGAGGACTGTGGGGAGTGTATTATACTATATGGAGGACTATGAGGATTGTATTATACTATATAATGGACTATGGGTTGTGTATTATAATATATTGAGGACCATGGGGAGTGCATTATACTATATTGAGGACTGTGGGGAGTGTATTATACTATATGGAGTACTATGAGGATTGTATTATACTATATAATGGACTATGGGGAGTATATTATACTATATTGAGGACCATGGGGAGTGCATTATACTATATTGAGGACTGTGGGGAGTGTATTATACTATATGAAGGACCATGAGGATTGTATTATACTATATAATTGTAGTGCCGGCGTCCCTGCCCTCTGCTAGGCAGGGACGCTGCTCCCCTCACCGCTCTGCCCCGTGCCCGGCGTCCCTCTCCTGCTCTGCTGTCAGCGCGCGCTCCTTCCCGGCGTCCTCCTCCCGCTCTGCTCTCAGCGCGCGCTCCTTCCCGGCCTCTGTGCTTAGGGCGCGCGCGCGCGCGCTCCCCTCCTCTTAAAGGGGCCGCGCGCGCCGTCCTAAGGAGTCCCCGGCCAATGGCCGGAGGACTTCATCATATATAAGGCACCTCCTCCAAAATGGAGGTGCCCGAGCAATGTTGTTTGCACCTGTGTCTCACCTGTGCTTCAGCCCTCAGGTCCCGTTGCCAGTTACCTGCCAGTTACCTGTCAGATTCCTGCCTGATTACTTGCTACCTGTCTGCTAGTCTGAGGTCCGACGTTCTGCCTTACTACTCCTGTCAGTCTGTCTAAGGACCAGCCTGCCCGCTCACCTGGGAGCGCACCTCAGCTACCTGCCTGCTTTCCTGAGGTCCGACGGTCTGCCTTACAACTCCGGTCAGTCTGTCTATGGACCAGCTTGCCCGCTCACCTGGGAGCACTTCTCCGTTACCTGCCTGCTTGCCAGCCCGGAGGCTCCGCTGTCACGTGCTGTGACCACCAGCTACTCCAGACTCTTGCCCGCTCACCTGGGAGCGCTTCTCCGCTACCTGCCTGCTTGCCTGCCCGGAGGCTCCGCTGTCACGTGCTGTGACCACCAGCTACTCCAGACTCTTGCCCGCTCACCTGGGAGCGCTTCTCCGCTACCTGCCTGCTTGCCTGCCCGGAGGCTCCGCTGTCACGTGCTGTGACCACCAGCTATTCCTGAGACTCTTGCCCGCTCACCTGGGAGCGCTTCTCCGTTACCTGCCTGCTTGCCTACCTGGAGGCTCCGCCGTCACGTGCTGTGACCACCTGCTATTCCAGAGACTCTCGCTTGCTCACCTGGGAGCACACATTCTTCATCTGCCTTGCTAGCCTACCTGGAGGTTCAGCCATCACAGGTCGTACCTACCCTTTATCCAGAGACTGCCCCGATCACTTGCCGTGTCCTCCTGCCCGTACACCCAGAGACTGTCCTGGTCACCTCCTGTGACTACCTGCCTGGTCGCCACCCGCTCCCTTACAAGGACCGCCCCCTTGTATTGTAGCCCAGAGGTTCCGCCTCCCAGACCCGTTACAGTTTGCTCGGGCCCTGGAACCCGGTGGCACCCAAGCTCCCTCGCTCTCGGACCTCTGTCTTGAACTGTCCCGTCAGAGGTCCCAACAGGAGTCCATCCTGGGTCACCTGCGGAATGTCAATACTCGCCTGAACACTCTGTCTGATCCACCAACAACCTCCGCCAGTGCCATATCTTGCAATCCGGCAGCTCCGCTGCCCACTAATACCATGGTATCCTACCCCGGACCCCGGCTTTCTGCACCTCCTCGCTTTGGAGGCGACTCCGTCCAGGCTCAGGGCTTCTTAAATCAGTGCACCCTGCACTTTGAACTTTTGTCCCACCAGTTTAACTCCGACCGGGCCAAAATTGCCTTCATCATGTCCCATCTCACCGGGGAGGCCCTGGCCTGGCTAAATCCTCTATGGGAGAGAGGAGACCCCCTGGTGTCCAACTTGCCTGCTTTTCTCACGGCTTTCCGGAAAGTCTTCGACGAACCCGGACGGAAGACCTCATCTGCATCATCGTTGCTACACCTCCGTCAGGAGAGTCTCACCGTGGGCCAATATGCCATACGGTTCCGTACCCTTGCCTCGGAGCTGGCCTGGGATAACGACGCTCTGGTTTCCGTCTTCTGGGAGGGTCTGTCCGGCCGTATTAAAGATGAACTTGCCGGTCGGGACATTCCTACCACTCTCGATGACTTAATAACTCTTGCCACCCGGATTGACCTACGGTTCCAGGAGCGTGCCAGAGAGGTCACCCGTGAGAGGAGGTTACCACGTCTAGCTCCTACTTTTCAGAAACCCGTCACTCCTTCTGTCTCTAACCAGGTACACCCTCCTGAGCCTATGCAGGTCGACCAGACCAAGATGGTCAAGACCCGTCAGGACTTACGCCGTGCCGAGGGGACCTGCTTCTACTGTGGCAGCAAGGAGCACCGGATCCGTGCCTGCCCGGAGAGGTCGGGAAACGCCTGTGTCTAGGTTCGCTCGGAGAGGTCCACCTAGACAAGAATAAATCCTCTCCATCCCTGCTGTTGTCAGTTTCAATCGTCTACGGGGAGAACCGTTATTTCGAACTAGCCCAACTGGACTCTGGAGCGGCCGGGAATCTTATTTCACAGTCCCTAGTAGAGAAATACCGCATCTCCACCAAACCTCTGGCTGTACCCTTGTCTGTGGCTGCCGTGGATGGGGGGCTCTTACCACGCCCCATCCAACTCATCACCGAATCCATTACTCTGCAGGTGGGAATGCTGCATTCTGAAAGTATCTCCTTTCATGTTCTGCCTGGACTCTCTCACGCCCTCTTGCTAGGTCTGCCTTGGCTCCAGAGACATGCACCCGTGCTTGACTGGCAAACCGGAGAAGTCCTTCGCTGGGGACAAGACTGTCATAAGACCTGCCTGGTTCCCGTCCATCCCGTCCGTCCCTCTCCTACCCCAGCTAATCTACCTGGACTTCCAATTCCTTATTGGTCTTATGCTGATGTCTTTAATAAAAAGGAGGCAGAGACATTACCCCCTCATAGACCATACGACTGTCCCATCGACCTGTTACCCGGTACTACTCCTCCCCGTGGGCGTATTTATCCTTTATCCGCTGCTGAGACCCGGTCGATGTCCGAATATATTGAGGAGAATCTGGCCAGGGGATTCATCCGGAAATCTACCTCCCCGGCGGGAGCAGGCTTCTTTTTCGTCAAAAAGAAGGACGGCTCTCTCCGTCCCTGTATAGACTATAGAGGCCTAAACCAGATCACGGTGAAGAATAAGTACCCCCTTCCGCTCATTCCAGAATTATTTGATCGTCTGAGGGGGGCTAGAATCTTCACCAAACTAGACCTCCGTGGGGCGTACAACCTGGTTCGTATCCGTCAAGGGGATGAATGGAAGACGGCATTCAACACCCGGGACGGCCACTATGAATACCTGGTAATGCCCTTTGGTCTCTGTAACGCTCCTGCCGTCTTTCAAGAGTTGGTCAATGACATCTTCCGGGACCTTCTCTACTCCTGCGTAGTGGTGTACCTGGACGACATCTTGGTCTTCTCTCCGGATCTCCAGACTCACCGGAGGGACGTTCGTCAGGTCCTGCTCAGGCTCAGGCAGAATCACCTCTTCGCTAAATACGAGAAGTGCCTCTTTGAGCAGACCTCGCTTCCGTTTTTGGGCTACATTATTTCTCAGACCGGCCTACGAATGGATCCAGAGAAACTGTCTGCCATCGAGAAATGGCCCCGACCGGAGGGGTTGAAGGCCATTCAGCGGTTCCTGGGCTTCGCCAACTACTACCGCCTCTTCATACCACACTTCTCTTCCCGGACTGCCCCAATTTCCGCGCTCACCCGTAAGGGTACTGATCCCAAAGAGTGGCCGCCCGAAGCAGAATAAGCCTTTCTTTCCTTAAAACAGGCCTTCTCTTCCGCCCCGGTGCTGCATCGCCCGGACGGCAACAAGCAGTTCTTCCTGGAAGTGGACGCCTCCTCCTCTGGAGCTGGAGCGGTACTTACCCAAAAATCTTCTTCCGGGAGGATGGTAACTTGCGGCTTCTTCTCTAAACTCTTCTCCTCCTTAGAGCGCAATTATTCCATTCGAGATCGAGAGTTATTGGCCATCAAACTGGCATTGGAGGAGTGGCGTTACCTGCTTGAGGGGGCTCTTCACCCGGTAATAATTTACACTGACCACAAGAACTTGGCTTACCTCCAGCATGCCCAGAGACTTAACCCGCGCCAAGCCCGGTGGTCCTTGTTTTTTGCTCGTTTTGATTTTGTCCTTCATTTTCGCCCGGCTGACAAAAACGTCAAGGCGGACGCCTTGTCTCGATCCTTTCTGGTATCTGATCTCGAGGAAGATCCGAAACACATCATCGATCCCGCCAGAGTAATGCAGGTGGCTCCCGTGAGTCTAAATCGTCTCCCTCCCGGAAAGACGTTCGTATCAGTACCTGATCGGGAGAAGATCCTTCACTGGGGTCACTCGTCTAAACTGGCTGGCCACGCTGGTCAGAAGAAGACCCTCCAGCTTATTTCCCGGCACTACTGGTGGCCTACCCTGCACAAGGATGTAATAGACTTTGTTTCTGCCTGTGTGTCCTGCGCCCGCAACAAGGTTCCGAGACATCTGCCAGCCGGTCGCCTCCTTCCGCTCCCAGTACCTGCTGCCCCCTGGCAGCATATTGCAATGGACTTCATAACTGACCTCCCACTCTCTGCCGGTTGTACGGTCATTTGGGTGGTCGCTGACCGCTTCTCCAAGATGGCTCATTTCGTTCCCCTGCCAGGCCTCCCGTCTGCACCCGAGCTAGCTAGAGACTTTATTCGTCACATCTTCCGTCTTCATGGCCTGCCCCTCCACATCGTGTCGGATCGTGGGGTACAGTTCACCTCACGCTTCTGGAGAGCCACTTGTAAACTACTAGACGTCACCCTGGACTTCTCTTCCGCTTACCACCCACAGTCCAATGGTCAAGTGGAGCGGATCAATCAGAACCTGACCAGTTACCTCCGGCACTTCGTTAATGCCCACCATTCTGACTGGGTGGATCTCCTACCATGGGCCGAGTTCTCTTACAATAATCACGAGAGCGAATCCTCCTCCAAATCCCCGTTTTTTGTAGTCTTTGGTCAGCATCCTCGGATTCCTTTTCCTGTCTCCACCTCGGTGGACAACCCGGCTGCGGAATCTCTCGTTAGCAAATTTTCCTCCATTTGGGAGAGTACCCGATCCGCACTCCTTCAGTCGTCCGAGCGGATGAAAAGACACGCTGACAAAAAACGCCTGGATCCTCCTCAATTTCGTCCAGGAGATAAGGTCTGGCTCTCATCTAAATATGTTCGACTCAAGATACCCTCTTACAAGTTAGGGCCTCGGTTCATCGGACCTCTGGAGGTCACCAGTCAGATCAACCCGGTGGCCTATAAATTGAAACTCCCGGCCAACTTACGGATCCCTAACTCCTTCCATGTATCTCTCCTCAAACCTGTGGTACTTAACTCTTTTTCCAAGTCTACAGGTACGCCTCCTGCTCCGGTTTCTGCTGAGGACGAGTTTGAGGTAGAGAACATTCTTGCCACCAAAAGGGTAAGAGGAAAGACCTTTTTTCTGGTAGATTGGAAGGGGTTTGGTCCTGAGGAGAGAACGTGGGAGCCCCGGGAGAACATCCATGCCCCTCTCATCCTAGCTAAATTTCTGTCTGGCCTAAAAAAGGGGGGGCCTAAAGGGGGGGGTACTGTAGTGCCGGCGTCCCTGCCCTCTGCTAGGCAGGGACGCTGCTCCCCTCACCGCTCTGCCCCGTGCCCGGCGTCCCTCTCCTGCTCTGCTGTCAGCGCGCGCTCCATCCCGGCGTCCTCCTCCCGCTCTGCTCTCAGCGCGCGCTCCTTCCCGGCCCCTGTGCTTAGGGCGCGCGCGCGCGCGCTCCCCTCCTCTTAAAGGGGCCGTGCGCGCCGTCCTAAGGAGTCCCCTGCCTGCTTTCCTGAGGTCCGACGGTCTGCCTTACAACTCCGGTCAGTCTGTCTATGGACCAGCATGCCCGCTCACCTGGGAGCACTTCTCCGTTACCTGCCTGCTTGCCAGCCCGGAGGCTCCGCTGTCACGTGCTGTGACCACCAGCTACTCCAGACTCTTGCCCGCTCACCTGGGAGCGCTTCTCCGCTACCTGCCTGCTTGCCTGCCCGGAGGCTCCGCTGTCACGTGCTGTGACCACCAGCTACTCCAGACTCTTGCCCGCTCACCTGGGAGCGCTTCTCCGCTACCTGCCTGCTTGCCTGCCCGGAGGCTCCGCTGTCACGTGCTGTGACCACCAGCTATTCCTGAGACTCTTGCCCGCTCACCTGGGAGCGCTTCTCCGTTACCTGCCTGCTTGCCTACCTGGAGGCTCCGCCGTCACGTGCTGTGACCACCTGCTATTCCAGAGACTCTCGCTTGCTCACCTGGGAGCACACATTCTTCATCTGCCTTGCTAGCCTACCTGGAGGTTCAGCCATCACAGGTCGTACCTACCCTTTATCCAGAGACTGCCCCGATCACTTGCCGTGTCCTCCTGCCCGTACACCCAGAGACTGTCCTGGTCACCTCCTGTGACTACCTGCCTGGTCGCCACCCGCTCCCTTACAAGGACCGCCCCCTTGTATTGTAGACCAGAGGTTCCGCCTCCCAGACCCGTTACAATAATGGCCTATGGGGAGTGTATTATACTATATTGAGGACTATGGAGAGTGCATTATACTATATGGAGGACTATGGAAAGTGCATTATACTATATGTAGGACTACGGGATGCATTATACTATGTGGAGGACTATGGGATGCATTATACTATATTGAGGACTGTGGGGAGTGTATTATACTATATTGAGGACTGTGGGGAGTGAATTATACTATATGGAGGACCATGAGGATTGTATTATACTATATAATGGACTATGGGGAGTGCATTATACTATATTGAGGACCATGGGGAGTGTATTATACTATATTGAGGACTGTGGTAAGTATATTATACTGTATGGAGGACTATGAGGATTGCATTATACTATATAATGGACTATGGGGAGTGTAATATATTATATTGAGGACCATGGGGAGTGCATTATACTATATTGAGGACTGTGGGGAGTGTATTATACTATATGGAGGACCATGAGGATTGTATTATACTATATAATGGACTATGGGGAGTATATTATACTATTTTGAGGACCATGGGGAGTGTATTATACTATATTGAGGACAATGGGGAGTGCATTATACTATATGGAGGACAATGGAAAGTGCATTATACTATATGTAGGACTATGGGATGCATTATACTATATGGAGGACTATGGAAAGTGGATTATACTATATGGAGGACTATGGGATGCATTTTACTATATTGAGGACTGTGGGGAGTGTATTATACTATATGGAGGACTATGAGGATTATATTATACTTTTTAATGGACTATGGGGAGTGTATTATACTATATTGAGGACCATAGGGAGCGTATTATACTATATTGAGGACTATGGGTAGTGCATTATACTATATGGAGGACTATGAAAAGTGCATTATATTATATGGAGGACTATGGGATGCATTATACTATATTGAGGACTGTGGGGAGTGTATTATACTATATGGAGGACTATGAGGATTGTATTATACTATATAATGGACTATGGGGTGTGTAATATAATATAATGAGGACCATGGGGAGTGCATTTTACTATATTCAGGACTGTGGGGAGTGTATTATACTATATGGAGTACTATGAGGATTGTATTATACTATATAATGGACTATGGGGAGTGTATTATACTATATTGAGGACAATGGGGAGTGCATTATACTATATTGAGGACTGTGGGGAGTGTATTATACTATATGAAGGACCATGAGGATTGTATTATACTATATAATGGACTATGGGGAGTGTATTTTACTATATTGAGGACTATGGGGAGTGCATTATACTATATGGAGGACTATGGAAAGTGCATTATACTATATGTAGGACTACGGGATGCATTATACTATATGGAGGACTATGGGATGCATTATACTATATTGAGGACTGTGGGGAGTGTATTATACTATATGGAGGACTGTGAGGATTGTATTATACTATATAATGGACTATGGGGAGTGTATTATACTATATTGAGTACCATGGGGATTGCATTATACTATATTGAGGACTATGGGGAGTGCACTATACTATATGGAGGACTATGAAAAGTGCATTATACTATATGGATGACTATGGAAAGTGCATTATACTATACGTAAGACTATGGGATGCATTTTACTATATGGAGGACTATGGAAAGTGCATTATACTATATGGAGGACTATGGGATGCATTATACTATATTGAGGACTGTGGGGAGTGTATTATACTATATAGAGGACTATGAGGATTGTATTATACTATATAATGGACTATGGGGAGTGTATTATAATATATTGAGGACCATGGGGAGTGCATTATACTATATTGAGGACTGTGGGGAGTGTATTATACTATATGGAGGACCATGAGGATTATATTATACTATATAATGGACTATGGGGAGTGTATTATACTATATTGAGGACCACGGGGAGTGTATTATACTATATTGAGGACTGTGGGGAGTATATTATACTGTATGGAGGACTCTGAGGATTGTATTATACTATATAATGGACTATGGGGAATGTATTATACTATATTGAGGACCATGGTGAGTGTATTATACCATATTGAGGACTATGGGGAGTACATTATACTATATGTAGAACTACGGAATGCATTATACTATATGGAGGACTATGGGATGCATTATACTATATTGAGGACTGTGGGAAGTGTATTATAGTATATGGAGGACTATGAGGATTGTATTATACTATATAATGGACTATGGGGAGTGTATCATACTATATTGAGGACCATGGGGAGTGCATTATACTATATGAAGGACTATGGGGAGTGTATTATACTATATTGACGACTTTGAGGAGTCTATTATACTATATGGAGGACTACGGGGAGTGCATTATATTATATTGAGGACTATGGGGAGTGCATTATACTATATGAAGGACTATAGGGTATGCATTAGTCAGAGCAGTCAGGCTGTGGAATGCCCCACCACAAGGGGTAGTGATGGCAGATACTATAACAGCGTTCAAAAAAGTGCTGGATGATTTCCTCGATACACATAACATTGTGGGCTACACTTAAATTAGACAAAATGTTACACCTATAGTAGTACTTTTGATCCAGGGTTCTAGGACCGATCGCCTTTCTCGGGATCAAGAAGGAATTTTTTCCCCCGTGATGCAAATTGGCTGAATGTGTCCTGGGGTTTTTTCCTTCTTCTGGATCAACAGATTTAGGTACAGGGATTTTACTAATACCATAACAGTAATACAAAAATAAAACTAATTAAAAAATTATAAACTGGTTTATTTGTAAATGTAGTAGTGCAGTAATGATAAAAATAAAAATGGTAATTCATTTGTGAGGCCTTGTCCCAGTAAGCTAGTTTAGTGTTGGCATCGGGAGTACAATTGGGGGAGAAAGGTTGAACTTGATGGACCTAGGTCTTTATTCAACCTACGTTACTATGTTACTATGTATTGTACTATATGGAGGACTATGAGGATTGTATTATGCTATATAATGGACTATGGGGAGTGTATTATACTATATGGAGGACTATGGGAGGTACATTATGTTATATGGAGGACTATAGGGTGCATTATACTATATGGATGACTATGGGGTGCATTATACTTAACGAGCAAAATGACTATTCATCGAGTGATTGGATTGCTTATGCCAGAACAAAATCATTGTTCTCAGCATCATATCGCCCGGTGAAAACTGCAGATATGTTCCTGATAACATGATACTCTATGGAGATTGATCTATTAGTGATTGTTCTGTGCCCATCTTTCTTCCTTAGCCGGTGTAAAGAAGCTGGTAAACAAGCGTCGAATGACTTTAATATTGACAATCACTCTCATTTAACGGCCTGAACTCAGGGCATGTAAATACAACCAAAATGTTTATGTGTGATGGTGCAATATGTCAGCATTTGGGAACCCACTTTAAACTTTAGCTCAGGGCGCCACTTTGTCTAAAACTGTCCCTGACTATTGGATTTATACAAAATCTAATATTCAATATTTTCAATATTTTCTTTCAGAGACATAAGTCTGGGCCCAATGTATAGCATTTCCCCTTCAGGAAACCAGTGTCAAGATGCATTTCCTGTGGACAATACCCCTTCCACTTTGCTCTTTATGTGTAAACACAGGTACCCTTTTGTTGCCCAGCTCTCTGAAAAGACTTCTCCTGTCTCAGTTACCTGTCTATTCTATAAATCTCAGTCCTTCACAAAAGACATCCTCATTGTTACTTGGGCTTCAAAAGGACTTGAATGGTTACCTATTCATATCTTAATTGGCTTCCTCACTCCCTGGCTATAGGTAATCAGCCACTTTCCTATTTCCATTGTACATTCTATTTCAAGAAAGCCAGATTACAAGCTCTTGTAAGGAGGGGGAAGGAGGGAGGGAGTGGGTGGGGGGTGAATGCCCCCCTCACTGGTGACTGCAGAGATTTTAATATTTTCTATGACAGTGGGGAACCCTGGAGGCTTTTCCGATGTGTGGATAGGGGAAGATTCTCTAAGAGTGAATGCAAGGAGCAAGACCTACAGGCTTCCTTTATTGGGGCCCATGAAGACAGGAGTCACAGACTTTCTTTATGTGTGAACCAGGGAAGAAGGGCTTTATGTTTTACTGTGGAACGTAGAAGTTTTTCAGAAAAAAAGAATAGCTTGAAAAATGACCCAGACACATGGTGATGTCCACTGAGAAGCTCCATCTGTCTTTTCCATCTGGCTTCTCCTTGACCTGACCATTATAATATTATAAGTAGTGATGAGCGAGTATGTTCGGTTAACCCTTTTGGCGAGTATACTCGGGCGAGTACAGAGTATCGTTAGCGTGCTTGGTGATATGTTTGAATCACTCCCGTCTGCATGACTTGCGACTGTTTGACAGCTTTAATACATGTGAGGAATGCGAAAGAAACAAACATATCACCGAGTACGCTGAAGTGCACATATCCTAAATGTTACAAACTCTTTGTCAGAACGACCTCACTGAGGGCTCCCTGTTTTCTCGTTCTGCAGCTGGCAATAGGTATGTAATCAAAAACCATGTAAAAGCCAAACAATACAATTTTGTTAATGAAACCCAATTGCAAAAAAATATTTTAAGACCAAAATACATGCACATATAGGGAGCTAAACTACATCTGTACAAGTGATAAAGTCCATAAGTAGACATGTTCATACTTTTTTTTCCCATACCCAAAAAGTTTACCTGAGCAACAACACGTCTGGATGCTCTATGACCACAAGATCTTCTCGTAACTGCCGAAATGGTGGCAATGATCTGCTCATTTTTGGCCAGCATGTGATAAACTGCATTAGAAGATGCCCCCTCATTTATACTGTACAGTGAACTTTTAGTCTCTCCTGTGTACAAGTGTAGAGAAAAAATGTAAAGTTCCCGAAACTCCCTGATGGATTATTGCCCTGTAGACTTCTGTGACATTCCAAGTTGTTTGAAAGTTCACTGTGTTTTCTGTAAAGTTTAGTTTAGATTTTAGATACTAGTTTAGATTTTAGATACTTTATATTATTTATTGTACTAATTCTATTTATGTTTTTTTTTTAACATTTATTGTTGTTGCCATCAAGCTACATTACGTGGAAGGAAAACTGCTCTTAGTTAGATAGGAGCTGGAGAAGAATAGAGGTTTGTCGTAGTGACACAATATAAGAGGTATGGAGCCTCAAATGAAGGGCAAAAGCAAGTGGATACCTGTGTGGGTGTCTCACGGGAGAGGCGGGGGTTGGACGACTGGAATGAACCATGAATTGAGGGCCAGTTGAGTGTCAGAAAACTTCGGAGAGAGTGCCAGGGCAGGGATGTAACTGAAAGAGTCTGAGCGTGGGTAAAAGAGAAAGCCGTCCTATCAAGCAGGGGGAACCACTCAAAACAATTGCTGGTATCATGCCTGAGGCCAAAGGGGACTGTGTGTAACTAAAGAAGTTGTAAATAGATTGGTGTCATAGAGAAAAAATAAAATCCATAAGACATCTCTAGGGGAGGGGACATATCACCCCCTCCACCACTCACATTGAACATCTGGGATTAATTGTAGCTAGGGAAGGTCAAAAACTAATTATAACAAGGGAATTCAGGGAAAAGATCTGACACGTCATGTCCTTTGAAGCAGAAACCTACTGCAGTGGCCAGGTAATTAAAACAGGAAAGATCTTCTCTGGGAACCAGATACCAAAATGAGATTTGCTTACACAGAAGTAACTCTTCTCTCATCAAAGCATCTTTTGTAGACATTGCGTCTCTGATGTCCAGATATGAATATTGGGGTTTTGTATCAATCTGATGTTTATGGAATATAGATTTTTGGCGTCGTAGCAAAAGGACGGATGTGACGTATTCACTCACATCGACATAGGTACACTATAACCCAACCAACTTAATAAAGGTCCAATGGATGGCACATTTACAGTTTGTCATATTTCTATATAACTGTAAAATCGTGATAATGAACATGACGACAATATCTCCCACCTGGGACATCCAGGGGCAAAGATATTCTGTAAATTAGGGATCTTATAAAATTCTAACAGACCCAGCACATCTCACAACGAGCTTCCCAGCGAGATTATCAAGGGGAGGTGTATGGGCATAACCTCGAGTTGATAAAAAGCAGAATCTGGGTTTGGGTCATTGGTCATTCTGGATAGACATGGTTCGCTGTGTGAGTGGTCCATTTTCCTAATCGGAGTGCTTCCCTCCGCTAAGCTCCTAGCCATTTCCTTGACCAGGTTTAGTGGTTTTCTTTCATTCCTTTTTATTTTAAGTAATTGTATATATCGTATAGTTTGTTCCCATTTTGTATCTTCTTGTATATTTTTTATAAACACTGCCTATCTTTCTGGATTGAATATATATATTTAGTAGCTCTATTTCTCTTGCTATGAAAATTACAGCCCTGGAGCCATATGCTACCTGTAATAGGTGTCTAATCGGCATTGGTAAACTATTGGTAGTAGTTCTTTTGTTATTGTGGAGTTGGCAGTGACTGTAATGGGGTATATACATATATTCCATGCGTTGGAATCGGAGGTGTATATACCATACGCTCACTGTTAGTTCCCCAATGACCGGCCCAGTAGTGGAAGCAGCCGCGGTCTCGTCTATAACTCGTCAGCCAGTTGTGTAATTGTTCTGACGACTGGAGGCAGCGGAGTTGCGTCCCCCTGACAATTGGTGACCGTGGTTGGAATCTGTGTGATCTCTCTTGTGTTATCTGTGACAGTGTTAACAGTGCTGGCATCTACGAGACCCTCTGGCTGTGTATTCCTGACAATTTGTGTTGGTATTTTCTAATAGATTGTGCCTTGCAAGTTGTGTAGTTGTAAAGAGACTGCCTGGTGTCTTATTCTTTGCTACCCTTAGAGGGTAATCCCCAATGCAAGGGTCGACTTGCAAGTAGACAAAAAGTTTTCTATTTGGCTTACTAATTTATTTTTGGGGGTGCTGGTTCTCATTGAAGATCTCCAACTGGTATGGAGTCTTACAGGCAATGTGCAATTATAAAAAGTGTCCTAAACAGCTCTCTTCTGAGAAGGAAGAAAACTGTCTATCTACTGCCACATATTGTGGGTGGCTACACTGTAAGGCAGGGGTGGGGAATATCAGTCCCATGGGCCGTTTATGGCCCTCAATAACCTTTTATCTGGCCCCCGGGCAGATTCCCGGTGACCGCAATGCTTGGTCGGTCAGCTGTATTTTGACGGTAGCCAGCCCTTTAATTTCTTTTTGCTGTGTGAGCAGTGTTCATTACTGAACGCTGAGGAGAAGGCAATGAAAAATTTTGTCCAGACACCAGTGCCAGCGTCAGGACGTACTTTGTGGGTGGAGTTAGAGCTCAATTTGTACTGCCCCCAAAGGATGGTATAAATATCCAAACAGCCCTTGGCAGAAAAGAGATTTCCCACAAATGCTGTAAGGCAATATCAGAAACATAGAACCTTGAAACATAACTAGAGATTTTAGCCAAATCAGGGTAACCTTCAAAACAAAGAGACAACCATTTATAGACAACTGTTTATGAGCTCTCGCCCCTTCATCAGCCAGTAAAGGGTGCTGATATGCTCTTGAGGATATCCGGCTGTTCCCATCAGCTGACAAGATTACAGCCAATCACAGTGGTTGAATTGGCGCTGGCCGCCCCACGTGAGTGTAATGAGGACTGACGAGCAAGTGGGGGCATTTGGACTTTCGCACTCTGGCGCGCATGCAGCAAATTCAACCTCTGTGATTAGCTGTAATCCAGTCAGCTGATCGAAATGGCCGGATATAAAACTTAGACTAACAACACACTTAGCCAAGCACCCTGAGGAACAAAAGATGAGAAATGTGCATTGGGGATTCGGGTCGAAGTGCTGCAAGGATCTAAGCATTGGGTAATTACTAGTGATGAGTGAGCACTAAAATGCTCGGGTGCTCGTAGCTCGGGTCGAGCACATTGGAATACTCGATCCAAGCAACGAGCCCAATGTAAGTCTATGGGAAACTCGAGCATTTTTCTGGCTGTCCCCACCCCCTGGCGGTCTGCAGAAGGTCAAAAATTGCCCATATCGATAGGAACAGTGCTCAATTAAACATCAGGCAGGCAGAATATATAGGCAGACAGGCAGGCAGGGTATATAGGAGGGTGCATGAAAAACATAGAAGGGCACTTGGAACACACTAGTGCCCCCCGATTTTCATGCACCCGTCTCTTTAAAAAAGCCGGCCGGCAATTCAGCATCGGCATACACCGGTACCCGACAATTTAGAACAGAAAGAATAGAGCATCACACATAGATTAGATAGATAGAAACATGTTAGTCACATACAGTACAGACCAAAAGTTTGGACACACCTTCTCATTTAAAGAAATTTCTGTATTTTCATGACAATGAAAATTGTACATTCACACTGAAGGCATCAAAACTATGAATTAACACATGTGGAATTATATACTTAGCAAAAAAAGTGTGAAACAACTGAAAATATGTCTTATTTTCTAGGTTCTTCAACGTAGCCACCATTTGCTTTTATGACTGCTTTGCACACTCTTGGTGTTATGTTCTGGTACCAGAGCTAAGGAAAGAGAGGAGATCTGTCCCTACGATAGAACTCAGCTTTATCCCTACGATGTAACAGGGGACCTGATCCTGCGATCAGACCTGCTAAAGTCCTAAGCTAGTCTGTACGGAGACCTATAGATGTGGGGAAGGAATTCCTACAAGTACTAAGGACTGGGAGGAAAATGGGACACCTCCTAAGAGAAATAGTAGCAGACAGACAAACAAACAAAATATATAGAACACTGAGGTCCGTAGACCAAGCAAACTAACAGAGTTAGATACAGAGCACAGGCTAGCTAGAAAGTAGTTATACAATGAAGTCCAGCAAAGCCAGAAGGGCGGAGCAGGATTAAATAGGCCAACAAGGTCATGTGACCAGCAAAGGAAAAAACCTAAGAGCAAGGTTCTAACAGTACCCCCCCTTCTAAGAGGATCCTCCGGATCCCCTAGTACCAGGCTTATCAGGAAATCTCCTGTGAAACGCTCTGATAAGTCTGGACGCGGAAACATCATCTGACCTCACCCAAGAGTTATCCTCGGGTCCGAAACCTTTCCAGGCCACAAGATACTGCAAACTACCTCTATACCGTCTAGAGTTAAGGATGCGAGAAATTTCATATTCCCCGTCCTCCACCACCGGAGGAACAGAGGCAGAGGCGTCACCATCCGACACAACAGCTTTTTTTAACAGAGAGACATGAAATACCGGATTAATTCTCCAGGAGGTAGGAACCTCCAACCTAACAGCAGATTGGTTGACAACCTGAAGCACCTTAAAGGGCCCTACAAACTTGGGACCCAATTTCTTAGAAGGAATCCTCAACCGCAGATTCCTAGAGGACAACCAAACCATGTCACCAACAGCGAACAAAACCTCCTGTCGTTTCCTATCAAAGTAGTCTTTAGATTTTCTGTTGGCCTCCTGAAGATTACCACGCACATCCGTCCAAACTCTCTCCAAATCACCGGAAAAATTCTCCTCCTCAGGCACGGCAGATCCCAACTTGGAGAACGACCCAAACGACGGATGTCTCCCAGAACAACAAAAAAAAGGCGAACAACCAGCAGAAGAAGATGTATGATTGTTCAGAGCAAATTCAGCAAGTGGCAGAAACTCAGACCACCCCTCTTGATTGTCTGCCACAAAACAACGCAAGAACTGCTCAACATCCTGGTTTTTCCTTTCTGTCTGGCCATTAGATTCAGGATGATATCCGGACGAGAACGACAAATGAACTCCCAACCTGTCACAAAAGGCACGCCAAAAACGAGCCACGAACTGAGGACCCCTATCAGAAACAATGTCAGTAGGAACGCCATGAAGTCTGACAATTTCCTTGACAAAGGCCTTAGCGAGAGTTTTAGCGCAGGGCAGTTTGACGAAGGGAACCAAGTGACACATCTTGCTAAAACGGGCCACGACCACCCAGATGACAGTAAAACCCTCAGAGGGGGGAAGGTCAGTTATAAAGTCCATAGCCAAATGTGTCCAAGGAGCACTGGGAACCTCCAAAGGACAAAGCAACCCCGCAGCAGGAGTATGTGAGGACTTAGATCTAGCACATATAGTACATTGACGCACCCACTTAATGACTTCCTTCTGCCATCCAGGCCACCAAAAACTGCGACCCACCAGTCTCTTGGTCTCAGAGATTCCGGGATTACCTGCCAACCGAGATTCGTGACACTCAACAAACAAATCTCTCCTAAAGGTCCCAGGCACAAACAACCTCCCATGAGGAGTGTTAGATGGGGCATTCTCCTGTGCTTTAAGAATCTCATCTTCCAAAACGGAGTCCAAAGCAGCTATCACAACACCTTCTTGTAAAATGTTCTCCTCTTTCTCAGCACCGACTATGGGAGAAAAACTGCGAGACAAGGCATCCGCCTTAACATTCTTAGTACCAGGGATGTAAGTAACGGAGAAATTAAACCGCGAGAAAAACAGTGCCCACCTAGCCTGACGGGCATTCAGGCGCTTGGCAGCATCAAGATAAATCAGATTTTTATGATCCGTAAGAACCTGAACGGGAAATTCCGCACCTTCCAAGAAGTGGCGCCAGTGTTCAAATGCGAGTTTAATAGCCAATAATTCCCGATTACCAATATCGTAATTCAGTTCAGTCTCCGAAAATTTTTTTGAAAAAAAGGCACAGGGATGTAATCCATCCCCGTTATCCTGAGACAATACTACGCCAACCCCCACAGAGGAAGCATCAACCTCAACCAAAAACGGCTTAGTCACATCAGGCTGCATAAGGATGGGAGCAGAGGTGAACCTCTCCTTGAGATACACAAAAGCTTCAATGGCCTCAGAAGACCATTGAACCGCATCAGCACCTTTCCTGGTGAGATCGGTCAGAGGTTTGACAATACTAGAAAAATTTTTTATGAATTTTCTGTAATAATTGGCGAAACCTAAAAACCTCTGTATCGATTTCAAACCAATAGGCCTAGGCCATTCCTGTACAGCTTGAACTTTAACCGGGTCCATCTCAAAACCTTCGCTGGAGATAATGTAACCCAAAAAACTAATTCTCTGTACAGCGAACTCACATTTCTCCAGCTTAGCAAAAAGCGAATTGTCCATTAACAACTGTAATACCTCACGTACGCTCCGCCAATGAGACTCCAGATCCGGCGAATAAATCAAAATGTCATCCAAATACACAACCACATTTTTGCCGATCAAAGGTCTAAGGATGTCATTAATAAGATTCTGAAAAAATGCAGGAGCATTAGTAAGACCAAAAGGCATAACCAGATTCTCAAAATGACCCACAGGAGTGTTAAAAGCAGTCTTCCATTCGTCACCCTCCTTCATGCGCAACAGATTGTATGCCCCCTTAAGGTCAATTTTAGAGAACCACTTGGCCCCCATTAACTGGTTAAACAGATCAGGAATCAATGGCAGTGGGTAAGGATTGCGTACAGTAATTTTGTTAATCTCACGAAAATCCAGACAAGGACGTAAACCGCCGTCCTTTTTTTTTACAAAAAAAAATCCAACCGCCACAGGAGACTTAGAGGGCCTAATGTGACCGGCGGCCAAACTTGTCTGTATGTATTCCTCCAAAGCTTTCCTCTCAGGAATAGTAAGGTTAAATAAACGACTTTTAGGAAGAGTCGCTCCAGGGACAAATTCAATAGAACAATCATAGTCTCTATGGGGAGGCAAAACCTGCGATTCCTTCTCAGAAAAAACTCTCCAAAAATCCTGAATAGGAACAGGCAATTCTCCCCTATCCAAAGCTGCAATACGACCGTTACAACACTTGTCATAACATTTATGGCTCCATGATTTAATTTCACTGGTAGACCAATCCAGTACAGGATTGTGAAATTTTAACCAGGGCAATCCCAATATTACTGGAGAAGGCAAGTTATTCAAAACTACCAAATCCAATTTCTCATGGTGAACACCATTAATAGTGAGAGGAAATTCACAGACCTTGAGAGTAATATTCTTCAAAGGGGAACCATCCACAGAAACCACAGCAATGGGGGATGATAAAGGTTCGGGTTTTAAATTGAGTCTTTCCAAGAATCCCCCATCAATTACATTCAGAGTAGACCCACAATCAACAAACACCCGAAATTCCATTAATTTTTCCTGAGCAATCGTGGAAGCAGCTAAAAATACACCCTTGGAATTTAAACAGGCAATACGGGCATGACTGACCATTTTTTTTTCTTTCTTCATACGAAGCTCACAGCCTTTAATCAAATGACCAGATTTTCCGCAATAGAAACACAAGCCTTCAGAAAATCTGCGATCTTTTTCTTGAGAGCGAGGTGCCACCGATCCAATCTCCATCGGTTCACCACTGTTAGTACACACATTCTCATAACCAGAAACTGACATAGCAGAGGATTTGCTCTCATTAACCCTTGCACGCAGTCTCCTATCCACCCGTATAGCTAATTGCATAGCCTGTTGCAAATCTTCAGGTGTAGGATAAGCAATTAGCAGGTCTTTAACCCTTTCATTGAGCCCAGCAAGAAATAGACTTTTCAGAGCAGAATCGTTCCACCCTGTTTGAGTAGACCAACGACGGAAATGAGTACAATATTTTTCCACATTACCTGATCCCTGTTTCAAACGTCTCAACTCAGTCTCAGCTGATGCGACACGGTCAGGATCATCATATAATAGCCCCAAAGCAGAAAAAAAACTATCCACTGATCTGAAGCATGTATCACTAGGTTGCAAAGAAAAGGCCCACTCCTGAGGCTCTTTGCGCAAAAGTGACATTATGAACCCTATGCGCTGGGATTAATCCCCAGAGGACTTGGGTCTCAAACGAAAATACAATAAGCAAGCATTTTTAAATGAAAAAAATTCTCGGTGTTCACCAAAAAATAAATCCGGCAAACATACCTTAGGCTCCAAGAAATGTGCTCCAGGACAGTTACTCACATGCTGACGGAGCTCGGCCACCTCCAGAGAGAGTCCCTGCAGGCGATGAGCCAAATCCTGAACCGACACCATGATGGAACAGAAAAATCTTTCCTTAGAGAATTTGCAGGCTGGACTTACTGTTATGTTCTGCTACCAGAGCTAAGGAAAGAGAGGAGATCTGTCCCTACGATAGAACTCAGCTTTATCCCTACGATGTAACAGGGGACCTGATCCTGCGATCAGACCTGCTAAAGTCCTAAGCTAGTCTGTACGGAGACCTATAGATGTGGGGAAGGAATCCCTACAAGTACTAAGGACTGGGAGGAAAATGGGACACCTCCTAACAGAAATAGTAGCAGACAGACAAACAAACAAAATATATAGAACACTGAGGTCCGTAGACCAAGCAAACTAACAGAGTTAGATACAGAGCACAGGCTAGCTAGAAAGTAGTTATACAATGAAGTCCAGCAAAGCCAGAAGGGCGGAGCAGGATTAAATAGGCCAACAAGGTCATGTGACCAGCAAAGGAAAAATCCTAAGAGCAAGGTTCTAACACTTGGCATTCTCTTGATGAGCTTCAAGAGGTAGTCACCGGAAATGGTTTTCACTTCACAGGTGTGCCCTGTCAGGTTTAATAAGTGGGATTTCTAGCCTTATAAATGGGGTTGGGACCATCAGTTGTGTTGTGCAGAAGTCTGGTGGATACACAGCTGATAGTCCTACTGAATAGACTATTAGAATTTGTATTATGGCAAGAAAAAAGCAACTTAGTAAAGAAAAACGAGTGGCCATCATTACTTAAAGAAATGAAGGTCAGTAAGTCCGAAAAATTGGGAAAACTTTGAAAGTATCCCCAAGTGCAGTTGCAAAAACCATCAAGCGCTACAAATAAACTGGCTCACATGAGGACCGCCCCAGAAAAGGAAGACCAAGAGTCACCTCTGCTTCTGAGGATAAGTTTATCCGAGTCACCAGCCTCAGAAATCGAAGGTTAACAGCAGCTCAGATTAGAGACCAGGTCAATGCCACACAGAGTTCTAGCAGCAGACACATCTCTTCAACAACTGTTAAGAGGAGACTTTGTGCAGCATGCCTTCATGGTAAAATAGCTGCTAGGAAACCACTGCTAAGGACAGGCAACAAGCAGAAGAGACTTTTTTGGGCTAAAGAACACAAGGAATGGACATTAGACCAGAGGAATTCTGTGCTTTGGTCTGATGAGTCCAAATTTGAGATCTTTGGTTCCAACCACCGTGTCTTTGTGCGACGCAGAAAAGGTGAACGGATGGACTCTACATGCCTGGTTCCCACCGTGAAGCATGGAGGAGGAGGTGTGATGGTGTGGGGGTGCTTTGCTGGTGCACTGTTGGGGATTTATTCAAAATTGAAGGCATATTGTACCAGCATGGCTACCACAGCATCTTACAGCGGCATGCTATTCCATCCGGTTTGCGTTTAGTTAGACCATCATTTATTTTTCAATAGGACAATGACCCCAAACACACCTTCAGGCTGTGTAAGGGCTATTTGACCAAGAAGGAGGGTGATGGGGTGCTACGCCAGATGACCTGGCCTCCACAGTCACCAGACCTGAACCCAATCGAGATGGTTTGGGGTGAGCTGGACCGCAGAGTGAAGGCAAAATGGCCAACAAGTGCTAAGCATCTCTGGGAACTCCTTCAAGATTGTTGGAAGACCATTTCCGGTGACTACCTCTTAAAGCTCATCAAGAGAATGCCAAGAGTGTGCAAAGCAGTCATCAAAGCAAAAGGTGGCTACTTTGAAGAACCTAGAATATAAGACATATTTTCAGTTGTTTCACACTTTTTTGTTAAGTATATAATTCCACATGTGTTAATTCATAGTTTTGATGCCTTCACTGTGAATGTACAATTTTCATAGTCATGAAAATACAGAATAATCTTTAAATGAGAAGGTGTGTCCAAACTTTTGGTCTGTACTGTATATAATAAGTACAGTGACAGTGTTGGCTACTGTACTTGTGATTTAGTGTTAAAGGATTTATTAAAAAAATATAATAGTGTTTTCATGCACCTGTCTCTTTAAAAAAGCCGGCCGGCAATTCATCATCGGTACCCGACAATTTAGAACAGAAAGAATAGAGCATCACACATAGATTAGATAGATAGAAACATGTCAGTCACAAATATAATAAGCACGGTGACAGTGTTGGTTACTGTACTTGTTATTTAGTGTTAAAATAAAGGATTTATTAAAAAAAAATAATAGTGTTTTTGTCTCTTTAAAAAAGCCGGCCGGCAACTCATCAGCAGCATACACCGGTACCAGACAATTTAGAACAGAAAGAATAGAGCATCACACATAGATTAGATAGATAGAAACATGTCAGTCACATATATAATAAGTACAGTGACAGTGCTGGTTACTGTACTTGTTTTTTAGTGTTAAAATGAAGGATTTATTAAAAAAAAATTAGTGTTTTTGTCACTTTAAAAAAGCCGACCGGCAATTCATAAGGAGCATACACCGGTACCCGACAATTTAGAACAGAAAGAATAGAGCATCACACATAGATTAGATAGATAGAAACATGTCAGTCACATATATAATAAGTACAGTGATAGTGTTGGTTACTGTACATGTCATTTAGTGTTAAAATAAAGGATTTATTAAAAAAAAAATTGGCGTGGGGTTCCCTGTTATTTTAGTCTCTAGCAGAGGTTAAGCAGACAGCTGGGGCAGATGTTTGAAGCCTGGGAAGGGGGTAATACCCACAGAGCTTCCCAGGCTACTAATATCAGCCCCCAGCTGAATACCTAGCCTTTACTAGCTATTAAAAAAAATGACGTGGGGTCCCCCCTATTTTAATAGCTAGCAAAGGCTAGGCAGACAGCTGGGGGCTGATATTGATAGCCCAGGAAGGGTGCCATGAATATTGGCCCCCTCCCAGGCTAGAAACACCAGCCGTCAGCTGCCCCAGAAATGGCGCATCCATAGGATGTGCCAGTTCTGGCACTTAGCCTCGCTCTTCCCACTGCCCTGTAGCGGTGGCAGTGGGGTAATAGGGTTGGGGTTGATGTCAGCTTATAATGCCAGCTGACATCAAGCCCAGGTTAGTAATGGAGAGGCATCTATAAGACACCCCCATTACTAACCCCATAGTCAAAGTTAAAAAAAACACAAACACCCAGAATAAAGTCCTTTAATTGAAATAAAGACACATTCCTTTAATGTTCTAAATTAAACCCTACTTACTGTATCACCCATTCCAGCTGAAGCCAATGTCTTCTGCAATAAAAGTAAAATAATAAACCAACCTCATCCTTACCTTTCCATGGTTCCCAAGACAGCTTCAGCTCTGCTACATTGACATGACAGGCTGGATCGTAGCAGAACGCTGCCATCCAACTTGCCATGCCGCAGACACTGAGAAGCGCAGGCATGCTTGTGCTCCTCAGTGTCTGGCTGTGAACGCATCCAGATGAGCCGAGTTCATGTCCAATGAACTCAGCTCACCTCATGCACGTCACTGACAGCGTGGGAGAATTCTCCTGCACTCAGCGCTTGAGCAGGATAATTCTCCCATGCGGGGATGGCATTGAGATGACAGCCTGGATCACAGCTGAGCGCTGCCATCCAGCATGCCTTCTGAAAGATGACAAGCTGGATCTACCTGAGGAAGATAGCTTCTGCTATCGAAATGCTTTGTGGCGTTAGAGAGCGTACTAAACAATAAAAGGTTTGTGTGTTATAACCTAATCCCCTGTCTAGTTGTTCTAGTGCTTCACTAACACCGCACAATTCCTTCTTTCTTGATTGTCATGTGAATGTAGCAGAGCTGAAGCTGTCCTGGGAACTATGGAAAGGTAAGGATGAAGTTGGTTTATTATTTTACATTTATTGCAGGAGACATTGGCTTCAGCTGGAATGGGCGATACGGTAAGTAGGGTTTAATTTAGAACATTAAAGGAATGAGTCTTTATTTCAATTAAAGGACTTTATTCTGGATGTTTGTATTTTTTTGTAACTTTGACTATGGGGTTAGTAATGGGGGTGTCTTATAGACGCCTCTCCATCACTAACCTGGGCTTGATGTCAGCTGACATTAAAAGCTGACATCAACCCCAACCCTATTACCCCACTGCCACCGCTATAGGGTAGTGGGAAGAGCAAGGCCAAGTGCCAGAATTGGCGCATCCTATGGATGCGCCATTTTTGGGGTGGCTGACGGCTGGTGTTTCTAGTCTGGGAGTGGGCTAATATTCATGACACCCTTCCTGGGTTATTAATATCAGCCCCCAGCTGTCTGCCTAGCCTTTGCTAGCTATTAAAATAGGGGGGACCCCACGTCATTTTTTTGGGGGGTCCCCCATTTTAATAGCTAGTAAAGGCTAGGTATTCAGCTGGGGGCTGATATTAGTAGCCTGGGCAGCTCTGTGGGTATTACCCCCTTCCCAGGCTTCAAACATCTGCCCCAGCCGTCTGCTTAACCTCCGCTAGAGACTAAAATTACAGGGAACCACACGTCAATTTTTTTTTTAATAAATCCTTTATTTTAACACTTAATGACAAGTACAGTAATCAACACTATCACTGTACTTATTATATATGTGACTGACATGTTTCTATCTATCTAATCTATGTGTGATGCTCTATTCTTTCGGTTCTAAATTGTCGGGTACCGGTGTATGCTGCTGCTGAATTGCCGGCTTTTCATGTTTCACTGTGAGCACTGTTCCCATCGATTTGGGCAACCACTGTAATGCCACAACCACCATGACTGTGGCATTACAGTGAGTGGCAGACAATCCCTGCCATTGGTTTTAACGGTGTTTGACGGTGTTCCACGGTGTTTGACGGTGTTCGACGAACCGTTCGACTAACATGCCGGTGTTCGACAAACCGAACCGAACCCGAACACAACGGGGGTGGCTCAACACTACTCCCCTTTTATATTTTAACATGAGGGCATCTGGGCCACTTTCTACATGCTGTGGATACGTTGAGGCTCCCATCTTCAATTTCAATTTAATATGGTTATTCACACAATTGTCAAAATTATTTTCTGCTTTTCTTTTCTCTGCAGAATTGGAAAAAAAAGCAGAATTACCCTTTGGTGATTTTAGTATTTTGGCATTAGGTAGTAGAAGAGCTTATGAGTTACCTGAGATGAGTCCAGGACTTCCTTCCAGCAACATCAGGCGGAACTAAGGGCACTTATCTCTGCATCCTCAACTTCGTCTATGCAATGCGCCTCCAATAATGCCACTGGAGAAGAGTCCCAGATTCATCTTTGGTAAATTATAACATTTTTAATTACTTAATTCTAATATGCCTGGTTTTGTTATAAGCATAGTAGGAAAGCTAAATCGTAACTCCCTAATGATGTAGTGGTCCATAGTCTACTGATGGGTCCTGTTCATTATCAGTTTCTGTAAATGTCGTAACCTACTTATATGTTCAAAAGCATTGATCTTCTGTTATTTTTGGTTGCTTTTATGATGATTTTTCCATAAGTAAAAATAGAAATACTGATACTGTTGAAAAAAAAAATAACCAGAAGCCATTTAGTGGTCTACTGACTGTCTAATCAGCTTTATTTTAATAGTGCTCTTAACATCCTTGTTCCTCATACTGTAGATGATGGGATTCAACATTGGAGTCACCGCTGTGTACAGAATGGACACAGTCTTGTCCGTCTCAGGAGAGTGCATGGAACGAGGTCTCATATACATGAACATAATGGTCCCATAATATAGCGACACTACAGTAAGGTGTGAGGCACACGTTGAGAAAGCTTTTTGCCTCCCTTGTGAAGAACGGATCTTCAGTATCGTATAGATGATGTGGACATATGAAATTAGGGTCAAGACGAAAGAAGACGAGGCTATGATCACGGCTGAGATGTACATTGCTAATTCATTGAACCAAGTGTCCTTGCAAGACAATTGAAAAAATGGAGGCATCTCACAGAAGAAGTGGTTGATATGATGTGATCTACAGTAGGGTAGATGGAAGGTAAGGACCACATGAATGGCTGAGTTCATGAAGCAAAAACTCCATGATCCAGCAGCTAAACAGGAGCACAATATCTTGCTCATTATGTTGGTATAGTGCAAGGGCTTACAAATGGCTACAAATCTATCATAAGCCATGATGGCAAGTAGTATGCACTCTGTGGCTCCCAATGCCAAATGGAAATACATTTGAAATGCACATCCCAATATAGAAATACTTCTGTCCTCAGAAATGGTGTTTATGAGAATTTTGGGGACTATGGTGGAGGAGAAGCAGATGTCAATTATCGAGAGATTGCTAAGGAAAAAGTACATTGGTGTCTGCAGTTTGGAATTGATCCTCACCACGATGACCAGTAGAACATTCCCTGCCAATGTCATAATATACATCACCAAGAATATGACAAAGCAGATGATCTGGAAATGCAGGACATTAGACAGACCGAGGAGGATGAAACTTCCTGGAGATGTTTGGTTTGTACCTTCCATTACTTTTTGGTTCCTGGACAATAATGGAAAAAATACATATTTAGAGATACAGATAGTTAAACTTTATGCACAGTCTGGGAGATTGCTTGGTCATCCGGTGGGACTGTCTGGCCCTGGATCTGATATGTCTCCATTTTAAGGCTACAACATGTTAAACACCTCTCTCATCTTCTCTTTTCCCTCTATCTTTTAATTCTCTATACGTGTGGTTTAATACTCAGAACTTCGCAGAAAAACATGACACTTTTCATTGCGTTTTTCTTGCCATTATTTTTTTGACCAAAAACGAAGATATTACATTACATAAAAGTCTATATTTAAATAGAAAATGAACAACATACAAAAATGTGGCTTTTTTGGGGTTAGTGACATTTCTTTTTTAAATAAAAAATTGTCAGCATTTGACATTTTTGCTGGCATTTTTTCCCATAGACTTTGTCAGGAAAATTTTTTTAATGTACATAATAAAATTAATAAAAACTTCACAAAAATGAAATAAAAATGTATGTAATATTTTTAAAAAATGCTGTTGCTTTTACTTGTGTTTCTTTCATTCATTTTAGAACATCCAATGATAACACTTTGAAAAGTAAAAACTTTTGTATACTTCCCATTTTCCAATCTTGGAGCAGCGACTTCAAGGAGTGGAAACAATAAGACCAAGGAAAGAAGCCATTGAGTGCAATTCAAGAGCAGATACACAGCAAAACATCATCGAAAATAATTGTACAATACATTCAGTAAATTACATTTTTAACTTTTATTTTCAGATGACTTCCCTGGACCCTGAGCTGCTGAGCTAAAGTATCTGTTGACCTTTTGTGATTTCAACTATTTTTTTAATATAAAAACCTACCTTATGGAGGACACGTATTTGGCAAAACTAGAAGATATTACCTTCATTTGGTTAAAACAATTGTGTAAGTATCCAAATAGTTATCCTTAGCTTTTTAATCTTTTACTCGTATTGTCAAATGATGGTGAACCTTCTAGAATGACCGATCCTATCAAAGAGCAAATTATATTGCTTTACACATATATGTGTTGTGTTATCAGGCTATATAAGTCCCTTGTGCAAATGCTTCAACAGAGGAGGTAAATGTAATAGATTTCCCTGTAGAAGTCATGCTCTCAAGGTATTTACATTTTTTTTTTTTACCATCAAAGTAATTTTGAAAGAATTCTCAAAACTTATACTAAATATAAAAAAAAGTATTTTATTTTCAAATGACTTAAATTACATTTTTGAGCTGTTGAAATAGTGAATATAAGCCTATCACGTGTAACACTGCGTTTGCTTCAGTGTTAACAACATTTTCAGTGGCCTGGCAAGCAGAAATCTAAGAAGAAACAAGTCAGATGTAAAATCCATTGCTGGCCCCTCTGCATGGTTCCCCTTCTCCCTCTATGCGTGGATGGCGACATACTTACCTACGCGGCTGCGACAACGTCCTTGTGTTCCTCTGCCTCCTTCTCCTGTGCACACCGCACAGGCTTCCAGCGATGCGCCTAGTGCGAGTGCGCGCCAATAGATGGGAGGCCTCTTGTATTAAAGGCACCCTCTCCAATAGGGAGGTGCCTGAGCAACCCCTATAGTTACTTTGTGGTAGTGTGTGTGCAACTGTATGTTGCCAGGTCCTCGCTCTCAGTCTATTATAGTTATTCCCTTATATGTATCGTTCCTGTAGTCTTGTGTAGTGTATATGTGACCCTGGAATGGCTCCGGCGGTACCTGAACCGTTTCCAGAGATGGAAATCTATTCTTGAATCCCACGTTTTCTGAACTGTCTATCAGTCTCCATATCCTTCCTGTCAGTGACTCCGCTCCCGTGTCCCCATCTAGCGAACCTGATCCCTGGGGTCGGCAGTTGCGGTACCGGTGACTGCCTAGGATTGGTACCTGGTGGCTACCTTGCAGGTCAAGCCTGACTCCACCATCAGGAGCTCCAGTGAGCACCAGGTAGCCGCTTAGCTACGCCCCTCTATAGGCAAGCCTGGCCCCATCTCACAGTGAGTCTACGAACCACGTGTGCCACCTGTGACCATGACACCAACAAGCACAAGCAGTAGACCAAACGTAGAAAACAAAAGTGTAACGAATTCCTTCCCTTCGACTCCACTCTGTCTTTTAGGAAATGTGCAAGTTAGCAGTAGTGATGGGCGAACCCGAACAGTAAAGTTTGAGATCCATACCGAACACCTACTGTTCGAGCACGAACCCCGAACATGGACAACACAGCCTCTGATCAGCAGTAGTAGCATTACCGCCTATTAATAGATAGTCGTTCGTACTTACTTGTAGGAATATAGGAGTAGCTAGATGGTGGCCCGATTCTAACGCATGGGTATTCTAGAATATGTATGCGGCAGACCGGGCGTGACTAATCAGCGAAGCAGTGTTTAAATGGGTTGTGCACTACTTTAAATTAACCCCCCAATGTATCCCCCCCGGGGCCCCTAATGAATTTTGTAATTACGTCATGTTATCAATACTGCTTGTGACAACATCGCTGACCACTCACAGCCAGCACGTAATTCCCCCGGCTGCATCCGGCTCCTGCTTCCGCTTACATCACGACTATTTGCGGCTGCAGCCAGGGGTCTCCTGTTCCACGTACCACGGTGAATGACGGGCTGTGGGTGGAGTTATCCCCAATCGTGTCACACCCAGCATCCACCGCGCGCTCTGTCAATGAATGCGCGTGTGGTGGATGTCGGGTGTGACGGGATGGGGGATAACCCCGCCCACAGCCCATCACTCACCGTGGAACGCAAAAGGGGAGACCCCTTGGCTGCAGCCGCAAATAGTCGTGACATAAGCGGAAGCAAGAGCCGGCTGCAGCCGGGGGTCACATGCTGCCTGTGCGCGGTGACCCGAGTATAAGCCAAGACCCCTAATTTTGCAACAAAAAACTGGGAAAATTTATTGACTTGAGTATAAGCCTAGGGTGGGAAATGCAGTAGCTACTGTTAAATTTCCATATCCTGGTATGTATGGCACCCTTATCCCCTAATTGTGGTTTGTAAGGCTCCGTCATTCCCCTAATCCTGGTTTGTATGGCCCCCTTATCTTGGCTTGTACGGCCCCCTCATCCTGGCTTGCATGGCCTCCTCATCCTGGCTTGTATGGCCCCCTCATCCTGGTTTTGTATGATCTCCTCATTCCCCCATCCCCACAGCACAGTTAAAAAAATAAACACTAATACTCACCTTCTTTCCTTACCTCTGCTCCAGCGCTGTCTGTTCTATCTACAGCAGCTCCTGGCAGGATCGCCGGTCATCTCCCAGCTGCATTGCCGCTGACCTCCATGTGGCTACCATCGGGAGATCAGCGGCTAGGGACGCTTATCTCCCTACGGCAAGTGTGAATGGAGGACCGGGGAGCGGCGCCGCCTAGGCCGCGGGTCGGGGTACTTCTGCTACGAGCAGCTGGGAGATGACTGCGCGGCAGATGAGCCGCTAACGGCTGCCATCTTGTTCTGAAATTTCACGTCGCTGATTGGCCGCGGCCAGACTAATCAGCGACGCAGGATTTCCTGGCCGGACAGACAGACAGGAAAAGCCGATTATATAGTAGATGCCCGTGTCCTCGCGCCCCTACGCTCGTATCGCCCTCGCTTCATAGGGGGGGCATGTTTTAGGGTGAGTAGACATTGCCTTATATAAGGAAATGTCATCCGGTCTCATATCCAGCCCGGTATGTGGGATTTCTTCCGGAATGTGGTGGCAGCGTAAGCCCCTGTCGGCGCATGTGTCACCACACGTCACATCCTGTGGGACACTTCCGCCCACCGACAGTGGAACGCAAGAGTGCCACCGCTGCTAAGCAGCGATGCACACGCTGGCGCGCCCTGCATCAGCGGGCGAAAGGTCCGGAGAGACAGTGGCACGCATGCGCACTAGGCAACGAAGGAAAGGAATTATAGAGAAGGACGGTAAGTGTAATAAAAAAAGTCCTACAATATTCAAATACCGTGCCTTGTGAAAGTATTTGGCCCCCTTGAACTTTTCTACCTTTTGCCACATTTCTGGCTTCAAACATAAAGATATAAAATTCTATTTTCTTTGGGAAGAATCAGCAACAAGTGGGGCACAATCGTGAAGTGGAATGAAATTTATTGGATATTTTAAACTTTTTTTTAAAAATTAAAAACTGAAAAGTGGGGCGTGCAATATTATTCGGCCCCCTTGAGTAGAGATGAGCGTTGTTCGCCAATCTCAAATTCGAGCTGTTTTGGGCGGTGTTCGAGCCGTTCGGCGAACACGAACGATTTGAGAAAAATTCGGCTGTTCGAGGTTATGTTCGATAACTGTTCGTGCACCAAAATCATAACTGGATTTTTTCTCAGTAATGATGAAAATTAATGTTAATACGCAGTTTGAGTGTACAGCGGGGTGGGGGGAGGGGCAGGGGATGGATCTCTGCAGGAATAATGAAGATCTCCATTTTTTTTTCTCTTTCCCGCATTTACAGTGGGGAGGTGCAATCTGTCAGCCTATCAGCAGCGCACACACGGAGCGAAGTGCTTTTTTTCACACAAGCAAGGGCATGTGTGATTGGCAGTGTATGTCACATGTCCTTGCCCTATAAGACCAAGCCATTTTCCCCGTCGCCACCATTTTCTCACTGCTGCAGCTGCATGTTAGACGGCACCGCTGTTGCTGTGTGCACTATACCTTGTTAATTTCAAGCCAATTTTCGCACAAATCTACAGATAGCTTGGGAGTAGGGAATAGTTGTGATTGCAGTCCTTTTAAGGACTAGGTTACAGCATTTCCTACGACTTTTATAAGGCAGGTCTGTGCTCTTAAATAGATAGATTGTGGGAGTAAAGACTAATTGTAATTGCAGTCCTTTTCAGGACAAGGTTACATCAGTTCCTATCAGTTTTTGCCAGGCAGGTCTGTGCCAGTGCTGTGCAAGTTTTTTTCACAGCATTTGGCTGAATCTAGCAAAGCTAATCCTTTTTGGCCTATTGCAAAGTGTGTTAGTCAGTGGAGTAGCCTATCTGTGCTGCAAGATATACCACCTGTGTATAGAATACCAATTATTTTACTGCACCTAGTGAAGTAAAATCTTTTGGGCATAGCATCATTCTATTAGTCCATCTATACTGACCTCCATCAGGTTGCAAATTGAATATAATTTTTTTCTGCATCTAGCTCTGAAAAAATATTTGGCCTTCTAGCAGTGTGTGGGACTTTCTCTATTAGTCCATCTATACAGACCTCCATCAGGTTGCAAACTGAATATATTTTTTTCTGCATCTACCTCTGAAACAATATTGGGCTTGTAGCTGTGTGTGGGACTTGTTCTATTAATCCATCTATACAGACCTCCATCAGGTTGCAAACTGAATATAATTTTTTTCTGCATCTACCTCTGAAAAAATATTTGGGCTTCTAGCTGTGTGTGGGACTTGTTCTATTACTCCATCTATACTGACCTCCATCAGGTTGCAAATTGAATACAATTTTTTTCTGCATTTAGCTCTGAAAAAATATTTGGCCTTCTAGCAGTGTGTGGGACTTTCTCTATTAGTCCATCTATACTGACCTCCATCAGGTTGCAAACTGAATATAATTTTTTTCTGCATCTAGCTTTGAAAAAATATTTGGCCTTCTAGCAGTGTGTGGGACTTTCTCTATTAGTCCATCTATACTGACCTCCATGAGGTTGCAAACTGAATATAATTTTTTTTGCATCTAGCTCTGAAAAAATATTTGGCCTTCTAGCAGTGTGTGGGACTTGTTCTATTAGTCCATCTATACTGACCTCCATCAGGTTGCAAATTCAAAATAATTTTTTGTCTGCATCTAGCTCTGAAAAAATATTTGGCCTTCTAGCAGTGTGTGGGACTTTCTCTATTAGTCCATCTATACTGACCTCCATCAGGTTGAAAACTGAATTTTTTTTTTCTGCATCTACCTCTGAAAAAATATTTGGGCTTCTAGCTGTGTGTGGGACTAGTTCTATTAATCCATCTATACTGACCTCCATCAGGTTGCAAATTGAATATAATTTTTTTCTGCATCTAGCTCTGAAAAAATATTGGGCTTCTAGCTGTGTGTGGGACTTGTTGTATTAGTCCATCTATACTGACCTCCATCAGGTTGCAAACTGAATATATTTTTTTCTGCATCTACCTCTGAAAAAATATTGGGCTTCTAGCTGTGTGTGGGACTTGTTCTATTAATCCATCTATACAGACCTCCATCAGGTTGCAAACTGAATATATTTTTTTCTGCATCTACCTCTGAAACAATATTGGGCTTGTAGCTGTGTGTGGGACTTGTTCTATTAATCCATCTATACAGACCTCCATCAGGTTGCAAACTGAATATAATTTTTTTCTGCATCTACCTCTGAAAAAATATTTGGGCTTCTAGCTGTGTGTGGGACTTGTTCTATTACTCCATCTATACTGACCTCCATCAGGTTGCAAATTGAATACAATTTTTTTCTGCATCTAGCTCTGAAAAAATATTGGGCTTCTAGCTGTGTGTGGGACTTGTTGTATTAGTCCATCTATACTGACCTCCATCAGGTTGCAAACTGAATATAATTTTTTTCTGCATCTAGCTCTGAAAAAATATTTGGCCTTCTAGCAGTGTGTGGGACTTTCTCTATTAGTCCATCTATACTGACCTCCATCAGGTTGCAAACTGAATATAATTTTTTTCTGCATCTAGCTTTGAAAAAATATTTGGCCTTCTAGCAGTGTGTGGGACTTTCTCTATTAGTCCATCTATACTGACCTCCATGAGGTTGCAAACTGAATATAATTTTTTTTGCATCTAGCTCTGAAAAAATATTTGGCCTTCTAGCAGTGTGTGGGACTTGTTCTATTAGTCCATCTATACTGACCTCCATCAGGTTGCAAATTCAAAATAATTTTTTGTCTGCATCTAGCTCTGAAAAAATATTTGGCCTTCTAGCAGTGTGTGGGACTTTCTCTATTAGTCCATCTATACTGACCTCCATCAGGTTGAAAACTGAATATTTTTTTTTCTGCATCTACCTCTGAAAAAATATTTGGGCTTCTAGCTGTGTGTGGGACTTGTTCTATTACTCCATCTATACTGACCTCCATCAGGTTGCAAATTGAATATAATTTTTTTCTGCATCTAGCTCTGAAAAAATATTGGGCTTCTAGCTGTGTGTGGGACTTGTTGTATTAGTCCATCTATACTGACCTCCATCAGGTTGCAAACTGAATATATTTTTTTCTGCATCTACCTCTGAAAAAATATTGGGCTTCTAGCTGTGTGTGGGACTTGTTCTATTACTCCATCTATACTGACCTCTATCAGGTTGCAAACTGAATATATTTTTTTCTGCATCTACCTCTGAAAAATTATTGGGCTTCTAGCTGTGTGTGGGACTTGTTCTATTAATCCATCTATACAGACCTCCATCAGGTTGCAAACTGAATATAATTTTTTTCTGCATCTACCTCTGAAAAAATATTTGGCCTTCTAGCAGTGTGTGGGACTTTGTCTATTATTCCATCTATACTGACCTCCATCAGGTTGCAAATTAAAAATAATTTTTATCTGCATCTAGCTCTGAAAAAATATTTGGGCTTCTAGCAGTGTGTGGGACTTGTTCTATTAGTCCATCTATACTGACCTCCATCAGGTTGCAAACTGAATATATTTTTTTCTGCATCTACCTCTGAAAAAATATTGGGCTTCTAGCTGTGTGTGGGACTTGTTCTATTAATCCATCTATACAGACCTCCATCAGGTTGCAAACTGAATATAATTTTTTTCTGCATCTAGCTCTGAAAAAATATTTGGCCTTCTAGCAGTGTGTGGGACTTTCTCTATTAGTCCATCTATACTGACCTCCATCAGATTGCAAATTAAAAATAATTTTTATCTGCATCTACCTCTGAAAAAATATTTGGGCTTCTAGCTGTGTGTGGGACTTGTTCTATTACTCCATCTATACTGACCTCCATCAGGTTGCAAATTGAATATAATTTTTTTCTGCATCTAGCTCTGAAAAAATATTGGGCTTCTAGCTGTGTGTGGGACTTGTTGTATTAGTCCATCTATACTGACCTCCATCAGGATGTAAACTGAATATATTTTTTTCTGCATCTACCTCTGAAAAAATATTCTGCTTCTAGCTGTGTGTGGGACTTGTTCTATTAATCCATCTATACAGACCTCCATCAGGTTGCAAACTGAATATAATTTTTTTCTGCATCTACCTCTGAAAAAATATTTGGCCTTCTAGCAGTGTGTGGGACTTTCTCTATTAGTCCATCTATACTGACCTCCATCAGGTTGCAAATTAAAAAAAAAATTTTTTCTGCATCTAGCTCTGAAAAAATATTTGGGCTTCTAGCTGTGTGTGGGACTTGTTCTATTACTCCATCTATACTGACCTCCATCAGGTTGCAAATTGAAGATAATTTTTTTCTGCATCTAGCTCTGAAAAAATATTGGGCTTCTAGCTGTGTGTGGGACTTGTTGTATTAGTCCATCTATACTGACCTCCATCAGGTTGCAAACTGAATATATTTTTTTCTGCATCTACCTCTGAAAAAATATTGGGCTTCTAGCTGTGTGTGGGACTTGTTCTATTAATCCATCTATACAGACCTCCATCAGGTTGCAAACTGAATATATTTTTTTCTGCATCTGCCTCTGAAAAAATATTGGGCTTCTAGCTGTGTGTGGGACTTGTTCTATTAGTCCATCTATACTGACCTCCATCAGGTTGCAAATTGAATATAATTTTTTTCTGCATCTAGCTCTGAAAAAATATTTGGCCTTCTAGCAGTGTGTGGGACTTTCTCTATTAGTCCATCTATACTGACCTCCATCAGGTTGCAAACTGAATATATTTTTTTCTGCATCTACCTCTGAAAAAATATTGGGCTTGTAGCTGTGTGTGGGACTTGTTCTATTAATCCATCTATACAGACCTCCATCAGGTTGCAAACTGAATATAATTTTTTTCTGCATCTACCTCTGAAAAAATATTTGGGCTCCTAGCTGTGTGTGGGACTTGTTCTATTACTCCATCTATACTGACCTCCATCAGGTTGCAAATTGAATATAATTTTTTTCTGCATCTAGCTCTGAAAAAATATTGGGCTTCTAGCTGTGTGTGGGACTTGTTGTATTAGTCCATCTATACTGACCTCCATCAGGTTGCAAACTGAATATATTTTTTTCTGCATCTACCTCTGAAAAAATATTGGGCTTCTAGCTGTGTGTGGGACTTGTTCTATTAATCCATCTATACAGACCTCCATCAGGTTGCAAACTGAATATAATTTTTTTCTGCATCTAGCTCTGAAAAAATATTTGGCCTTCTAGCAGTGTGTGGGACTTTCTCTATTAGTCCATCTATACTGACCTCCATCAGGTTGCAAACTGAATTTAATTTTTTTCTGCATCTAGCTCTGAAAAAATATTTGGCCTTCTAGCAGTGTGTGGGACTTTCTCTATTAGTCCATCTATACTGACCTCCATCAGGTTGCAAACTGAATATAATTTTTTTCTGCATCTAGCTCTGAAAAAATATTTGGCCTTCTAGCAGTGTGTGGGACTTGTTCTATTAGTCCATCTATACTGACCTCCATCAGGTTGCAAATTCAAAATAATTTTTTGTCTGCATCTAGCTCTGAAAAAATAATTGGCCTTCTAGCAGTGTGTGGGACTTTCTCTATTAGTCCATCTATACTGACCTCCATCAGGTTGCAAACTGAATATTTTTTTTTCTGCATCTAACTCTGAAAAAATATTTGGGCTTCTAGCTGTGTGTGGGACTTGTTGTATTAGTCCATCTATACTGACCTCCATCAGGTTGCAAACTGAATATAATTTTTTTCTGCATCTACCTCTGAAAAAATATTTGGCCTTCTAGCAGTGTGTGGGACTTTCTCTATTAGTCCATCTATACTGACCTCCATCAGGTTGCAAATTAAAAATAATTTTTATCTGCATCTAGCTCTGAAAAAATATTTGGGCTTCTAGCAGTGTGTGGGACTTGTTCTATTACTGCATCTATACTGACCTCCATCAGGTTGCAAATTGAATATAATTTTTTTCTGCATCTAGCTCTGAAAAAATATTGGGCTTCTAGCTGTGTGTGGGAATTGTTGTATTAGTCCATCTATACTGACCTCCATCAGGTTGCAAACTGAATATATTTTTTTCTGCATCTACCTCTGAAAAAATATTGGGCTTCTAGCAGTGTGTGGGACTTTCTCTATTAGTCCATCTATGCTGACCTCCATCAGGTTGCAAATTAAAAATAATTTTTATCTGCATCTACCTCTGAAAAAATATTTGGGTTTCTAGCTGTGTGTGGGACTTGTTCTATTACTCCATCTATACTGACCTCCATCAGGTTGCAAATTGAATACAATTTTTTTCTGCATCTAGCGCTGAGAAAATATTGGGCTTCTAGCTGTGTGTGGGACTTGTTCTATTAATCCATCTATACAGACCTCCATCAGTTTGCAAACTGAAAATAATTTTTTTCTGCATCTACCTCTGAAAAAATATTTAGCCTTCTAGCAGTGTGTGGGACTTTCTCTATTAGTCCATCTATACTGACCTCCATCAGGTTGCAAATTGAATATAATTTTTTTCTGCATCTAGCTCTGAAAAAATATTTGGCCTTCTAGCAGTGTGTGGGACTTTCTCTATTAGTCCATCTATACTGACCTCCATCAGGTTGCAAACTGAATATATTTTTTTCAGCATCTACCTCTGAAAAAATATTGGGCTTGTAGCTGTGTGTGGGACTTGTTCTATTAATCCATCTATACAGACCTCCATCAGGTTGCAAACTGAATATAATTTTTTTCTGCATCTACCTCTGAAAAAATATTTGGGCTTCTATCTGTGTGTGGGACTTGTTCTATTACTCCATCTATACTGACCTCCATCAGGTTGCAAATTGAATATAATTTTTTTCTGCATCTAGCTCTGAAAAAATATTGGGCTTCTAGCTGTGTGTGGGACTTGTTGTATTAGTCCATCTATACTGACCTCCATCAGGTTGCAAACTGAATATATTTTTTTCTGCATCTACCTCTGAAAAAATATTGGGCTTCTAGCTGTGTGTGGGACTTGTTCTATTAATCCATCTATACAGACCTCCATCAGGTTGCAAACTGAATATAATTTTTTTCTGCATCTAGCTCTGAAAAAATATTTGGCCTTCTAGCAGTGTGTGGGACTTTCTCTATTAGTCCATCTATACTGACCTCCATCAGGTTGCAAACTGAATATAATTTTTTTCTGCATCTAGCTCTGAAAAAATATTTGGCCTTCTAGCAGTGTGTGGGACTTTCTCTATTAGTCCATCTATACTGACCTCCATCAGGTTGCAAATTGAATATAATTTTTTTCTGCATCTAGCTCTGAAAAAATATTTGGCCTTCTAGCAGTGTGTGGGACTTGTTCTATTAGTCCATCTATACTGACCTCCATCAGGTTGCAAATTCAAAATAATTTTTTGTCTGCATCTAGCTCTGAAAAAATAATTGGCCTTCTAGCAGTGTGTGGGACTTTCTCTATTAGTCCATCTATACTGACCTCCATAAGGTTGCAAACTGAATATATTTTTTTCTGCATCTACCTCTGAAAAAATATTGGGCTTCTAGCTGTGTGTGGGACTTGTTCTATTAATCCATCTATACTGACCTCCATCAGGTTGCAAACTGAATATAATTTTTTTCTGCATCTACCTCTGAAAAAATATTTGGCCTTCTAGCAGTGTGTGGGACTTTCTCTATTAGTCCATCTATACTGACCTCCATCAGGTTGCAAATTAAAAATAATTTTTATCTGCATCTAGCTCTGAAAAAATATTTGGGCTTCTAGCAGTGTGTGGGACTTGTTCTATTACTCCATCTATACTGACCTCCATCAGGTTGCAAATTGAATATAATTTTTTTCTGCATCTAGCTCTGAAAAAATATTGGGCTTCTAGCTGTGTGTGGGACTTGTTGTATTAGTCCATCTATACTGACCGCCATCAGGTTGCAAACTGAATATATTTTTTTCTGCATCTACCTCTGAAAAAATATTGGGCTTCTAGCTGTGTGTGGGACTTGTTCTATTAATCCATCTATACAGACCTCCATCAGGTTGCAAACTGAATATAATTTTTTTCTGCATCTAGCTCTGAAAAAATATTTGGCCTTCTAACAGTGTGTGGGACTTTCTCTATTAGTCCATCTATAATGACCTCCATCAGGTTGCAAATTAAAAATAATTTTTATCTGCATCTACCTCTGAAAAAATATTTGGGCTTCTAGCTGTGTGTGGGACTTGTATTACTCCATCTATACTGACCTCCATCAGGTTGCAAATTGAATATAATTTTTTTCTGCATCTAGCTCTGAAAAAGTATTGGGCTTCTAGGTGTGTGTGGGACTTGTTGTATTAGTCCATCTATACTGACCTCCATCAGGTTGCAAACTGAATATATTTTTTTCTGCATCTACCTCTGAAAAAATATTGGGCTTCTAGCAGTGTGTGGGACTTGTTCTATTAATCCATCTATACAGACCTCCATCAGGTTGCAAACTGAATATAATTTTTTTCTGCATCTAGCTCTGAAAAAATATTTGGCCTTCTAGCAGTGTGTGGGACTTTCTCTATTAGTCCATCTATACTGACCTCCATCAGGTTGCAAACTGAATATAATTTTTTTCTGCATCTAGCTCTGAAAAAATATTTGGCCTTCTAGCAGTGTGTGGGACTTTCTCTATTAGTCCATCTATACTGACCTCCATCAGGTTGCAAACTGAATATAATTTTTTTCTGCATCTAGCTCTGAAAAAATATTTGGCCTTCTAGCAGTGTGTGGGACTTGTTCTATTAGTCCACCTATACTGACCTCCATCAGGTTGCAAATTCAAAATAATTTTTTGTCTGCATCTAGCTCTGAAAAAATATTTGGCCTTCTAGCAGTGTGTGGGACTTTCTCTATTAGTCCATCTATACTGACCTCCATCAGGTTGCAAACTGAATATTTTTTTTCTGCATCTACCTCTGAAAAAATATTTGGGCTTCTAGCTGTGTGTGGGACTTGTTCTATTAGTCCATCTATACTGACCTCCATCAGGTTGCAAATTGAATATAATTTTTTTCTGCATCTAACCCAGCCAATAGTTTTGGCCTAATACCACAGTTTGGCCACTCAGCTCTGCTCGGTTCCCATCCATTGTTTTTTTGAGCAAACAACTCCAGAGTTGTGAATTAGTTAACCACCAAAATGTGTGGAAAAAGGCCTGCTGCTGGTGGAAAGGGGAATAGGCGTGTTGGGAAGGGGAAAAAAGGTTGTGTCTGTGGGGTAGGTATTAAAGCAACAGTAACATCTGCAGAAGAAAGACCATCTTCCAGCCAAACTAAAATGTCTACTTCTTTTAGCGGACAATGTGATAAGATCCCTTTCTTACGGCCACGCCAATCGCTACAAATTCCAGGTGAGGCACAAAAACAGCAGGTGCTTCAACGGATATCAAGTGCTCCTTTAAGTGGGCTCTCCTCCACATCAACTTCAACATCACAAATACTCCAGTCCTCAAAGGTGTCACCCCAATCGCACTTGCTTCCTCACAGCTCCCAAATCTCCAGCTGCCCGTCTGAGTATGAGGTAGAACAGATGGTTGAGTCTGCAGAGCTGTTTACTCATACTATAGCCTGGGAATCAGAGGTCGACTCCAGCGCTTCTGTGAATCCAGACGAGGAAATGATCTGCACTGATGCCCAGAATCTTTATGAGTCGGATCCAGGACCAGACACTGAAGGTTCTGACCGTAATGTAGACCCTCATTCTCAAACTGTAACTCCTGTTGGTGGAGACAATGAGGAAGACGATGATGAGACTCAAATACCTGATTGGAGCGACAACTTTAGTTTCTTGTCAGGGCAGGAACAGGTTGGCTCTGAGGACGACGGGTGTGATAACGCACAGGGTGATGATGATGAGGTTGGAGATCCCACTTACTGTCAACCCACAGTCAGCCAAGAGATGAGGTCAGCAGAGGAGGTGGAGGAAGATGCTAGTGACGACGAGGTCAGGTTGCGCCTTCCTGGACAGAGACGTAGTACTGGAAGCACGTCAACAACTGCATCCTCAAACACAACTCTGCCTCTCACCACAAGTCGTGGTGGCTCTTCAGGTCGCATGTGTGCTAAGCCTTGCATAGCCTGGGCATTTTTTCAGATCGATAAAGATGACCCAACTCGTGTTATCTGTAACATTTGTCAGCAAAAGCTAAGTAGAGGCCAAAAAATACATAGTTTGAGTACTTCATGCATGAACCGGCACATGGACATGAAGCATAAGTTGCAGTGGGAAGCTCAGTGTGCTACAATGCGGCCTAGCCGGCCGGGCCAACCACCGTCTGCCATATCTTGTGCATCCGCGGCCTCTTCATCCTCTGTGACTGGGGGGACAGCAGTCACACCTGTTTTGGGGCGCAGACCTGCCACCTCTTTACCCGCAACAGCCAGCGTGATTGGCAGGTCATCATTTTCTTTGGAGGTGGTAACACCAGCTGGTGTTGAGCGCTGTCCGACATCGATAGCACCACCTTTGGATCAAGGCAACCTAACATGTCCACCTGCATCTTCCTCACAGACCGGCAGTTTGCCGGGGACACCCTTATCAACCCCGTCTAAGCACAATAGCCAGACCTTGGTCCCTCAGATGTGGACAAGTAAAAGACCATTTCCTCCTAGCCATGAGAAAGCTAAGAGGTAGAATTTCACCATCTGCAAGCTCTTGGCTACAGAAATGCTGCCTTTCCGCCTGGTGGACACAGAGGATTTTCGAGACCTTATGTCCGTCGCAGTGCCCCAGTACCAGATGCCCAGTCGGCACTACTTCTCAAAGAAAGGTGTGCCTGCGCTCCACCAGCATGTCGCACACAACATCACCGCTTCTTTGAGAAACTCTGTGTGTGACAGGGTGCATTTCACCACAGACACTTGGACGAGTAGGCATGGACAGGGGCGTTACATGTCGCTGACTGGGCACTGGGTAACTATGGTGACAGCAGGACAAGGGGCTGCTGTCCAAGTCTTGCCGTCCCCACGAGTTGTGCGTCAATCCTCTTTATGTCAAAGTTCCTCCACTGCTTCTGCCTCCTCAACCTCCTCTCGGTCTTCCACCTGCACCCAAAGCCTGTCTGGTCATGCCACAAGCTTTCTAACTGCGCAGAAGGGATCCTGCACACCTCCTTACTATGCTGGCAGTAGGGCTCAACGTCATCAGGCGGTTTTACTTTGAAATGTCTGGGAAATGTGAGTCACACAGCTGAGGAGTTGTAGTCAGCTCTGGAGAACCAATTTCATGAATGGTTGTCTCCACTGGACCTGAAACCAGGGAAGGCCGTGTGCGACAATGCTGCAAACCTGGGTGCGGCCCTTCGCCGGGGCAATGTCACACACGTGCCTTGTATGGCTCACGTGTTGAACCTGGTTGTCCAGCAATTTTTAGCCCACTATCCCAGACTAGATGGCCTTCTGCAGAGGGCACGGTCGCTGTGTGCTCACTTCCGCCGTTCGCATCCCGCAGCTCAGCGACTTACATCTCTACAGAAGTCGTTGGGCCTGCCACTTCACCGGCTAAAATGCGATGTGCCTACCCGGTGGAATTCAACTCTGTACATGTTGCAGCGACTGTGGCAGCACCGACAAGCCCTGGTGCAATACGTTCTGACGTATAGCCTGGGCCAACGAGATCCAGACGTGGGGCAAATCACGCTGGAGGAGTGGTCTCAGATCAGGGACCTATGCACCCTTCTGCACAGTTTTGAAATGGCGACGAAGATGTTTAGTGCTGACGATGCCATTATCAGCATGACTATTCCGGTGATTTACATGCTGGAGCACATGTTAAACAGAATTCGGAGTCAGGTGGTGGCACAAGAGGAGGTGGAGAAAGTAGAGGAGGAGGAGTTGTATGCGGAAGGGCTAACATCTGCAAGGTCCAGACGGTCGGCAGCACCAAGGCGGCAGGCATGTGAGGGTGGGGGAGATGGTTTTACCAGGGCGCATGGTAGCAGCCAAACTAGTGAGGAAGGTGCAGGAGCCCAGGAAGAAGTGGAGGACGAACTGATGGAAGACTCATCAGATGAGGGAGACCTTGATCACATTTCTGTTGTGCGAGGTTGGGGGGAGAGGACAGAGGAAGGAAGCATGATTGTTACCTCGCCACCAACACAACAGGGACTTGGTGCTCCTGGATGCGCAACACACATGAGTGCCTTCTTGCTGCACTACCTGCAACATGACCCTCGAATTGGGAGAATTAGAAATAATCCTGACTACTGGGTTGCCACACTGTTAGATCCCCGGTACAAAAGTAAATTTGCAGAAATTATTCCTGCCATAGAAAGGGATGCACGCATGCAGGAGTATCAGCAGAGACTGTTGCAGAATCTTACATGTGCTTTTCCACAAAACACCAGTGGTGCACGTAGTGAATCTCACAGTTCCAACTTGCCAACCGTGGGACCGTCAAGTGTTCAGCACTCAAACCATAACAGAACCACAGTATCTGCTGGTAACATCAATTTTGCGGAATCATTTCACCACTTTTTTAGCCCATCCTTTGCAAGGCCACAGGAGACAAGAAGTCTGACACATAGTCAACGCCTAGAGACGATGGTACAGGAGTATCTCCAAGTAAACATTGAAGCCATGACTGTGTCACTGGACCCTTGCTCTTTTTGGGCTTCCAATCTGGATAAATGGCCGGAGCTAGCCACTTACGCCTTGGAGATCTTGTCATGCCCCGCAGCCAGCGTTCTGTCTGAACGTGTGTTCAGCGCTGCTGGTGGTGTGCTGACAGATAAGCGCACGCGGCTCTCCACTGATAATGTAGACAGACTCACGTTCATAAAGATGAACAAATCATGGATCCGAAACGACTTTTCTACCCCTGTGTCATCCTGGGGAGAGTAAAAGATGGATGATTGGTTAAAATCACCCTACCAACCGTTTTAAGCTTTCAAATTACTAATCATGTTTATCTGTATCTTGGCTGGAAAATAATTTGGGCTTTGTAGCAGTGTGCAGCACTGATTCTATTAGGCCATCTATAATAAGCTCCACCAGATTTAAAATTACTAATCATGTTTATCTGTATCTTGGCTGGAAAATAATTTGGGCTTTGTAGCAGTGTGCAGCACTGATCCTATTAGGCTATCTATACTAAGCTCCACCAGATTTAAAATTAATAATAATTTTTAGCTGCATCTAGCCCGGAAAATAATTTTGGGGCTCCGAGATGCGCAAGACACATAAGTGCCTTCTTGCTGCACTACCTGCAACATGACCCTCATATTGTCAGAATTCGAAGTAATCATGACTACTGGGTTGCCACACTCTTAGATCTGCCAAACTTTTCGATCAAACTTTTCATTTTAATAAAGACCAAAAAAATGGTCATTTTTGAAATTATAAGCATTAGCAGGTTATTAGAAACTGAAATCAAACAGTTTTCAACTCAAAACTTTATTCTAGGTGATGTTACATTTTCACATAGGACCCCTTGTTCGAAAGGAGCTTCTGAACTCTCTCGTCCATTGAATTTGTCAGGTTTTGGATGGTTTCTGCTTCAATTGTTTTGCATGAGGACAGTATACCCTCCCAGAGCTGTTGCTTAGATGTGAACTGCCTCCCGCCATCATAGACACTCCTTTTGATGATGCTCCAGAGGTTCTGAATGGGGTAGAGGTCAGGGGAGCATGGGGGTCACACCATAAGTTTGTCCCCTTTTATGCCCATATCAGCCAGAGATGCAGATGTTTTATGTGCAGCATGAGATGGTGCATTATCATGCAAAAAAATGATCTTGCTGTGAAATACACGGTTCTTCTTCTTGAACCATGGCAGGAAGTGCTGTTTGAGAAAATCCACATACATTATGGAGTTCATCTTTAGCGCCTTCAGGGATCCTAAAGGGGCCGACAATCTCTCTCCCCATGATTCCAGCCCAAAACATTACTCCACCTCCTCCTTGTTGGCGCTGTAGCCGTGTTTGCGTGGGGTGTCCATCAACCAGCCATCCTCCACTCCATCCATCTGGACCATCGAGCGCTGCATGGCACTCATCCGTGAACAAAACAGTTTTGAAATCAGTCTTCATGTAATGTTTGGCCCACTGGAGCCGTTTCTGCTTGTGTGAAGTGGATAGAGGAGGTCGACAGGATGGCGTATGCACAGCTGCAAACCTCTGAAGGACCCTGCATCTTGTTGTTCGGGGGACGTTGGAGGCACCAGCAGCTTCAAAAACTTGTCTGCTGCTATGACAAGGCTTTTTTGCCGCTGCTCTTTTAACCTGACGTAATTGCTTGTAGGAAAGAGTCCTCAATTTGCCCTTATCAGCACGCACACGTGTGTACTGTGAATCAGCTACATACTTCTTGATTGCCAAGACACTTCATCCTGATCATCGCACAATGTTGATTGTAGTCATGCCTTGACCTAAACACTCCACAATTTGTTGCTTCTCAGCAGCCGACACATCCTTTTTCTTTCCCATTTTGGCAGAGAATGTAGGCTGCTTAATAATGTGAGACAGCCTTCTTAAGTAGTCTTGCCTTTCATTGGACACACCTGCCAAACTAATTAGCACAGGTGTCTGCAATTGCTTACAGTGATATAAAGAGCCCTGACACACATCACCATCAATGAGTTTAACTGACAAACAAACAAATTCTTCCCTTATCACTCCTAAACACTTTTTGCATAATAATTTGGAACACAGTGTACATGTGCTTTTCCACAAAACACCAGTGGTTCACGTAGTGAATCTTACAGTTCTAACTTGCCAACCGTGGTCTGTATGGAGTTGTTCAATAAAGGGCCCAAAATTAAGATAACATAGATGGGAGAGGTCTCTATGAATAGGAATTCCTAAGTATTTGATACCCTGTGAGGGCCAGGCAAAGGGAAAGTTGGACTGGATGGAATCCTATATGGATTTGGGGAGGGAGACATCGAGGGCCTCAGACTTCGCTGCATTGATTTTAAAATTTGACCATGTAACAAAGTGATCTATTTCAGCCATAACAGCATGGATGGATATATGTGATTGAGTGATATATACTAGGACATCATCAGCAAATAAAGAGCACTTGTACTCGGTGCCTCCCACCTCAATCCACCTAATATTGGGGTTATGGCGAATTGATGAGAGCAGGTGCTCCGTCACTAGGATGTATAAGAGAGGGGACAGAGGACATCCCTGCCTTGTCCCATTGGTGATTGTGAAAGGTGATGAAAATGTTCTGACGCGCCCCCTGGGCCTTGGGACACCCGGAGCCGGACCCTTTTTGGTGGATGCTGGTGGTTGTAGTCTCCGTGGCGGCGACCCGGTTCCGTGGCTCAGGGCGGTCAAACCAGTGGCGGAACTATTTATGTGGTTTTGATGTTTAAATGTCCGACTACGCCACCCGTGGATTGCGGTCAGAGTGAACCGCCGCTGAAGGGCAGACCGCTGAGGCTGGTGTTGTGGGTGCAGCAGAGCGTAGCATAACTCCCCACGGGAGGAGTATAGCCTCAGGGCAGTGTATGCGGAGGATGGGGGTGATGGTGCAGGGCAGCAGCAGTAACGACACGGAGTCAGTGATGCAGTCCAGGGCCTTTACTCACAGTTCTTATTATCCAGACCACGTCTGCAGGTAACGACTGCCCACGTCGTACTGTGCTCACCAGGTGAGGGGCTCAGACAACTCCCAGATAACTTTGGAGCGCTTAACAGGACCCCCTTTGTGTGTCCTTTGTCTGGCCTTTCTTACCAACCCTTCTGTCCGGCTGCCTCTGGCCTCCTCTTGGTAAACTTGGCGCCAGTTTCCCTGACCCTATGTGGTGCCTTCCTAGCGGGTGTAGCGAGGGGCTGCGCCACATAAAATGTCACAGCCTCCGGTTTCTAGCTGAGGGTCGTTTCCTGCTTCCACTAGTTTCGGGGACCGGTCTCCCCCTTTGGCCTGACCCCTCCACGCAGGTGGATTCGGGCGTGCGGTGGCGACTCGCCCGTCTGCACCCCTGGGATCCCTTCATTCCTCGTTCCTGGAGCCTTCTCCGCTCCTCTTCCTTCCTTCTCCCTCTTCCAGGCCTGGGCCTCTATTACTAGGCCCGGCTCCGGAGCAGAGCTCATGCAGAGCCCCTGCTCCCTGCCATTTCTGCTCAGACTTCTCTGCACTGAACTAAGATGGTGCCCACCTTTTATACTCCCTTCTCAATGCACCCAGGAACTGCTTCCTCCCTGCTCCTGCACTACAGGGTTCCCCTTCCTCAGTGTTCCCTCCCCCCACTCCAGCCAGGGACAGGGACTGTCGTGCCCATCTCAGGGGCATATTGGTCGCCCTGCCCCACGGCAATGTGGTGTAATGCATGCAGGTGTCGGGTCCTGATCCACACTCCATCCTTACCTGAGAGTGAGATATCACACCTCTGGGTGAGGTGCAATACCTCTGTAGCAACCGAGCCCTCAGGGTAATACAGTTCCATTTATCTTCAGCCTAGGTGACGTATTGCGATACAGGGCCGTGATTTTGGCTATAAAAGGGTCCCCTAGACCCCTACCCCAAGCTTTTTAAGAGAATCATATATGGCGTGCCAGGAGACTCTATGGAATGCTTTCTCAGCATCCAACGAGAGTATCTAATTACAAATTTTTAACTGCATCTAGCCCAGGAAATACTTTGTGCCTAGTAGCAGAGTCTGCTAGTCAGCGGATTATCCCGGCTGTTAAGCAAGCTACACCACCTGTAGTTTTGACACTTAATTTTTTCAAAGGAAATGCTTCGGGACCACGGGATACTCAGTGAAGAGCATCAGGAGGCACCCCAAGGCATAGGGGCTGGGACTGGCAGTAGGATGCCTTGCGGTGGACAGCCGAGCTCGATCCTTATAAAAGCTTTTTAACTGCAGCAGCTTTAGTGGACGCTACTGGAGCTGGAATTACGCGGCTGCTGGCATGAGACTTGCCCTCCAATAGATCCTTGTAAATGGATTTAAAGTGTATTCATTCAAATTAGAGAGACAATTTAAATTAAAAAGCTTAGAGCTGCCTCCACCACAGGGGGGCTCGCTCGACCCACCAGCGGACAGGCACCAGTATTGGGAGAGGGGGGCTGGCCGTCAGGGTTCACCGCGGCTCTGGCACAAACCCGGCGACACGGAGGTGGCACGGGCAGGAGCGGACTGAACGTGTCGGCTTCTCACTTTTTGGATTTTAGAAGGGCATGACATGCCTATATCTGTGTCTCCCCCTCCTTTTACTCCTCCACCTCTTTTCTTTTCGCATGACTATATGTACTTGTCACTTTTCCATGTGTTAGTTGTGTCTTCAGAGCAGTTTGTCAGCTTTTGGACACCTTTGAAGGTGTTTTCTATGTGTTTCTATGTGTTTTTGTTTGCCTGCCATTGGTTTTAACGGTGTTCGAAGGTGTTCGACGAACAGTTCGACGAACACACGGGTGTTCGACGAACCGAACCGAACTCGAACACTACGGGGGTGGCTCAACACTACCCTTGAGTTAATACTTTGTAGCACCACCTTTTGCTGCGATTACAGCTGCAAGTCGCTTGGGGTATGTCTCTATCAGTTTTGCACATCGAGAGGCTGAAATTCTTGCCCATTCTTCCTTGCAAAACAGCTCGAGCTAAGTGAGGTTGGATGGAGGGCGTTTGTGAACAGCAGTTTTCAGCTCTTTCCACAGATTCTCAAGTGGATTCAGGTCTGGACTTTGACTTGGCCATTCTAACACCTGGATATGTTTATTTTTGAACCATTCCATTGTAGATTTTGCTTTATGTTTGGGATCATTGTCTTGTTGGTAGATAAATCTCCGTCCCAGTCTCAGGTCTTTTGCAGACTCCAACAGGTTTTCTTCCAGAATGGTCCTGTATTTGGCTCCGTCCATCTTCCCATCAATTTTAACCATCTTCCCTGTCCCAGCTGAAGAAAAGCAGGCCCAAACCATGATGCTGCCACCACCATGTTTGACAGTGGGGATGGTGTTTTGAGGGTGATGAGATGTGTTGCTTTTACGCCAAACATATCGTTTTGCATTGTGGCCAAAAAGTTCGATTTTGGTTTCATCTGACCAGAGCATCTTATTCCACATGTTTGGTGTGTCTACCAGGTGGCTTGTGGCAAACTTCAAACGAGAGTTTTTATGGATATCTTTGAGAAATGGCTTTCTTCTTGCCACTCTTCCATAAAGGCCATTTTTGTGCAGTGTACGACTGATTGCTATCCTATTGACAGACTCTCCCACCTCAGCTGTAGATCTCTGCAGTTCATCCAGAGTGATCGTGGGCCTTTTGGCTGCATCTCTGATCAGTCTTCTCCTTGTTCGAGACGAAAGTTTAGAGGGACGGCCGGGTCTTGGTAGATTTGCAGTGGTCTGATACTCCTTCCATTTCAATATGATCACTTGCACAGTGCTCCTTGAGATGTTTAAAACTTGGGAAATCTTTTTGTATCCAAATCCAGCTTTAAACTTCGCCACAACAGTATCTCGGACCTGCCTGGTGTGTTCCTTGGTCTTCATGATGCTCTGCACTTGAAACAGAACCCTGAGACTATCACAGAGCAGGTGCATTTATACGGAGACTTGATTACACACAGGTGGATTCCAGTTATCATTACCAGTCATTTAGGACAACATTGGATCCTTCAGAGATCCTCACTGAACTTCTGGAGTGAGTTTGCTGCACTGAAAGTAATAATATTACACGCCCCACTTTTCAGTTTTTAATTTTTTTAAAAAGTTTAAAATATCCAATAAATTTCGTTTCACTTCACGATTGTGTCCCACTTGTTGTTGATTTTTCCCCAAAAAATAAGAATTTTATATCTTTATGTTTGGAGCCAGAAATGTGGCAAAAGGTAGAAAAGTTCAAGGGGGCCAAATACTTTCACAAGGCACTGTATATTCCTCATTATGATGGCGGGTCCAGCTAAGGGGGATCATATAGGAGTTACTACTATTTCTGCTATCATTCATAAATTATCCCTCATATCAAGCAGTGTCAAGCAGGTTCACAGCTGGGGAGGAGGGGACATACATTCCACCCCTTATGAAGTGGCTATACGTGATATAAAAGGTTTTAACTATAATCCAGCGGCAGCATGCATTCACATGCCATATGGACATATGTATGTAAGATGCCACCAGGGGCTCAGAATAACCCGTATTTAATATACATATCTCCCAAGCACGTAATATCTAGACGACCACCTACATGAATAGAAAACTTACATAAACGTCTATTGCACACTCCCATAAGTCTGATGGATTTCCCAAGTCCTAAATTTAATATATATCCCACCCAAATCGAGCTATCATATAATAGTTTCTCTTTTCCTTCTCATTATAAACAAGAGTCAGTGCCAGTCATTGATCCACCCGTTGCTAGAAAGTTTGTTTGGCATCAAATCATGCAATTGGGGGGGTACATCCACCTGGGTCATCCTAAGTGGCTCGAACAGGAATTTCCAGAGTGCCATGCGTGCCACAAATCCACCCGCATCCCGGACCATATCAAGATTTGAACCTCACGGTGTATCGCACGCTATATATCAGGCGATCTACAACTAAAAGGAAGACAATTAAAATCAAATTAAATATTAAAATTACACCCAAAAGAAAAGAAGAAAAGGGGACACCATAAAGGAAAGTAGGAAGGGATCATTTTTGGGGTCACAAAAAGGAGCTGAACTCAAAATTCTCATTTAGCCCAAAAGGAGTTACAGTTTTGAGCCTATAAATCCAGCGGCTCTCCATCTGTGACAGAGTTTAAAATAAGTCTCCTCCTCTAGGACCCAATAGTACCTGGTCAATTGCTCTGATCCTTAAGAGTCTTGCATCACTGTTATAAAAAACACTTTAAAGTGTCTCAGTAGGGTTTTCAATTTGCCCATATCTTCTGCCCCCTTCGATTTTTCAATGTCTCTTATGTGCTCAAAAACTCTAACTCTAAGTTCTCGAGTAGTCATGCCAACATAAAGTTTTTGGCAAGGACATTCTGCCAAATAGATCACTCCTTTAGAGGAGCAGGTCAAAAAGCTGTTAATTGTAAATTCTCTGGTTTTCTCTGAATTGAAAAATGTTTCATTTTTGACTAGGTTAGAGCATGCCTTGCAATGTCCGCAAGGACAAAAGCCTTTAATATGGTTTCTAAAAGAGTCTTTCCTCATTTTTTGCTTTTGAGTAGTGGCTCCGAACAAGTAAGTCTTTAAGGTTTTTAGATCTTTTAGCAGTAATGCTGGGTTTGTCCCCAATTACTCGTCCCAAAATAGGGTCCATTTGAAGGACTCTCCAGTGCCTATGGATAATATTGTTGAATTCCTTCCACTGTTTATTAAAGGGGGTAATCAATCTTGCCTGGTCAGATGTTTCTCTTTTGTTTTTGACACGCCCCTGGGCCTGAGTCGCGCAGCGTTGCGCACGCGGGAGCCTACCCGGAGCCGGATCTGATAGGGGTAGTAGTCTCGTGGCGGTGACCCGGTCCGTGCCCAGGGAGTCAAGCTGAGTGGCAGAGTTTAGCAGAAGATGGTACCGTGTTCGACTACGCCACCCGTTGAATGCGGCTATGAGGCCGCCGCTGCAGGGCAGACCGCTGAGGCCGGTGGTACGATTGTGCAGCGTAGATGGTATAACCCCCAACGGGAGGGGTATGGCCTCAGGGCAGCCGACGTGTTTGAAGGGGGTAGCAGAATAGCATGCAGGTAGCAGGAACCACTCAGAGACGGTGCGGTGTAGTTCAGGGTCTTTACTGATGACAAAGGTAGACCCTCCCGGAGTACTGGCTAGCGATCGGGGCCTGGTCAGTCCGTGAGCAGATGGGATCTCCCCTGGCCAGGCGGAGTTGTAGGCCTCCCCAACTAATTGTACTCTTCTGGCTACCTTGCTAGAGGCGGGTAAAAGTAGCCCACGTCCCTGAGTGTACCGTGTGGTGCTCACCCGTATGGCCGGTGACTCGGGGCCTTCTGGTAGCTTCCGCTCCACGACGGCGGTGCTGGTCCCTTGCGTGTGACCGTGCCTTCGGGTTTCTTGGCCAGAGGACCTGAAATCCCCTGCCGGTCGGTTTCTGCTGCTGGGTAAGGATTAGTCCCCACAGCCTCGGACTCCGGGTCCGGTGAGAACTCTTCAATCAGGGCGAGCTCTACAGCTTCCAGCCCCTGACTCCTTTTAGCACTGCTCCCACTGAGCTCCTGATCTTTCTTTCCTATAGCTGCTCCTCTCCAGACCAGACTATGTCTCTGTCTGGGACTCTTCTTCTCCTCTTTCTCTCTAACCCTGCCTCAGCCCCAGTCTTATATAGGGGAAGTTCTTCCCCTCCCAGGACTGGGCAGGAGGTGTGGCATGCATAGGATTCCTGGCCAGGAGACCTCCCACCTGCTCTCAGATGTAATATTGCTATCACTGTGGAAACCAGACCCCTGGGGTGCCACATTCCCCCCTAGTGAAATTTAGTACTCCGGGACTAAACATACTTTTGTAAACATAACAAGTTATAAACAGAAACAGTACAATAAAGAAAAACACATTAGGATGGTCACGGCGTGTCCGCAACCGGGTGCAGTTCTTGAAGAAAACAAGGGTGTCCATTCCACCAAAGAACAGGGAGCCGTAACCAGGTAGGGGTCTGTCCTGCCCCGAGTCTTTAACAGTCTTTAGTCCGTTCCTGGGTTACGCTCCAAACATATGTACAAAGGATTCCGGATAATCCATAAACGACACCTATAAAATAACTAGAAATACACAATTATTCACAAGCAACAATAAACAAGTAAATACAAATAAAACAGTTTGAGCACTTTAAATCCTCCAACGTACGGGCAACTGGCCTCTAGTGACCCTAGTAGACCTACGGAGCTGACTGACTGGTCCTGAGTTACAGGGTGTAGGGGCTGTCAAAGGTAAACTGGGCAGCTGTCTACGAGCTCTTTGGCTCACTAGGGGCACGGCAGGCTCACTATAAGCAGAGGGTTGATCCTCCTGGTCTGCTTGTGTGGGGTCTTCTGCCTCCTGGACCGGCTGCTCTTTCAGCTCTACCTGTTTTTCCGTAGGCACTTGGGATGCTGGCTGGAGGAAGGTGAGGACGGGTACCACAACAGCGCCATTCACTTGTGTCCAAGACCGAGGGAAGTCTCCGAGTACAGTACTGACCATCTCTTCCCTTTCCTCTGCGGGTCGAGGGTTTTCTTGATCTTCTTCAGGGTTTCGTAGCTGCTCGGGACACTTCTTCAGGTGATCTCGGGAAACAATGGCTGTGGTTTCTCCTCCGTCCTTACTGATTGTGCAGACTTTTGGGTTCTCATGGCTTGAGGGCAGTACGGTGTACGGGTCCTTCTCCCACTGGTCGTCCAACTTGTGGAGCCGTCTCTTCCTCTTCAAGACCTGCTCTCCAGGTACCAGGGGAACAGCGGGAGCATACTGGTTGTAAGTCTTCTCCTGTCTTTCTCTTGCTTGACAGAGACTTCGCTCAACGCTCTCCTGTACTTTCCGGTACTGCTGCTGCCTCTCTGTGTCCCAGTCTGCTTCTGTTGAAGTGTCCTCGGGTGTCAGGACTCCCATATCCAGATCAACAGGCAGCTTACCAGGTCTTGCTCTCATTAGGTAAGCCGGGGTACAGTTGGTAGAACCTACAGGGATGTGGTTGTATAGGTCCACCAGATCAGGCAGTTTCTCAGGCCACAGACTGCGTTCTTCCAGGGGCAATGTTTTCAAAAGGTCTATCACCACCTGGTTCATTTTCTCACAGAGTCCATTGGTTTGTGGATGATAGGGTGTTGTTCTTATCTTCCGGCAGCCATACAGAGTGCAGAACTCCTGGAAGACCTCCGCTTCAAAGGCAGGTCCCTGGTCCGTCAGCACCTGCTCTGGGTATCCGTGTGGACGGCAGAAGTGCTGCTGGAAGGCTCTAGCTGCTGTTTGAGCCGTTAAGTCTTTGACGGGGACGACAACCAAGAACCGGGAGTAGTGATCCACGATGGTTAACGCATAGACGTAGCCACTTCTGCTGGGGGTCAGTTTTACATGATCCAAGGCTACCAGTTCCAACGGCTGCTTGGTGACGATGGACTGCAGGGGAGTCTTCTGGCTAGCACGGTCCTTCCTTCTTAGGTTGCATGGGCCACAGTCTCTGCACCACCTCTCGATGGTTCCTCTCATGCCTACCCAGTGGAACCGCCTGCGCAGCAGGAACTCCAGCTTCTTCCATCCGAAGTGCCCAGCTCCGTCATGGTATGCCTCCAGTACCATAGCCGCGTCTCTTCTCGGCACCACCACTTGCCAGATCAGTTCATGCGTCCGGGAGTTAACCATTCTGCGGCACAACTTCCCCCTGTAAAGGAACAGTCGACTCTTCTCAACCAACAGTTGCTTGGTCTCCTCCGGAGCGTCTGGGTCAAGGCGGGCATCTGGCTGAGTCAGCATCTCCTTCACCAGTCGGACAGCGGGGTCACTGTCCTGCGCTTCCGCCCAGTTGTAATGAGGTAAGGGGTTAAACGTAGCGGATTGCTTACCCCTTACACGGTGGGAATACTGGATAGTCACATGACGGTGGAACGCGGGGAGTTCAACTTCTTCCAGTTCCTCTGGATCTTCCCCTACGTCCGGTAGGTTTGGCATTCTGGACAAGGCATCCGCGTTGGTATTGGAGCGTCCTGCCCGGTATTTGATCGTAAATTCATAGTTGGACAGACGGGCCATCCATCTCTGCTCCAGGGCACCGAGTCTTGCAGTGTCCAGATGTGTCAACGGGTTGTTATCCGTGTACACGGTGAACCGGGAAGAGGCGAGGTAGTGCCTAAAGCGTTCGGTAACTGCCCACACCACTGCCAGGAACTCTAGCTTGAATGAGCTGTAATTCTCAGGGTTTCTTTCGGTGGGTCGTAGTTTTCGGCTGGCGTAAGCAATTACCCGTTCTTTCCCCTGCTGGATCTGGGACAGTACGGCTCCTAGCCCGATGTTACTTGCGTCGGTGTAGAGGATAAAGGGCTGGCTGTAATCAGGGTACGCCAGGATTTCATCCCCCGTGAGGGCCATCTTCAGCTGGCGGAAGGACTCTTCTTCCAGCTTCTCCCATCTGAAGGGCGGCTTCTGGTTCTTGGCCTTCCTGGACTGGCCTATCAGGAGGTCCTGCATAGGAGCTGCCTTTTTGGTGAAACCGGGGATGAATCTTCGGTAGTAGCCTACCAACCCGAGGAACTGCCGCACTTCCTTTACGCTGGAGGGTCTTGGCCATTCCTTAATCGCGGTGATCTTATCAGGGTCGGGAGCCACTCCGTCAGCACTCACCACGTGTCCCAGGTACTGCACTTTTGGTTTTAGCAGGTGACACTTCGACGGTTTCACCTTCAGACCGTAGTTTGCCAGGGCTTCAAACACTTCCGCCAGGTGTTTCAGGTGGTCCTCGTAGGTTTTGGAATAAACTATAACATCATCCAGGTACAGCAGGACCGTCTCAAAGTTCCGGTGTCCCAGACAGCATTCCATCAATCGTTGGAAGGTTCCTGGTGCGTTGCAGAGTCCGAACGGCATGCAGGTAAACTCGCTAAGTCCCATCGGGGTGGTGAATGCGGTCTTCTCCCGGTCCGCCTCTGCTACAGGAACCTGCCAGTACCCGCTAGTGAGATCCAAAGTGGAGAAGAAGTTAGCAGATTTTAAAGCAGCCAAAGACTCCTCTATCCTTGGTAAGGGGTACGCATCTTTGTGTGTGATACGGTTGATTTTCCGGTAATCTACACACATTCTCATGGTGTTGTCCTTCTTTTTAACCAAGACTAGTGGAGCTGCCCAGGGGCTACAGCTATCCCTGATTACTCCAGCCTCCTTCATGTCTCTAAGCATCCCCTTGGCGTGTTGGTAGTGTGCAGGGGGTACGGGTCGGTATCTCTCCTTTATGGGAGGATGGTCTCCCGTGGGGATGTGGTGTTCTACCCCCTTTACTCGCCCGAAGTCTAACGGGTGTTTACTAAACACTCTCTCGTACTCTTGAACCACCCGATAGACTCCCTGTTTCTGGTGTGAGGGAGTGGAGTCAGTACCCAAATGTAGTTGCTGACACCAGTCCTCCATTTGTTGCTTAGAGCCGTTACCTTCCTCTGGTTGAGATGGAGGCAAGGGTTCCACGGCCTGTACAGAATTCTGGTTTATGGTGAACAATTTGGCTAGCGTGGCATACCGGGGCAGGTGTACTTCTCTCTCCCCGATATTTATGATGCGAACGGGCACCCTCCCATGGCGTACATCGACCACCCCCCGTGCTGTCAAAATGGTGGGCCTACTGTCTGAGTAGACTGGTTCTACCATTGCCTGGTAATCTCTACCTCTCAGACCAATAGCTGCCCGGCACCAAATCATCATTTCACTTTTCGGGGGCATGGCAATAGGGAAAGGGTCACACATTCTCACGCTTCCTATCTCACCACCGGAGAGTTCCACCTGTTGCCGCCGCATCAGTGCCCGGATCTCTTTTTGGAGCACTCGCTGCTGGCCGGAGCTGGCGTTCTTGGCAACCTGCTGTAAAATGAAAATCACCTCTGCAAGACAATTTTCAATCACATTAGTTCCTAGAGTTATCTTTGGGTGACTCTCGCGCTTGTCAATGTCTACAATGATCAGTCCCTGTGCTGCCAGTTCGACTCTACCGATTTTAATGGTCATCTCTTTAAATCCGATCTGTGGCACGGGCTGACCATTGCTGGCAATGATACTCAAGTCGTCGTCAGGGTAGCGGGTTATATCCGAGTCATTCCAGTACTGCTTGAAGAGCACGTACGGGATGGTGGTGACCTGTGACCCGGTGTCTAGTAGGGCACTCATAGGAATGCCATCCAGTACCACAGGCAAGACTGGACGTCCTCCCACGTATTTGTCACGCCAGTTCGATGGGCCTGGTGATCTTATTCCTAGGGGTTGGCCCTCTACCCCAGGTTGTGCCAGTTTAAAGGACAGTACCTTGCCATATGTCTGGGTTGATTGCAGCGGCGGCAGATGGGTTGTCCGTCCTCGTTGTATCGGTCGCTGGGTCTTCCTCTGGCCGGTGGGGTCCTCCTTGGTCGACGCCACGGGATGTCCTCCGGTCCGGATGCCAGCTGGATCTTCCCTGGAGCAGAAACCTGTAAAGACTGCACAGTTCGGGTTAGCGCAGCAACGCTTTTAGCTAGCTCTTGGACCTGATGGTGCAGGTCTGGAGCCGGGTCATTGTTCAAAGCCTGCGCGTCAGCTCCCACAGGCCCTGCCGACAAGGGCGCCGCCTCCTGGTGGTAAGCGGTAGTAGGGCGCCTGTGGGTCACCACGCCACCCGGTGCCGGTTCTCGGAGCACCCAGATGGCTCTGTCCTTGAACTGTGCAAAGTCCAGATGAGGATCCTGTAAGGCCATTGCCCGCAACTGGGTTCGGTGGGCATTGCAATATAGTCCCTCTATAAATTGTTCGGTCAACAGCCTGTCCTCGTTTCCCACGCCGTCAGGGTCGGTCTGCTTAATGGCTCTCAGGGCCTCTTGTAGGTTTAGTGCATAGTCCCTTATATTCTCATGTGCTCGCTGTTTGCACCCGTAGAATCTAAGCTTAATCTCGGCTGAGGTGCGGGTATCAAAGGTGTCCTTCAGCCGGGTTAATATCCCTGCGACAGTCCTCCTCCCAGGTGGCCAGGACTTTACCTCCCTTTGGGCTGCCCCGGTTAGTTGGGCCACCAGGATGCTCACTTTTTGCTCTTCTGTGAGGGGGTACACCTGGAAGAGGCTATCCAGCTTTTCTCTAAAGTCATTCAGGGTATGTGACTCCCCTGAGTACTGGGGTAGCCAGGCTGCCCCCGGGATATAGGGCATGGTGAAAGGCATGACCGCAGCAGCGGCGGCGCTGGCGGTGGCTGTGGCAGTGAAGCTCTCCTCCGTATCCGACATCCTCCTCCCCCCTAGTGGACCGTGGCCTACCTTGCAATGATCCTCTTCCGTAGGCCGCGGCTCCGCAGTGGATCGTCAGGGTTGAGGACCTTCCGTCGCGCTCCTGTGACATCGGCGTCTGCTGGGCTCCTTCCAGGACCTTACGCAACGTCCGGACGTGAGGCGGAGCTTCAGTTCTCGCGCGCTTTCGGAGTCCACGCCCCTCTTCTTCCCGCGCGGCGTCTTCAAGATGGCGTCCAACGGCGGGAAAACTCCACGGATGGCGGGAAGAAGGCAGAAGATGGCGCCGGATGGCAGGAAAACTTCACGGATGGCGGGAAGAAGGCAGAAGATGGCGCCGGGTGGCGGGAATCTTCACCACAGGTAAGTTTAACAGTCTTCTTTCAGGCACGCAGTACCCGGTGGTTGCGGGCACGGAATCCTGCCGACTACGCCAAAGTTGACGCGCCCCTGGGCCTGAGTCGCGCAGCGTTGCGCACGCGGGAGCCTACCCGGAGCCGGATCTGATAGGGGTAGTAGTCTCGTGGCGGTGACCCGGTCCGTGCCCAGGGAGTCAAGCTGAGTGGCAGAGTTTAGCAGAAGATGGTACCGTGTTCGACTATGCCACCCGTTGAATGCGGCTATGAGGCCGCCGCTGCAGGGCAGACCGCTGAGGCCGGTGGTACGATTGTGCAGCGTAGATGGTATAACCCCCAATGGGAGGGGTATGGCCTCAGGGCAGCCGACGTGTTTGAAGGGGGTAGCAGAATAGCATGCAGGTAGCAGGAACCACTCAGAGACGGTGCGGTGTAGTTCAGGGTCTTTACTGATGACAAAGGTAGACCCTCCCGGAGTACTGGCTAGCGATCGGGGCCTGGTCAGTCCGTGAGCAGATGGGATCTCCCCTGGCCAGGCGGAGTTGTAGGCCTCCCCAACTAATTGTACTCTTCTGGCTACCTTGCTAGAGGCGGGTAAAAGTAGCCCACGTCCCTGAGTGTACCGTGTGGTGCTCACCCGTATGGCCGGTGACTCGGGGCCTTCTGGTAGCTTCCGCTCCACGACGGCGGTGCTGGTCCCTTGCGTGTGACCGTGCCTTCGGGTTTCTTGGCCAGAGGACCTGAAATCCCCTGCCGGTCGGTTTCTGCTGCTGGGTAAGGATTAGTCCCCACAGCCTCGGACTCCGGGTCCGGTGAGAACTCTTCAATCAGGGCGAGCTCTACAGCTTCCAGCCCCTGACTCCTTTTAGCACTGCTCCCACTGAGCTCCTGATCTTTCTTTCCTATAGCTGCTCCTCTCCAGACCAGACTATGTCTCTGTCTGGGACTCTTCTTCTCCTCTTTCTCTCTAACCCTGCCTCAGCCCCAGTCTTATATAGGGGAAGTTCTTCCCCTCCCAGGACTGGGCAGGAGGTGTGGCATGCATAGGATTCCTGGCCAGGAGACCTCCCACCTGCTCTCAGACGTAATATTGCTATCACTGTGGAAACCAGACCCCTGGGGTGCCACATTTTTATATAACAAATTATCTCTTGTAATATTCTTGGCCCTGTTATACCCTCGTCTAATAGTTCCATGTCCATACCATCTATCTCTGAATCTCATATATAGGTCAGCAGCTTGAATTTCAAAGTTTTCTTCCGTAGAACAGATCCTTTTAGCTCTAAGATATTGACTAGTTGGTATGCTCTGAATGGTTGAGGGCAGATGCGAGGAGCTGGCATGTAAGATGGAATTGGTCGAAGTCGGTTTCCGAAAGATATCTGTAATAATCAGTCCATCTGTGGTTACCTGTAAGTCAACATCAAGAAAATTCACATGTAGACCACTGGTATATGTTAATTTTATGTTGACATCATTTTTGTTTAGGTTCATCATAAACGCTTCAAGCTCCTCACATGTGCCACCCCACATGAAGAGTACATCATCTATATACCGCATCCAGTTGTGGGCTTTGTCTGAGCCCACAACTGGAGCGTATTGTAGGACCTCCCTCTCCCATGCTCCCATAAAGAGATTAGCATATGAGGGGGTACATGCTGCCCCCATAGCTGTCCCTTGTGTTTGGACATAGATCAGCTCATTAAATATGAAGCAGTTGTGCTTTAGGACAAATTCCAACAGAATCATAATAAAGTTCTATCAGAGATGCATCCAGATTGCTGTCAATAAGAAACCAATGTACAGCCTTTAATCCATCTGCATGTTTTATAGATGTATACAGTGTTTCAACATCGGCTACAACTAAGACCATTCCATCATCAAGGTGGATCTGGTCAAGTCGTCTCAATGCCAATGTAGTGTCCTGAATATAGGACGGTAAAGTTGAAACAATCGGTTTTAGGAAATAGTCAATCATCTGGCATACTGTTTCGCACAGACCACCATTACCCAAAATTATGGGACGTCCAGGGGGGTCTGTCAAGTGTTTATGTAATTTAGGGATCAGGTAAAAGGTTGGATGCTTCGGTCTCATTGTAGCTATTTTATCTAGAAATTTCTTGGGAATGACGTTGTTCTCAAAGGCTTTTTGTAGTATATCTATTAGTTCCTGCTGGAATCTAAGGAGTGGGTTACAAGATAATTTTTATAGCAGTTCTTATCCAATAATAATTTATAGGCTTTCTTTTCATAAAGCTCGCAAGGCCATATAACCAAATTACCTCCTTTGTCCGCCATTTTAAAAACGTCACTCCAAGATTGCATTTCCTTTAGCGCTAATTCTTCCTGTCCGCCAGCTTTTGCTAACTTCTTTTGGCTTAACTTCTCCACATCTGCTGAGACCAATTTTACAAATGTATCCACCGAAGGGCAAGATGTTATGCTGTTTTTCTTTTTTTGATTTATTAAAGAGGTACATGGGAAATGCACTTACCACAGTGCTATTGTAGCACCCTGAGGATTCGGCTGCTACAGGGGTATTGCACCTCAACCCAGAGGTGTGGTATTCCACTCCCGGGTAAGGATGGAGTATGGAACTGAGCTAGTAGGCTGCATGCACTACATACATCCCATTTCCGGGGGACAGAACAACGGTACTCCCACCAGTATATGTGCAGGTACGACAGCGTCTGTCCCTGGCTGGAGTGGGAGGGGGGTGGAACATCCCAGTAGTGTAGGGGCAGATAGGGGGAGTAGTCTGGGTAAATGTAGGAGCTCATTGGGTGCTGGTCACCTGGGCTCACACATAGAGGGAGTATATAAGGTGGGCACCATCTTAGGACAGGGTCAGTCAGTCAGTCAGAGAGAGAGAGCCTGCAGTGAAGCAGAGGAGAAGGAAGAGAGACCCAGAGGCGCAGGACGAGAAGGGACCCCAAGAGCCTGTATGAGAGCTGATAAGGGTGAAGGGTCGGCAAAAGGGTACCGGATCCTAAGCTGGCAGAGGCTAAAGCACACCTTAGCCAGGAACCGGAGGTCGTGGGCAGGATCTGCCACGACCCTCACCAAATCCACCAGGAAGGCACACCACGAATAGGGCCAGGGAAGCCAGAGAAGGTTCAACCACTAAGAGGCCCGAGGGAGCTGGACAGAGGTGGATCCCTGGTGGGAACGGCCAGAAGAAGGGAGAGTCAGAAAGGAGCTCAGGACCATACTCAAGAATTGCCCGGGAGTTGGCCGAGTCCAGGACCTGGTGGACGCAGCACGGCTAGGGTGGTCACTGATCTGCAGAGTGACCCGAGCAACACCAGTGAGTAAAAACCCTGAACTGCATTTCATGCCTCTGAGTCTCCTTGCTGCACCTTCACAACCACCATCCTCCACGTCTGACCCACTGAGGCTATACCCCTCCCGTTGGGGGTTATACTACCACAGCTGCACACACACCACCAGCCTCAGCGGACCATCCTGCAGCGGCGGCCTTTTGACCGCAAACCAACGGGTGGCGTAGTCGACACAGAAACAACAACTACCAGGACTGCCGCACACTGAGTTTGACACCCTGGGCACGGACCGGGTCACAGCCACTCGGAGACTACAACCCCCATCTGATCCGGCTCCGGGTATCCCTAACAACATGGCCCAGGGGGCGCGTCAACTTTGGCGTAGTCGGCAGGATCACGTGCCCGCAACAACCGGGTACTGCGTGCCTGAAGAAAAGTTCATGTTTACCGTAAAAAGAAGTCTCCCGCCAATTCCAGAGGGTCCCCGCCATCGGACGCCATCTCGGATCAGTTCCCGCCATTTGCCCGTCATCTGCAGTCTTTTCCCGCCATCCGCAGAGTTTCCCGCCACTGGGAAGCGATTCCCGCCATCAGAAAAGATTTCCCGCCTTGGCAGAGCGGACGCCATTATGGGCGTGCCAAAGGATGGCAAGAGGCCACCTCCCATCGTGGGCCAGGACCGAAAATGGCGCCAAAAGTGGAAACCGCCCCCACCAGCAGAGACTGTGATGATTGATATGTCCATCAGCGTGAGAGAACTGCCCCTGGAACTGGCAATCACAAAGTTGCCCCAGGACCGCCCTCAGGATGGGCATAGACAGAACAAAAGAAAGAAGATGGGAGCAGCTTGGAGGAGTCTGGAGGAGAGTCCAGAGAGAACACACCCGGAGATGGAGGAAGAGTCAGGCAGCACCGACCCAGTGGTCAGGAGCCTGTTGCAGGTCGCCACTCCAGAAGGCCTGCTGGAGATCCTGGCGCAGCTCCCCGGAGATCGGGAGCGTGCACAGACCGCGCTGGAGGGCCTAGCACGAAGGATGGCCCGGGTGCAGCAGGAAACACTGGCGGAGTGGACCCGAGAGATGGCCCAGCAGGCTGGAGCCCGCCAGCGAAGCATGCCACCCGCAGCGAGGAGCAAGTCCACCTCTGAGGACGGCGAAGGAGGGACGACGGCCGGAGACGACGCCGCGGAGGGAGCCGAAGAGATGAAGGCAGGTAATGGGGACGACCGCATCCCGTGCCCAGAAGCCATAAACCTGCCCCAGCTCCCCGTCGCAGAGCCCGAAGCCCCATTCACCGTTCCCGTAGCCGCTGCGTCATCGCTCCAAGCTAGGCCTCAAGCGGCCGGAGCCGCGGCCACGCCCCCTGTGACGTCACGCGCCTCAAATCAGAGTGCGACCAAGCAGGAAGCGCCACCGGCCTGGTCGCAGGGCCGAGTACCCCCGGGCGCAGCAGTACCAACAGCGCCCTATACCACAGCCGAGCCACCGGCCTGGTCGCTGGGCCAAGTAACCCCGGGCGCCGCCGTCTTCACAGTGCCCTTCACCTTCAGGGTGCCCCAGGCCTGGTCGCAAGGCCTGGTGAACCCGGGCGCCGCTACCACCACCGCGCCCTCAACGTCCACAGCGCCACACCTGGGTGAAGACCTGTTTGCCCAGCAGACATGCCCGGATGGGCAGCCCCCTGTGTGGCCACCGGAGTACCACCATCCCCGACTCCGGAAAGAAAGACCCCTGGATGAGCCCCTGATCCCGGCTCCGGCGCCCGCCAAGATCACCCCACTCTCGTTGGAGGAAGCGCAGTTTGTGTGGGACCCCACAGGAGAAGACCTCATCGGGTTCACCCAAGAGACCCGGGCGGCCGCAGCTGAGCGTGCGGAGAGCTGCCGGCAGCAGCTAGAGGTCTTTGACAGAGAAAGGAGAGAGAGGCGGGTCCGTGAGCAGCGGCTGCAAATAAAAAGTGCAGAACAAAAGAGCCGGACCAGGAGGAACCCCTGTGCAGCCCATGGTCCCCGTGCCACCGGGACTGTCATTAAATTCCAACTGCAGCACGGTTGGGGCTTCATTCGAGATCATCACACCCCCGGCGACGTCTTCGTGACCAGAAGAGATGTCGAGTCCCACCTACCGGAGGGACACAGAGGTCGTGACCTATACCTGGGTGATGAGGTCACCTTCACCCGGCATCAGTGCGCCAAGGGCCCGTATGCCCTGCATGTGCATAGACTGACTGAGGAGGAGCTACGGGGTGAGGAGGATCAAGAGGACCCGGACGGGTCTAAAGATTACCCTCAGCCAAGAGCACACCGCCACTGATGAACTGTAAATAGAATATGTATATAGTTACCCGTGTGGGTATAAGAACTGCTGCTAAATTAAATATGTTCCCCGTTGGGACAAGTGTGAACTGTACCCGTGTGTCCCTATCCCCTAACAGGCTGAGGACTGTGAACAGCCATTCCTGTTCCCCACTGGTCGAGGACTGAGAGCGGCCATATTCCCCTTGTACATAGTTGCGCTTTCTAAGGCGCCCCCTACCGGTTTTATAGGAAACTGGTGTTTTTCTACCAGAGACTGTGGCACTTTACCCGGTCACAAGTTGCACCGTGGCCGGAGGAACAAGAAAAAGTTTATACTGCTGAAAGTGTTTATATGTTTTATATGTTGATGTTTTTTAAAAAAATTGTATGTTTTTGGATGTTTATTCTTTTACAGCCCGAGGACGTGCTGTGATTTACCAGGGGGGAAAGTAGCACCCTGAGGATTCGGCTGCTACAGGGGTATTGCACCTCAACCCAGAGGTGTGGTATTCCACTCCCGGGTAAGGATGGAGTATGGAACTGAGCTAGTAGGCTGCATGCACTACATACATCCCATTTCCGGGGGACAGAACAACGGTACTCCCACCAGTATATGTGCAGGTACGACAGCGTCTATCCCTGGCTGGAGTGGGAGGGGGGTGGAACATCCCAGTAGTGTAGGGGCAGATAGGGGGAGTAGTCTGGGTAAATGTAGGAGCTCATTGGGTGCTGGTCACCTGGGCTCACACATAGAGGGAGTATATAAGGTGGGCACCATCTTAGGACAGGGTCAGTCAGTCAGTCAGAGAGAGAGAGCCTGCAGTGAAGCAGAGGAGAAGGAAGAGAGACCCAGAGGCGCAGGACGAGAAGGGACCCCAAGAGCCTGTATGAGAGCTGATAAGGGTGAAGGGTCGGCAAAAGGGTACCGGATCCTAAGCTGGCAGAGGCTAAAGCACACCTTAGCCAGGAACCGGAGGTCGTGGGCAGGATCTGCCACGACCCTCACCAAATCCACCAGGAAGGCACACCACGAATAGGGCCAGGGAAGCCAGAGAAGGTTCAACCACTAAGAGGCCCGAGGGAGCTGGACAGAGGTGGATCCCTGGTGGGAACGGCCAGAAGAAGGGAGAGTCAGAAAGGAGCTCAGGACCATACTCAAGAATTGCCCGGGAGTTGGCCGAGTCCAGGACCTGGTGGACGCAGCACGGCTAGGGTGGTCACTGATCTGCAGAGTGACCCGAGCAACACCAGTGAGTAAAAACCCTGAACTGCATTTCATGCCTCTGAGTCTCCTTGCTGCACCTTCACAACCACCATCCTCCACGTCTGACCCCCTGAGGCTATACCCCTCCCGTTGGGGGTTATACTACCACAGCTGCACACACACCACCAGCCTCAGCGGACCATCCTGCAGCGGCGGCCTTTTGACCGCAAACCAACGGGTGGCGTAGTCGACACAGAAACAACAACTACCAGGACTGCCGCACACTGAGTTTGACACCCTGGGCACGGACCGGGTCACAGCCACTCGGAGACTACAACCCCCATCTGATCCGGCTCCGGGTATCCCTAACAACATGGCCCAGGGGGCGCGTCACTATCTTCGCCCAAGGGGCCTGATTCCTCGGCTATGGATTCTAAAATGGCTATTGCTGCTTTTTCCTCTTCTGTATCAAGTTTTGGACCAGTGTGTCACCCTGGCCTGGATGCCACAAGTGTAATTAAAGCTGTGTCTGAGAGCAAGGGGGAGGTTCTCTAGTCAGGGGAATATTAACATGCAATGCCTCCTGTCTCAGGCCAGTAGGGGGAGCTGGCTGCCCCTATAAAAGCTGGTGCTGGGGGCAGGGTTAGGGAGAACTGGACGACCTGCCTCAGCACTGAGAGGTGTCCCAGAGCAGGGACAGAAAGTTGCATTGTAACCTAAGAGGAAGGGTGGCAGGAGAAGAGCCACAAGCCAGAGACAAGAGGCGCAGTGAGCCTGTCTTGGCAGAGAAAAGACTTACTTTACCAGACTTTGGTGTCTGAGGCTGGGAGGATTCTACATCCCCCAGCAGAGAACCAGTCCGCAAGGGACTGTATATTCCTTGGCCTATGAAGCCTGAAGGCCCTGCCACAACCGAAGGGACCAGTAAAGCCGTACAAGGCTGGGAGCAGAAAGGAACCCACGTCGCAGGCCATACAGGCGAGAATAAACGGAAAGCTCGGAAACGTGGGCTGTTACCCTATCAGGAGGAGATAGCCAGAAGGAGCGCAGAAAGCACGGTAGGCCTACACCCTCAGCCTGACCAGGGCCAATTTCCCCGTTGCTCTCAGACATCCAGGTCCCCTCCTAGCTGGGACTGTTTGTGGGTCAGTTTACCTGTTTAGTAAAGACCCTGGACTGCAACCTGTTGTCTGTGTGCTCCTTGCTCCTCCAGCACTATCAGCACTGGGACTCTCACTACCATCACTCCCACCATCCACTATACTGCCCTGGGGCCGCACTCTTCCCGTGGGGAGTAACACTACCCTAGCTGCACACCTCATCAGCCCCAGCGGTCTGCATGCAGCGGCGGTTCCTAATAACCGCAATCCACGGGTGGCGTAGTCGGACATTATCAATAACACATAACGGACTACCACTGGCCTGACCACCCTGAGCCACGGAACCGGGTTGCCACTACTACTCCCATCGTTTCCCTAATTGCCCAGATCCGAGTGCCCCACGGCCCAGGGGGCGAGTCAGCTTTGGCGTAGTCGGCAGGATTTCGTGCCCGCAACCACCGGGTACTGCGTGCCTGAAAAAGACTTTTGTAACTTACCTGTGGCGAAGTTTCCCGCCGTCCGGAGTCGTTTCCCGCCATCCGGAGCCGATTCCCGCCATCAGACGCCATCTTGGACCGTTTCCCACCGTCTTCTGCCGTCTTCCCGCCATCCGCAGCTGCTTCCCGCCATCGGACGCCATCTTCAGGACGGCGCGCGGGAAGAAGAGGGGCGTGGACGTCAAAACTGCGTGAGATCCGAAGCTCCGCCCCACGCACCGACGCTGCGCAAGGTCCTGGAAGGGAGAGAGAGCGACGCTGACGTCATCAGGACGCGACGCCAGGTCCTCGTCCATAGCAGCAGCAGCGGAGCCGCGGCCTACAGAAGAGGATCGTCGGAAGGTAGGCCACGCTTAACTAGGGGGGAGGAAGATGTCGGACACAGAGGCGCCCACTACCACCAACGCAACTGCAGCAGCGGTGATGCCCTTTTCCCTGCCCTACATCCCTGGAGCTGCCTGGCTGCCCAAGTACTCAGGGGAGCCCCATGCCCTAACTGACTTCAAGGAAAGGCTGTACAGTTTGTTCCAAGTTTACCCCCTGACAGAGGAACAGAGGATTAGCATACTAACGGGGCAGTTAACTGGCGCAGCCCAAAGGGAGGTAAAATCATGGCCCACTGAGGAGAAAAGGACTGTGAAGGGTATTCTGGCCCGGCTGCGGGGTACCTTTGACACACGTACCTCCGCTGAGATTAAAATGAGGTTCTATGGATGTAAGCAGCGGGCACAGGACAGCATCAGAGACTATGCCCTAAATTTGCAGGAAGCCCTAAGGGCCATCCAACAAACTGACCCTGGCAGCGTGCAGGAAACGGATAAGTTACTAACAATTCATAGGAGGACTGCTGTCTAGCGCCCACAGGGCCCAACTGCGCCTCATGTTCTTTCAGAACCCTGATCTGACCTTTGCCCAATTTAAGGACAGGGTCATAAGGGTGCTCCGTGAATCCGCAACCAGTGGCGCTATAAACCCCCGGCGCCCTGCTCTCACCTACCACCAGGAGGCGGCGCCCTCCTCTATGGACCCCGTGGGGGCTGATGCACGGGCCCTGAACCAAGCCCCGTCGAAAGATCTGCACCACCAAGTCCAGGAGCTGACCAGGAGCGTCGCAGCGTTGACCAGGACTGTCCAAGCGTTACAAGTGGACCCATCAAGACCCATCGAGCTGGCTTCAAGTCCGGAGGATGTCCCATGGCGTCGACAGAGGAGGATCCCGTCGTTCCGAGGGAGGCCCACAGACCGCTACGCAGAGGATGGACAGCCCATTTGCCGTCGATGCAACCAGCCCGGACACATTTCCAGGTACTGTAATTTAAACGGGTCCAACCTGGGGCAGAGGGCCAACCCCCAGGCATAAGATCACCAGGCCCTTATAATTGGCGTGATAAGTACGTTGGGGGGCGCCCGTGGTGCTGGACGGTATCCCCATGAGCGCCTTGCTGGATACTGGGTTGCAAGTAGTGTTGAGCCACCCCCGTAGTGTTCGGGTTCGGTTCGGTTCGTCGAACACCGGGATGTTCGAGGAACTGTTCGTCGAACTGTTCGTCGAACACCTTAGAACACCGTCGAACACCGTTAAAACCAATGGCAGGCAAACAAAAACACATAGAAACACATAGAAAACACCTTCAAAGGTGTCCAAAAGCTGACAAACTGCTCAGAAGACGCTCTCTTTAAAAAAGCCGGCCGGCAATTCAGCAGCGGCATACACCGGTACCCGACAATTTAGACAAGAAGGAATAGAGCTTCACACATAGATTAGATAGATAGAAACATGTCAGTCACACATATAAGAAGCACAGTGACAGTGTTGCTTACTGTACTTGTCATTTAGTGTAAAGGATTTATTTAAAAAAATAATAGTGTTTTCATGCACCGTCTCTTTAAAAAAGCCAGCCGGCAATTCAGCAGCGGTACCCGACAATTTATAACAGAAAGAATAGAGCATCACACATAGATAGATATAAACATGCCAATCACATACAGTGCCTACAAGTAGTATTCAACCCCCTGCAGATTTAGCTGGTTGACACATGCGGAATTAACTTGGCATTGTGACATTTGTACTGTAGATCAGACTGGAAGTGGGAAATGCACTGCAGCAAATTTTGTTTTTGTTTTTTTTTATTTTTTTTTTAAAAACTTTAAAAGTTAATTCAGAGTGTCATTTATTATTCAACCCCTCAAACCACAAGAATTCTGTTTGGTCCCCCTAAAGTATTAAGAAGTAGTTCAGGCACCAAGAATAATGAGCTTCACATGTGTGGATTAAAGATCTCTTTTGCCAGCCTTTTCTGACTATTTAAGACCCTCCCCAAACTTGTGAACAGCACTCAGACATGGTCAACATGGGAAAGACAAAGGAGCATTCCAAGGCCATCAGAGACAAGATCGTGGAGGGTCACAAGGCTGGCAAGGGGTACAAAACCCTTTCCAAGGAGTTGGGCCTACCTGTCTCCACTGTTGGGAGCATCATCCGTAAGTGGAAGGCTTATGGAACTACTGTTAACCTTCCACGGCCTGGACAGCCTTTGAAAGTGTCCTCCCGTGCCGAGGCCAGGCTTGTCCGAAGAGTCAAGGCTAACCCAAGGACAACAAGGAAGGAGCTCCGGGAAGATCTCATGGCAGTGGGGACATTGGTTTCAGTCAATACCATAAGTAACGTACTCCACCGCAATGGTCTCCGTTCCAGACGAGCCTGTATGGTACCTTTACTTTCAAAGCGTCATGTCAAGGCTCGTCTACAGTTTGCTCATGATCACTTGGAGGACTCTGAGACAGACTGGTTCAAGGTTCTATGGTCTGATGAGACCAAGATCGAGATCTTTGGTGCCAACCACACACGTGACGTTTGGAGACTGGATAGCACTGCATACGACCCCAAGAATACCATCACTACAGTCAAGCATGGTGGTGGCAGCATCATGCTGTGGGGCTGTTTCTCAGCCAAGGGGCCTGGCCATCTGGTCCGCATCCAAGGGAAGATGGATAGCACGGCCTACCTGGAGATTTTGGCCAAGAACCTCCGCTCCTCCATCAAGGATCTTAAGATGGGTCGTAATTTCATCTTCCAACAAGACAACGACCCAAAGCACACAGCCAAGAAAACCAAGGCCTGGTTCAAGAGGGAAAAAGTCAAGGTGTTGGAGTGGCCTAGTCAGTCTCCTGACCTTAACCCAATTGAAAACTTGTGGAAGGAGCTCAAGAATAAAGTCCACATGAGACACCCAAAGAACCTAGATAACTTGGAGAAGATCTGCATGGAGGAGTGGGCCAAGATAACTCCACAGACCTGTGCCGGCCTGATCAGGTCTTAGAAAAGACGATTATTAGCTGTAATTGCAAACAAGGGTTATTCCACAAAATATTAAACATAGGGGTTGAATAATAATTGACCCACACTTTTATGTTTAAAATTTAATAAAATTCAACTGAGCAACATAACTTTTTGGTTTGTAAGATTTATGCTTCTGTTCATAAAACCTACTCTCGAATGCAGTTTGAAGGCTCTAACTTATTTGCATCTTATCAAACCAGCTAAATCTGCAGGGGGTTGAATACTACTTGTAGGCACTGTATATAATAAGTACAGTGATAGTGTTGGTTACTGTACTTGTCATTTAGTGTAAAGGATTTATTTAAAAAAATAATAGTGTTTTCATGCACCGTCTCTTTAAAAAAGCCGGCCGGCAATTCAGCATCTGTACCCGACAATTTAGAACAGAAAGATAGAGCATCACACATAGATTAGATCGATAGAAACATGTCAGTCACATATATAAGAAGTACAGTGACAGTGTTGATTACTGTACTTGTCATTTAGTGTTAAAATAAAGGATTTATTAAAAAAAAAATTGGCGTGGGGGTCCCCTTAATTTTAGTCTCTAGCGGAGGTTAAGCAGACGGCTGGGGCAGATGTTTGAAGCCTGGGAAGGGGGTAATACCCACGGAGCTTCCCAGACTACTAATATCAGCCCCCAGCTGAATACCTAGCCTTTACTAGCTATTAAAATGGGGGACCCCCCCCCAAAAAAATGACGTGGGGTCCCCCCAATTTTAATAGCTAGCAAAGGCTAGGCAGACAGCTGGGGGCTGATATTAATAGCCCAGGAAGGGTGCCATGAATATTGGCCCCCTCCCAGGCTAGAAACACCAGCCGTCAGCCGCCCCAGAAATGGCGCATCCATAGGATGCGCCAATTCTGGCGCTTAGCCTCGCTCTTCCCACTGCCCTGTATCGGTGGCAGTGGGGTAATAGGGCTGGGGTTGATGTCAGCTTATAATGCCAGCTGACATCAAGCCCAGGTTAGTAATGGAGAGACGTCTATAAGACACCCCCATTACTAACCCCATAGTCAAAGTTAAAAAAAAAAACACAAACACCCACAATAAAGTCCTTTAATTGAAATAAACACACAATTCTTTATTGTTCTAAATTAAACCATACTTACCATCACGCCCATTCCAGCTGAAGCCAACGATCTCCTGCAATAAAAGTAAAATAATAAAGCAACATCATCCTTACCTTTCCATGGTTCCCAGGACAGCTTCAGCTCTGCTACATCGAGATGACAGGCTGGACCGCAGCAGAACGCTGCCATCCAGCCTGTCATCCCGCAGACACTGAGAAGCGCAGGCATGCTTCCGCTCCTCAGTGTCTCTCTGTGACGGCATAAAGATGAGCCGAGGTCATGTCCAATGAACTCGGCTCACCTCATGCACGTCACTGACAGCGTGGGAGAATTCTCCTGCACTCAGCGCTTCAGCGTGAGAATTTTCCCACGCTGTCAGTGACGTGCATGAGGTGAGCTCATGTCCAATGAACTCAGCTCACCTCATGTACGTCACTGACAGCGTGGGAGAATTCTCACGCTGAAGCGCTGAGTGCAGGAGAATTTTCCCACGCTGTCAGTGACGTGCATGAGGCTGATATTTAAATTTGGCGCACAAATCGGTGATTGGTCGCGGGCAGCGTCCGCGACCAATCAGCACGGTAGTGTTTAACTTTGGCGGCAAGATCAGTGATTGGTCGCGCGCCAAGACCGCGACCAATCACCGATTTGGGCGCCACATTTAAATATCGGCCGCGACCAATCAGCACAGCATTGTTTAAATGTGGATCCAAGATCGGTGATTGGTCGCGGCCGATATTTAAATTTGGCGCACAAATCTGTGATTGGTCGCGGGCAGCGTCCGCGACCAATCAGCACAGTAGTGTTTAACTTTGGCGGCAAGATCAGTGATTGGTCGCGGTCAAGACGGCGACCAATCACCGATTTGTGCCGCACATTTAAATAGCGGCCGCGACCAATTGGATGTCAGCGCCGCTCCCCGGTACTCCCTTCACACCCTAGCCGCATGGATGTCAGCGGCGCTGCCTGTGCGGATACTTCCGCTGCGAGAACCCGGGACATGAGCGGGCGCTCGCAGCAGAAGTATCCCGACCCGCAGCGCCGCTCCCCGGTCCTCCCTTCACACCCTAGCCGCTGATGTCCCCACAGTATCCGCATGGTGTTACAAAGGTCCGGACATTTGTGTTAAAAATCGCTGATTGGTCGCTGGCGCTGCCCACGACCAATCACCGATTTGGGCGCCAAATTTAAATATCAGCCGCGACCAATCACCGATTTGGGCGCCAAATTTAAATATCCTCCACGACCAATCACCCATCTTGGCTCCACATTTAAACACCGCTGTACTGATTGGTCGCGGACGCTATTTAAATGTGGCGCCAAAATCGGTGATTGGTCGCGCCCAGCGTCGGCGACCAATCAGCACAGCGGTGTTTAAATGTGGAGCCAAGATTGGTGATTGGTTGCGGCCGATATTTAAATTTGGCGCCCAAATCGGTGATTGGTCGCGGGCAGCGCCCGCGACCAATCAGCGATTTTTAACACAAATGTCCGGATCTTTGTAATACCATGCGGATACTGTGGGGACATCAGCGGCTAGGGTGTCAAGGGAGGACCGGGGAGCGGCGCTGCGGGTCGGGATACTTCTGCTGCGAGCAGTCGCTCATCTCCCGGCTTCTCGCAACGGAAGTATCCGACCAGGCAGCGGCGCTCCCGGGTCCTCACCAATACGATTAGCTGATTGGTCGCGCTCTCCGCACGCGACCAATCAGTGATCTTGGCGCTAAAGTTAAACACCGCTCTGCTGATTGGTCGCGGACGCTGCCCGCGACCAATCACCGATTTGGGCGCCACATTTAAATAGCGGCCGCGACCAATCAGCGAGCTTGGCGCCAAATTTAAACAACGCTCTGCTGATTGGTCGCGGACGCCAGATGCGTCCAACCAGTGAGATTGGCGCCAAATTTAAACAACGCTCTGCTGATTGGTCGCGGACTCCAGCCGCGACCAATCAGCGAGATTGGCGCCAAATTTAAACCCCGCTCTGCTAATTGGTCGCGGATGCCGGCCGCGACTAATCAGCATTATTGGCGCTAAATTTAAACACCGCTCTGCTGATTGATCGCGGTCGCCGTCCACGACCAATCAGTAGTATTGGCGCCAAATTTAAACCCTGCTCGGCTGATTGGTCACGGTTGCCGGCCGCGACCAATCAGCAGTATTGGCGCCAAATTTAAACCCCGCTCTGCTGATTGGTCACAGTTGCCTTCCGCGACCAATCAGCGATTTTGACGCCAAATTTAAACACCGCTCTGCTGATTGGTCGCGGCCGGCGATTGCGACCAATCAGCATTATTGGCGCCAAATTTAAACCCCGCTCTGCTGATTGGTCGTGACCGCCGGCCGCGACTAATCAACATTGTTGCCGCCAAATTTAAACACCGCTCTGCTGAATGGTCGAGGTCGTGACCAATCACCATTATTGGCGCCAAATTTAAACACCGCTTTGCTGATTGGTCGCGACCACAACCTATCAGCATTATTGGCGCAAAATTTAAACCCCGCTCTGCTGATTAGTCGCGACCGCCGGCCGCGACTAATCAACATTGTTGCCGCCAAATTTAAACACCGCTCTGCTGAATGGTCGAGGTCGTGACCAATCACCATTATTGGCGCCAAATTTAAACACCGCTTTGCTGATTGGTCGCGACCACAACCTATCAGCATTATTGGCGCAAAATTTAAACCCCGCTCTGCTGATTGCATGCCTGCGCTTCTCAGTGTCTGCGGGATGACAGGCTGGATGGCAGCGTTCTGCTGCGGTCCAGCCTGTCATCTCGATGTAGCAGAGCTGAAGCCATCCTGGGAACCATGGAAAGGTAAGGATGAGGTTGCTTTATTATTTTTCTTTTATTGCAGGAGATTGTTGGCTTCAGCTGGAATGGGCGTGACGGTAAGTATGGTTTAATTTAGAACAATAAAGAATTGTGTCTTTATTTCAATTAAAGGACTTTATTCTGGGTGTTTGTGTTTTCTTTTAACTTTGACTATGGGGTTAGTAATGGGGGTGTCTTATAGACGTCTCTCCATTACTAACCTGGGCTTGATGTCAGCTGGCATTATAAGCTGACATCAACCCCAGCTCTATTACCCCACTGCCACCGCTACAGGGCAGTGGGAAGAGCGAGGCTAAGTGCCAGAATTGGCGCATCCTATGGATGCGCCATTTCTGGGGCGGCTGACGGCTGGTGTTTCTAGCCTGGGAGGGGGCCAATATTCATGGCACCCTTCCTGGGCTATTAATATCAGCCCCCAGCTGTCTGCCTAGCCTTTGCTAGCTATTAAAATAGGGGGGACCCCACGTCATTTTTTTGGGGGGGTCCCCCATTTTAATAGCTAGTAAAGGCTAGGTATTCCGCTGGGGGCTGATATTAGTAGCCTGGGAAGCTCCGTGGGTATTACCCCCTTCCCAGGCTTCAAACATCTGCCCCAGCCATCTGCTTAACCTCCGCTAGAGACTAAAATTACGGGGAACCCCACGCCAATTTTTTTTTAAATAAATCCTTTATTTTAACACTAAATGACAAGTACAGTAATCAACACTATCACTGTACTTCTTATATATGTGACTGACATGTTTCTATCTATCTAATCTATGTGTGATGCTCTATTCCTTCTATTCTAAATTGTCGGGTACAGATGCTGAATTGCCGGCCGGCTTTTTTAAATAGACAGTGCATGAAAACACTATTATTTTTTTTAATAAATCCTTTACACTAAATGACAAGTACAGTAAGCAACACTGTCACTGTACTTCATATATATGTGACTGACATGTTTCTATCTATCTAATCTATGTGTGAAGCTCTATTCTTTCTGTTATAAATTGTCGGGTACAGATGCTGAATTGCCGGCCGGCTTTTTTAAAGAGACAGTGCATGAAAACACTATTATTTTTTTTAATAAATCCTTTACACTAAATGACAAGTACAGTAAGCAACACTGTCACTGTACTTCATATATATGTGACTGACATGTTTCTATCTATCTAATCTATGTGTGATTCTCTATTCTTTCTATTCCAAATTGTCGGGTACCGCTGCTGAATTGCCGGCCGGCTTTTTTAAAGAGACGGTGCATGAAAACACTATTATTTTTTTAAATAAATTCTTTACACTAAATGACAAGTACAGTAAGCAACACTGTCACTGTACTTCATATATATGTGACTGACATGTTTCTATCTATCTAATCTATGTGTGAAGCTCTATTCTTTCGGTTCTAAATTGTCGGGTACCGGTGTATGCCGCTGCTGAATTGCCGGCTTTTCATGTTTCACTGTTGGCACTGTTCCCATCGATTTGGGCAATCACTGTAATGCCACAACCACCATGGCTGTGGCATTACATTGAGTGGCAGACAATCCCTGCATGATTGGTGCTCTAAATAGCGCCAGACATGCAGGACACGCTTTTGGTGCACGAACAGTTATCGAACATAACCTCGAACAGCCGAATTTTTTGCAAATCGTTCGGGTTCGTCGAACAACTCGAACACCGCCCAAAACAGCTCGAATTTGAGATTGGCGAGCAGTTCTAGTCGAACACCGCTCATCTCTAGTCGCAAGTAACCACTATCCCTTATGTACTTTTTAAGCAGTATTGGACTGATGCTGATATCACACGGTATCCAGACAGTAACTTGAGCATCATCGCCAGTAATGGCTTACCCGTGCCGCAGATGGGGTTCAAGGAGATGACCATTAAAATTGGTAAAGTTGAACTACCGGCAAAGGGAGTAATTATTGTGGACATTGACCATCGTGAGAGTCACCCTAAAATAACTGTGGGTACTAATGTAATTGAAAATTGTCTTTCAGAAGTAATTGTAATTCTACAACAGGTGGCGGTGAATGCTAGTTCCAGCCAACAGAGAGTCCTCAACAAGGAGATAAAAGCCCTGATGAGACGGCAGCAGGTAGAAATGTCTGGTGGTGAGATCGGTAGCGTAAGACTGAGTGACCCATTCCCCATTTCCATGCCTCCCAAAAGTGAAATGATGATCTGGTGTCGGACTGCAATCGGGTTGAGAGGTAGAGACTACCAAGCCATGGTAGAACCCGTGTACTCAGACAGTAGGCCCACCATTTTGACAGCCCGGGGGGTGGTTGATGTCCGTCATGGGAGGGTGCCCGTCCGCATTCTCAACATTGGGGAGAGGGAGGTACATTTACCCAGGTACGCTACACTCGCCAAACTGTTTGTTGTCGAACACAAAGCTATCAGGGCCGTGGAACCCTTGCCTCCATCTCCACAGGCGGAGGGTAATGGCTCCCAGAAACAAAAGGAGGACTGGTGCTAGAAACTCCACGTGGTTGCTGACTCCACTCCCCTGCACCAAAAGCAAGGAGTCTACCGGGTGGTACAGGAGTACGAGAGAGTCTTTAGTAAGCACCCGCTAGACTTCGGCAGAGTAAAAGGGATAGAACACCACATCCCCACAGGGAGCCACCCACCAATAAAAAAGAGGCACAGACCTGTACCCCCTGCACAATATCAGAACGCAAAGGGCATGCTAAGAGAGATGAAAGAAGCTGGGGTCATTAGAGACAGCTGTAGCCCCTGGGCAGCCCCCTTGGTTCTGGTGAAAAAGAAAGACGGCACCATGAGAATGTGCGTGGACTATAGACAAATCAACCATATCACCCACAAAGACGCATATCCGCTGCCTAGAATAGAGGAGTCTTTATCCGCACTAAAATCAGCTAACTTCTTTTCTACTTTGGACCTTACTAGCGGGTACTGGCAGGTTCCTGTGGCAGAGGCTGACAAGGAGAAGACCGCCTTCACTACCCCAATGGGACTGAGCGAATTCAACTGTATGCCCTTCGGGCTCTGCAACGCACCAGGGACCTTCCAGAGGCTGATGGAATGCTGTCTAGGGCACCGAAACTTCGAGACGGTCCTCCTTTACCTGGACGACGTGATCGACTATTCGAAGACCTACGAGGACCATCTGAAGCACCTGGCCGAGGTGTTTGAAGCCCTGGCAGGCTATGGCCTGAAGGTGAAACCATCGAAGTGTCACCTGCTGAAACCAAAGGTCCAATACCTAGGGCACGTGGTAAGTGCGGAAGGAGTAGCCCCCGACCCTGACAAGGTCACGGCAATCAAGAGCTGGCCAAGCCCCTCGAACATCAAAGAGGTGAGACAGTTTCTCGGGTTGGTAGGCTACTACCGAAGGTTCATCCCCGGGTTCACTAAGATGGCAGCTCCTATGCAGGACCTCCTGATCGGACAGTCTAAGTCCAGAAGTCAAAAGCCACCCTTCAAGTGGGATAAACCGGAAGAGGAGTCCTTCCGCCAGTTGAAGATGGCCCTCACGGGGGATGAGATCCTGGCCTACCCTGATTATGGTCAGCCTTTTATTCTCCACACGGACGCCAGTAATGTGGGACTGGGAGCCGTACTGTCCCAAAACCAACAGGGCAGAGAAAGGGTGATCGCGTACGCCAGCCGGAAGCTGAGGCCCACCGAGAGGAACCCGGAGAATTACAGCTCCTTCAAGCTAGAATTCTTGGCGGTGGTGTGGGCCGTGACGGGACGCTTCAAGCATTACCTGGCTTCCGCAAAGTTCACAGTGTACATGGACAACAACCCGTTGACACACCTGGACAATGCAAGACTGGGTGCCCTAGAACAGCGGTGGACGGCCCGTCTCTCCAACTATGACTTCGTGATCAAGTACCGGGCCGGCAAAACCAATGCCAACGCAGACGCCCTGTCGAGGATGCCTCACTTACCTGAAGGTGACGAAGACCCAGAAGAGCTGGAGGAGGTAGAACTCCCCGCGTTTCACCGGTATGGAGCCTCTCAATACTCCCACCGCGTGAAGGAGGAGGATCTAACAACCGTGATGATCAATCCCCTACCTCACCACAGCTGGGCCGAGACCCAAGATAGTGACCCTGCCATCCGCCTGGTGAAAGATCTGCTGACCCAGGAAGACGCCCGCATGGATCCGGATGCTCCAGAGGAAGCCAAGCAGCTGTGGAAGGAGAAGAGCAAGCTGTTCCTCTACGAAGGCAAGCTGTGCAGAAGGATTGTCAACCACCGGACGCACGAGCTGACCTGGCAAGTCGTGGTCCCAAGGCGGGATGCAGCTATGGTCCTGGGAGTTTACCATGACAGAGCGGGACACTTCGGTTGGAAGAAACTGGAGTTCCTGCTAAGAGGAAGGTTCTTTTGGGTCGGCATGAGAGGAGCTGTAGAAAAATGGTGCAGAGACTGTGGCCCTTGTCACCTAAGGAGGAAGGACCGCACCAGCCAGAAGACACCCTTGAGGCCCATCGTCACCACGCAGCCTCTTGAGCTGGTAGCTCTGGACCACGTCAAATTGGCTCCAAGCCGGTCTGGATACATCTATGCCCTGACAATCGTGGACCACTATTCCCGTTTTCTAGTGGTGGTCCCGGTAAAGGACTTGACAGCCCAAACAGCGGCCAGAGCCTTCCAGCAATACTTCTGCCGTCCACACGGGTATCCGGAACAGGTCCTGACAGACCAGGGCCCAGCATTCGAGGCTGAAATCTTCCAAGAGTTCTGCAACCTCTATGGCTGTAAGAAGATTTGGACAACGCCTTACCATCCACAAACCAACGGGATGTGTGAGAAAATGAACAATATAGTCATTGACCTCCTGAAGACGTTGCCCCTGGAGGAACACAGCCTGTGGCCAGAAAAACTGCCGGACCTGATAGACCTATACAACAATATCCCGGTGAATGCTACAAACTGCACCCCGGCTTACCTGATGCGAGCCAGACTAGGTAAACTGCCCGTAGACCTGGAGATGGGAGTCCTAATACCTGAGGACACCTCCCCGGATGCGGACTGGGATACGGAAAGGCAACTGCAGTACAAGAAGGTACAGGAGAGTGTGGAGAAGAGCCTGGCCCAGGTGAGAGAGAGGCAAGAAAAACTCTTCAATCAACACGCTCCTGCTGGTCCCCTAGAACCTGGTGAGCAAGTCCTAAAGCGAAAAAGAAGGCTACATAAGTTGGATGACCAGTGGGAAAGGGAACCCTACACCGTACTGCAGTCTGACCACGACAACCCAAAGGTGTGCGTAATCACCAAGGACGGAGGAGAAACCACTAGTGTCGTCTCCAGAGACCACCTCAAAAGGTGCCCCGAGCAACTCCGTAGTGCAGAAGAGGATCAGAGTGACCTTGAACCCGCAGAGGACAAGGAAGAAATGATCAGCACCGTTCTCGGAGAGTTCCCTCAGTCCTGGACTCGCAAAAATGATGCCATAGTGGTACCCGTCCTGCATTTCCTGCAACCGGCACAGCAACAACCAACACCAGAGCCGGAAAGTGAAGCGGAGCAAGCTGTTCCAGAGGCAGAAGAGCCTGTACCAGCAGCCCAGGAGAGTCAACCCTCTGCTGACAGTGAGCCTGCCATGCCTGCGATAAGCCAAAGGACCCGCAGATAGCTGCCTGCCCTACCTGTACACCCAGCTGGTAGCTGTACCCCTAACGCTAGTGGGGAAAGCCAGGTTGGTCCACCACCAGACAGTGGGCTACGTAGGTCAACCAGGAGCACAAAGGGGCAGATACCCGCTCGCTGGAGAATATAGAGCGCACTAAGATTGTAAATAACCCTGTTGCTAAATGTTGAATTGTTTGCCAAGTTACATGCATGTTTGGTAATTCTGTGTTTCAGTTTCTTGCAGTTACCGTAAGGACTCAAAGGTTATGGACTTTTTTATAACCGGGACCTTGTATGGACTGCGTTCGGAGCTTAACCAAGGAATGAACTAAGACTGTAAAAGACTTGGGGTAGGACAGACCCCCACCTAGTTAAGGCTCCCCGTTGTATTGGTGATATGGACACCCGGTCACAGGCCACACTGTGACCTTAAGAACTCAATCTGTGCGTCGTTTGTCTATTAATGTTTTATAGATATGCATATTGTCTTTGTTTATTGTTTAGTCCCAGAGTACTAAATTTCACTAGGGGGGAATGTGTCACCCTGGCCTGGATGCCACAAGTGTAATTAAAGCTGTGTCTGAGAGCAAGGGGGAGGTTCTCTAGTCAGGGGAAAATTAGCATGCAATGCCTCCTGTCTCAGGCCAGTAGGGGGAGCTGGCTGCCCCTATAAAAGCTGGTGCTGGGGGCAGGGTTAGGGAGAACTGGACGACCTGCCTCAGCACTGAGTGGTGTCCCAGAGCAGGGACAGAAAGTTGCATTGTAACCTAAGAGGAAGTGTGGCAGGAGAAGAGCCACAAGCCAGAGACAAGAGGCGCAGTGAGCCTGTCTTGGCAGAGAAAAGACTTACTTTACCAGACTTTGGTGTCTGAGGCTGGGAGGATTCTACATCCCCCAGCAGAGAACCAGTCCGCAAGGGACTGTATATTCCTTGGCCTAAGAAGCCTGAAGGCCCTGCCACAACCGAAGGGACCAGTGAAGCCGTACAAGGCTGGGAGCAGAAAGGAACCCACGTCGCAGGCCATACAGGCGAGAAAGCACGGAAAGCTCGGAAACGTGGGCTGTTACCCTATAACGAGGAGATAGCCAGAAGGAGCACAGAAAGCACGGTAGGCCTACACCCTCACCCTGACCAGGGCCAATTTCCCCGTTGCTCTCAGACATCCAGGTCCCCTCCTAGCTGGGACTGTTTGTGGGTCAGTTTACCTGTTTAGTAAAGACCCTGGACTGCAACCTGTTGTCTGTGTGCTCCTTGCTCCTCCAGCACTATCAGCACTGGGACTCTCACTACCATCACTCCCACCATCCACTATACTGCCCTGGGGCCGCACTCTTCCCGTGGGGAGTCACACTACCCTAGCTGCACACCTCATCAGCCCCAGAGGTCTGCATGCAGCGGCGGTTCCTAATAACCGCAATCCACGGGTGGCGTAGTCGGACATTATCAATAACACATAACGGACTACCACTGGCCTGACCACCCTGAGCCATGGAACCGGGTTGCCACTACTACTCCCATCGTTTCCCTAATTGCCCGGATCCGAGTGCCCCACGGCCCAGGGGGCGAATCACCAGCGCACCTCAACAACCATCAGCTGCCCCATCAAACGCATCCGCTGCCTCTTCCTGCTCCTCTGTTACCATGCCAAGTTGTGTCACGCAGGTGTCCGACAGAACCAGCTGTATACCCGCTGCAGTAAGGCTGACTGACAGGCCATCAGCTGTAAGTGAAGCGAACATACCTGCTGTGTGTCTCTGAGCACACCACACGTTTCTCAATCCACCGTAACATCTCCGCCTGCACCTCACTCACGGTCTATCGGTTTGTCCGTTTCACCATACTCTGCCCTCTCTCAGCACTGCAGCCAGCCCTCCATCCCGCTGTTGTGGTCATGTAAAAGATTGTTTCATCCTACACATGACAAAGCTAAGAGGTTGAACTCCACCATCTCCAATCTGTTGGCCACAGAAATGGTAGTCTTAGGCCCTATTTTTTTTAACTGTAAACACTTCTGATTGAGTCTGCATCTTCTGGGTTGGCTGTAGTGGGCAGGTTTGGGTCTGCGTTAAACTACTTGTAGTCTGATGATATTGATGCCACTTCGGTGGTGTTAGGCCCTCATTTAGGGCAAAGTGAACTCCCCTGGTTAGGGCTCCATCTCCTGGGTTGGCTGTACTGGAAGAGGTGTGGGTCTTATTTACACTATTTGTACAGTAGTGAAATTGATGCCACTTTGACGTCTGCCACTAATTTTTTAAATTGTGGAGAATCCTGATTGGGTCTCCATCTATTGCACTCCTGATACAGACTCTGCCTGCTGCACTCTGATACAGACTCTGCCTGCTGCACTCTGATACAGACTCTGCCTGCTGCACCCCTGATACAGACTCTGCCTGCAGCACTCTGACACAGACTCTGTCTGCTGCTGCTGCACTTCTGATACAGACTCTGTCTGCTGCTGCTGCACTTCTGATACAGACTCTGTCTGCTGCTGCTGCACTTCTGATACAGACTCTGCCTGCTGCACTCCTGATACAGACTCTGTCTGCTGCACTCTGATACAGACTCTGCCTGCTTCACTCCTGATACAGACTCTGTCTGCTGCACTCTGATACGGACTCTGTCTGCTGCACTCTGATACAGACTCTGCCTGCTGCATTCCTGATACAGACTCTGCCTGCTGCACTCCTGATACAGACTCTGTCTGCTGCACTCCTGATACAGACTGCCTGCTGCACCCCTGATACTGACTCTGCCTGCTGCATCCCTTATACAGACTCTGTCTGCTGCACTCCGATACAGACTCTGTCTGCTGCACTCTGATACAGACTCTGCCTGCTGCATTCCTGATACAGACTCTGCCTGCTGCATCCCTTATACAGACTCTGCCTGCTGCACTCCTGATACAGACTCTGCCTGCTGCACTCCTGATACAGACTCTGTCTGCTGCACTCCTGATACAGACTCTGCCTGCTGCACTCTGATACAGACTCTGCCTGCTGCACCCCTGATACAGATTCTGCCTGCTACACTCTGATACAGACTTTGCCTGCTGCACTCTGATACAGACTCTGCTTGCTGCACTCCTGATACAGACTCTGCCTGCTGCACTCCTGATGCAGACTCTGCCTGCTGCACTCTGATACAGACTCTGCCTGCTGCACCCTGATACAGATTCTGCCTGCTGCACTCCGATACAGACTCTGTCTGCTGCATTCTGATACAGACTCTGCCTGCTGCACTCTGATACAGACTCTGCCTGCTGCACTCCTGATACAGACTCTGCCTGCTGCACTCTGATGCAGACTCTGCCTGCTGCACCCTGATACAGATTCTGCCTGCTGCACTCTGATACAGACTCTGCCTGCTGCACTCTGATACAGACTCCGCCTGCTGCACTCTGATGCAGACTCTGCCTGCTGCACCCTGATACAGATTCTGCCTGCTGCACTCTGATACAGACTCTGCCTGCTGCACTCTGATACAGACTCTGCCTGCTGCACCCCTGATACAGATTCTGCCTGCTACACTCTGATACATACTTTGCCTGCTGCACTCTGATACAGACTCTGCTTGCTGCACTCCTGATACAGACTCTGCCTGCTGCACTCTGATACAGACTCTGCCTGCTGCACTCCTGATACAGACTCTGCCTGCTGCACTCTGATATAGACTCTGCCTGCTGCACTCTGATACAGACTCTGCCTGCTGCACTCTGATACAGACTCTGCCTGCTGCACCCTGATACAGATTCTGCCTGCTGCACTCCGATACAGACTCTGTCTGCTGCATTCTGATACAGACTCTGCCTGCTGCACTCTGATACAGACTCTGCCTGCTGCACTCCTGATACAGACTCTGCCTGCTGCACTCTGATGCAGACTCTGCCTGCTGCACCCTGATACAGATTCTGCCTGCTGCACTCTGATACAGACTCTGCCTGCTGCACTCTGATACAGACTCCGCCTGCTGCACTCTGATGCAGACTCTGCCTGCTGCACCCTGATACAGATTCTGCCTGCTGCACTCTGATACAGACTCTGCCTGCTGCACTCTGATACAGACTCTGCCTGCTGCACTCCTGATACAGATTCTGCCTGCTGCACTCCGATACAGACTCTGTCTGCTGCATTCTGATACAGACTCTGCCTGCTGCACTCTGATACAGACTCTGCCTGCTGCAATCCTGATACAGACTCTGCCTGCTGCACTCTGATGCAGACTCTGCCTGCTGCACCCTGATACAGATTCTGCCTGCTGCACTCTGATACAGACTCTGCCTGCTTCACTCTGATACAGACTCCGCCTGCTGCACTCTGATGCAGACTCTGCCTGCTGCACCCTGATACAGATTCTGCCTGCTGCACTCTGATACAGACTCTGCCTGCTGCACTCTGATACAGACTCTGCCTGCTGCACTCCTGATACAGATTCTGCCTGCTGCACTCCGATACAGACTCTGTCTGCTGCATTCTGCTACAGACTCTGCCTGCTGCACTCTGATACAGACTCTGCCTGCTGCACTCTGATGCAGACTCTGCCTGCTGCACTCTGATGCAGACTCTGCCTGCTGCACCCTGATACAGATTCTGCCTGCTGCACTCTGATTCAGACTCTGCCTGCTGCACTCTGATACAGACTCTGCCTGCTGCACTCCTGATACAGATTCTGCCTGCTGCACTCCGATACAGACTCTGTCTGCTGCATTCTGATACAGACTCTGCCTGCTGCACTCTGATACAGACTCTGCCTGCTGCAATCCTGATACAGACTCTGCCTGCTGCACTCTGATGCAGACTCTGCCTGCTGCACCCTGATACAGATTCTGCCTGCTGCACTCTGATACAGACTCTGCCTGCTTCACTCTGATACAGACTCCGCCTGCTGCACTCTGATGCAGACTCTGCCTTGTGCACCCTGATACAGATTCTGCCTGCTGCACTCTGATACAGACTCTGCCTGCTGCACTCTGATACAGACTCTGCCTGCTGCACTCCTGATACAGATTCTGCCTGCTGCACTCCGATACAGACTCTGTCTGCTGCATTCTGATACAGACTCTGCCTGCTGCACTCTGATACAGACTCTGCCTGCTGCACTCCTGATACAGACTCTGCCTGCTGCACTCTGATGCAGACTCTGCCTGCTGCACCCTGATACAGATTCTGCCTGCTGCACTCTGATACAGACTCTGCCTGCTGCACTCTGATACAGACTCTGCCTGCTGCACCCCTGATACAGATTCTGCCTGCTACACTCTGATACAGACTTTGCCTGCTGCACTCTGATACAGACTCTGTCTGCTGCTGCTGCACTTCTGCTACAGACTCTGCCTGCTGCACTCTGATACAGACTCTGCCTGCTGCACTCCTGATACAGACTCTGCCTGCTGCACCCCTGATACAGACTGCCTGCTGCACCCCTGATACTGACTCTGCCTGCTGCATCCCTGATACAGACTCTGCCTGCTGCACTCCTGATACAGACTCTGCCTGCTGCACTCCTGATACAGACTCTGTCTGCTGCACTCTGATACAGACTCTGCCTGCTTCACTCCTGATACAGACTCTGTCTGCTGCACTCTGATACGGACTCTGTCTGCTGCACTCTGATACAGACTCTGCCTGCTGCATTCCTGATACAGACTCTGCCTGCTGCACTCCTGATACAGACTCTGTCTGCTGCACTCCTGATACAGACTGCCTGCTGCACCCCTGATACTGACTCTGCCTGCTGCATCCCTTATACAGACTCTGTCTGCTGCACTCCGATACAGACTCTGTCTGCTGCACTCTGATACAGACTCTGCCTGCTGCATTCCTGATACAGACTCTGCCTGCTGCATCCCTTATACAGACTCTGCCTGCTGCACTACTGATACAGACTCTGCCTGCTGCACTCCTGATACAGACTCTGTCTGCTGCACTCCTGATACAGACTCTGTCTGCTGTACTCCTGATACACACTCTGTCTGCTGCACTTCTGATACAGATTCTGCCTGCTGCACACTGATACAGTCTCTGCCTGCTGCACTTCAGATACAGACTCTGCCTGCTGCACTCTGATACAGACTCTGCCTGCTGCACTCTGATACAGACTCTGCCTGCTGCACTTCTGATACAGACTCTGCCTTCTGCACTCTGATACAGGCTCTGCCTGCTGCACTCCTGATACATACTCTACCTGCTGCACTCTGATACAGACTCTGTCTGCTGCACTCCTGATACAGACTCTGTCTGCTGCACTCCTGATACAGACGCTGTCTGCTGCACTCTGATACAGACTCAGCCTGCTGCACTCTGATACAGACTCTGTCTGCTGCACTCTGATACAGACTCTGTCTGCTGCACTTCTGATACAGATTCTGCCTGCTGCACCCCTGATACTGACTCCGCCTGCTGCATCCCTTATACAGACTCTGTCTGCTGCACTCCGATACAGACTCTGCTGCACTCTGATACAGACTTTGCCTGCTGCATTCCTGATACAGACTCTGCCTGCTGCATCCCTTATACAGACTCTGCCTGCTGCACTCCTGATAAAGACTCTGTCTGCTGCACTCCTGATACAGACTCTGCCTGCTGCACTCCTGATACAGACTCTGTCTGCTGCACTCCTGATACAGACTCTGCCTGCTGCACTCCTGATACAGACTCTGCCTGCTGCACTCCTGATACAGACTCTGCCTGCTGCACTCCTGATACAGACTCTGTCTGCTGCACTCCTGATACAGACTCTGCCTGCTGCACTCCTGATACACACTCTGTCTGCTGCACTCCTGATACAGACGCTGTCTGCTGCACTCTGATACAGACTCAGCCTGCTGCACTCTGATACAGACTCTGTCTGCTGCACTCTGATACAGACTCTGTCTGCTGCACTTCTGATACAGATTTTGCCTGCTGCACTCTGATATGGACTCTGCCTGCTGCACACTGATACAGACTCTGCCTGCTGCACTTCGGATACAGACTCTGCCTGCTGCACTCTGATACAGACTCTGCCTGCTGCACTTCTGATACAGACTCTGCCTTCTGCACTCTGATACAGGCTCTGCCTGCTGCACTCCTGATACAGACTCTGCCTGCTGCACTCCTGATACAGACTCTGTCTGCTGCACTCCTGATACAGACTCTGTCTGCTGCACTCCTGATACAGACGCTGTCTGCTGCACTCTGATACAGACTCAGCCTGCTGCACTCTGATACAGACTCTGTCTGCTGCACTCTGATACAGACTCTGTCTGCTGCACTTCTGATACAGATTCTGCCTGCTGCACTCTGATATGGACTCTGCCTGCTGCACTCTGATACAGTCTCTGCCTGCTGCACTTCGGATACAGACTCTGCCTGCTGCACTCTGATACAGACTCTGCCTGCTGCACTCCTGATACAGACTCTGCCTGCTGCACTCTGATACAGACTCTGTCTGCTGCACTCTGATACAGACTCCGTCTGCTGCACTTCTGATACAGATTCTGCCTGCTGCACTCTGATACAGTCTCTGCCTGCTGCACTTTGGATACAGACTTTGCCTGCTGCACTCTGATACAGACTCTGCTTGCTGCACTCCTGATACAGACTCTGCCTGCTGCACTCCTGATGCAGACTCTGCCTGCTGCACTCTGATACAGACTCTGCCTGCTGCACCCTGATACAGATTCTGCCTGCTGCACTCCGATACAGACTCTGTCTGCTGCATTCTGATACAGACTCTGCCTGCTGCACTCTGATACAGACTCTGCCTGCTGCACTCCTGATACAGACTCTGCCTGCTGCACTCTGATGCAGACTCTGCCTGCTGCACCCTGATACAGATTCTGCCTGCTGCACTCTGATACAGACTCTGCCTGCTGCACTCTGATACAGACTCTGCCTGCTGCACCCCTGATACAGATTCTGCCTGCTACACTCTGATACAGACTCTGCCTGCTGCACTCTGATACAGACTCTGTCTGCTGCACTCCTGATACAGACTCTGTCTGCTGCACTCCTGATACAGACGCTGTCTGCTGCACTCTGATACAGACTCAGCCTGCTGCACTCTGATACAGACTCTGTCTGCTGCACTCTGATACAGACTCTGTCTGCTGCACTTCTGATACAGATTCTGCCTGCTGCACCCCTGATACTGACTCCGCCTGCTGCATCCCTTATACAGACTCTGTCTGCTGCACTCCGATACAGACTCTGCTGCACTCTGATACAGACTCTGCCTGCTGCATTCCTGATACAGACTCTGCCTGCTGCATCCCTTATACAGACTCTGCCTGCTGCACTCCTGATACAGACTCTGTCTGCTGCACTCCTGATACAGACTCTGCCTGCTGCACTCCTGATACAGACTCTGTCTGCTGCACTCCTGATACAGACTCTGCCTGCTGCACTCCTGATACAGACTCTGCCTGCTGCACTCCTGATACAGACTCTGCCTGCTGCACTCCTGATACAGACTCTGTCTGCTGCACTCCTGATACAGACTCTGCCTGCTGCACTCCTGATACACACTCTGTCTGCTGCACTCCTGATACAGACGCTGTCTGCTGCACTCTGATACAGACTCAGCCTGCTGCACTCTGATACAGACTCTGTCTGCTGCACTCTGATACAGACTCTGTCTGCTGCACTTCTGATACAGATTCTGCCTGCTGCACTCTGATATGGACTCTGCCTGCTGCACACTGATACAGACTCTGCCTGCTGCACTTCGGATACAGACTCTGCCTGCTGCACTCTGATACAGACTCTGCCTGCTGCACTCTGATACAGACTCTGCCTGCTGCACTTCTGATACAGACTCTGCCTTCTGCACTCTGATACAGGCTCTGCCTGCTGCACTCCTGATACAGACTCTGCCTGCTGCACTCCTGATACAGACTCTGTCTGCTGCACTCCTGATACAGACTCTGTCTGCTGCACTCCTGATACAGACTCTGTCTGCTGCACTCCTGATACAGACGCTGTCTGCTGCACTCTGATACAGACTCAGCCTGCTGCACTCTGATACAGACTCTGTCTGCTGCACTCTGATACAGACTCTGTCTGCTGCACTTCTGATACAGATTCTGCCTGCTGCACTCTGATATGGACTCTGCCTGCTGCACTCTGATACAGTCTCTGCCTGCTGCACTTCGGATACAGACTCTGCCTGCTGCACTCTGATACAGACTCTGCCTGCTGCACTCCTGATACAGACTCTGCCTGCTGCACTCTGATACAGACTCTGTCTGCTGCACTCTGATACAGACTCCGTCTGCTGCACTTCTGATACAGATTCTGCCTGCTGCACTCTGATACAGTCTCTGCCTGCTGCACTTTGGATACAGACTTTGCCTGCTGCACTCTGATACAGACTCTGCTTGCTGCACTCCTGATACAGACTCTGCCTGCTGCACTCCTGATGCAGACTCTGCCTGCTGCACTCTGATACAGACTCTGCCTGCTGCACCCTGATACAGATTCTGCCTGCTGCACTCCGATACAGACTCTGTCTGCTGCATTCTGATACAGACTCTGCCTGCTGCACTCTGATACAGACTCTGCCTGCTGCACTCCTGATACAGACTCTGCCTGCTGCACTCTGATGCAGACTCTGCCTGCTGCACCCTGATACAGATTCTGCCTGCTGCACTCTGATACAGACTCTGCCTGCTGCACTCTGATACAGACTCTGCCTGCTGCACCCCTGATACAGATTCTGCCTGCTACACTCTGATACAGACTTTGCCTGCTGCACTCTGATACAGATTCTGCTTGCTGCACTCCTGATACAGACTCTGCCTGCTGCACTCCTGATGCAGACTCTGCCTGCTGCACTCTGATACAGACTCTGCCTGCTGCACCCTGATACAGATTCTGCCTGCTGCACTCCGATACAGACTCTGTCTGCTGCATTCTGATACAGACTCTGCCTGCTGCACTCTGATACAGACTCTGCCTGCTGCACTCCTGATACAGACTCTGCCTGCTGCACTCTGATGCAGACTCTGCCTGCTGCACCCTGATACAGATTCTGCCTGCTGCACTCTGATACAGACTCTGCCTGCTGCACTCTGATACAGACTCCGCCTGCTGCACTCTGATGCAGACTCTGCCTGCTGCACCCTGATACAGATTCTGCCTGCTGCACTCTGATACAGACTCTGCCTGCTGCACTCTGATACAGACTCTGCCTGCTGCACCCCTGATACAGATTCTGCCTGCTACACTCTGATACAGACTTTGCCTGCTGCACTCTGATACAGACTCTGCTTGCTGCACTCCTGATACAGACTCTGCCTGCTGCACTCCTGATGCAGACTCTGCCTGCTGCACTCTGATACAGACTCTGCCTGCTGCACCCTGATACAGATTCTGCCTGCTGCACTCCGATACAGACTGTCTCCTGCATTCTGATACAGACTCTGCCTGCTGCACTCTGATACAGACTCTGCCTGCTGCACTCCTGATACAGACTCTGCCTGCTGCACTCTGATGCAGACTCTGCCTGCTGCACCCTGATACAGATTCTGCCTGCTGCACTCTGATACAGACTCTGCCTGCTGCACTCTGATACAGACTCCGCCTGCTGCACTCTGATGCAGACTCTGCCTGCTGCACCCTGATACAGATTCTGCCTGCTGCACTCTGATACAGACTCTGCCTGCTGCACTCTGATACAGACTCTGCCTGCTGCACCCCTGATACAGATTCTGCCTGCTACACTCTGATACAGACTTTGCCTGCTGCACTCTGATACAGACTCTGCTTGCTGCACTCCTGATACAGACTTTGCCTGCTGCACTCTGATACAGACTCTGCCTGCTGCACTCCTGATACAGACTCTGCCTGCTGCACTCTGATACAGACTCTGCCTGCTGCACTCTGATACAGACTCTGCCTGCTGCACTCTGATACAGACTCTGCCTCCTGCACTCTGATACAGACTCTGCCTGCTGCACTCCTGATACAGACTCTGTCTGCTGCACTCTGATACAGACTCTGCCTGCTTCACTCCTGATACAGACTCTGTCTGCTGCACTCTGATACGGACTCTGTCTGCTGCACTCTGATACAGACTCTGCCTGCTGCATTCCTGATACAGACTCTGCCTGCTGCACTCCTGATACAGACTCTGTCTGCTGCACTCCTGATACAGACTGCCTGCTGCACCCCTGATACTGACTCTGCCTGCTGCATCCCTTATACAGACTCTGTCTGCTGCACTCCGATACAGACTCTGTCTGCTGCACTCTGATACAGACTCTGCCTGCTGCATTCCTGATACAGACTCTGCCTGCTGCATCCCTTATACAGACTCTGCCTGCTGCACTACTGATACAGACTCTGCCTGCTGCACTCCTGATACAGACTCTGTCTGCTGCACTCCTGATACAGACTCTGTCTGCTGCACTCCTGATACAGACTCTGCCTGCTGTACTCCTGATACACACTCTGTCTGCTGCACTTCTGATACAGATTCTGCCTGCTGCACACTGATACAGTCTCTGCCTGCTGCACTTCGGATACAGACTCTGCCTGCTGCACTCTGATACAGACTCTGCCTGCTGCACTCTGATACAGACTCTGCCTGCTGCACTTCTGATACAGACTCTGCCTTCTGCACTCTGATACAGGCTCTGCCTGCTGCACTCCTGATACATACTCTACCTGCTGCACTCTGATACAGACTCTGTCTGCTGCACTCCTGATACAGACTCTGTCTGCTGCACTCCTGATACAGACGCTGTCTGCTGCACTCTGATACAGACTCAGCCTGCTGCACTCTGATACAGACTCTGTCTGCTGCACTCTGATACAGACTCTGTCTGCTGCACTTCTGATACAGATTCTGCCTGCTGCACCCCTGATACTGACTCCGCCTGCTGCATCCCTTATACAGACTCTGTCTGCTGCACTCCGATACAGACTCTGCTGCACTCTGATACAGACTTTGCCTGCTGCATTCCTGATACAGACTCTGCCTGCTGCATCCCTTATACAGACTCTGCCTGCTGCACTCCTGATAAAGACTCTGTCTGCTGCACTCCTGATACAGACTCTGCCTGCTGCACTCCTGATACAGACTCTGTCTGCTGCACTCCTGATACAGACTCTGCCTGCTGCACTCCTGATACAGACTCTGCCTGCTGCACTCCTGATACAGACTCTGCCTGCTGCACTCCTGATACAGACTCTGTCTGCTGCACTCCTGATACAGACTCTGCCTGCTGCACTCCTGATACACACTCTGTCTGCTGCACTCCTGATACAGACGCTGTCTGCTGCACTCTGATACAGACTCAGCCTGCTGCACTCTGATACAGACTCTGTCTGCTGCACTCTGATACAGACTCTGTCTGCTGCACTTCTGATACAGATTTTGCCTGCTGCACTCTGATATGGACTCTGCCTGCTGCACACTGATACAGACTCTGCCTGCTGCACTTCGGATACAGACTCTGCCTGCTGCACTCTGATACAGACTCTGCCTGCTGCACTTCTGATACAGACTCTGCCTTCTGCACTCTGATACAGGCTCTGCCTGCTGCACTCCTGATACAGACTCTGCCTGCTGCACTCCTGATACAGACTCTGTCTGCTGCACTCCTGATACAGACTCTGTCTGCTGCACTCCTGATACAGACGCTGTCTGCTGCACTCTGATACAGACTCAGCCTGCTGCACTCTGATACAGACTCTGTCTGCTGCACTCTGATACAGACTCTGTCTGCTGCACTTCTGATACAGATTCTGCCTGCTGCACTCTGATATGGACTCTGCCTGCTGCACTCTGATACAGTCTCTGCCTGCTGCACTTCGGATACAGACTCTGCCTGCTGCACTCTGATACAGACTCTGCCTGCTGCACTCCTGATACAGACTCTGCCTGCTGCACTCTGATACAGACTCTGTCTGCTGCACTCTGATACAGACTCCGTCTGCTGCACTTCTGATACAGATTCTGCCTGCTGCACTCTGATACAGTCTCTGCCTGCTGCACTTTGGATACAGACTTTGCCTGCTGCACTCTGATACAGACTCTGCTTGCTGCACTCCTGATACAGACTCTGCCTGCTGCACTCCTGATGCAGACTCTGCCTGCTGCACTCTGATACAGACTCTGCCTGCTGCACCCTGATACAGATTCTGCCTGCTGCACTCCGATACAGACTCTGTCTGCTGCATTCTGATACAGACTCTGCCTGCTGCACTCTGATACAGACTCTGCCTGCTGCACTCCTGATACAGACTCTGCCTGCTGCACTCTGATGCAGACTCTGCCTGCTGCACCCTGATACAGATTCTGCCTGCTGCACTCTGATACAGACTCTGCCTGCTGCACTCTGATACAGACTCTGCCTGCTGCACCCCTGATACAGATTCTGCCTGCTACACTCTGATACAGACTCTGCCTGCTGCACTCTGATACAGACTCTGTCTGCTGCACTCCTGATACAGACTCTGTCTGCTGCACTCCTGATACAGACGCTGTCTGCTGCACTCTGATACAGACTCAGCCTGCTGCACTCTGATACAGACTCTGTCTGCTGCACTCTGATACAGACTCTGTCTGCTGCACTTCTGATACAGATTCTGCCTGCTGCACCCCTGATACTGACTCCGCCTGCTGCATCCCTTATACAGACTCTGTCTGCTGCACTCCGATACAGACTCTGCTGCACTCTGATACAGACTCTGCCTGCTGCATTCCTGATACAGACTCTGCCTGCTGCATCCCTTATACAGACTCTGCCTGCTGCACTCCTGATACAGACTCTGTCTGCTGCACTCCTGATACAGACTCTGCCTGCTGCACTCCTGATACAGACTCTGTCTGCTGCACTCCTGATACAGACTCTGCCTGCTGCACTCCTGATACAGACTCTGCCTGCTGCACTCCTGATACAGACTCTGCCTGCTGCACTCCTGATACAGACTCTGTCTGCTGCACTCCTGATACAGACTCTGCCTGCTGCACTCCTGATACACACTCTGTCTGCTGCACTCCTGATACAGACGCTGTCTGCTGCACTCTGATACAGACTCAGCCTGCTGCACTCTGATACAGACTCTGTCTGCTGCACTCTGATACAGACTCTGTCTGCTGCACTTCTGATACAGATTCTGCCTGCTGCACTCTGATATGGACTCTGCCTGCTGCACTCCTGATACAGACTCTGCCTGCTGCACTTCGGATACAGACTCTGCCTGCTGCACTCTGATACAGACTCTGCCTGCTGCACTCTGATACAGACTCTGCCTGCTGCACTTCTGATACAGACTCTGCCTTCTGCACTCTGATACAGGCTCTGCCTGCTGCACTCCTGATACAGACTCTGCCTGCTGCACTCCTGATACAGACTCTGTCTGCTGCACTCCTGATACAGACTCTGTCTGCTGCACTCCTGATACAGACGCTGTCTGCTGCACTCTGATACAGACTCAGCCTGCTGCACTCTGATACAGACTCTGTCTGCTGCACTCTGATACAGACTCTGTCTGCTGCACTTCTGATACAGATTCTGCCTGCTGCACTCTGATATGGACTCTGCCTGCTGCACTCTGATACAGTCTCTGCCTGCTGCACTTCGGATACAGACTCTGCCTGCTGCACTCTGATACAGACTCTGCCTGCTGCACTCCTGATACAGACTCTGCCTGCTGCACTCTGATACAGACTCTGTCTGCTGCACTCTGATACAGACTCCGTCTGCTGCACTTCTGATACAGATTCTGCCTGCTGCACTCTGATACAGTCTCTGCCTGCTGCACTTTGGATACAGACTTTGCCTGCTGCACTCTGATACAGACTCTGCTTGCTGCACTCCTGATACAGACTCTGCCTGCTGCACTCCTGATGCAGACTCTGCCTGCTGCACTCTGATACAGACTCTGCCTGCTGCACCCTGATACAGATTCTGCCTGCTGCACTCCGATACAGACTCTGTCTGCTGCATTCTGATACAGACTCTGCCTGCTGCACTCTGATACAGACTCTGCCTGCTGCACTCCTGATACAGACTCTGCCTGCTGCACTCTGATGCAGACTCTGCCTGCTGCACCCTGATACAGATTCTGCCTGCTGCACTCTGATACAGACTCTGCCTGCTGCACTCTGATACAGACTCTGCCTGCTGCACCCCTGATACAGATTCTGCCTGCTACACTCTGATACAGACTTTGCCTGCTGCACTCTGATACAGACTCTGCTTGCTGCACTCCTGATACAGACTCTGCCTGCTGCACTCCTGATGCAGACTCTGCCTGCTGCACTCTGATACAGACTCTGCCTGCTGCACCCTGATACAGATTCTGCCTGCTGCACTCCGATACAGACTCTGTCTGCTGCATTCTGATACAGACTCTGCCTGCTGCACTCTGATACAGACTCTGCCTGCTGCACTCCTGATACAGACTCTGCCTGCTGCACTCTGATGCAGACTCTGCCTGCTGCACCCTGATACAGATTCTGCCTGCTGCACTCTGATACAGACTCTGCCTGCTGCACTCTGATACAGACTCCGCCTGCTGCACTCTGATGCAGACTCTGCCTGCTGCACCCTGATACAGATTCTGCCTGCTGCACTCTGATACAGACTCTGCCTGCTGCACTCTGATACAGACTCTGCCTGCTGCACCCCTGATACAGATTCTGCCTGCTACACTCTGATACAGACTTTGCCTGCTGCACTCTGATACAGACTCTGCTTGCTGCACTCCTGATACAGACTCTGCCTGCTGCACTCCTGATGCAGACTCTGCCTGCTGCACTCTGATACAGACTCTGCCTGCTGCACCCTGATACAGATTCTGCCTGCTGCACTCCGATACAGACTGTCTCCTGCATTCTGATACAGACTCTGCCTGCTGCACTCTGATACAGACTCTGCCTGCTGCACTCCTGATACAGACTCTGCCTGCTGCACTCTGATGCAGACTCTGCCTGCTGCACCCTGATACAGATTCTGCCTGCTGCACTCTGATACAGACTCTGCCTGCTGCACTCTGATACAGACTCCGCCTGCTGCACTCTGATGCAGACTCTGCCTGCTGCACCCTGATACAGATTCTGCCTGCTGCACTCTGATACAGACTCTGCCTGCTGCACTCTGATACAGACTCTGCCTGCTGCACCCCTGATACAGATTCTGCCTGCTACACTCTGATACAGACTTTGCCTGCTGCACTCTGATACAGACTCTGCTTGCTGCACTCCTGATACAGACTTTGCCTGCTGCACTCTGATACAGACTCTGCCTGCTGCACTCCTGATACAGACTCTGCCTGCTGCACTCTGATACAGACTCTGCCTGCTGCACTCTGATACAGACTCTGCCTGCTGCACTCTGATACAGACTCTGCCTCCTGCACTCTGATACAGACTCTGCCTGCTGCACCCTGATACAGATTCTGCCTGCTGCACTCCGATACAGACTCTGTCTGCTGCATTCTGATACAGACTCTGCCTGCTGCACTCTGATACAGACTCTGCCTGCTGCACTCCTGATACAGACTCTGCCTGCTGCACTCTGATGCAGACTCTGCCTGCTGCACCCTGATACAGATTCTGCCTGCTGCACTCTGATACAGACTCTGCCTGCTGCACTCTGATACAGACTCCGCCTGCTGCACTCTGATGCAGACTCTGCCTGCTGCACCCTGATACAGATTCTGCCTGCTGCACTCTGATACAGACTCTGCCTGCTGCACTCTGATACAGACTCTGCCTGCTGCACTCCTGATACAGATTCTGCCTGCTGCACTCCGATACAGACTCTGTCTGCTGCATTCTGATACAGACTCTGCCTGCTGCACTCTGATACAGACTCTGCCTGCTGCAATCCTGATACAGACTCTGCCTGCTGCACTCTGATGCAGACTCTGCCTGCTGCACCCTGATACAGATTCTGCCTGCTGCACTCTGATACAGACTCTGCCTGCTGCACTCTGATACAGACTCTGCCTGCTGCACTCTGATACAGACTCTGCCTGCTGCACTCCTGATACAGATTCTGCCTGCTGCACTCCGATACAGACTCTGTCTGCTGCATTCTGATACAGACTCTGCCTGCTGCACTCTGATACAGACTCTGCCTGCTGCACCCCTGATACAGACTCTGCCTGCTGCACTCTGATACAGACTCTGCCTGCTGCACCCCTGATACAGACTCTGCCTGCTGCACTCCTGATACAGACTCTGTCTGCTGCTGCTGCTGCACTTCTGATACAGACTCCGCCTGCTGCACTCTGATACAGACTCTGTCTGCTGCTGCTGCACTTCTGCTACAGACTCTGCCTGCTGCACTCTGATACAGACTCTGCCTGCTGCACCCTGATACAGAATATGCCTGCTGCACCCCTGATACAGACTCTGCCTGCTGCACTCCTGATACAGACTCTGCCTGCTGCACTCTGATACAGACTCTGCCTGCTGCACTCCTGATACAGACTCTGTCTGCTGCACTCCTGATACAGACTCTGCCTGCTGCACTCTGATACAGACTCTGTCTGCTGCACTCTGATACAGACTCTGCCTGCTGCACTCCTTGTACAGACTCTGCCTGCTGCACCCCTGATACAGACTGCCTGCTGCACCCCTGATACTGACTCTGCCTGCTGCATCCCTGATACAGACTCTGCCTGCTGCACTCCTGATACAGACTCTGCCTGCTGCACTCCTGATACAGACTCTGTCTGCTGCACTCTGATACAGACTCTGCCTGCTGCACTCCTGATACAGACTCTGTCTGCTGCACTCTGATACAGACTCTGTCTGCTGCACTCTGATACAGACTCTGTCTGCTGCACTCTGATACAGACTCTGCCTGCTGCATCCCTTATACAGACTCTGTCTGCTGCACTCCGATACAGACTCTGTCTGCTGCACTCTGATACAGACTCTGCCTGCTGCATTCCTGATACAGACTCTGCCTGCTGCATCCCTTATACAGACTCTGCCTGCTGCACTACTGATACAGACTCTGCCTGCTGCACTCCTGATACAGACTCTGTCTGCTGCACTCCTGATACAGACTCTGTCTGCTGCACTCCTGATACACACTCTGTCTGCTGCACTCCTGATACAGACGCTGTCTGCTGCACTCTGATACAGACTCAGCCTGCTGCACTCTGATACAGACTCTGTCTGCTGCACTCTGATACAGACTCTGTCTGCTGCACTTCTGATACAGATTCTGCCTGCTGCACTCTGATATGGACTCTGCCTGCTGCACACTGATACAGTCTCTGCCTGCTGCACTTCGGATACAGACTCTGCCTGCTGCACTCTGATACAGACTCTGCCTGCTGCACTCTGATACACACTCTGTCTGCTGCACTCCTGATACAGACGCTGTCTGCTGCACTCTGATACAGACTCAGCCTGCTGCACTCTGATACAGACTCTGTCTGCTGCACTCTGATACAGACTCTGTCTGCTGCACTTCTGATACAGATTCTGCCTTCTGCACTCTGATATGGACTCTGCCTGCTGCACACTGATACAGTCTCTGCCTGCTGCACTTCGGATACAGACTCTGCCTGCTGCACTCTGATACAGACTCTGCCTGCTGCACTCTGATACAGACTCTGCCTGCTGCACTTCTGATACAGACTCTGCCTTCTGCACTCTGATACAGGCTCTGCCTGCTGCACTCCTGATACAGACTCTGCCTGCTGCACTCTGATATAGACTCTGTCTGCTGCACTCCTGATACAGACTCTGTCTGCTGCACTCCTGATACAGACGCTGTCTGCTGCACTCTGATACAGACTCAGCCTGCTGCACTCTGATACAGAATCTGTCTGCTGCACTCTGATACAGACTCTGTCTGCTGCACTTCTGATACAGATTCTGCCTGCTGCACCCCTGATACTGACTCTGCCTGCTGCATCCCTTATACAGACTCTGTCTGCTGCACTCCGATACAGACTCTGTCTGCTGCACTCTGATACAGACTCTGCCTGCTGCATTCCTGATACAGACTCTGCCTGCTGCATCCCTTATACAGACTCTGCCTGCTGCACTCCTGATACAGTCTCTGTCTGCTGCACTCCTGATACAGACTCTGCCTGCTGCACTCCTGATACAGACTCTGTCTGCTGCACTCCTGATACAGACTCTGCCTGCTGCACTCTGATACAGACTCTGCCTGCTGCACTCCTGATACAGACTCTGCCTGCTGCACTCCTGATACAGACTCTGCCTGCTGCACTCCTGATACAGACTCTGTCTGCTGCACTCCTGATACAGACTCTGCCTGCTGCACTCCTGATACACACTCTGTCTGCTGCACTCCTGATACAGACGCTGTCTGCTGCACTCTGATACAGACTCAGCCTGCTGCACTCTGATACAGACTCTGTCTGCTGCACTCTGATACAGACTCTGTCTGCTGCACTTCTGATACAGATTCTGCCTGCTGCACTCTGATATGGACTCTGCCTGCTGCACACTGATACAGACTCTGCCTGCTGCACTTCGGATACAGACTCTGCCTGCTGCACTCTGATACAGACTCTGCCTGCTGCACTCTGATACAGACTCTGCCTGCTGCACTTCTGATACAGACTCTGCCTTCTGCACTCTGATACAGGCTCTGCCTGCTGCACTCCTGATACAGACTCTGCCTGCTGCACTCCTGATACAGACTCTGTCTGCTGCACTCCTGATACAGACTCTGTCTGCTGCACACCTGATACAGACGCTGTCTGCTGCACTCTGATACAGACTCGGCCTGCTGCACTCTGATACAGACTCTGTCTGCTGCACTCTGATACAGACTCTGTCTGCTGCACTCCTGATACAGACTCTGCCTGCTGCACTCCTGATGCAGACTCTGCCTGCTGCACTCTGATACAGACTCTGCCTGCTGCACCCTGATACAGATTCTGCCTGCTGCACTCCGATACAGACTCTGTCTGCTGCATTCTGATACAGACTCTGCCTGCTGCACTCTGATACAGACTCTGCCTGCTGCACTCCTGATACAGACTCTGCCTGCTGCACTCTGATGCAGACTCTGCCTGCTGCACCCTGATACAGATTCTGCCTGCTGCACTCTGATACAGACTCTGCCTGCTGCACTCTGATACAGACTCCGCCTGCTGCACTCTGATGCAGACTCTGCCTGCTGCACCCTGATACAGATTCTGCCTGCTGCACTCTGATACAGACTGTGCCTGCTGCACTCTGATACAGACTCTGCCTGCTGCACTCCTGATACAGATTCTGCCTGCTGCACTCCGATACAGACTCTGCTGCATTCTGATACAGACTCTGCCTGCTGCACTCTGATACAGACTCTGCCTGCTGCACTCTGATACAGACTCTGCCTGCTGCACTCCTGATACAGACTCTGCCTGCTGCACTCTGATGCAGACTCTGCCTGCTGCACCCTGATACAGATTCTGCCTGCTGCACTCTGATACAGACTCTGCCTGCTGCACTCTGATACAGACTCTGCCTGCTGCACCCCTGATAGATTCTGCCTGCTACACTCTGATACAGACTTTGCCTGCTGCACTCTGATACAGACTCTGCTTGCTGCACTCCTGATACAGACTCTGCCTGCTGCACTCCTGATGCAGACTCTGCCTGCTGCACTCTGATACAGACTCTGCCTGCTGCACCCTGATACAGATTCTGCCTGCTGCACTCCGATACAGACTCTGTCTGCTGCATTCTGATACAGACTCTGCCTGCTGCACTCTGATACAGACTCTGCCTGCTGCACTCTGATACAGACTCTGCCTGCTGCACTTCTGATACAGACTCTGCCTTCTGCACTCTGATACAGGCTCTGCCTGCTGCACTCCTGATACAGACTCTGCCTGCTGCACTCCTGATACAGACTCTGTCTGCTGCACTCCTGATACAGACTCTGTCTGCTGCACTCCTGATACAGACGCTGTCTGCTGCACTCTGATACAGACTCAGCCTGCTGCACTCTGATACAGACTCTGTCTGCTGCACTCTGATACAGACTCTGTCTGCTGCACTCCTGATACAGACTCTGCCTGCTGCACTCCTGATGCAGACTCTGCCTGCTGCACTCTGATACAGACTCTGCCTGCTGCACCCTGATACAGATTCTGCCTGCTGCACTCCGATACAGACTCTGTCTGCTGCATTCTGATACAGACTCTGCCTGCTGCACTCTGATACAGACTCTGCCTGCTGCACTCCTGATACAGACTCTGCCTGCTGCACTCTGATGCAGACTCTGCCTGCTGCACCCTGATACAGATTCTGCCTGCTGCACTCTGATACAGACTCTGCCTGCTGCACTCTGATACAGACTCCGCCTGCTGCACTCTGATGCAGACTCTGCCTGCTGCACCCTGATACAGATTCTGCCTGCTGCACTCTGATACAGACTGTGCCTGCTGCACTCTGATACAGACTCTGCCTGCTGCACTCCTGATACAGATTCTGCCTGCTGCACTCCGATACAGACTCTGTCTGCTGCATTCTGATACAGACTCTGCCTGCTGCACTCTGATACAGACTCTGCCTGCTGCACTCTGATACAGACTCTGCCTGCTGCACTCCTGATACAGACTCTGCCTGCTGCACTCTGATGCAGACTCTGCCTGCTGCACCCTGATACAGACTCTGCCTGCTGCACCCCTGATAGATTCTGCCTGCTACACTCTGATACAGACTTTGCCTGCTGCACTCTGATACAGACTCTGCTTGCTGCACTCCTGATACAGACTCTGCCTGCTGCACTCCTGATGCAGACTCTGCCTGCTGCACTCTGATACAGACTCTGCCTGCTGCACCCTGATACAGATTCTGCCTGCTGCACTCCGATACAGACTCTGTCTGCTGCATTCTGATACAGACTCTGCCTGCTGCACTCTGATGCAGACTCTGCCTGCTGCACCCCTGATAGATTCTGCCTGCTACACTCTGATACAGACTTTGCCTGCTGCACTCTGATACAGACTCTGCTTGCTGCACTCCTGATACAGACTCTGCCTGCTGCACTCCTGATGCAGACTCTGCCTGCTGCACTCTGATACAGACTCTGCCTGCTGCACCCTGATACAGATTCTGCCTGCTGCACTCCGATACAGACTCTGTCTGCTGCATTCTGATACAGACTCTGCCTGCTGCACTCTGATACAGACTCTGCCTGCTGCACTCCTGATACAGACTCTGCCTGCTGCACTCTGATGCAGACTCTGCCTGCTGCACCCTGATACAGATTCTGCCTGCTGCACTCTGATACAGACTCTGCCTGCTGCACTCTGATACAGACTCCGCCTGCTGCACTCTGATGCAGACTCTGCCTGCTGCACCCTGATACAGATTCTGCCTGCTGCAGTCTGATACAGACTCTGCCTGCTGCACTCTGATACAGACTCTGCCTGCTGCACCCCTGATACAGATTCTGCCTGCTACACTCTGATACAGACTTTGCCTGCTGCACTCTGATACAGACTCTGCTTGCTGCACTCCTGATACAGACTCTGCCTGCTGCACTCTGATACAGACTCTGCCTGCTGCACTCCTGATACAGACTCTGCCTGCTGCACTCTGATACAGACTCTGCCTGCTGCACTCTGATACAGACTCTGCCTGCTGCATTCTGATACAGACTCTGCCTGCTGCACTCTGATACAGACTCTGCCTGCTGCACTCCTGATACAGACTCTGCCTGCTGCACTCTGATGCAGACTCTGCCTGCTGCACCCTGATACAGATTCTGCCTGCTGCACTCTGATACAGACTCTGCCTGCTGCACTCTGATACAGACTCCGCCTGCTGCACTCTGATGCAGACTCTGCCTGCTGCACCCTGATACAGATTCTGCCTGCTGCACTCTGATACAGACTCTGCCTGCTGCACTCTGATACAGACTCTGCCTGCTGCACTCCTGATACAGATTCTGCCTGCTGCACTCCGATACAGACTCTGTCTGCTGCATTCTGATACAGACTCTGCCTGCTGCACTCTGATACAGACTCTGCCTGCTGCAATCCTGATACAGACTCTGCCTGCTGCACTCTGATGCAGACTCTGCCTGCTGCACCCTGATACAGATTCTGCCTGCTGCACTCTGATACAGACTCTGCCTGCTGCACTCTGATACAGACTCTGCCTGCTGCACTCCTGATACAGATTCTGCCTGCTGCACTCCAATACAGACTCTGTCTGCTGCATTCTGATACAGACTCTGCCTGCTGCACTCTGATACAGACTCTGCCTGCTGCACCCCTGATACAGACTCTGCCTGCTGCACTCTGATACAGACTCTGTCTGCTGCTGCTGCTGCACTTCTGATACAGACTCCGCTAGCTGCACTCTGATACAGACTCTGTCTGCTGCTGCTGCACTTCTGCTACAGACTCTGCCTGCTGCACTCTGATACAGACTCTGCCTGCTGCACCCTGATACAGAATATGCCTGCTGCACCCCTGATACAGACTCTGCCTGCTGCACTCCTGATACAGACTCTGCCTGCTGCACTCCTGATACAGACTCTGTCTGCTGCACTCTGATACAGACTCTGTCTGCTGCACTCTGATACAGACTCTGCCTGCTGCACTCCTTATACAGACTCTGCCTGCTGCACCCCTGATACAGACTGCCTGCTGCACCCCTGATACTGACTCTGCCTGCTGCATCCCTGATACAGACTCTGCCTGCTGCACTCCTGATACAGACTCTGTCTGCTGCACTCTGATACAGACTCTGCCTGCTGCACTCCTGATACAGACTCTGTCTGCTGCACTCTGATACAGACTCTGTCTGCTGCACTCTGATACAGACTCTGCCTGCTGCATTCCTGATACAGACTCTGCCTGCTGCAATCCTGATACAGACTCTGTCTGCTGCACTCCTGATACAGACTGCCTGCTGCACCCCTGATACTGACTCTGCCTGCTGCATCCCTTATACAGACTCTGTCTGCTGCACTCCGATACAGACTCTGTCTGCTGCACTCTGATACAGACTCTGCCTGCTGCATTCCTGATACAGACTCTGCCTGCTGCATCCCTTATACAGACTCTGCCTGCTGCACTACTGATACAGACTCTGCCTGCTGCACTCCTGATACAGACTCTGTCTGCTGCACTCCTGATACAGACTCTGTCTGCTGCACTCCTGATACACACTCTGTCTGCTGCACTCCTGATACAGACGCTGTCTGCTGCACTCTGATACAGACTCAGCCTGCTGCACTCTGATACAGACTCTGTCTGCTGCACTCTGATACAGACTCTGTCTGCTGCACTTCTGATACAGATTCTGCCTGCTGCACTCTGATATGGACTCTGCCTGCTGCACACTGATACAGTCTCTGCCTGCTGCACTTCGGATACAGACTCTGCCTGCTGCACTCTGATACAGACTCTGCCTGCTGCACTCTGATACAGACTCTGCCTGCTGCACTTCTGATACAGACTCTGCCTTCTGCACTCTGATACAGGCTCTGCCTGCTGCACTCCTGATACAGACTCTGCCTGCTGCACTCTGATACAGACTCTGTCTGCTGCACTCCTGATACAGACTCTGTCTGCTGCACTCCTGATACAGACGCTGTCTGCTGCACTCTGATACAGACTCAGCCTGCTGCACTCTGATACAGACTCTGTCTGCTGCACTCTGATACAGACTCTGTCTGCTGCACTTCTGATACAGATTCTGCCTGCTGCACCCCTGATACTGACTCTGCCTGCTGCATCCCTTATACAGACTCTGTCTGCTGCACTCCGATACAGACTCTGTCTGCTGCACTCTGATACAGACTCTGCCTGCTGCATTCCTGATACAGACTCTGCCTGCTGCATCCCTTATACAGACTCTGCCTGCTACACTCTGATACAGACGTTGCCTGCTGCACTCTGATACAGACTCTGCTTGCTGCACTCCTGATACAGACTCTGCCTGCTGCACTCCTGATGCAGACTCTGCCTGCTGCACTCTGATACAGACTCTGCCTGCTGCACCCTGATACAGATTCTGCCTGCTGCACTCCGATACAGACTCTGTCTGCTGCATTCTGATACAGACTCTGCCTGCTGCACTCTGATGCAGACTCTGCCTGCTGCACCCCTGATAGATTCTGCCTGCTACACTCTGATACAGACTTTGCCTGCTGCACTCTGATACAGACTCTGCTTGCTGCACTCCTGATACAGACTCTGCCTGCTGCACTCCTGATGCAGACTCTGCCTGCTGCACTCTGATACAGACTCTGCCTGCTGCACCCTGATACAGATTCTGCCTGCTGCACTCCGATACAGACTCTGTCTGCTGCATTCTGATACAGACTCTGCCTGCTGCACTCTGATACAGACTCTGCCTGCTGCACTCCTGATACAGACTCTGCCTGCTGCACTCTGATGCAGACTCTGCCTGCTGCACCCTGATACAGATTCTGCCTGCTGCACTCTGATACAGACTCTGCCTGCTGCACTCTGATACAGACTCCGCCTGCTGCACTCTGATGCAGACTCTGCCTGCTGCACCCTGATACAGATTCTGCCTGCTGCAGTCTGATACAGACTCTGCCTGCTGCACTCTGATACAGACTCTGCCTGCTGCACCCCTGATACAGATTCTGCCTGCTACACTCTGATACAGACTTTGCCTGCTGCACTCTGATACAGACTCTGCTTGCTGCACTCCTGATACAGACTCTGCCTGCTGCACTCTGATACAGACTCTGCCTGCTGCACTCCTGATACAGACTCTGCCTGCTGCACTCTGATACAGACTCTGCCTGCTGCACTCTGATACAGACTCTGCCTGCTGCATTCTGATACAGACTCTGCCTGCTGCACTCTGATACAGACTCTGCCTGCTGCACTCCTGATACAGACTCTGCCTGCTGCACTCTGATGCAGACTCTGCCTGCTGCACCCTGATACAGATTCTGCCTGCTGCACTCTGATACAGACTCTGCCTGCTGCACTCTGATACAGACTCCGCCTGCTGCGCTCTGATGCAGACTCTGCCTGCTGCACCCTGATACAGATTCTGCCTGCTGCACTCTGATACAGACTCTGCCTGCTGCACTCTGATACAGACTCTGCCTGCTGCACTCCTGATACAGATTCTGCCTGCTGCACTCCGATACAGACTCTGTCTGCTGCATTCTGATACAGACTCTGCCTGCTGCACTCTGATACAGACTCTGCCTGCTGCAATCCTGATACAGACTCTGCCTGCTGCACTCTGATGCAGACTCTGCCTGCTGCACCCTGATACAGATTCTGCCTGCTGCACTCTGATACAGACTCTGCCTGCTGCACTCTGATACAGACTCTGCCTGCTGCACTCCTGATACAGATTCTGCCTGCTGCACTCCGATACAGACTCTGTCTGCTGCATTCTGATACAGACTCTGCCTGCTGCACTCTGATACAGACTCTGCCTGCTGCACCCCTGATACAGACTCTGCCTGCTGCACTCTGATACAGACTCTGTCTGCTGCTGCTGCTGCACTTCTGATACAGACTCCGCTAGCTGCACTCTGATACAGACTCTGTCTGCTGCTGCTGCACTTCTGCTACAGACTCTGCCTGCTGCACTCTGATACAGACTCTGCCTGCTGCACCCTGATACAGAATATGCCTGCTGCACCCCTGATACAGACTCTGCCTGCTGCACTCCTGATACAGACTCTGCCTGCTGCACTCCTGATACAGACTCTGTCTGCTGCACTCTGATACAGACTCTGTCTGCTGCACTCTGATACAGACTCTGCCTGCTGCACTCCTTATACAGACTCTGCCTGCTGCACCCCTGATACAGACTGCCTGCTGCACCCCTGATACTGACTCTGCCTGCTGCATCCCTGATACAGACTCTGCCTGCTGCACTCCTGATACAGACTCTGTCTGCTGCACTCTGATACAGACTCTGCCTGCTGCACTCCTGATACAGACTCTGTCTGCTGCACTCTGATACAGACTCTGTCTGCTGCACTCTGATACAGACTCTGCCTGCTGCATTCCTGATACAGACTCTGCCTGCTGCAATCCTGATACAGACTCTGTCTGCTGCACTCCTGATACAGACTGCCTGCTGCACCCCTGATACTGACTCTGCCTGCTGCATCCCTTATACAGACTCTGTCTGCTGCACTCCGATACAGACTCTGTCTGCTGCACTCTGATACAGACTCTGCCTGCTGCATTCCTGATACAGACTCTGCCTGCTGCATCCCTTATACAGACTCTGCCTGCTGCACTACTGATACAGACTCTGCCTGCTGCACTCCTGATACAGACTCTGTCTGCTGCACTCCTGATACAGACTCTGTCTGCTGCACTCCTGATACACACTCTGTCTGCTGCACTCCTGATACAGACGCTGTCTGCTGCACTCTGATACAGACTCAGCCTGCTGCACTCTGATACAGACTCTGTCTGCTGCACTCTGATACAGACTCTGTCTGCTGCACTTCTGATACAGATTCTGCCTGCTGCACTCTGATATGGACTCTGCCTGCTGCACACTGATACAGTCTCTGCCTGCTGCACTTCGGATACAGACTCTGCCTGCTGCACTCTGATACAGACTCTGCCTGCTGCACTCTGATACAGACTCTGCCTGCTGCACTTCTGATACAGACTCTGCCTTCTGCACTCTGATACAGGCTCTGCCTGCTGCACTCCTGATACAGACTCTGCCTGCTGCACTCTGATACAGACTCTGTCTGCTGCACTCCTGATACAGACTCTGTCTGCTGCACTCCTGATACAGACGCTGTCTGCTGCACTCTGATACAGACTCAGCCTGCTGCACTCTGATACAGACTCTGTCTGCTGCACTCTGATACAGACTCTGTCTGCTGCACTTCTGATACAGATTCTGCCTGCTGCACCCCTGATACTGACTCTGCCTGCTGCATCCCTTATACAGACTCTGTCTGCTGCACTCCGATACAGACTCTGTCTGATGCACTCTGATACAGACTCTGCCTGCTGCATTCCTGATACAGACTCTGCCTGCTGCATCCCTTATACAGACTCTGCCTGCTGCACTCCTGATACAGACTCTGTCTGCTGCACTCCTGATACAGACTCTGCCTGCTGCACTCCTGATACAGACTCTGCTGCACTCCTGATACAGACTCTGCCTGCTGCACTCCTGATACAGACTCTGCCTGCTGCACTCCTGATACAGACTCTGCCTGCTGCACTCCTGATACAGACTGTCTGCTGCACTCCTGATACAGACTCTGCCTGCTGCACTCCTGATACACACTCTGTCTGCTGCACTCCTGATACAGACGCTGTCTGCTGCACTCTGATACAGACTCAGCCTGCTGCACTCTGATACAGACTCTGTCTGCTGCACTCTGATACAGACTCTGTCTGCTGCACTTCTGATACAGACTCTGCCTGCTGCACTCTGATACAGACTCTGTCTGCTGCACTCTGATACAGACTCCGTCTGCTGCACTTCTGATACAGATTCTGCCTGCTGCACTCTGATACAGTCTCTGCCTGCTGCACTTTGGATACAGACTTTGCCTGCTGCACTCTGATACAGACTCTGCTTGCTGCACTCCTGATACAGACTCTGCCTGCTGCACTCCTGATACAGACTCTGCCTGCTGCACTCCTGATACAGACTCTGTCTGCTGCACTCTGATACAGACTCTGCCTGCTGCACTCCTGATACAGACTCTGTCTGCTGCACTCTGATACAGACTCTGTCTGCTGCACTCTGATACAGACTCTGCCTGCTGCATTCCTGATACAGACTCTGCCTGCTGCACTCCTGATACAGACTCTGTCTGCTGCACTCCTGATACAGACTGCCTGCTGCACCCCTGATACTGACTCTGCCTGCTGCATCCCTTATACAGACTCTGTCTGCTGCACTCCGATACAGACTCTGTCTGCTGCACTCTGATACAGACTCTGCCTGCTGCATTCCTGATACAGACTCTGCCTGCTGCATCCCTTATACAGACTCTGCCTGCTGCACTACTGATACAGACTCTGCCTGCTGCACTCCTGATACAGACTCTGTCTGCTGCACTCCTGATACAGACTCTGTCTGCTGCACTCCTGATACACACTCTGTCTGCTGCACTCCTGATACAGACGCTGTCTGCTGCACTCTGATACAGACTCAGCCTGCTGCACTCTGATACAGACTCTGTCTGCTGCACTCTGATACAGACTCTGTCTGCTGCACTTCTGATACAGATTCTGCCTGCTGCACTCTGATATGGACTCTGCCTGCTGCACACTGATACAGTCTCTGCCTGCTGCACTTCGAATACAGACTCTGCCTGCTGCACTCTGATACAGACTCTGCCTGCTGCACTCTGATACAGACTCTGCCTGCTGCACTTCTGATACAGACTCTGCCTTCTGCACTCTGATACAGGCTCTGCCTGCTGCACTCCTGATACAGACTCTGCCTGCTGCACTCTGATACAGACTCTGTCTGCTGCACTCCTGATACAGACTCTGTCTGCTGCACTCCTGATACAGACGCTGTCTGCTGCACTCTGATACAGACTCAGCCTGCTGCACTCTGATACAGACTCTGTCTGCTGCACTCTGATACAGACTCTGTCTGCTGCACTTCTGATACAGATTCTGCCTGCTGCACCCCTGATACTGACTCTGCCTGCTGCATCCCTTATACAGACTCTGTCTGCTGCACTCCGATACAGACTCTGTCTGCTGCACTCTGATACAGACTCTGCCTGCTGCATTCCTGATACAGACTCTGCCTGCTGCATCCCTTATACAGACTCTGCCTGCTGCACTCCTGATACAGACTCTGTCTGCTGCACTCCTGATACAGACTCTGCCTGCTGCACTCCTGATACAGACTCTGTCTGCTGCACTCCTGATACAGACTCTGCCTGCTGCACTCCTGATACAGACTGCCTGCTGCACTCCTGATACAGACTCTGTCTGCTGCACTCCTGATACAGACTCTGCCTGCTGCACTCCTGATACAGACTCTGCCTGCTGCACTCCTGATACAGACTCTGTCTGCTGCACTCCTGATACAGACTCTGCCTGCTGCACTCCTGATACACACTTTGTCTGCTGCACTCCTGATACAGACGCTGTCTGCTGCACTCTGATACAGACTCAGCCTGCTGCACTCTGATACAGACTCTGTCTGCTGCACTCTGATACAGACTCTGTCTGCTGCACTTCTGATACAGATTCTGCCTGCTGCACTCTGATATGGACTCTGCCTGCTGCACACTGATACAGACTCTGCCTGCTGCACTTCGGATACAGACTCTGCCTGCTGCACTCTGATACAGACTCTGCCTGCTGCACTCTGATACAGACTCTGCCTGCTGCACTTCTGATACAGACTCTGCCTTCTGCACTCTGATACAGGCTCTGCCTGCTGCACTCCTGATACAGACTCTGCCTGCTGCACTCCTGATACAGACTCTGTCTGCTGCACTCCTGATACAGACTCTGTCTGCTGCACTCCTGATACAGACGCTGTCTGCTGCACTCTGATACAGACTCAGCCTGCTGCACTCTGATACAGACTCTGTCTGCTGCACTCTGATACAGACTCTGTCTGCTGCACTTCTGATACAGATTCTGCCTGCTGCACTCTGATATGGACTCTGCCTGCTGCACTCTGATACAGTCTCTGCCTGCTGCACTTCGGATACAGACTCTGCCTGCTGCACTCTGATACAGACTCTGCCTGCTGCACTCCTGATACAGACTCTGCCTGCTGCACTCTGATACAGACTCTGTCTGCTGCACTCTGATACAGACTCCGTCTGCTGCACTTCTGATACAGATTCTGCCTGCTGCACTCTGATACAGTCTCTGCCTGCTGCACTTTGGATACAGACTTTGCCTGCTGCACTCTGATATAGACTCTGCTTGCTGCACTCCTGATACAGACTCTGCCTGCTGCACTCCTGATGCAGACTCTGCCTGCTGCACTCTGATACAGACTCTGCCTGCTGCACCCTGATACAGATTCTGCCTGCTGCACTCCGATACAGACTCTGTCTGCTGCATTCTGATACAGACTCTGCCTGCTGCACTCTGATACAGACTCTGCCTGCTGCACTCCTGATACAGACTCTGCCTGCTGCACTCTGATGCAGACTCTGCCTGCTGCACCCTGATACAGATTCTGCCTGCTGCACTCTGATACAGACTCGGCCTGCTGCACTCTGATACAGACTCTGCCTGCTGCACCCCTGATACAGATTCTGCCTGCTACACTCTGATACAGACTTTGCCTGCTGCACTCTGATACAGACTCTGCTTGCTGCACTCCTGATACAGACTCTGCCTGCTGCACTCCTGATGCAGACTCTGCCTGCTGCACTCTGATACAGACTCTGCCTGCTGCACCCTGATACAGATTCTGCCTGCTGCACCCCGATACAGACTCTGTCTGCTGCATTCTGATACAGACTCTGCCTGCTGCACTCTGATACAGACTCTGCCTGCTGCACTCCTGATACAGACTCTGCCTGCTGCACTCTGATGCAGACTCTGCCTGCTGCACCCTGATACAGATTCTGCCTGCTGCACTCTGATACAGACTCTGCCTGCTGCACTCTGATACAGACTCCGCCTGCTGCACTCTGATGCAGACTCTGCCTGCTGCACCCTGATACAGATTCTGCCTGCTGCACTCTGATACAGACTCTGCCTGCTGCACTCTGATACAGACTCTGCCTGCTGCACCCCTGATACAGATTCTGCCTGCTACACTCTGATACAGACTTTGCCTGCTGCACTCTGATACAGACTCTGCTTGCTGCACTCCTGATACAGACTCTGCCTGCTGCACTCCTGATGCAGTCTCTGCCTGCTGCACTCTGATACAGACTCTGCCTGCTGCACCCTGATACAGATTCTGCCTGCTGCACTCCGATACAGACTCTGTCTGCTGCATTCTGATACAGACTCTGCCTGCTGCACTCTGATACAGACTCTGCCTGCTGCACTCCTGATACAGACTCTGCCTGCTGCACTCTGATGCAGACTCTGCCTGCTGCACCCTGATACAGATTCTGCCTGCTGCACTCTGATACAGACTCTACCTGCTGCACTCTGATACAGACTCCGCCTGCTGCACTCTGATGCAGACTCTGCCTGCTGCACCCTGATACAGATTCTGTCTGCTGCACTCTGATACAGACTCAGCCTGCTGCACTCTGATACAGACTCTGTCTGCTGCACTCTGATACAGACTCTGTCTGCTGCACTTCTGATACAGATTCTGCCTGCTGCACCCCTTATACAGACTCTGTCTGCTGCACTTCTGATACAGACTCTGCCTGCTGCATCCCTTATACAGACTCTGTCTGCTGCACTCCGATACAGACTCTGTCTGCTGCACTCTGATACAGACTCTGCCTGCTGCATTCCTGATACAGACTCTGCCTGCTGCAACCCTTATACAGACTCTGCCTGCTGCACTCCTGATACAGACTCTGCCTGCTGCACTCCTGATACAGACTCTGCCTGCTGCACTCCTGATACAGACTCTGTCTGCTGCACTCCTGATACAGACTCTGCCTGCTGCACTCCTGATACAGACTCTGCCTGCTGCACTCCTGATACAGACTCTGCCTGCTGCACTCCTGATACAGACTCTGTCTGCTGCACTCCTGATACAGACACTGCCTGCTGCACACCTGATACACACTCTGTCTGCTGCACTCCTGATACAGACGCTGTCTGCTGCACTCTGATACAGACTCAGCCTGCTGCACTCTGATACAGACTCTGTCTGCTGCACTCTGATACAGACTCTGTCTGCTGCACTTCTGATACAGACTCTGCCTTCTGCACTCTGATACAGACTCTGTCTGCTGCACTCTGATACAGACTCCGTCTGCTGCACTTCTGATACAGATTCTGCCTGCTGCACTCTGATACAGTCTCTGCCTGCTGCACTTTGGATACAGACTTTGCCTGCTGCACTCTGATACAGACTCTGCTTGCTGCACTCCTGATACAGACTCTGCCTGCTGCACTCCTGATACAGACTCTGCCTGCTGCACTCCTGATACAGACTCTGTCTGCTGCACTCTGATACAGACTCTGCCTGCTGCACTCCTGATACAGACTCTGCCTGCTGCACTCCTGATACAGACTCTGCCTGCTGCACTCCTGATACAGACTCTGTCTGCTGCACTCTGATACAGACTCTGTCTGCTGCACTCTGATACAGACTCTGCCTGCTGCATTCCTGATACAGACTCTGCCTGCTGCACCCTGATACAGATTCTGCCTGCTGCACTCTGATACAGACTCTGTCTGCTGCACTCCTGATACAGACTGCCTGCTGCACCCCTGATACTGACTCTGCCTGCTGCATCCCTTATACAGACTCTGTCTGCTGCACTCCGATACAGACTCTGCTGCACTCTGATACAGACTCTGCCTGCTGCATTCCTGATACAGACTCTGCCTGCTGCATCCCTTATATAGACTCTGCCTGCTGCACTACTGATACAGACTCTGCCTGGTACACTCCTGATACAGACTCTGTCTGCTGCACTCCTGATACAGACTCTGTCTGCTGCACTCCTGATACACACTCTGTCTGCTGCACTCCTGATACAGACGCTGTCTGCTGCACTCTGATACAGACTCAGCCTGCTGCACTCTGATACAGACTCTGTCTGCTGCACTCTGATACAGACTCTGTCTGCTGCACTTCTGATACAGATTCTGCCTGCTGCACTCTGATATGGACTCTACCTGCTGCACACTGATACAGTCTCTGCCTGCTGCACTTCGAATACAGACTCTGCCTGCTGCACTCTGATACAGACTCTGCCTGCTGCACTCTGATACAGACTCTGCCTGCTGCACTTCTGATACAGACTCTGCCTTCTGCACTCTGATACAGGCTCTGCCTGCTGCACTCCTGATACAGACTCTGCCTGCTGCACTCTGATACAGACTCTGTCTGCTGCACTCCTGATACAGACTCTGTCTGCTGCACTCCTGATACAGACGCTGTCTGCTGCACTCTGATACAGACTCAGCCTGCTGCACTCTGATACAGACTCTGTCTGCTGCACTCTGATACAGACTCTGTCTGCTGCACTTCTGATACAGATTCTGCCTGCTGCACCCCTGATACTGACTCTGCCTGCTGCATCCCTTATACAGACTCTGTCTGCTGCACTCCGATACAGACTCTGTCTGCTGCACTCTGATACAGACTCTGCCTGCTGCATTCCTGATACAGACTCTGCCTGCTGCATCCCGTATACAGACTCTGCCTGCTGCACTCCTGATACAGACTCTGTCTGCTGCACTCCTGATACAGACTCTGCCTGCTGCACTCCTGATACAGACTCTGTCTGCTGCACTCCTGATACAGACTCTGCCTGCTGCACTCCTGATACAGACTCTGCCTGCTGCACTCCTGATACAGACTCTGCCTGCTGCACTCCTGATACAGACTCTGTCTGCTGCACTCCTGATACAGACTCTGCCTGCTGCACTCCTGATACACACTCTGTCTGCTGCACTCCTGATACAGACGCTGTCTGCTGCACTCTGATACAGACTCAGCCTGCTGCACTCTGATACAGACTCTGTCTGCTGCACTCTGATACAGACTCTGTCTGCTGCACTTCTGATACAGATTCTGCCTGCTGCACTCTGATATGGACTCTGCCTGCTGCACACTGATACAGACTCTGCCTGCTGCACTTCGGATACAGACTCTGCCTGCTGCACTCTGATACAGACTCTGCCTGCTGCACTCTGATACAGACTCTGCCTGCTGCACTTCTGATACAGACTCTGCCTTCTGCACTCTGATACAGGCTCTGCCTGCTGCACTCCTGATACAGACTCTGCCTGCTGCACTCCTGATACAGACTCTGTCTGCTGCACTCCTGATACAGACTCTGTCTGCTGCACTCCTGATACAGACGCTGTCTGCTGCACTCTGATACAGACTCAGCCTGCTGCACTCTGATACAGACTCTGTCTGCTGCACTCTGATACAGACTCTGTCTGCTGCACTTCTGATACAGATTCTGCCTGCTGCACTCTGATATGGACTCTGCCTGCTGCACTCTGATACAGTCTCTGCCTGCTGCACTTCGGATACAGACTCTGCCTGCTGCACTCTGATACAGACTCTGCCTGCTGCACTCCTGATACAGACTCTGCCTGCTGCACTCTGATACAGACTCTGTCTGCTGCACTCTGATACAGACTCCGTCTGCTGCACTTCTGATACAGATTCTGCCTGCTGCACTCTGATACAGTCTCTGCCTGCTGCACTTTGGATACAGACTTTGCCTGCTGCACTCTGATACAGACTCTGCTTGCTGCACTCCTGATACAGACTCTGCCTGCTGCACTCCTGATGCAGACTCTGCCTGCTGCACTCTGATACAGACTCTGCCTGCTGCACCCTGATACAGATTCTGCCTGCTGCACTCCGATACAGACTCTGTCTGCTGCATTCTGATACAGACTCTGCCTGCTGCACTCTGATACAGACTCTGCCTGCTGCACTCCTGATACAGACTCTGCCTGCTGCACTCTGATGCAGACTCTGCCTGCTGCACCCTGATACAGATTCTGCCTGCTGCACTCTGATACAGACTCTGCCTGCTGCACTCTGATACAGACTCTGCCTGCTGCACCCCTGATACAGATTCTGCCTGCTACACTCTGATACAGACTTTGCCTGCTGCACTCTGATACAGACTCTGCTTGCTGCACTCCTGATACAGACTCTGCCTGCTGCACTCCTGATGCAGACTCTGCCTGCTGCACTCTGATACAGACTCTGCCTGCTGCACCCTGATACAGATTCTGCCTGCTGCACCCCGATACAGACTCTGTCTGCTGCATTCTGATACAGACTCTGCCTGCTGCACTCTGATACAGACTCTGCCTGCTGCACTCCTGATACAGACTCTGCCTGCTGCACTCTGATGCAGACTCTGCCTGCTGCACCCTGATACAGATTCTGCCTGCTGCACTCTGATACAGACTCTGCCTGCTGCACTCTGATACAGACTCCGCCTGCTGCACTCTGATGCAGACTCTGCCTGCTGCACCCTGATACAGATTCTGCCTGCTGCACTCTGATACAGACTCTGCCTGCTGCACTCTGATACAGACTCTGCCTGCTGCACCCCTGATACAGATTCTGCCTGCTACACTCTGATACAGACTTTGCCTGCTGCACTCTGATACAGACTCTGCTTGCTGCACTCCTGATACAGACTCTGCCTGCTGCACTCCTGATGCAGACTCTGCCTGCTGCACTCTGATACAGACTCTGCCTGCTGCACCCTGATACAGATTCTGCCTGCTGCACTCCGATACAGACTCTGTCTGCTGCATTCTGATACAGACTCTGCCTGCTGCACTCTGATACAGACTCTGCCTGCTGCACTCCTGATACAGACTCTGCCTGCTGCACTCTGATGCAGACTCTGCCTGCTGCACCCTGATACAGATTCTGCCTGCTGCACTCTGATACAGACTCTGCCTGCTGCACTCTGATACAGACTCCGCCTGCTGCACTCTGATGCAGACTCTGCCTGCTGCACCCTGATACAGATTCTGCCTGCTGCACTCTGATACAGACTCTGCCTGCTGCACTCTGATACAGACTCTGCCTGCTGCACTCCTGATACAGATTCTGCCTGCTGCACTCCGATACAGACTCTGTCTGCTGCATTCTGATACAGACTCTGCCTGCTGCACTCTGATACAGACTCTGCCTGCTGCACTCTGATACAGACTCTGCCTGCTGCACTCCTGATACAGACTCTGCCTGCTGCACTCTGATGCAGACTCTGCCTGCTGCACCCTGATACAGATTCTGCCTGCTGCACTCTGATACAGACTCTGCCTGCTGCACTCTGATACAGAGTCTGCCTGCTGCACCCCTGATAGATTCTGCCTGCTACACTCTGATACAGACTTTGCCTGCTGCACTCTGATACAGACTCTGCTTGCTGCACTCCTGATACAGACTCTGCCTGCTGCACTCCTGATGCAGACTCTGCCTGCTGCACTCTCATACAGACTCTGCCTGCTGCACCCTGATACAGATTCTGCCTGCTGCACTCCGATACAGACTCTGTCTCCTGCATTCTGATACAGACTCTGCCTGCTGCACTCTGATACAGACTCTGCCTGCTGCACTCCTGATACAGACTCTGCCTGCTGCACTCTGATGCAGACTCTGCCTGCTGCACCCTGATACAGATTCTGCCTGCTGCACTCTGATACAGACTCTGCCTGCTGCACTCTGATACAGACTCCGCCTGCTGCACTCTGATGCAGACTCTGCCTGCTGCACCCTGATACAGATTCTGCCTGCTGCACTCTGATACAGACTCTGCCTGCTGCACTCTGATACAGACTCTGCCTGCTGCACCCCTGATACAGATTCTGCCTGCTACACTCTGTTACAGACTTTGCCTGCTGCACTCTGATACAGACTCTGCTTGCTGCACTCCTGATACAGACTTTGCCTGCTGCACTCTGATACAGACTCTGCCTGCTGCACTCCTGATACAGACTCTGCCTGCTGCACTCTGATACAGACTCTGCCTGCTGCACTCTGATACAGACTCTGCCTGCTGCACTCTGATACAGACTCTGCCTGCTGCACTCTGATACAGACTCTGCCTGCTGCACCCTGATACAGATTCTGCCTGCTGCACTCCGATACAGACTCTGTCTGCTGCATTCTGATACAGACTCTGCCTGCTGCACTCTGATACAGACTCTGCCTGCTGCAATCCTGATACAGACTCTGCCTGCTGCACTCTGATGCAGACTCTGCCTGCTGCACCCTGATACAGATTCTGCCTGCTGCACTCTGATACAGACTCTGCCTGCTGCACTCTGATACAGACTCTGCCTGCTGCACTCCTGATACAGATTCTGCCTGCTGCACTCCGATACAGACTCTGTCTGCTGCATTCTGATACAGACTCTGCCTGCTGCACTCTGATACAGACTCTGCCTGTTGCACCCCTGATACAGACTCTGCCTGCTGCACTCTGATACAGACTCTGCCTGCTGCACCCCTGATACAGACTCTGCCTGCTGCACTCCTGATACAGACTCTGTCTGCTGCTGCTGCTGCACTTCTGATACAGACTCCGCCTGCTGCACTTTGATACAGACTCTGTCTGCTGCTGCTGCACTTCTGCTACAGACTCTGCCTGCTGCACTCTGATACAGACTCTGCCTGCTGCACCCTGATACAGAATATGCCTGCTGCACCCCTGATACAGACTCTGCCTGCTGCACTCCTGATACAGACTCTGCCTGCTGCACTCTGATACAGACTCTGCCTGCTGCACTCCTGATACAGACTCTGTCTGCTGCACTCCTGATACAGACTCTGTCTGCTGCACTCTGATACAGACTCTGTCTGCTGCACTCTGATACAGACTCTGCCTGCTGCACTCCTTATACAGACTCTGCCTGCTGCACCCCTGATACAGACTGCCTGCTGCACCCCTGATACTGACTCTGCCTGCTGCATCCCTGATACAGACTCTGCCTGCTGCACTCCTGATACAGACTCTGCCTGCTGCACTCCTGATACAGACTCTGTCTGCTGCACTCTGATACAGACTCTGCCTGCTGCACTCCTGATACAGACTCTGTCTGCTGCACTCTGATACAGACTCTGTCTGCTGCACTCTGATACAGACTCTGCCAGCTGCATTCCTGATACAGACTCTGCCTGCTGCACTCCTGATACAGACTCTGTCTGCTGCACTCCTGATACAGACTGCCTGCTGCACCCCTGATACTGACTCTGCCTGCTGCATCCCTTATACAGACTCTGTCTGCTGCACTCCGATACAGACTCTGTCTGCTGCACTCTGATACAGACTCTGCCTGCTGCATTCCTGATACAGACTCTGCCTGCTGCATCCCTTATACAGACTCTGCCTGCTGCACTACTGATACAGACTCTGCCTGCTGCACTCCTGATACAGACTCTGTCTGCTGCACTCCTGATACACACTCTGTCTGCTGCACTCCTGATACAGACGCTGTCTGCTGCACTCTGATACAGACTCAGCCTGCTGCACTCTGATACAGACTCTGTCTGCTGCACTCTGATACAGACTCTGTCTGCTGCACTTCTGATACAGATTCTGCCTGCTGCACTCTGATATGGACTCTGCCTGCTGCACACTGATACAGTCTCTGCCTGCTGCACTTCGGATACAGACTCTGCCTGCTGCACTCTGATACAGACTCTGCCTGCTGCACTCTGATACAGACTCTGCCTGCTGCACTTCTGATACAGACTCTGCCTTCTGCACTCTGATACAGGCTCTGCCTGCTGCACTCCTGATACAGACTCTGCCTGCTGCACTCTGATATAGACTCTGTCTGCTGCACTCCTGATACAGACTCTGTCTGCTGCACTCCTGATACAGACGCTGTCTGCTGCACTCTGATACAGACTCAGCCTGCTGCACTCTGATACAGACTCTGTCTGCTGCACTCTGATACAGACTCTGTCTGCTGCACTTCTGATACAGATTCTGCCTGCTGCACCCCTGATACTGACTCTGCCTGCTGCATCCCTTATACAGACTCTGTCTGCTGCACTCCGATACAGACTCTGTCTGCTGCACTCTGATACAGACTCTGCCTGCTGCATTCCTGATACAGACTCTGCCTGCTGCATCCCTTATACAGACTCTGCCTGCTGCACTCCTGATACAGACTCTGTCTGCTGCACTCCTGATACAGACTCTGCCTGCTGCACTCCTGATACAGACTCTGCCTGCTGCACTCCTGATACAGACTCTGCCTGCTGCACTCCTGATACAGACTCTGTCTGCTGCACTCCTGATACAGACTCTGCCTGCTGCACTCCTGATACACACTCTGTCTGCTGCACTCCTGATACAGACGCTGTCTGCTGCACTCTGATACAGACTCAGCCTGCTGCACTCTGATACAGAATCTGTCTGCTGCACTCTGATACAGACTCTGTCTGCTGCACTTCTGATACAGATTCTGCCTGCTGCACTCTGATATGGACTCTGCCTGCTGCACACTGATACAGACTCTGCCTGCTGCACTTCGGATACAGACTCTGCCTGCTGCACTCTGATACAGACTCTGCCTGCTGCACTCTGATACAGACTCTGCCTGCTGCACTTCTGATACAGACTCTGCCTTCTGCACTCTGATACAGGCTCTGCCTGCTGCACTCCTGATACAGACTCTGCCTGCTGCACTCCTGATACAGACTCTGTCTGCTGCACTCCTGATACAGACTCTGTCTGCTGCACTCCTGATACAGACGCTGTCTGCTGCACTCTGATACAGACTCAGCCTGCTGCACTCTGATACAGACTCTGTCTGCTGCACTCTGATACAGACTCTGTCTGCTGCACTCCTGATACAGACTCTGCCTGCTGCACTCCTGATGCAGACTCTGCCTGCTGCACTCTGATACAGACTCTGCCTGCTGCACCCTGATACAGATTCTGCCTGCTGCACTCCGATACAGACTCTGTCTGCTGCATTCAGATACAGACTCTGCCTGCTGCACTCTGATACAGACTCTGCCTGCTGCACTCCTGATACAGACTCTGCCTGCTGCACTCTGATGCAGACTCTGCCTGCTGCACCCTGATACAGATTCTGCCTGCTGCACTCTGATACAGACTCTGCCTGCTGCACTCTGATACAGACTCCGCCTGCTGCACTCTGATGCAGACTCTGCCTGCTGCACCCTGATACAGATTCTGCCTGCTGCACTCTGATACAGACTCTGCCTGCTGCACTCTGATACAGACTCTGCCTGCTGCACTCCTGATACAGATTTTGCCTGCTGCACTCCGATACAGACTCTGCCTGCTGCACTCTGATACAGACTCTGCCTGCTGCACTCTGATACAGACTCTGCCTGCTGCACTCCTGATACAGACTCTGCCTGCTGCACTCTGATGCAGACTCTGCCTGCTGCACCCTGATACAGATTCTGCCTGCTGCACTCTGATACAGACTCTGCCTGCTGCACTCTGATACAGACTCTGCCTGCTGCACCCCTGATAGATTCTGCCTGCTACACTCTGATACAGACTTTGCCTGCTGCACTCTGATACAGACTCTGCTTGCTGCACTCCTGATACAGACTCTGCCTGCTGCACTCCTGATGCAGACTCTGCCTGCTGCACTCTGATACAGACTCTGCCTGCTGCACCCTGATACAGATTCTGCCTGCTGCACTCCGATACAGACTCTGTCTGCTGCATTCTGATACAGACTCTGCCTGCTGCACTCTGATACAGACTCTGCCTGCTGCACTCCTGATACAGACTCTGCCTGCTGCACTCTGATGCAGACTCTGCCTGCTGCACCCTGATACAGATTCTGCCTGCTGCACTCTGATACAGACTCTGCCTGCTGCACTCTGATACAGACTCCGCCTGCTGCACTCTGATGCAGACTCTGCCTGCTGCACCCTGATACAGATTCTGCCTGCTGCACTCTGATACAGACTCTGCCTGCTGCACTCTGATACAGACTCTGCCTGCTGCACCCCTGATACAGATTCTGCCTGCTACACTCTGATACAGACTTTGCCTGCTGCACTCTGATACAGACTCTGCTTGCTGCACTCCTGATACAGACTCTGCCTGCTGCACTCTGATACAGACTCTGCCTGCTGCACTCCTGATACAGACTCTGCCTGCTGCACTCTGATACAGACTCTGCCTGCTGCACTCTGATACAGACTCTGCCTGCTGCATTCTGATACAGACTCTGCCTGCTGCACTCTGATACAGACTCTGCCTGCTGCACTCCTGATACAGACTCTGCCTGCTGCACTCTGATGCAGACTCTGCCTGCTGCACCCTGATACAGATTCTGCCTGCTGCACTCTGATACAGACTCTGCCTGCTGCACTCTGATACAGACTCCGCCTGCTGCACTCTGATGCAGACTCTGCCTGCTGCACCCTGATACAGATTCTGCCTGCTGCACTCTGATACAGACTCTGCCTGCTGCACTCTGATACAGACTCTGCCTGCTGCACTCCTGATACAGATTCTGCCTGCTGCACTCCGATACAGACTCTGTCTGCTGCATTCTGATACAGACTCTGCCTGCTGCACTCTGATACAGACTCTGCCTGCTGCAATCCTGATACAGACTCTGCCTGCTGCACTCTGATGCAGACTCTGCCTGCTGCACCCTGATACAGATTCTGCCTGCTGCACTCTGATACAGACTCTGCCTGCTGCACTCTGATACAGACTCTGCCTGCTGCACTCCTGATACAGATTCTGCCTGCTGCACTCCGATACAGACTCTGTCTGCTGCATTCTGATACAGACTCTGCCTGCTGCACTCTGATACAGACTCCGCCTGCTGCACCCCTGATACAGACTCTGCCTGCTGCACTCTGATACAGACTCTGTCTGCTGCTGCTGCTGCACTTCTGATACAGACTCCGCCTGCTGCACTCTGATACAGACTCTGTCTGCTGCTGCTGCACTTCTGCTACAGACTCTGCCTGCTGCACTCTGATACAGACTCTGCCTGCTGCACCCTGATACAGAATATGCCTGCTGCACCCCTGATACAGACTCTGCCTGCTGCACTCCTGATACAGACTCTGCCTGCTGCACTCCTGATACAGACTCTGTCTGCTGCACTCTGATACAGACTCTGTCTGCTGCACTCTGATACAGACTCTGCCTGCTGCACTCCTTATACAGACTCTGCCTGCTGCACCCCTGATACAGACTGCCTGCTGCACCCCTGATACTGACTCTGCCTGCTGCATCCCTGATACAGACTCTGCCTGCTGCACTCCTGATACAGACTCTGCCTGCTGCACTCCTGATACAGACTCTGTCTGCTGCACTCTGATACAGACTCTGCCTGCTGCACTCCTGATACAGACTCTGTCTGCTGCACTCTGATACAGACTCTGTCTGCTGCACTCTGATACAGACTCTGCCTGCTGCATTCCTGATACAGACTCTGCCTGCTGCACTCCTGATACAGACTCTGTCTGCTGCACTCCTGATACAGACTGCCTGCTGCACCCCTGATACTGACTCTGCCTGCTGCATCCCTTATACAGACTCTGTCTGCTGCACTCCGATACAGACTCTGTCTGCTGCACTCTGATACAGACTCTGCCTGCTGCATTCCTGATACAGACTCTGCCTGCTGCATCCCTTATACAGACTCTGCCTGCTGCACTACTGATACAGACTCTGCCTGCTGCACTCCTGATACAGACTCTGTCTGCTGCACTCCTGATACAGACTCTGTCTGCTGCACTCCTGATACAGATTCTGCCTGCTGCACTCCGATACAGACTCTGTCTGCTGCATTCTGATACAGACTCTGCCTGCTGCACTCTGATACAGACTCCGCCTGCTGCACCCCTGATACAGACTCTGCCTGCTGCACTCTGATACAGACTCTGTCTGCTGCTGCTGCTGCACTTCTGATACAGACTCCGCCTGCTGCACTCTGATACAGACTCTGTCTGCTGCTGCTACACTTCTGCTACAGACTCTGCCTGCTGCACTCTGATACAGACTCTGCCTGCTGCACCCTGATACAGAATATGCCTGCTGCACCCCTGATACAGACTCTGCCTGCTGCACTCCTGATACAGACTCTGCCTGCTGCACTCCTGATACAGACTCTGTCTGCTGCACTCTGATACAGACTCTGTCTGCTGCACTCTGATACAGACTCTGCCTGCTGCACTCCTTATACAGACTCTGCCTGCTGCACCCCTGATACAGACTGCCTGCTGCACCCCTGATACTGACTCTGCCTGCTGCATCCCTGATACAGACTCTGCCTGCTGCACTCTGATGCAGACTCTGCCTGCTGCACCCTGATACAGATTCTGCCTGCTGCACTCTGATACAGACTCTGCCTGCTGCACTCTGATACAGACTCCGCCTGCTGCACTCTGATGCAGACTCTGCCTGCTGCACCCTGATACAGATTCTGCCTGCTGCACTCTGATACAGACTCTGCCTGCTGCACTCTGATACAGACTCTGCCTGCTGCACCCCTGATACAGATTCTGCCTGCTACACTCTGATACAGACTTTGCCTGCTGCACTCTGATACAGACTCTGCTTACTGCACTCCTGATACAGACTCTGCCTGCTGCACTCTGATACAGACTCTGCCTGCTGCACTCCTGATACAGACTCTGCCTGCTGCACTCTGATACAGACTCTGCCTGCTGCACTCTGATACAGACTCTGCCTGCTGCATTCTGATACAGACTCTGCCTGCTGCACTCTGATACAGACTCTGCCTGCTGCACTCCTGATACAGACTCTGCCTGCTGCACTCTGATGCAGACTCTGCCTGCTGCACCCTGATACAGATTCTGCCTGCTGCACTCTGATACAGACTCTGCCTGCTGCACTCTGATACAGACTCCGCCTGCTGCACTCTGATGCAGACTCTGCCTGCTGCACCCTGATACAGATTCTGCCTGCTGCACTCTGATACAGACTCTGCCTGCTGCACTCTGATACAGACTCTGCCTGCTGCACTCCTGATACAGATTCTGCCTGCTGCACTCCGATACAGACTCTGTCTGCTGCATTCTGATACAGACTCTGCCTGCTGCACTCTGATACAGACTCTGCCTGCTGCAATCCTGATACAGACTCTGCCTGCTGCACTCTGATGCAGACTCTGCCTGCTGCACCCTGATACAGATTCTGCCTGCTGCACTCTGATACAGACTCTGCCTGCTGCACTCTGATACAGACTCTGCCTGCTGCACTCCTGATACAGATTCTGCCTGCTGCACTCCGATACAGACTCTGTCTGCTGCATTCTGATACAGACTCTGCCTGCTGCACTCTGATACAGACTCCGCCTGCTGCACCCCTGATACAGACTCTGCCTGCTGCACTCTGATACAGACTCTGTCTGCTGCTGCTGCTGCACTTCTGATACAGACTCCGCCTGCTGCACTCTGATACAGACTCTGTCTGCTGCTGCTGCACTTCTGCTACAGACTCTGCCTGCTGCACTCTGATACAGACTCTGCCTGCTGCACCCTGATACAGAATATGCCTGCTGCACCCCTGATACAGACTCTGCCTGCTGCACTCCTGATACAGACTCTGCCTGCTGCACTCCTGATACAGACTCTGTCTGCTGCACTCTGATACAGACTCTGTCTGCTGCACTCTGATACAGACTCTGCCTGCTGCACTCCTTATACAGACTCTGCCTGCTGCACCCCTGATACAGACTGCCTGCTGCACCCCTGATACTGACTCTGCCTGCTGCATCCCTGATACAGACTCTGCCTGCTGCACTCCTGATACAGACTCTGCCTGCTGCACTCCTGATACAGACTCTGTCTGCTGCACTCTGATACAGACTCTGCCTGCTGCACTCCTGATACAGACTCTGTCTGCTGCACTCTGATACAGACTCTGTCTGCTGCACTCTGATACAGACTCTGCCTGCTGCATTCCTGATACAGACTCTGCCTGCTGCACTCCTGATACAGACTCTGTCTGCTGCACTCCTGATACAGACTGCCTGCTGCACCCCTGATACTGACTCTGCCTGCTGCATCCCTTATACAGACTCTGTCTGCTGCACTCCGATACAGACTCTGTCTGCTGCACTCTGATACAGACTCTGCCTGCTGCATTCCTGATACAGACTCTGCCTGCTGCATCCCTTATACAGACTCTGCCTGCTGCACTACTGATACAGACTCTGCCTGCTGCACTCCTGATACAGACTCTGTCTGCTGCACTCCTGATACAGACTCTGTCTGCTGCACTCCTGATACAGATTCTGCCTGCTGCACTCCGATACAGACTCTGTCTGCTGCATTCTGATACAGACTCTGCCTGCTGCACTCTGATACAGACTCCGCCTGCTGCACCCCTGATACAGACTCTGCCTGCTGCACTCTGATACAGACTCTGTCTGCTGCTGCTGCTGCACTTCTGATACAGACTCCGCCTGCTGCACTCTGATACAGACTCTGTCTGCTGCTGCTACACTTCTGCTACAGACTCTGCCTGCTGCACTCTGATACAGACTCTGCCTGCTGCACCCTGATACAGAATATGCCTGCTGCACCCCTGATACAGACTCTGCCTGCTGCACTCCTGATACAGACTCTGCCTGCTGCACTCCTGATACAGACTCTGTCTGCTGCACTCTGATACAGACTCTGTCTGCTGCACTCTGATACAGACTCTGCCTGCTGCACTCCTTATACAGACTCTGCCTGCTGCACCCCTGATACAGACTGCCTGCTGCACCCCTGATACTGACTCTGCCTGCTGCATCCCTGATACAGACTCTGCCTGCTGCACTCCTGATACAGACTCTGCCTGCTGCACTCCTGAAACAGACTCTGTCTGCTGCACTCTGATACAGACTCTGCCTGCTGCACTCCTGATACAGACTCTGTCTGCTGCACTCTGATACAGACTCTGTCTGCTGCACTCTGATACAGACTCTGCCTGCTGCATTCCTGATACAGACTCTGCCTGCTGCACTCCTGATACAGACTCTGTCTGCTGCACTCCTGATACAGACTGCCTGCTGCACCCCTGATACTGACTCTGCCTGCTGCATCCCTTATACAGACTCTGTCTGCTGCACTCCGATACAGACTCTGTCTGCTGCACTCTGATACAGACTCTGCCTGCTGCATTCCTGATACAGACTCTGCCTGCTGCATCCCTTATACAGACTCTGCCTGCTGCACTACTGATACAGACTCTGCCTGCTGCACTCCTGATACAGACTCTGTCTGCTGCACTCCTGATACAGACTCTGTCTGCTGCACTCCTGATACACACTCTGTCTGCTGCACTCCTGATACAGACGCTGTCTGCTGCACTCTGATACAGACTCAGCCTGCTGCACTCTGATACAGACTCTGTCTGCTGCACTCTGATACAGACTCTGTCTGCTGCACTTCTGATACAGATTCTGCCTGCTGCACTCTGATATGGACTCTGCCTGCTGCACACTGATACAGTCTCTGCCTGCTGCACTTCGGATACAGACTCTGCCTGCTGCACTCTGATACAGACTCTGCCTGCTGCACTCTGATACAGACTCTGCCTGCTGCACTTCTGATACAGACTCTGCCTTCTGCACTCTGATACAGGCTCTGCCTGCTGCACTCCTGATACAGACTCTGCCTGCTGCACTCTGATACAGACTCTGTCTGCTGCACTCCTGATACAGACTCTGTCTGCTGCACTCCTGATACAGACGCTGTCTCCTGCACTCTGATACAGACTCAGCCTGCTGCACTCTGATACAGACTCTGTCTGCTGCACTCTGATACAGACTCTGTCTGCTGCACTTCTGATACAGATTCTGCCTGCTGCACCCCTGATACTGACTCTGCCTGCTGCATCCCTTATACAGACTCTGTCTGCTGCACTCCGATACAGACTCTGTCTGCTGCACTCTGATACAGACTCTGCCTGCTGCATCCCTTATACAGACTCCGCCTGCTGCACTCCTGATACAGACTCTGTCTGCTGCACTCCTGATACAGACTCTGCCTGCTGCACTCCTGATACAGACTCTGCCTGCTGCACTCCTGATACAGACTCTGCCTGCTGCACTCCTGATACAGACTCTGCCTGCTGCACTCCTGATACAGACTCTGTCTGCTGCACTCCTGATACAGACTCTGCCTGCTGCACTCCTGATACACACTCTGTCTGCTGCACTCCTGATACAGACGCTGTCTGCTGCACTCTGATACAGACTCAGCCTGCTGCACTCTGATACAGACTCTGTCTGCTGCACTCTGATACAGACTCTGTCTGCTGCACTCTGATACAGACTCTGTCTGCTGCACTTCTGATACAGACTCTGCCTGCTGCACTCTGATACAGACTCTGTCTGCTGCACTCTGATACAGACTCCGTCTGCTGCACTTCTGATACAGATTCTGCCTGCTGCACTCTGATACAGTCTCTGCCTGCTGCACTTTGGATACAGACTTTGCCTGCTGCACTCTGATACAGACTCTGCTTGCTGCACTCCTGATACAGACTCTGCCTGCTGCACTCCTGATACAGACTCTGCCTGCTGCACTCCTGATACAGACTCTGTCTGCTGCACTCTGATACAGACTCTGCCTGCTGCACTCCTGATACAGACTCTGTCTGCTGCACTCTGATACAGACTCTGTCTGCTGCACTCTGATACAGACTCTGCCTGCTGCATTCCTGATACAGACTCTGCCTGCTGCACTCCTGATACAGACTCTGTCTGCTGCACTCCTGATACAGACTGCCTGTTGCACCCCTGATACTGACTCTGCCTGCTGCATCCCTTATACAGACTCTGTCTGCTGCACTCCGATACAGACTCTGTCTGCTGCACTCTGATATAGACTCTGCCTGCTGCATTCCTGATACAGACTCTGCCTGCTGCATCCCTTATACAGACTCTGCCTGCTGCACTACTGATACAGACTCTGCCTGCTGCACTCCTGATACAGACTCTGTCTGCTGCACTCCTGATACAGACTCTGTCTGCTGCACTCCTGATACACACTCTGTCTGCTGCACTCCTGATACAGACGCTGTCTGCTGCACTCTGATACAGACTCAGCCTGCTGCACTCTGATACAGACTCTGTCTGCTGCACTCTGATACAGACTCTGTCTGCTGCACTTCTGATACAGATTCTGCCTGCTGCACTCTGATATGGACTCTGCCTGCTGCACACTGATACAGTCTCTGCCTGCTGCACTTCGAATACAGACTCTGCCTGCTGCACTCTGATACAGACTCTGCCTGCTGCACTCTGATACAGACTCTGCCTGCTGCACTTCTGATACAGACTCTGCCTTCTGCACTCTGATACAGGCTCTGCCTGCTGCACTCCTGATACAGACTCTGCCTGCTGCACTCTGATACAGACTCTGTCTGCTGCACTCCTGATACAGACTCTGTCTGCTGCACTCCTGATACAGACGCTGTCTGCTGCACTCTGATACAGACTCAGCCTGCTGCACTCTGATACAGACTCTGCCTGCTGCACTTCTGATACAGACTCTGCCTTCTGCACTCTGATACAGGCTCTGCCTGCTGCACTCTGATACAGACTCTGTCTGCTGCTGCTGCACTTCTGCTACAGACTCTGCCTGCTGCACTCTGATACAGACTCTGCCTGCTGCACCCTGATACAGAATATGCCTGCTGCACCCCTGATACAGACTCTGCCTGCTGCACTCCTGATACAGACTCTGCCTGCTGCACTCCTGATACAGACTCTGTCTGCTGCACTCTGATACAGACTCTGTCTGCTGCACTCTGATACAGACTCTGCCTGCTGCACTCCTTATACAGACTCTGCCTGCTGCACCCCTGATACAGACTGCCTGCTGCACCCCTGATACTGACTCTGCCTGCTGCATCCCTGATACAGACTCTGCCTGCTGCACTCCTGATACAGACTCTGCCTGCTGCACTCCTGATACAGACTCTGTCTGCTGCACTCTGATACAGACTCTGCCTGCTGCACTCCTGATACAGACTCTGTCTGCTGCACTCTGATACAGACTCTGTCTGCTGCACTCTGATACAGACTCTGCCTGCTGCATTCCTGATACAGAGTCTGCCTGCTGCACTCCTGATACAGACTCTGTCTGCTGCACTCCTGATACAGACTGCCTGCTGCACCCCTGATACTGACTCTGCCTGCTGCATCCCTTATACAGACTCTGTCTGCTGCACTCCGATACAGACTCTGTCTGCTGCACTCTGATACAGACTCTGCCTGCTGCATTCCTGATACAGACTCTGCCTGCTGCATCCCTTATACAGACTCTGCCTGCTGCACTACTGATACAGACTCTGCCTGCTGCACTCCTGATACAGACTCTGTCTGCTGCACTCCTGATACAGACTCTGTCTGCTGCACTCCTGATACAGATTCTGCCTGCTGCACTCCGATACAGACTCTGTCTGCTGCATTCTGATACAGACTCTGCCTGCTGCACTCTGATACAGACTCCGCCTGCTGCACCCCTGATACAGACTCTGCCTGCTGCACTCTGATACAGACTCTGTCTGCTGCTGCTGCTGCACTTCTGATACAGACTCCGCCTGCTGCACTCTGATACAGACTCTGTCTGCTGCTGCTGCACTTCTGCTACAGACTCTGCCTGCTGCACTCTGATACAGACTCTGCCTGCTGCACCCTGATACAGAATATGCCTGCTGCACCCCTGATACAGACTCTGCCTGCTGCACTCCTGATACAGACTCTGCCTGCTGCACTCCTGATACAGACTCTGTCTGCTGCACTCTGATACAGACTCTGTCTGCTGCACTCTGATACAGACTCTGCCTGCTGCACTCCTTATACAGACTCTGCCTGCTGCACCCCTGATACAGACTGCCTGCTGCACCCCTGATACTGACTCTGCCTGCTGCATCCCTGATACAGACTCTGCCTGCTGCACTCCTGATACAGACTCTGCCTGCTGCACTCCTGAAACAGACTCTGTCTGCTGCACTCTGATACAGACTCTGCCTGCTGCACTCCTGATACAGACTCTGTCTGCTGCACTCTGATACAGACTCTGTCTGCTGCACTCTGATACAGACTCTGCCTGCTGCATTCCTGATACAGACTCTGCCTGCTGCACTCCTGATACAGACTCTGTCTGCTGCACTCCTGATACAGACTGCCTGCTGCACCCCTGATACTGACTCTGCCTGCTGCATCCCTTATACAGACTCTGTCTGCTGCACTCCGATACAGACTCTGTCTGCTGCACTCTGATACAGACTCTGCCTGCTGCATTCCTGATACAGACTCTGCCTGCTGCATCCCTTATACAGACTCTGCCTGCTGCACTACTGATACAGACTCTGCCTGCTGCACTCCTGATACAGACTCTGTCTGCTGCACTCCTGATACAGACTCTGTCTGCTGCACTCCTGATACACACTCTGTCTGCTGCACTCCTGATACAGACGCTGTCTGCTGCACTCTGATACAGACTCAGCCTGCTGCACTCTGATACAGACTCTGTCTGCTGCACTCTGATACAGACTCTGTCTGCTGCACTTCTGATACAGATTCTGCCTGCTGCACTCTGATATGGACTCTGCCTGCTGCACACTGATACAGTCTCTGCCTGCTGCACTTCGGATACAGACTCTGCCTGCTGCACTCTGATACAGACTCTGCCTGCTGCACTCTGATACAGACTCTGCCTGCTGCACTTCTGATACAGACTCTGCCTTCTGCACTCTGATACAGGCTCTGCCTGCTGCACTCCTGATACAGACTCTGCCTGCTGCACTCTGATACAGACTCTGTCTGCTGCACTCCTGATACAGACTCTGTCTGCTGCACTCCTGATACAGACGCTGTCTGCTGCACTCTGATACAGACTCAGCCTGCTGCACTCTGATACAGACTCTGTCTGCTGCACTCTGATACAGACTCTGTCTGCTGCACTTCTGATACAGATTCTGCCTGCTGCACCCCTGATACTGACTCTGCCTGCTGCATCCCTTATACAGACTCTGTCTGCTGCACTCCGATACAGACTCTGTCTGCTGCACTCTGATACAGACTCTGCCTGCTGCATTCCTGATACAGACTCTGCCTGCTGCATCCCTTATACAGACTCTGCCTGCTGCACTCCTGATACAGACTCTGTCTGCTGCACTCCTGATACAGACTCTGCCTGCTGCACTCCTGATACAGACTCTGCCTGCTGCACTCCTGATACAGACTCTGCCTGCTGCACTCCTGATACAGACTCTGCCTGCTGCACTCCTGATACAGACTCTGTCTGCTGCACTCCTGATACAGACTCTGCCTGCTGCACTCCTGATACACACTCTGTCTGCTGCACTCCTGATACAGACGCTGTCTGCTGCACTCTGATACAGACTCAGCCTGCTGCACTCTGATACAGACTCTGTCTGCTGCACTCTGATACAGACTCTGTCTGCTGCACTCTGATACAGACTCTGTCTGCTGCACTTCTAATACAGACTCTGCCTGCTGCACTCTGATACAGACTCTGTCTGCTGCACTCTGATACAGACTCCGTCTGCTGCACTTCTGATACAGATTCTGCCTGCTGCACTCTGATACAGTCTCTGCCTGCTGCACTTTGGATACAGACTTTGCCTGCTGCACTCTGATACAGACTCTGCTTGCTGCACTCCTGATACAGACTCTGCCTGCTGCACTCCTGATACAGACTCTGCCTGCTGCACTCCTGATACAGACTCTGTCTGCTGCACTCTGATACAGACTCTGCCTGCTGCACTCCTGATACAGACTCTGTCTGCTGCACTCTGATACAGACTCTGTCTGCTGCATTCCTGATACAGACTCTGCCTGCTGCACTCCTGATACAGACTCTGTCTGCTGCACTCCTGATACAGACTGCCTGTTGCACCCCTGATACTGACTCTGCCTGCTGCATCCCTTATACAGACTCTGTCTGCTGCACTCTGATACAGACTCTGCCTGCTGCATTCCTGATACAGACTCTGCCTGCTGCATCCCTTATACAGACTCTGCCTGCTGCACTACTGATACAGACTCTGCCTGCTGCACTCCTGATACAGACTCTGTCTGCTGCACTCCTGATACAGACTCTGTCTGCTGCACTCCTGATACACACTCTGTCTGCTGCACTCCTGATACAGACGCTGTCTGCTGCACTCTGATACAGACTCAGCCTGCTGCACTCTGATACAGACTCTGTCTGCTGCACTCTGATACAGACTCTGTCTGCTGCACTTCTGATACAGATTCTGCCTGCTGCACTCTGATATGGACTCTGCCTGCTGCACACTGATACAGTCTCTGCCTGCTGCACTTCGAATACAGACTCTGCCTGCTGCACTCTGATACATACTCTGCCTGCTGCACTCTGATACAGACTCTGCCTGCTGCACTTCTGATACAGACTCTGCCTTCTGCACTCTGATACAGGCTCTGCCTGCTGCACTCCTGATACAGACTCTGCCTGCTGCACTCTGATACAGACTCTGTCTGCTGCACTCCTGATACAGACTCTGTCTGCTGCACTCCTGATACAGACGCTGTCTGCTGCACTCTGATACAGACTCAGCCTGCTGCACTCTGATACAGACTCTGTCTGCTGCACTCTGATACAGACTCTGTCTGCTGCACTTCTGATACAGATTCTGCCTGCTGCACCCCTGATACTGACTCTGCCTGCTGCATCCCTTATACAGACTCTGTCTGCTGCACTCCGATACAGACTCTGTCTGCTGCACTCTGATACAGACTCTGCCTGCTGCATTCCTGATACAGACTCTGCCTGCTGCATCCCTTATACAGACTCTGCCTGCTGCACTCCTGATACAGACTCTGTCTGCTGCACTCCTGATACAGACTCTGCCTGCTGCACTCCTGATACAGACTCTGTCTGCTGCACTCCTGATACAGACTCTGCCTGCTGCACTCCTGATACAGACTCTGCCTGCTGCACTCCTGATACAGACTCTGCCTGCTGCACTCCTGATACAGACTCTGTCTGCTGCACTCCTGATACAGACTCTGCCTGCTGCACTCCTGATACACACTCTGTCTGCTGCACTCCTGATTCAGACGCTGTCTGCTGCACTCTGATACAGACTCAGCCTGCTGCACTCTGATACAGACTCTGTCTGCTGCACTCTGATACAGACTCTGTCTGCTGCACTTCTGATACAGATTCTGCCTGCTGCACTCTGATATGGACTCTGCCTGCTGCACACTGATACAGACTCTGCCTGCTGCACTTCGGATACAGACTCTGCCTGCTGCACTCTGATACAGACTCTGCCTGCTGCACTCTGATACAGACTCTGCCTGCTGCACTTCTGATACAGACTCTGCCTTCTGCACTCTGATACAGGCTCTGCCTGCTGCACTCCTAATACAGACTCTGCCTGCTGCACTCCTGATACAGACTCTGTCTGCTGCACTCCTGATACAGACTCTGTCTGCTGCACTCCTGATACAGACGCTGTCTGCTGCACTCTGATACAGACTCAGCCTGCTGCACTCTGATACAGACTCTGTCTGCTGCACTCTGATACAGACTCTGTCTGCTGCACTTCTGATACAGATTCTGCCTGCTGCACTCTGATATGGACTCTGCCTGCTGCACTCTGATACAGTCTCTGCCTGCTGCACTTCGGATACAGACTCTGCCTGCTGCACTCTGATACAGACTCTGCCTGCTGCACTCCTGATACAGACTCTGCCTGCTGCACTCTGATACAGACTCTGTCTGCTGCACTCTGATACAGACTCCGTCTGCTGCACTTCTGATACAGACTCTGCTTGCTGCACTCCTGATACAGACTCTGCCTGCTGCACTCCTGATGCAGACTCTGCCTGCTGCACTCTGATACAGACTCTGCCTGCTGCACCCTGATACAGATTCTGCCTGCTGCACTCCGATACAGACTCTGTCTGCTGCATTCTGATACAGACTCTGCCTGCTGCACTCTGATACAGACTCTGCCTGCTGCACTCCTGATACAGACTCTGCCTGCTGCACTCTGATGCAGACTCTGCCTGCTGCACCCTGATACAGATTCTGCCTGCTGCACTCTGATACAGACTCTGCCTGCTGCACTCTGATACAGACTCTGCCTGCTGCACCCCTGATACAGATTCTGCCTGCTACACTCTGATACAGACTTTGCCTGCTGCACTCTGATACAGACTCTGCTTGCTGCACTCCTGATACAGACTCTGCCTGCTGCACTCCTGATGCAGACTCTGCCTGCTGCACTCTGATACAGACTCTGCCTGCTGCACCCTGATACAGATTCTGCCTGCTGCACTCCGATACAGACTCTGTCTGCTGCATTCTGATACAGACTCTGCCTGCTGCACTCTGATACAGACTCTGCCTGCTGCACTCCTGATACAGACTCTGCCTGCTGCACTCTGATGCAGACTCTGCCTGCTGCACCCTGATACAGATTCTGCCTGCTGCACTCTGATACAGACTCTGCCTGCTGCACTCTGATACAGACTCCGCCTGCTGCACTCTGATGCAGACTCTGCCTGCTGCACCCTGATACAGATTCTGCCTGCTGCACTCTGATACAGACTCTGCCTGCTGCACTCTGATACAGACTCTGCCTGCTGCACCCCTGATACAGATTCTGCCTGCTACACTCTGATACAGACTTTGCCTGCTGCACTCTGATACAGACTCTGCTTGCTGCACTCCTGATACAGACTCTGCCTGCTGCACTCCTGATGCAGACTCTGCCTGCTGCACTCTGATACAGACTCTGCCTGCTGCACCCTGATACAGATTCTGCCTGCTGCACTCCGATACAGACTCTGTCTGCTGCATTCTGATACAGACTCTGCCTGCTGCACTCTGATACAGACTCTGCCTGCTGCCCTCCTGATACAGACTCTGCCTGCTGCACTCTGATGCAGACTCTGCCTGCTGCACCCTGATACAGATTCTGCCTGCTGCACTCTGATACAGACTCTGCCTGCTGCACTCTGATACAGACTCCGCCTGCTGCACTCTGATGCAGACTCTGCCTGCTGCACCCTGATACAGATTCTGCCTGCTGCACTCTGATACAGACTCTGCCTGCTGCACTCTGATACAGACTCTGCCTGCTGCACTCCTGATACAGATTCTGCCTGCTGCACTCCGATACAGACTCTGTCTGCTGCATTCTGATACAGACTCTGCCTGCTGCACTCTGATACAGACTCTGCCTGCTGCACTCTGATACAGACTCTGCCTGCTGCACTCCTGATACAGACTCTGCCTGCTGCACTCTGATGCAGACTCTGCCTGCTGCACCCTGATACAGATTCTGCCTGCTGCACTCTGATACAGACTCTGCCTGCTGCACTCTGATACAGACTCTGCCTGCTGCACCCCTGATACAGATTCTGCCTGCTACACTCTGATACAGACTTTGCCTGCTGCACTCTGATACAGACTCTGCTTGCTGCACTCCTGATACAGACTCTGCCTGCTGCACTCCTGATGCAGACTCTGCCTGCTGCACTCTGATACAGACTCTGCCTGCTGCACCCTGATACAGATTCTGCCTGCTGCACTCCGATACAGACTCTGTCTGCTGCATTCTGATACAGACTCTGCCTGCTGCACTCTGATACAGACTCTGCCTGCTGCACTCCTGATACAGACTCTGCCTGCTGCACTCTGATGCAGACTCTGCCTGCTGCACCCTGATACAGATTCTGCCTGCTGCACTCTGATACAGACTCTGCCTGCTGCACTCTGATACAGACTCCGCCTGCTGCACTCTGATGCAGACTCTGCCTGCTGCACCCTGATACAGATTCTGCCTGCTGCACTCTGATACAGACTCTGCCTGCTGCACTCTGATACAGACTCTGCCTGCTGCACCCCTGATACAGATTCTGCCTGCTACACTCTGATACAGACTTTGCCTGCTGCACTCTGATACAGACTCTGCTTGCTGCACTCCTGATACAGACTCTGCCTGCTGCACTCTGATACAGACTCTGCCTGCTGCACTCCTGATACAGACTCTGCCTGCTGCACTCTGATACAGACTCTGCCTGCTGCACTCTGATACAGACTCTGCCTGCTGCACTCTGATACAGACTCTGCCTGCTGCACCCTGATACAGATTCTGCCTGCTGCACTCCGATACAGACTCTGTCTGCTGCATTCTGATACAGACTCTGCCTGCTGCACTCTGATACAGACTCTGCCTGCTGCACTCCTGATACAGACTCTGCCTGCTGCACTCTGATGCAGACTCTGCCTGCTGCACCCTGATACAGATTCTGCCTGCTGCACTCTGATACAGACTCTGCCTGCTGCACTCTGATACAGACTCCGCCTGCTGCACTCTGATGCAGACTCTGCCTGCTGCACCCTGATACAGATTCTGCCTGCTGCACTCTGATACAGACTCTGCCTGCTGCACTCTGATACAGACTCTGCCTGCTGCACTCCTGATACAGATTCTGCCTGCTGCACTCCGATACAGACTCTGTCTGCTGCATTCTGATACAGACGCTGCCTGCTGCACTCTGATACAGACTCTGCCTGCTGCACTCTGATACAGACTCCGCCTGCTGCACTCTGATGCAGACTCTGCCTGCTGCACCCTGATACAGATTCTGCCTGCTGCACTCTGATACAGACTCTGCCTGCTGCACTCTGATACAGACTCTGCCTGCTGCACCCCTGATACAGATTCTGCCTGCTACACTCTGATACAGACTTTGCCTGCTGCACTCTGATACAGACTCTGCTTGCTGCACTCCTGTTACAGACTCTGCCTGCTGCACTCTGATACAGACTCTGCCTGCTGCACTCCTGATACAGACTCTGCCTGCTGCACTCTGATACAGACTCTGCCTGCTGCACTCTGATACAGACTCTGCCTGCTGCACTCTGATACAGACTCTGCCTGCTGCACCCCTGATACAGATTCTGCCTGCTACACTCTGATACAGACTTTGCCTGCTGCACTCTGATACAGACTCTGCCTGCTGCACTCCTGATACAGACTCTGCCTGCTGCACCCTGATACAGATTCTGCCTGCTGCACTCCGATACAGACTCTGTCTGCTGCATTCTGATACAGACTCTGCCTGCTGCACTCTGATACAGACTCTGCCTGCTGCCCTCCTGATACAGACTCTGCCTGCTGCACTCTGATGCAGACTCTGCCTGCTGCACCCTGATACAGATTCTGCCTGCTGCACTCTGATACAGACTCTGCCTGCTGCACTCTGATACAGACTCCGCCTGCTGCACTCTGATGCAGACTCTGCCTGCTGCACCCTGATACAGATTCTGCCTGCTGCACTCTGATACAGACTCTGCCTGCTGCACTCTGATACAGACTCTGCCTGCTGCACTCCTGATACAGATTCTGCCTGCTGCACTCCGATACAGACTCTGTCTGCTGCATTCTGATACAGACTCTGCCTGCTGCACTCTGATACAGACTCTGCCTGCTGCACTCTGATACAGACTCTGCCTGCTGCACTCCTGATACAGACTCTGCCTGCTGCACTCTGATGCAGACTCTGCCTGCTGCACCCTGATACAGATTCTGCCTGCTGCACTCTGATACAGACTCTGCCTGCTGCACTCTGATACAGACTCTGCCTGCTGCACCCCTGATACAGATTCTGCCTGCTACACTCTGATACAGACTTTGCCTGCTGCACTCTGATACAGACTCTGCTTGCTGCACTCCTGATACAGACTCTGCCTGCTGCACTCCTGATGCAGACTCTGCCTGCTGCACTCTGATACAGACTCTGCCTGCTGCACCCTGATACAGATTCTGCCTGCTACACTCTGATACAGACTTTGCCTGCTGCACTCTGATACAGACTCTCCTTGCTGCACTCCTGTTACAGACTCTGCCTGCTGCACTCTGATACAGACTCTGCCTGCTGCACTCCTGATACAGACTCTGCCTGCTGCACTCTGATACAGACTCTGCCTGCTGCACTCTGATACAGACTCTGCCTGCTGCACTCTGATACAGACTCTGCCTGCTGCACCCTGATACAGATTCTGCCTGCTGCACTCCGATACAGACTCTGTCTGCTGCATTCTGATACAGACTCTGCCTGCTGCACTCTGATACAGACTCTGCCTGCTGCACTCCTGATACAGACTCTGCCTGCTGCACTCTGATGCAGACTCTGCCTGCTGCACCCTGATACAGATTCTGCCTGCTGCACTCTGATACAGACTCTGCCTGCTGCACTCTGATACAGACTCCGCCTGCTGCACTCTGATGCAGACTCTGCCTGCTGCACCCTGATACAGATTCTGCCTGCTGCACTCTGATACAGACTCTGCCTGCTGCACTCTGATACAGACTCTGCCTGCTGCACTCCTGATACAGACTCTGTCTGCTGCACTCCTGATACAGATTCTGCCTGCTGCACTCCGATACAGACTCTGTCTGCTGCATTCTGATACAGACTCTGCCTGCTGCACTCTGATACAGACTCTGCCTGCTGCACTCTGATACAGACTCCGCCTGCTGCACTCTGATGCAGACTCTGCCTGCTGCACCCTGATACAGATTCTGCCTGCTGCACTCTGATACAGACTCTGCCTGCTGCACTCTGATACAGACTCTGCCTGCTGCACTCCTGATACAGATTCTGCCTGCTGCACTCCGATACAGACTCTGTCTGCTGCATTCTGATACAGACTCTGCCTGCTGCACTCTGATACAGACTCTGCCTGCTGCACTCCTGATACAGATTCTGCCTGCTGCACTCTGATACAGACTCTGCCTGCTGCACCATCTAGTCTGTCCTACTGGGTCCAGCTGCTGAGCGTCCGTTGGTCTGTCCTGGAGTGGCACCTGGCGTTCATTGGGAGCCAAATCTAACCTCACCATCAGAGGCTCTAGTGATCAGTCCGGTGCTCGCTTAGTGACGCCCCTCCAGACTCTCCGGGGTCCGTGGCACATTGGTTCTACAAACCACGTCCGTGACAGTGCGCCCTCGCAGGCAGGGTCCTCTCCCCTGTTGTACCAGTCAGTGACCCCTTTTTGACATGTAAAGCGCAACTGAATAAATGTCGCTGTCACAGTAATAATAATTATAGTACTTGTACTCTGGATCAATTGATGGCACTTCCCTGGTGTCTACACCTAATTTGATGTATTTTGGCAGCTTTTGGTACCGTTTCTAGGTGTTGTAATTGCATTTTTTGGTCCCCCCATTGACTCCTATGGGGTTCGGGAATGTTCGACGAACATTGGGCGAATAAATTCGGCGAATATCAATTTGAACTTTTCCGAACCGAACATTGAAATGTTCGCTCATGCCTAGTCACAAGCTCTTCTGAATGAAGGGGCAAAAATTACCACAGGTGCCTCCAAAATCTTGTAGTAAGGGACCAACTCCAAATGAATGCCTAAGGATTTGGAATGAGATGTTCTAAAATTCTGGATCCCTATACTTATGTCCATATGGTGTATATGTCTAATAACAATATAAGAAAAACATTGGATAATGAGAGGCTTCTGCGTATATGTGGTCATGGGTGTATGTGTGGGGGGTCCTATAATTTCTAATAATTTGCTGCATTCGGTCATTTATATATTTATAACCCCCCCCCATAGACTTTATTACACATGATTAGATTGGATCTCATTGGCTGCAGGGCTTGTTCTAAGCACATTCTAGAATGTTGTGACATCACAGGATCGGCGCCATGGCGACCTCTGCTGGGACATTATGACATCATGAGGAATATATAAGCAGCCGCGCGCCCGGACCTCCTCTGAGGGATATAGTAGGAGCTTTACAGTAAGTATACGTGTCTTACACTCCTGTCCCTCCTTATTATTCCCCATTTCCCACCTATAGAAGTGTCTGATTTTTTATGACAAGTTTCCTCTACTTCCCAGTTCTCATACCCCATACATTATTTATGAGAAAACCTTATATTTGTTAATGAGCTCGTTATGGCAATATTTACTATTGATAATATTGGTGATTAATATCAAGCGATTTATAAGGAAACTTCTCTATTTCTCCAATTCAGGATTTACGTTTATTTGTATTGAGCAAAAATGCAAGAAGAAATGCGAGAGCAATTCATGTAAGTCATGGATCAGGATAGTGATTGTAATGCCGCCTCTATACGTCTATATAATAATGAATTTCTGTGTCTGATGTCCACTCTTTATGCATGTCCAAATGCCCGGACCTTGGGTCCGTGCGATTACCACAAAGCCAAACTTGTATTTTTTTTTAAGTGGTGAAAAAAAATTACTAAAACCCCAAAAATGATCCTGAGTGGCCATTTTTGAATACCTGTAAGATTATTATTTTTGGTGGATGGGGCTGTGTGGGGCTTGTGTATTTTGCGAGGTGACCTGATGTCTTTATTGATACTATTTTGGGGTAGTTACGACGCTTCGTTCGCTTCGTAATACTTTTTTTGTGGAGTTGCATCAATCAAATCCGCGCAATTTTGCCATTTTGATTTCTTCTTTGCTTTACAGTTTTTACAGATTGGGTCAATTCATTTTATATTTTCATACATCGGACTTTTCTGAACTCGTTGATACCAATTATGTGTATGTTTCTATTTTTATCCTTTCTTTAATATTAAACTGAAGAATAGGGGGGTGATATGATTTTTTTCTTTCCTTTTTTCTCTATTTTATTAAACCCTCTTGTCACAGTATCATAATGTACAGAACACGTCACAATAGAATATATCACACACTCGCCGAGATAATCAGCCTCAGGTCAGGAGCGGACAGACGCCTTAAATAGGATTAAAATAGGAAGTTTTTATCTGAAAACACAAATATTAAAAAATTCCCATAACTAAGAATAATGAGGGATTGTCCAATGAGAGCGAGCAGAGATCCTGCAGAAAGTGCAGAGGAATTGCTGGAAGTCTACAGAGGATTCAGTATAAGTGCAGAAGAGGCATTGATGGGGAAGTGATGATCAGATCAGGGGTTAATCAGATCATTAGCATAATCAGCCCCACCTACAGCAAGCAGCCCAGTAAGTGACATCACTGGAATCAGGGTCTCTGTCCATATATCATGCCGCTCCCATATCAAATAGCAAACAACCTGCTGACAGATTCCCTTTAACAGTGGAATATACTAAATGTAAAACTGTTGGCAAAGAAGGTGCCCAGAATGGAGGGAGAAGGGGGGATTTACCCCATGTGTCATGGTCACTAATACTGCTGAGCATCTAATAATTCCTGGCGTTTGTAGCTGTCACTATCAGATCTATTCTCCATGTACAATAGGGAGGAGCGCATCACCTTCCTCACAGAAGACATTCAGGAGAAAACCATCTTCATGGAGAAGATAGAGCAGACGATGTAAGTGCTGAGATTTATTGCGCAAATGAAAGCAAATGTTCTAGATGATAAATGATCGATGTTCTTACAGTTTCTCCCCTTCCCCCACTGTGGACGTCACTGACTGTGGGGTTATTACACTTTACCCCAAGTTACAGAAGAGCAGATCTCACAACTTTCCAGCCTTTACATCGTCATTCTCCTCCTACTGAACTCCTAGATTCCTCTTTCATTGCCCCATAAAGTATGATGTCAACAAGAGTACCCCCAAACACAGTATGATCCCCCCATGGTGCATTCCTCCGCATGCACAGTATAATGATCCTACTGTATCCCAACTCAACTCCCAAGGCGAAGTATGGTGCCTCCAACACAGTATGATCCCCCAACTGTGACCCCCCACAGCTTTCCATGCAGTATAATGGGCCTACATACAGTATAATGGCCCACACTGTATAATGGCCCCCACACAGTATAATGGCCCGCACACAGTATGATGGACCCCACACAAACCTTCACACTGTATAATTGCTTCCACATAGTATAATGCACCTCTCATAATCCTCCATATAGTATAATACACTCTCCATAGTCCTCCATACAATATAATGCACCCCTCATGGTCCTCCATACAATATAATGCATCCCTCATGGTCCTCCATACAATATAATGCACCCCTCATGAGCCTCAATAGAATATACTGCACCCCTCATGGTCCTCCATACAATATAATGCTCTCCCCATGGTCCTCCATACAATATAATGCTCCCCTCATGGTCCTCCACACAATATAATACACTCCCCACAGTACTCCATACAATATAATGCACTCCCCCTGGTCCTCCATACAATATAATACACTCCCCACGGTCCTCCATACAATATAATTCACTCCCCATGGTCCATTATACAGTATAATGCACCCCCCATAGTCCTCCATACAATATAATGCACCCCATGTCGTCCACCACACAGTATAATGCACCCCCCATACTCCTCCATACAATATAATGCAACCCCATAGTCCTCCATACAATATAATGCACCACCATGGTCCTCCATATAATATAATACACCCCCCATGGTCCTCCATACAATATAATACACCCCCCATAGTCCTCCATACAGTACAATGCCCTCTCCATGGTCTTCCACAGGGCAAACATATCATTGGTGCAACCTGAGCAGCCGCACAGGGGCCCATGAGGTAAGGGGGCCCATTTCTACTCCAAAGCAGGTCCAATTTTGTATTTTAGGAGCTCTTGGGCTGAAAAGGGTCCATATATTGTTCTTGTACAGGGGTGCTTTTCTGTCTGTGTCTACCAGTGGTCCTCCATGCAATATAATGCACTCCCCATAGTCCTCCATACAATATAATGCACACTCCACCTCTCCTGGTTCCACCCGATGCTCCGGTCTGCTGAGCCTATGGTGTGAAGCACCGCACATCTCAGAGCAGCGAGCGCCCTGTAATATCATCGCTGCTCTGACCCGTCAGACACCGAGGCAGAATGATGGGGGATAGGAGATGACAGTTGGTGCTTATTAAATTCTATGGAGAGGAGGAGGAAGAGGCGGATGGAGCAGCGAGAGGCAGACAGACATTCTGCTGCAAGTTCTCTTGAAACAATAGTTCCAGATCTCCATAGAACTTTCTGAGCACCAACTGTCATCTCCTAGCTCAGTGATGGGAACATTTGTGTTCACTGAATACAGATTTTATCTGTGAATTAGGAATTTTGAGAATGAACTGATCGTTCATTCTCAAAGTTCAGGAGGAGAAAGAAGCAGTTTTCTCTTTAATAAGATATATTACAAGTTTCTTATTCTCATTGTGCTATTGATTTATGAGAAAAAATAAATAAAATGATGGTTACTCTGTAAATTGTGCGATGTTGCTCATTTAATATGAATATTTGAGATGGATTGGGAAAGCACCAATCAGAGGCGGACATACCACTGGTGCAGCCTGTGTAGATGCACAGGGGCCCTAGAGGTGAGGGGCCACTTTCATCTCCATAGCAGGTAGAATGATGCATTATGATCAGCTATTGGATACAGAGGCCCAGATATTATTCCTGCACCGGGCCCTTCTCTGTCTGTGTCCACTCCTGGCATCAATGCTCATCAATAATCCTAATAACTACATTCACAGATGTAACAATTCTTACATTTAGTCCAGAGCTACACTGAGACTTGTAGTGCTACCGACTCATCTTTACCTGCTGGTGATTGCTGAAGCCAATAACGTTGCATGGAACATATTTATTGTAAGGTTGTTGTAGGTTAAAGGGATTGGTCTCAGCTTAGCTGGGGGTCCGACTGCTGGGTCATCCAGCCATCCAGAGAACATTGTTCTGAAGTTAGGAGGATAATTTGTCCGATGTATATTACATGAGGAATAACACTATTTCTGGCCGTTAGATGTGTCCTGTATTGTTCACCAGTCTTCTCCTCTCTCACCTTCAGTTGTCCCTGATCTAGTGGGCAGAAACTCTCTGTTTTGATGTCTCCTATGCACAGTACACAGATACAGAGGGATTCCTGATCTTTTTTCTCTGCTTAGCACGTGTTTAGAAGTAGCAGCAGCATGGAGGACATTATACAGCAGTACTCAGCAGTCTAGCTGTGACTCCAGCTCTGTACTCAGCAGTCTAGCTGTGACTCCAGCTCTGTACTCAGCAGTCTAGCTGTGACTCCAGCTCTGTACTCAGCAGTCTAGCTGTGACTCCAGCTCTGTACTCAGCAGTCTAGCTGTGACTCCAGCTCTGTAATCAGCAGTCTAGCTGTGACTCCAGCTCTGTACTCAGCAGTCTAGCTGTGACTCCAGCTCTGTACTCAGCAGTCTAGCTGTGACTCCAGCTCTGTACTCAGCAGTCTAGCTGTGCATCCAGCTCTTGGAGAAGTTAAGCTTCCTTCTGGCTGCAGCGCTATGTTTCCGTGTCTCCCGCTTCCTGTTTTCTCACTCTGCCCTTTATTCCTCTTCTACAAACTATAATAGGCCGTGTAATCAGACACCACACTGAGCTGACTGTCCATCTTGCTTTCACCAAGATAACCTGTGTTTTTTCTTCAGAGTGGACAGTGAGTTCAGGAGGCGGGGGGAGTAGAAGTGGCTCATAAGTGGAGACGGAAGCAGATTTCTCTGCTAAAATAGATGACACAGCTTCTTACATTTGCTTGTACTATTGAGTTTTTGACCATTTATCACAATTTGATGTGTCTTCCTTGTACGATAGTGATGACACCAATGATGATCCAGAGTCTGAGAGACATGTGGAATTGGCGGACCTGATCTCGAAGAACATCGTGACTATGTAAGTGCAGAGAATTACTGATCTCATAGAAGTAAACCTTCTAGATGACACCATTCGGCTTCCAGTCATAGGGGCAGTGCCGGCGAGGGATCAGTCACCGCTGTGTATAGACAGAGGCGGCTGTAACTGCGCCCCCCCGCCCTGACTGAGAGCCGGTCCCGATCCTGAGCCAGTGTCAGTCAGTACAGGGGCGGTTAAAGCCGGCGCTCTCTATACACAGCGGTGACTGATCCCCGCCGCTGCCGCCCATCACTGGAGGCTGCCGAGGGAATAACGTTCATTTCCTCTCAGCAGCGGGGCTCTCAGTGCTGGCACCGGGCAGGTATAGGACACTAATAACCTGCAGATTAACCCCATATCTGCTGGTCAATAGCGATTTTTCAGGTGACAGGTTCCCTTTAATGTGACTTCTGTAGAAATATATAGAAACATACAGTATACAAAAAGTCATCTGAGCGCTGGTGTACTGAGGACCCCAGACTGCACGGACATCTGCCGGGAGACACAGACTTTACAATCCAAGATTTCAGTCCAGCAAAGGAAAGAGAATCCCATAAAGGGTAATATTTATTCCACCATGGACAAAATCCCAGAATGATAAAGAATCCAGGAGATAAAGGGTTATTGCAGGAGATCGGTGATGACGTCTCAGTGCCCCGGACCGTTTGGTCCATTTGGCTTTTACCGGATCTGTTTCCTTGTATATTCACAAATTTGGACAAAAAAAAAATTTCCCCTTGTCACCATTTTTCAAGAGTCGTTTTTAAAAATATTTATGTCTAAAAAATAAAAAGTCTCAATCGTCCTCCTTTTCATATTTAAAAAAAATAAAAGTAAAAAACCCCATTTGAAATCATCGAATCAGTAAAAGTCCGATCTATTAAACACCCAGGCAAAAAATATGAAACAGGTCCTAATTATTAAGCGGCAACCAGAGGAAAAAAGACCCCTAAAAAGTAACTTTTATTAATTAAATCTAAAAAGCACTGAAAAAATCCATAGACGAACAACAATGACACTCCTAATAATGGAACCTCAGATTCAGGTCTTATAGCGACAGGAAGGAATACAGGCTAATACTGTCCCTATTCTGTCCCTGATTCCTCTCCCTTCCTGACAGCGGAGGTTGGCACCTTAATTTGTACTTCGTGGCGCCCCCGCTCCATGTCGGTATCCCTTATGTCCCTACAAGGACCCTTATTCTAATATTAAAAAAACACAATGGTGAGAAAAAAATAGAAAAAGGGTGAACGTATAGGTTTAGAAGCCGATATTCATATAATTATAAGAATTACCAAATCTGTTCAATGGGGCATACACCAGCGCCTGGAGACACGAAAGCAAGATTAATCTCAGCATTACTTAGATAAATCAATTCATAGGTAGATGTACTGTAGCCACCAGTATCATGACCCATTCTAACGATCCAATGCACAACTATCTTGATCAATCTTTCTTATCTTAGCTATATAACAATAAATCTCCAGTGCGGGTTCCTCACAGATAGGTATCACATATACAGCAGAACGTTACATCCAAATATTTCATCAGAGCAAAAAAATGCTATCCAGAGGGCTGCTTCACCCAGATGTCTATAGGTTTTCAGCCCACAATTTCAACTAATGGTCTGACAATTCATACAGAGAGAAAATGGCGCTTAACACGTAATAGTCCCATATATATAGTCCCAAATGAAAATGACACTTATCATTAGTAGTCCCTTAGTCACGACGCGTTTCCCCCTGGTTTCCACCAGGGTTCATCAGGGGACCTGAGGAGGATGTCAATCTGCGTACGCAGCAGTCACTGGCTATCTGAGGAGAGAGATTGACGAGACACGAGAATTTCATTTTTTCGGTTGCTGTGCGACCCATAAAAAATACAGTAAGAATAAATTGAAACGTCGTATCTGCGCCAAAATGGTATCAATGAAAAAGAAAGCTCCGGTCTACAGTTACAGGCTCAGAAAATGGGGTCACAAAGCACATTCATTACTTACAAAGATTTACATTATTATTAACCACTAAATCCTAAAATAAACCCTTATAAGTTTACTGTCACTGTATTCTATCCGACCTAAAGAACAATACCGCCCTAAAAAAAAATACTGCAATAAAGAGTAATACCGCCCTAAAAATAATACCGCCTTACAGAATAATACCGCCCTAAAGAGTAATACCTCCCTAAAAATAATACCGCCTTACAGAATAATACCGCCCTAAAGAGTAATACCGCCCTAAAAATAATACCGCCTTACAGAATAATACCGCCCTAAAGAGTAATACCGCCCTAAAAATAATACCGCCTTACAGAATAATACCGCCCTAAAGAGTAATACCGCCCTAAAGAATAATACCGCCCTACAGAATACTGCCTTAAAGAATAATACCGCCCTAAAAAGTAATACCGCAAGAAAGAGTAATACCGCCCTAAAGAGTAATACCGCGCTAAAGAATAATACCACCCTAAAGAGTTTTACCACTCTAAAGAGTAATACTGCCCTACAGAGTAATACAGCCCTACAGAATAATAGCATCCTAAAAAATAATACCATCCTAAAAAATAATACCGCCCTGCAGATTAATACCGCCCTACAGAATAATACTACCTTACAGAGTACTACCTCCCTAAAGAGTAGTACTGCCCTGCAAATAATACAGCCTTACAAAATAATTAGTGCCTTACAGAATAATACCACTCAACAGAGTAATACCACCCTAAAGAATAATACCGTCCTAAAGAGTAATACCGCCCTACAGAATAATACCGTCCTAACGAATAATACCGCCCTACAGAATAATACCGCCCTAATGAATAATACCGCCGTACAGAGTAATACCACCTTACAGAGTAATACCACCCTAAAGAGTAATACCGCCCTAATGAATAATACCGCCCTACAGAGTAATACCACCCTAAAGAGTAATACCGCCCTAAAGAGTAATACCGCCCTACAGAGTAATACCGCCCTAAGGAGTAATACTGCCCTAAAAATAATACCGCCTTACAGAATAATACCGCCCTAAAGAGTAATACCGCCCTAAAGAATAATACCGCCCTACAGAATACTGCCTTAAAGAATAATACCGCCCTAAAAAGTAATACCGCAAGAAAGAGTAATACCGCCCTAAAGAGTAATACCACCCTAAAGAGTTTTACCACTCTAAAGAGTAATACTGCCCTACAGAGTAATACAGCCCTACAGAATAATAGCATCCTAAAAAATAATACCATCCTAAAAAATAATACCGCCCTGCAGATTAATACCGCCCTACAGAATAATACTACCTTACAGAGTACTACCTCCCTAAAGAGTAGTACTGCCCTGCAAATAATACAGCCTTACAAAATAATTAGTGCCTTACAGAATAATACCACTCAACAGAGTAATACCACCCTAAAGAATAATACCGTCCTAAAGAGTAATACCGCCCTACAGAATAATACCGTCCTAACGAATAATACCGCCCTACAGAATAATACCGCCCTAATGAATAATACCGCCGTACAGAGTAATACCACCTTACAGAGTAATACCACCCTAAAGAGTAATACCGCCCTAATGAATAATACCGCCCTACAGAGTAATACCACCCTAAAGAGTAATACCGCCCTACAGAGTAATACCACCCTAAAGAGTAATACCGCCCTAAAGAGTAATACCGCCCTACAGAGTAATACCGCCCTACAGAGTAATACCACCAGGAAATTTTACCAAATAATGAATGCTGGAATAAGTTGCATTTTTGCCACTTTTGGAATTTTTTTCAAAACCACAACTTGATCTGCAAAAAAATCAAGTCCTCAAATAACTATGGAGACCAAAAAATATAAGGACATAACTCCTGGAAGACAGGGAGCAAAAAATGAAGGCTCAAAAATGGAAACTTTCCCAATCATTATATCATTAAATACGTCTGGGATAGACGTATATGAAAAGCACATAATTCGGGCAGATGGACCATGAGGTCTATTTATACCACCAGCCTTCTAGGTTTCTTCTGTCCATATATAGTGAGCGCCATCTAGTGGTAGCTCCACATAGACAAAATTGTATCATTTGTGTGATGTAGATGGAAAATGTTGGCAAAGTATTTGGGATGGAGGCGAAGGGGCGGAATTTGTTCATAATGCTCTTCATATTGCGAATATTTCTACATTTACATATGAGATGATGATATATGTTCCATGTACCACAGATGGGAACTATTAGCAGAGAAAATTGAGAAAGAAAAGAAAGAACTGAAGATCATGGAGGAATCTCTGTAAGTGCTTTTATCTCAGGTGGAGATGATATAAAACCTGTCTGCACACACTATATACCTGTCTACACTGATAGTTGTCATTCAGGGTGTGAACGTCATGTCTCCGTCTAGGAGGTTTATAGGACACATGATTCAGATGAATTGTATTTATCTGACCCTGTAATATGGGCACCAGGAGAAATAAAACATGAGCCAGCATTTTTCTATGGCTCCTTCCTTTAGAAAGTCACGAGATATAATTATCAGTATGTATACTCTCTATAGCATAGCCCCTGTCTAGGATCCTGGATTGGGGAAGCTGTCTCAGGAGCTCGGCACATGTCCAATCTGTATCCTGACAGATATGGTTGAATAGTGGAGCAGAGAGCCGTCAGCTCCCCGCACCACCGCACAACCTGTGCTCCCTGCGCTGTCTCAGGTCTGGTGCAGCAGACATAATGATGTCTCTAGATCACGCTTGTAGCATCCAGTCACACAGCATAGAACAGAGCAGCCTGTAGATTTATGCTCATCATGGGAACTGCGCCCTGTGAGTTTTTTGATGTATGGAGCATGGAGAAAACCTTGGGGCATTATACTGTGGGGGCATCATAGCGCAAGAAGGAAGCCTTGGGGCAGCATCCTGTGTGTGGGTGCAACTTTTTGGGGCATCATGTGTAGGGGCATCTTAATGTGTGCGCTGGGGGTATTATCCTATAGGTGGGAATGCATCACTGGGCCATCATGCTGTATGGAGGAGCATCGTGGGGTGTCATCACTGGGCCATCATACTGTATGGAGGAACATCATGGGGTGTCATCACTGCGCCATAATACTGTATGGAGGAACATCGTGGGGTGTCATCACTGGGCCATCATACTGTATGGAGGAGCATCGTGGGGTGTCATCACTGCGCCATAATACTGTATGGAGGAACATCGTGGGGTGTCATCACTGGGCCATCATACTGTATGGAGGAGCATCGTGGGGTGTCATCACTGGGCCATCATACTGTATGGAGGAACATCATGGGGTGTCATCACCGGGCCACCATACTGTATGGAAGAGCATCGTGGGGTGTCATCACTGGGCCATCATAATGTATGAAGGAGTATCGTGGGGTGTCATCACTGGGCCATCATACTGTATGGAGTAACATCATGGGGTGTCATCACTGGGCCATCATACTGTATGGAAGAGCATCGTGGGGTGTCATCACTGGGCCATCATACTGTATGGAGGAGCATCGTGGGGTGTCATCACTGGGCCATCATACTGTATGGAGGAACATCATGGGGTGTCATCACCGGGCCATCATACTGTATGGAAGAGCATCGTGGGGTGTCATCACTGGGCCATCATACTGTATGGAGGAGCATCGTGGGGTGTCATCACTGGGCCATCATACTGTATGGAGGAACATCATGGGGTGTCATCACTGGGCCATCATACTGTATGGAAGAGCATCATGGGGTGTCATCACTGGGCCATCATAATGTATGAAGGAGCATTGTGGGGTGTCATCACTGGGCCTTCATACTGTATGGAGGAGCATCGTGGGGTGTCATCACTGGGCCATCATACTGTATAGAGGGGCATGGAGCATCGTGGGGTGTCATCACTGGGCCATCATAATGTATGAAGGAGCATTGTGGGGTGTCATCACTGGGCCTTCATACTGTATGGGGGAGCGTCGTGGGGTGTCATCACTGGGCCTTCATACTGTATGGAGGAGCATCGTGGGGTGTCATCACTGGGCCATCATACTGTATGGAGGGGCATGGAGCATCGTGGGGTGTCATCACTGGGCCATCATAATGTATGAAGGAGCATTGTGGGGTGTCATCACTGGGCCTTCATACTGTATGGAGGAGCATCGTGGGGTGTCATCACTGGGCCATCATACTGTATGGAGGGGCATGGAGCATCGTGGGGTGTCATCACTGGGCCATCATACTGTATGGAGGAACATCGTGGGGTGTCATCACTGGGCCATCATACTGTATGGAGGAGCATCGTGGGGTGTCATCACTGGGCCATCATACTGTATGGAGGAGCATCGTGGGGTGTCATCACTGGGCCATCATACTGTATAGAGGGGCATGGAGCATCGTGGGGTGTCATCACTGGGCCATCATACTGTATGAAGGAGCATCATGGGGTTTATACTATGGGGGTGGGACATATACGGGGGTATTCTACTGTGATAGACCACTAAGTGCAATCACAACACATTACCTTCTTTTCTGTCGGTCACAGTTGGGGGTGCGATGTAGGAATGTGACACTATAAGAGCACGGGACCCCACATGTAATCATGAGTGCAGAAGAAATAGAAAGTAATTGCCAAAAACCATTCTCATCCCTTCCTTTCTTTAAATATTACAGTTGAAAAGAAAACCCAAAATGTAATTTTTTATTGCAGATTTAGAGTTTATGCATCAAGTAAATATAGGGGGCGCATTACTCAGGGGCCTTAAGTGCAATTTAACCCTTTAATGACGTGACTAATTTTTAACTTTAAGAAACAGTTACTTTTGTTAATAGAACAATAAAGTGTATTGGACTAAGGCCCTTATACATCAAGCTGGTCTTGATGAGGGATGTGGTGGCATCAGACTCTCCTGATCAATGAAGGGGTGTCTGCCTCATCATGAATCAGGGGCATCTGACAAGTGGCGTGCACTTCTGTGTTGCAAAATTTTTACGCAACTCCAAGTTAGACTAAAATATTGTGACTTTTCAATGCGAATTATGCCAGAATTCTGGTTAAATTACTTTGATAAATTTGGGCCTTAGACTGTATAAAAATTGAAAGGGTCCAGTAAAAAACACATTACTTAACCCTCCATCATCCTGAGCTGACAAAGAAGCTGCAGGGAGCGGAAGCTGCTATTACTTAGTGGTGCCCCCTGCAGTCACAATACACCCTGAGTGGTGCAATCGCCCCGATATGTCACCTTTGTCGGATCATTGTGGGTCTGAGGTCGCTGTGATACATTCGCTGTTGTGAAAGCTTTGTTAATACTTTTCTTTTCTTCACTTCTCCTAAAGATGGATCCACAAAATCCTGACTACTCCATCGACTTTCATCCCTGATAGGTTTCCAAAACCTCTGTGGCGTCCGACCCTGGGATCCATCAAGTACGTATGTTATTTCTGGAAATATAACACTATCTGACCAGCCTGATATTTCATACAAGGTTGTGTTTTCTCTGACCCGCTGGTGGAGGACAGTATTTGTAGTGACCCGGCTATTTATTGCTCTCGCCTAACACATAGGATGATCTCTGTTTCATGTCCTATAGGGAGGAGACCCCAGAACAGATGATGGAAGACGCGGTCAACGAGAAGATCGCAGTTCTGTAAGTGCAGATATTCACTGTTAATAGAAGCTATAGATGTGGTCATATAAGAGAAATGGAACGTAGCTGCAACATCACTTACTCTCATCCCTCCCATAACCCATATCAGTCACATTTATGTGGTTTCCCAATATAAAAACATTTGGCTAACAATTGGAAATGGTGCAATGACAGTGATTAGCGGCAGCGGTCATGTGGTTAGTCACTAACTTCATTGCTGCAATACAGGATTTATCATGCCAGCAATGGATCTTTTATTATTTTACACAATTTTCTCCATTTTGGTCTAATTATACAATTCCCGATAATGTTGCTGTCTCACAGTCTCCTGTTGGCTTATGGGACGGTCAGGTTTGGGCAGTCAGTGATCGGGGTCTGTATTCGGACCGCGCTCCACGGAAGTCTGAACTAGGCATTAATGTATCCAAATAAATTGTAGACCCTGCGGACCCCAACCTGCATGGCCGCTACCAGGTAACAGTCAGGGTCAGGTAATCAGGGGGGTCTCCATCTGGATCCAGACATCTGCTTCCCTGGTACTGGGGGCAGATCCTAACGAGTGGTCATTTTACTTCTGGAGAGCCCTTTATCTGTGATGGAAGAAATGGACACATTTTGCTAAGAAAGTTGGAGTGAGAAACTGGGGAATTTCCTGTCTGTCGCGTCCTGAGAACGAATCTTTACAGAACCTAATCCCCCCCGTTACTGCACATTTAGGCTGCGTGCCCACTATGCGTTTTTCAAGCGTTTTTGCCACGGAATTTTCGCAGTGAAAACGCTTAAAAAACGCTCGGTAAAACGTGCCCCATGGTCCCCAATGATAATCCGCATGTGCTGTGCACATGCTGCGGAAATTTCCGCTGCGGATTATCATTGTGGAAAAATACGCAGCATGTCCATTAATTTTGCGGACACGCAGCGTAATTGCCGCCATTGACATGCATTGAAACGCTTAACATCCGTATGTATACATGTATACATGGGGATGTTAATGCGGTTTAATGTGCGGATGGTACCCGGGTTTGGAGAAGATGAGACTCTCTTCCAGACCCAGGTACCATAGAACCTGTTAAAAAAAGAATTTAAAATAAAAAATAAAGATTATACTCACCTTCTGATGGCCCCCGGCCTTCTTCTCCGCTCCGTCTGGTGTGTTGTATGGGTTGCGGTGGTGTGAGGACCTGACATGACGTCATTCAGTCATGTGACAGGTCATGCGACTGCTGATGTCGCGGTCGCGTGACCTGTCACATGACTCAATGACGTCATCGCAGGTCCTTCACACCACCGCGTGCCACCCAACACACCGGACGCATCGCTGAGGAGGCCGAGAGACACCGGAAGGTAAGTATAATCTTTATTTTTTACAATTCTTATTCTTTTTTTTTAACTATTACTTGGTCACACTATATAAATCCATGCATGTTGCATGGATTTATATAGTGTGAACAAGTTGTCAAGCGCTTTTCCAAGTGATGCTAAAATTGCTAGGAAAAGTATTTGATAACCTGCATGCAGAAATGCTGCAAAGACGCTTGACAAACGCTTCTACCTGGCGGGAAAAACCCATGTAAAATCCACATGCGCTTTTCCTGCCAGGGAGAAGCAGAAAAAATATGCAGCATTTCTGCATCGTGGGCACATAGCCTTACATGAGATGATATATGTTTCATGTACTGTAGGGAGAAGACCACTAACATCAACAGGATAAAGAAGAAGAAGAAGACCACCATCAGGAGCAGGTAAGAGCAGAGACTACTGAGCAAACATTCTAGATGACATAATGATAGAGATGATTCCTGACCACCGTATATACCTGACTGCAGGGCCGGCTCCAGGTTTTTCTGGGCCCCGGGCGAAAGAGTCTCAGTGGGCCCCTTTAACACATACCACGATTCATGATGCAGAGAAATATATATATATAGTACAATGCAAAGATTTCACTTCTTACATTACATGAGTGATATCTATTGTAAATTCCACAATAGCTCAGAAACCAGTGAATCGCTCCACACAGAATAGTGGCCCCCATATAAGGCTCCATACGGAATTCTGGCCCCCATATAACGCTTCATAAGGAATACTGGCCCCCATATAAGGCCCCATGCATATACTGACCCCCATATAAGGCTCCATGCGGAATACTGACCCCCATATAAGGCTCCATGTGGAATACTGACCCCAATATAAGGCTCCATGCGGAATACTGACCCCCATATAAGGCTCCATGCGGAATACTGGCCCCCATATAACGCTCCACACAGGATACTGGTCCCCTTATAAAGCTCCATACAGGATACTGGCCCCCATATAACGCTCCATACAGGATACTGGTCCCCTTATAAAACTCCATACAGGATACTGGCCCCCATATAACGCTCCATACAGGATACCGGTCCCCTTATAACGCTCCATACAGGATACCGGTCCCCTTATAACGTTCCATACAGGATACTGGCACCCATATAATGCTGCATGCAGGCTGTTAACCACCACATAATGCCCCATACAGGCTGTCCCCCCCTTATAATGCTCCATGCAGGCTGTTACCCCCCACATAATGCCCCATACAGGCCCCCCCCTTTTAATGCTCCATGCAGGCTGTTACCCCCCACATAATGCCCCATACAGGCTGCCCCCCCTTATAATGCTCCATGCAGGCTGTTCCCCCCCACATAATGCACTATGCAGGCTGCCCCCCCTTTATAATGCCCCATGCAGGCTGTTCCCCCCCACATAATGCTCCATGCAGGCTGTTCCCCCCCACATAATGCACTATGCAGGCTGCCCCCCCCTTTATAATGCCCCATGCAGGCTGTTCCCCACCTTATAATGCCCCATGCAGGATGTCACCCCCCTCTTTATAATGCCCCATGCAGGATGTCCCCCCCTCTCTTTATAATGCTCCATGCCTCCATACATTAAAAAAAAAAAAAATCAAATACTCACCTCCCTTCTCCTCACCTGCTACCTGCTGCCCGCTGCCCGCTGCTTGGGTCCGAACTCCAGCGTTGTCGGCGTCTTCCCCCTCAGCGCTCCCTGTGACGGCTCAGGGGAGGGTGTGGTGTAAAGACGTGACTGCGCCCTCTGACCTGAGACGTCACAGGGAGCGCAGAGCAGGAAGACAGCTGATCTGCGAAGGCACGGGGAGAGGTAAGTATCCAGCTGCCGGGGCCCTGAGCAAGCGGCGGAGAAGGGCGGGTGCTGACACCGCTCTCCTCCGCCCATAGCCCAGCGGGGTGCGCGACTGCCAGTGGGCCCCTCTGCCTGCTCAGGGCCCCGGCATTTGCCCGGGTGCGCCGGGTGCTGACGCCGGCCCTGCCTAACTTTACAGACAGCGGCCATTTATTGTCACCACTCACACATCTTATATACCTGACTGCACAGACAGCGGCCATTTATTGTCACCGCTCACACATCCTATATACCTGACTGTACAGACAGCGGCCATTTATTGTCACCACTCACACATCCTATATACCTGACTGTACAGACAGCCGCCATTTATTATCACCACTCACACATCTTATATACCTGACTGTACAGACAGCTGCCATTTATTGTCACCGCTCACACATCCTATATACCTGACTGCACAGACAGCGGCCATTTATTGTCACCGCTCACACATCTTATATACCTGACTGCACAGACAGCGGCCATTTATTGTCACGGCTCACACATCTTATAAACCTGACTGCACAGACAGCGGCCATTTATTGTCACCACTCACACATCTTATATACCTGACTGCACAGACAGCGGCCATTTATTGTCACGGCTCACACATCTTATAAACCTGACTGCACAGACAGCGGCCATTTATTGTCACCACTCACACATCTTATATACCTGACTGCACAGACAGCGGCCATTTATTATCACCACTCACACATCTTATATACCTGACTGTACAGACAGCGGCCATTTATTATCACCGCTCACACATCTTATATACCTGACTGTACAGACAGCGGCCATTTATTGTCACCACTCACACATCTTATATACCTGACTGCACAGACAGCGGCCATTTATTGTCACCACTCACACATCTTATATACCTGACTGCACAGACAGCGGCCATTTATTATCACCACTCACACATCTTATATACCTGACTGTACAGACAGCGGCCATTTATTATCACCGCTCACACATCTTATATACCTGACTGCACAGACAGCGGCCATTTATTGTCACCACTCACACATCTTATATACCTGACTGCACAGACAGCGGCCATTTATTATCACCACTCACACATCTTATATACCTGACTGTACAGACAGCGGCCATTTATTGTCACCACTCACACATCTTATATACCTGACTGCACAGACAGCGGCCATTTATTGTCACCACTCACACATCTTATATACCTGACTGCACAGACAGCGGCCATTTATTGTCACCACTCACACATCTTATATACCTGACTGCACAGACAGCGGCCATTTATTGTCACCACTCACACATCTTATATACCTGACTGCACAGACAGCGGCCATTTATTATCACCACTCACACATCTTATATACCTGACTGCACAGACAGCGGCCATTTATTGTCACCACTCACACATCTTATATACCTGACTGCACAGACAGCAGCCATTTATTATCACCGCTCACACATCTTATATACCTGACTGTACAGACAGCGGCCATTTATTGTCACCACTCACACATCTTATATACCTGACTGCACAGACAGCGGCCATTTATTGTCACCACTCACACATCTTATATACCTGACTGTACAGACAGCGGCCATTTATTGTCACCACTCACACATCTTATATACCTGACTGTACAGACAGCGGCCATTTATTGTCACCACTCACACATCTTATATACCTGACTGTACAGACAGCGGCCATTTATTATCACCGCTCACACATCTTATATACCTGACTGCACAGACAGCGGCCATTTATTATCACCACTCACACATCTTATATACCTGACTGCACAGACAACGGCCATTTATTGTCACCGCTCACACATCTTATATACCTGACTGCACAGACAGCGGCCATTTATTATCACCACTCACACATCTTATATACCTGACTGCACAGACAGCGGCCATTTATTGTCACCACTCACACATCTTATATACCTGACTGTACAGACAGCGGCCATTTATTGTCACCACTCACACATCTTATATACCTGACTGCACAGACAGCGGCCATTTATTGTCACCACTCACACATCTTATATACCTGACTGCACAGACAGCGGCCATTTATTATCACCACTCACACATCTTATATACCTGACTGTACAGACAGCGGCCATTTATTGTCACCACTCACACATCTTATATACCTGACTGCACAGACAGCGGCCATTTATTGTCACCACTCACACATCTTATATACCTGACTGTACAGACAGCGGCCATTTATTGTCACCACTCACACATCTTATATACCTGACTGTACAGACAGCGGCCATTTATTGTCACCACTCACACATCTTATATACCTGACTGTACAGACAGCGGCCATTTATTATCACCGCTCACACATCTTATATACCTGACTGCACAGACAGCGGCCATTTATTATCACCACTCACACATCTTATATACCTGACTGCACAGACAACGGCCATTTATTGTCACCGCTCACACATCTTATATACCTGACTGCACAGACAGCGGCCATTTATTATCACCACTCACACATCTTATATACCTGACTGCACAGACAGCGGCCATTTATTGTCACCACTCACACATCCTATATACCTGACTGCACAGACAGCGGCCATTTATTATCACCACTCACACATCTTATATACCTGACTGCACAGACAGCGGCCATTTATTATCACCACTCACACATCTTATATACCTGACTGTACAGACAGCAGCCATTTATTATCACCACTCACACATCTTATATACCTGACTGCACAGACAGCGGCCATTTATTGTCACCACTCACACATCTTATATACCTGACTGCACAGACAGCGGCCATTTATTGTCACCGCTCACACATCTTATATACCTGACTGCACAGACAGCGGCCATTTATTGTCACCGCTCACACATCTTATATACCTGACTGCACAGACAGCGGCCATTTATTGTCACCACTCACACATCTTATATACCTGACTGTACAGACAGCGGCCATTTATTATCACCACTCACACATCTTATATACCTGACTGTACAGACAGCGGCCATTTATTATCACCACTCACACATCTTATATACCTGACTGCACAGACAGCGGCCATTTATTGTCACCACTCACACATCTTATATACCTGACTGTACAGACAGCGGCCATTTATTGTCACCACTCACACATCTTATATACCTGACTGTACAGACAGCGGCCATTTATTTATTGCACTCAATATCATAGGATCTCTGGAAATGGAGGATGTTTTCTTAACACTAATGTTACCTTGTTTCTATCTATTTTTTTAGGCTTCGATGCTTCTTCTTCCATTTCTGTTGTTTCAATATCTAAAACAGTGAGTATACAAGATCCTTTCTGTACATGTCACCCCCAGGTCTCACCATCAGTTTGTTATATGCCCACCACCAGGTCTCATCGTCATTCTGTAATATGTCCAACCCCAGGTCTCACCGTCATTCTGTAATATATCCACCCCCAGGTCTTACCGTCATTCTGTTATATGTCCACCCCCAGGTCTTACTGTCATTCTATAATATGTCCACCCCCAAGTCTCACCATCATTCTGTAATATGTCCATCCCCCAGGTCTCACCATCATTCTGTAATATGTCCACCCCTGGTCTCACCATCATTCTGTAATATGTCCATCCCCCAGGTCTCACCATCATTCTGTAATATGTCCACCCCTGGTCTCACCGTCATTCTATAATATGCCCACCACCAGGTCTCACCATCATCCTGTAATATGTCCACCCTCAGGTCTCATCGTCATTCTGTAATATGTCCAACCCCAGGTCTCACCGTCATTCTGTAATATGTCCACCCCCAGGTCTTACCATCATTCTGTTATATGTCCACCCCCAGGTCTTACTGTCATTCTATAATATGTCGACCCCCAAATCTCACCATCATTCTGTAATATGTCCATCCCCCAGGTCTCACCATCATTCTGTAATATGTCCACCCCTGGTCTCACCATCATTCTGTAATATGTCCACCCCAGGTCTTACCATCTTTCTGTTATATGTCCACCCCCAGGTCTTACTGTTATTCTATAATATGTCCACCCCCAGGTCTCACCATCATTCTGTAATATGTCCACCACCAGGTCTTACCGTCATTCTGTAATCTGGTTTTCTTGTGCATCATCTTTAGAAGAGGCTTCCTTCTGAGCCAACAGACATGCAGAAAAATTTGATGCAGTGTATGATCTGAGCACTGACAAGCTGACCCCCCACCACTGTAACCTCTGCAGCAATGCTGACAGCATTTGTATGTCTATTTTGAAAAGACAACCTCTCGATATAACGCTGATCACTTGCACTCAACTTCTTTGGTTCACCATTGCGAGGCCAGTTCTGAGTGGAACCTGTCTTGTTAAACTGCTGTCTGGTCTTGGCCAGCGTGCTGCACCTCTCTTTCAGGGTTTTGGCAATTGTCTTATAGCCTAGGCCATCTTTATATAGAGCAACAATTCTTTTTTTCAGATCCTCAGAGTTCTTTGCCATGAGGTGCCATGTTGAACTTCCAGTGACCTGTATGAGAGAGTGTGACAGCGATGACACCAAATTTACTACATCTGCTCCCCATTCACACCTGAGACCTTGCAACACTAATGAGCCACATGACACTGGGGAGGGAAAATGCCTCATTGAGCACAATTTGGCCATTTACACTTAGGGGTGTACTCACTTTTGTGATGCACTGTAGGTCCTTAGGATAGCTCATCAATATCTTGTGACTGAAATGCGCTTTAACAATATTGTTCGTTATATCTCCACTCTATATAGGAAAATGCCGCTTACCACCTCGGCAACAACATCAGCCTTTACTACTTCGGCAGCAACACCAGCCTTTACTACTTCGGCAGCAACACCAGCCTTTACCACTTCGGTAGCAACACCAGCATTTACCACCTTGGAAATACCAGCCTTTACCACCTTGGCATCACCACCAGCCTTTACCACCTTGACATCACCATCAGCCTTTACCACCTTGGCATCACCACCAGCCTTTACCACCTCAGCATCACCACCAGCCTTTACCACCTCAGCATCACCACCAGCCTTTATCAACTCGGCATCACCACCAGCCTTTACCACCTCGGCATCACCACCAGCTTTTACCACCTAGGTATCACCACCAGTCTTTACCACCTGGGCATCACCACAAACCTTTAACACCTCGGCATCACCACCAGCCTTTATCACCTCGGCATCACCACCAGCTTTTACCACCTGGGCATCACCAAAAGCCTTTACCACCTCGGCATCACCACCAGCCTTTACCACCTCGGCATCACTACCAGCCTTTACCACCTGGGCATCACCCCCAGACTTTACTACCTCGGCATTACCACCAGCCTTTACTACCTGGGCATCACCACCAGCCTTTACCACCTGGGCATCACCACCAGCCATTACCACCTCAGCATCAACATCAGCCTTTACCACCTGGGCATCACCACCAGCCTTTACCACCTCGGCATCACCACCAGCCTTTACCACCTGGGCATCACCACCAGCCATTACCACCTCGGCATCACCACCAGCCTTTACCACCTGGGCATCACCACCAGCCTTTACCACCTCGGCATCACCACCAGCCTTTACCACCTTGGCATCATCACCAGCCTTTACCACCTCGGCATCACTACCAGCCTTTACCACCTCGGCATCACTACCAGCCTTTACCACCTGTGCATCACCACCAGCATTGGCCACTTCGGAATCACCACCAGCCTTTGCCACTTGTGCATCACTACCAGCCTCTGCCACCTCGGCAGCAACACCAGCCTCTGCCACCACGGCAGCAACACCAGCCTCTGCCACCTCGGCAGCAACACCAGCCTCTGCCACCACGGCCGCAACACCAGCCTCTGCCACCTCGGCAGCAACACCAGCCTTTGCCACCTCGTCAGCAGACCAAGAGGTTGTCCAACCAGTTTTATATATTTTTTTATTTATGACACCCCAATAAATTGTATTGTACTCTACCCTTCATTCCTCTTTAATTTCACTTCATTTTCTGCACCCTTTTTGTTTACATGCTGCTCTCCAGACTGGGAAACTCCCTGTGACCTTTTTTCTAATCTCACAACCAGAACTGGCACTGTCTGGCTCAGTTGTGCAGCACTGTCTGGCTCAGTTGTGCAGCACTGTCTGGCTCAGTTGTGCAGTACTGCCTGGCTCAGTTGTGCAGCACTGTCTGGCTCAGTTGTGCAGCACTGTCTGGCTCAGTTGTGCAGCACTGCCTGGCTCAGTTGTGCAGCACTGTCTGGCTCAGTTGTGCAGTACTGCCTGGCTCAGTTGTGCAGCACTGTCTGGCTCAGTTGTGCAGCACTGCCTGGCTCAGTTGTGCAGTACTGCCTGGCTCAGTTGTGCAGCACTGTCTGGCTCAGTTGTGCAGTACTGCCTGGCTCAGTTGTGCAGCACTGTCTGGCTCAGTTGTGCAGCACTGCCTGGCTCAGTTGTGCAGCACTGTCTGGCTCAGTTGTGCAGCACTGTCTGGCTCAGTTGTGCAGCACTGCCTGGCTCAATTGCGCAGCACTGCCTTCTGCCCGCCTAATACGCAGCATTGTCTGTTAGTAATCTGCCCCAGCACTGACCACATTCATTCCAGCTTTGGCGCTGACTGAGCAGTGATCCTGTGCTTTCATCTGTGGCAGTGCAGCACCGATCACTACACCTCACACCACATCCACAATGGTGATAGTCATCACATGTCCCCAGGGGTATAATGTTTGCGGTCACAGAAAGTGTGACTGGGCGCCTGCTGAAGCCAGTGTCTACTTCAGTTGGATATGCACCCGGATGCACAATCAGCTGAAGTGTGTTACAGCGCAGAGACCTGCTGGGTCCTTGCACTGCAAAACAGACCGTCGCCCAGAGACCAGCAGCTGAGGTTGGCGTGCCAGGCATAGATGTCGCATGGCAGTGACGTTACCCTACACACACAGTCTGGCCTATGCTGGGGCTACACCATGTTTGGTCACAACATGGGTCAAGCTGCCAAACTTCGCTCTATGCCGCTGCTACATGGTAACGCGATGCCGGCGAGTAGGGTCACATTGTGAACCCCGCAGTGGTGTGACAAGTCCTGATTTTTTTAATCTGCTTGTTGCGGTACGTAGGGGACGTAATGTGACCCTATTCACTTTATTTCTGCCGCTAAGTCATGTAGCAGAAGCTTACAGTGATTATGCTGCACAACCTGCGCCATGGCCAAATCACTGTGTAACCAGCATTATACAGTATATAATAGTGTAATGTAGAGCTGAATAACCAGATTCACAGGACTCCATGGGAATCGGATCAGGGACATGCAAAGTTATTCAGTCAGAAATAGTTGCCATTGTTTTAAGTGCCACATACATCCAAGATACTTAAGTCTGAATACCAGCCGAAGAAGTGTGCAAGTTTTACAATAGATCCTGCTGATGGATTGGTCGAGTTTGTATAATATATGACGCTTGTCTGCAGTTATTGTTTTACATATAAAAATTGCAACTGCACGAATAAGGATGGATATAGATATATATTTATTTATAGTGATGTACGGCAATAAAATGGTGGCACTCCAGACGTGAGATAGTGAAAAAAATGATCTTTATTCCCCCATGTTTGTGCAACATTTCAGCTGTTCAAACTGTGAGTCTTTCTCAAGCCATGAACATTATACTGTATATAGGGTACACTGCATAATCAGTGATTAGTGATGAGCGAGCACTAAAATGCTCAGTGTCATAGAAATATTAAGGATCTCTCTCTCCCCTTAAATCCCTCACCCCCCCTCCTCCACACTGTTTGTCAGAGTAGCAGAGCTGACAATCTACAAAGCTGTCTGTATGCAAATTTACAGACACAGGAGAAGTGGCTAATAGGCAAATGCCATTTCAAAGAGAGATGGCAAACCCAATTAACATTTGAGTGTACTTTCCAGTGGCACAGGCCTGTGATAAATATACACCTGGGTGAGGAGGATGCAGCTCGTTTAGGCTTCAAGCACCACTCACAATAGCCAGCTGCAAACTCCAGGCTTTTAGGCACGAAATATTGAATATTGGAAGTTCCATAATTCTGATAATAATAGGACACATATTTTTAGTGGCAGAGTTAGCTAAGGAGCAATATGATTATTTTTCCGTAGCTGCGAGCCCCTCCGGTGAGCTGTGGCCAAAAGTACCAGAATAACGGACCGCAGCTATGCCATGTGTAGTCTCTAAGGAAAGGTAAATTCGTAACAAAGAATATGGCATTACTTGCAAGCTTCTGTGATCAACCAGCGATAAGTTATTGCGGAAGTCAGATATTTTAATAAAAATATGAAGGCTGGAGCCCAGCCCACATGATGTCATCACAAGGGGTGTATTAGCAGGTTCCCCCCTTCAACATAAAACACCCAGCCAAGGGTGGGTCAGTACTCATGCCGGGAGTTAGATATATATTTTCTAAGCACGGGTCCCATTCGATAACGGCCAGAATTGGAGCGCCTCCCCTTCAGTTAGACTGAATCGTCTCTGCGATCTGTTGAGTAAGTTCTTCTATTAATCCTTTTTATTTTGTGTAACTGTATATTTTGTACTGTAAATGTCTCCTTTCGTAAAACCTTTTGTATATTTTACATAAACACTGCCTCCCTTTTGGATTAAATATAAAATGTAAAAGTCCTGTTTATTTTGCTCTGTAATTGTTCCTCCCCCGAAGCCATATACACTACCAGAAAGCAGGCGTCAGATCAGGCCTGTATTATATTTCAAATATGGTCGGTGGTGTCAGCGAATAATCATAATTGGGCTATTGTGAGGCTGGCAGTGACCGTACTGGGGCGTATACACATATTCTAAGTGTTGGAATCCGGAGGTGTGTACACCATACACTCTGCCCGCTTGCCGATAGCTAAGTAGTGAATAATTGGGATCTTGTGTGTGCGAATCCCTAACAAATCCTGACAAAGTGACGGTAGCGGTGGGATATTGTGTGATCTTCCCGGTGTCGTAGCTGTCGCTCCTGACATTCGGGTACTCAATGCTCGAATCGAGCAAATTGAAATGCTCAGGTACTTGACCCAAGCAAAGAGCCCAATGTAGGACTTTGGGAAACTAGAGCATTTTTCCACCCTTCCCCCCGGCAGTCTGCAGGAGGCCTAAAAATTGTCGAAATCGATGGGAACAGTGCTCAAATGGCATGGGAACAGCATAGAGAAGACCACTGGAAGCATCTCTGACTCCCAGGTCACAACATACAAAAAGGAAACCAAAATGGATTTTCCTCGGAAAAATGTTAAAGAACATCCTTTCCAGGATATATAAGGCAAAATAAATAAGCAAAAACAAGAATGCTCATCCTCACCTTGGACTTTGTTCACATGTAGCGTTTTTGATGTGTTTTTGCACTTTTGCATTGCTTTCAATGGTGAAAAATACATTCACCAGTAAATGTAATTTTAACATTTTAATACCTTATCTGGCCATGTGTGTGAGAAACATGATCAGACACATTCTGTTTCATTTATGAAGGAGGAACTCTGAAATTCACAAAGACTATCTTTATAGGGCCATCAGGCGGCCCTTACTATTCTCAAAGGGCCAGCAGTCGGCCCTCACCATTGTTAGAGAGCCATTAGCCTGCTATGCTTTGTTGTTCCCATTATTAACAAGTGGGTCTCCTATACTGTTAGTGCGTATGCAGTGACTGCAAGGGCTGCCAAAAATTTGGACACACCCCAATTCCCCATTGAAGAGACATAGAGGAGGGCCTCAGTAAAAAAAATGTTCCCATTATAAGGAGTTGGTCTCAGTAAAAAAAAATATTCCCATTATAAAGGAATGGGTCTCCTATAGTGTCTGCAAAGGCTGCCTAAATTTGGGAAAAACCCAATACAAATTTACAGACACATAGAGTTGTGCCTCAGTAACGACATGTTCCCCTTAGAAATTATCTGTTCTGCAATACAGTTTGTAAGGCAGCGCTATTCATCATGCTGAGGGGCACTCGCTTCACCGGGTCAATTAAATCACACATGCAACGTCTTTCCGGTATTTCACAATCCAGCTGTTTATTACTTTTCATAAATCGCTCATAACATATTCCATCTCAGTGGCTCGCTGACATATTACACATATAATGTCCAAGAGCCTTTCCAGTGACAGATATGTCCACTTGGCTCCAGATACAGCCTTCAGCAAGGTAACAATATCAATGTCCACATCAAGCAGCGTTTTTACCTTCGCCGGGTTTTAGCTGCTTCTCTCAGCTCGGTTCTGCCACTGCTGTGGCTTTAAGGTTCACCAAACGTGGTCTCCAGGCCTCGTACCTTCCAAGGCTACTGGTATGTTTACACACATAACATCCAGCCTCTGCCTTCCAGGACTCTTGCCTTCCAAGCCTCTTGCCTTCCAAGGCTACTGGGATCCCCCCCACACACAGGGATCCAGCCTGTGCCTTTCAGGCTTCACCAGGCCTCTCTTGGCCTCTCTCTCTAGGTCTCTCTCTCTAGCCTCTCCAGGCTAATGGTGTCCCACACACAGGGAACAGGCCTCACGCCTTTCACCCCCATTTCAAAAGCACCAGGATTTATATATCCTTCAGTGCACACAGGACCTGTGATGATGTCACAGTCATGTAATTAGTCCTTCTGTGTACACAGGACCTGTGATGATGTCACAGTCATGTGATCAGTCACCTGAGGGAGAGGTACATGGTCAGCCAGAACACATCCCCTGGACCATTACAGTAATGCCGCCAGCCGCTGCATTACATATCCCCCCCTCTGTTCAAACTTGTGGGGTTGAACACATAATATACACAATCACATTATAACCCACAGTTCACACAGAGACCATGTACTTGACAATTGCGCAGCTCAGCCCCTGGAACATTAGTAATCGACATTAGCCCATTCCTTAGGGACCTACCATCTGTCATTGTCACTGACTTTGTCAAGTCACATTTCCGGGTCGGAACCTTGTCAGACCTCCCCCGCTCCCAGCAGTCAGTCGTAACCTTGTCAGACCTCCCCCGCTCCCAGCGGTCAATACAGCAGTGTGACTCACATGCCCTTGTATCTAAGGTCCGGTCCGACTCCGTACTGTCCCGTACTCTATTGGGTCGTTTGTATGGGCCTCTCAGACCCGAGTTACTGGAGGTCTCACTACCTCTAAACCCACGCCCACTACTCTCAGGACATCTTGAAAGGTCTCTAACTTCTACTGTAGCCGTTCTATTATTTGAAGGGCCATCTCTCTGTCTGGTCTCACAATTTATAGACGGCTGCTATCTTCTGCTGCTCAGGCGATTTTGTCTTTCCACTAGCAGTCTAGCGAGATTCAACTGTTCTACTTCTCGCAGGTAGGTCACTCGGTATTCCATCAGCATGCGTATATATGCAAGATTTTCTTCCTTTCCTACAGCGGAGAATGACACCATGCCGTCTTCATCTGGTATCCAGTCCTGACGATCACGTGGACTGCTTACTTTCATCACACCAGACTTCTTTACCATCCTTTGCATGGTTCGGCCATTTCTCCCAATGAGCTTTCTTTCCAGAGTCTGAGGAACCCAGATGACCTCTTCACGCAGACTTTGAGCTTTTCTCATAAGCTCTAGTTGTCTAATGGCTTGTTCCGTCTTCAACCGGACAAACCGCTTTGTGCGAATACATCGCCAGTGCATGTCACTTAAGATAGCCACCCTCTTCACTGTGACTTCTGTTGTGGACAGGACCACCAGTTGTTTAGCTTCTGAGGTCGAGTACACCTTACAGGCTCCCACGGCTTTCTTAAACTCTTCATGCACGGACTCACTGGTGCATTCTTCTCTCAAATCCTCGGGTACATCTATGAGGCACTTGTACCGAGAGGTTTCTGTCTCACCAGTGGTCTCCAAACGATCATCTGGCTCAGGTTTCAGGGGCAACTGACTTTCAGCTTCTTCACCCTGTATGCTTCACCTGAGCTTACTCACCGCTACAAATTCAAGAATTTTCATCTTGACCACTTCCATTTCATACTTATCTTCTGTTAACACTCTCTTAGCTCTCCTCAGGTCCCCCTTCTCATGGTATTAAGGAGTAAGTGCAACTTGTTTGCCCTTTTACTTCTCCAAGGAGGCCTCGTTCACTGGGTGATACTTTGCCAGGCGACCTATGAGCTCGAAAACTTCTTCCTCTAGCTCAGCTACTCACCTCTCTGCAACCCATCTCTGAAGCTCTTCTGGCTTCAACTGCTCCTTTAACAGTAGAGTTCTCTCAGACCTCTCTGTCTCCAATGTGCCCACTCGGCTCTTGACAGCCAGTCTCTCAAGCTTCTCTTGCTTCAAATTGGCTTGTAGCGACTCCTTGAGCTACTTAATGTCGGCTTTTACATCCACCAAATCACCCAAGCTCGCATTATTCAAAGAGGCATTTGCTTCATACCTCCCTTCTCCGATAGACTCCTCCATCCTGCAGAATCTATCCTTAAGGCACGTCTCTGCCCTCTGGAGATTATCACAGAACGTCTGCAGCTCCTTCACTTGAGCTTCCAGTCCCGGTATCTTTCTGCGGAGATCATCATTCTCATCACAGGTGTCCTGCAGAGTGGTCTCAATCACTTGGCGCATGTGCTCTGCCTCAGCCTTATCAACCTCTAGTTTTTTCTTAACCTTGAGGAGATCCTCTAGCCGCTCCTTCTCCTGCATTAGAGGCTTTACTTGGTCCTGGAATTGCTGCAGCTCCCTCATGAGTTCACCATACTCCTTCTTGGATTCACACAGCTCCCGGTTGAACTGTTCATGCAGTTGTTCTAGATCTTGATCATGTCCAGAAACTTCATCCTGCAGTGCTCCTTTTAAGACAGATAGCTCCCTATCCCTCTGGAGTAGACCCTCATCCAGCCTTTGCTTCTCCTGCCTCAGCTCTACCCGTACCAGGGAGAAGCGATCTTTCATCTCTCACAGCTCATCTTCATACTCTGCTTTGTCAAGCGTCAACTGAAAAACCTCCTCTTTATTTTTCTGGAACATTTCCTTCAGTTCTCGCTGCAAGTTCCTCACTGCCTGGTATATTTTCTGCCGTTCAGACTCCAGGCTCAGCACGTTCTCCAGGTTTTCCCTTAGTTGCTGTGACGCACCCAGGGGATGGGGACGACTCAGCGCCCGGGCCTTGTTGCTGGTTTCGGGGATGCCGCGGTGGCCGGCTCCCGGGGCCGTACCCTGGGGTCACTCTTAAAAGCAAGGAATTGGGAAAGGTGTATGGGAAAGGGGAAATTGTTCGTGACGCCACCCGGGGTGTCTGGTGAGGTGAGGATCACCAGCGCTGCTACAGTCCTCTGAGGCCAGTGATCAGGCAGCTTAGTTGGTACAGCTCCCCACAGGTGGAGCGGGGCCTCAGGGCAGTGTAGGAGAAGGAATGCAGGACAGAGGGGACCCAGCCGGGTCGGAAGAAGAATAGGCACACTCACAACAGTTCAATTCAGTACCTTTACTGGTGGTGTTTTCAGGCACGATCCAAGGCACTGTAGGGCGAAGGGTGCATTTCAGGACTCTCCCCAGTGAGCAGGTGTGGGGCCTCCTGTTTCTTGCTTTTTCCTGATAAGCTTATGACCTGCCTGGAGCTAGGCCTAACTTGGTCTCTGTCTTGCACCTGCTGACCTGGTGGTAGGGCCTTCTGTTGGAGAACACACTCCCTGGTCTATTGGGCCTCAGTGACTCCTGACCCTGGTATATCAATCAGCTTTTGGTGTTCCTGGGACATGTAGTTCGTCAGGGGTTCCAGTAGTTTCTGCTGATCGTAGAGATCCCTGCAGACGCAGACCCGGTGTCCGGTATGTGGTCTTGGAGTAAGCTGGCTAAGCTCCTCTGCCCCCTATGTAGCTCGCTTACTCCACTTGCCTTTGGCCGCCCTCGGGACCCTCACTAGGCTTCACACTGGCAGTAGGCCTCACTACTCTTCACCGCTCTTACGGCGTCGGCACGCCTTGGGCTCACTAACTGAGTTCCCTGAGTCTGAGCTGGACTGACTTTAGACTGCAGACGAGACAGCCTCCCAGACTAGACTGGCTGCCTAGCTCCTTACAGACTTGACTTCAGACCAGACTGAACTGCCTAGCTCCACCTTCCCTTTTTATATCCCTATCCGGGCTCCCTCTGGTGGTCTGAGGTGGAAGGTGGAGATGTGTGAATGCTACGAGGGCCACTTGTGGAGGAATCCGTCCATGCACCCCTCTAGGATCTGTGGCACCAATGCGCAGCGGGGCGCCACATTCCCCCCTAGCAAAGCTCAGTACTCCCGGACTGAAGTACTTTTTATATCAACAATACAATAACTCTTCCCTTTATGGGAGGCACTTTGCTTGAACATTACATATAAAACATTATAAATAATAAATAGATATATACATTTCGATAAGCAACCCCAGAATTCTAGTCTCTTCAGGTGAGGTTCCCCGACAGGATGTCCATCTCACAGGGTAGAGTACTTGGTAGCTTGAGGGAAATGTCCAAAGCAAACCCTTCACGTAGGCCCTGGGGTGGCTGCAGGGCATTGCGATCCTGAGTTGGACCTCCGTTTGTGCCACACCAGACAGGTTTTTCTTCTGAGGTCACCTAAGGGGGCACTCGAGGGAGTGCAATTATTTACAAGAAGCAGTTTTTGGGCTGCACATTGTCTTCAGCCACAAAGTTCTTTATGTACCCTTACGGGTAACTAGAGATAACAAGGGAAGTGTCCATATCACTTAGATTGTCCATTATAAGGCAAAACACAAGTTAATAAATACATATACAGGAAAATAAACAAGACAATACCCCAGGGGCAACTATCTACACTGTCAGAGTTTCCTTCCTTACTCTCTGTATCTGACAGGGGTCTGACCTCGTGTGCTACGTGTCGACCTACGTGGTACTGGGATGCGTGAGGCACTAGTGTTTGCACTACCTCCCATTCTGTCAGTTCTAAGTGTTGGGGAACTGCAGGGTTGCCTTAACCTCTCTACTGGACTGGCAAGTATACCATTGGCTGGGCCTACTTGCTCTGCTCCAACCGGGGATCCTTCTTCCCGGGATTTTTCTTGAGCAGGCTCTTCTGAAGCACTTACAGACTCTACTTGCTGTGGAGGGTCTTCTGGCTGTTGAAAGAAGTGGATCACAGGTATTATTACTGCTCCTCCTAGTTGAGGCCAATCTGCCGGGAAATCTCCTAAGTCAGTATGGAGTACTGCTTCTTTAGCAGGACCGGCTCCAGGTTTTTCTGGGCCCCGGGCGAAAGAGTCTGAGTGGGCCCTTTTAACACATACACGATTCATGATGCACAGATACGGCGGAGAAATATATATATAGTACACAGGGCCCAGCCTGCCACCTTATCCTTCACATATGCAGACATGCGCACGCACACACACACGGTACGCAGACATGCGCACGCACACACACACGGTACGCAGACATGCGCACGCGCACACGGTACGCAGACATGAGCACGCACACACACGGTACGCAGACATGCGCACGCACACACGGTACGCAAACATGGGCACGCGCACGCACACACGGTACGCAGACATGCGCACGCACGGTGCGCAGACATGTGCACGTACGGTACGCAGACATGCGCACGCACACACACGTTACGCAGACATGCGCAAGCACACAGACGGTACGCATACATGCGCACGCACACACACGGTACGCAGACATGCGCACGCACACACACGGTACGCAGACATGCGCATGCACACACACGATACGCAGACATGCGCACGCACACACACGGTATGCAGACATATGCACACACGGTACGCAGACATATGCATGCACACATGGTACACAGATATGTAGACATACACACATTTTTACACAAATTCTTAAAAACATATATAAAACAGACAAATATATATACACAGTCATACACACTGACATTCACATACATGCACTCACACAGACCCATTACAAATATTTTTAATATGGGGATAGGGGAAGCCTCACTCACCTGTCCCCGGTCCAGTGTCCTCTCCAGCAGCTCCTCAGGTATGGGGCAGTGCAGGGCCCCCGGCGTGTCACAGACATCATGGCCCTGGACCATCAGAGGGGCCCACTTGCGGTCGGGTCCGGGCCGCTCCCCCCCATCTGTGCAGGACCTCCGACGGTGTTTGATTGCCGGCACTCCCCCAGACATGGCCATGCGCTGTGCGGCTGTGTCTGCTAGTAATGACGTGGCAGGGGCGACACACAAGCACAATTAAAGGTGCAGTGCCGTCGACCCTGCCGTGTCATTACTAGCAGACACAGCCGCACAGCGCGCGGCCATGTCTGGGGGAGTGCCGGCAATCAAGCAGCGCCTGCGTCACTGAACAGATGCCGAGGAAGCGGCCAGTGCCCCGACAGTGAGTGGGCGGTGGGCCCCGACAGTGAGTGGGCGGTGGGCCCCTCTGATTTTCCAGGGCCTCGGCACTTGCCCGGGTACGCCGGGTGCTGACGCCGGCCCTGTTCTTTAGGCTCCTCCGGTACGGTGAGAGGCACTTCTTCTTTGGGCTTTAGCAGGTCTGGACACAACTTCAGATTTTCTCTAGATACCGTTGCAGTCGTTATTCCTCCGTCTTTGCTAATCAAACAGGTCTTCTTGTTATCAAATCTTGAATTTAACACAGTGTAGGGTTCTCTCTCCCACTGGTCATCAAGTTTGAGGTTTCTCCTTTTCCACTTTAACACCACTTCTCCTGGTGTGAAGGGTTCTGCAGGCGCACTTTTATTGTAGTGGGCTTCCTGCTTGTTCCTTACCCGAGTGAGACTGTCTTCGACACAGGCCTGTACTTTTCTGTACTGCTCCTGTCTGGTCGTGTCCCAGTCCTCAGTGGACATATCTGCTTCTGGTTCTACTACACAAAGCTCCAGGTCCATGGGCAACTTCCCGGGTCTTGCTCACATGAGATATGCTGGAGTACAATTGGTGGAACTCACAGGTATGTGGATGTACAGATCTACCAGGTCAGGTAGTGTCGGGGTAAAAGAGAATATATATATTTGTAACTTTTATATTTTTGTAACTTTTATACGCTTTTTTGCTAATGTACTAACCACCATTTTGTGTCATATAACAATAAGCTTTCCTTGCTATATATTACTCAAATCGAAACTTAAACTAAGACAGTTCCAGTGTTGCCAAGACTTATTTCAGAGAAACGAAACAAGATTATAAGCTGACGGCTGCAATATCTGCCCAGAGACTGAGATAAGGAGATGTGGACCAATCAGGAGTGGCTAGACAATGGACTTTCATGGCTTACCCCGCTCCGGACAACCCCTTTCCCCTCCCATTATGTAGTGTATTTAGATTTGTGCATGTAAAAAATAAATTCAGAACATTGCTGAGGACGTTGTCTGTAGTAGTCTTCTGAGCGTGCTCTGAGCTTGAACCAGCTTGTTGTCTGACTCATTCTTTGAATGGTTGACCCATGCTCATAGTTTGAACTTGGAGTGACTGGAGGACGAGTGGAATGTCATCACGACCCCCACAAATGGCGCCCAACGTGGGGCGTGGCTAGCGGTACGCCGCCCTCCCGGACCCATATTGCTGACTTCCCTGGTGGTGACCGCGGTGGCTGAATTTGAGGCCTGATCAACCTCCATCGAACACGGTAAGTTGAGATGTATTTTATATGTCTCACTTGCCTGTGTGTCAGCCGCAGCGGTTCCTGTTGGGTTGTCAGGTTGGATCTGGGTGGGTGACCGGTCGAGTGGTGAGACCTTAGGCGTCCCGCACCACGTCCTGAACCAGCAAGTGTTAAAACGAGTGACGTCGCATGCCTGCGCGTGCTCGTGTGCACGCCACCTCCTCCTCCCCCGGTCACTGTACTTTTCTTAGATAGCTGCCTCCCGTAACTGATAGTCGAAGTTTCAAAGCATTCCTGAATTGTAGTGTAAGGGAGAAAGAATCTGTGACGAATTGAGGTGTGCTCTTCGTCTAACACAGAGACTGCTCTAAATTCAAGGTTAGCAAAGGAGATAGATTGAGAGGTGTACTCTCTATCTCATCAGTGTATTGAGAGGTACTCTACACTGACGGGTGGTGCCGTGGTAGGAAAGAAGACGGATTGAGAGGTGCTCTTCGTCTTATACAGAGAAACCTCATAAGGAGGGGTTCTGCTGTCAGTCAGGGTGCCGTGGTGAGTCGTACTGTAAAGTCGCCATTCAAGGTTAGGGAAGGGATAGATTGAGAGGTACTCTCTATCTTATCAGTGTATGGAGAGGTACTCTACACTGACGAGTGGCGACCTGTCGGCTGCACCAGTGATCTGAGTCGCGACAGATCATTGCATTCTATAAGAAAATGTTGTGTATATTTAAATTTGAAAGATCTCGTAAGTTGCGGAATGCTGCTGTGGGACTTAAGCCAATTAGTGGAGTTACGGGAAGGCAAGAAGGCAAGAAGAATGTTAGGAATTTGTATAACATGATAAGCTTATCCAGTACAGGCAGGCTTTAGTTTTCAGTGTAGAAAGAATGTGTTACACAGAAGTTGGGAAAGTTGGGTGAGGACTTCTACACCAGGCTCATGCACATCTTAGAGTAGATGGTGCAGGGGGGAACAGAGAATGCCGAGCCTTTGTTCGAGCCTTTGTTCGGATACATGAAAGCTGCAGACTGTGATTTGTTATGTGCCCCCAAAATGGCCGTTGCACCTTTGATGCCTGTCACTACACCGAGCCCTCAGCCACCGCCCTATAATGGTGCCAACAACAAATCACCGGAGGGGTGGACGTGTCGTATGTGCTGAGAGCAAAACCCACCTTGGGCGGAGTTCTGCTGTGTCTGGGGGGGGGGCCGCCCATGGCACGATGCCCAGCCTGCCTCCAAGAACATTCCCACTCCCACTCTAACTCCTCCCTCCAACGGCCATCTTGCTACACCTCTTATTGGTTGTGGGAGGCCCGGAAAGCCCCAATCCGGCCTATATCCACTACTAGATCCGTCCGGTGCATATTACCAGCCACCAGCACAGGTGGAAAAGCCCGCAGGCCCAGAGCACCCATCTGAAGTTAATGTGACACCCTCTGCTCCAGTCCACGATGCTGAGACGCTTCCCCTGTTTCCTATGGGAGTCACCCACAACCCTGGGGATATCCTCCTCAACTCCCCAGAATTTCAGGCCAGACTGCTCTCCCTCCGCCAACATACTGTTACTCAAGACGATACGGAGCCAGATGAGGGATGGGCTCAAGACACTCCAACCCCCCACCCTTTACCCCATACGTCTCCTATGGCATCCTCCACCCCACATTTATTACCCATACTCCGGCCCTTGCTCCAAGCAACTGCTGACAGAACACCACCCCCCAGCCTCTCAGAAGTTTGGGACCCCTGCCGCTCCCGTAATCTAGTAGACCCATCAGCCCCCCCCCTTCATTCTGTCAATAGGCTATGGTGACATCCTTACACATCGGGTGGGGGCCATAGTCAACCCTGCAAACACCTGTATGAGCCATGTTGGAGGATTGGCTCGCAAAATTTCCCTTGCTGCTGGTTCTACTCTGGCTGCAGAATGCCAGGCTCACTTAGCCGAAAACGGAGAGCTTTCAAAAGGCCATGGATTCCACAAAAGCAGGACCCCTTAGTACGTATGAATCCAGCCTAGAATACATGAAACAGTTAAAAGCCTGGGCTCAGAATCGTTTGTCAGATCAAGCTGGGTCTATACAAGATGTTCAACAAGACCCTGATGAATCTGTGGAAAGATATGCTGCAAGACTCAGCATGCATTTTGAGGATCTCGGATACAGTCCTCACGTCAAGACGCAGGCCGCCCTGTTGGTTCAGGCCCTAGTACATGGCCTACAAGACGCTCTCAGAGATGAAGTCCTGAGAGTACGGCCCGAGATTCGTTCTTCTTCTTTCAACGACGCGGTGGACATCGTTAAAGCTTTCCAAAAATCAATGCTAAAAATGGAAAAGGATATTAAGCCAAAGAAGAAAACCGCTCCTGCCATGGTATATCAAGCTCAAGAAAGCTACCCACCCCCTGGCAACCAACATGGAATCAAGTGGGTAATGGTTAAAGGCACAAGTGATAATACTCCTCCCACATATAGAAGACGAGACAGAAGAGATGACAAGGGACCATCTAGAAACAGAAGACAACTTCGTGATTCTGAAAGATGAATGTTGTGTTAGGAGTGTGGTAACCTTGACCACATCCTCAGAGACTGTCCAACCCGCAGACAGTACCATGACCGCTCATTTCATGACGGTCCACACAACCATGGACCTTCCCGTGAACCATCTCATCCACGCCAATGACGGCTCGGTCAACCAGTGTCCACTTTCCCGGCTACGCATCTCACGGCCGCCTGTGGGACTGTCACTTTACAGGTGGACCATCAACCACTGGAGTTCCTGGTGGACACTGGGGCGGCCACATCTGTCATTTCCTCTGCACAGCTCCCTCCTTCTGTATCCCTATCACCGGATACCCTCACCTGTGTTGGGGTAGAAGGCCAACATATTTCTTCTCCACTCACAGTCCCTGTGTCTGCAGGACCGTTCACCGGAGTACTCACAAGATTCTTGGTCTCTGAAACTTGCCCTGTCAACCTGTTGGGAGCCGATCTCTTAGAGCGGATGAAGGCAACAATTACCTTCGGAAACCATGGTATGGAGCTTCTTTTGCGGGACCCTCATTCCAAACAAGGGACTGAAGACCGCTGTGTTCTTAAAGCCTTCCCTCTCATGATGATGACCATACAACCTCACACTCTTCTTGATACCTCACAGTTCTCTCACTCTCTGTGGTCCAGTGGGCCAGAGGACGTCGGCCTCCTGCAGGTTCCCCCGGTCAAAGTACACCTCAAGCCTGGACATAGGTACCCACGGTTGCCACAATACCCCCTCAAGGCTGCACAAGAACAAAGCTTGAGTACCCAAGTCGCTTCCCTCCTAGAATCAGGAGTCCTTGTCAGATGTGTATCTCCATGCAATACACCCCTCTTTCCTGTAAAAAAGAAAACCGCTCCGGGAGAGCCTCCAAGATACCGGTTGGTTCAGGATCTCAGAGCCGTCAATGCAGCTACCATTTTAGAAACTCCAGAGGTACCTAGCCCAAACACCCTTTTGTCTCAGCTGCCTCCAACGGCCACTTTGTTTACGGTGTTAGATCTGGCCAACGCCTTTTTCAGTATACCCTTACATGAAGATTCGTGGTTTCTTTCTGCCTTCACCTTTCAAGGAGCACAGCTTACATGGACCAGGACTCCGCAAAGAGCCCAGAACTCTCCTAACCAATTCACTCATTCTATGAAGTCTATTCTGGAGCCATGGGTTCAAGAGAACCCTCAGGTCACCCTTCTACAGTATGTGGATGATCTTTTACTCTGTGGCACTGAAGAAAATTTGCCAGAGATGTCAGCATCCCTTCTCTGGTTTCTTCACTCAGCTAACTGTAAAGTCTCGAAAGGCAAAGTCCAATGGTGTCTGCCCAAGGTCATTTTCCTCGGACATTGTATATCACAAGGTACTAGACATCTGACTGAAGAAAGAAAACAAGCCATCATGGATATCACCTTCCCAACCACCTATTCCGCTATGCAGACTTTCCTTGGCCTCATCACTTACTGCAGGCAATGGATCCCTGATGTCTCAAAGCTCATGCAACCTCTGTACGACTGTCTCAAAAATGAAGGCTCGGTTTGGCTTCATGCTGAAGATCCACGTGTTTCTCTTCAACACAGACTATGTTTTGACCGCCTTAAACAGGCTGTTGTCTCTGCCCCGGCCTTGGGCTTACCAGACTATACTCAGCCATTTCACCTTTTTGTCTCGGAATCGGAAGGTCATGCCTCTGGAGTTCTAGCACAACGCTATGATCATAAGTATCGGCCTTTGGGCTACTACTCAGCCCGCCTGGACCCTGTCGCCCGAACTGCCCCCACGTGCCTTAAGGCGGTCCACGCTGCTCACATCCTCTTTGACAAGTCAGCTGACCAGATGTCTGACTATCAACCCTGCCACTTTGCTTCCACCTTCTAGGGGGGAAGGTGAAGAGGGTGAAGATCCATTGGTGGAACCTCATGATTGTATAAAAATTTTGCAGGAAGAGACTTCTGCTCCAGAGAATATGGTGGCACATCCGCTCGCAGACCCTCAAGGGAAGTTCCACACGGGATATGCTGTCACAACGGACCTAACAGTCCTCAAGGCTGAAGCTCTACCACCATACATGTCTGCACAAGAAGCTGAACTTGTGGCTCTCACAGAGGCCTGCCACCTGGCAGCAGGAACAAAGGCGAATATATATATACCGATTCCAGGTATGGACATGGAATTTGCAATGATTCTGGACTCTTGTGGAAGTCTAGAGGATTCATCACAGCTGCAGGTACACCAGTGAAACATGTCTCATGGATTAAGGCCCTAATGAAGGCCCTGGAACTACCCATTCAGGTTGCTGTTATCAAGGTCAAGGCTCATGGAAAACTAGAATCCAGAGAAGCCAGGGGCAACCACCTAGCTGACCAAGCAGCCAAGACTGCAGCAGTGGAGAATGTGTCATCAAAGTGGCAGGAAAAGGAAGAAGAGATGGGAGAGACTCTGCAAACCGTAGCTGTGGCGCTCACTAGAGCAAGAGCCAAAGAACAGCCGGCGGAAGACCATACAAGTCCAGCGGAGACACGAGTGGAATCCAGGGGGGTCAGGATGCCTGAAGAAAAATTGTGTGAGGAACAAAGGAAGACCCCCCACTGAAGAAGTCAAGCAATGGAAATCGGCAGGAGCCGTGCTGGCAGGTCGCAAAGATTCAAAGGTCAACTCGACTCTTTACCAAGTGGATGGGAAGCCTTGCTTGCCTAGACGCATGTACTCAGCTGTGGCAGCATGGGCTCACGGGCCTACACACAGAGGAAAGAATCAAGCTTTGGCATGTATCAAGAAACTGTACTTTGCACCCGGAATCTCTTCCACTGTGACTGCATACTCAAAATCCTGCTCTGTCTGCGCTACCTGCAACCCAACGTGTACGGCACGGGTCCCTCTCCAACACCCGGCTAAACCAGACTACCCTTGGCAGAGAATACAAGTCGACCATATCCAAATGCCTAAAGCAGGAAAATAGGAGTACGTTTTGGTAGCCGTGGATATGTTCTCAGCCTGGCCCGAGGCCTACCCGGTTGTCAATATGACTGCTAAAGTCACAGCCAAGAAACTGATCACCGAAACTGTCTGCAGATTTGGAGTTCCCCAAGTCATAGAATCGGATCAAGGACCAGCTTTCACAGCAAATATCTACGAAGAACTCTGGAACATGTTGGGAACAGATTTGGGCCTCCACACTCCATACCATCCTGCCAGTTCAGGCAAAGTGGAGAGAATGAATTCCAAACTCAAGACCCAGCTCTTGAAAATGACCTAAGATCATCCCCTTCCCTGGCCCGACCTACTCCCTATAGTATTGTATCATATCACACACACTCCTCAGGCCAAACATAGGCTGACTCCCTATAAAATTTTTTTTGGGACCCCACCCAAGATAGGAGAGATTAGGCCCCAAGAGTTGTCTGAAACACATGATAGAGTGGTAAAATTTGTGATTGCCTTGTCTAGAGAATTGACTAACACCCGCTCTCCAGTATCTGCTTCTCTCCCAGAATCTACAGGTGATGCAGTACATGATTTCATCCCAGGCGATCTAGTGTATGTGAAGAAGTTTGTCCGGAAAGACTGTCTCCAGCCGCGGTTCGAGGGACCGTACACTGTGCTTCTCACCACCCCGACGGCTCTGAAGCTTGAGGGCAAGAGCACCTGGATTCACGCCTCCCACTGCAAGAGAGACAGAACGAGTCTATAAAAGATGACTACCTTCTTCTATATCCTTTCCATATGCTTACTGTCTGTCCCAGGGTGGACAGCTACCACACGGGGTAGATACCTCCTTCTTCTCAGGTTAGTTGGGAGGGCTCAAGGGATTCCTCCAACAAGTTTGTCTAGTAATGGGAGGTCTACTAGTATTGGGCCTGGTGGTCCTGTGCTGCATAGTCCCCTTATACAGGAAAAATATAACCAATGCTGTCCCAACCTCCGGGATCTTTCTGAATCAAGAAAATATATAGAGAAATACACTTCTTTGAACAAGCCTGACCAGCCCCCCCATGACAAAGTCCAATTGAAAGATTCAGTTTAGGATCAGTTGGGAGAACTCCATGTGTCACCCAGGATAGGGCTCGATTGTCTGGGGGCGTCCCATAAGGGGGCAGCTTCTAAGATGATTGGGTGAAGAAATCCACCTCCCCTCTCCCCACACATGGACAGTCTCAAAGGCCCCGAAGCAAAGGAAAGCTTAGTGTTTAGGGGGGAATGTCGGGGTAAAAGAGAATATATATATTTGTAACTTTTATATTTTTGTAACTTTTATACGCTTTTTTGCTAATGTACTAACCACCATTTTGTGTCATATAACAATAAGCTTTCCTTGCTATATATTACTCAAATCGAAACTTAAACTAAGACAGTTCCAGTGTTGCCAAGACTTATTTCAGAGAAACGAAACAAGATTATAAGCTGACGGCTGCAATATCTGCCCAGAGACTGAGATAAGGAGATGTGGACCAATCAGGAGTGGCTAGACACTGGACTTTCATGGCTTACCCCGCTCCGGACAACCCCTTTCCCCTCCCATTATGTAGTGTATTTAGATTTGTGCATGTAAAAAATAAATTCAGAACATTGCTGAGGACGTTGTCTGTAGTAGTCTTCTGAGCGTGCTCTGAGCTTGAACCAGCTTGTTGTCTGACTCATTCTTTGAATGGTTGACCCATGCTCATAGTTTGAACTTGGAGTGACTGGAGGACGAGTGGAATGTCATCACGACCCCCACAGTAGTAGGTCTGGCCACTGATTTCTCTCCTCTAGTGGTAAGGTCTTCAGCAGGTCGATGACGATGTTATTCATCTTTTCACAGAGACCGTTGGTTTGGGGGTGGTACGGTGTAGTCGGGATCTTTTTACACCCGTACAGATGGCAGAACTCCTTGAACAGTTTGGCTTCAAAGGCTGGGCCTTGATCCGTCAGCACCTGCTCTGGGTATCCTTGGGGCCTGCAGAAGTACGCCTGAAATGTCTTCGCCGCAGTTTCTGCCGTCAGATCCTTGACAGGGACGACCACCAGGAACCCGGGAGTAGTGATCCACCATGGTCAGGGCACAGGAATATCCTGACCTGCTGGGTGACAGCTTGACATGATCCAGGGTCACGATCTCCAGGGGACGAGTCATCTTGATGGATTGCAGGGGTGCCTTCTGACTGCTGTAGTTTTTTATTCTGAGGCTACAGGGTCCACAATTCCGGCACCACCTCTCAATGGAACTGCGCATTCCTACCCAATAAAACTGACACTTCAGCAGGGTTTCTAGCTTCTTCCAGCGAAAGTGCCCCGCCTAATCGTGGTAAGCCTCCAACACCATCTGGATGTCTGTCTTGGGCACCACTATCTGCCATACCATCTCATGAGTTTTGGGGTTGGCGTACCTCCGGCACAGCTTCTCTCTATAGATGAACAGCCGGCTTCTCTCATTCCACAGCTGCTTGGCTTGTAGAGACGCGTCCTTCTCCAGGGAGGAACCTTCCTGGGTTATCAGCTCTTTGATACGGCTGACAACCGGGTCGCTGTCCTGGGTCTCCTTCCAGCTGTGGTGAGGCAGGGGGTTTAACGTCTTACCGCGTTGCCTCTTGGAGGCTCGTTGCTCATGGACCTTTCCATTCCGATGAAAGGCAGGTAGTTCAATCTCCTCCAGGTCATCCACTTCTTCTTCAGTGTCCGACTGATGAGGCATCCTGGACAGGGCATTGGCGTTGGCGTTCTTGCGGCCCGCCCGGTACTTAATAGTGAATTGGTAGTTTGACAGCCGAGCCATCCATCGTTGCTCCATGGCTCCTAACTTGGCTGTTTCTAGATGAGTCAAGGGGTTGTTATCAGTGAAGGCAGTGAACTTACTGGAGGCTAGATAGTGCTTGAAATGCTCGGTGATGGACCAGACCAGGGCCAGGAACTCCAACTTGAAGCTGCTATAGTTCTCTGGGTTCCTCTCAGTCGGGCGGAGCTTCCTGCTTGCATAGGCGATCACCTTCTCTTTGCCATTCTGCTTCTGACTCAGTACTAGTGTTGAGCCACCCCCGTAGTGTTCGAGTTCGGTTCGGTTCGTCGAACACCCGTGTGTTCGCCGAACTGTTCGTCGAACTGTTCGTCGAACACCTTCGAACACCGTTAAAACCAATGGCAGGCAAACAAAAACACATAGAAACACATAGAAAACACCTTCAAAGGTGTCCAAAAGCTGACAAACTGCTCAGAAGACACAACTAACACATGGAAAAGTGACAAGTACATATAGTCATGCGAAAAGAAAAGAGGTGGAGGAGTAAAAGGAGGGGGAGACACAGATATAGGCATGTCATGCCCTTCTAAAATCCAAAAAGTGAGAAGCCGAGACGGCCAGTCCGCTCCTGCCCGTGCCACCTCCGTGTCGCCGGGTTTGTGCCAGAGCCGCGGTGAACCCTGACGGCCAGCCCCCCTCTCCCAATACTGGTGCCTGTCCGCTGGTGGGTCGAGAGAGCCCCCCTGTGGTGGAGGCAGCTCTAAGCTTTTTAATTTAAATTGTCCCTCTAATTTGAATGAATACACTTTAAATCCATTTACAAGGATCTATTGGAGGGCAAGTCTCATGCCAGCAGCCGCGTAATTCCAGCTCCAGTAGCGTCCACTAAAGCTGCTGCAGTTAAAAAGCTTTTATAAGGATCGAGCTCGGCTGTCCACCGCAAGGCATCCTAGTGCCAGTCCCAGCCCCTATGCCTTGGGGTGCCTCCTGATGCTCTTCACTGAGTATCCCGTGGTCCCGAAGCATTTCCTTTGAAAAAATTAAGTGTCCAAACTACAGGTGGTGTAGCTTGCTTAACAGCCGGGATAATCCGCTGACTAGCAGACACTGCTACTAGGCACAAAGTATTTCCTGGGCTAGATGCAGTTAAAAATTTGTAAGTAGATACTCTCGTTGGATGCTGAGAAAGCATTCCATAGAGTCTCCTGGCACGCCATATATGATTCTCTTAAAAAGCTTGGGGTAGGGGTCTAGGGGACCCTTTTATAGCCAAAATCACGGCCCTGTATCACAATACGTCACCTAGGCTGAAGATAAATGGAACTGTAGCACCGAGGGCTCGGTTGCTACAGACGTATTGCACCTCACCCAGAGGTGTGATATCTCACTCTCAGATAAGGATGGAGTGTGGATCAGGACCCGACACCTGCATGCATTACACCACATTGCCGTGGGGCAGGGCGACCAATATGCCCCTGAGATGGGCACGACAGTCCCTGTCCCTGGCTGGAGTGGGGGGAGGGAACACTGAGGAAGGGGAACCCTGCAGTGCAGGAGCAGGGAGGAAGCAGTTCCTGGGTGCATTGAGAAGGGAGTATAAAAGGTGGGCACCATCTTAGTTCAGTGCAGAGAAGTCTGAGCAGAAGTGGCAGGGAGCAGGGGCTCTGCATGAGCTCTGCTCCGGAGGCGGGCCTAGTAACAGAGGCCCAGGCCTGCAAGAGGGAGAAGGAAGGAAGAGGAGCGGAGAAGGCTCCAGGAACGAGGAATGAAGGGATCCCAGGGGTGCGGACGGGCGAGTCGCCACCGCACGCCCGAATCCACCTGCGTGGAGGGGTCAGGCCAAAGGGGGAGACCGGTCCCCGAACTAGTGGAGGCAGGAAACGACCCTCAGCTAGAAACCGGAGGCTCTGACATTTTATGTGGCGCAGCCCCTTGCTCCACCCGCTAGGAAGGCACCACATAGGGTCAGGGAAACTGGCGCCATGTTTACCAAGAGGAGGCCCGAGGCAGCCGGACAGAAGTGTTGGTAAGAAAGGCCAGACAAAGGACACACAAAGGGGGACCTGTGAAGCGCTCCAAAGTTATCTGGGAGTTGTCTGAGCCCCTCACCTGGTGAGCACAGTACGACGTGGGCAGCCGTTACCTGCAGACGTGGTCTGGATAATAAGAACTGTGAGTAAAGGCCCTGAACTGCATCACTGACTCCGTGTCGTTACTGCTGCTGCCCTGCACCATCACCCCCATCCTCCGCATACACTGCCCTGAGGCTATACTCCTCCCGTGGGGAGTTATGCTACGCTCTGCTGCACCCACAACACCAGCCTTAGCGGTCTGCCCTGTAGCGGCGGTTCACTCTGACCGCAATCCACGGGTGGCGTAGTCGGACATTTAAACATCAAAACCACATAAATAGTTCCGCCACTGGTTTGACCGCCCTGAGCCACGGAACCGGATCGCCGCCACGAAGACTACAACCACCAGCATCCACCAAAAAGGGTCCGGCTCCGGGTGTCCCAAGGCCCAGGGGGTGCGTCAGAACATTTTCATCACCTTTCACAATCACCAATGGGACAAGGCAGGGATGTCCTCTGTCCCCTCTCTTATACATCCTAGTGATGGAGCACCTGCTCTCATCAATTCGCCATAACCCCAATATTAGGTGGATTGAGGTGGGAGGCACCGAGTACAAGTGCTCTCTATTTGCTGATGATGTCCTAGTATATATCACTCAATCACATATATCCATCCATGCTGTTATGGCTGAAATAGATCACTTTGTTACATGGTAAAATTTTAAAATCAATGCAGCGAAGTCTGAGGCCCTCGATGTCTCCCTCCCTAAATCCATATAGGATTCCATCCAGTCCAACTTTCCCTTTGCCTGGCCCTCACAGGGTATCAAATACTTAGGAATTCCTATTCATAGAGACCTCTCCCATCTATGTTATCTTAATTTTGGGCCCTTTATTGAACAATTCCATACAGACCACGGTTGGCAAGTTAGAACTGTAAGATTCACTACGTGAACCACTGGTGTTTTGTGGAAAAGCACATGTACACCGCGTTCCAAATTATTATGCAAAAAGTGTTTAGGAGTGATAAGGGAAGAATTTGTTTGTTTGTCAGTTAAACTCATTGATGGTGATGTGTGTCAGGGCTCTTTATATCACTGTAAGCAATTGCAGACACCTGTGCTAATTAGTTTGGCAGGTGTGTCCAATGAAAGGCAAGACTACTTAAGAAGGCTCTCTCACATTATTAAGCAGCCTACATTTTCTGCCAAAATGGGAAAGAAAAAGGATGTGTCGGCTGCTGAGAAGCAACAAATTGTGGAGTGTTTAGGTCAAGGCATGACTACAATCAACATTGTGCGATGATCAGGATGAAGTGTCTTGGCAATCAAGAAGTATGTAGCTGATTCACAGTACACACGTGTGCGTGCTGATAAGGGCAAATTGAGGACTCTTTCCTACAGGCAATTACGTCAGGTTGAAAGAGCAGCGGCAAAAAAGCCTTGTCATAGCAGCAGACAAGTTTTTGAAGCTGCTTGTGCCTCCAACGTCCCCCGAACAACAAGATGCAGGGTCCTTCAGAGGTTTGCAGCTGTGCACACGCCATCCTGTCGACCTCCTCTATCCACTTCACACAAGCAGAAACGGCTCCAGTGGGCCAAACATTACATAAAGACTGATTTCAAAACTGTTTTGTTCACGGATGAGTACCGTGCAGCGCTCGATGGTCCAGATGAATGGAGTGGAGGATGGCTGGTTGATGGACACCCCACGCAAACACGGCTACAGCGCCAACAAGGAGGAGGTGGAGTAATGATTTGGGCTGGAATCATGGGGAGAGAGATTGTCGGCCCCTTTAGGATCCCTGAAGGCGCTAAAGATGAACTCCATAATGTATGTGGATTTTCTCAAACAGCACTTCCTGCCATGGTTCAAGAAGAAGAACCGTGTATTTCACAGCAAGATCATTTTTCTGCATGATAATGCACCATCTCATGCTGCACATAAAACATCTGCATCTCTGGCTGATATGGGCATAAAAGGGGACAAACTTATGGTGTGACCCCCATGCTCCCCTGACCTCTACCCCATTCAGAACCTTTGGAGCATCATTAAAAGGAGTGTCTATGATGGCGGGAGGCAGTTCACATCTAAGCAACAGCTCTGGGAGGGTATTCTGTCCTCATGCAAAACAATTGAAGCAGAAACCATCCAAAACCTGACAAATTCAATGGACGAAAGAGTTCAGAAGCTCCTTTCGAACAAGGGGTCCTATGTGAAAATGTAACATCACCTAGAATAAAGTTTTGAGTTGAAAACTGTTTGATTTCAGTTTCTAACAACCTGCTAATGCTTATAATTTCAAAAATGACCATTTTTTTGGTCTTTATTAAAATGAAAAGGTTGATCGAAAAGTTTGGGGGATCTAAGAGTGTGGCAACCCAGTAGTCATGATTACTTCGAAATCTGACAATATGAGGGTCATGCTGCAGGTAGTGCAGCAAGAAGGCACTTATGTGTCTTGCGCATCTCGGAGCCCCAAAATTATTTTCCGGGCTAGATGCAGCTAAAAATTATTTTTAATTTTAAATCTGGTGAAGCTTATTATAGATGGCCTAATAGGATCAGTGCTGCACACTGCTACAAAGCCCAAATTATTTTCCAGTCAAGATACAGATAAACATGATTAGTAATTTGAAAGCTTAAAACGGTTGGTAGGGTGATTTTAACCAATCATCAAGCTTTTACTCTCCCCAGGATGACACAGGGGTAGAAAAGTCGTTTCGGATCCATGATTTGTTCATCTTTATGAACGTGAGTCTGTCTACATTATCAGTGGAGAGCCGCGTGCGCTTATCTGTCAGCACACCACCAGCAGCGCTGAACACACGTTCAGACAGAACGCTGGCTGCGGGGCATGACAAGATCTCCAAGGCGTAAGTGGCTAGCTCCGGCCATTTATCCAGATTGGAAGCCCAAAAAGAGCAAGGGTCCAGTGACACAGTCGTGGCTTCAATGTTTACTTGGAGATACTCCTGTACCATCGTCTCTAGGCGTTGACTATGTGTCAGACTTCTTGTCTCCTGTGGCCTTGCAAAGGATGGGCTAAAAAAGTGGTGAAATGATTCCGCAAAATTGATGTTACCAGCAGATACTGTGGTTCTGTTACGGTTTGAGTGCTGAACACTTGACGGTCCCACGGTTGGCAAGTTGGAACTGTGAGATTCACTACGTGCACCACTGGTATTTTGTGGAAAAGCACATGTAAGATTCTGCAACAGTCTCTGCTGATACTCCTGCATGCGTGCATCCCTTTCTATGGCAGGAATAATTTCTGCAAATTTACTTTTGTACCGGGGATCTAACAGTGTGGCAACCCAGTAGTCAGGATTATTTCTAATTCTCACAATTCGAGGGTCATGTTGCAGGTAGTGCAGCAAGAAGGCACTCATGTGTGTTGCGCATCCAGGAGCACCAAGTCCCTGTTGTGTTGGTGGCGAGGTAACAATCATGCTTCCTTCCTCTGTCCTCTCCCCCCAACCTTGCACAACAGAAATGTGATCAAGGTCTCCCTCATCTGATGAGTCTTCCATCAGTTCGTCCTCCACTTCTTCCTGGGCTCCTGCACCTTCCTCACTAGTTTGGCTGCTACCATGCGCCCTGGTAAAATCATCTCCCCCACCCTCACATGCCTGCCGCCTTGGTGCTGCCGACCGTCTGGACCTTGCAGATGTTAGCCCTTCCGCATACAACTCCTCCTCCTCTACTTCCTCCACCTCCTCTTGTGCCACCACCTGACTCCGAATTCTGTTTAACATGTGCTCCAGCATGTAAATCACCGGAATAGTCATGCTGATAATGGCATCGTCAGCACTAAACATCTTCGTCGCCATTTCAAAACTGTGCAGAAGGGTGCATAGGTCCCTGATCTGAGACCACTCCTCCAGCGTGATTTGCCCCACCTCTGAATCTCGTTGGCCCAGGTTATACGTCAGAACGTATTGCACCAGGGCTTGTCGGTGCTGCCACAGTCGCTGCAACATGTGCAGTTGAATTCCACCGGGTAGGCACATCGCATTTTAGCCGGTGAAGTGGCAGGCCCAACGACTTCTGTAGAGATGTAAGTCGCTGAGCTGCGGGATGCGAACGGCGGAAGTGAGCACACAGCGACCGTGCCCTCTGCAGAAGGCCATCTAGTCTGGGATAGTGGGCTAAAAATTGCTGGACAACCAGGTTCAACACGTGAGCCATACAAGGCACGTGTGTGACATTGCCCCGGCGAAGGGCCGCACCCAGGTTTGCAGCATTGTCGCACACGGCCTTCCCTGGTTTCAGGTCCAGTGGAGACAACCATTCATGAAATTGGTTCTCCAGAGCTGACCACAACTCCTCAGCTGTGTGACTCACATTTCCCAGACATTTCAATGTAAAAACCGCCTGATGACGTTGAGCCCTACTGCCAGCATAGTAAGGAGGTGTGCAGGATCCCTTCTGCGCAGTTAGAAAGCTTGTGGCATGACCAGACAGGCTTTGGGTGCAGGTGGAAGACCGAGAGGAGGTTGAGGAGGCAGAAGCAGTGGAGGAACTTTGACATAAAGAGGATTGACGCACAACTCGTGGGGACGGCAAGACTTGGACAGCAGCCCCTTGTCCTGCTGTCACCATAGTTACCCAGTGCCCAGTCAGCGACATGTAACGCCCCTGTCCATGCCTACTCGTCCAAGTGTCTGTGGTGAAATGCACCCTGTCACACACAGAGTTTCTCAAAGAAGCGGTGATGTTGTGTGCGACATGCTGGTGGAGCGCAGGCACACCTTTCTTTGAGAAGTAGTGCCGACTGGACATCTGGTACTGGGGCACTGCGACGGACATAAGGTCTCGAAAATCCTCTGTGTCCACCAGGCGGAAAGGCAGCATTTCTGTAGCCAAGAGCTTGCAGATGGTGAAATTCAACCTCTTAGCTTTCTCATGGCTAGGAGGAAATGGTCTTTTACTTGTCCACATCTGAGGGACCGAGGGCTGGCTATTGTGCTTAGACGGGGTTGATAAGGGTGTCCCCGGCAAACTGCCGGTCTGTGAGGAAGATGCAGGCGGACATGTTAGGTTGCCTTGATCCAAAGGTGGTGCTATCGATGTCAGACAGCGCTCAAGACCAGCTGGTGTTACCACCTCCAAAGAAAATGATGACCTGCCAATCACGCTGGCTGTTGCGGGTAAAGAGGTGGCAGGTCTGCGCCCCAAAACAGGTGTGACTGCTATCCCCCCAGTCACAGAGGATGAAGAGACCGCAGATGCACAAGATATGGCAGACGGTGGTTGGCCCGGCCGGCTAGGCCGCATTGTAGCACACTGAGCTTCCCACTGCAACTTATGCTTCATGTCCATGTGCCGGTTCATGCATGAAGTACTCAAACTATGTATTTTTTGGCCTCTACTTAGCTTTTGCTGACAAATGTTACAGATAACACGAGTTGGGTCATCTTTATCGATCTGAAAAAATGCCCAGGCTATGCAAGGCTTAGCACCCATGCGACCTGAAGAGCCACCACGACTTGTGGTGAGAGGCAGAGTTGTGTTTGAGGATGCAGTTGTTGACGTGCTTCCAGTACTACGTCTCTGTCCAGGAAGGCGCAACCTGACCTCGTCGTCACTAGCATCTTCCTCCACCTCCTCTGCTGACCTCATCTCTTGGCTGACTGTGGGTTGACAGTAAGTGGGATCTCCGACCTCATCATCATCACCCTGTGCGTTATCACACCCGTCGTCCTCAGAGCCAACCTGTTCCTGCCCTGACAAAAAACTAAAGTTGTCGCTCCAATCAGGTATTTGAGTCTTATCATTGTCTTCCTCATTGTCTCCACCAACAGGAGTTACAGTTTGGGAATGAGGGTCTACATTATGGTCAGAACCTTCTGCGTCTGGTCCTGGATCCGACTCATAAAGATTCTGGGCATCAGTGCAGATCATTTCCTCGTCTGGATTCACAGAAGCGCTGGAGTCGACCTCTGATTCCCAGGCTATAGTATGAGTAAACAGCTCTGCAGACTCAACCATCTGTTCTACCTCATACTCAGACGGGCAGCTGGAGATTTGGGAGCTGTGAGGAAGCAAGTGCGATTTGGGTGACACCTTTGAGGACTGGAGTATTTGTGATGTTGAAGTTGATGTGGAGGAGAGCCCACTTAAAAGAGCACTTGATATCCGTTGAAGCACCTGCTGTTTTTGTGCCTCATCTGGAATTTGTAGCGATTGGCGTGGCCGTAAGAAAGGGATCTTATCACATTGTCCGCTAAAAGAAGTAGACATTTTAGTTTGGCTGGAAGATGGTCTTTCTTCTGCACCTACCCCACGGACACAACCTTTTTTCCCCTTCCCAACACGCCTATTCCCCTTTCCACCAGCAGCAGGCCTTTTTCCACTCATTTTGGTGGTTAACTAATTCACAACTCTGGAGTTGTTTGCACAAAAAAACAATGGATGGTAACCGAGCAGAGCTGAGTGGCCAAACTGTGGTATTAGGCCAAAACTATTGGCTGGGTTAGATGCAGAAAAAAATTATTTTTAATTTGCAACCTGATGGAGGTCAGTATAGATGGACTAATAGACCAAGTCCCACACACCGCTAGAAGCCCAAATATTTTTTCAGAGCTAGATGCAGAAAATTTTTTTATTCAATTTGCAACCTGATGGAGGTCAGTATAGATGGACTAATAGACCAAGTCCCACACACTGCTAGAAGCCCAAATATTTTTTCAGAGCTAGATGCAGAAAAAAATTATTTTTAATTTGCAACCTGATGGAGGTCAGTATAGATGGACTAATAGACCAAGTCCCACACACCGCTAGAAGCCCAAATATTTTTTCAGAGCTAGATGCAGAAAAAAATTATATTCAATTTGCAACCTGCTGTAGGTCAGTATAGAAGGACTAATAGAACAAGTCCCACACACTGCTAGAAGCCCAAATATTTTTTCAGAGCTAAATGAAGAAAAAAATTATTTTTAATTTGCAACCTGATGGAGGTCAGTATAGATGGACTAATAGACCAAGTCCCACACACTGCTAGAAGCCCAAATATTTTTTCAGAGCTAGATGCAGAAAAAAATT